>NC_141704.1:69342195-70658112 GCF_971803275.1 Cyanistes caeruleus
ATTTGTGGAGATTTGGTGGGATATTTTTCTAGAATTTGGTCGTGTTTTGAGAAGATTTAGGGAATTTTGTGGGATTTTTCCTGGAATTTTGTTGGATACTGGGGAGATTTTGTGGGTGTTTTGTGGAACTTTGAGGGACTTTTCTGGAATTTGGTGAGATTCTGTAGAGAACTGACAAATTATCAGGGATTTTTCATGTATTCTGTGGGAATTTGTGGAGATTCGGTGGGATTTTTGAGGATTTTGGCCGTGTTTTGAGAAAATTTAGGGAATTTTGTGTGATTTTTCTGTGATTTTGTTGGGTATTGAGGACATTTTGTGGGATGTTTCTGGAATTTGGTGGGGCTTTTCAAGAATTTTGTGGTATTTTGAAAAGATTTTGGGAATTTTGTGGTGTTTTTTCTTGAATTTTGTGGGAAACTGTGCTGATTTTATGGGGCGTTTCTGGAATTTGGTCGCGTTTTCAGAAGTGTTAGGGATTTTTGTGAGATTTTTGTGGGATGTTTGTGGAACTTTGAGGGACTTTTCTGGAATTTGGTGAGATTCTGTAGAGAACTGACGAATTATCAGGGATTTTTCATGTATTCTGTGGGAATTTGTGGAGATTTGGTGGGATTTTTCTGGAATTTGGTAGAGTTTTGAGAAGATTTAGGGAATTTTGTGTTGTTTTTTCTTGAATTTTGTGGGAAACTGTGCTGATTTTATGGGGCGCTTCTGGAATTTGGTCAAGTTTTCAGAAGATTTAGGGAATTGTGTGAGATTTTTCCTGGAATTTTGTTGGATATTAGGGAGATTTTGTGGGATGCTTGTGGAACTTTGGGGGACTTTTCTGGTATTTGGTGAGATTCTGTAGAGAACTGACGAATTATCAGGGGTATTTTCATGTATTCTGTGGCAATTTGTGGAGATTTGGTGGGATATTTTTCTAGAATTTGGTCGTGTTTTGAGAAGATTTAGGGAATTTTGTGGGATTTTTCCTGGAATTTTGTTGGATACCGGAGAGATTTTGTGGGATGTTTGTGGAACTTTGAGGGACTTTTTTTGAATTTGGTGAGATTCTGTAGAGAACTGACGAATTATCAGGGATTTTTCACGTATTCTGTGGGAATTTGTGGAGATTTGGTGGGATTTTTCTGGAATTTTGGTTATGTTTTGAGAAAATTTAGGGAATTTTGTGTGATTTTTCTGGGATTTTGTTGGATATTGAGGACATTTTGTGGGATGTTTCGGGAATTTGGTGGGGCTTTTCAAGAATTTTGTGGTATTTTGAAAAGATTTAGGGAATTTTGTGGTGTTTTTTCTTGAATTTTGTGGGAAACTGTGCTGATTTTATGGGGCGTTTCTGGAATTTGGTCGAGTTTTCAGAAGATTTAGGGATTTTTGTGGGATTTCTGTGGGATGTTCTGGGAATTGGTGGAGATTTTATGGGACATTCCTGTGAATTGGTAGGGTTTTGAAATGATTTAGGGAGTTTTGTGGGACTTCTCTGGAATTTTGTGTGTTTTTTCTGGAATTGTGTGGGATTCTGAGGAGACTTGAAGAATTTTGAGGAATTTTTCTTAGATTTTGTGGAAACTTGTGGAGGTTTTGGGTGATTTTTGTGTGATTTTGTGGGATATTGAGGCGATTTAGGGATCTTGAGGGATTTCTCATGTATTTTGTGGGAATTTGTGGAGATTTGGTGGTATATTTTTCTAGAATTTGGTCGTGTTTTGAGAAGATTTAGGGAATTTTGTGGGATTTTTTCTGGAATTTTGTTGGATACTGGGGAGATTTTTTGGTTGTTTTGTGGAACTTTGAGGGACTTTTCTGGAATTTGGTGAGATTCTGTAGAGAACTGACGAATTATCAGGGATTTTTCATGTATTCTGTGGGAATTTGTGGAGATTCGGTGGGATTTTTGTGGAATTTTGGTTGTGTTTTGCGAAAATTTAGGGAATTTAGTGTGATTTTTCTGGGATTTTGTTGGGTATTGAGGACATTTTGTGGGATGTTTCTGGAATTTGGTGGGGCTTTTCAAGAATTTTGTGGTATTTTGAAAAGATTTTGGGAATTTTGTGGTGTTTTTTCTTGAATTTTGTGGGAAACTGTGCTGATTTTATGGGGCGTTTCTGGAATTTGGTCGAGTTTTCAGAAGTGTTAGGGATTTTTGTGAGATTTTTGTGGGATGTTTGTGGAACTTTGAGGGACTTTTCTGGAATTTGGTGAGATTCTGTAGAGAACTGACGAATTATCAGGGATTTTTCATGTATTCTGTGGGAATTTGTGGAGATTTGGTGGGATATTTTTCTAGAATTTGGTCGTGTTTTGAGAAGATTTAGGGAATTTTGTGGGATTTTTCCTGGAATTTTGTTGGATACTGGGGAGATTTTGTGGGATGTTTGTGGAACTTTGAGGGACTTTTCTGGAATTTGGTGAGATTCTGTAGAGAAATGACAAATTATCAGGGATTTTTCATGTATTCTGTGGGAATTTGTGGAGATTCGGTGGGATTTTTGAGGATTTTGGCCGTGTTTTGAGAAAATTTAGGGAATTTTGTGTGATTTTTCTGGGATTTTGTTGGGTATTGAGGACATTTTGTGGGATGTTTCTGGAATTTGGTGGGGCTTTTCAAGAATTTTGTGGTATTTTGAGAAGATTTTGGGAATTGTGTGGTGTTTTTTCTTGAATTTTGTGGGAAACTGTGCTGATTTTATGGGGCGTTTCTGGAATTTGGTCGCGTTTTCAGAAGTGTTAGGGATTTTTGTGAGATTTTTGTGGGATGTTTGTGGAACTTTGAGGGACTTTTCTGGAATTTGGTGAGATTCTGTAGAGAACTGACGAATTATCAGGGATTTTTCATGTATTCTGTGGGAATTTGTGGAGATTTGGTGGGATTTTTCTGGAATTTGGTAGAGTTTTGAGAAGATTTAGGGAATTTTGTGTTGTTTTTTCTTGAATTTTGTGGGAAACTGTGCTGATTTTATGGGGCGCTTCTGGAATTTGGTCAAGTTTTCAGAAGATTTAGGGAATTGTGTGAGATTTTTCCTGGAATTTTGTTGGATATTAGGGAGATTTTGTGGGATGCTTGTGGAACTTTGGGGGACTTTTCTGGAATTTGGTGAGATTCTGTAGAGAACTGACGAATTATCAGGGGTATTTTCATGTATTCTGTGGCAATTTGTGGAGATTTGGTGGGATATTTTTCTAGAATTTGGTCGTGTTTTGAGAAGATTTAGGGAATTTTGTGGGATTTTTCCTGGAATTTTGTTGGATACTGGGGAGATTTTGTGGGATGTTCGTGGAACTTTGAGGGACTTTTCTGGAATTTGGTGAGATTCTGTAGAGAACTGACGAATTATCAGGGATTTTTCATGTATTCTGTGGGAATTTGTGGAGATTTGGTGGGATTTTTGTGGATTTTGGCGGTGTTTTGAGAAGATTTAGAGAATTTTGTGGGATTTTTCTTGAATTTTGTTGGATATTGAGGAGATTTTGTGGGATGTTTGTGGAACTTTGAGGGACTTTTTTGGAATTTGGTGAGATTCTGTAGAGAACTGACGAATTATCAGGGATTTTTCACGTATTCTGTGGGAATTTGTGGAGATTCTGTGGGATTTTTCTGGAATTTTGGTTATGTTTTGAGAAAATTTAGGGAATTTTGTGTGATTTTTCTGGGATTTTGTTGGATATTGAGGACATTTTGTGGGATGTTTCGGGAATTTGGTGGGGCTTTTCAAGAATTTTGTGGTATTTTGAAAAGATTTAGGGAATTTTGTGGTGTTTTTTCTTGAATTTTGTGGGAAACTGTGCTGATTTTATGGGGCGTTTCTGGAATTTGGTCGAGTTTTCAGAAGATTTAGGGATTTTTGTGGGATTTCTGTGGGATGTTCTGGGAATTGGTGGAGATTTTGTGGGACATTCCTGTGAATTGGTAGGGTTTTGAAATGATTTAGGGAGTTTTGTGGGACTTCTCTGGAATTTGGTGGGGTTTTTCTGGAATTGTGTGGGATTCTGAGGAGACTTGAAGAATTTTGAGGAATTTTTCTTAGATTTTGTGGAAACTTGTGGAGGTTTTGGGTGATTTTTGTGTGATTTTGTGGGATATTGAGGCGATTTAGGGATCTTGAGGGATTTCTCATGTATTTTGTGGGAATTTGTGGAGATTTGGTGGTATATTTTTCTAGAATTTGGTCGTGTTTTGAGAAGATTTAGGGAATTTTGTGGGATTTTTCCTGGAATTTTGTTGGATATTGAGGAGATTTTGTGGGTGTTTGTGGAACTTTGAGGGACTTTTCTGGAAGTTGGTGAGATTCTGTAGAGAACTGACGAATTATCAGGGATTTTTCATGTATTCTGTGGGAATTTGTGGAGATTTGGTGGGATTTTTGTGGATTTTGGCGGTGTTTTGAGAAGATTTAGAGAATTTTGTGGGATTTTTCTGGGATTTTGTTGGGTATTGAGGACATTTTGTGGGATGTTTCTGGAATTTGGTGGGGCTTTTCAAGAATTTTGTGGTATTTTGAAAAGGTTTAGGGAATTTTGTGGTGTTTTTTCTTGAATTTTGTGGGAAACTGTGCTGATTTTATGGGGCGTTTCTGGAATTTGGTTGAGTTTTCAGAAGATTTAGGGATTTTTGTGGGATTTCTGTAGGATGTTCTGGGAATTGGTGGAGATTTTGTGGGACATTCCTGTGAATTGGTAGGGTTTTGAAATGATTTAGGGAGTTTTGTGGGACTTCTCTGGAATTTGGTGGGACTTTTCTGGAATTGTGTGGGATTTTGAGGAGACTTGAAGAATTTTGAGGAATTTTTCTTAGATTTTGTGGAAACTTGTGGAGGTTTTGGGTGATTTTTGTGTGATTTTGTGGGATATTGAGGAGATTTAGGGATCTTGAGGGATTTCTCATGTATTTTGTGGGATTTTGTGGAGATTTGGTGGGATATTTTTCTAGAATTTGGTCGTGTTTTGAGAAGATTTAGGGAATTTTGTGGGATTTTTTCTGGAATTTTGTTGGATACTGGGGAGATTTTTTGGTTGTTTTTTGGAACTTTGAGGGACTTTCCTGGAATTTGGTGAGATTCTGTAGAGAACTGACGAATTATCAGGGATTTTTCATGTATTCTGTGGGAATTTGTGGAGATTCTGTGGGATTTTTTTGGAATTTGGTAGAGTTTTGAGAAGATTTAGGGAATTTTGTGGGACTTTTCTGGGATTTTGCTGGGTATTGAGGAGATTTTGTGGGATGTTTCTGGAATTTGGTGGGGCTTTTCAAGAATTTTGTGGTATTTTGAAAAGATTTTGGGAATTTTGTGGTGTTTTTTCTTGAATTTTGTGGGAAACTGTGCTGATTTTATGGGGCGTTTCTGGAATTTGGTCGAGTTTTCAGAAGTGTTAGGGATTTTTGTGAGATTTTTGTGGGATGTTTGTGGAACTTTGAGGGACTTTTCTGGAATTTGGTGAGATTCTGTAGAGAACTGACGAATTATCAGGGATTTTTCATGTATTCTGTAAGAATTTGTGGAGATTTGGTGGGATATTTTTCTAGAATTTGGTCGTGTTTTGAGAAGATTTAGGGAATTTTGTGGGATTTTTCCTGGAATTTTGTTGGATACTGGGGAGATTTTGTGGGATGTTTGTGGAACTTTGAGGGACTTTTCTGGAATTTGGTGAGATTCTGTAGAGAACTGACGAATTATCAGGGATTTTTCATGTATTCTGTGGGAATTTGTGGAGATTCGGTGGGATTTTTGTGGATTTTGGCGGTGTTTTGAGAAGATTTAGAGAATTTTGTGGGATTTTTCTTGAATTTTGTTGGATATTGAGGAGATTTTGTGGGATGTTTGTGGAACTTTGAGGGACTTTTCTGGAATTTGGTGAGATTCTGTAGAGAACTGACGAATTATCAGGGATTTTTCCCGTATTCTGTGGGAATTTGTGGAGATTCGGTGGGATTTTTCTGGAATTTTGGTTGTGTTTTGAGAAAATTTAGGGAATTTTGTGTGACTTTTCTGGGATTTTGTTGGGTGTTGAGGACATTTTGTGGGATGTTTCTGGAATTTGGTGGGGCTTTTCAAGAATTTTGTGGTATTTTGAAAAGATTTTGGGAATTTTGTGGTGTTTTTTCTTGAATTTTGTGGGAAACTGTGCTGATTTTATGGGGCGTTTCTGGAATTTGGTCGAGTTTTCAGAAGATTTAGGGTTTTTTGTGAGATTTTTGTGGGATGTTCTGGGAATTGGTAGAGATTTTGTGGGACATTCCTGTGAATTGGTAGGGTTTTGAAATGATTTAGGGAGTTTTGTGGGACTTCTCTGGAATTTTGTGGGGTTTTTCTGGAATTGTGTGGGATTCTGAGGAGACTTGAAGAATTTTGAGGAATTTGATTTAGATTTTTGTGGGAATTTGTGGAGATTCTGTGGGATTTTTTTGGAATTTGGTGGGCCTTTTCACGAACTTTGTGTGGTTTTGAGGAGACTTGAAGAATTTTGAGGAATTTTTCTTAGATTTTGTGGAAACTTGTGGAGGTTTTGTGTGATTTTTGTGTGATTTTGTGGGATATTGAGGCGATTTAGGGATCTTGAGGGATTTCTCATGTATTTTGTGGGAATTTCTGGAGATTTGGTGGGATATTTTTCTAGAATTTTGTGGTATTTTGAAAAGGTTTAGGGAATTTTGTGGTGTTTTTTCTTGAATTTTGTGGGAAACTGTGCTGATTTTATGGGGCGTTTCTGGAATTTGGTCAAGTTTTCAGAAGATTTAGGGGATTGTGTGAGATTTTTCCTGGAATTTTGTTGGATATTAGGGAGATTTTGTGGGATGCTTGTGGAACTTTGAGGGACTTTTCTGGAATTTGGTGAGATTCTGTAGAGAACTGACAAATTATCAGGGATTTTTCATGTATTCTGTGGGAATTTGTGGAGATTCGGTGGGATTTTTGAGGATTTTGGCCGTGTTTTGAGAAGATTTAGGGAATTTTGTGGGATTTTTCTTGAATTTTGTTGGATATTGAGAAGATTTTGTGGGATGTTTGTGGAACTTTGAGGGACTTTCCAAGAATTTTGTGGTATTTTGAAAAGATTTAGGGAATTTTGTGGTGTTTTTTCTTGAATTTTGTGGGAAACTGTGCTGATTTTATGGGGCGCTTCTGGAATTTGGTCGAGTTTTCAGAAGTGTTAGGGATTTTTGTGAGATTTTTGTGGGATGTTTGTGGAACTTTGAGGGACTTTTCTGGAATTTGGTGAGATTCTGTAGAGAACTGACGAATTATCAGGGATTTTTCATGTATTCTGTGGGAATTTGTGGAGATTTGGTGGGATATTTTTCTAGAATTTGGTCGTGTTTTGAGAAGATTTAGGGAATTTTGTGGGATTTTTCCTGGAATTTTGTTGGATACTGGGGAGATTTTGTGGGATGTTTGTGGAACTTTGAGGGACTTTTCTGGAATTTGGTGAGATTCTGTAGAGAACTGACAAATTATCAGGGATTTTTCATGTATTCTGTGGGAATTTGTGGAGATTCGGTGGGATTTTTGAGGATTTTGGCCGTGTTTTGAGAAAATTTAGGGAATTTTGTGTGATTTTTCTGGGATTTTGTTGGGTATTGAGGACATTTTGTGGGATGTTTCTGGAATTTGGTGGGGCTTTTCAAGAATTTTGTGGTATTTTGAAAAGATTTTGGGAATTGTGTGGTGTTTTTTCTTGAATTTTGTGGGAAACTGTGCTGATTTTATGGGGCGTTTCTGGAATTTGGTCGCGTTTTCAGAAGTGTTAGGGATTTTTGTGAGATTTTTGTGGGATGTTTGTGGAACTTTGAGGGACTTTTCTGGAATTTGGTGAGATTCTGTAGAGAACTGACGAATTATCAGGGATTTTTCATGTATTCTGTGGGAATTTGTGGAGATTTGGTGGGATTTTTCTGGAATTTGGTAGAGTTTTGAGAAGATTTAGGGAATTTTGTGTTGTTTTTTCTTGAATTTTGTGGGAAACTGTGCTGATTTTATGGGGCGCTTCTGGAATTTGGTCAAGTTTTCAGAAGATTTAGGGAATTGTGTGAGATTTTTCCTGGAATTTTGTTGGATATTAGGGAGATTTTGTGGGATGCTTGTGGAACTTTCGGGGACTTTTCTGGAATTTGGTGAGATTCTGTAGAGAACTGACGAATTATCAGGGGTATTTTCATGTATTCTGTGGCAATTTGTGGAGATTTGGTGGGATATTTTTCTAGAATTTGGTCGTGTTTTGAGAAGATTTAGGGAATTTTGTGGGATTTTTCCTGGAATTTTGTTGGATACTGGGGAGATTTTGTGGGATGTTCGTGGAACTTTGAGGGACTTTTCTGGAATTTGGTGAGATTCTGTAGAGAACTGACGAATTATCAGGGATTTTTCATGTATTCTGTGGGAATTTGTGGAGATTTGGTGGGATTTTTGTGGATTTTGGCGGTGTTTTGAGAAGATTTAGAGAATTTTGTGGGATTTTTCTTGAATTTTGTTGGATATTGAGGAGATTTTGTGGGATGTTTGTGGAACTTTGAGGGACTTTTTTGGAATTTGGTGAGATTCTGTAGAGAACTGACGAATTATCAGGGATTTTTCACGTATTCTGTGGGAATTTGTGGAGATTCTGTGGGATTTTTCTGGAATTTTGGTTATGTTTTGAGAAAATTTAGGGAATTTTGTGTGATTTTTCTGGGATTTTGTTGGATATTGAGGACATTTTGTGGGACGTTTCGGGAATTTGGTGGGGCTTTTCAAGAATTTTGTGGTATTTTGAAAAGATTTAGGGAATTTTGTGGTGTTTTTTCTTGAATTTTGTGGGAAACTGTGCTGATTTTATGGGGCGTTTCTGGAATTTGGTCGAGTTTTCAGAAGATTTAGGGATTTTTGTGGGATTTCTGTGGGATGTTCTGGGAATTGGTGGAGATTTTGTGGGACATTCCTGTGAATTGGTAGGGTTTTGAAATGATTTAGGGAGTTTTGTGGGACTTCTCTGGAATTTTGTGGGGTTTTTCTGGAATTGTGTGGGATTCTGAGGAGACTTGAAGAATTTTGAGGAATTTTTCTTAGATTTTGTGGAAACTTGTGGAGGTTTTGGGTGATTTTTGTGTGATTTTGTGGGATATTGAGGCGATTTAGGGATCTTGAGGGATTTCTCATGTATTTTGTGGGAATTTGTGGAGATTTGGTGGTATATTTTTCTAGAATTTGGTCGTGTTTTGAGAAGATTTAGGGAATTTTGTGGGATTTTTCCTGGAATTTTGTTGGATATTGAGGAGATTTTGTGGGTGTTTGTGGAACTTTGAGGGACTTTTCTGGAAGTTGGTGAGATTCTGTAGAGAACTGACGAATTATCAGGGATTTTTCATGTATTCTGTGGGAATTTGTGGAGATTTGGTGGGATTTTTGTGGATTTTGGCGGTGTTTTGAGAAGATTTAGAGAATTTTGTGGGATTTTTCTGGGATTTTGTTGGGTATTGAGGACATTTTGTGGGATGTTTCTGGAATTTGGTGGGGCTTTTCAAGAATTTTGTGGTATTTTGAAAAGGTTTAGGGAATTTTGTGGTGTTTTTTCTTGAATTTTGTGGGAAACTGTGCTGATTTTATGGGGCGTTTCTGGAATTTGGTTGAGTTTTCATAAGATTTAGGGATTTTTGTGGGATTTCTGTAGGATGTTCTGGGAATTGGTGGAGATTTTGTGGGACATTCCTGTGAATTGGTAGGGTTTTGAAATGATTTAGGGAGTTTTGTGGGACTTCTCTGGAATTTTGTGTGTTTTTTCTGGAATTGTGTGGGATTTTGAGGAGACTTGAAGAATTTTGAGGAATTTTTCTTAGATTTTGTGGAAACTTGTGGAGGTTTTGGGTGATTTTTGTGTGATTTTGTGGGATATTGAGGAGATTTAGGGATCTTGAGGGATTTCTCATGTATTTTGTGGGAATTTGTGGAGATTTGGTGGGATATTTTTCTAGAATTTGGTCGTGTTTTGAGAAGATTTAGGGAATTTTGTGGGATTTTTTCTGGAATTTTGTTGGATACTGGGGAGATTTTTTGGTTGTTTTGTGGAACTTTGAGGGACTTTCCTGGAATTTGGTGAGATTCTGTAGAGAACTGACGAATTATCAGGGATTTTTCATGTATTCTGTGGGAATTTGTGGAGATTCTGTGGGATTTTTTTGGAATTTGGTAGAGTTTTGAGAAGATTTAGGGAATTTTGTGGGACTTTTCTGGGATTTTGCTGGGTATTGAGGACATTTTGTGGGATGTTTCTGGAATTTGGTGGGGCTTTTCAAGAATTTTGTGGTATTTTGAAAAGATTTTGGGAATTTTGTGGTGTTTTTTCTTGAATTTTGTGGGAAACTGTGCTGATTTTATGGGGCGTTTCTGGAATTTGGTCGAGTTTTCAGAAGTGTTAGGGATTTTTGTGAGATTTTTGTGGGATGTTTGTGGAACTTTGAGGGACTTTTCTGGAATTTGGTGAGATTCTGTAGAGAACTGACGAATTATCAGGGATTTTTCATGTATTCTGTAAGAATTTGTGGAGATTTGGTGGGATATTTTTCTAGAATTTGGTCGTGTTTTGAGAAGATTTAGGGAATTTTGTGGGATTTTTCCTGGAATTTTGTTGGATACTGGGGAGATTTTGTGGGATGTTTGTGGAACTTTGAGGGACTTTTCTGGAATTTGGTGAGATTCTGTAGAGAACTGACGAATTATCAGGGATTTTTCATGTATTCTGTGGGAATTTGTGGAGATTCGGTGGGATTTTTGTGGATTTTGGCGGTGTTTTGAGAAGATTTAGAGAATTTTGTGGGATTTTTCTTGAATTTTGTTGGATATTGAGGAGATTTTGTGGGATGTTTGTGGAACTTTGAGGGACTTTTCTGGAATTTGGTGAGATTCTGTAGAGAACTGACGAATTATCAGGGATTTTTCATGTATTCTGTGGGAATTTGTGGAGATTTGGTGGGATTTTTGTGGATTTTGGCGGTGTTTTGAGAAGATTTAGAGAATTTTGTGGGATTTTTCTGGGATTTTGTTGGGTATTGAGGACATTTTGTGGGATGTTTCTGGAATTTGGTGGGGCTTTTCAAGAATTTTGTGGTATTTTGAAAAGGTTTAGGGAATTTTGTGGTGTTTTTTCTTGAATTTTGTGGGAAACTGTGCTGATTTTATGGGGCGTTTCTGGAATTTGGTTGAGTTTTCAGAAGATTTAGGGATTTTTGTGGGATTTCTGTAGGATGTTCTGGGAATTGGTGGAGATTTTGTGGGACATTCCTGTGAATTGGTAGGGTTTTGAAATGATTTAGGGAGTTTTGTGGGACTTCTCTGGAATTTGGTGGGACTTTTCTGGAATTGTGTGGGATTTTGAGGAGACTTGAAGAATTTTGAGGAATTTTTCTTAGATTTTGTGGAAACTTGTGGAGGTTTTGGGTGATTTTTGTGTGATTTTGTGGGATATTGAGGAGATTTAGGGATCTTGAGGGATTTCTCATGTATTTTGTGGGATTTTGTGGAGATTTGGTGGGATATTTTTCTAGAATTTGGTCGTGTTTTGAGAAGATTTAGGGAATTTTGTGGGATTTTTTCTGGAATTTTGTTGGATACTGGGGAGATTTTTTGGTTGTTTTTTGGAACTTTGAGGGACTTTCCTGGAATTTGGTGAGATTCTGTAGAGAACTGACGAATTATCAGGGATTTTTCATGTATTCTGTGGGAATTTGTGGAGATTCTGTGGGATTTTTTTGGAATTTGGTAGAGTTTTGAGAAGATTTAGGGAATTTTGTGGGACTTTTCTGGGATTTTGCTGGGTATTGAGGAGATTTTGTGGGATGTTTCTGGAATTTGGTGGGGCTTTTCAAGAATTTTGTGGTATTTTGAAAAGATTTTGGGAATTTTGTGGTGTTTTTTCTTGAATTTTGTGGGAAACTGTGCTGATTTTATGGGGCGTTTCTGGAATTTGGTCGAGTTTTCAGAAGTGTTAGGGATTTTTGTGAGATTTTTGTGGGATGTTTGTGGAACTTTGAGGGACTTTTCTGGAATTTGGTGAGATTCTGTAGAGAACTGACGAATTATCAGGGATTTTTCATGTATTCTGTAAGAATTTGTGGAGATTTGGTGGGATATTTTTCTAGAATTTGGTCGTGTTTTGAGAAGATTTAGGGAATTTTGTGGGATTTTTCCTGGAATTTTGTTGGATACTGGGGAGATTTTGTGGGATGTTTGTGGAACTTTGAGGGACTTTTCTGGAATTTGGTGAGATTCTGTAGAGAACTGACGAATTATCAGGGATTTTTCATGTATTCTGTGGGAATTTGTGGAGATTCGGTGGGATTTTTGTGGATTTTGGCGGTGTTTTGAGAAGATTTAGAGAATTTTGTGGGATTTTTCTTGAATTTTGTTGGATATTGAGGAGATTTTGTGGGATGTTTGTGGAACTTTGAGGGACTTTTCTGGAATTTGGTGAGATTCTGTAGAGAACTGACGAATTATCAGGGATTTTTCCCGTATTCTGTGGGAATTTGTGGAGATTCGGTGGGATTTTTCTGGAATTTTGGTTGTGTTTTGAGAAAATTTAGGGAATTTTGTGTGACTTTTCTGGGATTTTGTTGGGTGTTGAGGACATTTTGTGGGATGTTTCTGGAATTTGGTGGGGCTTTTCAAGAATTTTGTGGTATTTTGAAAAGATTTTGGGAATTTTGTGGTGTTTTTTCTTGAATTTTGTGGGAAACTGTGCTGATTTTATGGGGCGTTTCTGGAATTTGGTCGAGTTTTCAGAAGATTTAGGGTTTTTTGTGAGATTTTTGTGGGATGTTCTGGGAATTGGTAGAGATTTTGTGGGACATTCCTGTGAATTGGTAGGGTTTTGAAATGATTTAGGGAGTTTTGTGGGACTTCTCTGGAATTTTGTGGGGTTTTTCTGGAATTGTGTGGGATTCTGAGGAGACTTGAAGAATTTTGAGGAATTTGATTTAGATTTTTGTGGGAATTTGTGGAGATTCTGTGGGATTTTTTTGGAATTTGGTGGGCCTTTTCACGAACTTTGTGTGGTTTTGAGGAGACTTGAAGAATTTTGAGGAATTTTTCTTAGATTTTGTGGAAACTTGTGGAGGTTTTGTGTGATTTTTGTGTGATTTTGTGGGATATTGAGGCGATTTAGGGATCTTGAGGGATTTCTCATGTATTTTGTGGGAATTTCTGGAGATTTGGTGGGATATTTTTCTAGAATTTTGTGGTATTTTGAAAAGGTTTAGGGAATTTTGTGGTGTTTTTTCTTGAATTTTGTGGGAAACTGTGCTGATTTTATGGGGCGTTTCTGGAATTTGGTCAAGTTTTCAGAAGATTTAGGGGATTGTGTGAGATTTTTCCTGGAATTTTGTTGGATATTAGGGAGATTTTGTGGGATGCTTGTGGAACTTTGAGGGACTTTTCTGGAATTTGGTGAGATTCTGTAGAGAACTGACAAATTATCAGGGATTTTTCATGTATTCTGTGGGAATTTGTGGAGATTCGGTGGGATTTTTGAGGATTTTGGCCGTGTTTTGAGAAGATTTAGGGAATTTTGTGGGATTTTTCTTGAATTTTGTTGGATATTGAGAAGATTTTGTGGGATGTTTGTGGAACTTTGAGGGACTTTCCAAGAATTTTGTGGTATTTTGAAAAGATTTAGGGAATTTTGTGGTGTTTTTTCTTGAATTTTGTGGGAAACTGTGCTGATTTTATGGGGCGCTTCTGGAATTTGGTCGAGTTTTCAGAAGTGTTAGGGATTTTTGTGAGATTTTTGTGGGATGTTTGTGGAACTTTGAGGGACTTTTCTGGAATTTGGTGAGATTCTGTAGAGAACTGACGAATTATCAGGGATTTTTCATGTATTCTGTGGGAATTTGTGGAGATTTGGTGGGATATTTTTCTAGAATTTGGTCGTGTTTTGAGAAGATTTAGGGAATTTTGTGGGATTTTTCCTGGAATTTTGTTGGATACTGGGGAGATTTTGTGGGATGTTTGTGGAACTTTGAGGGACTTTTCTGGAATTTGGTGAGATTCTGTAGAGAACTGACAAATTATCAGGGATTTTTCATGTATTCTGTGGGAATTTGTGGAGATTCGGTGGGATTTTTGAGGATTTTGGCCGTGTTTTGAGAAAATTTAGGGAATTTTGTGTGATTTTTCTGGGATTTTGTTGGGTATTGAGGACATTTTGTGGGATGTTTCTGGAATTTGGTGGGGCTTTTCAAGAATTTTGTGGTATTTTGAAAAGATTTTGGGAATTGTGTGGTGTTTTTTCTTGAATTTTGTGGGAAACTGTGCTGATTTTATGGGGCGTTTCTGGAATTTGGTCGCGTTTTCAGAAGTGTTAGGGATTTTTGTGAGATTTTTGTGGGATGTTTGTGGAACTTTGAGGGACTTTTCTGGAATTTGGTGAGATTCTGTAGAGAACTGACGAATTATCAGGGATTTTTCATGTATTCTGTGGGAATTTGTGGAGATTTGGTGGGATTTTTCTGGAATTTGGTAGAGTTTTGAGAAGATTTAGGGAATTTTGTGTTGTTTTTTCTTGAATTTTGTGGGAAACTGTGCTGATTTTATGGGGCGCTTCTGGAATTTGGTCAAGTTTTCAGAAGATTTAGGGAATTGTGTGAGATTTTTCCTGGAATTTTGTTGGATATTAGGGAGATTTTGTGGGATGCTTGTGGAACTTTCGGGGACTTTTCTGGAATTTGGTGAGATTCTGTAGAGAACTGACGAATGATCAGGGGTATTTTCATGTATTCTGTGGCAATTTGTGGAGATTTGGTGGGATATTTTTCTAGAATTTGGTCGTGTTTTGAGAAGATTTAGGGAATTTTGTGGGATTTTTCCTGGAATTTTGTTGGATACTGGGGAGATTTTGTGGGATGTTCGTGGAACTTTGAGGGACTTTTCTGGAATTTGGTGAGATTCTGTAGAGAACTGACGAATTATCAGGGATTTTTCATGTATTCTGTGGGAATTTGTGGAGATTTGGTGGGATTTTTGTGGATTTTGGCGGTGTTTTGAGAAGATTTAGAGAATTTTGTGGGATTTTTCTTGAATTTTGTTGGATATTGAGGAGATTTTGTGGGATGTTTGTGGAACTTTGAGGGACTTTTTTGGAATTTGGTGAGATTCTGTAGAGAACTGACGAATTATCAGGGATTTTTCACGTATTCTGTGGGAATTTGTGGAGATTCTGTGGGATTTTTCTGGAATTTTGGTTATGTTTTGAGAAAATTTAGGGAATTTTGTGTGATTTTTCTGGGATTTTGTTGGATATTGAGGACATTTTGTGGGACGTTTCGGGAATTTGGTGGGGCTTTTCAAGAATTTTGTGGTATTTTGAAAAGATTTAGGGAATTTTGTGGTGTTTTTTCTTGAATTTTGTGGGAAACTGTGCTGATTTTATGGGGCGTTTCTGGAATTTGGTCGAGTTTTCAGAAGATTTAGGGATTTTTGTGGGATTTCTGTGGGATGTTCTGGGAATTGGTGGAGATTTTGTGGGACATTCCTGTGAATTGGTAGGGTTTTGAAATGATTTAGGGAGTTTTGTGGGACTTCTCTGGAATTTTGTGGGGTTTTTCTGGAATTGTGTGGGATTCTGAGGAGACTTGAAGAATTTTGAGGAATTTTTCTTAGATTTTGTGGAAACTTGTGGAGGTTTTGGGTGATTTTTGTGTGATTTTGTGGGATATTGAGGCGATTTAGGGATCTTGAGGGATTTCTCATGTATTTTGTGGGAATTTGTGGAGATTTGGTGGTATATTTTTCTAGAATTTGGTCGTGTTTTGAGAAGATTTAGGGAATTTTGTGGGATTTTTCCTGGAATTTTGTTGGATATTGAGGAGATTTTGTGGGTGTTTGTGGAACTTTGAGGGACTTTTCTGGAAGTTGGTGAGATTCTGTAGAGAACTGACGAATTATCAGGGATTTTTCATGTATTCTGTGGGAATTTGTGGAGATTTGGTGGGATTTTTGTGGATTTTGGCGGTGTTTTGAGAAGATTTAGAGAATTTTGTGGGATTTTTCTGGGATTTTGTTGGGTATTGAGGACATTTTGTGGGATGTTTCTGGAATTTGGTGGGGCTTTTCAAGAATTTTGTGGTATTTTGAAAAGGTTTAGGGAATTTTGTGGTGTTTTTTCTTGAATTTTGTGGGAAACTGTGCTGATTTTATGGGGCGTTTCTGGAATTTGGTTGAGTTTTCAGAAGATTTAGGGATTTTTGTGGGATTTCTGTAGGATGTTCTGGGAATTGGTGGAGATTTTGTGGGACATTCCTGTGAATTGGTAGGGTTTTGAAATGATTTAGGGAGTTTTGTGGGACTTCTCTGGAATTTTGTGTGTTTTTTCTGGAATTGTGTGGGATTTTGAGGAGACTTGAAGAATTTTGAGGAATTTTTCTTAGATTTTGTGGAAACTTGTGGAGGTTTTGGGTGATTTTTGTGTGATTTTGTGGGATATTGAGGAGATTTAGGGATCTTGAGGGATTTCTCATGTATTTTGTGGGAATTTGTGGAGATTTGGTGGGATATTTTTCTAGAATTTGGTCGTGTTTTGAGAAGATTTAGGGAATTTTGTGGGATTTTTTCTGGAATTTTGTTGGATACTGGGGAGATTTTTTGGTTGTTTTGTGGAACTTTGAGGGACTTTCCTGGAATTTGGTGAGATTCTGTAGAGAACTGACGAATTATCAGGGATTTTTCATGTATTCTGTGGGAATTTGTGGAGATTCTGTGGGATTTTTTTGGAATTTGGTAGAGTTTTGAGAAGATTTAGGGAATTTTGTGGGACTTTTCTGGGATTTTGCTGGGTATTGAGGACATTTTGTGGGATGTTTCTGGAATTTGGTGGGGCTTTTCAAGAATTTTGTGGTATTTTGAAAAGATTTTGGGAATTTTGTGGTGTTTTTTCTTGAATTTTGTGGGAAACTGTGCTGATTTTATGGGGCGTTTCTGGAATTTGGTCGAGTTTTCAGAAGTGTTAGGGATTTTTGTGAGATTTTTGTGGGATGCTTGTGGAACTTCTGGGGACTTTTCTGGTATTTGGTGAGATTCTGTAGAGAACTGACGAATTATCAGGGGTATTTTCATGTATTCTGTGGGAATTTGTGGAGATTTGGTGGGATATTTTTCTAGAATTTGGTCGTGTTTTGAGAAGATTTAGGGAATTTTGTGGGATTTTTCCTGGAATTTTGTTGGATACTGGGGAGATTTTGTGGGATGTTTGTGGAACTTTGAGGGACTTTTCTGGAATTTGGTGAGATTCTGTTGAGAACTGACGAATTATCAGGGATTTTTCATGTATTCTGTGGGAATTTGTGGAGATTCGGTGGGATTTTTGTGGATTTTGGCGGTGTTTTGAGAAGATTTAGAGAATTTTGTGGGATTTTTCTTGAATTTTGTTGGATATTGAGGAGATTTTGTGGGATGTTTGTGGAACTTTGAGGGACTTTTCTGGAATTTGGTGAGATTCTGTAGAGAACTGACGAATTATCAGGGATTTTTCCCGTATTCTGTGGGAATTTGTGGAGATTCGGTGGGATTTTTCTGGAATTTTGGTTGTGTTTTGAGAAAATTTAGGGAATTTTGTGTGATTTTTCTGGGATTTTGTTGGGTGTTGAGGACATTTTGTGGGATGTTTCTGGAATTTGGTGGGGCTTTTCAAGAATTTTGTGGTATTTTGAAAAGATTTAGGGAATTTTGTGGTGTTTTTTCTTGAATTTTGTGGGAAACTGTGCTGATTTTATGGGGCGTTTCTGGAATTTGGTCGAGTTTTCAGAAGATTTAGGGATTTTTGTGAGATTTTTGTGGGATGTTCTGGGAATTGGTAGAGATTTTGTGGGACATTCCTGTGAATTGGTAGGGTTTTGAAATGATTTAGGGAGTTTTGTGAGACTTCTCTGGAATTTGGTGGGGTTTTTCTAGAATTGTGTGGGATTCTGAGGAGACTTGAAGAATTTTGAGGAATTTGATTTAGATTTTTGTGGGAATTTGTGGAGATTCTGTGGGATTTTTCTGGAATTTGGTGGGCCTTTTCACGAACTTTGTGTGGTTTTGAGGAGACTTGAAGAATTTTGAGGAATTTTTCTTAGATTTTGTGGAAACTTGTGGAGGTTTTGTGTGATTTTTGTGTGATTTTGTGGGATATTGAGGCAATTTAGGGATCTTGAGGGATTTCTCATGTATTTTGTGGGAATTTGTGGAGATTTGGTGGGATAATTTTCTAGAATTTTGTGGTATTTTGAAAAGGTTAAGGGAATTTTGTGGTGTTTTTTCTTGAATTTTGTGGGAAACTGTGCTGATTTTATGGGGCGTTTCTGGAATTTGGTCAAGTTTTCAGAAGATTTAGGGAATTGTGTGAGATTTTTCCTGGAATTTTGTTGGATATTAGGGAGATTTTGTGGGATGCTTGTGGAACTTTGAGGGACTTTTCTGGAATTTGGTGAGATTCTGTAGAGAACTGACGAATTATCAGGGATTTTTCATGTATTCTGTGGGAATTTGTGGAGATTTGGTGGGATTTTTCTAGAATTTTGGTTATGTTTTGAGAAGATTTAGGGAATTTTGGTTGATTTTTCTGGGATTTTGTTGGATATTGAGGACATTTTGTGGGATGTTTCTGGAATTTGGTGGGGCTTTTCAAGAATTTTGTGGTATTTTGAAAAGATTTTGGGAATTTTGTGGTGTTTTTTCTTGAATTTTGTGGGAAACTGTGCTGATTTTATGGGGCGTTTCTGGAATTTGGTCGAGTTTTCAGAAGATTTAGGGATTTTTGTGAGATTTTTGTGGGATGTTCTGGGAATTGGTAGAGATTTTGTGGGACATTCCTGTGAATTGGTAGGGTTTTGAAATGATTGAGGGAGTTTTGTGGGACTTCTCTGGAATTTGGTGGAGTTTTTCTGGAATTGTGTGGGATTCTGATGAGACTTGAAGAATTTTGAGGAATTTTTCTTAGATTTTGTGGAAACTTGTGGAGGTTTTGTGGGATTTTTGTGTGATTTTGTGGGATATTGAGGCGATTTAGGGATCTTGAGGGATTTCTCATGTATTTTGTGGGAATTTGTGGAGATTTGGTGGGATATTTTTCTAGAATTTGGTCATGTTTTGAGAAGATTTAGGGAATTTTGTGGGATTTTTCCTGGAATTTTGTTGGATACTGGGGAGATTTTGTGGGTGTTTTGTGGGACTTTGAGGGACTATTCTGGAATTTGGTGAGATTCTGTAGAGAACTGACAAATTATCAGGGATTTTTCATGTATTCTATGGGAATTTGTGGAGATTCGGTGGGATTTTTGAGGATTTTGGCCGTGTTTTGAGAAGATTTAGGGAATTTTGTGTGATTTTTCTTGAATTTTGTTGGATATTGAGGAGATTTTGTGGGATGTTTGTGGAACTTTGAGGGACTTTTCTGGAATTTGGTGAGATTCTGTAGAGAACTGACGAATTATCAGGGATTTTTCATGTATTCTGTGGGAATTTGTGGAGATTCGGTGGGATTTTTGAGGATTTTGGCCGTGTTTTGAGAAGATTTAGAGAATTTTGTGGGATTTTTCCTGGAATTTTGTTGGATACTGGGGAGATTTTGTGGGATGTTTGTGGAGCTTTGAGGGACTTTTCTGGAATTTGGTGAGATTCTGTTGAGAACTGACGAATTATCAGGGATTTTTCATGTATTCTGTGGGAATTTGTGGAGATTCGGTGGGATTTTTGAGGATTTTGGCCGTGTTTTGAGAAGATTTAGGGAATTTTGTGGGATTTTTCTTGAATTTTGTTGGATATTGAGGAGATTTTGTGGGATGTTTGTGGAACTTTGAGGGACTTTCCAAGAATTTTGTGGTATTTTGAAAAGATTTAGGGAATTTTGTGGTGTTTTTTCTTGAATTTTGTGGGAAACTGTGCTGATTTTATGGGGCGTTTCTGGAATTTGGTCGAGTTTTCAGAAGTGTTAGGGATTTTTGTGAGATTTTTGTGGGATGTTTGTGGAACTTTGAGGGACTTTTCTGGAATTTGGTGAGATTCTGTAGAGAACTGACGAATTATCAGGGATTTTTCATGTATACTGTGGGAATTTGTGGAGATTTGATGGGATATTTTTCTAGAATTTGGTAGAGTTTTGAGAAGATTTAGGGAATTTTGTGTGGTTTTTTCCTGAATTTTGTGGGAAACTGTGCTGATTTTATGGGGCGCTTCTGGAATTTGGTCAAGTTTTCAGAAGATTTAGGGAATTGTGTGAGATTTTTCCTGGAATTTTGTTGGATATTAGGGAGATTTTGTGGGATGCTTGTGGAACTTCTGGGGACTTTTCTGGTATTTGGTGAGATTCTGTAGAGAACTGACGAATTATCAGGGGTATTTTCATGTATTCTGTGGGAATTTGTGGAGATTTGGTGGGATATTTTTCTAGAATTTGGTCGTGTTTTGAGAAGATTTAGGGAATTTTGTGGGATTTTTCCTGGAATTTTGTTGGATACTGGGGAGATTTTGTGGGATGTTTGTGGAACTTTGAGGGACTTTTCTGGAATTTGGTGAGATTCTGTTGAGAACTGACGAATTATCAGGGATTTTTCATGTATTCTGTGGGAATTTGTGGAGATTCGGTGGGATTTTTGTGGATTTTGGCGGTGTTTTGAGAAGATTTAGAGAATTTTGTGGGATTTTTCTTGAATTTTGTTGGATATTGAGGAGATTTTGTGGGATGTTTGTGGAACTTTGAGGGACTTTTCTGGAATTTGGTGAGATTCTGTAGAGAACTGACGAATTATCAGGGATTTTTCCCGTATTCTGTGGGAATTTGTGGAGATTTGGTGGGATTTTTCTAGAATTTTGGTTATGTTTTGAGAAGATTTAGGGAATTTTGGTTGATTTTTCTGGGATTTTGTTGGATATTGAGGACATTTTGTGGGATGTTTCTGGAATTTGGTGGGGCTTTTCAAGAATTTTGTGGTATTTTGAAAAGATTTTGGGAATTTTGTGGTGTTTTTTCTTGAATTTTGTGGGAAACTGTGCTGATTTTATGGGGCGTTTCTGGAATTTGGTCGAGTTTTCAGAAGATTTAGGGATTTTTGTGAGATTTTTGTGGGATGTTCTGGGAATTGGTAGAGATTTTGTGGGACATTCCTGTGAATTGGTAGGGTTTTGAAATGATTGAGGGAGTTTTGTGGGACTTCTCTGGAATTTGGTGGAGTTTTTCTGGAATTGTGTGGGATTCTGATGAGACTTGAAGAATTTTGAGGAATTTTTCTTAGATTTTGTGGAAACTTGTGGAGGTTTTGTGGGATTTTTGTGTGATTTTGTGGGATATTGAGGCGATTTAGGGATCTTGAGGGATTTCTCATGTATTTTGTGGGAATTTGTGGAGATTTGGTGGGATATTTTTCTAGAATTTGGTCATGTTTTGAGAAGATTTAGGGAATTTTGTGGGATTTTTCCTGGAATTTTGTTGGATACTGGGGAGATTTTGTGGGTGTTTTGTGGGACTTTGAGGGACTATTCTGGAATTTGGTGAGATTCTGTAGAGAACTGACAAATTATCAGGGATTTTTCATGTATTCTATGGGAATTTGTGGAGATTCGGTGGGATTTTTGAGGATTTTGGCCGTGTTTTGAGAAGATTTAGGGAATTTTGTGTGATTTTTCTTGAATTTTGTTGGATATTGAGGAGATTTTGTGGGATGTTTGTGGAACTTTGAGGGACTTTTCTGGAATTTGGTGAGATTCTGTAGAGAACTGACGAATTATCAGGGATTTTTCATGTATTCTGTGGGAATTTGTGGAGATTCGGTGGGATTTTTGAGGATTTTGGCCGTGTTTTGAGAAGATTTAGAGAATTTTGTGGGATTTTTCCTGGAATTTTGTTGGATACTGGGGAGATTTTGTGGGATGTTTGTGGAGCTTTGAGGGACTTTTCTGGAATTTGGTGAGATTCTGTTGAGAACTGACGAATTATCAGGGATTTTTCATGTATTCTGTGGGAATTTGTGGAGATTCGGTGGGATTTTTGAGGATTTTGGCCGTGTTTTGAGAAGATTTAGGGAATTTTGTGGGATTTTTCTTGAATTTTGTTGGATATTGAGGAGATTTTGTGGGATGTTTGTGGAACTTTGAGGGACTTTCCAAGAATTTTGTGGTATTTTGAAAAGATTTAGGGAATTTTGTGGTGTTTTTTCTTGAATTTTGTGGGAAACTGTGCTGATTTTATGGGGCGTTTCTGGAATTTGGTCGAGTTTTCAGAAGTGTTAGGGATTTTTGTGAGATTTTTGTGGGATGTTTGTGGAACTTTGAGGGACTTTTCTGGAATTTGGTGAGATTCTGTAGAGAACTGACGAATTATCAGGGATTTTTCATGTATACTGTGGGAATTTGTGGAGATTTGATGGGATATTTTTCTAGAATTTGGTAGAGTTTTGAGAAGATTTAGGGAATTTTGTGTGGTTTTTTCCTGAATTTTGTGGGAAACTGTGCTGATTTTATGGGGCGCTTCTGGAATTTGGTCAAGTTTTCAGAAGATTTAGGGAATTGTGTGAGATTTTTCCTGGAATTTTGTTGGATATTAGGGAGATTTTGTGGGATGCTTGTGGAACTTCTGGGGACTTTTCTGGTATTTGGTGAGATTCTGTAGAGAACTGACGAATTATCAGGGGTATTTTCATGTATTCTGTGGGAATTTGTGGAGATTTGGTGGGATATTTTTCTAGAATTTGGTCGTGTTTTGAGAAGATTTAGGGAATTTTGTGGGATTTTTCCTGGAATTTTGTTGGATACTGGGGAGATTTTGTGGGATGTTTGTGGAACTTTGAGGGACTTTTCTGGAATTTGGTGAGATTCTGTTGAGAACTGACGAATTATCAGGGATTTTTCATGTATTCTGTGGGAATTTGTGGAGATTCGGTGGGATTTTTGTGGATTTTGGCGGTGTTTTGAGAAGATTTAGAGAATTTTGTGGGATTTTTCTTGAATTTTGTTGGATATTGAGGAGATTTTGTGGGATGTTTGTGGAACTTTGAGGGACTTTTCTGGAATTTGGTGAGATTCTGTAGAGAACTGACGAATTATCAGGGATTTTTCCCGTATTCTGTGGGAATTTGTGGAGATTCGGTGGGATTTTTCTGGAATTTTGGTTGTGTTTTGAGAAAATTTAGGGAATTTTGTGTGATTTTTCTGGGATTTTGTTGGGTGTTGAGGACATTTTGTGGGATGTTTCTGGAATTTGGTGGGGCTTTTCAAGAATTTTGTGGTATTTTGAAAAGATTTAGGGAATTTTGTGGTGTTTTTTCTTGAATTTTGTGGGAAACTGTGCTGATTTTATGGGGCGTTTCTGGAATTTGGTCGAGTTTTCAGAAGATTTAGGGATTTTTGTGAGATTTTTGTGGGATGTTCTGGGAATTGGTAGAGATTTTGTGGGACATTCCTGTGAATTGGTAGGGTTTTGAAATGATTTAGGGAGTTTTGTGAGACTTCTCTGGAATTTGGTGGGGTTTTTCTAGAATTGTGTGGGATTCTGAGGAGACTTGAAGAATTTTGAGGAATTTGATTTAGATTTTTGTGGGAATTTGTGGAGATTCTTTGGGATTTTTCTGGAATTTGGTGGGCCTTTTCACGAACTTTGTGTGGTTTTGAGGAGACTTGAAGAATTTTGAGGAATTTTTCTTAGATTTTGTGGAAACTTGTGGAGGTTTTGTGTGATTTTTGTGTGATTTTGTGGGATATTGAGGCAATTTAGGGATCTTGAGGGATTTCTCATGTATTTTGTGGGAATTTGTGGAGATTTGGTGGGATAATTTTCTAGAATTTTGTGGTATTTTGAAAAGGTTAAGGGAATTTTGTGGTGTTTTTTCTTGAATTTTGTGGGAAACTGTGCTGATTTTATGGGGCGTTTCTGGAATTTGGTCAAGTTTTCAGAAGATTTAGGGAATTGTGTGAGATTTTTCCTGGAATTTTGTTGGATATTAGGGAGATTTTGTGGGATGCTTGTGGAACTTTGAGGGACTTTTCTGGAATTTGGTGAGATTCTGTAGAGAACTGACGAATTATCAGGGATTTTTCATGTATTCTCTGGGAATTTGTGGAGATTTGGTGGGATTTTTCTAGAATTTTGGTTATGTTTTTAGAAGATTTAGGGAATTTTGGTTGATTTTTCTGGGATTTTGTTGGATATTGAGGACATTTTGTGGGATGTTTCTGGAATTTGGTGGGGCTTTTCAAGAATTTTGTGGTATTTTGAAAAGATTTTGGGAATTTTGTGGTGTTTTTTCTTGAATTTTGTGGGAAACTGTGCTGATTTTATGGGGCGTTTCTGGAATTTGGTCGAGTTTTCAGAAGATTTAGGGATTTTTGTGAGATTTTTGTGGGATGTTCTGGGAATTGGTAGAGATTTTGTGGGACATTCCTGTGAATTGGTAGGGTTTTGAAATGATTGAGGGAGTTTTGTGGGACTTCTCTGGAATTTTGTGTGTTTTTTCTGGAATTGTGTGGGATTCTGAGGAGACTTGAAGAATTTTGAGGAATTTTTCTTAGATTTTGTGGAAACTTGTGGAGGTTTTGGGTGATTTTTGTGTGATTTTGTGGGATATTGAGGCGATTTAGGGATCTTGAGGGATTTCTCATGTATTTTGTGGGAATTTGTGGAGATTTGGTGGGATATTTTTCTAGAATTTGGTCGTGTTTTGAGAAGATTTAGGGAATTTTGTGGGATTTTTCCTGGAATTTTGTTGGATACTGGGGAGATTTTGTGGGTGTTTTGTGGGACTTTGAGGGACTATTCTGGAATTTGGTGAGATTCTGTAGAGAACTGACAAATTATCAGGGATTTTTCATGTATTCTGTGGGAATTTGTGGAGATTCGGTGGGATTTTTGAGGATTTTGGCCGTGTTTTGAGAAGATTTAGGGAATTTTGTGTGATTTTTCTGGGATTTTGTTGGATATTGAGGACATTTTGTGGGATGTTTGTGGAACTTTGAGGGACTTTTCTGGAATTTGGTGAGATTCTGTAGAGAACTGACGAATTATCAGGGATTTTTCATGTATTCTGTGGGAATTTGTGGAGATTCGGTGGGATTTTTGATGATTTTGGCCGTGTTTTGAGAAGATTTAGGGAATTTTGTGGGATTTTTCTTGAATTTTGTGGGATATTGAGGAGATTTTGTGGGATGTTTGTGGAACTTTGAGGGACTTTCCTGGAATTTGGTGAGATTCTGTTGAGAACTGACGAATTATCAGGGATTTTTCATGTATTCTGTGGGAATTTGTGGAGATTCGGTGGGATTTTTGAGGATTTTGGCTGTGTTTTGAGAAGATTTAGGGAAATTTGTGGGATTTTTCTTGAATTTTGTTGGATATTGAGGAGATTTTGTGGGATGTTTGTGGAACTTTGAGGGACTTTCCAAGAATTTTGTGGTATTTTGAAAAGATTTAGGGAATTTTGTGGTGTTTTTTCTTGAATTTTGTGGGAAACTGTGCTGATTTTATGGGGCGTTTCTGGAATTTGGTCGAGTTTTCAGAAGTGTTAGGGATTTTTGTGAGATTTTTGTGGGATGTTTGTGGAACTTTGAGGGACTTTTCTGGAATTTGGTGAGATTCTGTAGAGAACTGACGAATTATCAGGGATTTTTCATGTATACTGTGGGAATTTGTGGAGATTTGATGGGATATTTTTCTAGAATTTGGTAGAGTTTTGAGAAGATTTAGGGAATTTTGTGTGGTTTTTTCCTGAATTTTGTGGGAAACTGTGCTGATTTTATGGGGCGCTTCTGGAATTTGGTCAAGTTTTCAGAAGATTTAGGGAATTGTGTGAGATTTTTCCTGGAATTTTGTTGGATATTAGGGAGATTTTGTGGGATGCTTGTGGAACTTCTGGGGACTTTTCTGGTATTTGGTGAGATTCTGTAGAGAACTGACGAATTATCAGGGGTATTTTCATGTATTCTGTGGGAATTTGTGGAGATTTGGTGGGATATTTTTCTAGAATTTGGTCGTGTTTTGAGAAGATTTAGGGAATTTTGTGGGATTTTTCCTGGAATTTTGTTGGATACTGGGGAGATTTTGTGGGATGTTTGTGGAACTTTGAGGGACTTTTCTGGAATTTGGTGAGATTCTGTTGAGAACTGACGAATTATCAGGGATTTTTCATGTATTCTGTGGGAATTTGTGGAGATTCGGTGGGATTTTTGTGGATTTTGGCGGTGTTTTGAGAAGATTTAGAGAATTTTGTGGGATTTTTCTTGAATTTTGTTGGATATTGAGGAGATTTTGTGGGATGTTTGTGGAACTTTGAGGGACTTTTCTGGAATTTGGTGAGATTCTGTAGAGAACTGACGAATTATCAGGGATTTTTCCCGTATTCTGTGGGAATTTGTGGAGATTCGGTGGGATTTTTCTGGAATTTTGGTTGTGTTTTGAGAAAATTTAGGGAATTTTGTGTGATTTTTCTGGGATTTTGTTGGGTGTTGAGGAGATTTTGTGGGATGTTTCTGGAATTTGGTGGGGCTTTTCAAGAATTTTGTGGTATTTTGAAAAGATTTAGGGAATTTTGTGGTGTTTTTTCTTGAATTTTGTGGGAAACTGTGCTGATTTTATGGGGCGTTTCTGGAATTTGGTCGAGTTTTCAGAAGATTTAGGGATTTTTGTGAGATTTTTGTGGGATGTTCTGGGAATTGGTAGAGATTTTGTGGGACATTCCTGTGAATTGGTAGGGTTTTGAAATGATTTAGGGAGTTTTGTGAGACTTCTCTGGAATTTGGTGGGGTTTTTCTAGAATTGTGTGGGATTCTGAGGAGACTTGAAGAATTTTGAGGAATTTGATTTAGATTTTTGTGGGAATTTGTGGAGATTCTTTGGGATTTTTCTGGAATTTGGTGGGCCTTTTCACGAACTTTGTGTGGTTTTGAGGAGACTTGAAGAATTTTGAGGAATTTTTCTTAGATTTTGTGGAAACTTGTGGAGGTTTTGTGTGATTTTTGTGTGATTTTGTGGGATATTGAGGCAATTTAGGGATCTTGAGGGATTTCTCATGTATTTTGTGGGAATTTGTGGAGATTTGGTGGGATAATTTTCTAGAATTTTGTGGTATTTTGAAAAGGTTAAGGGAATTTTGTGGTGTTTTTTCTTGAATTTTGTGGGAAACTGTGCTGATTTTATGGGGCGTTTCTGGAATTTGGTCAAGTTTTCAGAAGATTTAGGGAATTGTGTGAGATTTTTCCTGGAATTTTGTTGGATATTAGGGAGATTTTGTGGGATGCTTGTGGAACTTTGAGGGACTTTTCTGGAATTTGGTGAGATTCTGTAGAGAACTGACGAATTATCAGGGATTTTTCATGTATTCTCTGGGAATTTGTGGAGATTTGGTGGGATTTTTCTGGAATTTTGGTTATGTTTTGAGAAGATTTAGGGAATTTTGGTTGATTTTTCTGGGATTTTGTTGGATATTGAGGACATTTTGTGGGATGTTTCTGGAATTTGGTGGGGCTTTTCAAGAATTTTGTGGTATTTTGAAAAGATTTTGGGAATTTTGTGGTGTTTTTTCTTGAATTTTGTGGGAAACTGTGCTGATTTTATGGGGCGTTTCTGGAATTTGGTCGAGTTTTCAGAAGATTTAGGGATTTTTGTGAGATTTTTGTGGGATGTTCTGGGAATTGGTAGAGATTTTGTGGGACATTCCTGTGAATTGGTAGGGTTTTGAAATGATTGAGGGAGTTTTGTGGGACTTCTCTGGAATTTGGTGGAGTTTTTCTGGAATTGTGTGGGATTCTGAGGAGACTTGAAGAATTTTGAGGAATTTTTCTTAGATTTTGTGGAAACTTGTGGAGGTTTTGTGGGATTTTTGTGTGATTTTGTGGGATATTGAGGCGATTTAGGGATCTTGAGGGATTTCTCATGTATTTTGTGGGAATTTGTGGAGATTTGGTGGGATATTTTTCTAGAATTTGGTCATGTTTTGAGAAGATTTAGGGAATTTTGTGGGATTTTTCCTGGAATTTTGTTGGATACTGGGGAGATTTTGTGGGTGTTTTCTGGGACTTTGAGGGACTATTCTGGAATTTGGTGAGATTCTGTAGAGAACTGACAAATTATCAGGGATTTTTCATGTATTCTATGGGAATTTGTGGAGATTCGGTGGGATTTTTGAGGATTTTGGCCGTGTTTTGAGAAGATTTAGGGAATTTTGTGTGATTTTTCTGGGATTTTGTTGGATATTGAGGACATTTTGTGGGATGTTTGTGGAACTTTGAGGGACTTTTCTGGAATTTGGTGAGATTCTGAAGAGAACTGACGAATTATCAGGGATTTTTCATGTATTCTGTGGGAATTTGTGGAGATTCGGTGGGATTTTTGAGGATTTTGGCCGTGTTTTGAGAAGATTTAGAGAATTTTGTGGGATTTTTCCTGGAATTTTGTTGGATACTGGGGAGATTTTGTGGGATGTTTGTGGAGCTTTGAGGGACTTTTCTGGAATTTGGTGAGATTCTGTTGAGAACTGACGAATTATCAGGGATTTTTCATGTATTCTGTGGGAATTTGTGGAGATTCGGTGGGATTTTTGAGGATTTTGGCCGTGTTTTGAGAAGATTTAGGGAATTTTGTGGGATTTTTCTTGAATTTTGTTGGATATTGAGGAGATTTTGTGGGATGTTTGTGGAATTTGGTGGGGCTTTTCAAGAATTTTGTGGTATTTTGAAAAGATTTTGGGAATTTTGTGGTGTTTTTTCTTGAATTTTGTGGGAAACTGTGCTGATTTCATGGGGCGTTTCTGGAATTTGGTCGAGTTTTCAGAAGTGTTAGGGATTTTTGTGAGATTTTTGTGGGATGTTTGTGGAACTTTGAGGGACTTTTCTGGAATTTGGTGAGATTCTGTAGAGAACTGACGAATTATCAGGGATTTTTCATGTATACTGTGGGAATTTGTGGAGATTTGATGGGATATTTTTCTAGAATTTGGTAGAGTTTTGAGAAGATTTAGGGAATTTTGTGTGGTTTTTTCCTGAATTTTGTGGGAAACTGTGCTGATTTTATGGGGCGCTTCTGGAATTTGGTCAAGTTTTCAGAAGATTTAGGGAATTGTGTGAGATTTTTCCTGGAATTTTGTTGGATATTAGGGAGATTTTGTGGGATGCTTGTGGAACTTCTGGGGACTTTTCTGGTATTTGGTGAGATTCTGTAGAGAACTGACGAATTATCAGGGGTATTTTCATGTATTCTGTGGGAATTTGTGGAGATTTGGTGGGATATTTTTCTAGAATTTGGTCGTGTTTTGAGAAGATTTAGGGAATTTTGTGGGATTTTTCCTGGAATTTTGTTGGATACTGGGGAGATTTTGTGGGATGTTTGTGGAACTTTGAGGGACTTTTCTGGAATTTGGTGAGATTCTGTAGAGAACTGACGAATTATCAGGGATTTTTCATGTATTCTGTGGGAATTTGTGGAGATTCGGTGGGATTTTTGTGGATTTTGGCGGTGTTTTGAGAAGATTTAGAGAATTTTGTGGGATTTTTCTTGAATTTTGTTGGATATTGAGGAGATTTTGTGGGATGTTTGTGGAACTTTGAGGGACTTTTCTGGAATTTGGTGAGATTCTGTAGAGAACTGACGAATTATCAGGGATTTTTCCCGTATTCTGTGGGAATTTGTGGAGATTCGGTGGGATTTTTCTGGAATTTTGGTTGTGTTTTGAGAAAATTTAGGGAATTTTGTGTGATTTTTCTGGGATTTTGTTGGGTGTTGAGGAGATTTTGTGGGATGTTTCTGGAATTTGGTGGGGCATTTCAAGAATTTTGTGGTATTTTGAAAAGATTTAGGGAATTTTGTGGTGTTTTTTCTTGAATTTTGTGGGAAACTGTGCTGATTTTATGGGGCGTTTCTGGAATTTGGTCGAGTTTTCAGAAGATTTAGGGATTTTTGTGAGATTTTTGTGGGATGTTCTGGGAATTGGTAGAGATTTTGTGGGACATTCCTGTGAATTGGTAGGGTTTTGAAATGATTTAGGGAGTTTTGTGAGACTTCTCTGGAATTTGGTGGGGTTTTTCTAGAATTGTGTGGGATTCTGAGGAGACTTGAAGAATTTTGAGGAATTTGATTTAGATTTTTGTGGGAATTTGTGGAGATTCTTTGGGATTTTTCTGGAATTTGGTGGGCCTTTTCACGAACTTTGTGTGGTTTTGAGGAGACTTGAAGAATTTTGAGGAATTTTTCTTAGATTTTGTGGAAACTTGTGGAGGTTTTGTGTGATTTTTGTGTGATTTTGTGGGATATTGAGGCAATTTAGGGATCTTGAGGGATTTCTCATGTATTTTGTGGGAATTTGTGGAGATTTGGTGGGATAATTTTCTAGAATTTTGTGGTATTTTGAAAAGGTTAAGGGAATTTTGTGGTGTTTTTTCTTGAATTTTGTGGGAAACTGTGCTGATTTTATGGGGCGTTTTTGGAATTTGGTCAAGTTTTCAGAAGATTTAGGGAATTGTGTGAGATTTTTCCTGGAATTTTGTTGGATATTAGGGAGATTTTGTGGGATGCTTGTGGAACTTTGAGGGACTTTTCTGGAATTTGGTGAGATTCTGTAGAGAACTGACGAATTATCAGGGATTTTTCATGTATTCTCTGGGAATTTGTGGAGATTTGGTGGGATTTTTCTGGAATTTTGGTTATGTTTTGAGAAGATTTAGGGAATTTTGGTTGATTTTTCTGGGATTTTGTTGGATATTGAGGACATTTTGTGGGATGTTTCTGGAATTTGGTGGGGCTTTTCAAGAATTTTGTGGTATTTTGAAAAGATTTTGGGAATTTTGTGGTGTTTTTTCTTGAATTTTGTGGGAAACTGTGCTGATTTTATGGGGCGTTTCTGGAATTTGGTCGAGTTTTCAGAAGATTTAGGGATTTTTGTGAGATTTTTGTGGGATGTTCTGGGAATTGGTAGAGATTTTGTGGGACATTCCTGTGAATTGGTAGGGTTTTGAAATGATTGAGGGAGTTTTGTGGGACTTCTCTGGAATTTGGTGGAGTTTTTCTGGAATTGTGTGGAATTCTGAGGAGACTTGAAGAATTTTGAGGAATTTTTCTTAGATTTTGTGGAAACTTGTGGAGGTTTTGTGGGATTTTTGTGTGATTTTGTGGGATATTGAGGCGATTTAGGGATCTTGAGGGATTTCTCATGTATTTTGTGGGAATTTGTGGAGATTTGGTGGGATATTTTTCTAGAATTTGGTCATGTTTTGAGAAGATTTAGGGAATTTTGTGGGATTTTTCCTGGAATTTAGTTGGATACTGGGGAGATTTTGTGGGTGTTTTGTGGGACTTTGAGGGACTATTCTGGAATTTGGTGAGATTCTGTAGAGAACTGACAAATTATCAGGGATTTTTCATGTATTCTATGGGAATTTGTGGAGATTCGGTGGGATTTTTGAGGATTTTGGCCGTGTTTTGAGAAGATTTAGGGAATTTTGTGTGATTTTTCTGGGATTTTGTTGGATATTGAGGACATTTTGTGGGATGTTTGTGGAACTTTGAGGGACTTTTCTGGAATTTGGTGAGATTCTGAAGAGAACTGACGAATTATCAGGGATTTTTCATGTATTCTGTGGGAATTTGTGGAGATTCGGTGGGATTTTTGAGGATTTTGGCCGTGTTTTGAGAAGATTTAGAGAATTTTGTGGGATTTTTCCTGGAATTTTGTTGGATACTGGGGAGATTTTGTGGGATGTTTGTGGAGCTTTGAGGGACTTTTCTGGAATTTGGTGAGATTCTGTTGAGAACTGACGAATTATCAGGGATTTTTCATGTATTCTGTGGGAATTTGTGGAGATTCGGTGGGATTTTTGAGGATTTTGGCCGTGTTTTGAGAAGATTTAGGGAATTTTGTGGGATTTTTCTTGAATTTTGTTGGATATTGAGGAGATTTTGTGGGATGTTTGTGGAACTTTGAGGGACTTTCCAAGAATTTTGTGGTATTTTGAAAAGATTTTGGGAATTTTGTGGTGTTTTTTCTTGAATTTTGTGGGAAACTGTGCTGATTTTATGGGGCGTTTCTGGAATTTGGTCGAGTTTTCAGAAGTGTTAGGGATTTTTGTGAGATTTTTGTGGGATGTTTGTGGAACTTTGAGGGACTTTTCTGGAATTTGGTGAGATTCTGTAGAGAACTGACGAATTATCAGGGATTTTTCATGTATACTGTGGGAATTTGTGGAGATTTGATGGGATATTTTTCTAGAATTTGGTAGAGTTTTGAGAAGATTTAGGGAATTTTGTGTGGTTTTTTCCTGAATTTTGTGGGAAACTGTGCTGATTTTATGGGGCGCTTCTGGAATTTGGTCAAGTTTTCAGAAGATTTAGGGAATTGTGTGAGATTTTTCCTGGAATTTTGTTGGATATTAGGGAGATTTTGTGGGATGCTTGTGGAACTTCTGGGGACTTTTCTGGTATTTGGTGAGATTCTGTAGAGAACTGACGAATTATCAGGGGTATTTTCATGTATTCTGTGGGAATTTGTGGAGATTTGGTGGGATATTTTTCTAGAATTTGGTCGTGTTTTGAGAAGATTTAGGGAATTTTGTGGGATTTTTCCTGGAATTTTGTTGGATACTGGGGAGATTTTGTGGGATGTTTGTGGAACTTTGAGGGACTTTTCTGGAATTTGGTGAGATTCTGTAGAGAACTGACGAATTATCAGGGATTTTTCCCGTATTCTGTGGGAATTTGTGGAGATTCGGTGGGATTTTTCTGGAATTTTGGTTGTGTTTTGAGAAAATTTAGGGAATTTTGTGTGATTTTTCTGGGATTTTGTTGGGTGTTGAGGACATTTTGTGGGATGTTTCTGGAATTTGGTGGGGCTTTTCAAGAATTTTGTGGTATTTTGAAAAGATTTAGGGAATTTTGTGGTGTTTTTTCTTGAATTTTGTGGGAAACTGTGCTGATTTTATGGGGCGTTTCTGGAATTTGGTCGAGTTTTCAGAAGATTTAGGGATTTTTGTGAGATTTTTGTGGGATGTTCTGGGAATTGGTAGAGATTTTGTGGGACATTCCTGTGAATTGGTAGGGTTTTGAAATGATTTAGGGAGTTTTGTGAGACTTCTCTGGAATTTGGTGGGGTTTTTCTAGAATTGTGTGGGATTCTGAGGAGACTTGAAGAATTTTGAGGAATTTGATTTAGATTTTTGTGGGAATTTGTGGAGATTCTGTGGGATTTTTTTGGAATTTGGTGGGCCTTTTCACGAACTTTGTGTGGTTTTGAGGAGACTTGAAGAATTTTGAGGAATTTTTCTTAGATTTTGTGGAAACTTGTGGAGGTTTTGTGTGATTTTTGTGTGATTTTGTGGGATATTGAGGCAATTTAGGGATCTTGAGGGATTTCTCATGTATTTTGTGGGAATTTGTGGAGATTTGGTGGGATAATTTTCTAGAATTTTGTGGTATTTTGAAAAGGTTAAGGGAATTTTGTGGTGTTTTTTCTTGAATTTTGTGGGAAACTGTGCTGATTTTATGGGGCGTTTCTGGAATTTGGTCAAGTTTTCAGAAGATTTAGGGAATTGTGTGAGATTTTTCCTGGAATTTTGTTGGATATTAGGGAGATTTTGTGGGATGCTTGTGGAACTTTGAGGGACTTTTCTGGAATTTGGTGAGATTCTGTAGAGAACTGACGAATTATCAGGGATTTTTCATGTATTCTCTGGGAATTTGTGGAGATTTGGTGGGATTTTTCTAGAATTTTGGTTATGTTTTGAGAAGATTTAGGGAATTTTGGTTGATTTTTCTGGGATTTTGTTGGATATTGAGGACATTTTGTGGGATGTTTCTGGAATTTGGTGGGGCTTTTCAAGAATTTTGTGGTATTTTGAAAAGATTTTGGGAATTTTGTGGTGTTTTTTCTTGAATTTTGTGGGAAACTGTGCTGATTTTATGGGGCGTTTCTGGAATTTGGTCGAGTTTTCAGAAGATTTAGGGATTTTTGTGAGATTTTTGTGGGATGTTCTGGGAATTGGTAGAGATTTTGTGGGACATTCCTGTGAATTGGTAGGGTTTTGAAATGATTGAGGGAGTTTTGTGGGACTTCTCTGGAATTTGGTGGGGTTTTTCTGGAATTGTGTGGGATTCTGAGGAGACTTGAAGAATTTTGAGGAATTTTTCTTAGATTTTGTGGAAACTTGTGGAGGTTTTGGGTGATTTTTGTGTGATTTTGTGGGATATTGAGGAGATTTAGGGATCTTGAGGGATTTCTCATGTATTTTGTGGGAATTTGTGGAGATTTGGTGGGATATTTTTCTAGAATTTGGTCGTGTTTTGAGAAGATTTAGGGAATTTTGTGGGATTTTTCCTGGAATTTTGTTGGATACTGGGGAGATTTTGTGGGTGTTTTGTGGGACTTTGAGGGACTATTCTGGAATTTGGTGAGATTCTGTAGAGAACTGACAAATTATCAGGGATTTTTCATGTATTCTGTGGGAATTTGTGGAGATTCGGTGGGATTTTTGAGGATTTTGGCCGTGTTTTGAGAAGATTTAGGGAATTTTGTGTGATTTTTCTGGGATTTTGTTGGATATTGAGGACATTTTGTGGGATGTTTGTGGAACTTTGAGGGACTTTTCTGGAATTTGGTGAGATTCTGTTGAGAACTGACGAATTATCAGGGATTTTTCATGTATTCTGTGGGAATTTGTGGAGATTCGGTGGGATTTTTGATGCTTTTGGCCGTGTTTTGAGAAGATTTAGGGAATTTTGTGGGATTTTTCTTGAATTTTGTGGGATATTGAGGAGATTTTGTGGGATGTTTGTGGAACTTTGAGGGACTTTTCTGGAATTTGGTGAGATTCTGTTGAGAACTGACGAATTATCAGGGATTTTTCATGTATTCTGTGGGAATTTGTGGAGATTCTGTGGGATTTTTGTGGATTTTGGCCGTGTTTTGAGAAGATTTAGGGAAATTTGTGGGATTTTTCTTGAATTTTGTTGGATATTGAGGAGATTTTGTGGGATGTTTGTGGAACTTTGAGGGACTTTCCAAGAATTTTGTGGTATTTTGAAAAGATTTTGGGAATTTTGTGGTGTTTTTTCTTGAATTGTGTGGGAAACTGTGCTGATTTCATGGGGCGTTTCTGGAATTTGGTCGAGTTTTCAGAAGTGTTAGGGTTTTTGTGAGATTTTTGTGGGATGTTTGTGGAACTTTGAGGGACTTTTCTGGAATTTGGTGAGATTCTGTAGAGAACTGACGAATTATCAGGGATTTTTCATGTATACTGTGGGAATTTGTGGAGATTTGATGGGATATTTTTCTAGAATTTGGTAGAGTTTTGAGAAGATTTAGGGAATTTTGTGTGGTTTTTTCCTGAATTTTGTGGGAAACTGTGCTGATTTTATGGGGCGCTTCTGGAATTTGGTCAAGTTTTCAGAAGATTTAGGGAATTGTGTGAGATTTTTCCTGGAATTTTGTTGGATATTAGGGAGATTTTGTGGGATGCTTGTGGAACTTCTGGGGACTTTTCTGGTATTTGGTGAGATTCTGTAGAGAACTGACGAATTATCAGGGGTATTTTCATGTATTCTGTGGGAATTTGTGGAGATTTGGTGGGATATTTTTCTAGAATTTGGTCGTGTTTTGAGAAGATTTAGGGAATTTTGTGGGATTTTTCCTGGAATTTTGTTGGATACTGGGGAGATTTTGTGGGATGTTTGTGGAACTTTGAGGGACTTTTCTGGAATTTGGTGAGATTCTGTTGAGAACTGACGAATTATCAGGGATTTTTCATGTATTCTGTGGGAATTTGTGGAGATTCGGTGGGATTTTTGTGGATTTTGGCGGTGTTTTGAGAAGATTTAGAGAATTTTGTGGGATTTTTCTTGAATTTTGTTGGATATTGAGGAGATTTTGTGGGATGTTTGTGGAACTTTGAGGGACTTTTCTGGAATTTGGTGAGATTCTGTAGAGAACTGACGAATTATCAGGGATTTTTCCCGTATTCTGTGGGAATTTGTGGAGATTCGGTGGGATTTTTCTGGAATTTTGGTTGTGTTTTGAGAAAATTTAGGGAATTTTGGGTGATTTTTCTGGGATTTTGTTGGATATTGAGGAGATTTTGTGGGATGTTTGTGGAACTTTGAGGGACTTTCCAAGAATTTTGTGGTATTTTGAAAAGTTTTTGGGAATTTTGTGGTGTTTTTTCTTGAATTGTGTGGGAAACTGTGCTGATTTCATGGGGCGTTTCTGGAATTTGGTCGAGTTTTCAGAAGTGTTAGGGATTTTTGTGAGATTTTTGTGGGATGTTTGTGGAACTTTGAGGGACTTTTCTGGAATTTGGTGAGATTCTGTAGAGAACTGACGAATTATCAGGGATTTTTCACGTATTCAGTGGGAATTTGTGGAGATTTGGTGGGATTTTTCTGGAATTTGGTAGAGTTTTGAGAAGATTTATGGAATTTTGTGTGTTTTTTCTGGAATTTTGTTGGATACTGGGGAGATTTTGTGGGTGGTTTGTGGAACTTTGAGGGACTTTTCTGGAATTTGGTGAGATTCTGTAGAGAACTGACGAATTATCAGGGATTTTTCATGTATTCTGTGGGAATTTGTGGAGATTCTGTGGGATTTTTGTGGATTTTGGCCGTGTTTTGAGAAGATTTAGGGAATTTTGTGTGATTTTTCTGGGATTTTGTTGGATATTGAGGAGATTTTGTGGGATGTTTCTGGAATTTGTTGGGGCTTTTCAAGAATTTTGTGGTATTTTGAAAAGGTTTACGGAATTTTGTGGTGTTTTTTCTTGAATTTTGTGGGAAACTGTGCTGATTTTATGGGGCGTTTCTGGAATTTGGTCGAGTTTTCAGAAGATTTAGGGATTTTTGTGGGATTTCTGTGGGATGTTCTGGGAATTGGTGGAGATTTTGTGGGACATTCCTGTGAATTGGTAGGGTTTTGAAATGATTTAGGGAGTTTTGTGGGACTTCTCTGGAATTTTGTGTGTTTTTTCTGGAATTGTGTGGGATTCTGAGGAGACTTGAAGAATTTTGAGGAATTTTTCTTAGATTTTGTGGAAACTTGTGGAGGTTTTGGGTGATTTTTGTGTGATTTTGTGCGATATTGAGGAGATTTAGGGATCTTGAGGCATTTCTCATGTATTTTGTGGGAATTTGTGGAGATTTGGTGGGATATTTTTCTAGAATTTGGTCGTGTTTTGAGAAGATTTAGGGAATTTTGTGGGATTTTTCCTGGAATTTTGTTGGATACTGGGGAGATTTTGTGGGTGGTTTGTGGAACTTTGAGGGACTTTTCTGGAATTTGGTGAGATTCTGTAGAGAACTGACGAATTATCAGGGATTTTTCATGTATTCTGTGGGAATTTGTGGAGATTTGGTGGGATTTTTGTGGATTTTGGCCGTGTTTTGAGAAGATTTAGGGAATTTTGTGTGATTTTTCTGGGATTTTTTTGGATATTGAGGACATTTTGTGGGATGTTTCGGGAATTTGTTGGGGCTTTTCAAGAATTTTGTGGTATTTTGAAAAGATTTTGGGAATTTTGTGGTGTTTTTTCTTGAATTTTGTGGGAAACTGTGCTGATTTTATGGGGCGTTTCTGGAATTTGGTCGAGTTTTCAGAAGATTTAGGGATTTTTGTGAGATTTTTGTGGGATGTTCTGGGAATTGGTGGAGATTTTGTGGGACATTCCTGTGAATTGGTAGGGTTTTGAAATGATTTAGGGAGTTTTGTGGGACTTCTCTGGAATTTGGTGGGGTTTTTCTGGAATTGTGTGGGATTCTGAGGAGACTTGAAGAATTTTGAGGAATTTGATTTAGATTTTTGTGGGAATTTGTGGAGATTCTGTGGGATTTTTCTGGAATTTGGTGGGCCTTTTCACGAACTTTGTGTGGTTTTGAGGAGACTTGAAGAATTTTGAGGAATTTTTCTTAGATTTTGTGGAAACTTGTGGAGGTTTTGTGTGATTTTTGTGGGATTTTGTGGGATATTGAGGCGATTTAGGGATCTTGAGGGATTTTTCATGTATTTTGTGGGAATTTGTGGAGATTTGGTGGGATATTTTTCTAGAATTTGGTCGTGTTTTGAGAAGATTTAGGGAATTTTGTGGGATTTTTCCTGGAATTTTGTTGGATACTGGGGAGATTTTGTGGGTGTTTTGTGGAACTTTGAGGGACTTCTCTGGAATTTGGTGAGATTCTGTAGAGAACTGACAAATTATCAGGGATTTTTCATGTATTCTGTGGGAATTTGTGGAGATTCGGTGGGATTTTTGAGGATTTTGGCCGTGTTTTGAGAAGATTTAGGGAATTTTGTGGTGTTTTTTCTTGAATTTTGTGGGAAACTGTGCTGATTTTATTGGGCATTTCTGGAATTTCGTCAAGTTTTCAGAAGATTTAGGGAATTTTGTGGGATTTTTCCTGGAATTTTGTTGGATACTGGGGAGATTTTGTGGGTGGTTTGTGGAACTTTGAGGGACTTTTCTGGAATTTGGTGAGATTCTGTAGAGAACTGACGAATTATCAGGGATTTTTCATGTATTCTGTGGGAATTTGTGGAGATTCTGTGGGATTTTTGAGGATTTTGGCCGTGTTTTGAGAAGATTTAGGGAATTTTGTGTGATTTTTCTGGGATTTTGTTGGATATTGAGGACATTTTGTGGGATGTTTCGGGAATTTGGTGGGGCTTTTCAAGAATTTTGTGGTATTTTGAAAAGGTTTAGGGAATTTTGTGGTGTTTTTTCTTGAATTTTGTGGGAAACTGTGCTGATTTTATGGGGCGTTTCTGGAATTTGGTCGAGTTTTCAGAAGATTTAGGGATTTTTGTGAGATTTTTGTGGGATGTTCTGGGAATTGGTAGAGATTTTGTGGGACATTCCTGTGAATTGGTAGGGTTTTGAAATGATTTAGGGAGTTTTGTGGGACTTCTCTGGAATTTGGTGGGGTTTTTCTGGAATTGTGTGGGATTCTGAGGAGACTTGAAGAATTTTGAGGAATTTGATTTAGATTTTTGTGGGAATTTGTGGAGATTCTTTGGGATTTTTCTGGAATTTGGTGGGCCTTTTCACGAACTTTGTGTGGTTTTGAGGAGACTTGAAGAATTTTGAGGAATTTTTCTTAGATTTTGTGGAAACTTGTGGAGGTTTTGTGTGATTTTTGTGTGATTTTGTGGGATATTGAGGCGATTTCGGGATCTTGAGGGATTTCTCATGTATTTTGTGGGAATTTGTGGAGATTTGGTGGGATAATTTTCTAGAATTTGGTCATGTTTTGAGAAGATTTAGGGAATTTTTTGGTGTTTTTTCTTGAATTTTGTGGGAAACTGTGCTGATTTTATTGGGCATTTCTGGAATTTCGTCAAGTTTTCAGAAGATTTAGGGAATTTTGTGAGATTTTTCCTGGAATTTTCTTGGATATTAGGGAGATTTTGTGGGATGCTTGTGGAACTTTGAGGGACTTTTCTGGAATTTGGTAAGATTCTGTAGAGAACTGACGAATTATCAGGGATTTTTCATGTATTCTGTGGTAATTTGTGGAGATTCGGTGGGATTTTTTAAGGATTTTGGCCGTGTTTTGAGAAGATTTAGAGAATTTTGTGGGATTTTTCCTGGAATTTTGTTGGATACTGGGGAGATTTTGTGGGATGTTTGTGGAACTTTGAGGGACTTTTCTGGAATTTGGTGAGATTCTGTAGAGAACTGACGAATTATCAGGGATTTTTCATGTATTCTGTGGGAATTTGTGGAGATTCGGTGGGATTTTTGAGGATTTTGGCCGTGTTTTGAGAAGATTTAGAGAATTTTGTGGGATTTTTCTTGAATTTTGTTGGATATTGAGGAGATTTTGTGGGATGTTTGTGGAATTTGGTGGGGCTTTTCAAGAATTTTGTGGTATTTTGAAAAGATTTTGGGAATTTTGTGGTGTTTTTTCTTGAATTTTGTGGGAAACTGTGCTGATTTCATGGGGCGTTTCTGGAATTTGGTCGAGTTTTCAGATGTGTTAGGGATTTTTGTGAGATTTTTGTGGGATGTTTGTGGAACTTTGAGGGACTTTTCTGGAAATTATTGAGATTCTGTAGAGAACTGACGAATTATCAGGGATTTTTCTTGTATTCAGTGGGAATTTGTGGAGATTTGGTGGGATTTTTCTGGAATTTGGTAGAGTTTTGAGAAGATTTAGGGAATTTTGTGTGTTTTTTCTGGAATTTTGTTGGATACTGAGGAGATTTTGTGGGATGTTTGTGGAACTTTGAGGGATTTTTTAGGAATTTGGTGAGATTATGTAGAGAACTGACGAATTATCATGGATTTTTCATGTATTCTGTGGGAATTTGTGGAGATTCTGTGGGATTTTTGTGGATTTTGGCCGTGTTTTGAGAAGATTTAGGGAATTTTGTGTGATTTTTCTGGGATTTTGTTGGATATTGAGGAGATTTTGTGGGATGTTTCGGGAATTTGTTGGGGCTTTTCAAGAATTTTGGGGTATTTTGAAAAGGTTTAGGGAATTTTGTGGTGTTTTTTCTTGAATTTTGTGGGAAACTGTGCTGATTTTATGGGGCGTTTCTGGAATTTGGTCGAGTTTTCAGAAGATTTAGGGATTTTTGTGAGATTTTTGTGGGATGTTCTGGGAATTGGTAGAGATTTTGTGGGACATTCCTGTGAATTGGTAGGGTTTTGAAATGATTTAGGGAGTTTTGTGGGACTTCTCTGGAATTTTGTGTGTTTTTTCTAGAATTGTGTGGGATTCTGAGGAGACTTGAAGAATTTTGAGGAATTTGATTTAGATTTTTGTGGGAATTTGTGGAGATTCTGTGGGATTTTTCTGGAATTTGGTGGGCCTTTTCACGAACTTTGTGTGGTTTTGAGGAGACTTGAAGAATTTTGAGGAATTTTTCTTAGATTTTGTGGAAACTTGTGGAGGTTTTGTGTGATTTTTGTGTGATTTTGTGGGATATTGAGGCGATTTAGGGATCTTGAGGGATTTCTCATGTATTTTGTGGGAATTTGTGGAGATTTGGTGGGATAATTTTCTAGAATTTGGTCATGTTTTGAGAAGATTTAGGGAATTTTGTGGTGTTTTTTCTTGAATTTTGTGGGAAACTGTGCTGATTTTATTGGGCATTTCTGGAATTTCGTCAAGTTTTCAGAAGATTTAGGGAATTTTGTGGGATTTTTCCTGGAATTTTGTTGGATACTGGGGAGATTTTGTGGGTGGTTTGTGGAACTTTGAGGGACTTTTCTGGAATTTGGTGAGATTCTGTAGAGAACTGACGAATTATCAGGGATTTTTCATGTATTCTGTGGGAATTTGTGGAGATTCTGTGGGATTTTTGTGGATTTTGGCCGTGTTTTGAGAAGATTTAGGGAATTTTGTGTGATTTTTCTGGGATTTTGTTGGATATTGAGGACATTTTGTGGGATGTTTCGGGAATTTGGTGGGGCTTTTCAAGAATTTTGTGGTATTTTGAAAAGGTTTAGGGAATTTTGTGGTGTTTTTTCTTGAATTTTGTGGGAAACTGTGCTGATTTTATGGGGCGTTTCTGGAATTTGGTCGAGTTTTCAGAAGATTTAGGGATTTTTGTGAGATTTTTGTGGGATGTTCTGGGAATTGGTAGAGATTTTGTGGGACATTCCTGTGAATTGGTAGGGTTTTGAAATGATTTAGGGAGTTTTGTGGGACTTCTCTGGAATTTGGTGGGGTTTTTCTGGAATTGTGTGGGATTCTGAGGAGACTTGAAGAATTTTGAGGAATTTGATTTAGATTTTTGTGGGAATTTGTGGAGATTCTGTGGGATTTTTCTGGAATTTGGTGGGCCTTTTCACGAACTTTGTGTGGTTTTGAGGAGACTTGAAGAATTTTGAGGAATTTTTCTTAGATTTTGTGGAAACTTGTGGAGGTTTTGTGTGATTTTTGTGTGATTTTGTGGGATATTGAGGCGATTTCGGGATCTTGAGGGATTTCTCATGTATTTTGTGGGAATTTGTGGAGATTTGGTGGGATAATTTTCTAGAATTTGGTCATGTTTTGAGAAGATTTAGGGAATTTTGTGGTGTTTTTTCTTGAATTTTGTGGGAAACTGTGCTGATTTTATTGGGCATTTCTGGAATTTCGTCAAGTTTTCAGAAGATTTAGGGAATTTTGTGAGATTTTTCCTGGAATTTTGTTGGATATTAGGGAGATTCTGTGGGATGCTTGTGGAACTTTGAGGGACTTTTCTGGAATTTGGTGAGATTCTGTAGAGAACTGACGAATTATCAGGGATTTTTCATGTATTATCTGGGAATTTGTGGAGATTTGGTGGGATATTTTTCTAGAATTTGGTCGTGTTTTGAGAAGATTTAGAGAATTTTGTGGGATTTTTCTTGAATTTTGTGGGATATTGAGGAGATTTTGTGGGATGTTTGTGGAACTTTGAGGGACTTTTCTGGAATTTGGTGAGATTCTATAGAGAACTGACGAATTATCAGGGATTTTTCATGTATTCTGTGGGAATTTGTGGAGATTTGGTGGGATTTTTCTGGAATTTTGGTTATATTTTGAGAAAATTTAGGGAATTTTGTGTGATTTTTCTGGGATTTTGTTGGATATTGAGGACATTTTGTGGGATGTTTCGGGAATTTGGTGGGGCTTTTCAAGATTTTTGTGGTATTTTGAAAAGATTTAGGGAATTTTGTGGTGTTTTTTCTTGAATTTTGTGGGAAACTGTGCTGATTTTATGGGGCGTTTCTGGAATTTGGTCGAGTTTTCAGAAGATTTAGGGATTTTTGTGGGATTTTTGTGGGATGTTCTGGGAATTGGTAGAGATTTTGTGGGACATTCCTGTGAATTGGTAGGGTTTTGAAATGATTTAGGGAGTTTTGTGGGACTTCTCTGGAATTTTGTGTGTTTTTTCTGGAATTGTGTGGGATTCTGAGGAGACTTGAAGAATTTTGAGGAATTTTTCTTAGATTTTGTGGAAACTTGTGGAGGTTTTGGGTGATTTTTGTGTGATTTTGTGGGATATTGAGGAGATTTAGGGATCTTGAGGCATTTCTCATGTATTTTGTGGGAATTTGTGGAGATTTGGTGGGATATTTTTCTAGAATTTGGTCGTGTTTTGAGAAGATTTAGGGAATTTTGTGGGATTTTTCCTGGAATTTTGTTGGATACTGGGGAGATTTTGTGGGTGGTTTGTGGAACTTTGAGGGACTTTTCTGGAATTTGGTGAGATTCTGTAGAGAACTGACGAATTATCAGGGATTTTTCATGTATTCTGTGGGAATTTGTGGAGATTCTGTGGGATTTTTGTGGATTTTGGCCGTGTTTTGAGAAGATTTAGGGAATTTTGTGTGATTTTTCTGGGATTTTGTTGGATATTGAGGACATTTTGTGGGATGTTTCGGGAATTTGGTGGGGCTTTTCAAGAATTTTGTGGTATTTTGAAAAGGTTTAGGGAATTTTGTGGTGTTTTTTCTTGAATTTTGTGGGAAACTGTGCTGATTTTATGGGGCGTTTCTGGAATTTGGTCGAGTTTTCAGAAGATTTAGGGATTTTTGTGAGATTTTTGTGGGATGTTCTGGGAATTGGTAGAGATTTTGTGGGACATTCCTGTGAATTGGTAGGGTTTTGAAATGATTTAGGGAGTTTTGTGGGACTTCTCTGGAATTTGGTGGGGTTTTTCTGGAATTGTGTGGGATTCTGAGGAGACTTGAAGAATTTTGAGGAATTTGATTTAGATTTTTGTGGGAATTTGTGGAGATTCTGTGGGATTTTTCTGGAATTTGGTGGGCCTTTTCACGAACTTTGTGTGGTTTTGAGGAGACTTGAAGAATTTTGAGGAATTTTTCTTAGATTTTGTGGAAACTTGTGGAGGTTTTGTGTGATTTTTGTGTGATTTTGTGGGATATTGAGGCGATTTAGGGATCTTGAGGGATTTCTCATGTATTTTGTGGGAATTTGTGGAGATTTGGTGGGATAATTTTCTAGAATTTGGTCGTGTTTTGAGAAGATTTAGGGAATTTTGTGGTGTTTTTTCTTGAATTTTGTGGGAAACTGTGCTGATTTTATTGGGCGTTTCTGGAATTTGGTCAAGTTTTCAGAAGATTTAGGGAATTTTGTGAGATTTTTCCTGGAATTTTCTTGGATATTAGGGAGATTTTGTGGGATGCTTGTGGAACTTTGAGGGACTTTTCTGGAATTTGGTGAGATTCTGTAGAGAACTGACGAATTATCAGGGATTTTTCATGTATTCTGTGGGAATTTGTGGAGATTTGGTGGGATATTTTTCTAGAATTTGGTCGTGTTTTGAGAAGATTTAGAGAATTTTGTGGGATTTTTCTTGAATTTTGTTGGATATTGAGGAGATTTTGTGGGATGTTTGTGGAACTTTGAGGGACTTTTCTGGAATTTGGTGAGATTCTGTAGAGAACTGACGAATTATCAGGGATTTTTCACGTATTCTGTGGGAATTTGTGGAGATTTGGTGGGATTTTTCTGGAATTTTGGTTATGTTTTGAGAAAATTTAGGGAATTTTGTGGGACTTTTCTGGGATGTTGTTGGATATTGAGGACATTTTGTGGGATGTTTCTGGAATTTGGTGGGGCTTTTCAAGAATTTTGTGGTATTTTGAAAAGATTTAGGGAATTTTGTGGTGTTTTTTCTTGAATTTTGTGGGAAACTGTGCTGATTTTATGGTGCGTTTCTGGAATTTGGTCGAGTTTTCAGAAGATTTAGGGATTTTTGTGGGATTTCTGTGGGATGTTCTGGGAATTGGTGGAGATTTTGTGGGACATTCCTGTGAATTGGTAGGGTTTTGAAATGATTTAGGGAGTTTTGTGGGACTTCTCTGGAATTTTGTGTGTTTTTTCTGGAATTGTGTGGGATTCTGAGGAGACTTGAAGAATTTTGAGGAATTTTTCTTAGATTTTGTGAAAACTTGTGGAGGTTTTGGGTGATTTTTGTGTGATTTTGTGCGATATTGAGGAGATTTAGGGATCTTGAGGCATTTCTCATGTATTTTGTGGGAATTTGTGGAGATTTGGTGGGATATTTTTCTAGAATTTGGTCGTTTTTTGAGAAGATTTAGGGAATTTTGTGGTGTTTTTTCTTGAATTTTGTGGGAAACTGTGCTGATTTTATGGGGCGTTTCTGGAAATTGGTCAAGTTTTCAGAAGATTTAGGGAATTTTGTGAGATTTTTCCTGGAATTTTGTTGGATATTAGGGAGATTTTGTGGGATGCTTGTGGAACTTTGAGGGACTTTTCTGGAATTTGGTGAGATTCTGTAGAGAACTGACGAATTATCAGGGATTTTTCACGTATTCTGTGGGAATTTGTGGAGATTTGGTGGGATTTTTGTGGATTTTGGCCGTGTTTTGAGAAGATTTAGGGAATTTTGTGGGACTTTTCTGGGATTTTGTTGGATATTGAGGACATTTTGTGGGATGTTTCTGGAATTTGGTGGGGCTTTTCAAGAATTTTGTGGTATTTTGAAAAGATTTAGGGAATTTTGTGGTGTTTTTTCTTGAATTTTGTGGGAAACTGTGCTGATTTTATGGGGAGTTTCTGGAATTTGGTCGAGTTTTCAGAAGATTTAGGGATTTTTGTGGGATTTCTGTGGGATGTTCTGGGAATTGGTGGAGATTTTGTGGGACATTACTGTGAATTGGTAGGGTTTTGAAATGATTGAGGGAGTTTTGTGGGACTTCTCTGGAATTTTGTGTGTTTTTTCTGGAATTGTGTGGGATTCTGAGGAGACTTGAAGAATTTTGAGGAATTTGATTTAGATTTTTGTGAAAATTTGTGGAGATTCTGTGGGATTTTTCTGGAATTTGGTGGGCCTTTTCACGAACTTTGTGTGGTTTTGAGGAGACTTGAAGAATTTTGAGGAATTTTTCTTAGATTTTGTGGAAACTTGTGGAGGTTTTGGGTGATTTTTGTGTGATTTTGTGGGATATTGAGGCGATTTAGGGATCTTGAGGGATTTTTCATGTATTTTGTGGGAATTTGTGGAGATTTGGTGGTATATTTTTCTAGAATTTGGTCGTGTTTTGAGAAGATTTAGGGAATTTTGTGGGATTTTTCCTGGAATTTTGTTGGATACTGGGGAGATTTTGTGGGTGTTTTGTGGAACTTTGAGGGACTTTTCTGGAATTTGGTGAGATTCTGTAGAGAACTGACGAATTATCAGGGATTTTTCATGTATTCTGTGGGAATTTGTGGAGATTCGGTGGGATTTTTGTGGATTTTGGCCGTGTTTTGAGAAGATTTAGAGAATTTTGTGGGATTTTTCTTGAATTTTGTTGGATATTGAGGAGATTTTGTGGGATGTTTGTGGAACTTTGAGGGACTTTCTAGGAATTTGGTGAGATTCTGTAGAGAACTGACGAATTATCAGGGATTTTTCATGTATTCTGTGGGAATTTGTGGAGATTCTGTGGGATTTTTGTGGATTTTGGCCGTGTTTTGAGAAGATTTAGGGAATTTTGTGTGATTTTTCTGGGATTTTGTTGGATATTGAGGACATTTTGTGGGATGTTTCGGGAATTTGGTGGGGCTTTTCAAGAATTTTGTGGTATTTTGAAAAGGTTTAGGGAATTTTGTGGTGTTTTTTCTTGAATTTTGTGGGAAACTGTGCTGATTTTTGGGGCGTTTCTGGAATTTGGTCGAGTTTTCAGAAAATTTAGGGATTTTTGTGAGATTTTTGTGGGATGTTCTGGGAATTGGTGGAGATTTTGTGGGACATTCCTGTGAATTGGTAGGGTTTTGAAATGATTTAGGGAGTTTTGTGGGACTTCTCTGGAATTTTGTGGGGTTTTTCTGGAATTGTGTGGGATTCTGAGGAGACTTGAAGAATTTTGAGGAATTTGATTTAGATTTTTGTGGGAATTTGTGGAGATTCTGTGGGATTTTTCTGGAATTTGGTGGGCCTTTTCACGAACTTTGTGTGGTTTTGAGGAGACTTGAAGAATTTTTAGGAATTTTTCTTAGATTTTGTGGAAACTTGTGGAGGTTTTGTGGGATTTTTGTGTGATTTTGTGGGATATTGAGGCGATTTAGGGATCTTGAGGGATTTTTCATGTATTTTGTGGGAATTTGTGGAGATTTGGTGGGATATTTTTCTAGATTTTGGCCGTGTTTTGAGAAGTTTTAGAGAATTTTGTGGGATTTTTCTTGAATTTTGTTGGATACTGGGGAGATTTTGTGGGTGGTTTGTGGAACTTTGAGGGACTTTTCTGGAATTTGGTGAGATTCTGTAGAGAACTGACGAATTATCAGGGATTTTTCATGTATTCTGTGGGAATTTGTGGAGATTCGGTGGGACTTTTGAGGATTTTGGCCGTGTTTTGAGAAGATTTAGGGAATTTTGTGTGATTTTTCTGGGATTTTGTTGGATATTGAGGAGATTTTGTGGGATGTTTGTGGAACTTTGAGGGACTTTTCTGGAATTTGGTGAGATTCTGTAGAGAACTGACAAATTATCAGGGATTTTTCATGTATTCTGTGGGAATTTGTGGAGATTTGGTGGGATTTTTGTGGATTTTGGCCGTGTTTTGAGAAGATTTAGGGAATTTTGTGGGACTTTTCTGGGATTTTGTTGGGTATTGAGGAAATTTTGTGGGATGTTTCTGGAATTTGGTGGGGCTTTTCAAGAATTTTGTGGTATTTTGAAAAGATTTAGGGAATTTTGTGGTGTTTTTTCTTGAATTTTGTGGGAAACTGTGCTGATTTTATGTGGCATTTCTGGAATTTGGTCGAGTTTTCAGAAGATTTAGGGATTTTTGTGAGATTTTTGTGGGATGTTCTGGGAATTGGTGGAGATTTTGTAATACATTCCTGTGAATTGGTAGGGTTTTGAAATGATTTAGGGAGTTTTGTGGGACTTCTCTGGAATTTTGTGGGGTTTTTCTGGAATTGTGTGGGATTCTGAGGAGACTTGAAGAATTTTGAGGAATTTTTCTTAGATTTTGTGGGAATTTGTGGAGATTCTGTGGGATTTTTCTGGAATTTGGTGGACCTTTTCAAGGATTTGTGTGGTTTTGAGGGGACTCAAAACACGGCCAAAATCCACAAAAATCCCACAGAATCTCCACAAATTCCCACAGAATACATGAAAAATCCCTGATAATTCATCAGTTCTCTACAAAATCTCACCAAATTCCAGAAAAGTCCCTCAAAGTTCCACAAACATCTCACAAAATCTCCTCAATATCCAACAAAATTCCAGGAAAAATCCCACCAAATTCCCTAAATCTTCTCAAAACACGACCAAATTCTAGAAAAATATCCCACCAAATGCGGAACGCTTCTTGCGCTTCCATTCTCTGAGCTCCTGAGTTAAGCACTCTGTGACTCTTGGCGAGAATACCAGCAGAAAGCATTTCCACTGCATCCGGCAGGGAGAAACTGTGCCTGCAGAACACATTTGTCAGGAGCTTGCACCTGCAGCTTATGCACACACAGACATGCTGCACGTTCAAATGGCCAAGCTCATTCTGAAGCAACCTGAAAGCTGCTGTCAGAAGGCTGTGCTTCTTATCCGATCGAAGCAGCAGCACGCGCATTGGAGTTTGGCAAGCACTAAAGAGCTGCAGAAGAGCTTTGCTTAGCAAAATGGGCCAAGAAAAAGCATTTGCTTCATGGGTCTTTGTCGTCGCCTGGAAACAGGTAGCAGCATATGGAAGGGGGTTGTACACGTGGTTTCTTGCCTCGCTTCTCTGCACTTGCAGGGGCTCCCCCCGCCCACCCCGGGCTGAGCTCTGCGGCAGTGCTGCCGCCTTGTGGGCACAGAGCGGTACTGCAGCTGTGCTCCGAGCCGGGCGGGGCCTGGCCGAGCGGGGCCGAGCAGGGGCGAGCCGAGCCGAAGCGGGCCAGAAAGAGCCGAGCCGAAGCGGGCCGGAAAGAGTCGAACCGAACCGAGCCGCGTCGGGCCTCCCCCCCGCCCCCCGCCGGAGCCGGCCGGGAGGACCGCGGCAGAGGCGTTAACTCCAATGCCTGCCGCCGCAGGCGCGGCCGCCACCCAGCTACGGAGCCGCTGAGTCTCGCCGCCATCGTCCTCGCCCCGGGAAAGGCGGCGGAAAATCGGGCGGAATGCTCGGAGTCGGTCGGCGTCGGCAGGTTTTTCGTTCAGGCATGTAAGTTAGACAGACGCGCTGAGAGCAGCGGGGGCCTTACTTGTGCCATAACAAAGATGGCCGCTCTGCCGGAAGTGGCTTCAGCCACAGCAAAGATGGCGGCGAGGAAGGGCGGAAGTTACGTCACGCCACGCAGAAGATGGCTGCCAGGTCGTGGCCGGCTTGTCCTTCCAAGGATGGCGGCCAAAAAGGCGGGAAAATGGAAGGACCCCGGGCAGTGGGTGCGTGAATTCGACTGCCTGACAAACATCCCGGCGTCGACGCCGCCCCGTCGCAATTTTCCGCGGCTGCTCCAGCCGTGCGGACACGGGCTGTGCGCTCGGCGGCACCGGGGCCGAGCGCGAGCCGGTCGGGCGCCGACAGGCAGCGGTGACGACGCCGCACTCTGCCGGGGTCCTTGACGCGGCCGCTTTTTCGGGCTTCTGGCACTCGCGACGACCCGTACCATGCTGCCACTCCTCTCACTCGGTTCCCCTATTTATTTAAAAGCTTGGCATTTAAATGAATAATATAGAAATTAAAATATACAAATCTATAATAAAGAAATGCATATAGGGTGATAGATAGGGAGATATATAGATAGGGAGATAGATAGATAGATAGATAGATAGATAGATAGATAGATAGAGAGATAGATAGATAGATAGATAGATAGATAGATAGATAGATAGATAGATAGAGAGATAGATAGATAGATAGATAGATAGATAGATAGATAGATAGGGAGATAGATAGATAGATAGATAGATAGATAGATAGATAGATAGATAGATAGATAAATCTTCCCATAAACACGACCAAATTCTAGAAAAATATCTCACAAAATCACCACAAATTCCCACAAAATACATGAAAAATCCCTCAAGATCCCTAAATCGCCTCAATATCCCACAAAATCACACAAAAATCCCACAAAACCTCCACAAGTTTCTACAAAATCTAAGAAAAATTCCACAAAATTCTTCAAGTCTCCTCAAAACCACACAAAGTTTGTGAAAAGGCCCACCAAATTCCAGAAAAATCCCACAGAATCTCCACAAATTCCCACAAAATCTAAAACAAATTCCTCAAAATTCTTCAAGTCTCCTCAGAATCCCACACAATTCCAGAAAAACCCCACAAAATTCCAGAGAAGTCCCACAAAACTCCCTAAATCATATCAAAACCCTACCAATTCACAGGAATGTCCCACAAAATCTCCACCAATTCCCAGAACATCCCACAAAAATCCCACAAAAATCCCTAAATCTTCTGAAAACTCGACCAAATTCCTGAAACTCCCCATAAAATCAGCACAGTTTCCCACAAAATTCAAGAAAAAACACCACACAATTCCCTAAATCTTTTCAAAATACCACAAAATTCCTGAAAAGCCCCACCAAATTCCGAAGATTTTTCCTGGAATTTTATTGGATACTGGGGAGATTTTGTGGGATGTTTGTGGAACTTTGAGGGACTCTTCTGGAATTTGGTGAGATTCTGTAGAGAACTGACGAATTATCAGGGATTTTTCATGTATTCTGTGGGAATTTGTGGAGATTCGGCGGGATTTTTGTGGATTTTGGCCTAGTTTTGAGATTTAGGGAATGTTGTGGGATTTTTTCTGGAATTTTATTGGATATTGGGAGATTTTGTGGGATGTTTGTGGAACTTTGAGGGACTCTTCTGGAATTTGGTGAGATTCTGTAGAGAACTGACGAATTATCAGGGATTTTTCATGTATTCTGTAAGAATTTGTGGAGATTCTGTGGGATATTTTTCTAGAATTTGGTCGTGTTTTGAGAAGATTTAGGGAATTTTGTGGGATTTTTCCTGGAATTTTGTTGGATATTGGGAGATTTTGTGGGATGTTTATGGAACTTTGAGGGACTTTTTAGGAATTTGGTGAGATTCTGTAGAGAACTGACGAATTATCAGGGATTTGTCATGTATTCTGTGGGAATTTGTGGAGATTCTGTGGGATTTTTCTGGAATTTGGTAGAGTTTTGAGAAGATTTAGGGAATTTTGTGTGATTTTTCTGGGATTTTGCTGGATATTGAGGACATTTTGTGGGATGTTTCTGGAATTTGGTGGGGCTTTTCAAGAATTTTGTGGTATTTTGAAAAGGTTTAGGGAATTTTGTGGTGTTTTTTCTTGAATTTTGTGGGAAACTGTGCTGATTTAATGAGGCGTTTCTGGAATTTGGTCGAGTTTTCAGAAGATTTAGGGATTTTTGTGAGATTTTTTTGGGATGTTCTGGGAATTGGTAGAGATTTTGTGGGACATTCCTGTGAATTGGTAGGGTTTTGAAATGATTTAGGGAGTTTTGTGGGACTTCTCTGGAATTTTGTGGGTTTTTCTGGAATTGTGTGGGATTCTGAGGAGACTTGAAGAATTTTGAGGAATTTTTCTTAGATTTTGTGGAAACTTGTGGAGGTTTTGTGGGATTTTTGTGTGATTTTGTGGGATATTGAGGCGATTTAGGGATCTTGAGGGTTTTCTCATGTATTCTGTGGGAATTTGTGGAGATTCTGTGGGATTTTTTGGATTTTGGCCGTGTTTTAAGAAGATTTAGGGAATTTTGTGTGATTTTTCCTGGAATTTTGTTGGATACTGGGGAGATTTTGTGGGATGTTTGTGGAACTTTGAGGGACTTTTTAGGAATTTGGTGAGATTCTGTAGAGAACTGACGAATTATCAGGGATTTTTCATGTATTCTGTGGGAATTTGTGGAGATTCTGTGGGATTTTTCTGGAATTTGGTAGAGTTTTGAGAAGATTTAGGGAATTTGTGGGACTTTTCTGGGATTTTGTTGGATATTGAGGACATTTTGTGGGATGTTTCAGGAATTTGGTGGGGCTTTTCAAGAATTTCATGGTATTTTGAAAAGATTTTGGGAATTTTGTGGTGTTTTTCCTTGAATTTTGTGGGAAACTGTGCTGATTTTATGGGGCGTTTCTGGAATTTGGTCGAGTTTTCAGAAGTGTTAGGGATTTTTGTGAGATTTTTGTGGGATGTTCTGGGAATTGATGGAGATTTTGTGGGACATTCCTGTGAACTGGTAGGGTTTTGAAATGATTTAGGGAGTTTTGTGGGACTTCTCTGGAATTTTGTGGGGTTTTTCTGGAATTGTGTGGGATTCTGAGGAGACTTGAAGAATTTTGAGGAATTTGTTTTAGATTTTGAGGGAATTTGTGGAGATTCTGTGGGATTTTTCTGGAATTTGGTGGACCTTTTCACGGATTTGTGTGGTTTTGAGGGGACTCAAAACACGGCCAAAATCCACAAAAATCCCACAGAATCTCCACAAATTCCCACAGAATACATGAAAAATCCCTGATAATTCATCAGTTCTCTACAAAATCTCACCAAATTCCAGAAAAGTCCCTCAAAGTTCCACAAACATCTCACAAAATCTCCTCAATATCCAACAAAATTCCAGGAAAAATCCCACCAAATTCCCTAAATCTTCTCAAAACACGACCAAATTCTAGAAAAATATCCCACCAAATGCGGAACGCTTCTTGCGCTTCCATTCTCAGAGCTCCTGAGTTAAGCACTCTGTGACTCTTGGCGAGAATACCAGCAGAAAGCATTTCCACTGCATCCGGCAGGGAGAAACTGTACCTGCAGAACACATTTGTCAGGAGCTTGCACCTGCAGCTTATGCACACACAGACATGCTGCACGTTCAAATGGCCAAGCTCATTCTGAAGCAACCTGAAAGCTGCTGTCAGAAGGCTGTGCTTCTTATCCGATCGAAGCAGCAGCACGCGCATTGGAGTTTGGCAAGCACTAAAGAGCTGCAGAAGAGCTTTGCTTAGCAAAATGGGCCAAGAAAAAGCATTTGCTTCATGGGTCTTTGTCGTCGCCTGGAAACAGGTAGCAGCATATGGAAGGGGGTTGTACACGTGGTTTCTTGCCTCGCTTCTCTGCACTTGCAGGGGCTCCCCCCGCCCACCCCGGGCTGAGCTCTGCGGCAGTGCTGCCGCCTTGTGGGCACAGAGCGGTACTGCAGCTGTGCTCCGAGCCGGGCGGGGCCTGGCTGAGCGGGGCCGAGCAGGGGCGAGCCGAGCCGAAGCGGGCCAGAAAGAGCCGAGCCGAAGCGGGCCGGAAAGAGTCGAACCGAACCGAGCCGCGTCGGGCCTCCCCCCCGCCCCCCGCCGGAGCCGGCCGGGAGGACCGCGGCAGAGGCGTTAACTCCAATGCCTGCCGCCGCAGGCGCGGCCGCCACCCAGCTACGGAGCCGCTGAGTCTCGCCGCCATCGTCCTCGCCCCGGGAAAGGCGGCGGAAAATCGGGCGGAATGCTCGGAGTCGGTCGGCGTCGGCAGGTTTTTCGTTCAGGCATGTAAGTTAGACAGACGCGCTGAGAGCAGCGGGGGCCTTACTTGTGCCATAACAAAGATGGCCGCTCTGCCGGAAGTGGCTTCAGCCACAGCAAAGATGGCGGCGAGGAAGGGCGGAAGTTACGTCACGCCACGCAGAAGATGGCTGCCAGGTCGTGGCCGGCTTGTCCTTCCAAGGATGGCGGCCAAAAAGGCGGGAAAATGGAAGGACCCCGGGCAGTGGGTGCGTGAATTCGACTGCCTGACAAACACCCCGGCGTCGACGCCGCCCCGTCGCAATTTTCCGCGGCTGCTCCAGCCGTGCGGACACGGGCTGTGCGCTCGGCGGCACCGGGGCCGAGCGCGAGCCGGTCGGGCGCCGACAGGCAGCGGTGACGACGCCGCACTCTGCCGGGGTCCTTGACGCGGCCGCTTTTTCGGGCTTCTGGCACTCGCGACGACCCGTACCATGCTGCCACTCCTCTCACTCGGTTCCCCTATTTATTTAAAAGCTTGGCATTTAAATGAATAATATAGAAATTAAAATATACAAATCTATAATAAAGAAATGCATATAGGGTGATAGATAGGGAGATATATAGATAGGGAGATAGATAGATAGATAGATAGATAGATAGATAGATAGATAGAGAGATAGATAGATAGATAGATAGATAGAGAGATAGATAGATAGATAGATAGATAGATAGATAAATCTTCCCATAAACACGACCAAATTCTAGAAAAATATCTCACAAAATCACCACAAATTCCCACAAAATACATGAAAAATCCCTCAAGATCCCTAAATCGCCTCAATATCCCACAAAATCACACAAAAATCCCACAAAACCTCCACAAGTTTCCACAAAATCTAAAACAAATTCCTCAAAATTCTTCAAGTCTCCTCAGAATCCCACACAATTCCAGAAAAACCCCACAAAATTCCAGAGAAGTCCCACAAAACTCCCTAAATCATTTCAAAACCCTACCAATTCACAGGAATGTCCCACAAAATCTCCACCAATTCCCAGAACATCCCACAAAAATCCCACAAAAATCCCTAAATCTTCTGAAAACTCGACCAAATTCCTGAAACTCCCCATAAAATCAGCACAGTTTCCCACAAAATTCAAGAAAAAACACCACACAATTCCCTAAATCTTTTCAAAATACCACAAAATTCCTGAAAAGCCCCACCAAATTCCGAAGATTTTTCCTGGAATTATATTGGATACTGGGGAGATTTTGTGGGATGTTTGTGGAACTTTGAGGGACTCTTCTGGAATTTGGTGAGATTCTGTAGGGAACTGACGAATTATCAGGGATTTTTCATGTATTCTGAGGGAATTTGTGGAGATTCGGCAGGATTTTTGTGGATTTTGGCCTAGTTTTGAGATTTAGGGAATTTTGTGGGATTTTTTCTGGAATTTTATTGGATATTGGGAGATTTTGTGGGATGTTTGTGGAACTTTGAGGGACTCTTCTGGAATTTGGTGAGATTCTGTAGAGAGCTGACGAATTATCAGGGATTTTTCATGTATTCTGTGGGAATTTGTGGAGATTCGGTGGGATTTTTGTGGATTTTGGCCGTGTTTTGAGAAGATTTAGGGAATTTTGTGGGATTTTTCCTGGAATTTTATTGGATACCGGGGAGATTTTGTGGGATGTTTTTGGAACTTTGAGGGACTTTCTAGGAATTTGGTGAGATTCTGTAGAGAACTGACGAATTATCAGGGATTTTTCATGTATTCTGTGGGAATTTGTGGAGATTCTGTGGGATTTTTTTGGAATTTGGTAGAGTTTTGAGAAGATTTAGGGAATTTTGTGGGACTTTTCTGGGATTTTGTTGGGTATTGAGGACATTTTGTGGGATGTTTCAGGAATTTGGTGGGGCATTTCAAGAATTTTGTGGTATTTTGAAAAGATTTAGGGAATTTTGTGGTGTTTTTTCTTGAATTTTGTGGGAAACTGTGCTGATTTTATGGGGCGTTTCTGGAATTTGGTTGAGTTTTCAGAAGATTTAGGGATTTTTGTGAGATTTTTGTGGGATGTTCTGGGAATTGGTGGAGATTTTGTGGGACATTCCTGTGAATTGGTAGGGTTTTGAAATGATTTAGGGAGTTTTGTGCGACTTCTCTGGAATTTGGTGGGGTTTTTCTGGAATTGTGTGGGATTCTGAGGAGACTTGAAGAATTTTGAGGAATTTTTCTTAGATTCTGTGGAAACTTGTGGAGGTTTTGTGGGATTTTTGTGTGATTTTGTGGGATATTGAGGCGATTTAGGGATCTTGAGGGATTTCTCATGTATTTTGTGGGAATTTGTGGAGATTTGGTGGGATATTTTTCTAGAATTTGGTTGTGTTTTGAGAAGATTTAGGGAATTTTGTGGTGTTTTTTCTTGAATTTTGTGGGAAACTGTGCTGATTTTATGGGGCGTTTCTGGAATTTGGTCGAGTTTTCAGAAGATTTAGGGATTTTTGTGGGATTTTTGTGGGATGTTCTGGGAATTGGTGGAGATTTTGTGGGACATTCCTGTGAATTGGTAGGGTTTTGAAATGATTTAGGGAGTTTTGTGGGACTTCTCTGGAATTTTGTGGGGTTTTTCTGGAATTGTGTGGGATTCTGAGGAGACTTGAAGAATTTTGAGGAATTTGTTTTAGATTTTGTGGAAACTTGTGGAGGTTTTGTGGGACTTTTGTATGATTTTGTGGGATATTGAGGCGATTTAGGGATCTTGAGGGATTTTTCATGTATTTTGTGGGAATTTGTGGTGATTTTGTGAGATATTTTTCTAGAATTTGGTCGTGTTTATGGGAAGATTTATCTATCTATCTATCTATCTATCTATCTATCTATCTATCTCTCTATCTATCTATCTATCTATCTATCTATCTATCTCTCTATCTATCTATCTATCTATCTATCTATCTCCCTATCTATATATCTCCCTATCTATCACCCTATATGCATTTCTTTATTATAGATTTGTATATTTTAATTTCTATATTATTCATTTAAATGCCAAGCTTTTAAATAAATAGGGGAACCGAGTGAGAGGAGTGGCAGCATGGTACGGGTCGTCGCGAGTGCCAGAAGCCCGAAAAAGCGGCCGCGTCAAGGACCCCGGCAGAGTGCGGCGTCGTCACCGCTGCCTGTCGGCGCCCGACCGGCTCGCGCTCGGCCCCGGTGCCGCCGAGCGCACAGCCCGTGTCCGCACGGCTGGAGCAGCCGCGGAAAATTGCGACGGGGCGGCGTCGACGCCGGGGTGTTTGTCAGGCAGTCGAATTCACGCACCCACTGCCCGGGGTCCTTCCATTTTCCCGCCTTTTTGGCCGCCATCCTTGGAAGGACAAGCCGGCCACGACCTGGCAGCCATCTTCTGCGTGGCGTGACGTAACTTCCGCCCTTCCTCGCCGCCATCTTTGCTGTGGCTGAAGCCACTTCCGGCAGAGCGGCCATCTTTGTTATGGCACAAGTAAGGCCCCCGCTGCTCTCAGCGCGTCTGTCTAACTTACATGCCTGAACGAAAAACCTGCCGACGCCGACCGACTCCGAGCATTCCGCCCGATTTTCCGCCGCCTTTCCCGGGGCGAGGACGATGGCGGCGAGACTCAGCGGCTCCGTAGCTGGGTGGCGGCCGCGCCTGCGGCGGCAGGCATTGGAGTTAACGCCTCTGCCGCGGTCCTCCCGGACGGCTCCGGCGGGGGGCGGGGGGGAGGCCCGACGCGGCTCGGTTCGGTTCGACTCTTTCCGGCCCGCTTCGGCTCGGCTCTTTCTGGCCCGCTTCGGCTCGGCTCGCCCCTGCTCGGCCCCGCTCGGCCAGGCCCCGCCCGGCTCGGAGCACAGCTGCAGTACCGCTCTGTGCCCACAAGGCGGCAGCACTGCCGCAGAGCTCAGCCCGGGGTGGGCGGGGGGAGCCCCTGCAAGTGCAGAGAAGCGAGGCAAGAAACCACGTGTACAACCCCCTTCCATATGCTGCTACCTGTTTCCAGGCGACGACAAAGACCCATGAAGCAAATGCTTTTTCTTGGCCCATTTTGCTAAGCAAAGCTCTTCTGCAGCTCTTTAGTGCTTGCCAAACTCCAATGCGCGTGCTGCTGCTTCGATCGGATAAGAAGCACAGCCTTCTGACAGCAGCTTTCAGGTTGCTTCAGAATGAGCTTGGCCATTTGAACGTGCAGCATGTCTGTGTGTGCATAAGCTGCAGGTGCAAGCTCCTGACAAATGTGTTCTGCAGGCACAGTTTCTCCCTGCCGGATGCAGTGGAAATGCTTTCTGCTGGTATTCTCGCCAAGAGCCACAGAGTGCTTAACTCAGGAGCTCTGAGAATGGAAGCGCAAGAAGCGTTCCGCATTTGGTGGGATATTTTTCTAGAATTTGGTCGTGTTTTGAGAAGATTTAGGGAATTTGGTGGGATTTTTCCTGGAATTTTGTTGGATATTGAGGAGATTTTGTGAGATGTTTGTGGAACTTTGAGGGACTTTTCTGGAATTTGGTGAGATTTTGTAGAGAACTGATGAATTATCAGGGATTTTTCATGTATTCTGTGGGAATTTGTGGAGATTCTGTGGGATTTTTGTGGATTTTGGCCGTGTTTTGAGTCCCCTCAAAACCACACAAATCCTTGAAAAGGTCCACCAAATTCCAGAAAAATCCCACAGAATCTCCACAAATTCCCTCAAAATCTAAAACAAATTCCTCAAAATTCTTCAAGTCTCCTCAAAACCACACAATTCCAGAAAAACCCCACAAAATTCCAGAGAAGTCCCACAAAACTCCCTAAATCATTTCAAAACCCTACCAATTCACAGGAATGTCCCACAAAATCTCCACCAATTCCCTGAACATCCCACAAAAATCCCACAAAAATCCCTAAATCTTCTGAAAACTCGACCAAATTCCAGAAACGCCCCATAAAATCAGCACAGTTTCCCACAAAATTCAAGGAAAAACACCACAAAATTCCCAAAATCTTTTCAAAATACCATGAAATTCTTGAAAAGCCCCACCAAATTCCAGAAACATCCCACAAAATGTCCTCAATACCCAACAAAATCCCAGAAAAATCACACAAAATTCCCTAAATCTTCTCAAAACACGGCCAAAATCCACAAAAATCCCACCAAATCTCCACAAATTCCCACAGAATACATGAAAAATCCCTGATAATTTGTCAGTTCTCTACAGAATCTCACCAAATTCCAGAAAAGTCCCTCAAAGTTCCACAAACATCCCACAAAATCTCCTCAATATCCCACAAAATTCAAGAAAAATCCCACAAAATTCCCTAAATCTTCTTAAAACACAACCAAATTCTAGAAAAATATCCCACCAAATCTCCACAAATTCCCACAAAATACATGAAAAATCCCTCAAGATCCCGAAATCGCCTCAATAACCCACAAAATCCCACAAAAATCACACAAAACCTCTACAAGTTTCCACAAAATCTAAGAAAAATTCCTCAAAATTCTTCAAGTCTCCTCAAAGCCACACAAAGTCCTTGAAAAGGCCTACAAATTTCCAGAGAAGTCCCACAAAACTCCCTAAATCATTTCAAAACCCTACCAATTCACAGGAATGTCCCACAAAATCTCCACCAATTCCCAGAACATCCCACAAAAATCCCACAAAAAATCCCTAAATCTTCTGAAAACTCGGCCAAATTCCAGAAACGCCCCATAAAATCAGCACAGTTTCCCTCAAAATTCAAGAAAAAACACCACAAAATTCCCTAAATCTTTTCAAAATACCACAAAATTCTTAAAAAGCCCCACCAAATTCCTGAAACATCCCACAAAATGTCCTCAATATCCAACAAAATCCCAGAAAAGTCCCACAAATTCCCTAAATCTTCTCAAAACTCTACCAAATTCCAGAAAAATCCCACAGAATCTCCACAAATTCCCACAGAATACATGAAAAATCCCTGATAATTCGTCAGTTCTCTACAGAATCTCACCAAATTCCTAAAAAGTCCCTCAAAGTTCCACAAACATCCCAAAAAATCTCCCCAGTATCCAACAAAATTCCAGGAAAAATCACACAAAATTCCCTAAATCTTCTTAAAACACGGCCAAAATCAAAAAAATCCCACAGAATCTCCACAAATTCCCACAGAATACATGAGAAATCCCTCAAGATCCCTAAATCGCCTCAATATCCCACAAAATCACACAAAAATCCCACAAAACCTCCACAAGTTTCCACAAAATCTAAGAAAAATTCCTCAAAATTCTTCAAGTCTCCTCAGAATCCCACACAATTCCAGAAAAACCCCACCAAATTCCAGAGAAGTCGCACAAAACTCCCTAAATCATTTCAAAACCCTACCAATTCACAGGAATGTCCCACAAAATCTCCACCAATTCCCAGAACATCCCAAAAAAATCCCACAAAAATCCCTAAATCTTCTGAAAACTCGACCAAATTCCAGAAACGCCCCATTAAATCAGCACAGTTTCCCACAAAATTCAAGAAAAAACACCACAAAATTCCCTAAACCTTTTCAAAATACCACAAAATTCTTGAAAAGCCCCACCAAATTCCAGAAACATCCCACAAAATGTCCTCAATATCCAACAAAATCCCAGAAAAATCACACAAAATTCCCTAAATCTTCTCAAAACATAACCAAAATTCCAGAAAAATCCCACAGAATCTCCACAAATTCCCACAGAATACATGAAAAATCCCTGATAATTCGTCAGTTCTCTACAGAATCTCACCAAATTCCAGAAAAGTCCCTCAAAGTTCCACAAACATCCCACAAAAATCTCACAAAAATCCCTAACACTTCTGAAAACTCGACCAAATTCCAGAAACGCCCCATAAAATCAGCACAGTTTCCCACAAAATTCAAGGAAAAACACCACAAAATTCCCAAAATCTTTTCAAAATACCACAAAATTCTTGAAAATCCCGTCCAAATCCCACAGACATCCCACAAAATCTCCTCAATATCCAACAAAATTCAAGAAAAATCCCACAAAATTCTCTAAATCTTCTCAAAACACGGCCAAAATCCTCAAAAATCCCACCGAATCTCCACAAATTCCCACAGAATACATGAAAAATCCCTGATAATTCGTCAGTTCTCTACAGAATCTCACCAAATTCCAGAAAAGTCCCTCAAAGTTCCACAAACCACCCACAAAATCTCCCCAGTATCCAACAAAATTCCAGGAAAAATCCCACAAAATTCCCTAAATCTTCTCAAAACACGACCAAATTCTAGAAAAATATCCCACCAAATCTCCACAAATTCCCACAAAATACATGAAAAATCCCTCAAGATCCCTAAATCGCCTCAATATCCCACAAAATTCCACAAAAATCCCACAAAACCTCCACAAGTTTCCACAAAATCTAAGAAAAATTCCTCAAAATTCTTCAAGTCTCCTCAAAACCACACAAAGTCCTTGAAAAGGCCCACCAAATTCCAGTAAAATCCCACAGATTCTCCACAAATTCCCACAAAATCTAAAACAAATTCCTCAAAATTCTTCAAGTCTCCTCAGAATCCCACACAATTCCATAAAAAACACACAAAATTCCAGAGAAGTCCCACAAAACTCCCTAAATCATTTCAAAACCCTACCAATTCACAGGAATGTCCCACAAAATCTCTACCAATTCCCAGAACATCCCACAAAAATCTCATAAAAATCCCTAACACTTCTGAAAACTCGACCAAATTCCAGAAACGCCCCATAAAATCAGCACAGTTTCCCACAAAATTCAAGAAAAAACACCACAAAATTCCCTAAATCTTTTCAAAATACCACAAAATTCTTGAAATGCCCCACCAAATTCCAGAAACATCCCACAAAATGTCCTCAATATCCAACAAAATCCCAGAAAAATCACACAAAATTCCCTAAATCTTCTCAAAACACGGCCAAAATCCACAAAAATCCCACAGAATCTCCACAAATTCCCACAGAATACATGAAAAATCCCTGATAATTTCTCAGTTCTCTACAGAATCTCACCAAATTCCAGAAGAGTCCCTCAAAGTTCCACAAACATCCCACAAAATCTCCTCAATATACAACAAAATCCCAGAAAAATCACACAAAATTCCCTAAATCTTCTCAAAACACGACTAAATTCTAGAAAAATGTCCCACCAAATCTCCACAAAATCCCACAAAATACATGAAAAATCCCTCAAGATCCCGAAATCGCCTCAATATCCCACAAAATCCCACAAAAATCACACAAAACCTCCACAAGTTTCCACAAAATCTAAGAAAAATTCCTCAAAATTCTTCAAGTCTCCTCAAAACCACACAAAGTCCTTGAAAAGGCCCACCAAATTCCAGTAAAATCCCACAGATTCTCCACAAATTCCCACAAAATCTAAAACAAATTCCTCAAAATTCTTCAAGTCTCCTCAGAATCCCACACAATTCCATAAAAAACACACAAAATTCCAGAGAAGTCCCACAAAACTCCCTAAATCATTTCAAAACCCTACCAATTCACAGCAATGTCCCACAAAATCTCCACCAATTCCCTGAACATCCCACAAAAATCCCACAAAAATCCCTAAATCTTCTGAAAACTCGACCAAATTCCAGAAACGCCCCATAAAATCAGCACAGTTTCCCACAAAATTCAAGAAAAAACACCACAAAATTCCCTAAATCTTTTCAAAATACCACAAAATTCTTGAAAAGCCCCACCAAATTCCCGAAACATCCCACAAAATGTCCTCAATACCCAACAAAATCCCAGAAAAATCACACAAAATTCCCTAAATCTTCTCAAATCTCTACCAAATTCCAGAAAAATCCCACAGAATCTCCACAAATTCCCACAGAATACATGACAAATCCCTAATAATTCGTCAGTTCTCTACAGAATCTCACCAAATTCCTAAAAAGTCCCTCAAAGTTCCACAAACATCCCACAAAATCTCCCCGGAATCCAATAAAATTCCAGGAAAAATCCCACAAAATTCCCTAAATCTTCTCAAAACATGGCCAAAATCCACAAAAATCCCACCAAATCTCCACAAATTCCCACAGAATACATGAAAATACCCCTGATAATTCGTCAGTTCTCTACAGAATCTCACCAAATTCCAGAAAAGTCCCTCAAAGTTCCACAAACATCCCACAAAATCTCCTCAATATACAACAAAATCCCAGAAAAATCACACAAAATTCCCTAAATCTTCTCAAAACACGACTAAATTCTAGAAAAATATCCCACCAAATCTCCACAAAATCCCACAAAATACATGAAAAATCCCTCAAGATCCCGAAATCGCCTCAATAACCCACAAAATCCCACAAAAATCACACAAAACCTCTACAAGTTTCCACAAAATCTAAGAAAAATTCCTCAAAATTCTTCAAGTCTCCTCAAAACCACACAAAGTCCTTGAAAAGGCCCACCAAATTCCAGTAAAATCCCACAGATTCTCCACAAATTCCCACAAAATCTAAAACAAATTCCTCAAAATTCTTCAAGTCTCCTCAGAATCCCACACAATTCCATAAAAAACACACAAAATTCCAGAGAAGTCCCACAAAACTCCCTAAATCATTTCAAAACCCTACCAATTCACAGGAATGTCCCACAAAATCTCCACCAATTCCCAGAACATCCCACAAAAATCCCACAAAAATCCCTAAATCTTCTGAAAACTCGACCAAATTCCAGAAACGCCCCATAAAATCAGCACAGTTTCCCACAAAATTCAAGAAAAAATACCACAAAATTCCCTAAATCTTCTCAAAACACAACCAAATTCTAGAAAAATATCCCACCAAATCTCCACAAATTCCCACAAAATACATGAGAAATCCCTCAAGATCCCTAAATCGCCTCAATATCCCACAAAATCACACAAAAATCCCACAAAACCTCCACAAGTTTCCACAAAATCTAAGAAAAATTCCTCAAAATTCTTCAAGTCTCCTCAGAATCCCACACAATTCCAGAAAAACCCCACAAAATTCCAGAGAAGTCCCACAAAACTCCCTAAATCATTTCAAAACCCTACCAATTCACAGGAATGTCCCACAAAATCTCCACCAATTCCCAGAACATCCCACAAAAATCCCACAAAAATCCCTAAATCTTCTGAAAACTCGACCAAATTCCAGAAACGCCCCATAAAATCAGCACAGTTTCCCACAAAATTCAAGAAAAAACACCACAAAATTCCCTAAATCTTCTCAAAATACCACAAAATTCTTGAAAAGCCCCACCAAATTCCAGAAACATCCCACAAAATTTCCTCAATACACAACAAAATCCCAGAAAAATCCCACAAAATTCCCTAAATCTTCTCAAAACACGACTAAATTCTAGAAAAATATCCCACCAAATCTCCACAAAATCCCACAAAATACATGAAAAATCCCTGATAATTGGTCAGTTCTCTACAGAATCTCACCAAATTCCTAAAAAGTCCCTCAAAGTTCCACAAACATCCCACAAAATCTCCTCAATATCCCACAAAATTCAAGAAAAATCACACAAAATTCCCTAAATCTTCTCAAAACACAACCAAATTCTAGAAAAATATCCCACCAAATCTCCACAAATTCCCACAAAATACATGAAAAATCCCTCAAGATCCCTAAATCGCCTCAATATCCCAAAAAATTCCACAAAAATCCCACAAAACCTCCACAAGTTTCCAAAAAATCTAAGAAAAATTCCTCAAAAGTCTTCAAGTCTCCTCAAAACCACACAAAGTCCTTGAAAAGGCCCACCAAATTCCAGTAAAATCCCACAGATTCTCCACAAATTCCCACAAAATCTAAAACAAATTCCTCAAAATTCTTCAAGCCTCCTCAGAATCCCACACAATTCCATAAAAAACACACAAAATTCCAGAGAAGTCCCACAAAACTCCCTAAATCATTTCAAAACCCTACCAATTCACAGGAATGTCCCACAAAATCTCCACCAATTCCCAGAACATCCCACAAAAATCTCACAAAAATCCCTAAATCTTCTGAAAACTCGACCAAATTCCAGAAACGCCCCATAAAATCAGCACAGTTTCCCACAAAATTCAAGAAAAAACACCACAAAATTCCCTAAACCTTTTCAAAATACCACAAAATTCTTGAAAAGCCCCACCAAATTCCAGAAACATCCCACAAAATGTCCTCAATATCCAACAAAATCCCAGAAAAGTCCCACAAAATTCCCTAAATCTTCTGAAAACTCTACCAAATTCCAGAAAAATCCCACAGAATCTCCACAAATTCCCACAGAATACATGACAAATCCCTGATAATTCGTCAGTTCTCTACAGAATCTCACCAAATTCCTAAAAAGTCCCTCAAAGTTCCACAAACATCCCACAAAATCTCCCCGGAATCCAATAAAATTCCAGGAAAAATCCCACAAAATTCCCTAAATCTTCTCAAAACATGGCCAAAATCCACAAAAATCCCACCGAATCTCCACAAATTCCCACAGAATACATGAAAATACCCCTGATAATTCCTCAGTTCTCTACAGAATCTCACCAAATTCCAGAAAAGTCCCTCAAAGTTCCACAAACATCCCACAAAATCTCCTCAATATACAACAAAATCCCAGAAAAATCACACAAAATTCCCTAAATCTTCTCAAAACACGACTAAATTCTAGAAAAATATCCCACCAAATCTCCACAAAATCCCACAAAATACATGAAAAATCCCTCAAGATCCCGAAATCGCCTCAATATCCCACAAAATCCCACAAAAATCACACAAAACCTCAGCAAGTTTCCACAAAATCTAAGAAAAATTCCTCAAAATTCTTCAAGTCTCCTCAAAACCACACAAAGTCCTTGAAAAGGCCCACCAAATTCCAGTAAAATCCCACAGATTCTCCACAAATTCCCACAAAATCTAAAACAAATTCCTCAAAATTCTTCAAGTCTCCTCAGAATCCCACACAATTCCAGAAAAAACACACAAAATTCCAGAGAAGTCCCACAAAACTCCCTAAATCATTTCAAAACCCTACCAATTCACAGGAATGTCCCACAAAATCTCCACCAATTCCCAGAACATCCCACAGAAATCCCACAAAAATCCCTAAATCTTCTGAAAACTCGACCAAATTCCAGAAACGCCCCATAAAATCAGCAGAGTTTCCCACAAAATTCAAGAAAAAACACCACAAAATTCCCTAAATCTTCTCAAAATACCACAAAATTCTTGAAAAGCCCCACCAAATTCCAGAAACATCCCACAAAATTTCCTCAATACACAACAAAATCCCAGAAAAATCACACAAAATTCCCTAAATCTTCTCAAAACACGGCCAAAATCCACAAAAATCCCACCAAATCTCCACAAATTCCCACAGAATACATGAAAAATCCCTGATAATTGGTCAGTTCTCTACAGAATCTCACCAAATTCCTAAAAAGTCCCTCAAAGTTCCACAAACATCCCACAAAATCTCCTCAATATCCCACAAAATTCAAGAAAAATCACACAAAATTCCCTAAATCATCTCAAAACACAACCAAATTCTAGAAAAATATCCCACCAAATCTCCACAAATTCCCACAAAATACATGAAAAATCCCTCAAGATCCCGAAATCGCCTCAATATCCCACAAAATCCCACAAAAATCACACAAAACCTCCGCAAGTTTCCACAAAATCTAAGAAAAATTCCTCAAAAGTCTTCAAGTCTCCTCAAAACCACACAAAGTCCTTGAAAAGGCCCACCAAATTCCAGTAAAATCCCACAGATTCTCCACAAATTCCCACAAAATCTAAAACAAATTCCTCAAAATTCTTCAAGTCTCCTCAGAATCCCACACAATTCCATAAAAAACACACAAAATTCCAGAGAAGTCCCACAAAACTCCCTAAATCATTTCAAAACCCTACCAATTCACAGGAATGTCCCACAAAATCTCCACCAATTCCCAGAACATCCCACAAAAATCTCACATAAATCCCTAAATCTTCTGAAAACTCGACCAAATTCCAGAAACGCCCCATAAAATCAGCACAGTTTCCCACAAAATTCAAGAAAAAACACCACAAAATTCCCTAAACCTTTTCAAAATACCACAAAATTCTTGAAAAGCCCCACCAAATTCCAGAAACATCCCACAAAATGTCCTCAATATCCAACAAAATCCCAGAAAAGTCCCACAAAATTCCCTAAATCTTCTGAAAACTCTACCAAATTCCAGAAAAATCCCACAGAATCTCCACAAATTCCCACAGAATACATGACAAATCCCTGATAATTCGTCAGTTCTCTACAGAATCTCACCAAATTCCTAAAAAGTCCCTCAAAGTTCCACAAACATCCCACAAAATCTCCCCGGAATCCAATAAAATTCCAGGAAAAATCCCACAAAATTCCCTAAATCTTCTCAAAACATGGCCAAAATCCACAAAAATCCCACCGAATCTCCACAAATTCCCACAGAATACATGAAAATACCCCTGATAATTCCTCAGTTCTCTACAGAATCTCACCAAATTCCAGAAAAGTCCCTCAAAGTTCCACAAACATCCCACAAAATCTCCTCAATATACAACAAAATCCCAGAAAAATCACACAAAATTCCCTAAATCTTCTCAAAACACGACTAAATTCTAGAAAAATATCCCACCAAATCTCCACAAAATCCCACAAAATACATGAAAAATCCCTCAAGATCCCGAAATCGCCTCAATATCCCACAAAATCCCACAAAAATCACACAAAACCTCCGCAAGTTTCCACAAAATCTAAGAAAAATTCCTCAAAATTTTTCAAGTCTCCTCAAAACCACACAAAGTCCTTGAAAAGGCCCACCAAATACCAGTAAAATCCCACAGATTCTCCACAAATTCCCACAAAATCTAAAACAAATTCCTCAAAATTCTTCAAGTCTCCTCAGAATCCCACACAATTCCATAAAAAACACACAAAATTCCAGAGAAGTCCCACAAAACTCCCTAAATCATTTCAAAACCCTACCAATTCACAGGAATGTCCCACAAAATCTCCACCAATTCCCAGAACATCCCACAGAAATCCCACAAAAATCCCTAAATCTTCTGAAAACTCGACCAAATTCCAGAAACGCCCCATAAAATCAGCAGAGTTTCCCACAAAATTCAAGAAAAAACACCACAAAATTCCCTAAATCTTCTCAAAATACCACAAAATTCTTGAAAAGCCCCACCAAATTCCAGAAACATCCCACAAAATTTCCTCAATACACAACAAAATCCCAGAAAAATCACACAAAATTCCCTAAATCTTCTCAAAACACGGCCAAAATCCACAAAAATCCCACCAAATCTCCACAAATTCCCACAGAATACATGAAAAATCCCTGATAATTGGTCAGTTCTCTACAGAATCTCACCAAATTCCTAAAAAGTCCCTCAAAGTTCCACAAACATCCCACAAAATCTCCTCAATATCCCACAAAATTCAAGAAAAATCACACAAAATTCCCTAAATCATCTCAAAACACAACCAAATTCTAGAAAAATATCCCACCAAATCTCCACAAATTCCCACAAAATACATGAAAAATCCCTCAAGATCCCGAAATCGCCTCAATATCCCAAAAAATTCCACAAAAATCCCACAAAACCTCCACAAGTTTCCACAAAATCTAAGAAAAATTCCTCAAAAGTCTTCAAGTCTCCTCAAAACCACACAAAGTCCTTGAAAAGGCCCACCAAATTCCAGTAAAATCCCACAGATTCTCCACAAATTCCCACAAAATCTAAAACAAATTCCTCAAAATTCTTCAAGTCTCCTCAGAATCCCACACAATTCCATAAAAAACACACAAAATTCCAGAGAAGTCCCACAAAACTCCCTAAATCATTTCAAAACCCTACCAATTCACAGGAATGTCCCACAAAATCTCCACCAATTCCCAGAACATCCCACAAAAATCTCACATAAATCCCTAAATCTTCTGAAAACTCGACCAAATTCCAGAAACGCCCCATAAAATCAGCACAGTTTCCCACAAAATTCAAGAAAAAACACCACAAAATTCCCTAAACCTTTTCAAAATACCACAAAATTCTTGAAAAGCCCCACCAAATTCCAGAAACATCCCACAAAATGTCCTCAATATCCAACAAAATCCCAGAAAAGTCCCACAAAATTCCCTAAATCTTCTGAAAACTCTACCAAATTCCAGAAAAATCCCACAGAATCTCCACAAATTCCCACAGAATACATGACAAATCCCTGATAATTCGTCAGTTCTCTACAGAATCTCACCAAATTCCTAAAAAGTCCCTCAAAGTTCCACAAACATCTCACAAAATCTCCCCGGAATCCAATAAAATTCCAGGAAAAATCCCACAAAATTCCCTAAATCTTCTCAAAACATGGCCAAAATCCACAAAAATCCCACCAAATCTCCACAAATTCCCACAGAATACATGAAAATACCCCTGATAATTCCTCAGTTCTCTACAGAATCTCACCAAATTCCAGAAAAGTCCCTCAAAGTTCCACAAACATCCCACAAAATCTCCTCAATATACAACAAAATCCCAGAAAAATCACACAAAATTCCCTAAATCTTCTCAAAACACGACTAAATTCTAGAAAAATATCCCACCAAATCTCCACAAAATCCCACAAAATACATGAAAAATCCCTCAAGATCCCGAAATCGCCTCAATATCCCACAAAATCCCACAAAAATCACACAAAACCTCCGCAAGTTTCCACAAAATCTAAGAAAAATTCCTCAAAATTTTTCAAGTCTCCTCAAAACCACACAAAGTCCTTGAAAAGGCCCACCAAATACCAGTAAAATCCCACAGATTCTCCACAAATTCCCACAAAATCTAAAACAAATTCCTCAAAATTCTTCAAGTCTCCTCAGAATCCCACACAATTCCATAAAAAACACACAAAATTCCAGAGAAGTCCCACAAAACTCCCTAAATCATTTCAAAACCCTACCAATTCACAGGAATGTCCCACAAAATCTCCACCAATTCCCAGAACATCCCACAGAAATCCCACAAAAATCCCTAAATCTTCTGAAAACTCGACCAAATTCCAGAAACGACCCATAAAATCAGCAGAGTTTCCCACAAAATTCAAGAAAAAACACCACAAAATTCCCTAAATCTTCTCAAAATACCACAAAATTCTTGAAAAGCCCCACCAAATTCCAGAAACATCCCACAAAATTTCCTCAATACACAACAAAATCCCAGAAAAATCACACAAAATTCCCTAAATCTTCTCAAAACACGGCCAAAATCCACAAAAATCCCACCAAATCTCCACAAATTCCCACAGAATACATGAAAAATCCCTGATAATTGGTCAGTTCTCTACAGAATCTCACCAAATTCCTAAAAAGTCCCTCAAAGTTCCACAAACATCCCACAAAATCTCCTCAATATCCCACAAAATTCAAGAAAAATCACACAAAATTCCCTAAATCATCTCAAAACACAACCAAATTCTAGAAAAATATCCCACCAAATCTCCACAAATTCCCACAAAATACATGAAAAATCCCTCAAGATCCCGAAATCGCCTCAATATCCCAAAAAATTCCACAAAAATCCCACAAAACCTCCACAAGTTTCCACAAAATCTAAGAAAAATTCCTCAAAAGTCTTCAAGTCTCCTCAAAACCACACAAAGTCCTTGAAAAGGCCCACCAAATTCCAGTAAAATCCCACAGATTCTCCACAAATTCCCACAAAATCTAAAACAAATTCCTCAAAATTCTTCAAGTCTCCTCAGAATCCCACACAATTCCATAAAAAACACACAAAATTCCAGAGAAGTCCCACAAAACTCCCTAAATCATTTCAAAACCCTACCAATTCACAGGAATGTCCCACAAAATCTCCACCAATTCCCAGAACATCCCACAAAAATCTCACAAAAATCCCTAAATCTTCTGAAAACTCAACCAAATTCCAGAAACGCCCCATAAAATCAGCACAGTTTCCCACAAAATTCAAGAAAAAACACCACAAAATTCCCTAAATCTTCTCAAAACACAACCAAATTCTTGAAAAGCCCCACCAAATTCCAGAAACATCCCACAAAATTTCCTCAATACACAACAAAATCCCAGAAAAATCCCACAAAATTCCCTAAATCTTCTCAAAACACGACTAAATTCTAGAAAAATATCCCACCAAATCTCCACAAAATCCCACAAAATACATGAAAAATCCCTGATAATTGGTCAGTTCTCTACAGAATCTCACCAAATTCCTAAAAAGTCCCTCAAAGTTCCACAAACATCCCACAAAATCTCCTCAATATCCCACAAAATTCAAGAAAAATCACACAAAATTCCCTAAATCTTCTCAAAACACAACCAAATTCTAGAAAAATATCCCACCAAATCTCCACAAATTCCCACAAAATACATGAAAAATCCCTCAAGATCCCTAAATCGCCTCAATATCCCAAAAAATTCCACAAAAATCCCACAAAACCTCCACAAGTTTCCAAAAAATCTAAGAAAAATTCCTCAAAAGTCTTCAAGTCTCCTCAAAACCACACAAAGTCCTTGAAAAGGCCCACCAAATTCCAGTAAAATCCCACAGATTCTCCACAAATTCCCACAAAATCTAAAACAAATTCCTCAAAATTCTTCAAGCCTCCTCAGAATCCCACACAATTCCATAAAAAACACACAAAATTCCAGAGAAGTCCCACAAAACTCCCTAAATCATTTCAAAACCCTACCAATTCACAGGAATGTCCCACAAAATCTCCACCAATTCCCAGAACATCCCACAAAAATCTCACAAAAATCCCTAAATCTTCTGAAAACTCGACCAAATTCCAGAAACGCCCCATAAAATCAGCACAGTTTCCCACAAAATTCAAGAAAAAACACCACAAAATTCCCTAAACCTTTTCAAAATACCACAAAATTCTTGAAAAGCCCCACCAAATTCCAGAAACATCCCACAAAATGTCCTCAATATCCAACAAAATCCCAGAAAAGTCCCACAAAATTCCCTAAATCTTCTGAAAACTCTACCAAATTCCAGAAAAATCCCACAGAATCTCCACAAATTCCCACAGAATACATGACAAATCCCTGATAATTCGTCAGTTCTCTACAGAATCTCACCAAATTCCTAAAAAGTCCCTCAAAGTTCCACAAACATCCCACAAAATCTCCCCGGAATCCAATAAAATTCCAGGAAAAATCCCACAAAATTCCCTAAATCTTCTCAAAACATGGCCAAAATCCACAAAAATCCCACCGAATCTCCACAAATTCCCACAGAATACATGAAAATACCCCTGATAATTCCTCAGTTCTCTACAGAATCTCACCAAATTCCAGAAAAGTCCCTCAAAGTTCCACAAACATCCCACAAAATCTCCTCAATATACAACAAAATCCCAGAAAAATCACACAAAATTCCCTAAATCTTCTCAAAACACGACTAAATTCTAGAAAAATATCCCACCAAATCTCCACAAAATCCCACAAAATACATGAAAAATCCCTCAAGATCCCGAAATCGCCTCAATATCCCACAAAATCCCACAAAAATCACACAAAACCTCCGCAAGTTTCCACAAAATCTAAGAAAAATTCCTCAAAATTTTTCAAGTCTCCTCAAAACCACACAAAGTCCTTGAAAAGGCCCACCAAATTCCAGTAAAATCCCACAGATTCTCCACAAATTCCCACAAAATCTAAAACAAATTCCTCAAAATTCTTCAAGTCTCCTCAGAATCCCACACAATTCCATAAAAAACACACAAAATTCCAGAGAAGTCCCACAAAACTCCCTAAATCATTTCAAAACCCTACCAATTCACAGGAATGTCCCACAAAATCTCCACCAATTCCCAGAACATCCCACAGAAATCCCACAAAAATCCCTAAATCTTCTGAAAACTCGACCAAATTCCAGAAACGCCCCATAAAATCAGCAGAGTTTCCCACAAAATTCAAGAAAAAACACCACAAAATTCCCTAAATCTTCTCAAAATACCACAAAATTCTTGAAAAGCCCCACCAAATTCCAGAAACATCCCACAAAATTTCCTCAATACACAACAAAATCCCAGAAAAATCACACAAAATTCCCTAAATCTTCTCAAAACACGGCCAAAATCCACAAAAATCCCACCAAATCTCCACAAATTCCCACAGAATACATGAAAAATCCCTGATAATTGGTCAGTTCTCTACAGAATCTCACCAAATTCCTAAAAAGTCCCTCAAAGTTCCACAAACATCCCACAAAATCTCCTCAATATCCCACAAAATTCAAGAAAAATCACACAAAATTCCCTAAATCATCTCAAAACACAACCAAATTCTAGAAAAATATCCCACCAAATCTCCACAAATTCCCACAAAATACATGAAAAATCCCTCAAGATCCCGAAATCGCCTCAATATCCCAAAAAATTCCACAAAAATCCCACAAAACCTCCGCAAGTTTCCACAAAATCTAAGAAAAATTCCTCAAAAGTCTTCAAGTCTCCTCAAAACCACACAAAGTCCTTGAAAAGGCCCACCAAATTCCAGTAAAATCCCACAGATTCTCCACAAATTCCCACAAAATCTAAAACAAATTCCTCAAAATTCTTCAAGTCTCCTCAGAATCCCACACAATTCCATAAAAAACACACAAAATTCCAGAGAAGTCCCACAAAACTCCCTAAATCATTTCAAAACCCTACCAATTCACAGGAATGTCCCACAAAATCTCCACCAATTCCCAGAACATCCCACAAAAATCTCACAAAAATCCCTAAATCTTCTGAAAACTCAACCAAATTCCAGAAACGCCCCATAAAATCAGCACAGTTTCCCACAAAATTCAAGAAAAAACACCACAAAATTCCCTAAATCTTCTCAAAACACAACCAAATTCTAGAAAAATATCCCACCAAATCTCCACAAATTCCCACAAAATACATGAGAAATCCCTCAAGATCCCTAAATCGCCTCAATATCCCACAAAATCACACAAAAATCCCACAAAACCTCCACAAGTTTCCACAAAATCTAAGAAAAATTCCTCAAAATTCTTCAAGTCTCCTCAAAACCACACAATTCCAGAAAAACCCCACAAAATTCCAGAGAAGTCCCACAAAACTCCCTAAATCATTTCAAAACCCTACCAATTCACAGGAATGTCCCACAAAATCTCCACCAATTCCCAGAACATCCCACAAAAATCCCACAAAAATCCCTAAATCTTCTGAAAACTCGACCAAATTCCAGAAACGCCCCATAAAATCAGCACAGTTTCCCACAAAATTCAAGAAAAAACACCACAAAATTCCCTAAATCTTCTCAAAACACAACCAAATTCTAGAAAAATATCCCACCAAATCTCCACAAATTCCCACAAAATACATGAGAAATCCCTCAAGATCCCTAAATCGCCTCAATATCCCACAAAATCACACAAAAATCACACAAAACCTCCACAAGTTTCCACAAAATCTAAAACAAATTCCTCAAAATTCTTCAAGTCTCCTCAGAATCCCACACAATTCCAGAAAAAACACACAAAATTCCAGAGAAGTCCCACAAAACTCCCTAAATCATTTCAAAACCCTACCAATTCACAGGAATGTCCCACAAAATCTCCACCAATTCCCAGAACATCCCACAAAAATCTCACAAAAATCCCTAAATCTTCTGAAAACTCGACCAAATTCCAGAAACGCCCCATAAAATCAGCACAGTTTCCCACAAAATTCAAGAAAAAACACCACAAAATTCCCTAAATCTTCTCAAAATACCACAAAATTCTTGAAAAGCCCCACCAAATTCCAGAAACATCCCACAAAATGTCCTCAATATCCAACAAAATCCCAGAAAAGTCCCACAAAATTCCCTAAATCTTCTGAAAACTCTACCAAATTCCAGAAAAATCCCACAGAATCTCCACAAATTCCCACAGAATACATGACAAATCCCTGATAATTCGTCAGTTCTCTACAGAATCTCACCAAATTCCTAAAAAGTCCCTCAAAGTTCCACAAACATCCCACAAAATCTCCCCGGAATCCAATAAAATTCCAGGAAAAATCCCACAAAATTCCCTAAATCTTCTCAAAACATGGCCAAAATCCACAAAAATCCCACCAAATCTGCACAAATTCCCACAGAATACATGAAAATACCCCTGATAATTCGTCAGTTCTCTACAGAATCTCACCAAATTCCAGAAAAGTCCCTCAAAGTTCCACAAACATCCCACAAAATCTCCTCAATATACAACAAAATTTAAGAAAAATCACACAAAATTCCCTAAATCTTCTCAAAACACGACTAAATTCTAGAAAAATATCCCACCAAATCTCCACAAAATCCCACAAAATACATGAAAAATCCCTCAAGATCCCGAAATCGCCTCAATATCCCACAAAATTCCACAAAAATCCCACAAAACCTCCACAAGTTTCCACAAAATCTAAGAAAAATTCCTCAAAATTCTTCAAGTCTCCTCAAAACCACACAAAGTCCTTGAAAAGGCCCACCAAATTCCAGTAAAATCCCACAGATTCTCCACAAATTCCCACAAAATCTAAAACAAATTCCTCAAAATTCTTCAAGTCTCCTCAGAATCCCACACAATTCCATAAAAAACACACAAAATTCCAGAGAAGTCCCACAAAACTCCCTAAATCATTTCAAAACCCTACCAATTCACAGGAATGTCCCACAAAATCTCCACCAATTCCCAGAACATCCCACAGAAATCCCACAAAAATCCCTAAATCTTCTGAAAACTCGACCAAATTCCAGAAACGCCCCATAAAATCAGCACAGTTTCCCACAAAATTCAAGAAAAAACACCACAAAATTCCCTAAATCTTCTCAAAATACCACAAAATTCTTGAAAAGCCCCACCAAATTCCCGAAACATCCCACAAAATGTCCTCAATACCCAACAAAATCCCAGAAAAATCACACAAAATTCCCTAAATCTTCTCAAATCTCTACCAAATTCCAGAAAAATCCCACAGAATCTCCACAAATTCCCACAGAATACATGACAAATCCCTAATAATTCGTCAGTTCTCTACAGAATCTCACCAAATTCCTAAAAAGTCCCTCAAAGTTCCACAAACATCCCACAAAATCTCCCCGGAATCCAATAAAATTCCAGGAAAAATCCCACAAAATTCCCTAAATCTTCTCAAAACATGGCCAAAATCCACAAAAATCCCACCAAATCTCCACAAATTCCCACAGAATACATGAAAATACCCCTGATAATTCGTCAGTTCTCTACAGAATCTCACCAAATTCCAGAAAAGTCCCTCAAAGTTCCACAAACATCCCACAAAATCTCCTCAATATACAACAAAATCCCAGAAAAATCACACAAAATTCCCTAAATCTTCTCAAAACACGACTAAATTCTAGAAAAATATCCCACCAAATCTCCACAAAATCCCACAAAATACATGAAAAATCCCTCAAGATCCCGAAATCGCCTCAATAACCCACAAAATCCCACAAAAATCACACAAAACCTCTACAAGTTTCCACAAAATCTAAGAAAAATTCCTCAAAATTCTTCAAGTCTCCTCAAAACCACACAAAGTCCTTGAAAAGGCCCACCAAATTCCAGTAAAATCCCACAGATTCTCCACAAATTCCCACAAAATCTAAAACAAATTCCTCAAAATTCTTCAAGTCTCCTCAGAATCCCACACAATTCCATAAAAAACACACAAAATTCCAGAGAAGTCCCACAAAACTCCCTAAATCATTTCAAAACCCTACCAATTCACAGGAATGTCCCACAAAATCTCCACCAATTCCCAGAACATCCCACAAAAATCCCACAAAAATCCCTAAATCTTCTGAAAACTCGACCAAATTCCAGAAACGCCCCATAAAATCAGCACAGTTTCCCACAAAATTCAAGAAAAAATACCACAAAATTCCCTAAATCTTCTCAAAACACAACCAAATTCTAGAAAAATATCCCACCAAATCTCCACAAATTCCCACAAAATACATGAGAAATCCCTCAAAATCCCTAAATCGCCTCAATATCCCACAAAATCACACAAAAATCCCACAAAACCTCCACAAGTTTCCACAAAATCTAAGAAAAATTCCTCAAAATTCTTCAAGTCTCCTCAGAATCCCACACAATTCCAGAAAAACCCCACAAAATTCCAGAGAAGTCCCACAAAACTCCCTAAATCATTTCAAAACCCTACCAATTCACAGGAATGTCCCACAAAATCTCCACCAATTCCCAGAACATCCCACAAAAATCCCACAAAAATCCCTAAATCTTCTGAAAACTCGACCAAATTCCAGAAACGCCCCATAAAATCAGCACAGTTTCCCACAAAATTCAAGAAAAAACACCACAAAATTCCCTAAATCTTCTCAAAATACCACAAAATTCTTGAAAAGCCCCACCAAATTCCAGAAACATCCCACAAAATTTCCTCAATACACAACAAAATCCCAGAAAAATCCCACAAAATTCCCTAAATCTTCTCAAAACACGACTAAATTCTAGAAAAATATCCCACGAAATCTCCACAAAATCCCACAAAATACATGAAAAATCCCTGATAATTGGTCAGTTCTCTACAGAATCTCACCAAATTCCTAAAAAGTCCCTCAAAGTTCCACAAACATCCCACAAAATCTCCTCAATATCCCACAAAATTCAAGAAAAATCACACAAAATTCCCTAAATCTTCTCAAAACACAACCAAATTCTAGAAAAATATCCCACCAAATCTCCACAAATTCCCACAAAATACATGAAAAATCCCTCAAGATCCCTAAATCGCCTCAATATCCCAAAAAATTCCACAAAAATCCCACAAAACCTCCACAAGTTTCCAAAAAATCTAAGAAAAATTCCTCAAAAGTCTTCAAGTCTCCTCAAAACCACACAAAGTCCTTGAAAAGGCCCACCAAATTCCAGTAAAATCCCACAGATTCTCCACAAATTCCCACAAAATCTAAAACAAATTCCTCAAAATTCTTCAAGCCTCCTCAGAATCCCACACAATTCCATAAAAAACACACAAAATTCCAGAGAAGTCCCACAAAACTCCCTAAATCATTTCAAAACCCTACCAATTCACAGGAATGTCCCACAAAATCTCCACCAATTCCCAGAACATCCCACAAAAATCTCACAAAAATCCCTAAATCTTCTGAAAACTCGACCAAATTCCAGAAACGCCCCATAAAATCAGCACAGTTTCCCACAAAATTCAAGAAAAAACACCACAAAATTCCCTAAACCTTTTCAAAATACCACAAAATTCTTGAAAAGCCCCACCAAATTCCAGAAACATCCCACAAAATGTCCTCAATATCCAACAAAATCCCAGAAAAGTCCCACAAAATTCCCTAAATCTTCTGAAAACTCTACCAAATTCCAGAAAAATCCCACAGAATCTCCACAAATTCCCACAGAATACATGACAAATCCCTGATAATTCGTCAGTTCTCTACAGAATCTCACCAAATTCCTAAAAAGTCCCTCAAAGTTCCACAAACATCCCACAAAATCTCCCCGGAATCCAATAAAATTCCAGGAAAAATCCCACAAAATTCCCTAAATCTTCTCAAAACATGGCCAAAATCCACAAAAATCCCACCGAATCTCCACAAATTCCCACAGAATACATGAAAATACCCCTGATAATTCCTCAGTTCTCTACAGAATCTCACCAAATTCCAGAAAAGTCCCTCAAAGTTCCACAAACATCCCACAAAATCTCCTCAATATACAACAAAATCCCAGAAAAATCACACAAAATTCCCTAAATCTTCTCAAAACACGACTAAATTCTAGAAAAATATCCCACCAAATCTCCACAAAATCCCACAAAATACATGAAAAATCCCTCAAGATCCCGAAATCGCCTCAATATCCCACAAAATCCCACAAAAATCACACAAAACCTCAGCAAGTTTCCACAAAATCTAAGAAAAATTCCTCAAAATTCTTCAAGTCTCCTCAAAACCACACAAAGTCCTTGAAAAGGCCCACCAAATTCCAGTAAAATCCCACAGATTCTCCACAAATTCCCACAAAATCTAAAACAAATTCCTCAAAATTCTTCAAGTCTCCTCAGAATCCCACACAATTCCAGAAAAAACACACAAAATTCCAGAGAAGTCCCACAAAACTCCCTAAATCATTTCAAAACCCTACCAATTCACAGGAATGTCCCACAAAATCTCCACCAATTCCCAGAACATCCCACAGAAATCCCACAAAAATCCCTAAATCTTCTGAAAACTCGACCAAATTCCAGAAACGCCCCATAAAATCAGCAGAGTTTCCCACAAAATTCAAGAAAAAACACCACAAAATTCCCTAAATCTTCTCAAAATACCACAAAATTCTTGAAAAGCCCCACCAAATTCCAGAAACATCCCACAAAATTTCCTCAATACACAACAAAATCCCAGAAAAATCACACAAAATTCCCTAAATCTTCTCAAAACACGGCCAAAATCCACAAAAATCCCACCAAATCTCCACAAATTCCCACAGAATACATGAAAAATCCCTGATAATTGGTCAGTTCTCTACAGAATCTCACCAAATTCCTAAAAAGTCCCTCAAAGTTCCACAAACATCCCACAAAATCTCCTCAATATCCCACAAAATTCAAGAAAAATCACACAAAATTCCCTAAATCATCTCAAAACACAACCAAATTCTAGAAAAATATCCCACCAAATCTCCACAAATTCCCACAAAATACATGAAAAATCCCTCAAGATCCCGAAATCGCCTCAATATCCCAAAAAATTCCACAAAAATCCCACAAAACCTCCACAAGTTTCCACAAAATCTAAGAAAAATTCCTCAAAAGTCTTCAAGTCTCCTCAAAACCACACAAAGTCCTTGAAAAGGCCCACCAAATTCCAGTAAAATCCCACAGATTCTCCACAAATTCCCACAAAATCTAAAACAAATTCCTCAAAATTCTTCAAGTCTCCTCAGAATCCCACACAATTCCATAAAAAACACACAAAATTCCAGAGAAGTCCCACAAAACTCCCTAAATCATTTCAAAACCCTACCAATTCACAGGAATGTCCCACAAAATCTCCACCAATTCCCAGAACATCCCACAAAAATCTCACATAAATCCCTAAATCTTCTGAAAACTCGACCAAATTCCAGAAACGCCCCATAAAATCAGCACAGTTTCCCACAAAATTCAAGAAAAAACACCACAAAATTCCCTAAACCTTTTCAAAATACCACAAAATTCTTGAAAAGCCCCACCAAATTCCAGAAACATCCCACAAAATGTCCTCAATATCCAACAAAATCCCAGAAAAGTCCCACAAAATTCCCTAAATCTTCTGAAAACTCTACCAAATTCCAGAAAAATCCCACAGAATCTCCACAAATTCCCACAGAATACATGACAAATCCCTGATAATTCGTCAGTTCTCTACAGAATCTCACCAAATTCCTAAAAAGTCCCTCAAAGTTCCACAAACATCCCACAAAATCTCCCCGGAATCCAATAAAATTCCAGGAAAAATCCCACAAAATTCCCTAAATCTTCTCAAAACATGGCCAAAATCCACAAAAATCCCACCGAATCTCCACAAATTCCCACAGAATACATGAAAATACCCCTGATAATTCCTCAGTTCTCTACAGAATCTCACCAAATTCCAGAAAAGTCCCTCAAAGTTCCACAAACATCCCACAAAATCTCCTCAATATACAACAAAATCCCAGAAAAATCACACAAAATTCCCTAAATCTTCTCAAAACACGACTAAATTCTAGAAAAATATCCCACCAAATCTCCACAAAATCCCACAAAATACATGAAAAATCCCTCAAGATCCCGAAATCGCCTCAATATCCCACAAAATCCCACAAAAATCACACAAAACCTCCGCAAGTTTCCACAAAATCTAAGAAAAATTCCTCAAAATTTTTCAAGTCTCCTCAAAACCACACAAAGTCCTTGAAAAGGCCCACCAAATACCAGTAAAATCCCACAGATTCTCCACAAATTCCCACAAAATCTAAAACAAATTCCTCAAAATTCTTCAAGTCTCCTCAGAATCCCACACAATTCCATAAAAAACACACAAAATTCCAGAGAAGTCCCACAAAACTCCCTAAATCATTTCAAAACCCTACCAATTCACAGGAATGTCCCACAAAATCTCCACCAATTCCCAGAACATCCCACAGAAATCCCACAAAAATCCCTAAATCTTCTGAAAACTCGACCAAATTCCAGAAACGCCCCATAAAATCAGCAGAGTTTCCCACAAAATTCAAGAAAAAACACCACAAAATTCCCTAAATCTTCTCAAAATACCACAAAATTCTTGAAAAGCCCCACCAAATTCCAGAAACATCCCACAAAATTTCCTCAATACACAACAAAATCCCAGAAAAATCACACAAAATTCCCTAAATCTTCTCAAAACACGGCCAAAATCCACAAAAATCCCACCAAATCTCCACAAATTCCCACAGAATACATGAAAATACCCCTGATAATTGGTCAGTTCTCTACAGAATCTCACCAAATTCCTAAAAAGTCCCTCAAAGTTCCACAAACATCCCACAAAATCTCCTCAATATCCCACAAAATTCAAGAAAAATCACACAAAATTCCCTAAATCATCTCAAAACACAACCAAATTCTAGAAAAATATCCCACCAAATCTCCACAAATTCCCACAAAATACATGAAAAATCCCTCAAGATCCCGAAATCGCCTCAATATCCCAAAAAATTCCACAAAAATCCCACAAAACCTCCACAAGTTTCCACAAAATCTAAGAAAAATTCCTCAAAAGTCTTCAAGTCTCCTCAAAACCACACAAAGTCCTTGAAAAGGCCCACCAAATTCCAGTAAAATCCCACAGATTCTCCACAAATTCCCACAAAATCTAAAACAAATTCCTCAAAATTCTTCAAGTCTCCTCAGAATCCCACACAATTCCATAAAAAACACACAAAATTCCAGAGAAGTCCCACAAAACTCCCTAAATCATTTCAAAACCCTACCAATTCACAGGAATGTCCCACAAAATCTCCACCAATTCCCAGAACATCCCACAAAAATCTCACATAAATCCCTAAATCTTCTGAAAACTCGACCAAATTCCAGAAACGCCCCATAAAATCAGCACAGTTTCCCACAAAATTCAAGAAAAAACACCACAAAATTCCCTAAACCTTTTCAAAATACCACAAAATTCTTGAAAAGCCCCACCAAATTCCAGAAACATCCCACAAAATGTCCTCAATATCCAACAAAATCCCAGAAAAGTCCCACAAAATTCCCTAAATCTTCTGAAAACTCTACCAAATTCCAGAAAAATCCCACAGAATCTCCACAAATTCCCACAGAATACATGACAAATCCCTGATAATTCGTCAGTTCTCTACAGAATCTCACCAAATTCCTAAAAAGTCCCTCAAAGTTCCACAAACATCTCACAAAATCTCCCCGGAATCCAATAAAATTCAAGAAAAATCCCACAAAATTCCCTAAATCTTCTCAAAACATGGCCAAAATCCACAAAAATCCCACCAAATCTCCACAAATTCCCACAGAATACATGAAAATACCCCTGATAATTCCTCAGTTCTCTACAGAATCTCACCAAATTCCAGAAAAGTCCCTCAAAGTTCCACAAACATCCCACAAAATCTCCTCAATATACAACAAAATCCCAGAAAAATCACACAAAATTCCCTAAATCTTCTCAAAACACGACTAAATTCTAGAAAAATATCCCACCAAATCTCCACAAAATCCCACAAAATACATGAAAAATCCCTCAAGATCCCGAAATCGCCTCAATATCCCACAAAATCCCACAAAAATCACACAAAACCTCCGCAAGTTTCCACAAAATCTAAGAAAAATTCCTCAAAATTTTTCAAGTCTCCTCAAAACCACACAAAGTCCTTGAAAAGGCCCACCAAATACCAGTAAAATCCCACAGATTCTCCACAAATTCCCACAAAATCTAAAACAAATTCCTCAAAATTCTTCAAGTCTCCTCAGAATCCCACACAATTCCATAAAAAACACACAAAATTCCAGAGAAGTCCCACAAAACTCCCTAAATCATTTCAAAACCCTACCAATTCACAGGAATGTCCCACAAAATCTCCACCAATTCCCAGAACATCCCACAGAAATCCCACAAAAATCCCTAAATCTTCTGAAAACTCGACCAAATTCCAGAAACGACCCATAAAATCAGCAGAGTTTCCCACAAAATTCAAGAAAAAACACCACAAAATTCCCTAAATCTTCTCAAAATACCACAAAATTCTTGAAAAGCCCCACCAAATTCCAGAAACATCCCACAAAATTTCCTCAATACACAACAAAATCCCAGAAAAATCACACAAAATTCCCTAAATCTTCTCAAAACACGGCCAAAATCCACAAAAATCCCACCAAATCTCCACAAATTCCCACAGAATACATGAAAAATCCCTGATAATTGGTCAGTTCTCTACAGAATCTCACCAAATTCCTAAAAAGTCCCTCAAAGTTCCACAAACATCCCACAAAATCTCCTCAATATCCCACAAAATTCAAGAAAAATCACACAAAATTCCCTAAATCATCTCAAAACACAACCAAATTCTAGAAAAATATCCCACCAAATCTCCACAAATTCCCACAAAATACATGAAAAATCCCTCAAGATCCCGAAATCGCCTCAATATCCCAAAAAATTCCACAAAAATCCCACAAAACCTCCACAAGTTTCCACAAAATCTAAGAAAAATTCCTCAAAAGTCTTCAAGTCTCCTCAAAACCACACAAAGTCCTTGAAAAGGCCCACCAAATTCCAGTAAAATCCCACAGATTCTCCACAAATTCCCACAAAATCTAAAACAAATTCCTCAAAATTCTTCAAGTCTCCTCAGAATCCCACACAATTCCATAAAAAACACACAAAATTCCAGAGAAGTCCCACAAAACTCCCTAAATCATTTCAAAACCCTACCAATTCACAGGAATGTCCCACAAAATCTCCACCAATTCCCAGAACATCCCACAAAAATCTCACAAAAATCCCTAAATCTTCTGAAAACTCAACCAAATTCCAGAAACGCCCCATAAAATCAGCACAGTTTCCCACAAAATTCAAGAAAAAACACCACAAAATTCCCTAAATCTTCTCAAAACACAACCAAATTCTTGAAAAGCCCCACCAAATTCCAGAAACATCCCACAAAATTTCCTCAATACACAACAAAATCCCAGAAAAATCCCACAAAATTCCCTAAATCTTCTCAAAACACGACTAAATTCTAGAAAAATATCCCACCAAATCTCCACAAAATCCCACAAAATACATGAAAAATCCCTGATAATTGGTCAGTTCTCTACAGAATCTCACCAAATTCCTAAAAAGTCCCTCAAAGTTCCACAAACATCCCACAAAATCTCCTCAATATCCCACAAAATTCAAGAAAAATCACACAAAATTCCCTAAATCTTCTCAAAACACAACCAAATTCTAGAAAAATATCCCACCAAATCTCCACAAATTCCCACAAAATACATGAAAAATCCCTCAAGATCCCTAAATCGCCTCAATATCCCAAAAAATTCCACAAAAATCCCACAAAACCTCCACAAGTTTCCAAAAAATCTAAGAAAAATTCCTCAAAAGTCTTCAAGTCTCCTCAAAACCACACAAAGTCCTTGAAAAGGCCCACCAAATTCCAGTAAAATCCCACAGATTCTCCACAAATTCCCACAAAATCTAAAACAAATTCCTCAAAATTCTTCAAGCCTCCTCAGAATCCCACACAATTCCATAAAAAACACACAAAATTCCAGAGAAGTCCCACAAAACTCCCTAAATCATTTCAAAACCCTACCAATTCACAGGAATGTCCCACAAAATCTCCACCAATTCCCAGAACATCCCACAAAAATCTCACAAAAATCCCTAAATCTTCTGAAAACTCGACCAAATTCCAGAAACGCCCCATAAAATCAGCACAGTTTCCCACAAAATTCAAGAAAAAACACCACAAAATTCCCTAAACCTTTTCAAAATACCACAAAATTCTTGAAAAGCCCCACCAAATTCCAGAAACATCCCACAAAATGTCCTCAATATCCAACAAAATCCCAGAAAAGTCCCACAAAATTCCCTAAATCTTCTGAAAACTCTACCAAATTCCAGAAAAATCCCACAGAATCTCCACAAATTCCCACAGAATACATGACAAATCCCTGATAATTCGTCAGTTCTCTACAGAATCTCACCAAATTCCTAAAAAGTCCCTCAAAGTTCCACAAACATCCCACAAAATCTCCCCGGAATCCAATAAAATTCCAGGAAAAATCCCACAAAATTCCCTAAATCTTCTCAAAACATGGCCAAAATCCACAAAAATCCCACCGAATCTCCACAAATTCCCACAGAATACATGAAAATACCCCTGATAATTCCTCAGTTCTCTACAGAATCTCACCAAATTCCAGAAAAGTCCCTCAAAGTTCCACAAACATCCCACAAAATCTCCTCAATATACAACAAAATCCCAGAAAAATCACACAAAATTCCCTAAATCTTCTCAAAACACGACTAAATTCTAGAAAAATATCCCACCAAATCTCCACAAAATCCCACAAAATACATGAAAAATCCCTCAAGATCCCGAAATCGCCTCAATATCCCACAAAATCCCACAAAAATCACACAAAACCTCCGCAAGTTTCCACAAAATCTAAGAAAAATTCCTCAAAATTTTTCAAGTCTCCTCAAAACCACACAAAGTCCTTGAAAAGGCCCACCAAATTCCAGTAAAATCCCACAGATTCTCCACAAATTCCCACAAAATCTAAAACAAATTCCTCAAAATTCTTCAAGTCTCCTCAGAATCCCACACAATTCCATAAAAAACACACAAAATTCCAGAGAAGTCCCACAAAACTCCCTAAATCATTTCAAAACCCTACCAATTCACAGGAATGTCCCACAAAATCTCCACCAATTCCCAGAACATCCCACAGAAATCCCACAAAAATCCCTAAATCTTCTGAAAACTCGACCAAATTCCAGAAACGCCCCATAAAATCAGCAGAGTTTCCCACAAAATTCAAGAAAAAACACCACAAAATTCCCTAAATCTTCTCAAAATACCACAAAATTCTTGAAAAGCCCCACCAAATTCCAGAAACATCCCACAAAATTTCCTCAATACACAACAAAATCCCAGAAAAATCACACAAAATTCCCTAAATCTTCTCAAAACACGGCCAAAATCCACAAAAATCCCACCAAATCTCCACAAATTCCCACAGAATACATGAAAAATCCCTGATAATTGGTCAGTTCTCTACAGAATCTCACCAAATTCCTAAAAAGTCCCTCAAAGTTCCACAAACATCCCACAAAATCTCCTCAATATCCCACAAAATTCAAGAAAAATCACACAAAATTCCCTAAATCATCTCAAAACACAACCAAATTCTAGAAAAATATCCCACCAAATCTCCACAAATTCCCACAAAATACATGAAAAATCCCTCAAGATCCCGAAATCGCCTCAATATCCCAAAAAATTCCACAAAAATCCCACAAAACCTCCGCAAGTTTCCACAAAATCTAAGAAAAATTCCTCAAAAGTCTTCAAGTCTCCTCAAAACCACACAAAGTCCTTGAAAAGGCCCACCAAATTCCAGTAAAATCCCACAGATTCTCCACAAATTCCCACAAAATCTAAAACAAATTCCTCAAAATTCTTCAAGTCTCCTCAGAATCCCACACAATTCCATAAAAAACACACAAAATTCCAGAGAAGTCCCACAAAACTCCCTAAATCATTTCAAAACCCTACCAATTCACAGGAATGTCCCACAAAATCTCCACCAATTCCCAGAACATCCCACAAAAATCTCACAAAAATCCCTAAATCTTCTGAAAACTCAACCAAATTCCAGAAACGCCCCATAAAATCAGCACAGTTTCCCACAAAATTCAAGAAAAAACACCACAAAATTCCCTAAATCTTCTCAAAACACAACCAAATTCTAGAAAAATATCCCACCAAATCTCCACAAATTCCCACAAAATACATGAGAAATCCCTCAAGATCCCTAAATCGCCTCAATATCCCACAAAATCACACAAAAATCCCACAAAACCTCCACAAGTTTCCACAAAATCTAAGAAAAATTCCTCAAAATTCTTCAAGTCTCCTCAAAACCACACAATTCCAGAAAAACCCCACAAAATTCCAGAGAAGTCCCACAAAACTCCCTAAATCATTTCAAAACCCTACCAATTCACAGGAATGTCCCACAAAATCTCCACCAATTCCCAGAACATCCCACAAAAATCCCACAAAAATCCCTAAATCTTCTGAAAACTCGACCAAATTCCAGAAACGCCCCATAAAATCAGCACAGTTTCCCACAAAATTCAAGAAAAAACACCACAAAATTCCCTAAATCTTCTCAAAACACAACCAAATTCTAGAAAAATATCCCACCAAATCTCCACAAATTCCCACAAAATACATGAGAAATCCCTCAAGATCCCTAAATCGCCTCAATATCCCACAAAATCACACAAAAATCACACAAAACCTCCACAAGTTTCCACAAAATCTAAAACAAATTCCTCAAAATTCTTCAAGTCTCCTCAGAATCCCACACAATTCCAGAAAAAACACACAAAATTCCAGAGAAGTCCCACAAAACTCCCTAAATCATTTCAAAACCCTACCAATTCACAGGAATGTCCCACAAAATCTCCACCAATTCCCAGAACATCCCACAAAAATCTCACAAAAATCCCTAAATCTTCTGAAAACTCGACCAAATTCCAGAAACGCCCCATAAAATCAGCACAGTTTCCCACAAAATTCAAGAAAAAACACCACAAAATTCCCTAAATCTTCTCAAAATACCACAAAATTCTTGAAAAGCCCCACCAAATTCCAGAAACATCCCACAAAATGTCCTCAATATCCAACAAAATCCCAGAAAAGTCCCACAAAATTCCCTAAATCTTCTGAAAACTCTACCAAATTCCAGAAAAATCCCACAGAATCTCCACAAATTCCCACAGAATACATGACAAATCCCTGATAATTCGTCAGTTCTCTACAGAATCTCACCAAATTCCTAAAAAGTCCCTCAAAGTTCCACAAACATCCCACAAAATCTCCCCGGAATCCAATAAAATTCCAGGAAAAATCCCACAAAATTCCCTAAATCTTCTCAAAACATGGCCAAAATCCACAAAAATCCCACCAAATCTGCACAAATTCCCACAGAATACATGAAAATACCCCTGATAATTCGTCAGTTCTCTACAGAATCTCACCAAATTCCAGAAAAGTCCCTCAAAGTTCCACAAACATCCCACAAAATCTCCTCAATATACAACAAAATTTAAGAAAAATCACACAAAATTCCCTAAATCTTCTCAAAACACGACTAAATTCTAGAAAAATATCCCACCAAATCTCCACAAAATCCCACAAAATACATGAAAAATCCCTCAAGATCCCGAAATCGCCTCAATATCCCACAAAATCCCACAAAAATCACACAAAACCTCCGCAAGTTTCCACAAAATCTAAGAAAAATTCCTCAAAATTCTTCAAGTCTCCTCAAAACCACACAAAGTCCTTGAAAAGGCCCACCAAATTCCAGTAAAATCCCACAGATTCTCCACAAATTCCCACAAAATCTAAAACAAATTCCTCAAAATTCTTCAAGTCTCCTCAGAATCCCACACAATTCCATAAAAAACACACAAAATTCCAGAGAAGTCCCACAAAACTCCCTAAATCATTTCAAAACCCTACCAATTCACAGGAATGTCCCACAAAATCTCCACCAATTCCCAGAACATCCCACAGAAATCCCACAAAAATCCCTAAATCTTCTGAAAACTCGACCAAATTCCAGAAACGCCCCATAAAATCAGCACAGTTTCCCACAAAATTCAAGAAAAAACACCACAAAATTCCCTAAATCTTCTCAAAATACCACAAAATTCTTGAAAAGCCCCACCAAATTCCAGAAACATCCCACAAAATTTCCTCAATACCCAACAAAATCCCAGAAAAATCACACAAAATTCCCTAAATCTTCTCAAAACACGGCCAAAATCCACAAAAATCCCACCAAATCTCCACATATTCCCACAGAATACATGAAAAATCCCTGATAATTGGTCAGTTCTCTACAGAATCTCACCAAATTCCTAAAAAGTCCCTCAAAGTTCCACAAACATCCCACAAAATCTCCTCAATATCCCACAAAATTCAAGAAAAAACACCACAAAATTCCCTAAATCTTCTCAAAACACAACCAAATTCTAGAAAAATATCCCACCAAATCTCCACAAATTCCCACAAAATACATGAAAAATCCCTCAAGATCCCTAAATCGCCTCAATATCCCACAAAATCACACAAAAATCACACAAAACCTCCACAAGTTTCCACAAAATCTAAGAAAAATTCCTCAAAATTCTTCAAGTCTCCTCAAAACCACACAATTCCAGAAAAACCCCACAAAATTCCAGAGAAGTCCCACAAAACTCCCTAAATCATTTCAAAACCCTACCAATTCACAGGAATGTCCCACAAAATCTCCACCAATTCCCAGAACATCCCACAAAAATCCCACAAAAATCCCTAAATCTTCTGAAAACTCGACCAAATTCCAGAAACGCCCCATAAAATCAGCACAGTTTCCCACAAAATTCAAGAAAAAACACCACAAAATTCCCTAAATCTTCTCAAAATACCACAAAATTCTAGAAAAATATCCCACCAAATCTCCACAAATTCCCACAAAATACATGAGAAATCCCTCAAGATCCCTAAATCGCCTCAATATCCCACAAAATCACACAAAAATCACACAAAACCTCCACAAGTTTCCACAAAATCTAAGAAAAATTCCTCAAAATTCTTCAAGTCTCCTCAAAACCACACAATTCCAGAAAAACCCCACAAAATTCCAGAGAAGTCCCACAAAACTCCCTAAATCATTTCAAAACCCTACCAATTCACAGGAATGTCCCACAAAATCTCCACCAATTCCCAGAACATCCCACAAAAATCCCACAAAAATCCCTAAATCTTCTGAAAACTCGACCAAATTCCAGAAACGCCCCATAAAATCAGCACAGTTTCCCACAAAATTCAAGAAAAAACACCACAAAATTCCCTAAATCTTCTCAAAACACAACCAAATTCTAGAAAAATATCCCACCAAATCTCCACAAATTCCCACAAAATACATGAAAAATCCCTCAAGATCCCGAAATCGCCTCAATATCCCAAAAAATTCCACAAAAATCCCACAAAACCTCCACAAGTTTCCAAAAAATCTAAGAAAAATTCCTCAAAAGTCTTCAAGTCTCCTCAAAACCACACAAAGTCCTTGAAAAGGCCCACCAAATTCCAGTAAAATCCCACAGATTCTCCACAAATTCCCACAAAATCTAAAACAAATTCCTCAAAATTCTTCAAGCCTCCTCAGAATCCCACACAATTCCATAAAAAACACACAAAATTCCAGAGAAGTCCCACAAAACTCCCTAAATCATTTCAAAACCCTACCAATTCACAGGAATGTCCCACAAAATCTCCACCAATTCCCAGAACATCCCACAAAAATCTCACAAAAATCCCTAAATCTTCTGAAAACTCGACCAAATTCCAGAAACGCCCCATAAAATCAGCACAGTTTCCCACAAAATTCAAGAAAAAACACCACAAAATTCCCTAAACCTTTTCAAAATACCACAAAATTCTTGAAAAGCCCCACCAAATTCCAGAAACATCCCACAAAATGTCCTCAATATCCAACAAAATCCCAGAAAAGTCCCACAAAATTCCCTAAATCTTCTGAAAACTCTACCAAATTCCAGAAAAATCCCACAGAATCTCCACAAATTCCCACAGAATACATGACAAATCCCTGATAATTCGTCAGTTCTCTACAGAATCTCACCAAATTCCTAAAAAGTCCCTCAAAGTTCCACAAACATCCCACAAAATCTCCCCGGAATCCAATAAAATTCCAGGAAAAATCCCACAAAATTCCCTAAATCTTCTCAAAACATGGCCAAAATCCACAAAAATCCCACCGAATCTCCACAAATTCCCACAGAATACATGAAAATACCCCTGATAATTCCTCAGTTCTCTACAGAATCTCACCAAATTCCAGAAAAGTCCCTCAAAGTTCCACAAACATCCCACAAAATCTCCTCAATATACAACAAAATCCCAGAAAAATCACACAAAATTCCCTAAATCTTCTCAAAACACGACTAAATTCTAGAAAAATATCCCACCAAATCTCCACAAAATCCCACAAAATACATGAAAAATCCCTCAAGATCCCGAAATCGCCTCAATATCCCACAAAATCCCACAAAAATCACACAAAACCTCCGCAAGTTTCCACAAAATCTAAGAAAAATTCCTCAAAATTTTTCAAGTCTCCTCAAAACCACACAAAGTCCTTGAAAAGGCCCACCAAATTCCAGTAAAATCCCACAGATTCTCCACAAATTCCCACAAAATCTAAAACAAATTCCTCAAAATTCTTCAAGTCTCCTCAGAATCCCACACAATTCCATAAAAAACACACAAAATTCCAGAGAAGTCCCACAAAACTCCCTAAATCATTTCAAAACCCTACCAATTCACAGGAATGTCCCACAAAATCTCCACCAATTCCCAGAACATCCCACAGAAATCCCACAAAAATCCCTAAATCTTCTGAAAACTCGACCAAATTCCAGAAACGCCCCATAAAATCAGCAGAGTTTCCCACAAAATTCAAGAAAAAACACCACAAAATTCCCTAAATCTTCTCAAAATACCACAAAATTCTTGAAAAGCCCCACCAAATTCCAGAAACATCCCACAAAATTTCCTCAATACACAACAAAATCCCAGAAAAATCACACAAAATTCCCTAAATCTTCTCAAAACACGGCCAAAATCCACAAAAATCCCACCAAATCTCCACAAATTCCCACAGAATACATGAAAAATCCCTGATAATTGGTCAGTTCTCTACAGAATCTCACCAAATTCCTAAAAAGTCCCTCAAAGTTCCACAAACATCCCACAAAATCTCCTCAATATCCCACAAAATTCAAGAAAAATCACACAAAATTCCCTAAATCATCTCAAAACACAACCAAATTCTAGAAAAATATCCCACCAAATCTCCACAAATTCCCACAAAATACATGAAAAATCCCTCAAGATCCCGAAATCGCCTCAATATCCCAAAAAATTCCACAAAAATCCCACAAAACCTCCGCAAGTTTCCACAAAATCTAAGAAAAATTCCTCAAAAGTCTTCAAGTCTCCTCAAAACCACACAAAGTCCTTGAAAAGGCCCACCAAATTCCAGTAAAATCCCACAGATTCTCCACAAATTCCCACAAAATCTAAAACAAATTCCTCAAAATTCTTCAAGTCTCCTCAGAATCCCACACAATTCCATAAAAAACACACAAAATTCCAGAGAAGTCCCACAAAACTCCCTAAATCATTTCAAAACCCTACCAATTCACAGGAATGTCCCACAAAATCTCCACCAATTCCCAGAACATCCCACAAAAATCTCACAAAAATCCCTAAATCTTCTGAAAACTCAACCAAATTCCAGAAACGCCCCATAAAATCAGCACAGTTTCCCACAAAATTCAAGAAAAAACACCACAAAATTCCCTAAATCTTCTCAAAACACAACCAAATTCTAGAAAAATATCCCACCAAATCTCCACAAATTCCCACAAAATACATGAGAAATCCCTCAAGATCCCTAAATCGCCTCAATATCCCACAAAATCACACAAAAATCCCACAAAACCTCCACAAGTTTCCACAAAATCTAAGAAAAATTCCTCAAAATTCTTCAAGTCTCCTCAAAACCACACAATTCCAGAAAAACCCCACAAAATTCCAGAGAAGTCCCACAAAACTCCCTAAATCATTTCAAAACCCTACCAATTCACAGGAATGTCCCACAAAATCTCCACCAATTCCCAGAACATCCCACAAAAATCCCACAAAAATCCCTAAATCTTCTGAAAACTCGACCAAATTCCAGAAACGCCCCATAAAATCAGCACAGTTTCCCACAAAATTCAAGAAAAAACACCACAAAATTCCCTAAATCTTCTCAAAACACAACCAAATTCTAGAAAAATATCCCACCAAATCTCCACAAATTCCCACAAAATACATGAGAAATCCCTCAAGATCCCTAAATCGCCTCAATATCCCACAAAATCACACAAAAATCACACAAAACCTCCACAAGTTTCCACAAAATCTAAAACAAATTCCTCAAAATTCTTCAAGTCTCCTCAGAATCCCACACAATTCCATAAAAAACACACAAAATTCCAGAGAAGTCCCACAAAACTCCCTAAATCATTTCAAAACCCTACCAATTCACAGGAATGTCCCACAAAATCTCCACCAATTCCCAGAACATCCCACAAAAATCTCACAAAAATCCCTAAATCTTCTGAAAACTCGACCAAATTCCAGAAACGCCCCATAAAATCAGCACAGTTTCCCACAAAATTCAAGAAAAAACACCACAAAATTCCCTAAATCTTCTCAAAATACCACAAAATTCTTGAAAAGCCCCACCAAATTCCAGAAACATCCCACAAAATGTCCTCAATATCCAACAAAATCCCAGAAAAGTCCCACAAAATTCCCTAAATCTTCTGAAAACTCTACCAAATTCCAGAAAAATCCCACAGAATCTCCACAAATTCCCACAGAATACATGACAAATCCCTGATAATTCGTCAGTTCTCTACAGAATCTCACCAAATTCCTAAAAAGTCCCTCAAAGTTCCACAAACATCCCACAAAATCTCCCCGGAATCCAATAAAATTCCAGGAAAAATCCCACAAAATTCCCTAAATCTTCTCAAAACATGGCCAAAATCCACAAAAATCCCACCAAATCTGCACAAATTCCCACAGAATACATGAAAATACCCCTGATAATTCGTCAGTTCTCTACAGAATCTCACCAAATTCCAGAAAAGTCCCTCAAAGTTCCACAAACATCCCACAAAATCTCCTCAATATACAACAAAATTTAAGAAAAATCACACAAAATTCCCTAAATCTTCTCAAAACACGACTAAATTCTAGAAAAATATCCCACCAAATCTCCACAAAATCCCACAAAATACATGAAAAATCCCTCAAGATCCCGAAATCGCCTCAATATCCCACAAAATCCCACAAAAATCACACAAAACCTCCGCAAGTTTCCACAAAATCTAAGAAAAATTCCTCAAAATTCTTCAAGTCTCCTCAAAACCACACAAAGTCCTTGAAAAGGCCCACCAAATTCCAGTAAAATCCCACAGATTCTCCACAAATTCCCACAAAATCTAAAACAAATTCCTCAAAATTCTTCAAGTCTCCTCAGAATCCCACACAATTCCATAAAAAACACACAAAATTCCAGAGAAGTCCCACAAAACTCCCTAAATCATTTCAAAACCCTACCAATTCACAGGAATGTCCCACAAAATCTCCACCAATTCCCAGAACATCCCACAGAAATCCCACAAAAATCCCTAAATCTTCTGAAAACTCGACCAAATTCCAGAAACGCCCCATAAAATCAGCACAGTTTCCCACAAAATTCAAGAAAAAACACCACAAAATTCCCTAAATCTTCTCAAAATACCACAAAATTCTTGAAAAGCCCCACCAAATTCCAGAAACATCCCACAAAATTTCCTCAATACCCAACAAAATCCCAGAAAAATCACACAAAATTCCCTAAATCTTCTCAAAACACGGCCAAAATCCACAAAAATCCCACCAAATCTCCACATATTCCCACAGAATACATGAAAAATCCCTGATAATTGGTCAGTTCTCTACAGAATCTCACCAAATTCCTAAAAAGTCCCTCAAAGTTCCACAAACATCCCACAAAATCTCCTCAATATCCCACAAAATTCAAGAAAAAACACCACAAAATTCCCTAAATCTTCTCAAAACACAACCAAATTCTAGAAAAATATCCCACCAAATCTCCACAAATTCCCACAAAATACATGAAAAATCCCTCAAGATCCCTAAATCGCCTCAATATCCCACAAAATCACACAAAAATCACACAAAACCTCCACAAGTTTCCACAAAATCTAAGAAAAATTCCTCAAAATTCTTCAAGTCTCCTCAAAACCACACAATTCCAGAAAAACCCCACAAAATTCCAGAGAAGTCCCACAAAACTCCCTAAATCATTTCAAAACCCTACCAATTCACAGGAATGTCCCACAAAATCTCCACCAATTCCCAGAACATCCCACAAAAATCCCACAAAAATCCCTAAATCTTCTGAAAACTCGACCAAATTCCAGAAACGCCCCATAAAATCAGCACAGTTTCCCACAAAATTCAAGAAAAAACACCACAAAATTCCCTAAATCTTCTCAAAATACCACAAAATTCTAGAAAAATATCCCACCAAATCTCCACAAATTCCCACAAAATACATGAGAAATCCCTCAAGATCCCTAAATCGCCTCAATATCCCACAAAATCACACAAAAATCACACAAAACCTCCACAAGTTTCCACAAAATCTAAGAAAAATTCCTCAAAATTCTTCAAGTCTCCTCAAAACCACACAATTCCAGAAAAACCCCACAAAATTCCAGAGAAGTCCCACAAAACTCCCTAAATCATTTCAAAACCCTACCAATTCACAGGAATGTCCCACAAAATCTCCACCAATTCCCAGAACATCCCACAAAAATCCCACAAAAATCCCTAAATCTTCTGAAAACTCGACCAAATTCCAGAAACGCCCCATAAAATCAGCACAGTTTCCCACAAAATTCAAGAAAAAACACCACAAAATTCCCTAAATCTTCTCAAAACACAACCAAATTCTAGAAAAATATCCCACCAAATCTCCACAAATTCCCACAAAATACATGAAAAATCCCTCAAGATCCCGAAATCGCCTCAATATCCCAAAAAATTCCACAAAAATCCCACAAAACCTCCACAAGTTTCCAAAAAATCTAAGAAAAATTCCTCAAAAGTCTTCAAGTCTCCTCAAAACCACACAAAGTCCTTGAAAAGGCCCACCAAATTCCAGTAAAATCCCACAGATTCTCCACAAATTCCCACAAAATCTAAAACAAATTCCTCAAAATTCTTCAAGCCTCCTCAGAATCCCACACAATTCCATAAAAACACACACAAAATTCCAGAGAAGTCCCACAAAACTCCCTAAATCATTTCAAAACCCTACCAATTCACAGGAATGTCCCACAAAATCTCCACCAATTCCCAGAACATCCCACAAAAATCTCACAAAAATCCCTAAATCTTCTGAAAACTCGACCAAATTCCAGAAACGCCCCATAAAATCAGCACAGTTTCCCACAAAATTCAAGAAAAAACACCACAAAATTCCCTAAACCTTTTCAAAATACCACAAAATTCTTGAAAAGCCCCACCAAATTCCAGAAACATCCCACAAAATGTCCTCAATATCCAACAAAATCCCAGAAAAGTCCCACAAAATTCCCTAAATCTTCTCAAAACTCTACCAAATTCCAGAAAAATCCCACAGAATCTCCACAAATTCCCACAGAATACATGACAAATCCCTGATAATTCGTCAGTTCTCTACAGAATCTCACCAAATTCCTAAAAAGTCCCTCAAAGTTCCACAAACATCCCACAAAATCTCCCCGGAATCCAATAAAATTCCAGGAAAAATCCCACAAAATTCCCTAAATCTTCTCAAAACATGGCCAAAATCCACAAAAATCCCACCGAATCTCCACAAATTCCCACAGAATACATGAAAATACCCCTGATAATTCCTCAGTTCTCTACAGAATCTCACCAAATTCCAGAAAAGTCCCTCAAAGTGCCAAAAACATCCCACAAAATCTCCTCAATATACAACAAAATCCCAGAAAAATCACACAAAATTCCCTAAATCTTCTCAAAACACGACTAAATTCTAGAAAAATATCCCACCAAATCTCCACAAATTCCCACAGAATACATGAAAAATCCCTGATAATTGGTCAGTTCTCTACAGAATCTCACCAAATTCCTAAAAAGTCCCTCAAAGTTCCACAAACATCCCACAAAATCTCCTCAATATCCCACAAAATTCAAGAAAAATCACACAAAATTCCCTAAATCATCTCAAAACACAACCAAATTCTAGAAAAATATCCCACCAAATCTCCACAAAATCCCACAAAATACATGAAAAATCCCTCAAGATCCCGAAATCGCCTCAATATCCCACAAAATCCCACAAAAATCACACAAAACCTCCACAAGTTTCCACAAAATCTAAGAAAAATTCCTCAAAAGTCTTCAAGTCTCCTCAAAACCACACAAAGTCCTTGAAAAGGCCCACCAAATTCCAGTAAAATCCCACAGATTCTCCACAAATTCCCACAAAATCTAAAACAAATTCCTCAAAATTCTTCAAGTCTCCTCAGAATCCCACACAATTCCATAAAAAACACACAAAATTCCAGAGAAGTCCCACAAAACTCCCTAAATCATTTCAAAACCCTACCAATTCACAGGAATGTCCCACAAAATCTCCACCAATTCCCAGAACATCCCACAGAAATCCCACAAAAATCCCTAAATCTTCTGAAAACTCGACCAAATTCCAGAAACGCCCCATAAAATCAGCACAGTTTCCCACAAAATTCAAGAAAAAACACCACAAAATTCCCTAAATCTTCTCAAAATACCACAAAATTCTTGAAAAGCCCCACCAAATTCCAGAAACATCCCACAAAATTTCCTCAATACACAACAAGATCCCAGAAAAATCACACAAAATTCCCTAAATCTTCTCAAAACACGGCCAAAATCCACAAAAATCCCACCAAATCTCCACAAATTCCCACAGAATACATGAAAAATCCCTGATAATTGGTCAGTTCTCTACAGAATCTCACCAAATTCCTAAAAAGTCCCTCAAAGTTCCACAAACATCCCACAAAATCTCCTCAATATCCCACAAAATTCAAGAAAAATCACACAAAATTCCCTAAATCATCTCAAAACACAACCAAATTCTAGAAAAATATCCCACCAAATCTCCACAAATTCCCACAAAATACATGAAAAATCCCTCAAGATCCCGAAATCGCCTCAATATCCCAAAAAATTCCACAAAAATCCCACAAAACCTCCACAAGTTTCCACAAAATCTAAGAAAAATTCCTCAAAAGTCTTCAAGTCTCCTCAAAACCACACAAAGTCCTTGAAAAGGCCCACCAAATTCCAGTAAAATCCCACAGATTCTCCACAAATTCCCACAAAATCTAAAACAAATTCCTCAAAATTCTTCAAGTCTCCTCAAAACCACACAATTCCAGAAAAACCCCACAAAATTCCAGAGAAGTCCCACAAAACTCCCTAAATCATTTCAAAACCCTACCAATTCACAGGAATGTCCCACAAAATCTCCACCAATTCCCAGAACATCCCACAAAAATCCCACAAAAATCCCTAAATCTTCTGAAAACTCGACCAAATTCCAGAAACGCCCCATAAAATCAGCACAGTTTCCCACAAAATTCAAGAAAAAACACCACAAAATTCCCTAAATCTTCTCAAAACACAACCAAATTATAGAAAAATATCCCACCAAATCTCCACAAATTCCCACAAAATACATGAGAAATCCCTCAAGATCCCTAAATCGCCTCAATATCCCACAAAATCACACAAAAATCACACAAAACCTCCACAAGTTTCCACAAAATCTAAAACAAATTCCTCAAAATTCTTCAAGTCTCCTCAGAATCCCACACAATTCCAGAAAAAACACACAAAATTCCAGAGAAGTCCCACAAAACTCCCTAAATCATTTCAAAACCCTACCAATTCACAGGAATGTCCCACAAAATCTCCACCAATTCCCAGAACATCCCACAAAAATCCCACAAAAATCCCTAAATCTTCTGAAAACTCGACCAAATTCCAGAAACGCCCCATAAAATCAGCACAGTTTCCCACAAAATTCAAGAAAAAACACCACAAAATTCCCTAAATCTTCTCAAAACACAACCAAATTCTAGAAAAATATCCCACCAAATCTCCACAAATTCCCACAAAATACATGAGAAATCCCTCAAGATCCCTAAATCGCCTCAATATCCCACAAAATCACACAAAAATCACACAAAACCTCCACAAGTTTCCACAAAATCTAAAACAAATTCCTCAAAATTCTTCAAGCCTCCTCAGAATCCCACACAATTCCAGAAAAAACACACAAAATTCCAGAGAAGTCCCACAAAACTCCCTAAATCATTTCAAAACCCTACCAATTCACAGGAATGTCCCACAAAATCTCCACCAATTCCCAGAACATCCCACAAAAATCTCACAAAAATCCCTAAATCTTCTGAAAACTCGACCAAATTCCAGAAACGCCCCATAAAATCAGCACAGTTTCCCACAAAATTCAAGAAAAAACACCACAAAATTCCCTAAACCTTTTCAAAATACCACAAAATTCTTGAAAAGCCCCACCAAATTCCAGAAACATCCCACAAAATGTCTTCAATATCCAACAAAATCCCAGAAAAGTCCCACAAAATTCCCTAAATCTTCTCAAAACTCTACCAAATTCCAGAAAAATCCCACAGAATCTCCACAAATTCCCACAGAATACATGACAAATCCCTGATAATTCGTCAGTTCTCTACAGAATCTCACCAAATTCCTAAAAAGTCCCTCAAAGTTCCACAAACATCCCACAAAATCTCCCCGGAATCCAATAAAATTCCAGGAAAAATCCCACAAAATTCCCTAAATCTTCACAAAACATGGCCAAAATCCACAAAAATCCCACCGAATCTCCACAAATTCCCACAGAATACATGAAAATACCCCTGATAATTCCTCAGTTCTCTACAGAATCTCACCAAATTCCAGAAAAGTCCCTCAAAGTTCCACAAACATCCCACAAAATCTCCTCAATATACAACAAAATCCCAGAAAAATCACACAAAATTCCCTAAATCTTCTCAAAACACGACTAAATTCTAGAAAAATATCCCACCAAATCTCCACAAAATCCCACAAAATACATGAAAAATCCCTCAAGATCCCGAAATCGCCTCAATATCCCACAAAATCCCACAAAAATCACACAAAACCTCCGCAAGTTTCCACAAAATCTAAGAAAAATTCCTCAAAATTCTTCAAGTCTCCTCAAAACCACACAAAGTCCTTGAAAAGGCCCACCAAATTCCAGTAAAATCCCACAGATTCTCCACAAATTCCCACAAAATCTAAAACAAATTCCTCAAAATTCTTCAAGTCTCCTCAGAATCCCACACAATTCCATAAAAAACACACAAAATTCCAGAGAAGTCCCACAAAACTCCCTAAATCATTTCAAAACCCTACCAATTCACAGGAATGTCCCACAAAATCTCCACCAATTCCCAGAACATCCCACAGAAATCCCACAAAAATCCCTAAATCTTCTGAAAACTCGACCAAATTCCAGAAACGCCCCATAAAATCAGCACAGTTTCCCACAAAATTCAAGAAAAAACACCACAAAATTCCCTAAATCTTCTCAAAATACCACAAAATTCTTGAAAAGCCCCACCAAATTCCAGAAACATCCCACAAAATTTCCTCAATACCCAACAAAATCCCAGAAAAATCACACAAAATTCCCTAAATCTTCTCAAAACACGGCCAAAATCCACAAAAATCCCACCAAATCTCCACAAATTCCCACAGAATACATGAAAAATCCCTGATAATTGGTCAGTTCTCTACAGAATCTCACCAAATTCCTAAAAAGTCCCTCAAAGTTCCACAAACATCCCACAAAATCTCCTCAATATCCCACAAAATTCAAGAAAAAACACCACAAAATTCCCTAAATCTTCTCAAAACACAACCAAATTCTAGAAAAATATCCCACCAAATCTCCACAAATTCCCACAAAATACATGAAAAATCCCTCAAGATCCCTAAATCGCCTCAATATCCCACAAAATCACACAAAAATCACACAAAACCTCCACAAGTTTCCACAAAATCTAAGAAAAATTCCTCAAAATTCTTCAAGTCTCCTCAAAACCACACAATTCCAGAAAAACCCCACAAAATTCCAGAGAAGTCCCACAAAACTCCCTAAATCATTTCAAAACCCTACCAATTCACAGGAATGTCCCACAAAATCTCCACCAATTCCCAGAACATCCCACAAAAATCCCACAAAAATCCCTAAATCTTCTGAAAACTCGACCAAATTCCAGAAACGCCCCATAAAATCAGCACAGTTTCCCACAAAATTCAAGAAAAAACACCACAAAATTCCCTAAATCTTCTCAAAATACCACAAAATTCTAGAAAAATATCCCACCAAATCTCCACAAATTCCCACAAAATACATGAGAAATCCCTCAAGATCCCTAAATCGCCTCAATATCCCACAAAATCACACAAAAATCACACAAAACCTCCACAAGTTTCCACAAAATCTAAGAAAAATTCCTCAAAATTCTTCAAGTCTCCTCAAAACCACACAATTCCAGAAAAACCCCACAAAATTCCAGAGAAGTCCCACAAAACTCCCTAAATCATTTCAAAACCCTACCAATTCACAGGAATGTCCCACAAAATCTCCACCAATTCCCAGAACATCCCACAAAAATCCCACAAAAATCCCTAAATCTTCTGAAAACTCGACCAAATTCCAGAAACGCCCCATAAAATCAGCACAGTTTCCCACAAAATTCAAGAAAAAACACCACAAAATTCCCTAAATCTTCTCAAAACACAACCAAATTCTAGAAAAATATCCCACCAAATCTCCACAAATTCCCACAAAATACATGAAAAATCCCTCAAGATCCCTAAATCGCCTCAATATCCCAAAAAATTCCACAAAAATCCCACAAAACCTCCACAAGTTTCCAAAAAATCTAAGAAAAATTCCTCAAAAGTCTTCAAGTCTCCTCAAAACCACACAAAGTCCTTGAAAAGGCCCACCAAATTCCAGTAAAATCCCACAGATTCTCCACAAATTCCCACAAAATCTAAAACAAATTCCTCAAAACTCTTCAAGTCTCCTCAGAATCCCACACAATTCCATAAAAAACACACAAAATTCCAGAGAAGTCCCACAAAACTCCCTAAATCATTTCAAAACCCTACCAATTCACAGGAATGTCCCACAAAATCTCCACCAATTCCCAGAACATCCCACAAAAATCTCACAAAAATCCCTAAATCTTCTGAAAACTCGACCAAATTCCAGAAACGCCCCATAAAATCAGCACAGTTTCCCACAAAATTCAAGAAAAAACACCACAAAATTCCCTAAACCTTTTCAAAATACCACAAAATTCTTGAAAAGCCCCACCAAATTCCAGAAACATCCCACAAAATGTCCTCAATATCCAACAAAATCCCAGAAAAGTCCCACAAAATTCCCTAAATCTTCTGAAAACTCTACCAAATTCCAGAAAAATCCCACAGAATCTCCACAAATTCCCACAGAATACATGACAAATCCCTGATAATTCGTCAGTTCTCTACAGAATCTCACCAAATTCCTAAAAAGTCCCTCAAAGTTCCACAAACATCCCACAAAATCTCCCCGGAATCCAATAAAATTCCAGGAAAAATCCCACAAAATTCCCTAAATCTTCTCAAAACATGGCCAAAATCCACAAAAATCCCACCAAATCTCCACAAATTCCCACAGAATACATGAAAATACCCCTGATAATTCCTCAGTTCTCTACAGAATCTCACCAAATTCCAGAAAAGTCCCTCAAAGTGCCAAAAACATCCCACAAAATCTCCTCAATATACAACAAAATCCCAGAAAAATCACACAAAATTCCCTAAATCTTCTCAAAACACGACTAAATTCTAGAAAAATATCCCACCAAATCTCCACAAATTCCCACAGAATACATGAAAAATCCCTGATAATTGGTCAGTTCTCTACAGAATCTCACCAAATTCCTAAAAAGTCCCTCAAAGTTCCACAAACATCCCACAAAATCTCCTCAATATCCCACAAAATTCAAGAAAAATCACACAAAATTCCCTAAATCATCTCAAAACACAACCAAATTCTAGAAAAATATCCCACCAAATCTCCACAAAATCCCACAAAATACATGAAAAATCCCTCAAGATCCCGAAATCGCCTCAATATCCCAAAAAATTCCACAAAAATCCCACAAAACCTCCACAAGTTTCCACAAAATCTAAGAAAAATTCCTCAAAAGTCTTCAAGTCTCCTCAAAACCACACAAAGTCCTTGAAAAGGCCCACCAAATTCCAGTAAAATCCCACAGATTCTCCACAAATTCCCACAAAATCTAAAACAAATTCCTCAAAATTCTTCAAGTCTCCTCAGAATCCCACACAATTCCATAAAAAACACACAAAATTCCAGAGAAGTCCCACAAAACTTCCTAAATCATTTCAAAACCCTACCAATTCACAGGAATGTCCCACAAAATCTCCACCAATTCCCAGAACATCCCACAGAAATCCCACAAAAATCCCTAAATCTTCTGAAAACTCGACCAAATTCCAGAAACGCCCCATAAAATCAGCACAGTTTCCCACAAAATTCAAGAAAAAACACCACAAAATTCCCTAAATCTTCTCAAAATACCACAAAATTCTTGAAAAGCCCCACCAAATTCCAGAAACATCCCACAAAATTTCCTCAATACACAACAAGATCCCAGAAAAATCACACAAAATTCCCTAAATCTTCTCAAAACACGGCCAAAATCCACAAAAATCCCACCAAATCTCCACAAATTCCCACAGAATACATGAAAAATCCCTGATAATTGGTCAGTTCTCTACAGAATCTCACCAAATTCCTAAAAAGTCCCTCAAAGTTCCACAAACATCCCACAAAATCTCCTCAATATCCCACAAAATTCAAGAAAAATCACACAAAATTCCCTAAATCATCTCAAAACACAACCAAATTCTAGAAAAATATCCCACCAAATCTCCACAAATTCCCACAAAATACATGAAAAATCCCTCAAGATCACGAAATCGCCTCAATATCCCAAAAAATTCCACAAAAATCCCACAAAACCTCCACAAGTTTCCACAAAATCTAAGAAAAATTCCTCAAAAGTCTTCAAGTCTCCTCAAAACCACACAAAGTCCTTGAAAAGGCCCACCAAATTCCAGTAAAATCCCACAGATTCTCCACAAATTCCCACAAAATCTAAAACAAATTCCTCAAAATTCTTCAAGTCTCCTCAGAATCCCACACAATTCCATAAAAAACACACAAAATTCCAGAGAAGTCCCACAAAACTCCCTAAATCATTTCAAAACCCTACCAATTCACAGGAATGTCCCACAAAATCTCCACCAATTCCCAGAACATCCCACAAAAATCTCACAAAAATCCCTAAATCTTCTGAAAACTCAACCAAATTCCAGAAACGCCCCATAAAATCAGCACAGTTTCCCACAAAATTCAAGAAAAAACACCACAAAATTCCCTAAATCTTCTCAAAACACAACCAAATTCTAGAAAAATATCCCACCAAATCTCCACAAATTCCCACAAAATACATGAGAAATCCCTCAAGATCCCTAAATCGCCTCAATATCCCACAAAATCACACAAAAATCCCACAAAACCTCCACAAGTTTCCACAAAATCTAAGAAAAATTCCTCAAAATTCTTCAAGTCTCCTCAAAACCACACAATTCCAGAAAAACCCCACAAAATTCCAGAGAAGTCCCACAAAACTCCCTAAATCATTTCAAAACCCTACCAATTCACAGGAATGTCCCACAAAATCTCCACCAATTCCCAGAACATCCCACAAAAATCCCACAAAAATCCCTAAATCTTCTGAAAACTCGACCAAATTCCAGAAACGCCCCATAAAATCAGCACAGTTTCCCACAAAATTCAAGAAAAAACACCACAAAATTCCCTAAATCTTCTCAAAACACAACCAAATTCTAGAAAAATATCCCACCAAATCTCCACAAATTCCCACAAAATACATGAGAAATCCCTCAAGATCCCTAAATCGCCTCAATATCCCACAAAATCACACAAAAATCACACAAAACCTCCACAAGTTTCCACAAAATCTAAAACAAATTCCTCAAAATTCTTCAAGTCTCCTCAGAATCCCACACAATTCCAGAAAAAACACACAAAATTCCAGAGAAGTCCCACAAAACTCCCTAAATCATTTCAAAACCCTACCAATTCACAGGAATGTCCCACAAAATCTCCACCAATTCCCAGAACATCCCACAAAAATCTCACAAAAATCCCTAAATCTTCTGAAAACTCGACCAAATTCCAGAAACGCCCCATAAAATCAGCACAGTTTCCCACAAAATTCAAGAAAAAACACCACAAAATTCCCTAAATCTTCTCAAAATACCACAAAATTCTTGAAAAGCCCCACCAAATTCCAGAAACATCCCACAAAATTTCCTCAATACCCAACAAAATCCCAGAAAAATCACACAAAATTCCCTAAATCTTCTCAAAACACGGCCAAAATCCACAAAAATCCCACCAAATCTCCACAAATTCCCCACAAATTCCCACAGAATACATGAAAAATCCCTGATAATTGGTCAGTTCTCTACAGAATCTCACCAAATTCCTAAAAAGTCCCTCAAAGTTCCACAAACATCCCACAAAATCTCCTCAATATCCCACAAAATTCAAGAAAAATCACACAAAATTCCCTAAATCTTCTCAAAACACAACCAAATTCTAGAAAAATATCCCACCAAATCTCCACAAATTCCCACAAAATACATGAAAAATCCCTCAAGATCCCTAAATCGCCTCAATATCCCAAAAAATTCCACAAAAATCCCACAAAACCTCCACAAGTTTCCAAAAAATCTAAGAAAAATTCCTCAAAAGTCTTCAAGTCTCCTCAAAACCACACAAAGTCCTTGAAAAGGCCCACCAAATTCCAGTAAAATCCCACAGATTCTCCACAAATTCCCACAAAATCTAATACAAATTCCTCAAAACTCTTCAAGTCTCCTCAGAATCCCACACAATTCCATAAAAAACACACAAAATTCCAGAGAAGTCCCACAAAACTCCCTAAATCATTTCAAAACCCTACCAATTCACAGGAATGTCCCACAAAATCTCCACCAATTCCCAGAACATCCCACAAAAATCTCACAAAAATCCCTAAATCTTCTGAAAACTCTACCAAATTCCAGAAAAATCCCACAGAATCTCCACAAATTCCCACAGAATACATGACAAATCCCTGATAATTCGTCAGTTCTCTACAGAATCTCACCAAATTCCTAAAAAGTCCCTCAAAGTTCCACAAACATCCCACAAAATCTCCCCGGAATCCAATAAAATTCCAGGAAAAATCCCACAAAATTCCCTAAATCTTCTAAAAACATGGCCAAAATCCACAAAAATCCCACCGAATCTCCACAAATTCCCACAGAATACATGAAAATACCCCTGATAATTCCTCAGTTCTCTACAGAATCTCACCAAATTCCAGAAAAGTCCCTCAAAGTGCCAAAAACATCCCACAAAATTTCCTCAATACACAACAAGATCCCAGAAAAATCACACAAAATTCCCTAAATCTTCTCAAAACACGGCCAAAATCCACAAAAATCCCACCAAATCTCCACAAATTCCCACAGAATACATGAAAAATCCCTGATAATTGGTCAGTTCTCTACAGAATCTCACCAAATTCCTAAAAAGTCCCTCAAAGTTCCACAAACATCCCACAAAATCTCCTCAATATCCCACAAAATTCAAGAAAAATCACACAAAATTCCCTAAATCATCTCAAAACACAACCAAATTCTAGAAAAATATCCCACCAAATCTCCACAAATTCCCACAAAATACATGAAAAATCCCTCAAGATCCCGAAATCGCCTCAATATCCCAAAAAATTCCACAAAAATCCCACAAAACCTCCACAAGTTTCCACAAAATCTAAGAAAAATTCCTCAAAAGTCTTCAAGTCTCCTCAAAACCACACAAAGTCCTTGAAAAGGCCCACCAAATTCCAGTAAAATCCCACAGATTCTCCACAAATTCCCACAAAATCTAAAACAAATTCCTCAAAATTCTTCAAGTCTCCTCAGAATCCCACACAATTCCATAAAAAACACACAAAATTCCAGAGAAGTCCCACAAAACTCCCTAAATCATTTCAAAACCCTACCAATTCACAGAAATGTCCCACAAAATCTCCACCAATTCCCAGAACATCCCACAAAAATCTCACAAAAATCCCTAAATCTTCTGAAAACTCAACCAAATTCCAGAAACGCCCCATAAAATCAGCACAGTTTCCCACAAAATTCAAGAAAAAACACCACAAAATTCCCTAAATCTTCTCAAAACACAACCAAATTCTAGAAAAATATCCCACCAAATCTCCACAAATTCCCACAAAATACATGAGAAATCCCTCAAGATCCCTAAATTGCCTCAATATCCCACAAAATCACACAAAAATCCCACAAAACCTCCACAAGTTTCCACAAAATCTAAGAAAAATTCCTCAAAATTCTTCAAGTCTCCTCAAAACCACACAATTCCAGAAAAACCCCACAAAATTCCAGAGAAGTCCCACAAAACTCCCTAAATCATTTCAAAACCCTACCAATTCACAGGAATGTCCCACAAAATCTCCACCAATTCCCAGAACATCCCACAAAAATCCCACAAAAATCCCTAAATCTTCTGAAAACTCGACCAAATTCCAGAAACGCCCCATAAAATCAGCACAGTTTCCCACAAAATTCAAGAAAAAACACCACAAAATTCCCTAAATCTTCTCAAAACACAACCAAATTATAGAAAAATATCCCACCAAATCTCCACAAATTCCCACAAAATACATGAGAAATCCCTCAAGATCCCTAAATCGCCTCAATATCCCACAAAATCACACAAAAATCACACAAAACCTCCACAAGTTTCCACAAAATCTAAAACAAATTCCTCAAAATTCTTCAAGTCTCCTCAGAATCCCACACAATTCCAGAAAAAACACACAAAATTCCAGAGAAGTCCCACAAAACTCCCTAAATCATTTCAAAACCCTACCAATTCACAGGAATGTCCCACAAAATCTCCACCAATTCCCAGAACATCCCACAAAAATCTCACAAAAATCCCTAAATCTTCTGAAAACTCGACCAAATTCCAGAAACGCCCCATAAAATCAGCACAGTTTCCCACAAAATTCAAGAAAAAACACCACAAAATTCCCTAAATCTTCTCAAAATACCACAAAATTCTTGAAAAGCCCCACCAAATTCCAGAAACATCCCACAAAATTTCCTCAATACCCAACAAAATCCCAGAAAAATCACACAAAATTCCCTAAATCTTCTCAAAACACGGCCAAAATCCACAAAAATCCCACCAAATCTCCACAAATTCCCCACAAATTCCCACAGAATACATGAAAAATCCCTGATAATTGGTCAGTTCTCTACAGAATCTCACCAAATTCCTAAAAAGTCCCTCAAAGTTCCACAAACATCCCACAAAATCTCCTCAATATCCCACAAAATTCAAGAAAAATCACACAAAATTCCCTAAATCTTCTCAAAACACAACCAAATTCTAGAAAAATATCCCACCAAATCTCCACAAATTCCCACAAAATACATGAAAAATCCCTCAAGATCCCTAAATCGCCTCAATATCCCAAAAAATTCCACAAAAATCCCACAAAACCTCCACAAGTTTCCAAAAAATCTAAGAAAAATTCCTCAAAAGTCTTCAAGTCTCCTCAAAACCACACAAAGTCCTTGAAAAGGCCCACCAAATTCCAGTAAAATCCCACAGATTCTCCACAAATTCCCACAAAATCTAATACAAATTCCTCAAAACTCTTCAAGTCTCCTCAGAATCCCACACAATTCCATAAAAAACACACAAAATTCCAGAGAAGTCCCACAAAACTCCCTAAATCATTTCAAAACCCTACCAATTCACAGGAATGTCCCACAAAATCTCCACCAATTCCCAGAACATCCCACAAAAATCTCACAAAAATCCCTAAATCTTCTGAAAACTCGACCAAATTCCAGAAACGCCCCATAAAATCAGCACAGTTTCCCACAAAATTCAAGAAAAAACACCACAAAATTCCCTAAACCTTTTCAAAATACCACAAAATTCTTGAAAAGCCCCACCAAATTCCAGAAACATCCCACAAAATGTCTTCAATATCCAACAAAATCCCAGAAAAGTCCCACAAAATTCCCTAAATCTTCTGAAAACTCTACCAAATTCCAGAAAAATCCCACAGAATCTCCACAAATTCCCACAGAATACATGACAAATCCCTGATAATTCGTCAGTTCTCTACAGAATCTCACCAAATTCCTAAAAAGTCCCTCAAAGTTCCACAAACATCCCACAAAATCTCCCCGGAATCCAATAAAATTCCAGGAAAAATCCCACAAAATTCCCTAAATCTTCTCAAAACATGGCCAAAATCCACAAAAATCCCACCAAATCTCCACAAATTCCCACAGAATACATGAAAATACCCCTGATAATTCCTCAGTTCTCTACAGAATCTCACCAAATTCCAGAAAAGTCCCTCAAAGTGCCAAAAACATCCCACAAAATCTCCTCAATATACAACAAAATCCCAGAAAAATCACACAAAATTCCCTAAATCTTCTCAAAACACGACTAAATTCTAGAAAAATATCCCACCAAATCTCCACAAAATCCCACAAAATACATGAAAAATCCCTGATAATTGGTCAGTTCTCTACAGAATCTCACCAAATTCCTAAAAAGTCCCTCAAACTTCCTCAAACATCCCACAAAATCTCCTCAATATCCCACAAAATTCAAGAAAAATCACACAAAATTCCCTAAATCTTCTCAAAACACAACCAAATTCTAGAAAAATATCCCACCAAATCTCCACAAATTCCCACAAAATACATGAGAAATCCCTCAAGATCCCTAAATCGCCTCAATATCCCACAAAATCACACAAAAATCACACAAAACCTCCACAAGTTTCCACAAAATCTAAGAAAAATTCCTCAAAATTCTTCAAGTCTCCTCAAAACCACACAAAGTCCTTGAAAAGGCCCACCAAATTCCAGTAAAATTTCACAGATTCTCCACAAATTCCCACAAAATCTAAAACAAATTCCTCAAAATTCTTCAAGTCTCCTCAGAATCCCACACAATTCCATAAAAAACACACAAAATTCCAGAGAAGTCCCACAAAACTCCCTAAATCATTTCAAAACCCTACCAATTCACAGGAATGTCCCACAAAATCTCCACCAATTCCCAGAACATCCCACAAAAATCCCACAAAAATCCCTAAATCTTCTGAAAACTCGACCAAATTCCAGAAACGCCCCATAAAATCAGCACAGTTTCCCACAAAATTCAAGAAAAAACACCACAAAATTCCCTAAATCTTCTCAAAACACAACCAAATTCTAGAAAAATATCCCACCAAATCTCCACAAATTCCCACAAAATACATGAGAAATCCCTCAAGATCCCTAAATCGCCTCAATATCCCACAAAATCACACAAAAATCACACAAAACCTCCACAAGTTTCCACAAAATCTAAAACAAATTCCTCAAAATTCTTCAAGTCTCCTCAGAATCCCACACAATTCCAGAAAAAACACACAAAATTCCAGAGAAGTCCCACAAAACTCCCTAAATCATTTCAAAACCCTACCAATTCACAGGAATGTCCCACAAAATCTCCACCAATTCCCAGAACATCCCACAAAAATCCCACAAAAATCCCTAAATCTTCTGAAAACTCGACCAAATTCCAGAAACGCCCCATAAAATCAGCACAGTTTCCCACAAAATTCAAGAAAAAACACCACAAAATTCCCTAAATCTTCTCAAAACACAACCAAATTCTAGAAAAATATCCCACCAAATCTCCACAAATTCCCACAAAATACATGAGAAATCCCTCAAGATCCCTAAATCGCCTCAATATCCCACAAAATCACACAAAAATCACACAAAACCTCCACAAGTTTCCACAAAATCTAAAACAAATTCCTCAAAATTCTTCAAGTCTCCTCAGAATCCCACACAATTCCAGAAAAACCCCACCAAATTCCAGAGAAGTCCCACAAAACTCCCTAAATCATTTCAAAACCCTACCAATTCACAGGAATGTCCCACAAAATCTCCACCAATTCCCAGAACATCCCACAAAAATCTCACAAAAATCCCTAAATCTTCTGAAAACTCGACCAAATTCCAGAAACGCCCCATAAAATCAGCACAGTTTCCCACAAAATTCAAGAAAAAACACCACAAAATTCCCTAAACCTTTTCAAAATACCACAAAATTCTTGAAAAGCCCCACCAAATTCCAGAAACATCCCACAAAATGTCCTCAATATCCAACAAAATCCCAGAAAAGTCCCACAAAATTCCCTAAATCTTCTCAAAACTCTACCAAATTCCAGAAAAATCCCACAGAATCTCCACAAATTCCCACAGAATACATGACAAATCCCTGATAATTCGTCAGTTCTCTACAGAATCTCACCAAATTCCTAAAAAGTCCCTCAAAGTTCCACAAACATCCCACAAAATCTCCCCGGAATCCAATAAAATTCCAGGAAAAATCCCACAAAATTCCCTAAATCTTCTCAAAACATGGCCAAAATCCACAAAAATCCCACCGAATCTCCACAAATTCCCACAGAATACATGAAAATACCCCTGATAATTCCTCAGTTCTCTACAGAATCTCACCAAATTCCAGAAAAGTCCCTCAAAGTTCCACAAACATCCCACAAAATCTCCTCAATATACAACAAAATCCCAGAAAAATCACACAAAATTCCCTAAATCTTCTCAAAACACGACTAAATTCTAGAAAAATATCCCACCAAATCTCCACAAAATCCCACAAAATACATGAAAAATCCCTCAAGATCCCGAAATCGCCTCAATATCCCACAAAATCCCACAAAAATCACACAAAACCTCCGCAAGTTTCCACAAAATCTAAGAAAAATTCCTCAAAATTCTTCAAGTCTCCTCAAAACCACACAAAGTCCTTGAAAAGGCCCACCAAATTCCAGTAAAATCCCACAGATTCTCCACAAATTCCCACAAAATCTAAAACAAATTCCTCAAAATTCTTCAAGTCTCCTCAGAATCCCACACAATTCCATAAAAAACACACAAAATTCCAGAGAAGTCCCACAAAACTCCCTAAATCATTTCAAAACCCTACCAATTCACAGGAATGTCCCACAAAATCTCCACCAATTCCCAGAACATCCCACAGAAATCCCACAAAAATCCCTAAATCTTCTGAAAACTCGACCAAATTCCAGAAACGCCCCATAAAATCAGCAGAGTTTCCCACAAAATTCAAGAAAAAACACCACAAAATTCCCTAAATCTTCTCAAAATACCACAAAATTCTTGAAAAGCCCCACCAAATTCCAGAAACATCCCACAAAATTTCCTCAATACACAACAAAATCCCAGAAAAATCACACAAAATTCCCTAAATCTTCTCAAAACACGGCCAAAATCCACAAAAATCCCACCAAATCTCCACAAATTCCCACAGAATACATGAAAAATCCCTGATAATTGGTCAGTTCTCTACAGAATCTCACCAAATTCCTAAAAAGTCCCTCAAAGTTCCACAAACATCCCACAAAATCTCCTCAATATCCCACAAAATTCAAGAAAAATCACACAAAATTCCCTAAATCATCTCAAAACACAACCAAATTCTAGAAAAATATCCCACCAAATCTCCACAAATTCCCACAAAATACATGAAAAATCCCTCAAGATCCCGAAATCGCCTCAATATCCCAAAAAATTCCACAAAAATCCCACAAAACCTCCACAAGTTTCCACAAAATCTAAGAAAAATTCCTCAAAAGTCTTCAAGTCTCCTCAAAACCACACAAAGTCCTTGAAAAGGCCCACCAAATTCCAGTAAAATCCCACAGATTCTCCACAAATTCCCACAAAATCTAAAACAAATTCCTCAAAATTCTTCAAGTCTCCTCAGAATCCCACACAATTCCATAAAAAACACACAAAATTCCAGAGAAGTCCCACAAAACTCCCTAAATCATTTCAAAACCCTACCAATTCACAGGAATGTCCCACAAAATCTCCACCAATTCCCAGAACATCCCACAAAAATCTCACAAAAATCCCTAAATCTTCTGAAAACTCAACCAAATTCCAGAAACGCCCCATAAAATCAGCACAGTTTCCCACAAAATTCAAGAAAAAACACCACAAAATTCCCTAAATCTTCTCAAAACACAACCAAATTCTAGAAAAATATCCCACCAAATCTCCACAAATTCCCACAAAATACATGAGAAATCCCTCAAGATCCCTAAATCGCCTCAATATCCCACAAAATCACACAAAAATCCCACAAAACCTCCACAAGTTTCCACAAAATCTAAGAAAAATTCCTCAAAATTCTTCAAGTCTCCTCAAAACCACACAATTCCAGAAAAACCCCACAAAATTCCAGAGAAGTCCCACAAAACTCCCTAAATCATTTCAAAACCCTACCAATTCACAGGAATGTCCCACAAAATCTCCACCAATTCCCAGAACATCCCACAAAAATCCCACAAAAATCCCTAAATCTTCTGAAAACTCGACCAAATTCCAGAAACGCCCCATAAAATCAGCACAGTTTCCCACAAAATTCAAGAAAAAACACCACAAAATTCCCTAAATCTTCTCAAAACACAACCAAATTATAGAAAAATATCCCACCAAATCTCCACAAATTCCCACAAAATACATGAGAAATCCCTCAAGATCCCTAAATCGCCTCAATATCCCACAAAATCACACAAAAATCACACAAAACCTCCACAAGTTTCCACAAAATCTAAAACAAATTCCTCAAAATTCTTCAAGTCTCCTCAGAATCCCACACAATTCCAGAAAAAACACACAAAATTCCAGAGAAGTCCCACAAAACTCCCTAAATCATTTCAAAACCCTACCAATTCACAGGAATGTCCCACAAAATCTCCACCAATTCCCAGAACATCCCACAAAAATCTCACAAAAATCCCTAAATCTTCTGAAAACTCGACCAAATTCCAGAAACGCCCCATAAAATCAGCACAGTTTCCCACAAAATTCAAGAAAAAACACCACAAAATTCCCTAAATCTTCTCAAAATACCACAAAATTCTTGAAAAGCCCCACCAAATTCCAGAAACATCCCACAAAATTTCCTCAATACCCAACAAAATCCCAGAAAAATCACACAAAATTCCCTAAATCTTCTCAAAACACGGCCAAAATCCACAAAAATCCCACCAAATCTCCACAAATTCCCCACAAATTCCCACAGAATACATGAAAAATCCCTGATAATTGGTCAGTTCTCTACAGAATCTCACCAAATTCCTAAAAAGTCCCTCAAAGTTCCACAAACATCCCACAAAATCTCCTCAATATCCCACAAAATTCAAGAAAAATCACACAAAATTCCCTAAATCTTCTCAAAACACAACCAAATTCTAGAAAAATATCCCACCAAATCTCCACAAATTCCCACAAAATACATGAAAAATCCCTCAAGATCCCTAAATCGCCTCAATATCCCAAAAAATTCCACAAAAATCCCACAAAACCTCCACAAGTTTCCAAAAAATCTAAGAAAAATTCCTCAAAAGTCTTCAAGTCTCCTCAAAACCACACAAAGTCCTTGAAAAGGCCCACCAAATTCCAGTAAAATCCCACAGATTCTCCACAAATTCCCACAAAATCTAATACAAATTCCTCAAAACTCTTCAAGTCTCCTCAGAATCCCACACAATTCCATAAAAAACACACAAAATTCCAGAGAAGTCCCACAAAACTCCCTAAATCATTTCAAAACCCTACCAATTCACAGGAATGTCCCACAAAATCTCCACCAATTCCCAGAACATCCCACAAAAATCTCACAAAAATCCCTAAATCTTCTGAAAACTCGACCAAATTCCAGAAACGCCCCATAAAATCAGCACAGTTTCCCACAAAATTCAAGAAAAAACACCACAAAATTCCCTAAACCTTTTCAAAATAGCACAAAATTCTTGAAAAGCCCCACCAAATTCCAGAAACATCCCACAAAATGTCTTCAATATCCAACAAAATCCCAGAAAAGTCCCACAAAATTCCCTAAATCTTCTGAAAACTCTACCAAATTCCAGAAAAATCCCACAGAATCTCCACAAATTCCCACAGAATACATGACAAATCCCTGATAATTCGTCAGTTCTCTACAGAATCTCACCAAATTCCTAAAAAGTCCCTCAAAGTTCCACAAACATCCCACAAAATCTCCCCGGAATCCAATAAAATTCCAGGAAAAATCCCACAAAATTCCCTAAATCTTCTCAAAACATGGCCAAAATCCACAAAAATCCCACCAAATCTCCACAAATTCCCACAGAATACATGAAAATACCCCTGATAATTCCTCAGTTCTCTACAGAATCTCACCAAATTCCAGAAAAGTCCCTCAAAGTGCCAAAAACATCCCACAAAATCTCCTCAATATACAACAAAATCCCAGAAAAATCACACAAAATTCCCTAAATCTTCTCAAAACACGACTAAATTCTAGAAAAATATCCCACCAAATCTCCACAAAATCCCACAAAATACATGAAAAATCCCTGATAATTGGTCAGTTCTCTACAGAATCTCACCAAATTCCTAAAAAGTCCCTCAAACTTCCTCAAACATCCCACAAAATCTCCTCAATATCCCACAAAATTCAAGAAAAATCACACAAAATTCCCTAAATCTTCTCAAAACACAACCAAATTCTAGAAAAATATCCCACCAAATCTCCACAAATTCCCACAAAATACATGAGAAATCCCTCAAGATCCCTAAATCGCCTCAATATCCCACAAAATCACACAAAAATCACACAAAACCTCCACAAGTTTCCACAAAATCTAAGAAAAATTCCTCAAAATTCTTCAAGTCTCCTCAAAACCACACAAAGTCCTTGAAAAGGCCCACCAAATTCCAGTAAAATTTCACAGATTCTCCACAAATTCCCACAAAATCTAAAACAAATTCCTCAAAATTCTTCAAGTCTCCTCAGAATCCCACACAATTCCATAAAAAACACACAAAATTCCAGAGAAGTCCCACAAAACTCCCTAAATCATTTCAAAACCCTACCAATTCACAGGAATGTCCCACAAAATCTCCACCAATTCCCAGAACATCCCACAAAAATCTCACAAAAATCCCTAAATCTTCTGAAAACTCGACCAAATTCCAGAAACGCTCCATAAAATCAGCACAGTTTCCCACAAAATTCAAGAAAAAACACCACAAAATTCCCTAAATCTTCTCAAAACACAACCAAATTCTAGAAAAATATCCCACCAAATCTCCACAAATTCCCACAAAATACATGAAAAATCCCTCAAGATCCCTAAATTGCCTCAATATCCCACAAAATCACACAAAAATCCCACAAAACCTCCACAAGTTTCCACAAAATCTAAGAAAAATTCCTCAAAATTCTTCAAGTCTCCTCAGAATCCCACACAATTCCATAAAAAACACACAAAATTCCAGAGAAGTCCCACAAAACTCCCTAAATCATTTCAAAACCCTACCAATTCACAGGAATGTCCCACAAAATCTCCACCAATTCCCAGAACATCCCACAAAAATCTCACAAAAATCCCTAAATCTTCTGAAAACTCAACCAAATTCCAGAAACGCCCCATAAAATCAGCACAGTTTCCCACAAAATTCAAGAAAAAACACCACAAAATTCCCTAAATCTTCTCAAAACACAACCAAATTCTAGAAAAATATCCCACCAAATCTCCACAAATTCCCACAAAATACATGAGAAATCCCTCAAGATCCCTAAATCGCCTCAATATCCCACAAAATCACACAAAAATCCCACAAAACCTCCACAAGTTTCCACAAAATCTAAGAAAAATTCCTCAAAATTCTTCAAGTCTCCTCAAAACCACACAATTCCAGAAAAACCCCACAAAATTCCAGAGAAGTCCCACAAAACTCCCTAAATCATTTCAAAACCCTACCAATTCACAGGAATGTCCCACAAAATCTCCACCAATTCCCAGAACATCCCACAAAAATCCCACAAAAATCCCTAAATCTTCTGAAAACTCGACCAAATTCCAGAAACGCCCCATAAAATCAGCACAGTTTCCCACAAAATTCAAGAAAAAACACCACAAAATTCCCTAAATCTTCTCAAAACACAACCAAATTCTAGAAAAATATCCCACCAAATCTCCACAAATTCCCACAAAATACATGAGAAATCCCTCAAGATCCCTAAATCGCCTCAATATCCCACAAAATCACACAAAAATCACACAAAACCTCCACAAGTTTCCACAAAATCTAAAACAAATTCCTCAAAATTCTTCAAGTCTCCTCAGAATCCCACACAATTCCAGAAAAAACACACAAAATTCCAGAGAAGTCCCACAAAACTCCCTAAATCATTTCAAAACCCTACCAATTCACAGGAATGTCCCACAAAATCTCCACCAATTCCCAGAACATCCCACAAAAATCCCACAAAAATCCCTAAATCTTCTGAAAACTCGACCAAATTCCAGAAACGCCCCATAAAATCAGCACAGTTTCCCACAAAATTCAAGAAAAAACACCACAAAATTCCCTAAATCTTCTCAAAACACAACCAAATTCTAGAAAAATATCCCACCAAATCTCCACAAATTCCCACAAAATACATGAGAAATCCCTCAAGATCCCTAAATCGCCTCAATATCCCACAAAATCACACAAAAATCACACAAAACCTCCACAAGTTTCCACAAAATCTAAAACAAATTCCTCAAAATTCTTCAAGTCTCCTCAGAATCCCACACAATTCCAGAAAAAACACACAAAATTCCAGAGAAGTCCCACAAAACTCCCTAAATCATTTCAAAACCCTACCAATTCACAGGAATGTCCCACAAAATCTCCACCAATTCCCAGAACATCCCACAAAAATCTCACAAAAATCCCTAAATCTTCTGAAAACTCGACCAAATTCCAGAAACGCCCCATAAAATCAGCACAGTTTCCCACAAAATTCAAGAAAAAACACCACAAAATTCCCTAAACCTTTTCAAAATACCACAAAATTCTTGAAAAGCCCCACTAAATTCCAGAAACATCCCACAAAATGCCCTCAATATCCAACAAAATCCCAGAAAAGTCCCACAAAATTCCCTAAATCTTCTCAAAACTCTACCAAATTCCAGAAAAATCCCACAGAATCTCCACAAATTCCCACAGAATACATGACAAATCCCTGATAATTCGTCAGTTCTCTACAGAATCTCACCAAATTCCTAAAAAGTCCCTCAAAGTTCCACAAACATCCCACAAAATCTCCCCGGAATCCAATAAAATTCCAGGAAAAATCCCACAAAATTCCCTAAATCTTCTCAAAACATGGCCAAAATCCACAAAAATCCCACCGAATCTCCACAAATTCCCACAGAATACATGAAAATACCCCTGATAATTCCTCAGTTCTCTACAGAATCTCACCAAATTCCAGAAAAGTCCCTCAAAGTTCCACAAACATCCCACAAAATCTCCTCAATATACAACAAAATCCCAGAAAAATCACACAAAATTCCCTAAATCTTCTCAAAACACAACCAAATTCTAGAAAAATATCCCACCAAATCTCCACAAATTCCCACAAAATACATGAAAAATCCCTCAAGATCCCTAAATCGCCTCAATATCCCAAAAAATTCCACAAAAATCCCACAAAACCTCCACAAGTTTCCAAAAAATCTAAGAAAAATTCCTCAAAAGTCTTCAAGTCTCCTCAAAACCACACAAAGTCCTTGAAAAGGCCCACCAAATTCCAGTAAAATCCCACAGATTCTCCACAAATTCCCACAAAATCTAATACAAATTCCTCAAAACTCTTCAAGTCTCCTCAGAATCCCACACAATTCCATAAAAAACACACAAAATTCCAGAGAAGTCCCACAAAACTCCCTAAATCATTTCAAAACCCTACCAATTCACAGGAATGTCCCACAAAATCTCCACCAATTCCCAGAACATCCCACAAAAATCTCACAAAAATCCCTAAATCTTCTGAAAACTCGACCAAATTCCAGAAACGCCCCATAAAATCAGCACAGTTTCCCACAAAATTCAAGAAAAAACACCACAAAATTCCCTAAACCTTTTCAAAATACCACAAAATTCTTGAAAAGCCCCACCAAATTCCAGAAACATCCCACAAAATGTCTTCAATATCCAACAAAATCCCAGAAAAGTCCCACAAAATTCCCTAAATCTTCTGAAAACTCTACCAAATTCCAGAAAAATCCCACAGAATCTCCACAAATTCCCACAGAATACATGACAAATCCCTGATAATTCGTCAGTTCTCTACAGAATCTCACCAAATTCCTAAAAAGTCCCTCAAAGTTCCACAAACATCCCACAAAATCTCCCCGGAATCCAATAAAATTCCAGGAAAAATCCCACAAAATTCCCTAAATCTTCTCAAAACATGGCCAAAATCCACAAAAATCCCACCAAATCTCCACAAATTCCCACAGAATACATGAAAATACCCCTGATAATTCCTCAGTTCTCTACAGAATCTCACCAAATTCCAGAAAAGTCCCTCAAAGTGCCAAAAACATCCCACAAAATCTCCTCAATATACAACAAAATCCCAGAAAAATCACACAAAATTCCCTAAATCTTCTCAAAACACGACTAAATTCTAGAAAAATATCCCACCAAATCTCCACAAAATCCCACAAAATACATGAAAAATCCCTGATAATTGGTCAGTTCTCTACAGAATCTCACCAAATTCCTAAAAAGTCCCTCAAACTTCCTCAAACATCCCACAAAATCTCCTCAATATCCCACAAAATTCAAGAAAAATCACACAAAATTCCCTAAATCTTCTCAAAACACAACCAAATTCTAGAAAAATATCCCACCAAATCTCCACAAATTCCCACAAAATACATGAGAAATCCCTCAAGATCCCTAAATCGCCTCAATATCCCACAAAATCACACAAAAATCACACAAAACCTCCACAAGTTTCCACAAAATCTAAGAAAAATTCCTCAAAATTCTTCAAGTCTCCTCAAAACCACACAAAGTCCTTGAAAAGGCCCACCAAATTCCAGTAAAATTTCACAGATTCTCCACAAATTCCCACAAAATCTAAAACAAATTCCTCAAAATTCTTCAAGTCTCCTCAGAATCCCACACAATTCCATAAAAAACACACAAAATTCCAGAGAAGTCCCACAAAACTCCCTAAATCATTTCAAAACCCTACCAATTCACAGGAATGTCCCACAAAATCTCCACCAATTCCCAGAACATCCCACAAAAATCTCACAAAAATCCCTAAATCTTCTGAAAACTCGACCAAATTCCAGAAACGCTCCATAAAATCAGCACAGTTTCCCACAAAATTCAAGAAAAAACACCACAAAATTCCCTAAATCTTCTCAAAACACAACCAAATTCTAGAAAAATATCCCACCAAATCTCCACAAATTCCCACAAAATACATGAAAAATCCCTCAAGATCCCTAAATTGCCTCAATATCCCACAAAATCACACAAAAATCCCACAAAACCTCCACAAGTTTCCACAAAATCTAAGAAAAATTCCTCAAAATTCTTCAAGTCTCCTCAGAATCCCACACAATTCCATAAAAAACACACAAAATTCCAGAGAAGTCCCACAAAACTCCCTAAATCATTTCAAAACCCTACCAATTCACAGGAATGTCCCACAAAATCTCCACCAATTCCCAGAACATCCCACAAAAATCTCACAAAAATCCCTAAATCTTCTGAAAACTCAACCAAATTCCAGAAACGCCCCATAAAATCAGCACAGTTTCCCACAAAATTCAAGAAAAAACACCACAAAATTCCCTAAATCTTCTCAAAACACAACCAAATTCTAGAAAAATATCCCACCAAATCTCCACAAATTCCCACAAAATACATGAGAAATCCCTCAAGATCCCTAAATCGCCTCAATATCCCACAAAATCACACAAAAATCCCACAAAACCTCCACAAGTTTCCACAAAATCTAAGAAAAATTCCTCAAAATTCTTCAAGTCTCCTCAAAACCACACAATTCCAGAAAAACCCCACAAAATTCCAGAGAAGTCCCACAAAACTCCCTAAATCATTTCAAAACCCTACCAATTCACAGGAATGTCCCACAAAATCTCCACCAATTCCCAGAACATCCCACAAAAATCCCACAAAAATCCCTAAATCTTCTGAAAACTCGACCAAATTCCAGAAACGCCCCATAAAATCAGCACAGTTTCCCACAAAATTCAAGAAAAAACACCACAAAATTCCCTAAATCTTCTCAAAACACAACCAAATTCTAGAAAAATATCCCACCAAATCTCCACAAATTCCCACAAAATACATGAGAAATCCCTCAAGATCCCTAAATCGCCTCAATATCCCACAAAATCACACAAAAATCACACAAAACCTCCACAAGTTTCCACAAAATCTAAAACAAATTCCTCAAAATTCTTCAAGTCTCCTCAGAATCCCACACAATTCCAGAAAAAACACACAAAATTCCAGAGAAGTCCCACAAAACTCCCTAAATCATTTCAAAACCCTACCAATTCACAGGAATGTCCCACAAAATCTCCACCAATTCCCAGAACATCCCACAAAAATCCCACAAAAATCCCTAAATCTTCTGAAAACTCGACCAAATTCCAGAAACGCCCCATAAAATCAGCACAGTTTCCCACAAAATTCAAGAAAAAACACCACAAAATTCCCTAAATCTTCTCAAAACACAACCAAATTCTAGAAAAATATCCCACCAAATCTCCACAAATTCCCACAAAATACATGAGAAATCCCTCAAGATCCCTAAATCGCCTCAATATCCCACAAAATCACACAAAAATCACACAAAACCTCCACAAGTTTCCACAAAATCTAAAACAAATTCCTCAAAATTCTTCAAGTCTCCTCAGAATCCCACACAATTCCAGAAAAAACACACAAAATTCCAGAGAAGTCCCACAAAACTCCCTAAATCATTTCAAAACCCTACCAATTCACAGGAATGTCCCACAAAATCTCCACCAATTCCCAGAACATCCCACAAAAATCTCACAAAAATCCCTAAATCTTCTGAAAACTCGACCAAATTCCAGAAACGCCCCATAAAATCAGCACAGTTTCCCACAAAATTCAAGAAAAAACACCACAAAATTCCCTAAACCTTTTCAAAATACCACAAAATTCTTGAAAAGCCCCACTAAATTCCAGAAACATCCCACAAAATGCCCTCAATATCCAACAAAATCCCAGAAAAGTCCCACAAAATTCCCTAAATCTTCTCAAAACTCTACCAAATTCCAGAAAAATCCCACAGAATCTCCACAAATTCCCACAGAATACATGACAAATCCCTGATAATTCGTCAGTTCTCTACAGAATCTCACCAAATTCCTAAAAAGTCCCTCAAAGTTCCACAAACATCCCACAAAATCTCCCCGGAATCCAATAAAATTCCAGGAAAAATCCCACAAAATTCCCTAAATCTTCTCAAAACATGGCCAAAATCCACAAAAATCCCACCGAATCTCCACAAATTCCCACAGAATACATGAAAATACCCCTGATAATTCCTCAGTTCTCTACAGAATCTCACCAAATTCCAGAAAAGTCCCTCAAAGTTCCACAAACATCCCACAAAATCTCCTCAATATACAACAAAATCCCAGAAAAATCACACAAAATTCCCTAAATCTTCTCAAAACACGACTAAATTCTAGAAAAATATCCCACCAAATCTCCACAAAATCCCACAAAATACATGAAAAATCCCTCAAGATCCCGAAATCGCCTCAATATCCCACAAAATCCCACAAAAATCACACAAAACCTCCGCAAGTTTCCACAAAATCTAAGAAAAATTCCTCAAAATTCTTCAAGTCTCCTCAAAACCACACAAAGTCCTTGAAAAGGCCCACCAAATTCCAGTAAAATCCCACAGATTCTCCACAAATTCCCACAAAATCTAAAACAAATTCCTCAAAATTCTTCAAGTCTCCTCAGAATCCCACACAATTCCATAAAAAACACACAAAATTCCAGAGAAGTCCCACAAAACTCCCTAAATCATTTCAAAACCCTACCAATTCACAGGAATGTCCCACAAAATCTCCACCAATTCCCAGAACATCCCACAGAAATCCCACAAAAATCCCTAAATCTTCTGAAAACTCGACCAAATTCCAGAAACGCCCCATAAAATCAGCACAGTTTCCCACAAAATTCAAGAAAAAACACCACAAAATTCCCTAAATCTTCTCAAAATACCACAAAATTCTTGAAAAGCCCCACCAAATTCCAGAAACATCCCACAAAATTTCCTCAATACACAACAAGATCCCAGAAAAATCACACAAAATTCCCTAAATCTTCTCAAAACACGGCCAAAATCCACAAAAATCCCACCAAATCTCCACAAATTCCCACAGAATACATGAAAAATCCCTGATAATTGGTCAGTTCTCTACAGAATCTCACCAAATTCCTAAAAAGTCCCTCAAAGTTCCACAAACATCCCACAAAATCTCCTCAATATCCCACAAAATTCAAGAAAAATCACACAAAATTCCCTAAATCTTCTCAAAACACAACCAAATTCTAGAAAAATATCCCACCAAATCTCCACAAATTCCCACAAAATACATGAAAAATCCCTCAAGATCCCTAAATCGCCTCAATATCCCACAAAATCACACAAAAATCACACAAAACCTCCGCAAGTTTCCACAAAATCTAAAACAAATTCCTCAAAATTCTTCAAGTCTCCTCAAAACCACACAATTCCAGAAAAACCCCACAAAATTCCAGAGAAGTCCCACAAAACTCCCTAAATCATTTCAAAACCCTACCAATTCACAGGAATGTCCCACAAAATCTCCACCAATTCCCAGAACATCCCACAAAAATCCCACAAAAATCCCTAAATCTTCTGAAAACTCGACCAAATTCCAGAAACGCCCCATAAAATCAGCACAGTTTCCCACAAAATTCAAGAAAAAACACCACAAAATTCCCTAAATCTTCTCAAAATACCACAAAATTCTAGAAAAATATCCCACCAAATCTCCACAAATTCCCACAAAATACATGAGAAATCCCTCAAGATCCCTAAATCGCCTCAATATCCCACAAAATCACACAAAAATCACACAAAACCTCCACAAGTTTCCACAAAATCTAAGAAAAATTCCTCAAAATTCTTCAAGTCTCCTCAAAACCACACAATTCCAGAAAAACCCCACAAAATTCCAGAGAAGTCCCACAAAACTCCCTAAATCATTTCAAAACCCTACCAATTCACAGGAATGTCCCACAAAATCTCCACCAATTCCCAGAACATCCCACAAAAATCCCACAAAAATCCCTAAATCTTCTGAAAACTCGACCAAATTCCAGAAACGCCCCATAAAATCAGCACAGTTTCCCACAAAATTCAAGAAAAAACACCACAAAATTCCCTAAATCTTCTCAAAACACAACCAAATTCTAGAAAAATATCCCACCAAATCTCCACAAATTCCCACAAAATACATGAAAAATCCCTCAAGATCCCTAAATCGCCTCAATATCCCAAAAAATTCCACAAAAATCCCACAAAACCTCCACAAGTTTCCAAAAAATCTAAGAAAAATTCCTCAAAAGTCTTCAAGTCTCCTCAAAACCACACAAAGTCCTTGAAAAGGCCCACCAAATTCCAGTAAAATCCCACAGATTCTCCACAAATTCCCACAAAATCTAAAACAAATTTCTCAAAACTCTTCAAGTCTCCTCAGAATCCCACACAATTCCATAAAAAACACACAAAATTCCAGAGAAGTCCCACAAAACTCCCTAAATCATTTCAAAACCCTACCAATTCACAGGAATGTCCCACAAAATCTCCACCAATTCCCAGAACATCCCACAAAAATCTCACAAAAATCCCTAAATCTTCTGAAAACTCGACCAAATTCCAGAAACGCCCCATAAAATCAGCACAGTTTCCCACAAAATTCAAGAAAAAACACCACAAAATTCCCTAAACCTTTTCAAAATACCACAAAATTCTTGAAAAGCCCCACCAAATTCCAGAAACATCCCACAAAATGTCCTCAATATCCAACAAAATCCCAGAAAAGTCCCACAAAATTCCCTAAATCTTCTGAAAACTCTACCAAATTCCAGAAAAATCCCACAGAATCTCCACAAATTCCCACAGAATACATGACAAATCCCTGATAATTCGTCAGTTCTCTACAGAATCTCACCAAATTCCTAAAAAGTCCCTCAAAGTTCCACAAACATCCCACAAAATCTCCCCAGAATCCAATAAAATTCCAGGAAAAATCCCACAAAATTCCCTAAATCTTCTCAAAACATGGCCAAAATCCACAAAAATCCCACCGAATCTCCACAAATTCCCACAGAATACATGAAAATACCCCTGATAATTCCTCAGTTCTCTACAGAATCTCACCAAATTCCAGAAAAGTCCCTCAAAGTGCCAAAAACATCCCACAAAATCTCCTCAATATACAACAAAATCCCAGAAAAATCACACAAAATTCCCTAAATCTTCTCAAAACACGACTAAATTCTAGAAAAATATCCCACCAAATCTCCACAAATTCCCACAGAATACATGAAAAATCCCTGATAATTGGTCAGTTCTCTACAGAATCTCACCAAATTCCTAAAAAGTCCCTCAAAGTTCCACAAACATCCCACAAAATCTCCTCAATATCCCACAAAATTCAAGAAAAATCACACAAAATTCCCTAAATCTTCTCAAAACACGACTAAATTCTAGAAAAATATCCCACCAAATCTCCACAAAATCCCACAAAATACATGAAAAATCCCTCAAGATCCCGAAATCGCCTCAATATCCCACAAAATCCCACAAAAATCACACAAAACCTCCACAAGTTTCCACAAAATCTAAGAAAAATTCCTCAAAAGTCTTCAAGTCTCCTCAAAACCACACAAAGTCCTTGAAAAGGCCCACCAAATTCCAGTAAAATCCCACAGATTCTCCACAAATTCCCACAAAATCTAAAACAAATTCCTCAAAATTCTTCAAGTCTCCTCAGAATCCCACACAATTCCATAAAAAACACACAAAATTCCAGAGAAGTCCCACAAAACTCCCTAAATCATTTCAAAACCCTACCAATTCACAGGAATGTCCCACAAAATCTCCACCAATTCCCAGAACATCCCACAGAAATCCCACAAAAATCCCTAAATCTTCTGAAAACTCGACCAAATTCCAGAAACGCCCCATAAAATCAGCACAGTTTCCCACAAAATTCAAGAAAAAACACCACAAAATTCCCTAAATCTTCTCAAAATACCACAAAATTCTTGAAAAGCCCCACCAAATTCCAGAAACATCCCACAAAATTTCCTCAATACACAACAAGATCCCAGAAAAATCACACAAAATTCCCTAAATCTTCTCAAAACACGGCCAAAATCCACAAAAATCCCACCAAATCTCCACAAATTCCCACAGAATACATGAAAAATCCCTGATAATTGGTCAGTTCTCTACAGAATCTCACCAAATTCCTAAAAAGTCCCTCAAAGTTCCACAAACATCCCACAAAATCTCCTCAATATCCCACAAAATTCAAGAAAAATCACACAAAATTCCCTAAATCATCTCAAAACACAACCAAATTCTAGAAAAATATCCCACCAAATCTCCACAAATTCCCACAAAATACATGAAAAATCCCTCAAGATCCCGAAATCGCCTCAATATCCCAAAAAATTCCACAAAAATCCCACAAAACCTCCACAAGTTTCCACAAAATCTAAGAAAAATTCCTCAAAAGTCTTCAAGTCTCCTCAAAACCACACAAAGTCCTTGAAAAGGCCCACCAAATTCCAGTAAAATCCCACAGATTCTCCACAAATTCCCACAAAATCTAAAACAAATTCCTCAAAATTCTTCAAGTCTCCTCAGAATCCCACACAATTCCATAAAAAACACACAAAATTCCAGAGAAGTCCCACAAAACTCCCTAAATCATTTCAAAACCCTACCAATTCACAGGAATGTCCCACAAAATCTCCACCAATTCCCAGAACATCCCACAAAAATCTCACAAAAATCCCTAAATCTTCTGAAAACTCAACCAAATTCCAGAAACGCCCCATAAAATCAGCACAGTTTCCCACAAAATTCAAGAAAAAACACCACAAAATTCCCTAAATCTTCTCAAAACACAACCAAATTCTAGAAAAATATCCCACCAAATCTCCACAAATTCCCACAAAATACATGAGAAATCCCTCAAGATCCCTAAATCGCCTCAATATCCCACAAAATCACACAAAAATCCCACAAAACCTCCACAAGTTTCCACAAAATCTAAGAAAAATTCCTCAAAATTCTTCAAGTCTCCTCAAAACCACACAATTCCAGAAAAACCCCACAAAATTCCAGAGAAGTCCCACAAAACTCCCTAAATCATTTCAAAACCCTACCAATTCACAGGAATGTCCCACAAAATCTCCACCAATTCCCAGAACATCCCACAAAAATCCCACAAAAATCCCTAAATCTTCTGAAAACTCGACCAAATTCCAGAAACGCCCCATAAAATCAGCACAGTTTCCCACAAAATTCAAGAAAAAACACCACAAAATTCCCTAAATCTTCTCAAAACACAACCAAATTCTAGAAAAATATCCCACCAAATCTCCACAAATTCCCACAAAATACATGAGAAATCCCTCAAGATCCCTAAATCGCCTCAATATCCCACAAAATCACACAAAAATCACACAAAACCTCCACAAGTTTCCACAAAATCTAAAACAAATTCCTCAAAATTCTTCAAGTCTCCTCAGAATCCCACACAATTCCAGAAAAAACACACAAAATTCCAGAGAAGTCCCACAAAACTCCCTAAATCATTTCAAAACCCTACCAATTCACAGGAATGTCCCACAAAATCTCCACCAATTCCCAGAACATCCCACAAAAATCTCACAAAAATCCCTAAATCTTCTGAAAACTCGACCAAATTCCAGAAACGCCCCATAAAATCAGCAGTTTCCCACAAAATTCAAGAAAAAACACCACAAAATTCCCTAAATCTTCTCAAAATACCACAAAATTCTTGAAAAGCCCCACCAAATTCCAGAAACATCCCACAAAATTTCCTCAATACCCAACAAAATCCCAGAAAAATCACACAAAATTCCCTAAATCTTCTCAAAACACGGCCAAAATCCACAAAAATCCCACCAAATCTCCACAAATTCCCACAGAATACATGAAAAATCCCTGATAATTGGTCAGTTCTCTACAGAATCTCACCAAATTCCTAAAAAGTCCCTCAAAGTTCCACAAACATCCCACAAAATCTCCTCAATATCCCACAAAATTCAAGAAAAATCACACAAAATTCCCTAAATCATCTCAAAACACAACCAAATTCTAGAAAAATATCCCACCAAATCTCCACAAATTCCCACAAAATACATGAAAAATCCCTCAAGATCCCGAAATCGCCTCAATATCCCAAAAAATTCCACAAAAATCCCACAAAACCTCCACAAGTTTCCACAAAATCTAAGAAAAATTCCTCAAAAGTCTTCAAGTCTCCTCAAAACCACACAAAGTCCTTGAAAAGGCCCACCAAATTCCAGTAAAATCCCACAGATTCTCCACAAATTCCCACAAAATCTAAAACAAATTCCTCAAAATTCTTCAAGTCTCCTCAGAATCCCACACAATTCCATAAAAAACACACAAAATTCCAGAGAAGTCCCACAAAACTCCCTAAATCATTTCAAAACCCTACCAATTCACAGGAATGTCCCACAAAATCTCCACCAATTCCCAGAACATCCCACAAAAATCTCACAAAAATCCCTAAATCTTCTGAAAACTCAACCAAATTCCAGAAACGCCCCATAAAATCAGCACAGTTTCCCACAAAATTCAAGAAAAAACACCACAAAATTCCCTAAATCTTCTCAAAACACAACCAAATTCTAGAAAAATATCCCACCAAATCTCCACAAATTCCCACAAAATACATGAGAAATCCCTCAAGATCCCTAAATCGCCTCAATATCCCACAAAATCACACAAAAATCCCACAAAACCTCCACAAGTTTCCACAAAATCTAAGAAAAATTCCTCAAAATTCTTCAAGTCTCCTCAAAACCACACAATTCCAGAAAAACCCCACAAAATTCCAGAGAAGTCCCACAAAACTCCCTAAATCATTTCAAAACCCTACCAATTCACAGGAATGTCCCACAAAATCTCCACCAATTCCCAGAACATCCCACAAAAATCCCACAAAAATCCCTAAATCTTCTGAAAACTCGACCAAATTCCAGAAACGCCCCATAAAATCAGCACAGTTTCCCACAAAATTCAAGAAAAAACACCACAAAATTCCCTAAATCTTCTCAAAACACAACCAAATTCTAGAAAAATATCCCACCAAATCTCCACAAATTCCCACAAAATACATGAGAAATCCCTCAAGATCCCTAAATCGCCTCAATATCCCACAAAATCACACAAAAATCACACAAAACCTCCACAAGTTTCCACAAAATCTAAAACAAATTCCTCAAAATTCTTCAAGTCTCCTCAGAATCCCACACAATTCCAGAAAAAACACACAAAATTCCAGAGAAGTCCCACAAAACTCCCTAAATCATTTCAAAACCCTACCAATTCACAGGAATGTCCCACAAAATCTCCACCAATTCCCAGAACATCCCACAAAAATCTCACAAAAATCCCTAAATCTTCTGAAAACTCGACCAAATTCCAGAAACGCCCCATAAAATCAGCACAGTTTCCCACAAAATTCAAGAAAAAACACCACAAAATTCCCTAAATCTTCTCAAAATACCACAAAATTCTTGAAAAGCCCCACCAAATTCCACAAACATCCCACAAAATGTCCTCAATACCCAACAAAATCCCAGAAAAATCACACAAAATTCCCTAAATCTTCTCAAAACACGGCCAAAATCCACAAAAATCCCACCAAATCTCCACAAATTCCCCACAAATTCCCACAGAATACATGAAAAATCCCTGATAATTGGTCAGTTCTCTACAGAATCTCACCAAATTCCTAAAAAGTCCCTCAAAGTTCCACAAACATCCCACAAAATCTCCTCAATATCCCACAAAATTCAAGAAAAATCACACAAAATTCCCTAAATCTTCTCAAAACACAACCAAATTCTAGAAAAATATCCCACCAAATCTCCACAAATTCCCACAAAATACATGAAAAATCCCTCAAGATCCCGAAATCGCCTCAATATCCCACAAAATCCCACAAAAATCACACAAAACCTCCACAAGTTTCCACAAAATCTAAGAAAAATTCCTCAAAAGTCTTCAAGTCTCCTCAAAACCACACAAAGTCCTTGAAAAGGCCCACCAAATTCCAGTAAAATCCCACAGATTCTCCACAAATTCCCACAAAATCTAAAACAAATTCCTCAAAATTCTTCAAGTCTCCTCAGAATCCCACACAATTCCATAAAAAACACACAAAATTCCAGAGAAGTCCCACAAAACTCCCTAAATCATTTCAAAACCCTACCAATTCACAGGAATGTCCCACAAAATCTCCACCAATTCCCAGAACATCCCACAGAAATCCCACAAAAATCCCTAAATCTTCTGAAAACTCGACCAAATTCCAGAAACGCCCCATAAAATCAGCACAGTTTCCCACAAAATTCAAGAAAAAACACCACAAAATTCCCTAAATCTTCTCAAAATACCACAAAATTCTTGAAAAGCCCCACCAAATTCCAGAAACATCCCACAAAATTTCCTCAATACACAACAAGATCCCAGAAAAATCACACAAAATTCCCTAAATCTTCTCAAAACACGGCCAAAATCCACAAAAATCCCACCAAATCTCCACAAATTCCCACAGAATACATGAAAAATCCCTGATAATTGGTCAGTTCTCTACAGAATCTCACCAAATTCCTAAAAAGTCCCTCAAAGTTCCACAAACATCCCACAAAATCTCCTCAATATCCCACAAAATTCAAGAAAAATCACACAAAATTCCCTAAATCATCTCAAAACACAACCAAATTCTAGAAAAATATCCCACCAAATCTCCACAAATTCCCACAAAATACATGAAAAATCCCTCAAGATCCCGAAATCGCCTCAATATCCCAAAAAATTCCACAAAAATCCCACAAAACCTCCACAAGTTTCCACAAAATCTAAGAAAAATTCCTCAAAAGTCTTCAAGTCTCCTCAAAACCACACAAAGTCCTTGAAAAGGCCCACCAAATTCCAGTAAAATCCCACAGATTCTCCACAAATTCCCACAAAATCTAAAACAAATTCCTCAAAATTCTTCAAGTCTCCTCAGAATCCCACACAATTCCATAAAAAACACACAAAATTCCAGAGAAGTCCCACAAAACTCCCTAAATCATTTCAAAACCCTACCAATTCACAGGAATGTCCCACAAAATCTCCACCAATTCCCAGAACATCCCACAAAAATCTCACAAAAATCCCTAAATCTTCTGAAAACTCGACCAAATTCCAGAAACGCCCCATAAAATCAGCACAGTTTCCCACAAAATTCAAGAAAAAACACCACAAAATTCCCTAAATCTTCTCAAAACACAACCAAATTCTAGAAAAATATCCCACCAAATCTCCACAAATTCCCACAAAATACATGAGAAATCCCTCAAGATCCCTAAATCGCCTCAATATCCCACAAAATCACACAAAAATCACACAAAACCTCCACAAGTTTCCACAAAATCTAAAACAAATTCCTCAAAATTCTTCAAGTCTCCTCAGAATCCCACACAATTCCAGAAAAAACACACAAAATTCCAGAGAAGTCCCACAAAACTCCCTAAATCATTTCAAAACCCTACCAATTCACAGGAATGTCCCACAAAATCTCCACCAATTCCCAGAACATCCCACAAAAATCTCACAAAAATCCCTAAATCTTCTGAAAACTCGACCAAATTCCAGAAACGCCCCATAAAATCAGCACAGTTTCCCACAAAATTCAAGAAAAAACACCACAAAATTCCCTAAATCTTCTCAAAATACCACAAAATTCTTGAAAAGCCCCACCAAATTCCACAAACATCCCACAAAATGTCCTCAATACCCAACAAAATCCCAGAAAAATCACACAAAATTCCCTAAATCTTCTCAAAACACGGCCAAAATCCACAAAAATCCCACCAAATCTCCACAAATTCCCCACAAATTCCCACAGAATACATGAAAAATCCCTGATAATTGGTCAGTTCTCTACAGAATCTCACCAAATTCCTAAAAAGTCCCTCAAAGTTCCACAAACATCCCACAAAATCTCCTCAATATCCCACAAAATTCAAGAAAAATCACACAAAATTCCCTAAATCTTCTCAAAACACAACCAAATTCTAGAAAAATATCCCACCAAATCTCCACAAATTCCCACAAAATACATGAAAAATCCCTCAAGATCCCGAAATCGCCTCAATATCCCACAAAATCCCACAAAAATCACACAAAACCTCCACAAGTTTCCACAAAATCTAAGAAAAATTCCTCAAAAGTCTTCAAGTCTCCTCAAAACCACACAAAGTCCTTGAAAAGGCCCACCAAATTCCAGTAAAATCCCACAGATTCTCCACAAATTCCCACAAAATCTAAAACAAATTCCTCAAAATTCTTCAAGTCTCCTCAGAATCCCACACAATTCCATAAAAAACACACAAAATTCCAGAGAAGTCCCACAAAACTCCCTAAATCATTTCAAAACCCTACCAATTCACAGGAATGTCCCACAAAATCTCCACCAATTCCCAGAACATCCCACAGAAATCCCACAAAAATCCCTAAATCTTCTGAAAACTCGACCAAATTCCAGAAACGCCCCATAAAATCAGCACAGTTTCCCACAAAATTCAAGAAAAAACACCACAAAATTCCCTAAATCTTCTCAAAATACCACAAAATTCTTGAAAAGCCCCACCAAATTCCAGAAACATCCCACAAAATTTCCTCAATACACAACAAGATCCCAGAAAAATCACACAAAATTCCCTAAATCTTCTCAAAACACGGCCAAAATCCACAAAAATCCCACCAAATCTCCACAAATTCCCACAGAATACATGAAAAATCCCTGATAATTGGTCAGTTCTCTACAGAATCTCACCAAATTCCTAAAAAGTCCCTCAAAGTTCCACAAACATCCCACAAAATCTCCTCAATATCCCACAAAATTCAAGAAAAATCACACAAAATTCCCTAAATCATCTCAAAACACAACCAAATTCTAGAAAAATATCCCACCAAATCTCCACAAATTCCCACAAAATACATGAAAAATCCCTCAAGATCCCGAAATCGCCTCAATATCCCAAAAAATTCCACAAAAATCCCACAAAACCTCCACAAGTTTCCACAAAATCTAAGAAAAATTCCTCAAAAGTCTTCAAGTCTCCTCAAAACCACACAAAGTCCTTGAAAAGGCCCACCAAATTCCAGTAAAATCCCACAGATTCTCCACAAATTCCCACAAAATCTAAAACAAATTCCTCAAAATTCTTCAAGTCTCCTCAGAATCCCACACAATTCCATAAAAAACACACAAAATTCCAGAGAAGTCCCACAAAACTCCCTAAATCATTTCAAAACCCTACCAATTCACAGGAATGTCCCACAAAATCTCCACCAATTCCCAGAACATCCCACAAAAATCTCACAAAAATCCCTAAATCTTCTGAAAACTCAACCAAATTCCAGAAACGCCCCATAAAATCAGCACAGTTTCCCACAAAATTCAAGAAAAAACACCACAAAATTCCCTAAATCTTCTCAAAACACAACCAAATTCTAGAAAAATATCCCACCAAATCTCCACAAATTCCCACAAAATACATGAGAAATCCCTCAAGATCCCTAAATCGCCTCAATATCCCACAAAATCACACAAAAATCCCACAAAACCTCCACAAGTTTCCACAAAATCTAAGAAAAATTCCTCAAAATTCTTCAAGTCTCCTCAAAACCACACAATTCCAGAAAAACCCCACAAAATTCCAGAGAAGTCCCACAAAACTCCCTAAATCATTTCAAAACCCTACCAATTCACAGGAATGTCCCACAAAATCTCCACCAATTCCCAGAACATCCCACAAAAATCCCACAAAAATCCCTAAATCTTCTGAAAACTCGACCAAATTCCAGAAACGCCCCATAAAATCAGCACAGTTTCCCACAAAATTCAAGAAAAAACACCACAAAATTCCCTAAATCTTCTCAAAACACAACCAAATTCTAGAAAAATATCCCACCAAATCTCCACAAATTCCCACAAAATACATGAGAAATCCCTCAAGATCCCTAAATCGCCTCAATATCCCACAAAATCACACAAAAATCACACAAAACCTCCACAAGTTTCCACAAAATCTAAAACAAATTCCTCAAAATTCTTCAAGTCTCCTCAGAATCCCACACAATTCCAGAAAAAACACACAAAATTCCAGAGAAGTCCCACAAAACTCCCTAAATCATTTCAAAACCCTACCAATTCACAGGAATGTCCCACAAAATCTCCACCAATTCCCAGAACATCCCACAAAAATCTCACAAAAATCCCTAAATCTTCTGAAAACTCGACCAAATTCCAGAAACGCCCCATAAAATCAGCACAGTTTCCCACAAAATTCAAGAAAAAACACCACAAAATTCCCTAAATCTTCTCAAAATACCACAAAATTCTTGAAAAGCCCCACCAAATTCCACAAACATCCCACAAAATGTCCTCAATACCCAACAAAATCCCAGAAAAATCACACAAAATTCCCTAAATCTTCTCAAAACACGGCCAAAATCCACAAAAATCCCACCAAATCTCCACAAATTCCCCACAAATTCCCACAGAATACATGAAAAATCCCTGATAATTGGTCAGTTCTCTACAGAATCTCACCAAATTCCTAAAAAGTCCCTCAAAGTTCCACAAACATCCCACAAAATCTCCTCAATATCCCACAAAATTCAAGAAAAATCACACAAAATTCCCTAAATCTTCTCAAAACACAACCAAATTCTAGAAAAATATCCCACCAAATCTCCACAAATTCCCACAAAATACATGAAAAATCCCTCAAGATCCCTAAATCGCCTCAATATCCCAAAAAATTCCACAAAAATCCCACAAAACCTCCACAAGTTTCCAAAAAATCTAAGAAAAATTCCTCAAAAGTCTTCAAGTCTCCTCAAAACCACACAAAGTCCTTGAAAAGGCCCACCAAATTCCAGTAAAATCCCACAGATTCTCCACAAATTCCCACAAAATCTAAAACAAATTCCTCAAAACTCTTCAAGTCTCCTCAGAATCCCACACAATTCCATAAAAAACACACAAAATTCCAGAGAAGTCCCACAAAACTCCCTAAATCATTTCAAAACCCTACCAATTCACAGGAATGTCCCACAAAATCTCCACCAATTCCCAGAACATCCCACAAAAATCTCACAAAAATCCCTAAATCTTCTGAAAACTCGACCAAATTCCAGAAACGCCCCATAAAATCAGCACAGTTTCCCACAAAATTCAAGAAAAAACACCACAAAATTCCCTAAACCTTTTCAAAATACCACAAAATTCTTGAAAAGCCCCACCAAATTCCAGAAACATCCCACAAAATGTCCTCAATATCCAACAAAATCCCAGAAAAGTCCCACAAAATTCCCTAAATCTTCTGAAAACTCTACCAAATTCCAGAAAAATCCCACAGAATCTCCACAAATTCCCACAGAATACATGACAAATCCCTGATAATTCGTCAGTTCTCTACAGAATCTCACCAAATTCCTAAAAAGTCCCTCAAAGTTCCACAAACATCCCACAAAATCTCCCCGGAATCCAATAAAATTCCAGGAAAAATCCCACAGAATTCCCTAAATCTTCTCAAAACATGGCCAAAATCCACAAAAATCCCACCGAATCTCCACAAATTCCCACAGAATACATGAAAATACCCCTGATAATTCCTCAGTTCTCTACAGAATCTCACCAAATTCCAGAAAAGTCCCTCAAAGTTCCACAAACATCCCACAAAATCTCCTCAATATACAACAAAATCCCAGAAAAATCACACAAAATTCCCTAAATCTTCTCAAAACACGACTAAATTCTAGAAAAATATCCCACCAAATCTCCACAAAATCCCACAAAATACATGAAAAATCCCTCAAGATCCCGAAATCACCTCAATATCCCACAAAATCCCACAAAAATCACACAAAACCTCCACAAGTTTCCACAAAATCTAAGAAAAATTCCTCAAAAGTCTTCAAGTCTCCTCAAAACCACACAAAGTCCTTGAAAAGGCCCACCAAATTCCAGTAAAATCCCACAGATTCTCCACAAATTCCCACAAAATCTAAAACAAATTCCTCAAAATTCTTCAAGTCTCCTCAGAATCCCACACAATTCCATAAAAAACACACAAAATTCCAGAGAAGTCCCACAAAACTCCCTAAATCATTTCAAAACCCTACCAATTCACAGGAATGTCCCACAAAATCTCCACCAATTCCCAGAACATCCCACAGAAATCCCACAAAAATCCCTAAATCTTCTGAAAACTCGACCAAATTCCAGAAACGCCCCATAAAATCAGCACAGTTTCCCACAAAATTCAAGAAAAAACACCACAAAATTCCCTAAATCTTCTCAAAATACCACAAAATTCTTGAAAAGCCCCACCAAATTCCAGAAACATCCCACAAAATTTCCTCAATACACAACAAGATCCCAGAAAAATCACACAAAATTCCCTAAATCTTCTCAAAACACGGCCAAAATCCACAAAAATCCCACCAAATCTCCACAAATTCCCACAGAATACATGAAAAATCCCTGATAATTGGTCAGTTCTCTACAGAATCTCACCAAATTCCTAAAAAGTCCCTCAAAGTTCCACAAACATCCCACAAAATCTCCTCAATATCCCACAAAATTCAAGAAAAATCACACAAAATTCCCTAAATCATCTCAAAACACAACCAAATTCTAGAAAAATATCCCACCAAATCTCCACAAATTCCCACAAAATACATGAAAAATCCCTCAAGATCCCGAAATCGCCTCAATATCCCAAAAAATTCCACAAAAATCCCACAAAACCTCCACAAGTTTCCACAAAATCTAAGAAAAATTCCTCAAAAGTCTTCAAGTCTCCTCAAAACCACACAAAGTCCTTGAAAAGGCCCACCAAATTCCAGTAAAATCCCACAGATTCTCCACAAATTCCCACAAAATCTAAAACAAATTCCTCAAAATTCTTCAAGTCTCCTCAGAATCCCACACAATTCCATAAAAAACACACAAAATTCCAGAGAAGTCCCACAAAACTCCCTAAATCATTTCAAAACCCTACCAATTCACAGGAATGTCCCACAAAATCTCCACCAATTCCCAGAACATCCCACAAAAATCTCACAAAAATCCCTAAATCTTCTGAAAACTCAACCAAATTCCAGAAACGCCCCATAAAATCAGCACAGTTTCCCACAAAATTCAAGAAAAAACACCACAAAATTCCCTAAATCTTCTCAAAACACAACCAAATTCTAGAAAAATATCCCACCAAATCTCCACAAATTCCCACAAAATACATGAGAAATCCCTCAAGATCCCTAAATCGCCTCAATATCCCACAAAATCACACAAAAATCCCACAAAACCTCCACAAGTTTCCACAAAATCTAAGAAAAATTCCTCAAAATTCTTCAAGTCTCCTCAAAACCACACAATTCCAGAAAAACCCCACAAAATTCCAGAGAAGTCCCACAAAACTCCCTAAATCATTTCAAAACCCTACCAATTCACAGGAATGTCCCACAAAATCTCCACCAATTCCCAGAACATCCCACAAAAATCCCACAAAAATCCCTAAATCTTCTGAAAACTCGACCAAATTCCAGAAACGCCCCATAAAATCAGCACAGTTTCCCACAAAATTCAAGAAAAAACACCACAAAATTCCCTAAATCTTCTCAAAACACAACCAAATTCTAGAAAAATATCCCACCAAATCTCCACAAATTCCCACAAAATACATGAGAAATCCCTCAAGATCCCTAAATCGCCTCAATATCCCACAAAATCACACAAAAATCACACAAAACCTCCACAAGTTTCCACAAAATCTAAAACAAATTCCTCAAAATTCTTCAAGTCTCCTCAGAATCCCACACAATTCCAGAAAAAACACACAAAATTCCAGAGAAGTCCCACAAAACTCCCTAAATCATTTCAAAACCCTACCAATTCACAGGAATGTCCCACAAAATCTCCACCAATTCCCAGAACATCCCACAAAAATCTCACAAAAATCCCTAAATCTTCTGAAAACTCGACCAAATTCCAGAAACGCCCCATAAAATCAGCAGTTTCCCACAAAATTCAAGAAAAAACACCACAAAATTCCCTAAATCTTCTCAAAATACCACAAAATTCTTGAAAAGCCCCACCAAATTCCAGAAACATCCCACAAAATTTCCTCAATACCCAACAAAATCCCAGAAAAATCACACAAAATTCCCTAAATCTTCTCAAAACACGGCCAAAATCCACAAAAATCCCACCAAATCTCCACAAATTCCCCACAAATTCCCACAGAATACATGAAAAATCCCTGATAATTGGTCAGTTCTCTACAGAATCTCACCAAATTCCTAAAAAGTCCCTCAAAGTTCCACAAACATCCCACAAAATCTCCTCAATATCCCACAAAATTCAAGAAAAATCACACAAAATTCCCTAAATCTTCTCAAAACACAACCAAATTCTAGAAAAATATCCCACCAAATCTCCACAAATTCCCACAAAATACATGAAAAATCCCTCAAGATCCCTAAATCGCCTCAATATCCCAAAAAATTCCACAAAAATCCCACAAAACCTCCACAAGTTTCCAAAAAATCTAAGAAAAATTCCTCAAAAGTCTTCAAGTCTCCTCAAAACCACACAAAGTCCTTGAAAAGGCCCACCAAATTCCAGTAAAATCCCACAGATTCTCCACAAATTCCCACAAAATCTAATACAAATTCCTCAAAACTCTTCAAGTCTCCTCAGAATCCCACACAATTCCATAAAAAACACACAAAATTCCAGAGAAGTCCCACAAAACTCCCTAAATCATTTCAAAACCCTACCAATTCACAGGAATGTCCCACAAAATCTCCACCAATTCCCAGAACATCCCACAAAAATCTCACAAAAATCCCTAAATCTTCTGAAAACTCTACCAAATTCCAGAAAAATCCCACAGAATCTCCACAAATTCCCACAGAATACATGACAAATCCCTGATAATTCGTCAGTTCTCTACAGAATCTCACCAAATTCCTAAAAAGTCCCTCAAAGTTCCACAAACATCCCACAAAATCTCCCCGGAATCCAATAAAATTCCAGGAAAAATCCCCCAAAATTCCCTAAATCTTCTCAAAACATGGCCAAAATCCACAAAAATCCCACCGAATCTCCACAAATTCCCACAGAATACATGAAAATACCCCTGATAATTCCTCAGTTCTCTACAGAATCTCACCAAATTCCAGAAAAGTCCCTCAAAGTGCCAAAAACATCCCACAAAATTTCCTCAATACACAACAAGATCCCAGAAAAATCACACAAAATTCCCTAAATCTTCTCAAAACACGGCCAAAATCCACAAAAATCCCACCAAATCTCCACAAATTCCCACAGAATACATGAAAAATCCCTGATAATTGGTCAGTTCTCTACAGAATCTCACCAAATTCCTAAAAAGTCCCTCAAAGTTCCACAAACATCCCACAAAATCTCCTCAATATCCCACAAAATTCAAGAAAAATCACACAAAATTCCCTAAATCATCTCAAAACACAACCAAATTCTAGAAAAATATCCCACCAAATCTCCACAAATTCCCACAAAATACATGAAAAATCCCTCAAGATCCCGAAATCGCCTCAATATCCCAAAAAATTCCACAAAAATCCCACAAAACCTCCACAAGTTTCCACAAAATCTAAGAAAAATTCCTCAAAAGTCTTCAAGTCTCCTCAAAACCACACAAAGTCCTTGAAAAGGCCCACCAAATTCCAGTAAAATCCCACAGATTCTCCACAAATTCCCACAAAATCTAAAACAAATTCCTCAAAATTCTTCAAGTCTCCTCAGAATCCCACACAATTCCATAAAAAACACACAAAATTCCAGAGAAGTCCCACAAAACTCCCTAAATCATTTCAAAACCCTACCAATTCACAGGAATGTCCCACAAAATCTCCACCAATTCCCAGAACATCCCACAAAAATCTCACAAAAATCCCTAAATCTTCTGAAAACTCAACCAAATTCCAGAAACGCCCCATAAAATCAGCACAGTTTCCCACAAAATTCAAGAAAAAACACCACAAAATTCCCTAAATCTTCTCAAAACACAACCAAATTCTAGAAAAATATCCCACCAAATCTCCACAAATTCCCACAAAATACATGAGAAATCCCTCAAGATCCCTAAATCGCCTCAATATCCCACAAAATCACACAAAAATCCCACAAAACCTCCACAAGTTTCCACAAAATCTAAGAAAAATTCCTCAAAATTCTTCAAGTCTCCTCAAAACCACACAATTCCAGAAAAACCCCACAAAATTCCAGAGAAGTCCCACAAAACTCCCTAAATCATTTCAAAACCCTACCAATTCACAGGAATGTCCCACAAAATCTCCACCAATTCCCAGAACATCCCACAAAAATCCCACAAAAATCCCTAAATCTTCTGAAAACTCGACCAAATTCCAGAAACGCCCCATAAAATCAGCACAGTTTCCCACAAAATTCAAGAAAAAACACCACAAAATTCCCTAAATCTTCTCAAAACACAACCAAATTCTAGAAAAATATCCCACCAAATCTCCACAAATTCCCACAAAATACATGAGAAATCCCTCAAGATCCCTAAATCGCCTCAATATCCCACAAAATCACACAAAAATCACACAAAACCTCCACAAGTTTCCACAAAATCTAAGAAAAATTCCTCAAAATTCTTCAAGTCTCCTCAGAATCCCACACAATTCCATAAAAAACACACAAAATTCCAGAGAAGTCCCACAAAACTCCCTAAATCATTTCAAAACCCTACCAATTCACAGGAATGTCCCACAAAATCTCCACCAATTCCCAGAACATCCCACAAAAATCTCACAAAAATCCCTAAATCTTCTGAAAACTCTACCAAATTCCAGAAAAATCCCACAGAATCTCCACAAATTCCCACAGAATACATGACAAATCCCTGATAATTCGTCAGTTCTCTACAGAATCTCACCAAATTCCTAAAAAGTCCCTCAAAGTTCCACAAACATCCCACAAAATCTCCCCGGAATCCAATAAAATTCCAGGAAAAATCCCCCAAAATTCCCTAAATCTTCTCAAAACATGGCCAAAATCCACAAAAATCCCACCGAATCTCCACAAATTCCCACAGAATACATGAAAATACCCCTGATAATTCCTCAGTTCTCTACAGAATCTCACCAAATTCCAGAAAAGTCCCTCAAAGTGCCAAAAACATCCCACAAAATTTCCTCAATACACAACAAGATCCCAGAAAAATCACACAAAATTCCCTAAATCTTCTCAAAACACGGCCAAAATCCACAAAAATCCCACCAAATCTCCACAAATTCCCACAGAATACATGAAAAATCCCTGATAATTGGTCAGTTCTCTACAGAATCTCACCAAATTCCTAAAAAGTCCCTCAAAGTTCCACAAACATCCCACAAAATCTCCTCAATATCCCACAAAATTCAAGAAAAATCACACAAAATTCCCTAAATCATCTCAAAACACAACCAAATTCTAGAAAAATATCCCACCAAATCTCCACAAATTCCCACAAAATACATGAAAAATCCCTCAAGATCCCGAAATCGCCTCAATATCCCAAAAAATTCCACAAAAATCCCACAAAACCTCCACAAGTTTCCACAAAATCTAAGAAAAATTCCTCAAAAGTCTTCAAGTCTCCTCAAAACCACACAAAGTCCTTGAAAAGGCCCACCAAATTCCAGTAAAATCCCACAGATTCTCCACAAATTCCCACAAAATCTAAAACAAATTCCTCAAAATTCTTCAAGTCTCCTCAGAATCCCACACAATTCCATAAAAAACACACAAAATTCCAGAGAAGTCCCACAAAACTCCCTAAATCATTTCAAAACCCTACCAATTCACAGGAATGTCCCACAAAATCTCCACCAATTCCCAGAACATCCCACAAAAATCTCACAAAAATCCCTAAATCTTCTGAAAACTCAACCAAATTCCAGAAACGCCCCATAAAATCAGCACAGTTTCCCACAAAATTCAAGAAAAAACACCACAAAATTCCCTAAATCTTCTCAAAACACAACCAAATTCTAGAAAAATATCCCACCAAATCTCCACAAATTCCCACAAAATACATGAGAAATCCCTCAAGATCCCTAAATCGCCTCAATATCCCACAAAATCACACAAAAATCCCACAAAACCTCCACAAGTTTCCACAAAATCTAAGAAAAATTCCTCAAAATTCTTCAAGTCTCCTCAAAACCACACAATTCCAGAAAAACCCCACAAAATTCCAGAGAAGTCCCACAAAACTCCCTAAATCATTTCAAAACCCTACCAATTCACAGGAATGTCCCACAAAATCTCCACCAATTCCCAGAACATCCCACAAAAATCCCACAAAAATCCCTAAATCTTCTGAAAACTCGACCAAATTCCAGAAACGCCCCATAAAATCAGCACAGTTTCCCACAAAATTCAAGAAAAAACACCACAAAATTCCCTAAATCTTCTCAAAACACAACCAAATTCTAGAAAAATATCCCACCAAATCTCCACAAATTCCCACAAAATACATGAGAAATCCCTCAAGATCCCTAAATCGCCTCAATATCCCACAAAATCACACAAAAATCACACAAAACCTCCACAAGTTTCCACAAAATCTAAGAAAAATTCCTCAAAATTCTTCAAGTCTCCTCAGAATCCCACACAATTCCAGAAAAAACACACAAAATTCCAGAGAAGTCCCACAAAACTCCCTAAATCATTTCAAAACCCTACCAATTCACAGGAATGTCCCACAAAATCTCCACCAATTCCCAGAACATCCCACAAAAATCCCACAAAAATCCCTAAATCTTCTGAAAACTCGACCAAATTCCAGAAACGCCCCATAAAATCAGCACAGTTTCCCACAAAATTCAAGAAAAAACACCACAAAATTCCCTAAATCTTCTCAAAATACCACAAAATTCTTGAAAAGCCCCACCAAATTCCACAAACATCCCACAAAATGTCCTCAATACCCAACAAAATCCCAGAAAAATCACACAAAATTCCCTAAATCTTCTCAAAACACGGCCAAAATCCACAAAAATCCCACCAAATCTCCACAAATTCCCCACAAATTCCCACAGAATACATGAAAAATCCCTGATAATTGGTCAGTTCTCTACAGAATCTCACCAAATTCCTAAAAAGTCCCTCAAAGTTCCACAAACATCCCACAAAATCTCCTCAATATCCCACAAAATTCAAGAAAAATCACACAAAATTCCCTAAATCTTCTCAAAACACAACCAAATTCTAGAAAAATATCCCACCAAATCTCCACAAATTCCCACAAAATACATGAAAAATCCCTCAAGATCCCTAAATCGCCTCAATATCCCAAAAAATTCCACAAAAATCCCACAAAACCTCCACAAGTTTCCAAAAAATCTAAGAAAAATTCCTCAAAAGTCTTCAAGTCTCCTCAAAACCACACAAAGTCCTTGAAAAGGCCCACCAAATTCCAGTAAAATCCCACAGATTCTCCACAAATTCCCACAAAATCTAAAACAAATTCCTCAAAACTCTTCAAGTCTCCTCAGAATCCCACACAATTCCATAAAAAACACACAAAATTCCAGAGAAGTCCCACAAAACTCCCTAAATCATTTCAAAACCCTACCAATTCACAGGAATGTCCCACAAAATCTCCACCAATTCCCAGAACATCCCACAAAAATCTCACAAAAATCCCTAAATCTTCTGAAAACTCGACCAAATTCCAGAAACGCCCCATAAAATCAGCACAGTTTCCCACAAAATTCAAGAAAAAACACCACAAAATTCCCTAAACCTTTTCAAAATACCACAAAATTCTTGAAAAGCCCCACCAAATTCCAGAAACATCCCACAAAATGTCCTCAATATCCAACAAAATCCCAGAAAAGTCCCACAAAATTCCCTAAATCTTCTGAAAACTCTACCAAATTCCAGAAAAATCCCACAGAATCTCCACAAATTCCCACAGAATACATGACAAATCCCTGATAATTCGTCAGTTCTCTACAGAATCTCACCAAATTCCTAAAAAGTCCCTCAAAGTTCCACAAACATCCCACAAAATCTCCCCAGAATCCAATAAAATTCCAGGAAAAATCCCACAAAATTCCCTAAATCTTCTCAAAACATGGCCAAAATCCACAAAAATCCCACCGAATCTCCACAAATTCCCACAGAATACATGAAAATACCCCTGATAATTCCTCAGTTCTCTACAGAATCTCACCAAATTCCAGAAAAGTCCCTCAAAGTGCCAAAAACATCCCACAAAATCTCCTCAATATACAACAAAATCCCAGAAAAATCACACAAAATTCCCTAAATCTTCTCAAAACACGACTAAATTCTAGAAAAATATCCCACCAAATCTCCACAAATTCCCACAGAATACATGAAAAATCCCTGATAATTGGTCAGTTCTCTACAGAATCTCACCAAATTCCTAAAAAGTCCCTCAAAGTTCCACAAACATCCCACAAAATCTCCTCAATATCCCACAAAATTCAAGAAAAATCACACAAAATTCCCTAAATCATCTCAAAACACAACCAAATTCTAGAAAAATATCCCACCAAATCTCCACAAAATCCCACAAAATACATGAAAAATCCCTCAAGATCCCGAAATCGCCTCAATATCCCACAAAATCCCACAAAAATCACAGAAAACCTCCACAAGTTTCCACAAAATCTAAGAAAAATTCCTCAAAAGTCTTCAAGTCTCCTCAAAACCACACAAAGTCCTTGAAAAGGCCCACCAAATTCCAGTAAAATCCCACAGATTCTCCACAAATTCCCACAAAATCTAAAACAAATTCCTCAAAATTCTTCAAGTCTCCTCAGAATCCCACACAATTCCATAAAAAACACACAAAATTCCAGAGAAGTCCCACAAAACTCCCTAAATCATTTCAAAACCCTACCAATTCACAGGAATGTCCCACAAAATCTCCACCAATTCCCAGAACATCCCACAGAAATCCCACAAAAATCCCTAAATCTTCTGAAAACTCGACCAAATTCCAGAAACGCCCCATAAAATCAGCACAGTTTCCCACAAAATTCAAGAAAAAACACCACAAAATTCCCTAAATCTTCTCAAAATACCACAAAATTCTTGAAAAGCCCCACCAAATTCCAGAAACATCCCACAAAATTTCCTCAATACACAACAAGATCCCAGAAAAATCACACAAAATTCCCTAAATCTTCTCAAAACACGGCCAAAATCCACAAAAATCCCACCAAATCTCCACAAATTCCCACAGAATACATGAAAAATCCCTGATAATTGGTCAGTTCTCTACAGAATCTCACCAAATTCCTAAAAAGTCCCTCAAAGTTCCACAAACATCCCACAAAATCTCCTCAATATCCCACAAAATTCAAGAAAAATCACACAAAATTCCCTAAATCATCTCAAAACACAACCAAATTCTAGAAAAATATCCCACCAAATCTCCACAAATTCCCACAAAATACATGAAAAATCCCTCAAGATCCCGAAATCGCCTCAATATCCCAAAAAATTCCACAAAAATCCCACAAAACCTCCACAAGTTTCCACAAAATCTAAGAAAAATTCCTCAAAAGTCTTCAAGTCTCCTCAAAACCACACAAAGTCCTTGAAAAGGCCCACCAAATTCCAGTAAAATCCCACAGATTCTCCACAAATTCCCACAAAATCTAAAACAAATTCCTCAAAATTCTTCAAGTCTCCTCAGAATCCCACACAATTCCATAAAAAACACACAAAATTCCAGAGAAGTCCCACAAAACTCCCTAAATCATTTCAAAACCCTACCAATTCACAGGAATGTCCCACAAAATCTCCACCAATTCCCAGAACATCCCACAAAAATCTCACAAAAATCCCTAAATCTTCTGAAAACTCAACCAAATTCCAGAAACGCCCCATAAAATCAGCACAGTTTCCCACAAAATTCAAGAAAAAACACCACAAAATTCCCTAAATCTTCTCAAAACACAACCAAATTCTAGAAAAATATCCCACCAAATCTCCACAAATTCCCACAAAATACATGAGAAATCCCTCAAGATCCCTAAATCGCCTCAATATCCCACAAAATCACACAAAAATCCCACAAAACCTCCACAAGTTTCCACAAAATCTAAGAAAAATTCCTCAAAATTCTTCAAGTCTCCTCAAAACCACACAATTCCAGAAAAACCCCACAAAATTCCAGAGAAGTCCCACAAAACTCCCTAAATCATTTCAAAACCCTACCAATTCACAGGAATGTCCCACAAAATCTCCACCAATTCCCAGAACATCCCACAAAAATCCCACAAAAATCCCTAAATCTTCTGAAAACTCGACCAAATTCCAGAAACGCCCCATAAAATCAGCACAGTTTCCCACAAAATTCAAGAAAAAACACCACAAAATTCCCTAAATCTTCTCAAAACACAACCAAATTCTAGAAAAATATCCCACCAAATCTCCACAAATTCCCACAAAATACATGAGAAATCCCTCAAGATCCCTAAATCGCCTCAATATCCCACAAAATCACACAAAAATCACACAAAACCTCCACAAGTTTCCACAAAATCTAAAACAAATTCCTCAAAATTCTTCAAGTCTCCTCAGAATCCCACACAATTCCAGAAAAAACACACAAAATTCCAGAGAAGTCCCACAAAACTCCCTAAATCATTTCAAAACCCTACCAATTCACAGGAATGTCCCACAAAATCTCCACCAATTCCCAGAACATCCCACAAAAATCTCACAAAAATCCCTAAATCTTCTGAAAACTCGACCAAATTCCAGAAACGCCCCATAAAATCAGCACAGTTTCCCACAAAATTCAAGAAAAAACACCACAAAATTCCCTAAATCTTCTCAAAATACCACAAAATTCTTGAAAAGCCCCACCAAATTCCACAAACATCCCACAAAATTTCCTCAATACCCAACAAAATCCCAGAAAAATCACACAAAATTCCCTAAATCTTCTCAAAACACGGCCAAAATCCACAAAAATCCCACCAAATCTCCACAAATTCCCCACAAATTCCCACAGAATACATGAAAAATCCCTGATAATTGGTCAGTTCTCTACAGAATCTCACCAAATTCCTAAAAAGTCCCTCAAAGTTCCACAAACATCCCACAAAATCTCCTCAATATCCCACAAAATTCAAGAAAAATCACACAAAATTCCCTAAATCTTCTCAAAACACAACCAAATTCTAGAAAAATATCCCACCAAATCTCCACAAATTCCTACAAAATACATGAAAAATCCCTCAAGATCCCTAAATCGCCTCAATATCCCAAAAAATTCCACAAAAATCCCACAAAACCTCCACAAGTTTCCAAAAAATCTAAGAAAAATTCCTCAAAAGTCTTCAAGTCTCCTCAAAACCACACAAAGTCCTTGAAAAGGCCCACCAAATTCCAGTAAAATCCCACAGATTCTCCACAAATTCCCACAAAATCTAATACAAATTCCTCAAAACTCTTCAAGTCTCCTCAGAATCCCACACAATTCCATAAAAAACACACAAAATTCCAGAGAAGTCCCACAAAACTCCCTAAATCATTTCAAAACCCTACCAATTCACAGGAATGTCCCACAAAATCTCCACCAATTCCCAGAACATCCCACAAAAATCTCACAAAAATCCCTAAATCTTCTGAAAACTCGACCAAATTCCAGAAACGCCCCATAAAATCAGCACAGTTTCCCACAAAATTCAAGAAAAAACACCACAAAATTCCCTAAACCTTTTCAAAATACCACAAAATTCTTGAAAAGCCCCACCAAATTCCAGAAACATCCCACAAAATGTCTTCAATATCCAACAAAATCCCAGAAAAGTCCCACAAAATTCCCTAAATCTTCTGAAAACTCTACCAAATTCCAGAAAAATCCCACAGAATCTCCACAAATTCCCACAGAATACATGACAAATCCCTGATAATTCGTCAGTTCTCTACAGAATCTCACCAAATTCCTAAAAAGTCCCTCAAAGTTCCACAAACATCCCACAAAATCTCCCCGGAATCCAATAAAATTCCAGGAAAAATCCCACAAAATTCCCTAAATCTTCTCAAAACATGGCCAAAATCCACAAAAATCCCACCAAATCTCCACAAATTCCCACAGAATACATGAAAATACCCCTGATAATTCCTCAGTTCTCTACAGAATCTCACCAAATTCCAGAAAAGTCCCTCAAAGTGCCAAAAACATCCCACAAAATCTCCTCAATATACAACAAAATCCCAGAAAAATCACACAAAATTCCCTAAATCTTCTCAAAACACGACTAAATTCTAGAAAAATATCCCACCAAATCTCCACAAAATCCCACAAAATACATGAAAAATCCCTGATAATTGGTCAGTTCTCTACAGAATCTCACCAAATTCCTAAAAAGTCCCTCAAACTTCCTCAAACATCCCACAAAATCTCCTCAATATCCCACAAAATTCAAGAAAAATCACACAAAATTCCCTAAATCTTCTCAAAACACAACCAAATTCTAGAAAAATATCCCACCAAATCTCCACAAATTCCCACAAAATACATGAGAAATCCCTCAAGATCCCTAAATCGCCTCAATATCCCACAAAATCACACAAAAATCACACAAAACCTCCACAAGTTTCCACAAAATCTAAGAAAAATTCCTCAAAATTCTTCAAGTCTCCTCAAAACCACACAAAGTCCTTGAAAAGGCCCACCAAATTCCAGTAAAATCCCACAGATTCTCCACAAATTCCCACAAAATCTAAAACAAATTCCTCAAAATTCTTCAAGTCTCCTCAGAATCCCACACAATTCCATAAAAAACACACAAAATTCCAGAGAAGTCCCACAAAACTCCCTAAATCATTTCAAAACCCTACCAATTCACAGGAATGTCCCACAAAATCTCCACCAATTCCCAGAACATCCCACAAAAATCCCACAAAAATCCCTAAATCTTCTGAAAACTCGACCAAATTCCAGAAACGCCCCATAAAATCAGCACAGTTTCCCACAAAATTCAAGAAAAAACACCACAAAATTCCCTAAATCTTCTCAAAACACAACCAAATTCTAGAAAAATATCCCACCAAATCTCCACAAATTCCCACAAAATACATGAGAAATCCCTCAAGATCCCTAAATCGCCTCAATATCCCACAAAATCACACAAAAATCACACAAAACCTCCACAAGTTTCCACAAAATCTAAAACAAATTCCTCAAAATTCTTCAAGTCTCCTCAGAATCCCACACAATTCCAGAAAAAACACACAAAATTCCAGAGAAGTCCCACAAAACTCCCTAAATCATTTCAAAACCCTACCAATTCACAGGAATGTCCCACAAAATCTCCACCAATTCCCAGAACATCCCACAAAAATCCCACAAAAATCCCTAAATCTTCTGAAAACTCGACCAAATTCCAGAAACGCCCCATAAAATCAGCACAGTTTCCCACAAAATTCAAGAAAAAACAGCACAAAATTCCCTAAATCTTCTCAAAACACAACCAAATTCTAGAAAAATATCCCACCAAATCTCCACAAATTCCCACAAAATACATGAGAAATCCCTCAAGATCCCTAAATTGCCTCAATATCCCACAAAATCACACAAAAATCACACAAAACCTCCACAAGTTTCCACAAAATCTAAAACAAATTCCTCAAAATTCTTCAAGTCTCCTCAGAATCCCACACAATTCCAGAAAAAACACACAAAATTCCAGAGAAGTCCCACAAAACTCCCTAAATCATTTCAAAACCCTACCAATTCACAGGAATGTCCCACAAAATCTCCACCAATTCCCAGAACATCCCACAAAAATCTCACAAAAATCCCTAAATCTTCTGAAAACTCGACCAAATTCCAGAAACGCCCCATAAAATCAGCACAGTTTCCCACAAAATTCAAGAAAAAACACCACAAAATTCCCTAAATCTTCTCAAAATACCACAAAATTCTTGAAAAGCCCCACCAAATTCCAGAAACATCCCACAAAATTTCCTCAATACACAACAAAATCCCAGAAAAATCACACAAAATTCCCTAAATCTTCTCAAAACACGGCCAAAATCCACAAAAATCCCACCAAATCTCCACAAATTCCCCACAAATTCCCACAGAATACATGAAAAATCCCTGATAATTGGTCAGTTCTCTACAGAATCTCACCAAATTCCTAAAAAGTCCCTCAAAGTTCCACAAACATCCCACAAAATCTCCTCAATATCCCACAAAATTCAAGAAAAATCACACAAAATTCCCTAAATCTTCTCAAAACACAACCAAATTCTAGAAAAATATCCCACCAAATCTCCACAAATTCCCACAAAATACATGAAAAATCCCTCAAGATCCCTAAATCGCCTCAATATCCCAAAAAATTCCACAAAAATCCCACAAAACCTCCACAAGTTTCCAAAAAATCTAAGAAAAATTCCTCAAAAGTCTTCAAGTCTCCTCAAAACCACACAAAGTCCTTGAAAAGGCCCACCAAATTCCAGTAAAATCCCACAGATTCTCCACAAATTCCCACAAAATCTAATACAAATTCCTCAAAACTCTTCAAGTCTCCTCAGAATCCCACACAATTCCATAAAAAACACACAAAATTCCAGAGAAGTCCCACAAAACTCCCTAAATCATTTCAAAGCCCTACCAATTCACAGGAATGTCCCACAAAATCTCCACCAATTCCCAGAACATCCCACAAAAATCTCACAAAAATCCCTAAATCTTCTGAAAACTCGACCAAATTCCAGAAACGCCCCATAAAATCAGCACAGTTTCCCACAAAATTCAAGAAAAAACACCACAAAATTCCCTAAACCTTTTCAAAATACCACAAAATTCTTGAAAAGCCCCACCAAATTCCAGAAACATCCCACAAAATGTCTTCAATATCCAACAAAATCCCAGAAAAGTCCCACAAAATTCCCTAAATCTTCTGAAAACTCTACCAAATTCCAGAAAAATCCCACAGAATCTCCACAAATTCCCACAGAATACATGACAAATCCCTGATAATTCGTCAGTTCTCTACAGAATCTCACCAAATTCCTAAAAAGTCCCTCAAAGTTCCACAAACATCCCACAAAATCTCCCCGGAATCCAATAAAATTCCAGGAAAAATCCCACAAAATTCCCTAAATCTTCTCAAAACATGGCCAAAATCCACAAAAATCCCACCGAATCTCCACAAATTCCCACAGAATACATGAAAATACCCCTGATAATTCCTCAGTTCTCTACAGAATCTCACCAAATTCCAGAAAAGTCCCTCAAAGTGCCAAAAACATCCCACAAAATCCCCTCAATATACAACAAAATCCCAGAAAAATCACACAAAATTCCCTAAATCTTCTCAAAACACGACTAAATTCTAGAAAAATATCCCACCAAATCTCCACAAAATCCCACAAAATACATGAAAAATCCCTGATAATTGGTCAGTTCTCTACAGAATCTCACCAAATTCCTAAAAAGTCCCTCAAACTTCCTCAAACATCCCACAAAATCTCCTCAATATCCCACAAAATTCAAGAAAAATCACACAAAATTCCCTAAATCTTCTCAAAACACAACCAAATTCTAGAAAAATATCCCACCAAATCTCCACAAATTCCCACAAAATACATGAGAAATCCCTCAAGATCCCTAAATCGCCTCAATATCCCACAAAATCACACAAAAATCACACAAAACCTCCACAAGTTTCCACAAAATCTAAGAAAAATTCCTCAAAATTCTTCAAGTCTCCTCAAAACCACACAAAGTCCTTGAAAAGGCCCACCAAATTCCAGTAAAATCCCACAGATTCTCCACAAATTCCCACAAAATCTAAAACAAATTCCTCAAAATTCTTCAAGTCTCCTCAGAATCCCACACAATTCCATAAAAAACACACAAAATTCCAGAGAAGTCCCACAAAACTCCCTAAATCATTTCAAAACCCTACCAATTCACAGGAATGTCCCACAAAATCTCCACCAATTCCCAGAACATCCCACAAAAATCTCACAAAAATCCCTAAATCTTCTGAAAACTCGACCAAATTCCAGAAACGCTCCATAAAATCAGCACAGTTTCCCACAAAATTCAAGAAAAAACACCACAAAATTCCCTAAATCTTCTCAAAACACAACCAAATTCTAGAAAAATATCCCACCAAATCTCCACAAATTCCCACAAAATACATGAAAAATCCCTCAAGATCCCTAAATTGCCTCAATATCCCACAAAATCACACAAAAATCCCACAAAACCTCCACAAGTTTCCACAAAATCTAAGAAAAATTCCTCAAAATTCTTCAAGTCTCCTCAGAATCCCACACAATTCCAGAAAAAACACACAAAATTCCAGAGAAGTCCCACAAAACTCCCTAAAGCATTTCAAACCCTACCAATTCACAGGAATGTCCCACAAAATCTCCACCAATTCCCAGAACATCCCACAAAAATCCCACAAAAATCCCTAAATCTTCTGAAAACTCGACCAAATTCCAGAAACGCCCCATAAAATCAGCACAGTTTCCCACAAAATTCAAGAAAAAACACCACAAAATTCCCTAAATCTTCTCAAAACACAACCAAATTCTAGAAAAATATCCCACCAAATCTCCACAAATTCCCACAAAATACATGAGAAATCCCTCAAGATCCCTAAATCGCCTCAATATCCCACAAAATCACACAAAAATCACACAAAACCTCCACAAGTTTCCACAAAATCTAAAACAAATTCCTCAAAATTCTTCAAGTCTCCTCAGAATCCCACACAATTCCAGAAAAAACACACAAAATTCCAGAGAAGTCCCACAAAACTCCCTAAATCATTTCAAAACCCTACCAATTCACAGGAATGTCCCACAAAATCTCCACCAATTCCCAGAACATCCCACAAAAATCTCACAAAAATCCCTAAATCTTCTGAAAACTCGACCAAATTCCAGAAACGCCCCATAAAATCAGCACAGTTTCCCACAAAATTCAAGAAAAAACACCACAAAATTCCCTAAACCTTTTCAAAATACCACAAAATTCTTGAAAAGCCCCACCAAATTCCAGAAACATCCCACAAAATGTCCTCAATATCCAACAAAATCCCAGAAAAGTCCCACAAAATTCCCTAAATCTTCTCAAAACTCTACCAAATTCCAGAAAAATCCCACAGAATCTCCACAAATTCCCACAGAATACATGACAAATCCCTGATAATTCGTCAGTTCTCTACAGAATCTCACCAAATTCCTAAAAAGTCCCTCAAAGTTCCACAAACATCCCACAAAATCTCCCCGGAATCCAATAAAATTCCAGGAAAAATCCCACAAAATTCCCTAAATCTTCTCAAAACATGGCCAAAATCCACAAAAATCCCAACGAATCTCCACAAATTCCCACAGAATACATGAAAATACCCCTGATAATTCCTCAGTTCTCTACAGAATCTCACCAAATTCCAGAAAAGTCCCTCAAAGTTCCACAAACATCCCACAAAATCTCCTCAATATACAACAAAATCCCAGAAAAATCACACAAAATTCCCTAAATCTTCTCAAAACACGACTAAATTCTAGAAAAATATCCCACCAAATCTCCACAAATTCCCACAGAATACATGAAAAATCCCTGATAATTGGTCAGTTCTCTGCAGAATCTCACCAAATTCCTAAAAAGTCCCTCAAAGTTCCACAAACATCCCACAAAATCTCCTCAATATCCCACAAAATTCAAGAAAAATCACACAAAATTCCCTAAATCATCTCAAAACACAACCAAATTCTAGAAAAATATCCCACCAAATCTCCACAAAATCCCACAAAATACATGAAAAATCCCTCAAGATCCCGAAATCGCCTCAATATCCCACAAAATCCCACAAAAATCACACAAAACCTCCACAAGTTTCCACAAAATCTAAGAAAAATTCCTCAAAAGTCTTCAAGTCTCCTCAAAACCACACAAAGTCCTTGAAAAGGCCCACCAAATTCCAGTAAAATCCCACAGATTCTCCACAAATTCCCACAAAATCTAAAACAAATTCCTCAAAATTCTTCAAGTCTCCTCAGAATCCCACACAATTCCATAAAAAACACACAAAATTCCAGAGAAGTCCCACAAAACTCCCTAAATCATTTCAAAACCCTACCAATTCACAGGAATGTCCCACAAAATCTCCACCAATTCCCAGAACATCCCACAGAAATCCCACAAAAATCCCTAAATCTTCTGAAAACTCGACCAAATTCCAGAAACGCCCCATAAAATCAGCAGAGTTTCCCACAAAATTCAAGAAAAAACACCACAAAATTCCCTAAATCTTCTCAAAATACCACAAAATTCTTGAAAAGCCCCACCAAATTCCAGAAACATCCCACAAAATTTCCTCAATACACAACAAGATCCCAGAAAAATCACACAAAATTCCCTAAATCTTCTCAAAACACGGCCAAAATCCACAAAAATCCCACCAAATCTCCACAAATTCCCACAGAATACATGAAAAATCCCTGATAATTGGTCAGTTCTCTACAGAATCTCACCAAATTCCTAAAAAGTCCCTCAAAGTTCCACAAACATCCCACAAAATCTCCTCAATATCCCACAAAATTCAAGAAAAATCACACAAAATTCCCTAAATCATCTCAAAACACAACCAAATTCTAGAAAAATATCCCACCAAATCTCCACAAATTCCCACAAAATACATGAAAAATCCCTCAAGATCCCGAAATCGCCTCAATATCCCAAAAAATTCCACAAAAATCCCACAAAACCTCCACAAGTTTCCACAAAATCTAAGAAAAATTCCTCAAAAGTCTTCAAGTCTCCTCAAAACCACACAAAGTCCTTGAAAAGGCCCACCAAATTCCAGTAAAATCCCACAGATTCTCCACAAATTCCCACAAAATCTAAAACAAATTCCTCAAAATTCTTCAAGTCTCCTCAGAATCCCACACAATTCCATAAAAAACACACAAAATTCCAGAGAAGTCCCACAAAACTCCCTAAATCATTTCAAAACCCTACCAATTCACAGGAATGTCCCACAAAATCTCCACCAATTCCCAGAACATCCCACAAAAATCTCACAAAAATCCCTAAATCTTCTGAAAACTCAACCAAATTCCAGAAACGCCCCATAAAATCAGCACAGTTTCCCACAAAATTCAAGAAAAAACACCACAAAATTCCCTAAATCTTCTCAAAACACAACCAAATTCTAGAAAAATATCCCACCAAATCTCCACAAATTCCCACAAAATACATGAGAAATCCCTCAAGATCCCTAAATCGCCTCAATATCCCACAAAATCACACAAAAATCCCACAAAACCTCCACAAGTTTCCACAAAATCTAAGAAAAATTCCTCAAAATTCTTCAAGTCTCCTCAAAACCACACAATTCCAGAAAAACCCCACAAAATTCCAGAGAAGTCCCACAAAACTCCCTAAATCATTTCAAAACCCTACCAATTCACAGGAATGTCCCACAAAATCTCCACCAATTCCCAGAACATCCCACAAAAATCCCACAAAAATCCCTAAATCTTCTGAAAACTCGACCAAATTCCAGAAACGCCCCATAAAATCAGCACAGTTTCCCACAAAATTCAAGAAAAAACACCACAAAATTCCCTAAATCTTCTCAAAACACAACCAAATTCTAGAAAAATATCCCACCAAATCTCCACAAATTCCCACAAAATACATGAGAAATCCCTCAAGATCCCTAAATCGCCTCAATATCCCACAAAATCACACAAAAATCACACAAAACCTCCACAAGTTTCCACAAAATCTAAAACAAATTCCTCAAAATTCTTCAAGTCTCCTCAGAATCCCACACAATTCCAGAAAAAACACACAAAATTCCAGAGAAGTCCCACAAAACTCCCTAAATCATTTCAAAACCCTACCAATTCACAGGAATGTCCCACAAAATCTCCACCAATTCCCAGAACATCCCACAAAAATCTCACAAAAATCCCTAAATCTTCTGAAAACTCGACCAAATTCCAGAAACGCCCCATAAAATCAGCACAGTTTCCCACAAAATTCAAGAAAAAACACCACAAAATTCCCTAAATCTTCTCAAAATACCACAAAATTCTTGAAAAGCCCCACCAAATTCCAGAAACATCCCACAAAATTTCCTCAATACACAACAAAATCCCAGAAAAATCACACAAAATTCCCTAAATCTTCTCAAAACACGGCCAAAATCCACAAAAATCCCACCAAATCTCCACAAATTCCCCACAAATTCCCACAGAATACATGAAAAATCCCTGATAATTGGTCAGTTCTCTACAGAATCTCACCAAATTCCTAAAAAGTCCCTCAAAGTTCCACAAACATCCCACAAAATCTCCTCAATATCCCACAAAATTCAAGAAAAATCACACAAAATTCCCTAAATCTTCTCAAAACACAACCAAATTCTAGAAAAATATCCCACCAAATCTCCACAAATTCCCACAAAATACATGAAAAATCCCTCAAGATCCCTAAATCGCCTCAATATCCCAAAAAATTCCACAAAAATCCCACAAAACCTCCACAAGTTTCCAAAAAATCTAAGAAAAATTCCTCAAAAGTCTTCAAGTCTCCTCAAAACCACACAAAGTCCTTGAAAAGGCCCACCAAATTCCAGTAAAATCCCACAGATTCTCCACAAATTCCCACAAAATCTAATACAAATTCCTCAAAACTCTTCAAGTCTCCTCAGAATCCCACACAATTCCATAAAAAACACACAAAATTCCAGAGAAGTCCCACAAAACTCCCTAAATCATTTCAAAACCCTACCAATTCACAGGAATGTCCCACAAAATCTCCACCAATTCCCAGAACATCCCACAAAAATCTCACAAAAATCCCTAAATCTTCTGAAAACTCGACCAAATTCCAGAAACGCCCCATAAAATCAGCACAGTTTCCCACAAAATTCAAGAAAAAACACCACAAAATTCCCTAAACCTTTTCAAAATACCACAAAATTCTTGAAAAGCCCCACCAAATTCCAGAAACATCCCACAAAATGTCTTCAATATCCAACAAAATCCCAGAAAAGTCCCACAAAATTCCCTAAATCTTCTGAAAACTCTACCAAATTCCAGAAAAATCCCACAGAATCTCCACAAATTCCCACAGAATACATGACAAATCCCTGATAATTCGTCAGTTCTCTACAGAATCTCACCAAATTCCTAAAAAGTCCCTCAAAGTTCCACAAACATCCCACAAAATCTCCCCGGAATCCAATAAAATTCCAGGAAAAATCCCACAAAATTCCCTAAATCTTCTCAAAACATGGCCAAAATCCACAAAAATCCCAACGAATCTCCACAAATTCCCACAGAATACATGAAAATACCCCTGATAATTCCTCAGTTCTCTACAGAATCTCACCAAATTCCAGAAAAGTCCCTCAAAGTGCTAAAAACATCCCACAAAATCCCCTCAATATACAACAAAATCCCAGAAAAATCACACAAAATTCCTTAAATCTTCTCAAAACACGACTAAATTCTAGAAAAATATCCCACCAAATCTCCACAAAATCCCACAAAATACATGAAAAATCCCTGATAATTGGTCAGTTCTCTACAGAATCTCACCAAATTCCTAAAAAGTCCCTCAAACTTCCTCAAACATCCCACAAAATCTCCTCAATATCCCACAAAATTCAAGAAAAATCCCACAAAATTCCCTAAATCTTCTCAAAACACAACCAAATTCTAGAAAAATATCCCACCAAATCTCCACAAATTCCCACAAAATACATGAGAAATCCCTCAAGATCCCTAAATCGCCTCAATATCCCACAAAATCACACAAAAATCACACAAAACCTCCACAAGTTTCCACAAAATCTAAGAAAAATTCCTCAAAATTCTTCAAGTCTCCTCAAAACCACACAAAGTCCTTGAAAAGGCCCACCAAATTCCAGTAAAATCCCACAGATTCTCCACAAATTCCCACAAAATCTAAAACAAATTCCTCAAAATTCTTCAAGTCTCCTCAGAATCCCACACAATTCCATAAAAAACACACAAAATTCCAGAGAAGTCCCACAAAACTCCCTAAATCATTTCAAAACCCTACCAATTCACAGGAATGTCCCACAAAATCTCCACCAATTCCCAGAACATCCCACAAAAATCCCACAAAAATCCCTAAATCTTCTGAAAACTCGACCAAATTCCAGAAACGCTCCATAAAATCAGCAGAGTTTCCCACAAAATTCAAGAAAAAACACCACAAAATTCCCTAAATCTTCTCAAAACACAACCAAATTCTAGAAAAATATCCCACCAAATCTCCACAAATTCCCACAAAATACATGAAAAATCCCTCAAGATCCCTAAATTGCCTCAATATCCCACAAAATCACACAAAAATCCCACAAAACCTCCACAAGTTTCCACAAAATCTAAGAAAAATTCCTCAAAATTCTTCAAGTCTCCTCAGAATCCCACACAATTCCAGAAAAAACACACAAAATTCCAGAGAAGTCCCACAAAACTCCCTAAAGCATTTCAAACCCTACCAATTCACAGGAATGTCCCACAAAATCTCCACCAATTCCCAGAACATCCCACAAAAATCCCACAAAAATCCCTAAATCTTCTGAAAACTCGACCAAATTCCAGAAACGCCCCATAAAATCAGCACAGTTTCCCACAAAATTCAAGAAAAAACACCACAAAATTCCCTAAATCTTCTCAAAACACAACCAAATTCTAGAAAAATATCCCACCAAATCTCCACAAATTCCCACAAAATACATGAGAAATCCCTCAAGATCCCTAAATCGCCTCAATATCCCACAAAATCACACAAAAATCACACAAAACCTCCACAAGTTTCCACAAAATCTAAAACAAATTCCTCAAAATTCTTCAAGTCTCCTCAGAATCCCACACAATTCCAGAAAAAACACACAAAATTCCAGAGAAGTCCCACAAAACTCCCTAAATCATTTCAAAACCCTACCAATTCACAGGAATGTCCCACAAAATCTCCACCAATTCCCAGAACATCCCACAAAAATCTCACAAAAATCCCTAAATCTTCTGAAAACTCGACCAAATTCCAGAAACGCCCCATAAAATCAGCACAGTTTCCCACAAAATTCAAGAAAAAACACCACAAAATTCCCTAAACCTTTTCAAAATAGCACAAAATTCTTGAAAAGCCCCACCAAATTCCAGAAACATCCCACAAAATGTCCTCAATATCCAACAAAATCCCAGAAAAGTCCCACAAAATTCCCTAAATCTTCTCAAAACTCTACCAAATTCCAGAAAAATCCCACAGAATCTCCACAAATTCCCACAGAATACATGACAAATCCCTGATAATTCGTCAGTTCTCTACAGAATCTCACCAAATTCCTAAAAAGTCCCTCAAAGTTCCACAAACATCCCACAAAATCTCCCCGGAATCCAATAAAATTCCAGGAAAAATCCCACAAAATTCCCTAAATCTTCTCAAAACATGGCCAAAATCCACAAAAATCCCAACGAATCTCCACAAATTCCCACAGAATACATGAAAATACCCCTGATAATTCCCCAGTTCTCTACAGAATCTCACCAAATTCCAGAAAAGACCCTCAAAGTTCCACAAACATCCCACAAAATCTCCTCAATATACAACAAAATCCCAGAAAAATCACACAAAATTCCCTAAATCTTCTCAAAACACGACTAAATTCTAGAAAAATATCCCACCAAATCTCCACAAAATCCCACAAAATACATGAAAAATCCCTCAAGATCCCGAAATCGCCTCAATATCCCACAAAATCCCACAAAAATCACACAAAACCTCCGCAAGTTTCCACAAAATCTAAGAAAAATTCCTCAAAATTCTTCAAGTCTCCTCAAAACCACACAAAGTCCTTGAAAAGGCCCACCAAATTCCAGTAAAATCCCACAGATTCTCCACAAATTCCCACAAAATCTAAAACAAATTCCTCAAAATTCTTCAAGTCTCCTCAGAATCCCACACAATTCCAGAAAAAACACACAAAATTCCAGAGAAGTCCCACAAAACTCCCTAAATCATTTCAAAACCCTACCAATTCACAGGAATGTCCCACAAAATCTCCACCAATTCCCAGAACATCCCACAAAAATCCCACAAAAATCCCTAAATCTTCTGAAAACTCGACCAAATTCCAGAAACGCCCCATAAAATCAGCACAGTTTCCCACAAAATTCAAGAAAAAACACCACAAAATTCCCTAAATCTTCTCAAAATACCACAAAATTCTAGAAAAATATCCCACCAAATCTCCACAAATTCCCACAAAATACATGAGAAATCCCTCAAGATCCCTAAATCGCCTCAATATCCCACTAAATCACACAAAAATCACACAAAACCTCCACAAGTTTCCACAAAATCTAAGAAAAATTCCTCAAAATTCTTCAAGTCTCCTCAAAACCACACAATTCCAGAAAAACCCCACAAAATTCCAGAGAAGTCCCACAAAACTCCCTAAATCATTTCAAAACCCTACCAATTCACAGGAATGTCCCACAAAATCTCCACCAATTCCCAGAACATCCCACAAAAATCCCACAAAAATCCCTAAATCTTCTGAAAACTCGACCAAATTCCAGAAACGCCCCATAAAATCAGCACAGTTTCCCACAAAATTCAAGAAAAAACACCACAAAATTCCCTAAATCTTCTCAAAACACAACCAAATTCTAGAAAAATATCCCACCAAATCTCCACAAATTCCCACAAAATACATGAGAAATCCCTCAAGATCCCTAAATCGCCTCAATATCCCACAAAATCACACAAAAATCCCACAAAACCTCCACAAGTTTCCACAAAATCTAAAACAAATTCCTCAAAATTCTTCAAGTCTCCTCAGAATCCCACACAATTCCATAAAAAACACACAAAATTCCAGAGAAGTCCCACAAAACTCCCTAAATCATTTCAAAACCCTACCAATTCACAGGAATGTCCCACAAAATCTCCACCAATTCCCAGAACATCCCACAAAAATCTCACAAAAATCCCTAAATCTTCTGAAAACTCGACCAAATTCCAGAAACGCCCCATAAAATCAGCACAGTTTCCCACAAAATTCAAGAAAAAACACCACAAAATTCCCTAAACCTTTTCAAAATACCACAAAATTCTTGAAAAGCCCCACCAAATTCCAGAAACATCCCACAAAATGTCTTCAATATCCAACAAAATCCCAGAAAAGTCCCACAAAATTCCCTAAATCTTCTGAAAACTCTACCAAATTCCAGAAAAATCCCACAGAATCTCCACAAATTCCCACAGAATACATGACAAATCCCTGATAATTCGTCAGTTCTCTACAGAATCTCACCAAATTCCTAAAAAGTCCCTCAAAGTTCCACAAACATCCCACAAAATCTCCCCGGAATCCAATAAAATTCCAGGAAAAATCCCACAAAATTCCCTAAATCTTCTCAAAACATGGCCAAAATCCACAAAAATCCCACCGAATCTCCACAAATTCCCACAGAATACATGAAAATACCCCTGATAATTCCTCAGTTCTCTACAGAATCTCACCAAATTCCAGAAAAGTCCCTCAAAGTGCCAAAAACATCCCACAAAATCTCCTCAATATACAACAAAATCCCAGAAAAATCACACAAAATTCCCTAAACCTTCTCAAAACACGACTAAATTCTAGAAAAATATCCCACCAAATCTCCACAAAATCCCACAAAATACATGAAAAATCCCTGATAATTGGTCAGTTCTCTACAGAATCTCACCAAATTCCTAAAAAGTCCCTCAAACTTCCTCAAACATCCCACAAAATCTCCTCAATATCCCACAAAATTCAAGAAAAATCACACAAAATTCCCTAAATCTTCTCAAAACACAACCAAATTCTAGAAAAATATCCCACCAAATCTCCACAAATTCCCACAAAATACATGAAAAATCCCTCAAGATCCCTAAATCGCCTCAATATCCCAAAAAATTCCACAAAAATCCCACAAAACCTCCACAAGTTTCCAAAAAATCTAAGAAAAATTCCTCAAAATTCTTCAAGTCTCCTCAAAACCACACAAAGTCCTTGAAAAGGCCCACCAAATTCCAGTAAAATCCCACAGATTCTCCACAAATTCCCACAAAATCTAAAACAAATTTCTCAAAATTCTTCAAGTCTCCTCAGAATCCCACACAATTCCATAAAAAACACACAAAATTCCAGAGAAGTCCCACAAAACTCCCTAAATCATTTCAAAACCCTACCAATTCACAGGAATGTCCCACAAAATCTCCACCAATTCCCAGAACATCCCACAAAAATCTCACAAAAATCCCTAAATCTTCTGAAAACTCGACCAAATTCCAGAAACGCTCCATAAAATCAGCACAGTTTCCCACAAAATTCAAGAAAAAACACCACAAAATTCCCTAAATCTTCTCAAAACACAACCAAATTCTAGAAAAATATCCCACCAAATCTCCACAAATTCCCACAAAATACATGAAAAATCCCTCAAGATCCCTAAATTGCCTCAATATCCCACAAAATCACACAAAAATCCCACAAAACCTCCACAAGTTTCCACAAAATCTAAGAAAAATTCCTCAAAATTCTTCAAGTCTCCTCAGAATCCCACACAATTCCAGAAAAAACACACAAAATTCCAGAGAAGTCCCACAAAACTCCCTAAATCATTTCAAACCCTACCAATTCACAGGAATGTCCCACAAAATCTCCACCAATTCCCAGAACATCCCACAAAAATCCCACAAAAATCCCTAAATCTTCTGAAAACTCGACCAAATTCCAGAAACGCCCCATAAAATCAGCACAGTTTCCCACAAAATTCAAGAAAAAACACCACAAAATTCCCTAAATCTTCTCAAAACACAACCAAATTCTAGAAAAATATCCCACCAAATCTCCACAAATTCCCACAAAATACATGAGAAATCCCTCAAGATCCCTAAATCGCCTCAATATCCCACAAAATCACACAAAAATCACACAAAACCTCCACAAGTTTCCACAAAATCTAAAACAAATTCCTCAAAATTCTTCAAGTCTCCTCAGAATCCCACACAATTCCAGAAAAAACACACAAAATTCCAGAGAAGTCCCACAAAACTCCCTAAATCATTTCAAAACCCTACCAATTCACAGGAATGTCCCACAAAATCTCCACCAATTCCCAGAACATCCCACAAAAATCTCACAAAAATCCCTAAATCTTCTGAAAACTCGACCAAATTCCAGAAACGCTCCATAAAATCAGCACAGTTTCCCACAAAATTCAAGAAAAAACACCACAAAATTCCCTAAATCTTCTCAAAACACAACCAAATTCTAGAAAAATATCCCACCAAATCTCCACAAATTCCCACAAAATACATGAAAAATCCCTCAAGATCCCTAAATTGCCTCAATATCCCACAAAATCACACAAAAATCCCACAAAACCTCCACAAGTTTCCACAAAATCTAAGAAAAATTCCTCAAAATTCTTCAAGTCTCCTCAGAATCCCACACAATTCCAGAAAAAACACACAAAATTCCAGAGAAGTCCCACAAAACTCCCTAAAGCATTTCAAACCCTACCAATTCACAGGAATGTCCCACAAAATCTCCACCAATTCCCAGAACATCCCACAAAAATCCCACAAAAATCCCTAAATCTTCTGAAAACTCGACCAAATTCCAGAAACGCCCCATAAAATCAGCACAGTTTCCCACAAAATTCAAGAAAAAACACCACAAAATTCCCTAAATCTTCTCAAAACACAACCAAATTCTAGAAAAATATCCCACCAAATCTCCACAAATTCCCACAAAATACATGAGAAATCCCTCAAGATCCCTAAATCGCCTCAATATCCCACAAAATCACACAAAAATCACACAAAACCTCCACAAGTTTCCACAAAATCTAAAACAAATTCCTCAAAATTCTTCAAGTCTCCTCAGAATCCCACACAATTCCAGAAAAAACACACAAAATTCCAGAGAAGTCCCACAAAACTCCCTAAATCATTTCAAAACCCTACCAATTCACAGGAATGTCCCACAAAATCTCCACCAATTCCCAGAACATCCCACAAAAATCTCACAAAAATCCCTAAATCTTCTGAAAACTCGACCAAATTCCAGAAACGCCCCATAAAATCAGCACAGTTTCCCACAAAATTCAAGAAAAAACACCACAAAATTCCCTAAACCTTTTCAAAATACCACAAAATTCTTGAAAAGCCCCACCAAATTCCAGAAACATCCCACAAAATGTCCTCAATATCCAACAAAATCCCAGAAAAGTCCCACAAAATTCCCTAAATCTTCTCAAAACTCTACCAAATTCCAGAAAAATCCCACAGAATCTCCACAAATTCCCACAGAATACATGACAAATCCCTGATAATTCGTCAGTTCTCTACAGAATCTCACCAAATTCCTAAAAAGTCCCTCAAAGTTCCACAAACATCCCACAAAATCTCCCCGGAATCCAATAAAATTCCAGGAAAAATCCCACAAAATTCCCTAAATCTTCTCAAAACATGGCCAAAATCCACAAAAATCCCACCAAATCTCCACAAATTCCCACAGAATACATGAAAATACCCCTGATAATTCCTAAGTTCTCTACAGAATCTCACCAAATTCCAGAAAAAGTCCCTCAAAGTTCCACAAACATCCCACAAAATCTCCTCAATATACAACAAAATCCCAGAAAAATCACACAAAATTCCCTAAATCTTCTCAAAACACGACTAAATTCTAGAAAAATATCCCACCAAATCTCCACAAAATCCCACAAAATACATGAAAAATCCCTCAAGATCCCGAAATCGCCTCAATATCCCACAAAATCCCACAAAAATCACACAAAACCTCAGCAAGTTTCCACAAAATCTAAGAAAAATTCCTCAAAATTCTTCAAGTCTCCTCAAAACCACACAAAGTCCTTGAAAAGGCCCACCAAATTCCAGTAAAATCCCACAGATTCTCCACAAATTCCCACAAAATCTAAAACAAATTCCTCAAAATTCTTCAAGTCTCCTCAGAATCCCACACAATTCCAGAAAAACCCCACAAAATTCCAGAGAAGTCCCACAAAACTCCCTAAATCATTTCAAAACCCTACCAATTCACAGGAATGTCCCACAAAATCTCCACCAATTCCCAGAACATCCCACAGAAATCCCACAAAAATCCCTAAATCTTCTGAAAACTCGACCAAATTCCAGAAACGCCCCATAAAATCAGCACAGTTTCCCACAAAATTCAAGAAAAAACACCACAAAATTCCCTAAATCTTCTCAAAATACCACAAAATTCTTGAAAAGCCCCACCAAATTCCAGAAACATCCCACAAAATTTCCTCAATACACAACAAAATCCCAGAAAAATCACACAAAATTCCCTAAATCTTCTCAAAACACGGCCAAAATTCACAAAAATCCCACAGAATCTCTACAAATTCCCACAGAATACATGAAAAATCCCTGATAATTGGTCAGTTCTCTACAGAATCTCACCAAATTCCTAAAAAGTCCCTCAAAGTTCCACAAACATCCCACAAAATCTCCTCAATATCCCACAAAATTCAAGAAAAATCACACAAAATTCCCTAAATCTTCTCAAAACACAACCAAATTCTAGAAAAATATCCCACCAAATCTCCACAAATTCCCACAAAATACATGAAAAATCCCTCAAGATCCCTAAATCGCCTCAATATCCCAAAAAATTCCACAAAAATCCCACAAAACCTCCACAAGTTTCCAAAAAATCTAAGAAAAATTCCTCAAAATTCTTCAAGTCTCCTCAAAACCACACAAAGTCCTTGAAAAGGCCCACCAAATTCCAGTAAAATCCCACAGATTCTCCACAAATTCCCACAAAATCTAAAACAAATTCCTCAAAACTCTTCAAGTCTCCTCAGAATCCCACACAATTCCATAAAAAACACACAAAATTCCAGAGAAGTCCCACAAAACTCCCTAAATCATTTCAAAACCCTACCAATTCACAGGAATGTCCCACAAAATCTCCACCAATTCCCAGAACATCCCACAAAAATCTCACAAAAATCCCTAAATCTTCTGAAAACTCGACCAAATTCCAGAAACGCCCCATAAAATCAGCACAGTTTCCCACAAAATTCAAGAAAAAACACCACAAAATTCCCTAAACCTTTTCAAAATACCACAAAATTCTTGAAAAGCCCCACCAAATTCCAGAAACATCCCACAAAATGTCCTCAATATCCAACAAAATCCCAGAAAAGTCCCACAAAATTCCCTAAATCTTCTGAAAACTCTACCAAATTCCAGAAAAATCCCACAGAATCTCCACAAATTCCCACAGAATACATGACAAATCCCTGATAATTCGTCAGTTCTCTACAGAATCTCACCAAATTCCTAAAAAGTCCCTCAAAGTTCCACAAACATCCCACAAAATCTCCCCGGAATCCAATAAAATTCCAGGAAAAATCCCACAAAATTCCCTAAATCTTCTCAAAACATGGCCAAAATCCACAAAAATCCCACCGAATCTCCACAAATTCCCACAGAATACATGAAAATACCCCTGATAATTCGTCAGTTCTCTACAGAATCTCACCAAATTCCAGAAAAGTCCCTCAAAGTTCCACAAACATCCCACAAAATCTCCTCAATATACAACAAAATCCCAGAAAAATCACACAAAATTCCCTAAATCTTCTCAAAACACGACTAAATTCTAGAAAAATATCCCACCAAATCTCCACAAAATCCCACAAAATACATGAAAAATCCCTCAAGATCCCGAAATCGCCTCAATATCCCACAAAATCCCACAAAAATCACACAAAACCTCCGCAAGTTTCCACAAAATCTAAGAAAAATTCCTCAAAATTCTTCAAGTCTCCTCAAAACCACACAAAGTCCTTGAAAAGGCCCACCAAATTCCAGTAAAATCCCACAGATTCTCCACAAATTCCCACAAAATCTAAAACAAATTCCTCAAAATTCTTCAAGTCTCCTCAGAATCCCACACAATTCCATAAAAAACACACAAAATTCCAGAGAAGTCCCACAAAACTCCCTAAATCATTTCAAAACCCTACCAATTCACAGGAATGTCCCACAAAATCTCCACCAATTCCCAGAACATCCCACAGAAATCCCACAAAAATCCCTAAATCTTCTGAAAACTCGACCAAATTCCAGAAACGCCCCATAAAATCAGCAGAGTTTCCCACAAAATTCAAGAAAAAACACCACAAAATTCCCTAAATCTTCTCAAAATACCACAAAATTCTTGAAAAGCCCCACCAAATTCCAGAAACATCCCACAAAATTTCCTCAATACCCAACAAAATCCCAGAAAAATCACACAAAATTCCCTAAATCTTCTCAAAACACGGCCAAAATCCACAAAAATCCCACCAAATCTCCACAAATTCCCACAGAATACATGAAAAATCCCTGATAATTGGTCAGTTCTCTACAGAATCTCACCAAATTCCTAAAAAGTCCCTCAAAGTTCCACAAACATCCCACAAAATCTCCTCAATATCCCACAAAATTCAAGAAAAAACACCACAAAATTCCCTAAATCTTCTCAAAACACAACCAAATTCTAGAAAAATATCCCACCAAATCTCCACAAATTCCCACAAAATACATGAAAAATCCCTCAAGATCCCGAAATCGCCTCAATATCCCACAAAATCACACAAAAATCACACAAAACCTCCACAAGTTTCCACAAAATCTAAGAAAAATTCCTCAAAATTCTTCAAGTCTCCTCAAAACCACACAATTCCAGAAAAACCCCACAAAATTCCAGAGAAGTCCCACAAAACTCCCTAAATCATTTCAAAACCCTACCAATTCACAGGAATGTCCCACAAAATCTCCACCAATTCCCAGAACATCCCACAAAAATCCCACAAAAATCCCTAAATCTTCTGAAAACTCGACCAAATTCCAGAAACGCCCCATAAAATCAGCACAGTTTCCCACAAAATTCAAGAAAAAACACCACAAAATTCCCTAAATCTTCTCAAAATACCACAAAATTCTACAAAAATATCCCACCAAATCTCCACAAATTCCCACAAAATACATGAGAAATCCCTCAAGATCCCTAAATCGCCTCAATATCCCACAAAATCACACAAAAATCACACAAAACCTCCACAAGTTTCCACAAAATCTAAGAAAAATTCCTCAAAATTCTTCAAGTCTCCTCAAAACCACACAATTCCAGAAAAACCCCACAAAATTCCAGAGAAGTCCCACAAAACTCCCTAAATCATTTCAAAACCCTACCAATTCACAGGAATGTCCCACAAAATCTCCACCAATTCCCAGAACATCCCACAAAAATCCCACAAAAATCCCTAAATCTTCTGAAAACTCGACCAAATTCCAGAAACGCCCCATAAAATCAGCACAGTTTCCCACAAAATTCAAGAAAAAACACCACAAAATTCCCTAAATCTTCTCAAAACACAACCAAATTCTAGAAAAATATCCCACCAAATCTCCACAAATTCCCACAAAATACATGAGAAATCCCTCAAGATCCCTAAATCGCCTCAATATCCCAAAAAATTCCACAAAAATCCCACAAAACCTCCACAAGTTTCCACAAAATCTAAGAAAAATTCCTCAAAAGTCTTCAAGTCTCCTCAAAACCACACAAAGTCCTTGAAAAGGCCCACCAAATTCCAGTAAAATCCCACAGATTCTCCACAAATTCCCACAAAATCTAAAACAAATTCCTCAAAACTCTTCAAGTCTCCTCAGAATCCCACACAATTCCATAAAAAACACACAAAATTCCAGAGAAGTCCCACAAAACTCCCTAAATCATTTCAAAACCCTACCAATTCACAGGAATGTCCCACAAAATCTCCACCAATTCCCAGAACATCCCACAAAAATCTCACAAAAATCCCTAAATCTTCTGAAAACTCGACCAAATTCCAGAAACGCCCCATAAAATCAGCACAGTTTCCCACAAAATTCAAGAAAAAACACCACAAAATTCCCTAAACCTTTTCAAAATACCACAAAATTCTTGAAAAGCCCCACCAAATTCCAGAAACATCCCACAAAATGTCTTCAATATCCAACAAAATCCCAGAAAAGTCCCACAAAATTCCCTAAATCTTCTCAAAACTCTACCAAATTCCAGAAAAATCCCACAGAATCTCCACAAATTCCCACAGAATACATGACAAATCCCTGATAATTCGTCAGTTCTCTACAGAATCTCACCAAATTCCTAAAAAGTCCCTCAAAGTTCCACAAACATCCCACAAAATCTCCCCGGAATCCAATAAAATTCCAGGAAAAATCCCACAAAATTCCCTAAATCTTCTCAAAACATGGCCAAAATCCACAAAAATCCCACCGAATCTCCACAAATTCCCACAGAATACATGAAAATACCCCTGATAATTCCTCAGTTCTCTACAGAATCTCACCAAATTCCAGAAAAGTCCCTCAAAGTGCCAAAAACATCCCACAAAATCTCCTCAATATACAACAAAATCCCAGAAAAATCACACAAAATTCCCTAAATCTTCTCAAAACACGACTAAATTCTAGAAAAATATCCCACCAAATCTCCACAAAATCCCACAAAATACATGAAAAATCCCTGATAATTGGTCAATTCTCTACAGAATCTCACCAAATTCCTAAAAAGTCCCTCAAACTTCCTCAAACATCCCACAAAATCTCCTCAATATCCCACAAAATTCAAGAAAAATCACACAAAATTCCCTAAATCTTCTCAAAACACAACCAAATTCTAGAAAAATATCCCACCAAATCTCCACAAATTCCCACAAAATACATGAGAAATCCCTCAAGATCCCTAAATCGCCTCAATATCCCACAAAATCACACAAAAATCACACAAAACCTCCACAAGTTTCCACAAAATCTAAGAAAAATTCCTCAAAATTCTTCAAGTCTCCTCAAAACCACACAAAGTCCTTGAAAAGGCCCACCAAATTCCAGTAAAATCCCACAGATTCTCCACAAATTCCCACAAAATCTAAAACAAATTTCTCAAAATTCTTCAAGTCTCCTCAGAATCCCACACAATTCCATAAAAAACACACAAAATTCCAGAGAAGTCCCACAAAACTCCCTAAATCATTTCAAAACCCTACCAATTCACAGGAATGTCCCACAAAATCTCCACCAATTCCCAGAACATCCCACAAAAATCTCACAAAAATCCCTAAATCTTCTGAAAACTCGACCAAATTCCAGAAACGCTCCATAAAATCAGCAGAGTTTCCCACAAAATTCAAGAAAAAACACCACAAAATTCCCTAAATCTTCTCAAAACACAACCAAATTCTAGAAAAATATCCCACCAAATCTCCACAAATTCCCACAAAATACATGAAAAATCCCTCAAGATCCCTAAATTGCCTCAATATCCCACAAAATCACACAAAAATCCCACAAAACCTCCACAAGTTTCCACAAAATCTAAGAAAAATTCCTCAAAATTCTTCAAGTCTCCTCAGAATCCCACACAATTCCAGAAAAAGCACACAAAATTCCAGAGAAGTCCCACAAAACTCCCTAAATCATTTCAAACCCTACCAATTCACAGGAATGTCCCACAAAATCTCCACCAATTCCCAGAATATCCCACAAAAATCCCACAAAAATCCCTAAATCTTCTGAAAACTCGACCAAATTCCAGAAACGCCCCATAAAATCAGCACAGTTTCCCACAAAATTCAAGAAAAAACACCACAAAATTCCCTAAATCTTCTCAAAATACCACAAAATTCTAGAAAAATATCCCACCAAATCTCCACAAATTCCCACAAAATACATGAGAAATCCCTCAAGATCCCTAAATCGCCTCAATATCCCACAAAATCACACAAAAATCACACAAAACCTCCACAAGTTTCCACAAAATCTAAAACAAATTCCTCAAAATTCTTCAAGTCTCCTCAGAATCCCACACAATTCCAGAAAAAACACACAAAATTCCAGAGAAGTCCCACAAAACTCCCTAAATCATTTCAAAACCCTACCAATTCACAGGAATGTCCCACAAAATCTCCACCAATTCCCAGAACATCCCACAGAAATCCCACAAAAATCCCTAAATCTTCTGAAAACTCGACCAAATTCCAGAAACGCCCCATAAAATCAGCAGAGTTTCCCACAAAATTCAAGAAAAAACACCACAAAATTCCCTAAATCTTCTCAAAATACCACAAAATTCTTGAAAAGCCCCACCAAATTCCAGAAACATCCCACAAAATTTCCTCAATACCCAACAAAATCCCAGAAAAATCACACAAAATTCCCTAAATCTTCTCAAAACACGGCCAAAATCCACAAAAATCCCACCAAATCTCCACAAATTCCCACAGAATACATGAAAAATCCCTGATAATTGGTCAGTTCTCTACAGAATCTCACCAAATTCCTAAAAAGTCCCTCAAAGTTCCACAAACATCCCACAAAATCTCCTCAATATCCCACAAAATTCAAGAAAAAACACCACAAAATTCCCTAAATCTTCTCAAAACACAACCAAATTCTAGAAAAATATCCCACCAAATCTCCACAAATTCCCACAAAATACATGAAAAATCCCTCAAGATCCCGAAATCGCCTCAATATCCCACAAAATCACACAAAAATCACACAAAACCTCCACAAGTTTCCACAAAATCTAAGAAAAATTCCTCAAAATTCTTCAAGTCTCCTCAAAACCACACAATTCCAGAAAAACCCCACAAAATTCCAGAGAAGTCCCACAAAACTCCCTAAATCATTTCAAAACCCTACCAATTCACAGGAATGTCCCACAAAATCTCCACCAATTCCCAGAACATCCCACAAAAATCCCACAAAAATCCCTAAATCTTCTGAAAACTCGACCAAATTCCAGAAACGCCCCATAAAATCAGCACAGTTTCCCACAAAATTCAAGAAAAAACACCACAAAATTCCCTAAATCTTCTCAAAATACCACAAAATTCTACAAAAATATCCCACCAAATCTCCACAAATTCCCACAAAATACATGAGAAATCCCTCAAGATCCCTAAATCGCCTCAATATCCCACAAAATCACACAAAAATCACACAAAACCTCCACAAGTTTCCACAAAATCTAAGAAAAATTCCTCAAAATTCTTCAAGTCTCCTCAAAACCACACAATTCCAGAAAAACCCCACAAAATTCCAGAGAAGTCCCACAAAACTCCCTAAATCATTTCAAAACCCTACCAATTCACAGGAATGTCCCACAAAATCTCCACCAATTCCCAGAACATCCCACAAAAATCCCACAAAAATCCCTAAATCTTCTGAAAACTCGACCAAATTCCAGAAACGCCCCATAAAATCAGCACAGTTTCCCACAAAATTCAAGAAAAAACACCACAAAATTCCCTAAATCTTCTCAAAACACAACCAAATTCTAGAAAAATATCCCACCAAATCTCCACAAATTCCCACAAAATACATGAGAAATCCCTCAAGATCCCTAAATCGCCTCAATATCCCAAAAAATTCCACAAAAATCCCACAAAACCTCCACAAGTTTCCAAAAAATCTAAGAAAAATTCCTCAAAAGTCTTCAAGTCTCCTCAAAACCACACAAAGTCCTTGAAAAGGCCCACCAAATTCCAGTAAAATCCCACAGATTCTCCACAAATTCCCACAAAATCTAAAACAAATTCCTCAAAACTCTTCAAGTCTCCTCAGAATCCCACACAATTCCATAAAAAACACACAAAATTCCAGAGAAGTCCCACAAAACTCCCTAAATCATTTCAAAACCCTACCAATTCACAGGAATGTCCCACAAAATCTCCACCAATTCCCAGAACATCCCACAAAAATCTCACAAAAATCCCTAAATCTTCTGAAAACTCGACCAAATTCCAGAAACGCCCCATAAAATCAGCACAGTTTCCCACAAAATTCAAGAAAAAACACCACAAAATTCCCTAAACCTTTTCAAAATACCACAAAATTCTTGAAAAGCCCCACCAAATTCCAGAAACATCCCACAAAATGTCTTCAATATCCAACAAAATCCCAGAAAAGTCCCACAAAATTCCCTAAATCTTCTCAAAACTCTACCAAATTCCAGAAAAATCCCACAGAATCTCCACAAATTCCCACAGAATACATGACAAATCCCTGATAATTCGTCAGTTCTCTACAGAATCTCACCAAATTCCTAAAAAGTCCCTCAAAGTTCCACAAACATCCCACAAAATCTCCCCGGAATCCAATAAAATTCCAGGAAAAATCCCACAAAATTCCCTAAATCTTCTCAAAACATGGCCAAAATCCACAAAAATCCCACCGAATCTCCACAAATTCCCACAGAATACATGAAAATACCCCTGATAATTCCTCAGTTCTCTACAGAATCTCACCAAATTCCAGAAAAGTCCCTCAAAGTGCCAAAAACATCCCACAAAATCTCCTCAATATACAACAAAATCCCAGAAAAATCACACAAAATTCCCTAAATCTTCTCAAAACACGACTAAATTCTAGAAAAATATCCCACCAAATCTCCACAAAATCCCACAAAATACATGAAAAATCCCTGATAATTGGTCAATTCTCTACAGAATCTCACCAAATTCCTAAAAAGTCCCTCAAACTTCCTCAAACATCCCACAAAATCTCCTCAATATCCCACAAAATTCAAGAAAAATCACACAAAATTCCCTAAATCTTCTCAAAACACAACCAAATTCTAGAAAAATATCCCACCAAATCTCCACAAATTCCCACAAAATACATGAGAAATCCCTCAAGATCCCTAAATCGCCTCAATATCCCACAAAATCACACAAAAATCACACAAAACCTCCACAAGTTTCCACAAAATCTAAGAAAAATTCCTCAAAATTCTTCAAGTCTCCTCAAAACCACACAAAGTCCTTGAAAAGGCCCACCAAATTCCAGTAAAATCCCACAGATTCTCCACAAATTCCCACAAAATCTAAAACAAATTTCTCAAAATTCTTCAAGTCTCCTCAGAATCCCACACAATTCCATAAAAAACACACAAAATTCCAGAGAAGTCCCACAAAACTCCCTAAATCATTTCAAAACCCTACCAATTCACAGGAATGTCCCACAAAATCTCCACCAATTCCCAGAACATCCCACAAAAATCTCACAAAAATCCCTAAATCTTCTGAAAACTCGACCAAATTCCAGAAACGCTCCATAAAATCAGCAGAGTTTCCCACAAAATTCAAGAAAAAACACCACAAAATTCCCTAAATCTTCTCAAAACACAACCAAATTCTAGAAAAATATCCCACCAAATCTCCACAAATTCCCACAAAATACATGAAAAATCCCTCAAGATCCCTAAATTGCCTCAATATCCCACAAAATCACACAAAAATCCCACAAAACCTCCACAAGTTTCCACAAAATCTAAGAAAAATTCCTCAAAATTCTTCAAGTCTCCTCAGAATCCCACACAATTCCAGAAAAAACACACAAAATTCCAGAGAAGTCCCACAAAACTCCCTAAATCATTTCAAACCCTACCAATTCACAGGAATGTCCCACAAAATCTCCACCAATTCCCAGAATATCCCACAAAAATCCCACAAAAATCCCTAAATCTTCTGAAAACTCGACCAAATTCCAGAAACGCCCCATAAAATCAGCACAGTTTCCCACAAAATTCAAGAAAAAACACCACAAAATTCCCTAAATCTTCTCAAAATACCACAAAATTCTAGAAAAATATCCCACCAAATCTCCACAAATTCCCACAAAATACATGAGAAATCCCTCAAGATCCCTAAATCGCCTCAATATCCCACAAAATCACACAAAAATCACACAAAACCTCCACAAGTTTCCACAAAATCTAAAACAAATTCCTCAAAATTCTTCAAGTCTCCTCAGAATCCCACACAATTCCAGAAAAAACACACAAAATTCCAGAGAAGTCCCACAAAACTCCCTAAATCATTTCAAAACCCTACCAATTCACAGGAATGTCCCACAAAATCTCCACCAATTCCCAGAACATCCCACAAAAATCTCACAAAAATCCCTAAATCTTCTGAAAACTCGACCAAATTCCAGAAACGCCCCATAAAATCAGCACAGTTTCCCACAAAATTCAAGAAAAAACACCACAAAATTCCCTAAACCTTTTCAAAATACCACAAAATTCTTGAAAAGCCCCACCAAATTCCAGAAACATCCCACAAAATGTCCTCAATATCCAACAAAATCCCAGAAAAGTCCCACAAAATTCCCTAAATCTTCTCAAAACTCTACCAAATTCCAGAAAAATCCCACAGAATCTCCACAAATTCCCACAGAATACATGACAAATCCCTGATAATTCGTCAGTTCTCTACAGAATCTCACCAAATTCCTAAAAAGTCCCTCAAAGTTCCACAAACATCCCACAAAATCTCCCCGGAATCCAATAAAATTCCAGGAAAAATCCCACAAAATTCCCTAAATCTTCTCAAAACATGGCCAAAATCCACAAAAATCCCACCAAATCTCCACAAATTCCCACAGAATACATGAAAATACCCCTGATAATTCCTCAGTTCTCTACAGAATCTCACCAAATTCCAGAAAAGTCCCTCAAAGTTCCACAAACATCCCACAAAATCTCCTCAATATACAACAAAATCCCAGAAAAATCACACAAAATTCCCTAAATCTTCTCAAAACACGACTAAATTCTAGAAAAATATCCCACCAAATCTCCACAAAATCCCACAAAATACATGAAAAATCCCTCAAGATCCCGAAATCGCCTCAATATCCCACAAAATCCCACAAAAATCACACAAAACCTCAGCAAGTTTCCACAAAATCTAAGAAAAATTCCTCAAAATTCTTCAAGTCTCCTCAAAACCACACAAAGTCCTTGAAAAGGCCCACCAAATTCCAGTAAAATCCCACAGATTCTCCACAAATTCCCACAAAATCTAAAACAAATTCCTCAAAATTCTTCAAGTCTCCTCAGAATCCCACACAATTCCAGAAAAAACACACAAAATTCCAGAGAAGTCCCACAAAACTCCCTAAATCATTTCAAAACCCTACCAATTCACAGGAATGTCCCACAAAATCTCCACCAATTCCCAGAACATCCCACAAAAATCCCACAAAAATCCCTAAATCTTCTGAAAACTCGACCAAATTCCAGAAACGCCCCATAAAATCAGCACAGTTTCCCACAAAATTCAAGAAAAAACACCACAAAATTCCCTAAATCTTCTCAAAATACCACAAAATTCTTGAAAAGCCCCACCAAATTCCAGAAACATCCCACAAAATTTCCTCAATACACAACAAAATCCCAGAAAAATCACACAAAATTCCCTAAATCTTCTCAAAACTCTACCAAATTCCAGAAAAATCCCACAGAATCTCCACAAATTCCCACAGAATACATGACAAATCCCTGATAATTCGTCAGTTCTCTACAGAATCTCACCAAATTCCTAAAAAGTCCCTCAAAGTTCCACAAACATCCCACAAAATCTCCCCGGAATCCAATAAAATTCCAGGAAAAATCCCACAAAATTCCCTAAATCTTCTCAAGACATGGCCAAAATCCACAAAAATCCCACCGAATCTCCACAAATTCCCACAGAATACATGAAAATACCCCTGATAATTCCTCAGTTCTCTACAGAATCTCACCAAATTCCAGAAAAGTCCCTCAAAGTGCCAAAAACATCCCACAAAATCTCCTCAATATACAACAAAATCCCAGAAAAATCACACAAAATTCCCTAAATCTTCTCAAAACACGACTAAATTCTAGAAAAATATCCCACCAAATCTCCACAAAATCCCACAAAATACATGAAAAATCCCTGATAATTGGTCAATTCTCTACAGAATCTCACCAAATTCCTAAAAAGTCCCTCAAACTTCCTCAAACATCCCACAAAATCTCCTCAATATCCCACAAAATTCAAGAAAAATCACACAAAATTCCCTAAATCTTCTCAAAACACAACCAAATTCTAGAAAAATATCCCACCAAATCTCCACAAATTCCCACAAAATACATGAGAAATCCCTCAAGATCCCTAAATCGCCTCAATATCCCACAAAATCACACAAAAATCACACAAAACCTCCACAAGTTTCCACAAAATCTAAGAAAAATTCCTCAAAATTCTTCAAGTCTCCTCAAAACCACACAAAGTCCTTGAAAAGGCCCACCAAATTCCAGTAAAATCCCACAGATTCTCCACAAATTCCCACAAAATCTAAAACAAATTTCTCAAAATTCTTCAAGTCTCCTCAGAATCCCACACAATTCCAGAAAAAACACACAAAATTCCAGAGAAGTCCCACAAAACTCCCTAAATCATTTCAAAACCCTACCAATTCACAGGAATGTCCCACAAAATCTCCACCAATTCCCAGAACATCCCACAAAAATCTCACAAAAATCCCTAAATCTTCTGAAAACTCGACCAAATTCCAGAAACGCTCCATAAAATCAGCACAGTTTCCCACAAAATTCAAGAAAAAACACCACAAAATTCCCTAAATCTTCTCAAAACACAACCAAATTCTAGAAAAATATCCCACCAAATCTCCACAAATTCCCACAAAATACATGAAAAATCCCTCAAGATCCCTAAATTGCCTCAATATCCCACAAAATCACACAAAAATCACACAAAACCTCCACAAGTTTCCACAAAATCTAAAACAAATTCCTCAAAATTCTTCAAGTCTCCTCAGAATCCCACACAATTCCAGAAAAAACACACAAAATTCCAGAGAAGTCCCACAAAACTCCCTAAATCATTTCAAAACCCTACCAATTCACAGGAATGTCCCACAAAATCTCCACCAATTCCCAGAACATCCCACAAAAATCTCACAAAAATCCCTAAATCTTCTGAAAACTCGACCAAATTCCAGAAACGCCCCATAAAATCAGCACAGTTTCCCACAAAATTCAAGAAAAAACACCACAAAATTCCCTAAACCTTTTCAAAATACCACAAAATTCTTGAAAAGCCCCACCAAATTCCAGAAACATCCCACAAAATGTCCTCAATATCCAACAAAATCCCAGAAAAGTCCCACAAAATTCCCTAAATCTTCTCAAAACTCTACCAAATTCCAGAAAAATCCCACAGAATCTCCACAAATTCCCACAGAATACATGACAAATCCCTGATAATTCGTCAGTTCTCTACAGAATCTCACCAAATTCCTAAAAAGTCCCTCAAAGTTCCACAAACATCCCACAAAATCTCCCCGGAATCCAATAAAATTCCAGGAAAAATCCCACAAAATTCCCTAAATCTTCTCAAAACATGGCCAAAATCCACAAAAATCCCACCAAATCTCCACAAATTCCCACAGAATACATGAAAATACCCCTGATAATTCCTCAGTTCTCTACAGAATCTCACCAAATTCCAGAAAAGTCCCTCAAAGTTCCACAAACATCCCACAAAATCTCCTCAATATACAACAAAATCCCAGAAAAATCACACAAAATTCCCTAAATCTTCTCAAAACACGACTAAATTCTAGAAAAATATCCCACCAAATCTCCACAAAATCCCACAAAATACATGAAAAATCCCTCAAGATCCCGAAATCGCCTCAATATCCCACAAAATCCCACAAAAATCACACAAAACCTCAGCAAGTTTCCACAAAATCTAAGAAAAATTCCTCAAAATTCTTCAAGTCTCCTCAAAACCACACAAAGTCCTTGAAAAGGCCCACCAAATTCCAGTAAAATCCCACAGATTCTCCACAAATTCCCACAAAATCTAAAACAAATTCCTCAAAATTCTTCAAGTCTCCTCAGAATCCCACACAATTCCAGAAAAAACACACAAAATTCCAGAGAAGTCCCACAAAACTCCCTAAATCATTTCAAAACCCTACCAATTCACAGGAATGTCCCACAAAATCTCCACCAATTCCCAGAACATCCCACAAAAATCCCACAAAAATCCCTAAATCTTCTGAAAACTCGACCAAATTCCAGAAACGCCCCATAAAATCAGCACAGTTTCCCACAAAATTCAAGAAAAAACACCACAAAATTCCCTAAATCTTCTCAAAATACCACAAAATTCTTGAAAAGCCCCACCAAATTCCAGAAACATCCCACAAAATTTCCTCAATACACAACAAAATCCCAGAAAAATCACACAAAATTCCCTAAATCTTCTCAAAACACGGCCAAAATCCACAAAAATCCCACAGAATCTCCACAAATTCCCACAGAATACATGACAAATCCCTGATAATTGGTCAGTTCTCTACAGAATCTCACCAAATTCCTAAAAAGTCCCTCAAAGTTCCACAAACATCCCACAAAATCTCCTCAATATCCCACAAAATTCAAGAAAAATCACACAAAATTCCCTAAATCTTCTCAAAACACAACCAAATTCTAGAAAAATATCCCACCAAATCTCCACAAATTCCCACAAAATACATGAAAAATCCCTCAAGATCCCTAAATCGCCTCAATATCCCAAAAAATTCCACAAAAATCCCACAAAACCTCCACAAGTTTCCACAAAATCTAAGAAAAATTCCTCAAAAGTCTTCAAGTCTCCTCAAAACCACACAAAGTCCTTGAAAAGGCCCACCAAATTCCAGTAAAATCCCACAGATTCTCCACAAATTCCCACAAAATCTAAAACAAATTCCTCAAAATTCTTCAAGCCTCCTCAGAATCCCACACAATTCCATAAAAAACACACAAAATTCCAGAGAAGTCCCACAAAACTCCCTAAATCATTTCAAAACCCTACCAATTCACAGGAATGTCCCACAAAATCTCCACCAATTCCCAGAACATCCCACAAAAATCTCACAAAAATCCCTAAATCTTCTGAAAACTCGACCAAATTCCAGAAACGCCCCATAAAATCAGCACAGTTTCCCACAAAATTCAAGAAAAAACACCACAAAATTCCCTAAACCTTTTCAAAATACCACAAAATTCTTGAAAAGCCCCACCAAATTCCAGAAACATCCCACAAAATGTCTTCAATATCCAACAAAATCCCAGAAAAGTCCCACAAAATTCCCTAAATCTTCTCAAAACTCTACCAAATTCCAGAAAAATCCCACAGAATCTCCACAAATTCCCACAGAATACATGACAAATCCCTGATAATTCGTCAGTTCTCTACAGAATCTCACCAAATTCCTAAAAAGTCCCTCAAAGTTCCACAAACATCCCACAAAATCTCCCCGGAATCCAATAAAATTCCAGGAAAAATCCCACAAAATTCCCTAAATCTTCTCAAAACATGGCCAAAATCCACAAAAATCCCACCGAATCTCCACAAATTCCCACAGAATACATGAAAATACCCCTGATAATTCCTCAGTTCTCTACAGAATCTCACCAAATTCCAGAAAAGTCCCTCAAAGTGCCAAAAACATCCCACAAAATCTCCTCAATATACAACAAAATCCCAGAAAAATCACACAAAATTCCCTAAATCTTCTCAAAACACGACTAAATTCTAGAAAAATATCCCACCAAATCTCCACAAAATCCCACAAAATACATGAAAAATACCTGATAATTGGTCAATTCTCTACAGAATCTCACCAAATTCCTAAAAAGTCCCTCAAACTTCCTCAAACATCCCACAAAATCTCCTCAATATCCCACAAAATTCAAGAAAAATCACACAAAATTCCCTAAATCTTCTCAAAACACAACCAAATTCTAGAAAAATATCCCACCAAATCTCCACAAATTCCCACAAAATACATGAGAAATCCCTCAAGATCCCTAAATCGCCTCAATATCCCACAAAATCACACAAAAATCACACAAAACCTCCACAAGTTTCCACAAAATCTAAGAAAAATTCCTCAAAATTCTTCAAGTCTCCTCAAAACCACACAAAGTCCTTGAAAAGGCCCACCAAATTCCAGTAAAATCCCACAGATTCTCCACAAATTCCCACAAAATCTAAAACAAATTTCTCAAAATTCTTCAAGTCTCCTCAGAATCCCACACAATTCCATAAAAAACACACAAAATTCCAGAGAAGTCCCACAAAACTCCCTAAATCATTTCAAAACCCTACCAATTCACAGGAATGTCCCACAAAATCTCCACCAATTCCCAGAACATCCCACAAAAATCTCACAAAAATCCCTAAATCTTCTGAAAACTCGACCAAATTCCAGAAACGCTCCATAAAATCAGCACAGTTTCCCACAAAATTCAAGAAAAAACACCACAAAATTCCCTAAATCTTCTCAAAACACAACCAAATTCTAGAAAAATATCCCACCAAATCTCCACAAATTCCCACAAAATACATGAAAAATCCCTCAAGATCCCTAAATTGCCTCAATATCCCACAAAATCACACAAAAATCACACAAAACCTCCACAAGTTTCCACAAAATCTAAGAAAAATTCCTCAAAATTCTTCAAGTCTCCTCAGAATCCCACACAATTCCAGAAAAAACACACAAAATTCCAGAGAAGTCCCACAAAACTCCCTAAATCATTTCAAACCCTACCAATTCACAGGAATGTCCCACAAAATCTCCACCAATTCCCAGAACATCCCACAAAAATCCCACAAAAATCCCTAAATCTTCTGAAAACTCGACCAAATTCCAGAAACGCCCCATAAAATCAGCACAGTTTCCCACAAAATTCAAGAAAAAACACCACAAAATTCCCTAAATCTTCTCAAAATACCACAAAATTCTAGAAAAATATCCCACCAAATCTCCACAAATTCCCACAAAATACATGAGAAATCCCTCAAGATCCCTAAATCGCCTCAATATCCCACAAAATCACACAAAAATCACACAAAACCTCCACAAGTTTCCACAAAATCTAAAACAAATTCCTCAAAATTCTTCAAGTCTCCTCAGAATCCCACACAATTCCAGAAAAAACACACAAAATTCCAGAGAAGTCCCACAAAACTCCCTAAATCATTTCAAAACCCTACCAATTCACAGGAATGTCCCACAAAATCTCCACCAATTCCCAGAACATCCCACAAAAATCTCACAAAAATCCCTAAATCTTCTGAAAACTCGACCAAATTCCAGAAACGCCCCATAAAATCAGCACAGTTTCCCACAAAATTCAAGAAAAAACACCACAAAATTCCCTAAACCTTTTCAAAATACCACAAAATTCTTGAAAAGCCCCACCAAATTCCAGAAACATCCCACAAAATGTCCTCAATATCCAACAAAATCCCAGAAAAGTCCCACAAAATTCCCTAAATCTTCTCAAAACTCTACCAAATTCCAGAAAAATCCCACAGAATCTCCACAAATTCCCACAGAATACATGACAAATCCCTGATAATTCGTCAGTTCTCTACAGAATCTCACCAAATTCCTAAAAAGTCCCTCAAAGTTCCACAAACATCCCACAAAATCTCCCCGGAATCCAATAAAATTCCAGGAAAAATCCCACAAAATTCCCTAAATCTTCTCAAAACATGGCCAAAATCCACAAAAATCCCACCAAATCTCCACAAATTCCCACAGAATACATGAAAATACCCCTGATAATTCCTCAGTTCTCTACAGAATCTCACCAAATTCCAGAAAAGTCCCTCAAAGTTCCACAAACATCCCACAAAATCTCCTCAATATACAACAAAATCCCAGAAAAATCACACAAAATTCCCTAAATCTTCTCAAAACACGACTAAATTCTAGAAAAATATCCCACCAAATCTCCACAAAATCCCACAAAATACATGAAAAATCCCTCAAGATCCCGAAATCGCCTCAATATCCCACAAAATCCCACAAAAATCACACAAAACCTCCACAAGTTTCCACAAAATCTAAGAAAAATTCCTCAAAATTCTTCAAGTCTCCTCAAAACCACACAAAGTCCTTGAAAAGGCCCACCAAATTCCAGTAAAATCCCACAGATTCTCCACAAATTCCCACAAAATCTAAAACAAATTCCTCAAAATTCTTCAAGTCTCCTCAGAATCCCACACAATTCCAGAAAAAACACACAAAATTCCAGAGAAGTCCCACAAAACTCCCTAAATCATTTCAAAACCCTACCAATTCACAGGAATGTCCCACAAAATCTCCACCAATTCCCAGAACATCCCACAAAAATCCCACAAAAATCCCTAAATCTTCTGAAAACTCGACGAAATTCCAGAAACGCCCCATAAAATCAGCACAGTTTCCCACAAAATTCAAGAAAAAACACCACAAAATTCCCTAAATCTTCTCAAAATACCACAAAATTCTTGAAAAGCCCCACCAAATTCCAGAAACATCCCACAAAATTTCCTCAATACACAACAAAATCCCAGAAAAATCACACAAAATTCCCTAAATCTTCTCAAAACACGGCCAAAATCCACAAAAATCCCACAGAATCTCCACAAATTCCCACAGAATACATGACAAATCCCTGATAATTCGTCAGTTCTCTACAGAATCTCACCAAATTCCTAAAAAGTCCCTCAAAGTTCCACAAACATCCCACAAAATCTCCTCAATATCCCACAAAATTCAAGAAAAATCACACAAAATTCCCTAAATCTTCTCAAAACACAACCAAATTCTAGAAAAATATCCCACCAAATCTCCACAAATTCCCACAAAATACATGAAAAATCCCTCAAGATCCCTAAATCGCCTCAATATCCCAAAAAATTCCACAAAAATCCCACAAAACCTCCACAAGTTTCCACAAAATCTAAGAAAAATTCCTCAAAAGTCTTCAAGTCTCCTCAAAACCACACAAAGTCCTTGAAAAGGCCCACCAAATTCCAGTAAAATCCCACAGATTCTCCACAAATTGCCACAAAATCTAAAACAAATTCCTCAAAATTCTTCAAGCCTCCTCAGAATCCCACACAATTCCATAAAAAACACACAAAATTCCAGAGAAGTCCCACAAAACTCCCTAAATCATTTCAAAACCCTACCAATTCACAGGAATGTCCCACAAAATCTCCACCAATTCCCAGAACATCCCACAAAAATCTCACAAAAATCCCTAAATCTTCTGAAAACTCGACCAAATTCCAGAAACGCCCCATAAAATCAGCACAGTTTCCCACAAAATTCAAGAAAAAACACCACAAAATTCCCTAAACCTTTTCAAAATACCACAAAATTCTTGAAAAGCCCCACCAAATTCCAGAAACATCCCACAAAATGTCCTCAATATCCAACAAAATCCCAGAAAAGTCCCACAAAATTCCCTAAATCTTCTGAAAACTCTACCAAATTCCAGAAAAATCCCACAGAATCTCCACAAATTCCCACAGAATACATGACAAATCCCTGATAATTCGTCAGTTCTCTACAGAATCTCACCAAATTCCTAAAAAGTCCCTCAAAGTTCCACAAACATCCCACAAAATCTCCCCGGAATCCAATAAAATTCCAGGAAAAATCCCACAAAATTCCCTAAATCTTCTCAAAACATGGCCAAAATCCACAAAAATCCCACCGAATCTCCACAAATTCCCACAGAATACATGAAAATACCCCTGATAATTCCTCAGTTCTCTACAGAATCTCACCAAATTCCAGAAAAGTCCCTCAAAGTTCCACAAACATCCCACAAAATCTCCTCAATATACAACAAAATCCCAGAAAAATCACACAAAATTCCCTAAATCTTCTCAAAACACGACTAAATTCTAGAAAAATATCCCACCAAATCTCCACAAAATCCCACAAAATACATGAAAAATCCCTCAAGATCCCGAAATCGCCTCAATATCCCACAAAATCCCACAAAAATCACACAAAACCTCCACAAGTTTCCACAAAATCTAAGAAAAATTCCTCAAAATTCTTCAAGTCTCCTCAAAACCACACAAAGTCCTTGAAAAGGCCCACCAAATTCCAGTAAAATCCCACAGATTCTCCACAAATTCCCACAAAATCTAAAACAAATTCCTCAAAATTCTTCAAGTCTCCTCAGAATCCCACACAATTCCAGAAAAAACACACAAAATTCCAGAGAAGTCCCACAAAACTCCCTAAATCATTTCAAAACCCTACCAATTCACAGGAATGTCCCACAAAATCTCCACCAATTCCCAGAACATCCCACAAAAATCCCACAAAAATCCCTAAATCTTCTGAAAACTCGACCAAATTCCAGAAACGCCCCATAAAATCAGCACAGTTTCCCACAAAATTCAAGAAAAAACACCACAAAATTCCCTAAATCTTCTCAAAATACCACAAAATTCTAGAAAAATATCCCACCAAATCTCCACAAATTCCCACAAAATACATGAGAAATCCCTCAAGATCCCTAAATCGCCTCAATATCCCACTAAATCACACAAAAATCACACAAAACCTCCACAAGTTTCCACAAAATCTAAGAAAAATTCCTCAAAATTCTTCAAGTCTCCTCAAAACCACACAATTCCAGAAAAACCCCACAAAATTCCAGAGAAGTCCCACAAAACTCCCTAAATCATTTCAAAACCCTACCAATTCACAGGAATGTCCCACAAAATCTCCACCAATTCCCAGAACATCCCACAAAAATCCCACAAAAATCCCTAAATCTTCTGAAAACTCGACCAAATTCCAGAAACGCCCCATAAAATCAGCACAGTTTCCCACAAAATTCAAGAAAAAACACCACAAAATTCCCTAAATCTTCTCAAAACACAACCAAATTCTAGAAAAATATCCCACCAAATCTCCACAAATTCCCACAAAATACATGAGAAATCCCTCAAGATCCCTAAATCGCCTCAATATCCCACAAAATCACACAAAAATCCCACAAAACCTCCACAAGTTTCCACAAAATCTAAAACAAATTCCTCAAAACTCTTCAAGTCTCCTCAGAATCCCACACAATTCCATAAAAAACACACAAAATTCCAGAGAAGTCCCACAAAACTCCCTAAATCATTTCAAAACCCTACCAATTCACAGGAATGTCCCACAAAATCTCCACCAATTCCCAGAACATCCCACAAAAATCTCACAAAAATCCCTAAATCTTCTGAAAACTCGACCAAATTCCAGAAACGCCCCATAAAATCAGCACAGTTTCCCACAAAATTCAAGAAAAAACACCACAAAATTCCCTAAACCTTTTCAAAATACCACAAAATTCTTGAAAAGCCCCACCAAATTCCAGAAACATCCCACAAAATGTCTTCAATATCCAACAAAATCCCAGAAAAGTCCCACAAAATTCCCTAAATCTTCTGAAAACTCTACCAAATTCCAGAAAAATCCCACAGAATCTCCACAAATTCCCACAGAATACATGACAAATCCCTGATAATTCGTCAGTTCTCTACAGAATCTCACCAAATTCCTAAAAAGTCCCTCAAAGTTCCACAAACATCCCACAAAATCTCCCCGGAATCCAATAAAATTCCAGGAAAAATCCCACAAAATTCCCTAAATCTTCTCAAAACATGGCCAAAATCCACAAAAATCCCACCAAATCTCCACAAATTCCCACAGAATACATGAAAATACCCCTGATAATTCCTCAGTTCTCTACAGAATCTCACCAAATTCCAGAAAAGTCCCTCAAAGTGCCAAAAACATCCCACAAAATCTCCTCAATATACAACAAAATCCCAGAAAAATCACACAAAATTCCCTAAACCTTCTCAAAACACGACTAAATTCTAGAAAAATATCCCACCAAATCTCCACAAAATCCCACAAAATACATGAAAAATCCCTGATAATTGGTCAGTTCTCTACAGAATCTCACCAAATTCCTAAAAAGTCCCTCAAACTTCCTCAAACATCCCACAAAATCTCCTCAATATCCCACAAAATTCAAGAAAAATCACACAAAATTCCCTAAATCTTCTCAAAACACAACCAAATTCTAGAAAAATATCCCACCAAATCTCCACAAATTCCCACAAAATACATGAAAAATCCCTCAAGATCCCTAAATCGCCTCAATATCCCAAAAAATTCCACAAAAATCCCACAAAACCTCCACAAGTTTCCAAAAAATCTAAGAAAAATTCCTCAAAATTCTTCAAGTCTCCTCAAAACCACACAAAGTCCTTGAAAAGGCCCACCAAATTCCAGTAAAATCCCACAGATTCTCCACAAATTCCCACAAAATCTAAAACAAATTCCTCAAAATTCTTCAAGTCTCCTCAGAATCCCACACAATTCCATAAAAAACACACAAAATTCCAGAGAAGTCCCACAAAACTCCCTAAATCATTTCAAAACCCTACCAATTCACAGGAATGTCCCACAAAATCTCCACCAATTCCCAGAACATCCCACAAAAATCTCACAAAAATCCCTAAATCTTCTGAAAACTCGACCAAATTCCAGAAACGCTCCATAAAATCAGCACAGTTTCCCACAAAATTCAAGAAAAAACACCACAAAATTCCCTAAATCTTCTCAAAACACAACCAAATTCTAGAAAAATATCCCACCAAATCTCCACAAATTCCCACAAAATACATGAAAAATCCCTCAAGATCCCGAAATCGCCTCAATATCCCACAAAATCACACAAAAATCACACAAAACCTCCACAAGTTTCCACAAAATCTAAGAAAAATTCCTCAAAATTCTTCAAGTCTCCTCAGAATCCCACACAATTCCAGAAAAAACACACAAAATTCCAGAGAAGTCCCACAAAACTCCCTAAATCATTTCAAACCCTACCAATTCACAGGAATGTCCCACAAAATCTCCACCAATTCCCAGAACATCCCACAAAAATCCCACAAAAATCCCTAAATCTTCTGAAAACTCGACCAAATTCCAGAAACGCCCCATAAAATCAGCACAGTTTCCCACAAAATTCAAGAAAAAACACCACAAAATTCCCTAAATCTTCTCAAAATACCACAAAATTCTAGAAAAATATCCCACCAAATCTCCACAAATTCCCACAAAATACATGAGAAATCCCTCAAGATCCCTAAATCGCCTCAATATCCCACAAAATCACACAAAAATCACACAAAACCTCCACAAGTTTCCACAAAATCTAAAACAAATTCCTCAAAATTCTTCAAGTCTCCTCAGAATCCCACACAATTCCAGAAAAAACACACAAAATTCCAGAGAAGTCCCACAAAACTCCCTAAATCATTTCAAAACCCTACCAATTCACAGGAATGTCCCACAAAATCTCCACCAATTCCCAGAACATCCCACAAAAATCTCACAAAAATCCCTAAATCTTCTGAAAACTCGACCAAATTCCAGAAACGCCCCATAAAATCAGCACAGTTTCCCACAAAATTCAAGAAAAAACACCACAAAATTCCCTAAACCTTTTCAAAATACCACAAAATTCTTGAAAAGCCCCACCAAATTCCAGAAACATCCCACAAAATGTCCTCAATATCCAACAAAATCCCAGAAAAGTCCCACAAAATTCCCTAAATCTTCTGAAAACTCTACCAAATTCCAGAAAAATCCCACAGAATCTCCACAAATTCCCACAGAATACATGACAAATCCCTGATAATTCGTCAGTTCTCTACAGAATCTCACCAAATTCCTAAAAAGTCCCTCAAAGTTCCACAAACATCCCACAAAATCTCCCCGGAATCCAATAAAATTCCAGGAAAAATCCCACAAAATTCCCTAAATCTTCTCAAAACATGGCCAAAATCCACAAAAATCCCACCAAATCTCCACAAATTCCCACAGAATACATGAAAATACCCCTGATAATTCCTCAGTTCTCTACAGAATCTCACCAAATTCCAGAAAAGTCCCTCAAAGTTCCACAAACATCCCACAAAATCTCCTCAATATACAACAAAATCCCAGAAAAATCACACAAAATTCCCTAAATCTTCTCAAAACACGACTAAATTCTAGAAAAATATCCCACCAAATCTCCACAAAATCCCACAAAATACATGAAAAATCCCTCAAGATCCCGAAATCGCCTCAATATCCCACAAAATCCCACAAAAATCACACAAAACCTCCGCAAGTTTCCACAAAATCTAAGAAAAATTCCTCAAAATTCTTCAAGTCTCCTCAAAACCACACAAAGTCCTTGAAAAGGCCCACCAAATTCCAGTAAAATCCCACAGATTCTCCACAAATTCCCACAAAATCTAAAACAAATTCCTCAAAATTCTTCAAGTCTCCTCAGAATCCCACACAATTCCATAAAAAACACACAAAATTCCAGAGAAGTCCCACAAAACTCCCTAAATCATTTCAAAACCCTACCAATTCACAGGAATGTCCCACAAAATCTCCACCAATTCCCAGAACATCCCACAAAAATCCCACAAAAATCCCTAAATCTTCTGAAAACTCGACGAAATTCCAGAAACGCCCCATAAAATCAGCACAGTTTCCCACAAAATTCAAGAAAAAACACCACAAAATTCCCTAAATCTTCTCAAAATACCACAAAATTCTTGAAAAGCCCCACCAAATTCCAGAAACATCCCACAAAATTTCCTCAATACACAACAAAATCCCAGAAAAATCACACAAAATTCCCTAAATCTTCTCAAAACACGGCCAAAATCCACAAAAATCCCACAGAATCTCCACAAATTCCCACAGAATACATGACAAATCCCTGATAATTGGTCAGTTCTCTACAGAATCTCACCAAATTCCTAAAAAGTCCCTCAAAGTTCCACAAACATCCCACAAAATCTCCCCGGAATCCAATAAAATTCCAGGAAAAATCCCACAAAATTCCCTAAATCTTCTCAAAACATGGCCAAAATCCACAAAAATCCCACCGAATCTCCACAAATTCCCACAGAATACATGAAAATACCCCTGATAATTCCTCAGTTCTCTACAGAATCTCACCAAATTCCAGAAAAGTCCCTCAAAGTTCCACAAACATCCCACAAAATCTCCTCAATATACAACAAAATCCCAGAAAAATCACACAAAATTCCCTAAATCTTCTCAAAACACGACTAAATTCTAGAAAAATATCCCACCAAATCTCCACAAAATCCCACAAAATACATGAAAAATCCCTCAAGATCCCGAAATCGCCTCAATATCCCACAAAATCCCACAAAAATCACACAAAACCTCCGCAAGTTTCCACAAAATCTAAGAAAAATTCCTCAAAATTCTTCAAGTCTCCTCAAAACCACACAAAGTCCTTGAAAAGGCCCACCAAATTCCAGTAAAATCCCACAGATTCTCCACAAATTCCCACAAAATCTAAAACAAATTCCTCAAAATTCTTCAAGTCTCCTCAGAATCCCACACAATTCCAGAAAAAACACACAAAATTCCAGAGAAGTCCCACAAAACTCCCTAAATCATTTCAAAACCCTACCAATTCACAGGAATGTCCCACAAAATCTCTACCAATTCCCAGAACATCCCACAAAAATCCCACAAAAATCCCTAAATCTTCTGAAAACTCGACCAAATTCCAGAAACGCCCCATAAAATCAGCACAGTTTCCCACAAAATTCAAGAAAAAACACCACAAAATTCCCTAAATCTTCTCAAAATACCACAAAATTCTAGAAAAATATCCCACCAAATCTCCACAAATTCCCACAAAATACATGAGAAATCCCTCAAGATCCCGAAATCGCCTCAATATCCCACAAAATCACACAAAAATCACACAAAACCTCCACAAGTTTCCACAAAATCTAAGAAAAATTCCTCAAAATTCTTCAAGTCTCCTCAAAACCACACAATTCCAGAAAAACCCCACAAAATTCCAGAGAAGTCCCACAAAACTCCCTAAATCATTTCAAAACCCTACCAATTCACAGGAATGTCCCACAAAATCTCCACCAATTCCCAGAACATCCCACAAAAATCCCACAAAAATCCCTAAATCTTCTGAAAACTCGACCAAATTCCAGAAACGCCCCATAAAATCAGCACAGTTTCCCACAAAATTCAAGAAAAAACACCACAAAATTCCCTAAATCTTCTCAAAACACAACCAAATTCTAGAAAAATATCCCACCAAATCTCCACAAATTCCCACAAAATACATGAGAAATCCCTCAAGATCCCTAAATCGCCTCAATATCCCACAAAATCACACAAAAATCACACAAAACCTCCACAAGTTTCCACAAAATCTAAAACAAATTCCTCAAAACTCTTCAAGTCTCCTCAGAATCCCACACAATTCCATAAAAAACACACAAAATTCCAGAGAAGTCCCACAAAACTCCCTAAATCATTTCAAAACCCTACCAATTCACAGGAATGTCCCACAAAATCTCCACCAATTCCCAGAACATCCCACAAAAATCTCACAAAAATCCCTAAATCTTCTGAAAACTCGACCAAATTCCAGAAACGCCCCATAAAATCAGCACAGTTTCCCACAAAATTCAAGAAAAAACACCACAAAATTCCCTAAACCTTTTCAAAATACCACAAAATTCTTGAAAAGCCCCACCAAATTCCAGAAACATCCCACAAAATGTCTTCAATATCCAACAAAATCCCAGAAAAGTCCCACAAAATTCCCTAAATCTTCTGAAAACTCTACCAAATTCCAGAAAAATCCCACAGAATCTCCACAAATTCCCACAGAATACATGACAAATCCCTGATAATTCGTCAGTTCTCTACAGAATCTCACCAAATTCCTAAAAAGTCCCTCAAAGTTCCACAAACATCCCACAAAATCTCCCCGGAATCCAATAAAATTCCAGGAAAAATCCCACAAAATTCCCTAAATCTTCTCAAAACATGGCCAAAATCCACAAAAATCCCACCGAATCTCCACAAATTCCCACAGAATACATGAAAATACCCCTGATAATTCCTCAGTTCTCTACAGAATCTCACCAAATTCCAGAAAAGTCCCTCAAAGTGCCAAAAACATCCCACAAAATCTCCTCAATATACAACAAAATCCCAGAAAAATCACACAAAATTCCCTAAACCTTCTCAAAACACGACTAAATTCTAGAAAAATATCCCACCAAATCTCCACAAAATCCCACAAAATACATGAAAAATCCCTGATAATTGGTCAGTTCTCTACAGAATCTCACCAAATTCCTAAAAAGTCCCTCAAACTTCCTCAAACATCCCACAAAATCTCCTCAATATCCCACAAAATTCAAGAAAAATCACACAAAATTCCCTAAATCTTCTCAAAACACAACCAAATTCTAGAAAAATATCCCACCAAATCTCCACAAATTCCCACAAAATACATGAAAAATCCCTCAAGATCCCTAAATCGCCTCAATATCCCAAAAAATTCCACAAAAATCCCACAAAACCTCCACAAGTTTCCAAAAAATCTAAGAAAAATTCCTCAAAATTCTTCAAGTCTCCTCAAAACCACACAAAGTCCTTGTAAAGGCCCACCAAATTCCAGTAAAATCCCACAGATTCTCCACAAATTCCCACAAAATCTAAAACAAATTTCTCAAAATTCTTCAAGTCTCCTCAGAATCCCACACAATTCCATAAAAAACACACAAAATTCCAGAGAAGTCCCACAAAACTCCCTAAATCATTTCAAAACCCTACCAATTCACAGGAATGTCCCACAAAATCTCCACCAATTCCCAGAACATCCCACAAAAATCTCACAAAAATCCCTAAATCTTCTGAAAACTCGACCAAATTCCAGAAACGCTCCATAAAATCAGCACAGTTTCCCACAAAATTCAAGAAAAAACACCACAAAATTCCCTAAATCTTCTCAAAACACAACCAAATTCTAGAAAAATATCCCACCAAATCTCCACAAATTCCCACAAAATACATGAAAAATCCCTCAAGATCCCTAAATTGCCTCAATATCCCACAAAATCACACAAAAATCCCACAAAACCTCCACAAGTTTCCACAAAATCTAAGAAAAATTCCTCAAAATTCTTCAAGTCTCCTCAGAATCCCACACAATTCCAGAAAAAACACACAAAATTCCAGAGAAGTCCCACAAAACTCCCTAAATCATTTCAAACCCTACCAATTCACAGGAATGTCCCACAAAATCTCCACCAATTCCCAGAACATCCCACAAAAATCCCACAAAAATCCCTAAATCTTCTGAAAACTCGACCAAATTCCAGAAACGCCCCATAAAATCAGCACAGTTTCCCACAAAATTCAAGAAAAAACACCACAAAATTCCCTAAATCTTCTCAAAATACCACAAAATTCTAGAAAAATATCCCACCAAATCTCCACAAATTCCCACAAAATACATGAGAAATCCCTCAAGATCCCTAAATCGCCTCAATATCCCACAAAATCACACAAAAATCACACAAAACCTCCACAAGTTTCCACAAAATCTAAAACAAATTCCTCAAAATTCTTCAAGTCTCCTCAGAATCCCACACAATTCCATAAAAAACACACAAAATTCCAGAGAAGTCCCACAAAACTCCCTAAATCATTTCAAAACCCTACCAATTCACAGGAATGTCCCACAAAATCTCCACCAATTCCCAGAACATCCCACAAAAATCTCACAAAAATCCCTAAATCTTCTGAAAACTCAACCAAATTCCAGAAACGCCCCATAAAATCAGCACAGTTTCCCACAAAATTCAAGAAAAAACACCACAAAATTCCCTAAACCTTTTCAAAATACCACAAAATTCTTGAAAAGCCCCACCAAATTCCAGAAACATCCCACAAAATGTCCTCAATATCCAACAAAATCCCAGAAAAGTCCCACAAAATTCCCTAAATCTTCAGAAAACTCTACCAAATTCCAGAAAAATCCCACAGAATCTCCACAAATTCCCACAGAATACATGACAAATCCCTGATAATTCGTCAGTTCTCTACAGAATCTCACCAAATTCCTAAAAAGTCCCTCAAAGTTCCACAAACATCCCACAAAATCTCCCCGGAATCCAATAAAATTCCAGGAAAAATCCCACAAAATTCCCTAAATCTTCTCAAAACATGGCCAAAATCCACAAAAATCCCACCAAATCTCCACAAATTCCCACAGAATACATGAAAATACCCCTGATAATTCCTCAGTTCTCTACAGAATCTCACCAAATTCCAGAAAAGTCCCTCAAAGTTCCACAAACCACCCACAAAATCTCCCCAATATCCAACAAAATTCCAGGAAAAATCCCACAAAATTCCCTAAATCTTCTCAAAACACGACTAAATTCTAGAAAAATATCCCACCAAATCTCCACAAAATCCCACAAAATACATGAAAAATCCCTCAAGATCCCTAAATCGCCTCAATATCCCACAAAATCCCACAAAAATCACACAAAACCTCCGCAAGTTTCCACAAAATCTAAGAAAAATTCCTCAAAATTCTTCAAGTCTCCTCAAAACCACACAAAGTCCTTGAAAAGGCCCACCAAATTCCAGTAAAATCCCACAGATTCTCCACAAATTCCCACAAAATCTAAAACAAATTCCTCAAAATTCTTCAAGTCTCTTCAGAATCCCACACAATTCCAGAAAAAACACACAAAATTCCAGAGAAGTCCCACAAAACTCCCTAAATCATTTCAAAACCCTACCAATTCACAGGAATGTCCCACAAAATCTCCACCAATTCCCAGAACATCCCACAAAAATCCCACAAAAATCCCTAAATCTTCTGAAAACTCGACCAAATTCCAGAAACGCCCCATAAAATCAGCACAGTTTCCCACAAAATTCAAGAAAAAACACCACAAAATTCCCTAAATCTTCTCAAAATACCACAAAATTCTTGAAAAGCCCCACCAAATTCCAGAAACATCCCACAAAATTTCCTCAATACACAACAAAATCCCAGAAAAATCACACAAAATTCCCTAAATCTTCTCAAAACACGGCCAAAATCCACAAAAATCCCACCAAATCTCCACAAATTCCCACAGAATACATGAAAAATCCCTGATAATTGGTCAGTTCTCTACAGAATCTCACCAAATTCCTAAAAAGTCCCTCAAAGTTCCACAAACATCCCACAAAATCTCCTCAATATACAACAAAATTCAAGAAAAATCACACAAAATTCCCTAAATCTTCTCAAAACACAACCAAATTCTAGAAAAATATCCCACCAAATCTCCACAAATTCCCACAAAATACATGAGAAATCCCTCAAGATCCCTAAATCGCCTCAATATCCCAAAAAATTCCACAAAAATCCCACAAAACCTCCACAAGTTTCCACAAAATCTAAGAAAAATTCCTCAAAAGTCTTCAAGTCTCCTCAAAACCACACAAAGTCCTTGAAAAGGCCCACCAAATTCCAGTAAAATCCCACAGATTCTCCACAAATTCCCACAAAATCTAAAACAAATTCCTCAAAATTCTTCAAGCCTCCTCAGAATCCCACACAATTCCATAAAAAACACACAAAATTCCAGAGAAGTCCCACAAAACTCCCTAAATCATTTCAAAACCCTACCAATTCACAGGAATGTCCCACAAAATCTCCACCAATTCCCAGAACATCCCACAAAAATCTCACAAAAATCCCTAAATCTTCTGAAAACTCGACCAAATTCCAGAAACGCCCCATGAAATCAGCACAGTTTCCCACAAAATTCAAGAAAAAACACCACAAAATTCCCTAAACCTTTTCAAAATACCACAAAATTCTTGAAAAGCCCCACCAAATTCCAGAAACATCCCACAAAATGTCCTCAATATCCAACAAAATCCCAGAAAAGTCCCACAAAATTCCCTAAATCTTCTCAAAACTCTACCAAATTCCAGAAAAATCCCACAGAATCTCCACAAATTCCCACAGAATACATGACAAATCCCTGATAATTCGTCAGTTCTCTACAGAATCTCACCAAATTCCTAAAAAGTCCCTCAAAGTTCCACAAACATCCCACAAAATCTCCCCGGAATCCAATAAAATTCCAGGAAAAATCCCACAAAATTCCCTAAATCTTCTCAAAACATGGCCAAAATCCACAAAAATCCCACCGAATCTCCACAAATTCCCACAGAATACATGAAAATACCCCTGATAATTCCTCAGTTCTCTACAGAATCTCACCAAATTCCAGAAAAGTCCCTCAAAGTTCCACAAACATCCCACAAAATCTCCTCAATATCCAACAAAATCCCAGAAAAATCACACAAAATTCCCTAAATCTTCTCAAAACACGACTAAATTCTAGAAAAATGTCCCACCAAATCTCCACAAAATCCCACAAAATACATGAAAAATCCCTCAAGATCCCGAAATCGCCTCAATATCCCACAAAATCCCACAAAAATCACACAAAACCTCCGCAAGTTTCCACAAAATCTAAGAAAAATTCCTCAAAATTCTTCAAGTCTCCTCAAAACCACACAAAGTCCTTGAAAAGGCCCACCAAATTCCAGTAAAATCCCACACATTCTCCACAAATTCCCACAAAATCTAAAACAAATTCCTCAAAATTCTTCAAGTCTCCTCAGAATCCCACACAATTCCATAAAAAACACACAAAATTCCAGAGAAGTCCCACAAAACTCCCTAAATCATTTCAAAACCCTACCAATTCACAGGAATGTCCCACAAAATCTCCACCAATTCCCAGAACATCCCACAGAAATCCCACAAAAACCCCTAAATCTTCTGAAAACTCGACCAAATTCCAGAAACGCCCCATAAAATCAGCACAGTTTCCCACAAAATTCAAGAAAAAACACCACAAAATTCCCTAAATCTTCTCAAAATACCACAAAATTCTTGAAAAGCCCCACCAAATTCCAGAAACATCCCACAAAATTTCCTCAATACCCAACAAAATCCCAGAAAAATCACACAAAATTCCCTAAATCTTCTCAAAACATGGCCAAAATTCACAAAAATCCCACCAAATCTCCACAAATTCCCACAGAATACATGAAAAATCCCTGATAATTGGTCAGTTCTCTACAGAATCTCACCAAATTCCTAAAAAGTCCCTCAAAGTTCCACAAACATCCCACAAAATCTCCTCAATATCCCACAAAATTCAAGAAAAAACACCACAAAATTCCCTAAATCTTCTCAAAACACAACCAAATTCTAGAAAAATATCCCACCAAATCTCCACAAATTCCCACAAAATACATGAAAAATCCCTCAAGATCCCGAAATCGCCTCAATATCCCACAAAATCACACAAAAATCACACAAAACCTCCACAAGTTTCCACAAAATCTAAGAAAAATTCCTCAAAATTCTTCAAGTCTCCTCAAAACCACACAATTCCAGAAAAACCCCACAAAATTCCAGAGAAGTCCCACAAAACTCCCTAAATCATTTCAAAACCCTACCAATTCACAGGAATGTCCCACAAAATCTCCACCAATTCCCAGAACATCCCACAAAAATCCCACAAAAATCCCTAAATCTTCTGAAAACTCGACCAAATTCCAGAAACGCCCCATAAAATCAGCACAGTTTCCCACAAAATTCAAGAAAAAACACCACAAAATTCCCTAAATCTTCTCAAAATACCACAAAATTCTAGAAAAATATCCCACCAAATCTCCACAAATTCCCACAAAATACATGAGAAATCCCTCAAGATCCCTAAATCGCCTCAATATCCCACTAAATCACACAAAAATCACACAAAACCTCCACAAGTTTCCACAAAATCTAAGAAAAATTCCTCAAAATTCTTCAAGTCTCCTCAAAACCACACAATTCCAGAAAAACCCCACAAAATTCCAGAGAAGTCCCACAAAACTCCCTAAATCATTTCAAAACCCTACCAATTCACAGGAATGTCCCACAAAATCTCCACCAATTCCCAGAACATCCCACAAAAATCCCACAAAAATCCCTAAATCTTCTGAAAACTCGACCAAATTCCAGAAACGCCCCATAAAATCAGCACAGTTTCCCACAAAATTCAAGAAAAAACACCACAAAATTCCCTAAATCTTCTCAAAACACAACCAAATTCTAGAAAAATATCCCACAAAATCTCCACAAATTCCCACAAAATACATGAGAAATCCCTCAAGATCCCTAAATCGCCTCAATATCCCACAAAATCACACAAAAATCACACAAAACCTCCACAAGTTTCCACAAAATCTAAAACAAATTCCTCAAAACTCTTCAAGTCTCCTCAGAATCCCACACAATTCCAGAAAAAACACACAAAATTCCAGAGAAGTCCCACAAAACTCCCTAAATCATTTCAAAACCCTACCAATTCACAGGAATGTCCCACAAAATCTCCACCAATTCCCAGAACATCCCACAAAAATCCCACAAAAATCCCTAAATCTTCTGAAAACTCGACCAAATTCCAGAAACGCCCCATAAAATCAGCACAGTTTCCCACAAAATTCAAGAAAAAACACCACAAAATTCCCTAAATCTTCTCAAAATACCACAAAATTCTTGAAAAGCCCCACCAAATTCCAGAAACATCCCACAAAATTTCCTCAATACACAACAAAATCCCAGAAAAATCACACAAAATTCCCTAAATCTTCTCAAAACATGGCCAAAATCCACAAAAATCCCGCCAAATCTCCACAAATTCCCACAGAATACATGAAAAATCCCTGATAATTGGTCAGTTCTCTACAGAATCTCACCAAATTCCTAAAAAGTCCCTCAAAGTTCCACAAACATCCCACAAAATCTCCTCAATATCCCACAAAATTCAAGAAAAAACACCACAAAATTCCCTAAATCTTCTCAAAACACAACCAAATTCTAGAAAAATATCCCACCAAATCTCCACAAATTCCCACAAAATACATGAAAAATCCCTCAAGATCCCGAAATCGCCTCAATATCCCACAAAATCACACAAAAATCACACAAAACCTCCACAAGTTTCCACAAAATCTAAGAAAAATTCCTCAAAATTCTTCAAGTCTCCTCAAAACCACACAATTCCAGAAAAACCCCACAAAATTCCAGAGAAGTCCCACAAAACTCCCTAAATCATTTCAAAACCCTACCAATTTACAGGAATGTCCCACAAAATCTCCACCAATTCCCAGAACATCCCACAAAAATCCCACAAAAATCCCTAAATCTTCTGAAAACTCGACCAAATTCCAGAAACGCCCCATAAAATCAGCACAGTTTCCCACAAAATTCAAGAAAAAACACCACAAAATTCCCTAAATCTTCTCAAAACACAACCAAATTCTAGAAAAATATCCCACCAAATCTCCACAAATTCCCACAAAATACATGAAAAATCCCTCAAGATCCCGAAATCGCCTCAATATCCCACAAAATCACACAAAAATCACACAAAACCTCCACAAGTTTCCACAAAATCTAAGAAAAATTCCTCAAAATTCTTCAAGTCTCCTCAAAACCACACAATTCCAGAAAAACCCCACAAAATTCCAGAGAAGTCCCACAAAACTCCCTAAATCATTTCAAAACCCTACCAATTCACAGGAATGTCCCACAAAATCTCCACCAATTCCCAGAACATCCCACAAAAATCCCACAAAAATCCCTAAATCTTCTGAAAACTCGACCAAATTCCAGAAACGCCCCATAAAATCAGCACAGTTTCCCACAAAATTCAAGAAAAAACACCACAAAATTCCCTAAATCTTCTCAAAACACAACCAAATTCTAGAAAAATATCCCACCAAATCTCCACAAATTCCCACAAAATACATGAGAAATCCCTCAAGATCCCTAAATCGCCTCAATATCCCACAAAATCACACAAAAATCACACAAAACCTCCACAAGTTTCCACAAAATCTAAAACAAATTCCTCAAAACTCTTCAAGTCTCCTCAGAATCCCACACAATTCCAGAAAAAACACACAAAATTCCAGAGAAGTCCCACAAAACTCCCTAAATCATTTCAAAACCCTACCAATTCACAGGAATGTCCCACAAAATCTCCACCAATTCCCAGAACATCCCACAAAAATCTCACAAAAATCCCTAAATCTTCTGAAAACTCGACCAAATTCCAGAAACGCCCCATAAAATCAGCACAGTTTCCCACAAAATTCAAGAAAAAACACCACAAAATTCCCTAAACCTTTTCAAAATACCACAAAATTCTTGAAAAGCCCCACCAAATTCCAGAAACATCCCACAAAATGTCTTCAATATCCAACAAAATCCCAGAAAAGTCCCACAAAATTCCTTAAATCTTCTGAAAACTCTACCAAATTCCAGAAAAATCCCACAGAATCTCCACAAATTCCCACAGAATACATGACAAATCCCTGATAATTCGTCAGTTCTCTACAGAATCTCACCAAATTCCTAAAAAGTCCCTCAAAGTTCCACAAACATCCCACAAAATCTCCCCGGAATCCAATAAAATTCCAGGAAAAATCCCACAAAATTCCCTAAATCTTCTCAAAACATGGCCAAAATCCACAAAAATCCCACCGAATCTCCACAAATTCCCACAGAATACATGAAAATACCCCTGATAATTCCTCAGTTCTCTACAGAATCTCACCAAATTCCAGAAAAGTCCCTCAAAGTGCCAAAAACATCCCACAAAATCTCCTCAATATACAACAAAATCCCAGAAAAATCACACAAAATTCCCTAAATCTTCTCAAAACACGACTAAATTCTAGAAAAATATCCCACCAAATCTCCACAAAATCCCACAAAATACATGAAAAATCCCTGATAATTGGTCAGTTCTCTACAGAATCTCACCAAATTCCTAAAAAGTCCCTCAAACTTCCTCAAACATCCCACAAAATCTCCTCAATATCCCACAAAATTCAAGAAAAATCACACAAAATTCCCTAAATCTTCTCAAAACACAACCAAATTCTAGAAAAATATCCCACCAAATCTCCACAAATTCCCACAAAATACATGAGAAATCCCTCAAGATCCCTAAATCGCCTCAATATCCCACAAAATCACACAAAAATCACACAAAACCTCCACAAGTTTCCACAAAATCTAAGAAAAATTCCTCAAAATTCTTCAAGTCTCCTCAAAACCACACAAAGTCCTTGAAAAGGCCCACCAAATTCCAGTAAAATCCCACAGATTCTCCACAAATTCCCACAAAATCTAAAACAAATTCCTCAAAATTCTTCAAGTCTCCTCAGAATCCCACACAATTCCATAAAAAACACACAAAATTCCAGAGAAGTCCCACAAAACTCCCTAAATCATTTCAAACCCTACCAATTCACAGGAATGTCCCACAAAATCTCCACCAATTCCCAGAACATCCCACAAAAATCCCACAAAAATCCCTAAATCTTCTGAAAACTCGACCAAATTCCAGAAACGCCCCATAAAATCAGCACAGTTTCCCACAAAATTCAAGAAAAAACACCACAAAATTCCCTAAATCTTCTCAAAATACCACAAAATTCTAGAAAAATATCCCACCAAATCTCCACAAATTCCCACAAAATACATGAGAAATCCCTCAAGATCCCTAAATCGCCTCAATATCCCACAAAATCACACAAAAATCACACAAAACCTCCACAAGTTTCCACAAAATCTAAAACAAATTCCTCAAAATTCTTCAAGTCTCCTCAGAATCCCACACAATTCCAGAAAAAACACACAAAATTCCAGAGAAGTCCCACAAAACTCCCTAAATCATTTCAAAACCCTACCAATTCACAGGAATGTCCCACAAAATCTCCACCAATTCCCAGAACATCCCACAAAAATCTCACAAAAATCCCTAAATCTTCTGAAAACTCGACCAAATTCCAGAAACGCCCCATAAAATCAGCACAGTTTCCCACAAAATTCAAGAAAAAACACCACAAAATTCCCTAAACCTTTTCAAAATACCACAAAATTCTTGAAAAGCCCCACCAAATTCCAGAAACATCCCACAAAATGTCCTCAATATCCAACAAAATCCCAGAAAAGTCCCACAAAATTCCCTAAATCTTCTCAAAACTCTACCAAATTCCAGAAAAATCCCACAGAATCTCCACAAATTCCCACAGAATACATGACAAATCCCTGATAATTCGTCAGTTCTCTACAGAATCTCACCAAATTCCTAAAAAGTCCCTCAAAGTTCCACAAACATCCCACAAAATCTCCCCGGAATCCAATAAAATTCCAGGAAAAATCCCACAAAATTCCCTAAATCTTCTCAAAACATGGCCAAAATCCACAAAAATCCCACCAAATCTCCACAAATTCCCACAGAATACATGAAAATACCCCTGATAATTCCTCAGTTCTCTACAGAATCTCACCAAATTCCAGAAAAGTCCCTCAAAGTTCCACAAACATCCCACAAAATCTCCTCAATATACAACAAAATCCCAGAAAAATCACACAAAATTCCCTAAATCTTCTCAAAACACGACTAAATTCTAGAAAAATATCCCACCAAATCTCCACAAAATCCCACAAAATACATGAAAAATCCCTCAAGATCCCGAAATCGCCTCAATATCCCACAAAATCCCACAAAAATCACACAAAACCTCCGCAAGTTTCCACAAAATCTAAGAAAAATTCCTCAAAATTCTTCAAGTCTCCTCAAAACCACACAAAGTCCTTGAAAAGGCCCACCAAATTCCAGTAAAATCCCACAGATTCTCCACAAATTCCCACAAAATCTAAAACAAATTCCTCAAAATTCTTCAAGTCTCCTCAGAATCCCACACAATTCCAGAAAAAACACACAAAATTCCAGAGAAGTCCCACAAAACTCCCTAAATCATTTCAAAACCCTACCAATTCACAGGAATGTCCCACAAAATCTCCACCAATTCCCAGAACATCCCACAAAAATCTCACAAAAATCCCTAAATCTTCTGAAAACTCGACCAAATTCCAGAAACGCCCCATAAAATCAGCACAGTTTCCCACAAAATTCAAGAAAAAACACCACAAAATTCCCTAAATCTTCTCAAAATACCACAAAATTCTTGAAAAGCCCCACCAAATTCCAGAAACATCCCACAAAATTTCCTCAATACACAACAAAATCCCAGAAAAATCACACAAAATTCCCTAAATCTTCTCAAAACACGGCCAAAATCCACAAAAATCCCACAGAATCTCCACAAATTCCCACAGAATACATGAAAAATCCCTGATAATTCGTCAGTTCTCTACAGAATCTCACCAAATTCCTAAAAAGTCCCTCAAAGTTCCACAAACATCCCACAAAATCTCCTCAATATCCCACAAAATTCAAGAAAAATCACACAAAATTCCCTAAATCTTCTCAAAACACAACCAAATTCTAGAAAAATATCCCACCAAATCTCCACAAATTCCCACAAAATACATGAAAAATCCCTCAAGATCCCTAAATCGCCTCAATATCCCAAAAAATTCCACAAAAATCCCACAAAACCTCCACAAGTTTCCAAAAAATCTAAGAAAAATTCCTCAAAAGTCTTCAAGTCTCCTCAAAACCACACAAAGTCCTTGAAAAGGCCCACCAAATTCCAGTAAAATCCCACAGATTCTCCACAAATTCCCACAAAATCTAAAACAAATTCCTCAAAATTCTTCAAGCCTCCTCAGAATCCCACACAATTCCATAAAAAACACACAAAATTCCAGAGAAGTCCCACAAAACTCCCTAAATCATTTCAAAACCCTACCAATTCACAGGAATGTCCCACAAAATCTCCACCAATTCCCAGAACATCCCACAGAAATCCCACAAAAATCCCTAAATCTTCTGAAAACTCGACCAAATTCCAGAAACGCCCCATAAAATCAGCACAGTTTCCCACAAAATTCAAGAAAAAACACCACAAAATTCCCTAAACCTTTTCAAAATACCACAAAATTCTTGAAAAGCCCCACCAAATTCCAGAAACATCCCACAAAATTTCCTCAATACCCAACAAAATCCCAGGAAAATCCCAAAAAATTCCCTAAATTTTCTCAAACCACAACCAAAATTCCAGAAAAATCCCACCGAATCTCCACAAATTCCCACAGAATACATGAAAAATCCCTGATAATTCGTCAGTTCTCTACAGAATCTCACCAAATTCCAGAAAAGTCCCTCAAAGTTCCACAAACATCCCACAAAATCTCCTCAATATCCAACAAAATTCAAGAAAAATCCCACAAAATTCTCTAAATCTTCTCAAAACACGGCCAAATTCAAGAAAAATCCCACCAAATCTCCACAAATTCCCAGAGAATACATGAAAAATCCCTGATAATTCGTCAGTTCTCTACAGAATCTCACCAAATTCCAGAAAAGTCCCTCAAAGTTCCACAAACATCCCACAAATTCTCCCTAATATCCAACAAAATTCCAGGAAAAATCCCACAAAATTCCCTAAATCTTCTCAAAACACGACCAAATTCTAGAAAAATATCCCACCAAATCTCCACAAATTCCCACAAAATACATGAGAAATCCCTCAAGATCCCTAAATCGCCTCAATATCCCACAAAATCACACAAAAATCCCACAAAACCTCCACAAGTTTCCACAAAATCTAAGAAAAATTCCTCAAAATTCTTCAAGTCTCCTCAGAATCCCACACAATTCCAGAAAAAACACACATAATTCCAGAGAAGTCCCACAAAACTCCCTCAATCATTTCAAAACCCTACCAATTCACAGGAATGTCCCACAAAATCTCCAATTCCCAGAACATCCCACAGAAATCCCACAAAAATCCCTAAATCTTCTGAAAACTCGACCAAATTTCTGAAACGCCCCATAAAATCAGCACAGTTTCCCACAAAATTCAAGAAAAAACACCACAAAATTCCCTAAATCTTTTCAAAATACCACAAAATTCTTGAAAAGCCCCACCAAATTCCAGAAACATCCCACAAAATGTCCTCAATACCCAACAAAATCCCAGAAAAGTCCCACAAAATTCCCTAAATCTTCTCAAAACTCTAACAAATTCTTGAAAAATCCCACAGAATCTCCACAAATTCCCAGAGAATACATGAAAAATCCCTGATAATTCGTCAGTTCTCTACAGAATCTCACCAAATTCCAGAAAAGTCCCTCAAAGTTCCACAAACATCCCACAAATTCTCCTCAATATCCATCAAAATTCAAGAAAAATCCCACAAAATTCTCTAAATCTTCTCAAAACACGGCCAAAATCCTCAAAAATCCCACCGAATCTCCACCAATTCCCACAGAATACATGAAAAATCCCTGATAATTCGTCAGTTCTCTACAGAATCTCACCAAATTCCTGAAATGTCCCTCAAAGTTCCACAAACATCCCACAAAATGTCCTCAATATCCAACAAAATTCCAGAAAAATCACAAAAAATTCCCTAAATCTTCTCAAAACACGGCCAAAATCCTCAAAAATCCCACCGAATCTCCACAAATTCCCACAGAATACATGAAAAATCCCTGATAATTTCTCAGTTCTCTACAGAATCTCACCAAATTCCAGAAAAGTCCCTCAAAGTTCCACAAACATCCCACAAAATCTCCCCAGTATCCAACAAAATTCCAGAAAAAATCCCACAAAATTCCCTAAATCTTCTCAAAACACGACCAAATTCTAGAAAAATATCCCACCAAATCTCCACAAATTCCCACAAAATACATGAAAAATCCCTGATAATTCGTCAGTTCTCTACAGAATCTCACCAAATTCCAGAAAAGTCCCTCAAAGTTCCACAAACATCCCACAAATTCTCCCTAATATCCAACAAAATTCCAGGAAAAATCCCACAAAATTCCCTAAATCTTCTCAAAACACGACCAAATTCTAGAAAAATATCCCACCAAATCTCCACAAATTCCCACAAAATACATGAGAAATCCCTCAAGATCCTTAAATCGCCTCAATATCCCACAAAATCACACAAAAATCCCACAAAACCTCCACAAGTTTCCACAAAATCTAAGAAAAATTCCTCAAAATTCTTCAAGTCTCCTCAGAATCCCACACAATTCCAGAAAAAACACACAAAATTCCAGAGAAGTCCCACAAAACTCCCTCAATCATTTCAAAACCCTACCAATTCACAGGAATGTCCCACAAAATCTCCACCAATTCCCAGAACATCCCACAGAAATCCCACAAAAATTTCTAAATCTTCTGAAAACTCGACCAAATTCCAGAAACGCCCCATAAAATCAGCACAGTTTCCCACAAAATTCAAGAAAAAACACCACAAAATTCCCTAAATCTTTTCAAAATACCACAAAATTCTTGAAAAGCCCCACCAAATTCCAGAAACATCCCACAAAATGTCCTCAATACCCAACAAAATCCCAGAAAAGTCCCACAAAATTCCCTAAATCTTCTCAAAACTCTACCAAATTCCAGAAAAATCCCACAGAATCTCCACAAATTCCCACAGAATACATGACAAATCCCTGATAATTCGTCAGTTCTCTACAGAATCTCACCAAATTCCTAAAAAGTCCCTCAAAGTTCCACAAACATCCCACAAAATCTCCCCGGAATCCAATAAAATTCCAGGAAAAATCCCACAAAATTCCCTAAATCTTCTCAAAATACCACAAAATTCTTGAAAAGCCCCACCAAATTCCAGAAACATCCCACAAAATTTCCTCAATACCCAACAAAATCCCAGAAAAATCACACAAAATTCCCTAAATCTTCTCAAAACACGGCCAAAATCCACAAAAATCCCACCAAATCTCCACAAATTCCCACAGAATACATGAAAAATCCCTGATAATTCGTCTGTTCTCTACAGAATCTCACCAAATTCCTAAAAAGTCCCTCAAAGTTCCACAAACATCCCACAAAATCTCCTCAATATCCCACAAAATTCAAGAAAAAACACCACAAAATTCCCTAAATCTTCTCAAAACACAACCAAATTCTAGAAAAATATCCCACCAAATCTCCACAAATTCCCACAAAATACATGAAAAATCCCTCAAGATCCCGAAATCGCCTCAATATCCCACAAAATCCCACAAAAATCACACAAAACCTCCGCAAGTTTCCACAAAATCTAAGAAAAATTCCTCAAAATTCTTCAAGTCTCCTCAAAACCACACAAAGTTCGTGAAAAGGCCCACCAAATTCCAGTAAAATCCCACAGATTCTCCACAAATTCCCACAAAATCTAAAACAAATTCCTCAAAATTCTTCAAGCCTCCTCAGAATCCCACACAATTCCATAAAAAACACACAAAATTCCAGAGAAGTCCCACAAAACTCCCTAAATCATTTCAAAACCCTACCAATTCACAGGAATGTCCCACAAAATCTCCACCAATTCCCAGAACATCCCACAGAAATCCCACAAAAATCCCTAAATCTTCTGAAAACTCGACCAAATTCCAGAAACGCCCCATAAAATCAGCACAGTTTCCCACAAAATTCAAGAAAAAACACCACAAAATTCCCTAAATCTTCTCAAAATACCACAAAATTCTTGAAAAGCCCCACCAAATTCCAGAAACATCCCACAAAATTTCCTCAATACACAACAAAATCCCAGAAAAATCACACAAAATTCCCTAAATCTTCTGAAAACTCTACCAAATTCCAGAAAAATCCCACAGAATCTCCACAAATTCCCACAGAATACATGAAAAATCCCTGATAATTCGTCAGTTCTCTACAGAATCTCACCAAATTCCTAAAAAGTCCCTCAAAGTTCCACAAACATCCCACAAAATCTCCTCAATATCCCACAAAATTCAAGAAAAAACACCACAAAATTCCCTAAATCTTCTCAAAACACAACCAAATTCTAGAAAAATATCCCACCAAATCTCCACAAATTCCCACAAAATACATGAAAAATCCCTCAAGATCCCGAAATCGCCTCAATATCCCACAAAATCACACAAAAATCACACAAAACCTCCACAAGTTTCCACAAAATCTAAGAAAAATTCCTCAAAATTCTTCAAGTCTCCTCAAAACCACACAATTCCAGAAAAACCCCACAAAATTCCAGAGAAGTCCCACAAAACTCCCTAAATCATTTCAAAACCCTACCAATTCACAGGAATGTCCCACAAAATCTCCACCAATTCCCAGAACATCCCACAAAAATCCCACAAAAATCCCTAAATCTTCTGAAAACTCGACCAAATTCCAGAAACGCCCCATAAAATCAGCACAGTTTCCCACAAAATTCAAGAAAAAACACCACAAAATTCCCTAAATCTTCTCAAAACACAACCAAATTCTAGAAAAATATCCCACCAAATCTCCACAAATTCCCACAAAATACATGAGAAATCCCTCAAGATCCCTAAATCGCCTCAATATCCCACAAAATCACACAAAAATCACACAAAACCTCCACAAGTTTCCACAAAATCTAAAACAAATTCCTCAAAACTCTTCAAGTCTCCTCAGAATCCCACACAATTCCAGAAAAAACACACAAAATTCCAGAGAAGTCCCACAAAACTCCCTAAATCATTTCAAAACCCTACCAATTCACAGGAATGTCCCACAAAATCTCCACCAATTCCCAGAACATCCCACAAAAATCTCACAAAAATCCCTAAATCTTCTGAAAACTCGACCAAATTCCAGAAACGCCCCATAAAATCAGCACAGTTTCCCACAAAATTCAAGAAAAAACACCACAAAATTCCCTAAACCTTTTCAAAATACCACAAAATTCTTGAAAAGCCCCACCAAATTCCAGAAACATCCCACAAAATGTCTTCAATATCCAACAAAATCCCAGAAAAGTCCCACAAAATTCCTTAAATCTTCTGAAAACTCTACCAAATTCCAGAAAAATCCCACAGAATCTCCACAAATTCCCACAGAATACATGACAAATCCCTGATAATTCGTCAGTTCTCTACAGAATCTCACCAAATTCCTAAAAAGTCCCTCAAAGTTCCACAAACATCCCACAAAATCTCCCCGGAATCCAATAAAATTCCAGGAAAAATCCCACAAAATTCCCTAAATCTTCTCAAAACATGGCCAAAATCCACAAAAATCCCACCGAATCTCCACAAATTCCCACAGAATACATGAAAATACCCCTGATAATTCCTCAGTTCTCTACAGAATCTCACCAAATTCCAGAAAAGTCCCTCAAAGTGCCAAAAACATCCCACAAAATCTCCTCAATATACAACAAAATCCCAGAAAAATCACACAAAATTCCCTAAATCTTCTCAAAACACGACTAAATTCTAGAAAAATATCCCACCAAATCTCCACAAAATCCCACAAAATACATGAAAAATCCCTGATAATTGGTCAGTTCTCTACAGAATCTCACCAAATTCCTAAAAAGTCCCTCAAACTTCCTCAAACATCCCACAAAATCTCCTCAATATCCCACAAAATTCAAGAAAAATCACACAAAATTCCCTAAATCTTCTCAAAACACAACCAAATTCTAGAAAAATATCCCACCAAATCTCCACAAATTCCCACAAAATACATGAGAAATCCCTCAAGATCCCTAAATCGCCTCAATATCCCACAAAATCACACAAAAATCACACAAAACCTCCACAAGTTTCCACAAAATCTAAGAAAAATTCCTCAAAATTCTTCAAGTCTCCTCAAAACCACACAAAGTCCTTGAAAAGGCCCACCAAATTCCAGTAAAATCCCACAGATTCTCCACAAATTCCCACAAAATCTAAAACAAATTCCTCAAAATTCTTCAAGTCTCCTCAGAATCCCACACAATTCCATAAAAAACACACAAAATTCCAGAGAAGTCCCACAAAACTCCCTAAATCATTTCAAAACCCTACCAATTCACAGGAATGTCCCACAAAATCTCCACCAATTCCCAGAACATCCCACAAAAATCTCACAAAAATCCCTAAATCTTCTGAAAACTCGACCAAATTCCAGAAACGCCCCATAAAATCAGCACAGTTTCCCACAAAATTCAAGAAAAAACACCACAAAATTCCCTAAATCTTCTCAAAACACAACCAAATTCTAGAAAAATATCCCACCAAATCTCCACAAATTCCACAAAATACATGAAAAATCCCTCAAGATCCCTAAATTGCCTCAATATCCCACAAAATCACACAAAAATCCCACAAAACCTCCACAAGTTTCCACAAAATCTAAGAAAAATTCCTCAAAATTCTTCAAGTCTCCTCAGAATCCCACACAATTCCAGAAAAAACACACAAAATTCCAGAGAAGTCCCACAAAACTCCCTAAATCATTTCAAACCCTACCAATTCACAGGAATGTCCCACAAAATCTCCACCAATTCCCAGAACATCCCACAAAAATCCCACAAAAATCCCTAAATCTTCTGAAAACTCGACCAAATTCCAGAAACGCCCCATAAAATCAGCACAGTTTCCCACAAAATTCAAGAAAAAACACCACAAAATTCCCTAAATCTTCTCAAAATACCACAAAATTCTAGAAAAATATTCCACCAAATCTCCACAAATTCCCACAAAATACATGAGAAATCCCTCAAGATCCCTAAATCGCCTCAATATCCCACAAAATCACACAAAAATCACACAAAACCTCCACAAGTTTCCACAAAATCTAAAACAAATTCCTCAAAATTCTTCAAGTCTCCTCAGAATCCCACACAATTCCAGAAAAAACACACAAAATTCCAGAGAAGTCCCACAAAACTCCCTAAATCATTTCAAAACCCTACCAATTCACAGGAATGTCCCACAAAATCTCCACCAATTCCCAGAACATCCCACAAAAATCTCACAAAAATCCCTAAATCTTCTGAAAACTCGACCAAATTCCAGAAACGCCCCATAAAATCAGCACAGTTTCCCACAAAATTCAAGAAAAAACACCACAAAATTCCCTAAACCTTTTCAAAATACCACAAAATTCTTGAAAAGCCCCACCAAATTCCAGAAACATCCCACAAAATGTCCTCAATATCCAACAAAATCCCAGAAAAGTCCCACAAAATTCCCTAAATCTTCTCAAAACTCTACCAAATTCCAGAAAAATCCCACAGAATCTCCACAAATTCCCACAGAATACATGACAAATCCCTGATAATTCGTCAGTTCTCTACAGAATCTCACCAAATTCCTAAAAAGTCCCTCAAAGTTCCACAAACATCCCACAAAATCTCCCCGGAATCCAATAAAATTCCAGGAAAAATCCCACAAAATTCCCTAAATCTTCTCAAAACATGGCCAAAATCCACAAAAATCCCACCAAATCTCCACAAATTCCCACAGAATACATGAAAATACCCCTGATAATTCCTCAGTTCTCTACAGAATCTCACCAAATTCCAGAAAAGTCCCTCAAAGTTCCACAAACATCCCACAAAATCTCCTCAATATACAACAAAATCCCAGAAAAATCACACAAAATTCCCTAAATCTTCTCAAAACACGACTAAATTCTAGAAAAATATCCCACCAAATCTCCACAAATTCCCACAAAATACATGAAAAATCCCTCAAGATCCCGAAATCGCCTCAATATCCCACAAAATCCCACAAAAATCACACAAAACCTCCGCAAGTTTCCACAAAATCTAAGAAAAATTCCTCAAAATTCTTCAAGTCTCCTCAAAACCACACAAAGTCCTTGAAAAGGCCCACCAAATTCCAGTAAAATCCCACAGATTCTCCACAAATTCCCACAAAATCTAAAACAAATTCCTCAAAATTCTTCAAGTCTCCTCAGAATCCCACACAATTCCATAAAAAACACACAAAATTCCAGAGAAGTCCCACAAAACTCCCTAAATCATTTCAAAACCCTACCAATTCACAGGAATGTCCCACAAAATCTCCACCAATTCCCAGAACATCCCACAGAAATCCCACAAAAATCCCTAAATCTTCTGAAAACTCGACCAAATTCCAGAAACGCCCCATAAAATCAGCACAGTTTCCCACAAAATTCAAGAAAAAACACCACAAAATTCCCTAAATCTTCTCAAAATACCACAAAATTCTTGAAAAGCCCCACCAAATTCCAGAAACATCCCACAAAATTTCCTCAATACCCAACAAAATCCCAGAAAAATCACACAAAATTCCCTAAATCTTCTCAAAACACGGCCAAAATCCACAAAAATCCCACCAAATCTCCACAAATTCCCACAGAATACATGAAAAATCCCTGATAATTGGTCAGTTCTCTACAGAATCTCACCAAATTCCTAAAAAGTCCCTCAAAGTTCCACAAACATCCCACAAAATCTCCTCAATATCCCACAAAATTCAAGAAAAAACACCACAAAATTCCCTAAATCTTCTCAAAACACAACCAAATTCTAGAAAAATATCCCACCAAATCTCCACAAATTCCCACAAAATACATGAAAAATCCCTCAAGATCCCGAAATCGCCTCAATATCCCACAAAATCCCACAAAAATCACACAAAACCTCCACAAGTTTCCACAAAATCTAAGAAAAATTCCTCAAAATTCTTCAAGTCTCCTCAAAACCACACAAAGTTCGTGAAAAGGCCCACCAAATTCCAGTAAAATCCCACAGATTCTCCACAAATTCCCACAAAATCTAAAACAAATTCCTCAAAATTCTTCAAGTCTCCTCAGAATCCCACACAATTCCATAAAAAACACACAAAATTCCAGAGAAGTCCCACAAAACTCCCTAAATCATTTCAAAACCCTACCAATTCACAGGAATGTCCCACAAAATCTCCACCAATTCCCAGAACATCCCACAGAAATCCCACAAAAATCCCTAAATCTTCTGAAAACTCGACCAAATTCCAGAAACGCCCCATAAAATCAGCACAGTTTCCCACAAAATTCAAGAAAAAACACCACAAAATTCCCTAAATCTTCTCAAAATACCACAAAATTCTTGAAAAGCCCCACCAAATTCCAGAAACATCCCACAAAATTTCCTCAATACACAACAAAATCCCAGAAAAATCACACAAAATTCCCTAAATCTTCTGAAAACTCTACCAAATTCCAGAAAAATCCCACAGAATCTCCACAAATTCCCACAGAATACATGAAAAATCCCTGATAATTCGTCAGTTCTCTACAGAATCTCACCAAATTCCTAAAAAGTCCCTCAAAGTTCCACAAACATCCCACAAAATCTCCTCAATATCCCACAAAATTCAAGAAAAAACACCACAAAATTCCCTAAATCTTCTCAAAACACAACCAAATTCTAGAAAAATATCCCACCAAATCTCCACAAATTCCCACAAAATACATGAAAAATCCCTCAAGATCCCGAAATCGCCTCAATATCCCACAAAATCACACAAAAATCACACAAAACCTCCACAAGTTTCCACAAAATCTAAGAAAAATTCCTCAAAATTCTTCAAGTCTCCTCAAAACCACACAATTCCAGAAAAACCCCACAAAATTCCAGAGAAGTCCCACAAAACTCCCTAAATCATTTCAAAACCCTACCAATTCACAGGAATGTCCCACAAAATCTCCACCAATTCCCAGAACATCCCACAAAAATCCCACAAAAATCCCTAAATCTTCTGAAAACTCGACCAAATTCCAGAAACGCCCCATAAAATCAGCACAGTTTCCCACAAAATTCAAGAAAAAACACCACAAAATTCCCTAAATCTTCTCAAAATACCACAAAATTCTAGAAAAATATCCCACCAAATCTCCACAAATTCCCACAAAATACATGAGAAATCCCTCAAGATCCCGAAATCGCCTCAATATCCCACAAAATCACACAAAAATCACACAAAACCTCCACAAGTTTCCACAAAATCTAAGAAAAATTCCTCAAAATTCTTCAAGTCTCCTCAAAACCACACAATTCCAGAAAAACCCCACAAAATTCCAGAGAAGTCCCACAAAACTCCCTAAATCATTTCAAAACCCTACCAATTCACAGGAATGTCCCACAAAATCTCCACCAATTCCCAGAACATCCCACAGAAATCCCACAAAAATCCCTAAATCTTCTGAAAACTCGACCAAATTCCAGAAACGCCCCATAAAATCAGCACAGTTTCCCACAAAATTCAAGAAAAAACACCACAAAATTCCCTAAATCTTCTCAAAATACCACAAAATTCTTGAAAAGCCCCACCAAATTCCAGAAACATCCCACAAAATTTCCTCAATATACAACAAAATCCCAGAAAAATCACACAAAATTCCCTAAATCTTCTCAAAACACGACTAAATTCTAGAAAAATATCCCACCAAATCTCCACAAATTCCCACAGAATACATGAAAAATCCCTGATAATTGGTCAGTTCTCTACAGAATCTCACCAAATTCCTAAAAAGTCCCTCAAAGTTCCACAAACATCCCACAAAATCTCCTCAATATCCCACAAAATTCAAGAAAAAACACCACAAAATTCCCTAAATCTTCTCAAAACACAACCAAATTCTAGAAAAATATCCCACCAAATCTCCACAAATTCCCACAAAATACATGAAAAATCCCTCAAGATCCCGAAATCGCCTCAATATCCCACAAAATCACACAAAAATCACACAAAACCTCCACAAGTTTCCACAAAATCTAAGAAAAATTCCTCAAAATTCTTCAAGTCTCCTCAAAACCACACAATTCCAGAAAAACCCCACAAAATTCCAGAGAAGTCCCACAAAACTCCCTAAATCATTTCAAAACCCTACCAATTCACAGGAATGTCCCACAAAATCTCCACCAATTCCCAGAACATCCCACAAAAATCCCACAAAAATCCCTAAATCTTCTGAAAACTCGACCAAATTCCAGAAACGCCCCATAAAATCAGCACAGTTTCCCACAAAATTCAAGAAAAAACACCACAAAATTCCCTAAATCTTCTCAAAATACCACAAAATTCTAGAAAAATATCCCACCAAATCTCCACAAATTCCCACAAAATACATGAGAAATCCCTCAAGATCCCGAAATCGCCTCAATATCCCACAAAATCACACAAAAATCACACAAAACCTCCACAAGTTTCCACAAAATCTAAGAAAAATTCCTCAAAATTCTTCAAGTCTCCTCAAAACCACACAATTCCAGAAAAACCCCACAAAATTCCAGAGAAGTCCCACAAAACTCCCTAAATCATTTCAAAACCCTACCAATTCACAGGAATGTCCCACAAAATCTCCACCAATTCCCAGAACATCCCACAAAAATCCCACAAAAATCCCTAAATCTTCTGAAAACTCGACCAAATTCCAGAAACACCCCATAAAATCAGCACAGTTTCCCACAAAATTCAAGAAAAAACACCACAAAATTCCCTAAATCTTCTCAAAACACAACCAAATTCTAGAAAAATATCCCACCAAATCTCCACAAATTCCCACAAAATACATGAGAAATCCCTCAAGATCCCTAAATCGCCTCAATATCCCACAAAATCACACAAAAATCACACAAAACCTCCACAAGTTTCCACAAAATCTAAAACAAATTCCTCAAAATTCTTCAAGTCTCCTCAAAACCACACAAAGTCCTTGAAAAGGCCCACCAAATTCCAGTAAAATCCCACAGATTCTCCACAAATTCCCACAAAATCTAAAACAAATTCCTCAAAATTCTTCAAGTCTCCTCAGAATCCCACACAATTCCATAAAAAACACACAAAATTCCAGAGAAGTCCCACAAAACTCCCTAAATCATTTCAAAACCCTACCAATTCACAGGAATGTCCCACAAAATCTCCACCAATTCCCAGAACATCCCACAAAAATCGCACAAAAATCCCTAAATCTTCTGAAAACTCGACCAAATTCCAGAAACGCCCCATAAAATCAGCACAGTTTCCCACAAAATTCAAGAAAAAACACCACAAAATTCCCTAAACCTTTTCAAAATACCACAAAATTCTTGAAAAGCCCCACCAAATTCCAGAAACATCCCACAAAATGTCCTCAATATCCAACAAAATCCCAGAAAAGTCCCACAAAATTCCCTAAATCTTCAGAAAACTCTACCAAATTCCAGAAAAATCCCACAGAATCTCCACAAATTCCCACAGAATACATGACAAATCCCTGATAATTCGTCAGTTCTCTACAGAATCTCACCAAATTCCTAAAAAGTCCCTCAAAGTTCCACAAACATCCCACAAAATCTCCCCGGAATCCAATAAAATTCCAGGAAAAATCCCACAAAATTCCCTAAATCTTCTCAAAACATGGCCAAAATCCACAAAAATCCCACCAAATCTCCACAAATTCCCACAGAATACATGAAAATACCCCTGATAATTCGTCAGTTCTCTACAGAATCTCACCAAATTCCAGAAAAGTCCCTCAAAGTTCCACAAACATCCCACAAAATCTCCTCAATATACAACAAAATCCCAGAAAAATCACACAAAATTCCCTAAATCTTCTCAAAACACGACTAAATTCTAGAAAAATATCCCACCAAATCTCCACAAAATCCCACAAAATACATGAAAAATCCCTCAAGACCCCGAAATCGCCTCAATATCCCACAAAATCCCACAAAAATCACACAAAACCTCCGCAAGTTTCCACAAAATCTAAGAAAAATTCCTCAAAATTCTTCAAGTCTCCTCAAAACCACACAAAGTCCTTGAAAAGGCCCACCAAATTCCAGTAAAATCCCACAGATTCTCCACAAATTCCCACAAAATCTAAAACAAATTCCTCAAAATTCTTCAAGTCTCCTCAGAATCCCACACAATTCCATAAAAAACACACAAAATTCCAGAGAAGTCCCACAAAACTCCCTAAATCATTTCAAAACCCTACCAATTCACAGGAATGTCCCACAAAATCTCCACCAATTCCCAGAACATCCCACAGAAATCCCACAAAAATCCCTAAATCTTCTGAAAACTCGACCAAATTCCAGAAACGCCCCATAAAATCAGCACAGTTTCCCACAAAATTCAAGAAAAAACACCACAAAATTCCCTAAATCTTCTCAAAATACCACAAAATTCTTGAAAAGCCCCACCAAATTCCAGAAACATCCCACAAAATTTCCTCAATACACAACAAAATCCCAGAAAAATCACACAAAATTCCCTAAATCTTCTCAAAACACGGCCAAAATCCACAAAAATCCCACCAAATCTCCACAAATTCCCACAGAATACATGAAAAATCCCTGATAATTGGTCAGTTCTCTACAGAATCTCACCAAATTCCTAAAAAGTCCCTCAAAGTTCCACAAACATCCCACAAAATCTCCTCAATATCCCACAAAATTCAAGAAAAAACACCAGAAAATTCCCTAAATCTTCTCAAAACACAACCAAATTCTAGAAAAATATCCCACCAAATCTCCACAAATTCCCACAAAATACATGAAAAATCCCTCAAGATCCCGAAATCGCCTCAATATCCCACAAAATCACACAAAAATCACACAAAACCTCCACAAGTTTCCACAAAATCTAAGAAAAATTCCTCAAAATTCTTCAAGTCTCCTCAAAACCACACAATTCCAGAAAAACCCCACAAAATTCCAGAGAAGTCCCACAAAACTCCCTAAATCATTTCAAAACCCTACCAATTCACAGGAATGTCCCACAAAATCTCCACCAATTCCCAGAACATCCCACAAAAATCCCACAAAAATCCCTAAATCTTCTGAAAACTCGACCAAATTCCAGAAACGCCCCATAAAATCAGCACAGTTTCCCACAAAATTCAAGAAAAAACACCACAAAATTCCCTAAATCTTCTCAAAACACAACCAAATTCTAGAAAAATATCCCACCAAATCTCCACAAATTCCCACAAAATACATGAGAAATCCCTCAAGATCCCTAAATCGCCTCAATATCCCACAAAATCACACAAAAATCACACAAAACCTCCACAAGTTTCCACAAAATCTAAAACAAATTCCTCAAAACTCTTCAAGTCTCCTCAGAATCCCACACAATTCCATAAAAAACACACAAAATTCCAGAGAAGTCCCACAAAACTCCCTAAATCATTTCAAAACCCTACCAATTCACAGGAATGTCCCACAAAATCTCCACCAATTCCCAGAACATCCCACAAAAATCCCACAAAAATCCCTAAATCTTCTGAAAACTCGACCAAATTCCAGAAACGCCCCATAAAATCAGCACAGTTTCCCACAAAATTCAAGAAAAAACACCACAAAATTCCCTAAATCTTCTCAAAATACCACAAAATTCTTGAAAAGCCCCACCAAATTCCAGAAACATCCCACAAAATTTCCTCAATACACAACAAAATCCCAGAAAAATCACACAAAATTCCCTAAATCTTCTCAAAACACGGCCAAAATCCACAAAAATCCCACAGAATCTCTACAAATTCCCACAGAATACATGAAAAATCCCTGATAATTGGTCAGTTCTCTACAGAATCTCACCAAATTCCTAAAAAGTCCCTCAAAGTTCCACAAACATCCCACAAAATCTCCTCAATATCCCACAAAATTCAAGAAAAATCACACAAAATTCCCTAAATCTTCTCAAAACACAACCAAATTCTAGAAAAATATCCCACCAAATCTCCACAAATTCCCACAAAATACATGAAAAATCCCTCAAGATCCCTAAATCGCCTCAATATCCCAAAAAATTCCACAAAAATCCCACAAAACCTCCACAAGTTTCCAAAAAATCTAAGAAAAATTCCTCAAAAGTCTTCAAGTCTCCTCAAAACCACACAAAGTCCTTGAAAAGGCCCACCAAATTCCAGTAAAATCCCACAGATTCTCCACAAAATCCCACAAAATCTAAAACAAATTCCTCAAAATTCTTCAAGCCTCCTCAGAATCCCACACATTTCCATAAAAAACACACAAAATTCCAGAGAAGTCCCACAAAACTCCCTAAATCATTTCAAAACCCTACCAATTCACAGGAATGTCCCACAAAATCTCCACCAATTCCCAGAACATCCCACAAAAATCTCACAAAAATCCCTAAATCTTCTGAAAACTCGACCAAATTCCAGAAACGCCCCATAAAATCAGCACAGTTTCCCACAAAATTCAAGAAAAAACACCACAAAATTCCCTAAACCTTTTCAAAATACCACAAAATTCTTGAAAAGCCCCACCAAATTCCAGAAACATCCCACAAAATGTCCTCAATATCCAACAAAATCCCAGAAAAGTCCCACAAAATTCCCTAAATCTTCTCAAAACTCTACCAAATTCCAGAAAAATCCCACAGAATCTCCACAAATTCCCACAGAATACATGACAAATCCCTGATAATTCGTCAGTTCTCTACAGAATTTTACCAAATTCCTAAAAAGTCCCTCAAAGTTCCACAAACATCCCACAAAATCTCCCCGGAATCCAATAAAATTCCAGGAAAAATCCCACAAAATTCCCTAAATCTTCTCAAAACATGGCCAAAATCCACAAAAATCCCACCAAATCTCCACAAATTCCCACAGAATACATGAAAATACCCCTGATAATTCGTCAGTTCTCTACAGAATCTCACCAAATTCCAGAAAAGTCCCTCAAAGTTCCACAAACATCCCACAAAATCTCCTCAATATACAACAAAATCCCAGAAAAATCACACAAAATTCCCTAAATCTTCTCAAAACACGACTAAATTCTAGAAAAATATCCCACCAAATCTCCACAAAATCCCACAAAATACATGAAAAATCCCTCAAGATCCCGAAATCGCCTCAATATCCCACAAAATCCCACAAAAATCACACAAAACCTCCGCAAGTTTCCACAAAATCTAAGAAAAATTCCTCAAAATTCTTCAAGCCTCCTCAAAACCACACAAAGTCCTTGAAAAGGCCCACCAAATTCCAGTAAAATCCCACAGATTCTCCACAAATTCCCACAAAATCTAAAACAAATTCCTCAAAATTCTTCAAGTCTCCTCAGAATCCCACACAATTCCATAAAAAACACACAAAATTCCAGAGAAGTCCCACAAAACTCCCTAAATCATTTCAAAACCCTACCAATTCACAGGAATGTCCCACAAAATCTCCACCAATTCCCAGAACATCCCACAGAAATCCCACAAAAATCCCTAAATCTTCTGAAAACTCGACCAAATTCCAGAAACGCCCCATAAAATCAGCAGAGTTTCCCACAAAATTCAAGAAAAAACACCACAAAATTCCCTAAATCTTCTCAAAATACCACAAAATTCTTGAAAAGCCCCACCAAATTCCAGAAACATCCCACAAAATTTCCTCAATACACAACAAAATCCCAGAAAAATCACACAAAATTCCCTAAATCTTCTCAAAACACGGCCAAAATCCACAAAAATCCCACCAAATCTCCACAAATTCCCACAGAATACATGAAAAATCCCTGATAATTGGTCAGTTCTCTACAGAATCTCACCAAATTCCTAAAAAGTCCCTCAAAGTTCCACAAACATCCCACAAAATCTCCTCAATATCCCACAAAATTCAAGAAAAAACACCACAAAATTCCCTAAATCTTCTCAAAACACAACCAAATTCTAGAAAAATATCCCACCAAATCTCCACAAATTCCCACAAAATACATGAAAAATCCCTCAAGATCCCGAAATCGCCTCAATATCCCACAAAATCACACAAAAATCACACAAAACCTCCACAAGTTTCCACAAAATCTAAGAAAAATTCCTCAAAATTCTTCAAGTCTCCTCAAAACCACACAATTCCAGAAAAACCCCACAAAATTCCAGAGAAGTCCCACAAAACTCCCTAAATCATTTCAAAACCCTACCAATTCACAGGAATGTCCCACAAAATCTCCACCAATTCCCAGAACATCCCACAAAAATCCCACAAAAATCCCTAAATCTTCTGAAAACTCGACCAAATTCCAGAAACGCCCCATAAAATCAGCACAGTTTCCCACAAAATTCAAGAAAAAACACCACAAAATTCCCTAAATCTTCTCAAAACACAACCAAATTCTAGAAAAATATCCCACCAAATCTCCACAAATTCCCACAAAATACATGAAAAATCCCTCAAGATCCCGAAATCGCCTCAATATCCCACAAAATCACACAAAAATCACACAAAACCTCCACAAGTTTCCACAAAATCTAAGAAAAATTCCTCAAAATTCTTCAAGTCTCCTCAAAACCACACAATTCCAGAAAAACCCCACCAAATTCCAGAGAAGTCCCACAAAACTCCCTAAATCATTTCAAAACCCTACCAATTCACAGGAATGTCCCACAAAATCTCCACCAATTCCCAGAACATCCCACAAAAATCCCACAAAAATCCCTAAATCTTCTGAAAACTCGACCAAATTCCAGAAACGCCCCATAAAATCAGCACAGTTTCCCACAAAATTCAAGAAAAAACACCACAAAATTCCCTAAATCTTCTCAAAATACCACAAAATTCTAGAAAAATATCCCACCAAATCTCCACAAATTCCCACAAAATACATGAGAAATCCCTCAAGATCCCTAAATCGCCTCAATATCCCACAAAATCACACAAAAATCCCACAAAACCTCCACAAGTTTCCACAAAATCTAAGAAAAATTCCTCAAAATTCTTCAAGTCTCCTCAAAACCACACAATTCCAGAAAAACCCCACAAAATTCCAGAGAAGTCCCACAAAACTCCCTAAATCATTTCAAAACCCTACCAATTCACAGGAATGTCCCACAAAATCTCCACCAATTCCCAGAACATCCCACAAAAATCCCACAAAAATCCCTAAATCTTCTGAAAACTCGACCAAATTCCAGAAACGCCCCATAAAATCAGCACAGTTTCCCACAAAATTCAAGAAAAAACACCACAAAATTCCCTAAATCTTCTCAAAACACAACCAAATTCTAGAAAAATATCCCACCAAATCTCCACAAATTCCCACAAAATACATGAGAAATCCCTCAAGATCCCTAAATCGCCTCAATATCCCACAAAATCACACAAAAATCACACAAAACCTCCACAAGTTTCCACAAAATCTAAAACAAATTCCTCAAAATTCTTCAAGTCTCCTCAGAATCCCACACAATTCCATAAAAAACCCACAAAATTCCAGAGAAGTCCCACAAAACTCCCTAAATCATTTCAAAACCCTACCAATTCACAGGAATGTCCCACAAAATCTCCACCAATTCCCAGAACATCCCACAAAAATCTCACAAAAATCCCTAAATCTTCTGAAAACTCGACCAAATTCCAGAAACGCCCCATAAAATCAGCACAGTTTCCCACAAAATTCAAGAAAAAACACCACAAAATTCCCTAAACCTTTTCAAAATACCACAAAATTCTTGAAAAGCCCCACCAAATTCCAGAAACATCCCACAAAATGTCCTCAATATCCAACAAAATCCCAGAAAAATCCCACAAAATTCCCTAAATCTTCTCAAAACATGGCCAAAATCCACAAAAATCCCACCGAATCTCCACAAATTCCCACAGAATACATGAAAATACCCCTGATAATTCGTCAGTTCTCTACAGAATCTCACCAAATTCCAGAAAAGTCCCTCAAAGTTCCACAAACATCCCACAAAATCTCCTCAATATACAACAAAATCCCAGAAAAATCACACAAAATTCCCTAAATCTTCTCAAAACACGACTAAATTCTAGAAAAATATCCCACCAAATCTCCACAAAATCCCACAAAATACATGAAAAATCCCTCAAGATCCCGAAATCGCCTCAATATCCCACAAAATCCCACAAAAATCACACAAAACCTCCGCAAGTTTCCACAAAATCTAAGAAAAATTCCTCAAAATTCTTCAAGCCTCCTCAAAACCACACAAAGTCCTTGAAAAGGCCCACCAAATTCCAGTAAAATCCCACAGATTCTCCACAAATTCCCACAAAATCTAAAACAAATTCCTCAAAATTCTTCAAGTCTCCTCAGAATCCCACACAATTCCATAAAAAACACACAAAATTCCAGAGAAGTCCCACAAAACTCCCTAAATCATTTCAAAACCCTACCAATTCACAGGAATGTCCCACAAAATCTCCACCAATTCCCAGAACATCCCACAGAAATCCCACAAAAATCCCTAAATCTTCTGAAAACTCGACCAAATTCCAGAAACGCCCCATAAAATCAGCAGAGTTTCCCACAAAATTCAAGAAAAAACACCACAAAATTCCCTAAATCTTCTCAAAATACCACAAAATTCTTGAAAAGCCCCACCAAATTCCAGAAACATCCCACAAAATTTCCTCAATACCCAACAAAATCCCAGAAAAATCACACAAAATTCCCTAAATCTTCTCAAAACACGGCCAAAATCCACAAAAATCCCACCAAATCTCCACAAATTCCCACAGAATACATGAAAAATCCCTGATAATTGGTCAGTTCTCTACAGAATCTCACCAAATTCCTAAAAAGTCCCTCAAAGTTCCACAAACATCCCACAAAATCTCCTCAATATCCCACAAAATTCAAGAAAAAACACCACAAAATTCCCTAAATCTTCTCAAAACACAACCAAATTCTAGAAAAATATCCCACCAAATCTCCACAAATTCCCACAAAATACATGAAAAATCCCTCAAGATCCCGAAATCGCCTCAATATCCCACAAAATCACACAAAAATCACACAAAACCTCCACAAGTTTCCACAAAATCTAAGAAAAATTCCTCAAAATTCTTCAAGTCTCCTCAAAACCACACAATTCCAGAAAAACCCCACAAAATTCCAGAGAAGTCCCACAAAACTCCCTAAATCATTTCAAAACCCTACCAATTCACAGGAATGTCCCACAAAATCTCCACCAATTCCCAGAACATCCCACAAAAATCCCACAAAAATCCCTAAATCTTCTGAAAACTCGACCAAATTCCAGAAACGCCCCATAAAATCAGCACAGTTTCCCACAAAATTCAAGAAAAAACACCACAAAATTCCCTAAATCTTCTCAAAACACAACCAAATTCTAGAAAAATATCCCACCAAATCTCCACAAATTCCCACAAAATACATGAAAAATCCCTCAAGATCCCGAAATCGCCTCAATATCCCACAAAATCACACAAAAATCACACAAAACCTCCACAAGTTTCCACAAAATCTAAGAAAAATTCCTCAAAATTCTTCAAGTCTCCTCAAAACCACACAATTCCAGAAAAACCCCACCAAATTCCAGAGAAGTCCCACAAAACTCCCTAAATCATTTCAAAACCCTACCAATTCACAGGAATGTCCCACAAAATCTCCACCAATTCCCAGAACATCCCACAAAAATCCCACAAAAATCCCTAAATCTTCTGAAAACTCGACCAAATTCCAGAAACGCCCCATAAAATCAGCACAGTTTCCCACAAAATTCAAGAAAAAACACCACAAAATTCCCTAAATCTTCTCAAAATACCACAAAATTCTAGAAAAATATCCCACCAAATCTCCACAAATTCCCACAAAATACATGAGAAATCCCTCAAGATCCCTAAATCGCCTCAATATCCCACAAAATCACACAAAAATCACACAAAACCTCCACAAGTTTCCACAAAATCTAAGAAAAATTCCTCAAAATTCTTCAAGTCTCCTCAAAACCACACAATTCCAGAAAAACCCCACAAAATTCCAGAGAAGTCCCACAAAACTCCCTAAATCATTTCAAAACCCTACCAATTCACAGGAATGTCCCACAAAATCTCCACCAATTCCCAGAACATCCCACAAAAATCCCACAAAAATCCCTAAATCTTCTGAAAACTCGACCAAATTCCAGAAACGCCCCATAAAATCAGCACAGTTTCCCACAAAATTCAAGAAAAAACACCACAAAATTCCCTAAATCTTCTCAAAACACAACCAAATTCTAGAAAAATATCCCACCAAATCTCCACAAATTCCCACAAAATACATGAGAAATCCCTCAAGATCCCTAAATCGCCTCAATATCCCACAAAATCACACAAAAATCACACAAAACCTCCACAAGTTTCCACAAAATCTAAAACAAATTCCTCAAAATTCTTCAAGTCTCCTCAGAATCCCACACAATTCCAGAAAAAACACACAAAATTCCAGAGAAGTCCCACAAAACTCCCTAAATCATTTCAAAACCCTACCAATTCACAGGAATGTCCCACAAAATCTCCACCAATTCCCAGAACATCCCACAAAAATCTCACAAAAATCCCTAAATCTTCTGAAAACTCGACCAAATTCCAGAAACGCCCCATAAAATCAGCACAGTTTCCCACAAAATTCAAGAAAAAACACCACAAAATTCCCTAAACCTTTTCAAAATACCACAAAATTCTTGAAAAGCCCCACCAAATTCCAGAAACATCCCACAAAATGTCCTCAATATCCAACAAAATCCCAGAAAAGTCCCACAAAATTCCCTAAATCTTCTCAAAACTCTACCAAATTCCAGAAAAATCCCACAGAATCTCCACAAATTCCCACAGAATACATGACAAATCCCTGATAATTCGTCAGTTCTCTACAGAATCTCACCAAATTCCTAAAAAGTCCCTCAAAGTTCCACAAACATCCCACAAAATCTCCCCGGAATCCAATAAAATTCCAGGAAAAATCCCACAAAATTCCCTAAATCTTCTCAAAACATGGCCAAAATCCACAAAAATCCCACCGAATCTCCACAAATTCCCACAGAATACATGAAAATACCCCTGATAATTCCTCAGTTCTCTACAGAATCTCACCAAATTCCAGAAAAGTCCCTCAAAGTTCCACAAACATCCCACAAAATCTCCTCAATATACAACAAAATCCCAGAAAAATCACACAAAATTCCCTAAATCTTCTCAAAACACGACTAAATTCTAGAAAAATATCCCACCAAATTTCCACAAAATCCCACAAAATACATGAAAAATCCCTCAAGATCCCGAAATCGCCTCAATATCCCACAAAATCCCACAAAAATCACACAAAACCTCCGCAAGTTTCCACAAAATCTAAGAAAAATTCCTCAAAATTCTTCAAGCCTCCTCAAAACCACACAAAGTCCTTGAAAAGGCCCACCAAATTCCAGTAAAATCCCACAGATTCTCCACAAATTCCCACAAAATCTAAAACAAATTCCTCAAAATTCTTCAAGTCTCCTCAGAATCCCACACAATTCCAGAAAAAACACACAAAATTCCAGAGAAGTCCCACAAAACTCCCTAAATCATTTCAAAACCCTACCAATTCACAGGAATGTCCCACAAAATCTCCACCAATTCCCAGAACATCCCACAAAAATCGCACAAAAATCCCTAAATCTTCTGAAAACTCGACCAAATTCCAGAAACGCCCCATAAAATCAGCACAGTTTCCCACAAAATTCAAGAAAAAACACCACAAAATTCCCTAAATCTTCTCAAAATACCACAAAATTCTTGAAAAGCCCCACCAAATTCCAGAAACATCCCACAAAATGTCCTCAATACCCAACAAAATCCCAGAAAAATCACACAAAATTCCCTAAATCTTCTCAAAACACGGCCAAAATCCACAAAAATCCCACCAAATCTCCACAAATTCCCACAGAATACATGAAAAATCCCTGATAATTGGTCAGTTCTCTACAGAATCTCACCAAATTCCTAAAAAGTCCCTCAAAGTTCCACAAACATCCCACAAAATCTCCTCAATATCCCACAAAATTCAAGAAAAAACACCACAAAATTCCCTAATTCTTCTCAAAACACAACCAAATTCTAGAAAAATATCCCACCAAATCTCCACAAATTCCCACAAAATACATGAAAAATCCCTCAAGATCCCGAAATCGCCTCAATATCCCACAAAATCACACAAAAATCACACAAAACCTCCACAAGTTTCCACAAAATCTAAGAAAAATTCCTCAAAATTCTTCAAGTCTCCTCAAAACCACACAATTCCAGAAAAACCCCACAAAATTCCAGAGAAGTCCCACAAAACTCCCTAAATCATTTCAAAACCCTACCAATTCACAGGAATGTCCCACAAAATCTCCACCAATTCCCAGAACATCCCACAAAAATCCAACAAAAATCCCTAAATCTTCTGAAAACTCGACCAAATTCCAGAAACGCCCCATAAAATCAGCACAGTTTCCCACAAAATTCAAGAAAAAACACCACAAAATTCCCTAAATCTTCTCAAAATACCACAAAATTCTAGAAAAATATCCCACCAAATCTCCACAAATTCCCACAAAATACATGAGAAATCCCTCAAGATCCCTAAATCGCCTCAATATCCCACAAAATCACACAAAAATCACACAAAACCTCCACAAGTTTCCACAAAATCTAAGAAAAATTCCTCAAAATTCTTCAAGTCTCCTCAAAACCACACAATTCCAGAAAAACCCCACAAAATTCCAGAGAAGTCCCACAAAACTCCCTAAATCATTTCAAAACCCTACCAATTCACAGGAATGTCCCACAAAATCTCCACCAATTCCCAGAACATCCCACAAAAATCCCACAAAAATCCCTAAATCTTCTGAAAACTCGACCAAATTCCAGAAACGCCCCATAAAATCAGCACAGTTTCCCACAAAATTCAAGAAAAAACACCACAAAATTCCCTAAATCTTCTCAAAACACAACCAAATTCTAGAAAAATATCCCACCAAATCTCCACAAATTCCCACAAAATACATGAAAAATCCCTCAAGATCCCTAAATCGCCTCAATATCCCACAAAATCACACAAAAATCACACAAAACCTCCACAAGTTTCCACAAAATCTAAGAAAAATTCCTCAAAATACTTCAAGTCTCCTCAAAACCACACAAAGTCCTTGAAAAGGCCCACCAAATTCCAGTAAAATCCCACAGATTCTCCACAAATTCCCACAAAATCTAAAACAAATTCCTCAAAATTCTTCAAGTCTCCTCAGAATCCCACACAATTCCATAAAAAACACACAAAATTCCAGAGAAGTCCCACAAAACTCCCTAAATCATTTCAAAACCCTACCAATTCACAGGAATGTCCCACAAAATCTCCACCAATTCCCAGAATATCCCACAAAAATCCCACAAAAATCCCTAAATCTTCTGAAAACTCGACCAAATTCCAGAAACGCCCCATAAAATCAGCACAGTTTCCCACAAAATTCAAGAAAAAACACCACAAAATTCCCTAAATCTTCTCAAAATACCACAAAATTCTTGAAAAGCCCCACCAAATTCCAGAAACATCCCACAAAATTTCCTCAATACACAACAAAATCCCAGAAAAATCACACAAAATTCCCTAAATCTTCTCAAAACACGGCCAAAATCCACAAAAATCCCACCAAATCTCCACAAATTCCCACAGAATACATGAAAAATCCCTGATAATTGGTCAGTTCTCTACAGAATCTCACCAAATATCTAAAAAGTCCCTCAAAGTTCCACAAACATCCCACGAAATCTCCCCGGAATCCAATAAAATTCCAGGAAAAATCCCACAAAATTCCCTAAATCTTCTCAAAACATGGCCAAAATCCACAAAAATCCCACCGAATCTCCACAAATTCCCACAGAATACATGAAAATACCCCTGATAATTCCTCAGTTCTCTACAGAATCTCACCAAATTCCAGAAAAGTCCCTCAAAGTTCCACAAACATCCCACAAAATCTCCTCAATATACAACAAAATCCCAGAAAAATCACACAAAATTCCCTAAATCTTCTCAAAACACGACTAAATTCTAGAAAAATATCCCACCAAATCTCCACAAATTCCCACAAAATACATGAAAAATCCCTCAAGATCCCGAAATCGCCTCAATATCCCACAAAATCCCACAAAAATCACACAAAACCTCCACAAGTTTCCACAAAATCTAAGAAAAATTCCTCAAAATTCTTCAAGTCTCCTCAAAACCACACAAAGTCCTTGAAAAGGCCCACCAAATTCCAGTAAAATCCCACAGATTCTCCACAAATTCCCACAAAATCTAAAACAAATTCCTCAAAATTCTTCAAGTCTCCTCAGAATCCCACACAATTCCATAGAAAACACACAAAATTCCAGAGAAGTCCCACAAAACTCCCTAAATCATTTCAAAACCCTACCAATTCACAGGAATGTCCCACAAAATCTCTACCAATTCCCAGAACATCCCACAAAAATCTCACAAAAATCCCTAAATCTTCTGAAAACTCGACCAAATTCCAGAAACGCCCCATAAAATCAGCAGTTTCCCACAAAATTCAAGAAAAAACACCACAAAATTCCCTAAATCTTCTCAAAACACAACCAAATTCTAGAAAAATATCCCACCAAATCTCCACAAATTCCCACAAAATACATGAGAAATCCCTCAAGATCCCTAAATCGCCTCAATATCCCACAAAATCACACAAAAATCCCACAAAACCTCCACAAGTTTCCACAAAATCTAAGAAAAATTCCTCAAAATTCTTCAAGTCTCCTCAGAATCCCACACAATTCCAGAAAAAACACACAAAATTCCAGAGAAGTCCCACAAAACTCCCTAAATCATTTCAAACCCTACCAATTCACAGGAATGTCCCACAAAATCTCCAGCAATTCCCAGAACATCCCACAAAAATCCCACAAAAATCCCTAAATCTTCTGAAAACTCGACCAAATTCCAGAAACGCCCCATAAAAACAGCACAGTTTCCCACAAAATTCAAGAAAAAACACCACAAAATTCCCAAAATCTTTTCAAAATACCACAAAATTCTTGAAAAGCCCCACAAAATTCCAGAAACATCCCACAAAATGTCCTCAATACCCAACAAAATCCCAGAAAAATCACACAAAATTCCCTAAATCTTCTCAAAACACGGCCAAAATCCACAAAAATCCCACCAAATCTCCACAAATTCCCACAGAATACATGAAAAATCCCTGATAATTGGTCAGTTCTCTACAGAATCTCACCAAATTCCTAAAAAGTCCCTCAAAGTTCCACAAACATCCCACAAAATCTCCTCAATAGCCCACAAAATTCAAGAAAAAACACCACAAAATTCCCTAAATCTTCTCAAAACACGACTAAATTCTAGAAAAATATCCCACCAAATCTCCACAAAATCCCACAAAATACATGAGAAATCCCTCAAGATCCCGAAATCGCCTCAATATCCCACAAAATCCCACAAAAATCACACAAAACCTCTACAAGTTTCCACAAAATCTAAGAAAAATTCCTCAAAATTCTTCAAGTCTCCTCAAAACCACACAATTCCAGAAAAACCCCACAAAATTCCAGAGAAGTCCCACAAAACTCCCTAAATCATTTCAAAACCCTACCAATTCACAGGAATGTCCCACAAAATCTCCACCAATTCCCAGAACATCCCACAAAAATCCCACAAAAATCCCTAAATCTTCTGAAAACTCGACCAAATTCCAGAAACGCCCCATAAAATCAGCACAGTTTCCCACAAAATTCAAGAAAAAACACCACAAAATTCCCTAAATCTTCTCAAAACACAACCAAATTCTAGAAAAATATCCCACCAAATCTCCACAAATTCCCACAAAATACATGAAAAATCCCTCAAGATCCCGAAATCGCCTCAATATCCCACAAAATCACACAAAAATCACACAAAACCTCCACAAGTTTCCACAAAATCTAAGAAAAATTCCTCAAAATTCTTCAAGTCTCCTCAAAACCACACAATTCCAGAAAAACCCCACCAAATTCCAGAGAAGTCCCACAAAACTCCCTAAATCATTTCAAAACCCTACCAATTCACAGGAATGTCCCACAAAATCTCCACCAATTCCCAGAACATCCCACAAAAATCCCACAAAAATCCCTAAATCTTCTGAAAACTCGACCAAATTCCAGAAACGCCCCATAAAATCAGCACAGTTTCCCACAAAATTCAAGAAAAAACACCACAAAATTCCCTAAATCTTCTCAAAATACCACAAAATTCTAGAAAAATATCCCACCAAATCTCCACAAATTCCCACAAAATACATGAGAAATCCCTCAAGATCCCTAAATCGCCTCAATATCCCACAAAATCACACAAAAATCCCACAAAACCTCCACAAGTTTCCACAAAATCTAAGAAAAATTCCTCAAAATTCTTCAAGTCTCCTCAAAACCACACAATTCCAGAAAAACCCCACAAAATTCCAGAGAAGTCCCACAAAACTCCCTAAATCATTTCAAAACCCTACCAATTCACAGGAATGTCCCACAAAATCTCCACCAATTCCCAGAACATCCCACAAAAATCCCACAAAAATCCCTAAATCTTCTGAAAACTCGACCAAATTCCAGAAACGCCCCATAAAATCAGCACAGTTTCCCACAAAATTCAAGAAAAAACACCACAAAATTCCCTAAATCTTCTCAAAACACAACCAAATTCTAGAAAAATATCCCACCAAATCTCCACAAATTCCCACAAAATACATGAGAAATCCCTCAAGATCCCTAAATCGCCTCAATATCCCACAAAATCACACAAAAATCACACAAAACCTCCACAAGTTTCCACAAAATCTAAGAAAAATTCCTCAAAATTCTTCAAGTCTCCTCAGAATCCCACACAATTCCATAAAAAACACACAAAATTCCAGAGAAGTCCCACAAAACTCCCTAAATCATTTCAAAACCCTACCAATTCACAGGAATGTCCCACAAAATCTCCACCAATTCCCAGAACATCCCACAGAAATCCCACAAAAATCCCTAAATCTTCTGAAAACTCGACCAAATTCCAGAAACGCCCCATAAAATCAGCAGAGTTTCCCACAAAATTCAAGAAAAAACACCACAAAATTCCCTAAATCTTCTCAAAATACCACAAAATTCTTGAAAAGCCCCACCAAATTCCAGAAACATCCCACAAAATTTCCTCAATACACAACAAAATCCCAGAAAAATCACACAAAATTCCCTAAATCTTCTCAAAACACGGCCAAAATCCACAAAAATCCCACCAAATCTCCACAAATTCCCACAGAATACATGAAAAATCCCTGATAATTGGTCAGTTCTCTACAGAATCTCACCAAATTCCTAAAAAGTCCCTCAAAGTTCCACAAACATCCCACAAAATCTCCTCAATATCCCACAAAATTCAAGAAAAAACACCACAAAATTCCCTAAATCTTCTCAAAACACAACCAAATTCTAGAAAAATATCCCACCAAATCTCCACAAATTCCCACAAAATACATGAAAAATCCCTCAAGATCCCGAAATCGCCTCAATATCCCACAAAATCACACAAAAATCACACAAAACCTCCACAAGTTTCCACAAAATCTAAGAAAAATTCCTCAAAATTCTTCAAGTCTCCTCAAAACCACACAATTCCAGAAAAACCCCACAAAATTCCAGAGAAGTCCCACAAAACTCCCTAAATCATTTCAAAACCCTACCAATTCACAGGAATGTCCCACAAAATCTCCACCAATTCCCAGAACATCCCACAAAAATCCCACAAAAATCCCTAAATCTTCTGAAAACTCGACCAAATTCCAGAAACGCCCCATAAAATCAGCACAGTTTCCCACAAAATTCAAGAAAAAACACCACAAAATTCCCTAAATCTTCTCAAAACACAACCAAATTCTAGAAAAATATCCCACCAAATCTCCACAAATTCCCACAAAATACATGAAAAATCCCTCAAGATCCCGAAATCGCCTCAATATCCCACAAAATCACACAAAAATCACACAAAACCTCCACAAGTTTCCACAAAATCTAAGAAAAATTCCTCAAAATTCTTCAAGTCTCCTCAAAACCACACAATTCCAGAAAAACCCCACAAAATTCCAGAGAAGTCCCACAAAACTCCCTAAATCATTTCAAAACCCTACCAATTCACAGGAATGTCCCACAAAATCTCCACCAATTCCCAGAACATCCCACAAAAATCCCACAAAAATCCCTAAATCTTCTGAAAACTCGACCAAATTCCAGAAACGCCCCATAAAATCAGCACAGTTTCCCACAAAATTCAAGAAAAAACACCACAAAATTCCCTAAATCTTCTCAAAATACCACAAAATTCTAGAAAAATATCCCACCAAATCTCCACAAATTCCCACAAAATACATGAGAAATCCCTCAAGATCCCTAAATCGCCTCAATATCCCACAAAATCACACAAAAATCACACAAAACCTCCACAAGTTTCCACAAAATCTAAGAAAAATTCCTCAAAATTCTTCAAGTCTCCTCAAAACCACACAATTCCAGAAAAACCCCACAAAATTCCAGAGAAGTCCCACAAAACTCCCTAAATCATTTCAAAACCCTACCAATTCACAGGAATGTCCCACAAAATCTCCACCAATTCCCAGAACATCCCACAAAAATCCCACAAAAATCCCTAAATCTTCTGAAAACTCGACCAAATTCCAGAAACGCCCCATAAAATCAGCACAGTTTCCCACAAAATTCAAGAAAAAACACCACAAAATTCCCTAAATCTTCTCAAAACACAACCAAATTCTAGAAAAATATCCCACCAAATCTCCACAAATTCCCACAAAATACATGAGAAATCCCTCAAGATCCCTAAATCGCCTCAATATCCCACAAAATCACACAAAAATCACACAAAACCTCCACAAGTTTCCACAAAATCTAAAACAAATTCCTCAAAATTCTTCAAGTCTCCTCAGAATCCCACACAATTCCATAAAAAACACACAAAATTCCAGAGAAGTCCCACAAAACTCCCTAAATCATTTCAAAACCCTACCAATTCACAGGAATGTCCCACAAAATCTCCACCAATTCCCAGAACATCCCACAAAAATCTCACAAAAATCCCTAAATCTTCTGAAAACTCGACCAAATTCCAGAAACGCCCCATAAAATCAGCACAGTTTCCCACAAAATTCAAGAAAAAACACCACAAAATTCCCTAAACCTTTTCAAAATACCACAAAATTCTTGAAAAGCCCCACCAAATTCCAGAAACATCCCACAAAATGTCCTCAATATCCAACAAAATCCCAGAAAAGTCCCACAAAATTCCCTAAATCTTCTCAAAACTCTACCAAATTCCAGAAAAATCCCACAGAATCTCCACAAATTCCCACAGAATACATGACAAATCCCTGATAATTCGTCAGTTCTCTACAGAATCTCACCAAATTCCTAAAAAGTCCCTCAAAGTTCCACAAACATCCCACAAAATCTCCCCGGAATCCAATAAAATTCCAGGAAAAATCCCACAAAATTCCCTAAATCTTCTCAAAACATGGCCAAAATCCACAAAAATCCCACCGAATCTCCACAAATTCCCACAGAATACATGAAAATACCCCTGATAATTCCTCAGTTCTCTACAGAATCTCACCAAATTCCAGAAAAGTCCCTCAAAGTTCCACAAACATCCCACAAAATCTCCTCAATATACAACAAAATCCCAGAAAAATCACACAAAATTCCCTAAATCTTCTCAAAACACGACTAAATTCTAGAAAAATATCCCACCAAATCTCCACAAAATCCCACAAAATACATGAAAAATCCCTCAAGATCCCGAAATCGCCTCAATATCCCACAAAATCCCACAAAAATCACACAAAACCTCCGCAAGTTTCCACAAAATCTAAGAAAAATTCCTCAAAATTATTCAAGTCTCCTCAAAACCACACAAAGTCCTTGAAAAGGCCCACCAAATTCCAGTAAAATCCCACAGATTCTCCACAAATTCCCACAAAATCTAAAACAAATTCCTCAAAATTCTTCAAGTCTCCTCAGAATCCCACACAATTCCAGAAAAAACACACAAAATTCCAGAGAAGTCCCACAAAACTCCCTAAATCATTTCAAAACCCTACCAATTCACAGGAATGTCCCACAAAATCTCCACCAATTCCCAGAACATCCCACAAAAATCCCACAAAAATCCCTAAATCTTCTGAAAACTCGACCAAATTCCAGAAACGCCCCATAAAATCAGCACAGTTTCCCACAAAATTCAAGAAAAAACACCACAAAATTCCCTAAATCTTCTCAAAATACCACAAAATTCTTGAAAAGCCCCACCAAATTCCAGAAACATCCCACAAAATTTCCTCAATACACAACAAAATCCCAGAAAAATCACACAAAATTCCCTAAATCTTCTCAAAACACGGCCAAAATCCACAAAAATCCCACCAAATCTCCACAAATTCCCACAGAATACATGAAAAATCCCTGATAATTGGTCAGTTCTCTACAGAATCTCACCAAATTCCTAAAAAGTCCCTCAAAGTTCCACAAACATCCCACAAAATCTCCTCAATATCCCACAAAATTCAAGAAAAAACACCACAAAATTCCCTAAATCTTCTCAAAACACAACCAAATTCTAGAAAAATATCCCACCAAATCTCCACAAATTCCCACAAAATACATGAAAAATCCCTCAAGATCCCGAAATCGCCTCAATATCCCACAAAATAACACAAAAATCACACAAAACCTCCACAAGTTTCCACAAAATCTAAGAAAAATTCCTCAAAATTCTTCAAGTCTCCTCAAAACCACACAATTCCAGAAAAACCCCACAAAATTCCAGAGAAGTCCCACAAAACTCCCTAAATCATTTCAAAACCCTACCAATTCACAGGAATGTCCCACAAAATCTCCACCAATTCCCAGAACATCCCACAAAAATCCCACAAAAATCCCTAAATCTTCTGAAAACTCGACCAAATTCCAGAAACGCCCCATAAAATCAGCACAGTTTCCCACAAAATTCAAGAAAAAACACCACAAAATTCCCTAAATCTTCTCAAAACACAACCAAATTCTAGAAAAATATCCCACCAAATCTCCACAAATTCCCACAAAATACATGAAAAATCCCTCAAGATCCCGAAATCGCCTCAATATCCCACAAAATCACACAAAAATCACACAAAACCTCCACAAGTTTCCACAAAATCTAAGAAAAATTCCTCAAAATTCTTCAAGTCTCCTCAAAACCACACAATTCCAGAAAAACCCCACCAAATTCCAGAGAAGTCCCACAAAACTCCCTAAATCATTTCAAAACCCTACCAATTCACAGGAATGTCCCACAAAATCTCCACCAATTCCCAGAACATCCCACAAAAATCCCACAAAAATCCCTAAATCTTCTGAAAACTCGACCAAATTCCAGAAACGCCCCATAAAATCAGCACAGTTTCCCACAAAATTCAAGAAAAAACACCACAAAATTCCCTAAATCTTCTCAAAATACCACAAAATTCTAGAAAAATATCCCACCAAATCTCCACAAATTCCCACAAAATACATGAGAAATCCCTCAAGATCCCTAAATCGCCTCAATATCCCACAAAATCACACAAAAATCCCACAAAACCTCCACAAGTTTCCACAAAATCTAAGAAAAATTCCTCAAAATTCTTCAAGTCTCCTCAAAACCACACAATTCCAGAAAAACCCCACAAAATTCCAGAGAAGTCCCACAAAACTCCCTAAATCATTTCAAAACCCTACCAATTCACAGGAATGTCCCACAAAATCTCCACCAATTCCCAGAACATCCCACAAAAATCCCACAAAAATCCCTAAATCTTCTGAAAACTCGACCAAATTCCAGAAACGCCCCATAAAATCAGCACAGTTTCCCACAAAATTCAAGAAAAAACACCACAAAATTCCCTAAATCTTCTCAAAACACAACCAAATTCTAGAAAAATATCCCACCAAATCTCCACAAATTCCCACAAAATACATGAGAAATCCCTCAAGATCCCTAAATCGCCTCAATATCCCACAAAATCACACAAAAATCACACAAAACCTCCACAAGTTTCCACAAAATCTAAGAAAAATTCCTCAAAATTCTTCAAGTCTCCTCAGAATCCCACACAATTCCATAAAAAACACACAAAATTCCAGAGAAGTCCCACAAAACTCCCTAAATCATTTCAAAACCCTACCAATTCACAGGAATGTCCCACAAAATCTCCACCAATTCCCAGAACATCCCACAGAAATCCCACAAAAATCCCTAAATCTTCTGAAAACTCGACCAAATTCCAGAAACGCCCCATAAAATCAGCAGAGTTTCCCACAAAATTCAAGAAAAAACACCACAAAATTCCCTAAATCTTCTCAAAATACCACAAAATTCTTGAAAAGCCCCACCAAATTCCAGAAACATCCCACAAAATTTCCTCAATACACAACAAAATCCCAGAAAAATCACACAAAATTCCCTAAATCTTCTCAAAACACGGCCAAAATCCACAAAAATCCCACCAAATCTCCACAAATTCCCACAGAATACATGAAAAATCCCTGATAATTGGTCAGTTCTCTACAGAATCTCACCAAATTCCTAAAAAGTCCCTCAAAGTTCCACAAACATCCCACAAAATCTCCTCAATATCCCACAAAATTCAAGAAAAAACACCACAAAATTCCCTAAATCTTCTCAAAACACAACCAAATTCTAGAAAAATATCCCACCAAATCTCCACAAATTCCCACAAAATACATGAAAAATCCCTCAAGATCCCGAAATCGCCTCAATATCCCACAAAATCACACAAAAATCACACAAAACCTCCACAAGTTTCCACAAAATCTAAGAAAAATTCCTCAAAATTCTTCAAGTCTCCTCAAAACCACACAATTCCAGAAAAACCCCACAAAATTCCAGAGAAGTCCCACAAAACTCCCTAAATCATTTCAAAACCCTACCAATTCACAGGAATGTCCCACAAAATCTCCACCAATTCCCAGAACATCCCACAAAAATCCCACAAAAATCCCTAAATCTTCTGAAAACTCGACCAAATTCCAGAAACGCCCCATAAAATCAGCACAGTTTCCCACAAAATTCAAGAAAAAACACCACAAAATTCCCTAAATCTTCTCAAAACACAACCAAATTCTAGAAAAATATCCCACCAAATCTCCACAAATTCCCACAAAATACATGAGAAATCCCTCAAGATCCCGAAATCGCCTCAATATCCCACAAAATCACACAAAAATCACACAAAACCTCCACAAGTTTCCACAAAATCTAAGAAAAATTCCTCAAAATTCTTCAAGTCTCCTCAAAACCACACAATTCCAGAAAAACCCCACAAAATTCCAGAGAAGTCCCACAAAACTCCCTAAATCATTTCAAAACCCTACCAATTCACAGGAATGTCCCACAAAATCTCCACCAATTCCCAGAACATCCCACAAAAATCCCACAAAAATCCCTAAATCTTCTGAAAACTCGACCAAATTCCAGAAACGCCCCATAAAATCAGCACAGTTTCCCACAAAATTCAAGAAAAAACACCACAAAATTCCCTAAATCTTCTCAAAATACCACAAAATTCTAGAAAAATATCCCACCAAATCTCCACAAATTCCCACAAAATACATGAGAAATCCCTCAAGATCCCTAAATCGCCTCAATATCCCACAAAATCACACAAAAATCACACAAAACCTCCACAAGTTTCCACAAAATCTAAGAAAAATTCCTCAAAATTCTTCAAGTCTCCTCAAAACCACACAATTCCAGAAAAACCCCACAAAATTCCAGAGAAGTCCCACAAAACTCCCTAAATCATTTCAAAACCCTACCAATTCACAGGAATGTCCCACAAAATCTCCACCAATTCCCAGAACATCCCACAAAAATCCCACAAAAATCCCTAAATCTTCTGAAAACTCGACCAAATTCCAGAAACGCCCCATAAAATCAGCACAGTTTCCCACAAAATTCAAGAAAAAACACCACAAAATTCCCTAAATCTTCTCAAAACACAACCAAATTCTAGAAAAATATCCCACCAAATCTCCACAAATTCCCACAAAATACATGAGAAATCCCTCAAGATCCCTAAATCGCCTCAATATCCCACAAAATCACACAAAAATCACACAAAACCTCCACAAGTTTCCACAAAATCTAAAACAAATTCCTCAAAATTCTTCAAGTCTCCTCAGAATCCCACACAATTCCATAAAAAACACACAAAATTCCAGAGAAGTCCCACAAAACTCCCTAAATCATTTCAAAACCCTACCAATTCACAGGAATGTCCCACAAAATCTCCACCAATTCCCAGAACATCCCACAAAAATCTCACAAAAATCCCTAAATCTTCTGAAAACTCGACCAAATTCCAGAAACGCCCCATAAAATCAGCACAGTTTCCCACAAAATTCAAGAAAAAACACCACAAAATTCCCTAAACCTTTTCAAAATACCACAAAATTCTTGAAAAGCCCCACCAAATTCCAGAAACATCCCACAAAATGTCCTCAATATCCAACAAAATCCCAGAAAAGTCCCACAAAATTCCCTAAATCTTCTCAAAACTCTACCAAATTCCAGAAAAATCCCACAGAATCTCCACAAATTCCCACAGAATACATGACAAATCCCTGATAATTCGTCAGTTCTCTACAGAATCTCACCAAATTCCTAAAAAGTCCCTCAAAGTTCCACAAACATCCCACAAAATCTCCCCGGAATCCAATAAAATTCCAGGAAAAATCCCACAAAATTCCCTAAATCTTCTCAAAACATGGCCAAAATCCACAAAAATCCCACCGAATCTCCACAAATTCCCACAGAATACATGAAAATACCCCTGATAATTCCTCAGTTCTCTACAGAATCTCACCAAATTCCAGAAAAGTCCCTCAAAGTTCCACAAACATCCCACAAAATCTCCTCAATATCCCACAAAATTCAAGAAAAAACACCACAAAATTCCCTAAATCTTCTCAAAACACAACCAAATTCTAGAAAAATATCCCACCAAATCTCCACAAATTCCCACAAAATACATGAAAAATCCCTCAAGATCCCGAAATCGCCTCAATATCCCACAAAATAACACAAAAATCACACAAAACCTCCACAAGTTTCCACAAAATCTAAGAAAAATTCCTCAAAATTCTTCAAGTCTCCTCAAAACCACACAATTCCAGAAAAACCCCACAAAATTCCAGAGAAGTCCCACAAAACTCCCTAAATCATTTCAAAACCCTACCAATTCACAGGAATGTCCCACAAAATCTCCACCAATTCCCAGAACATCCCACAAAAATCCCACAAAAATCCCTAAATCTTCTGAAAACTCGACCAAATTCCAGAAACGCCCCATAAAATCAGCACAGTTTCCCACAAAATTCAAGAAAAAACACCACAAAATTCCCTAAATCTTCTCAAAACACAACCAAATTCTAGAAAAATATCCCACCAAATCTCCACAAATTCCCACAAAATACATGAAAAATCCCTCAAGATCCCGAAATCGCCTCAATATCCCACAAAATCACACAAAAATCACACAAAACCTCCACAAGTTTCCACAAAATCTAAGAAAAATTCCTCAAAATTCTTCAAGTCTCCTCAAAACCACACAATTCCAGAAAAACCCCACCAAATTCCAGAGAAGTCCCACAAAACTCCCTAAATCATTTCAAAACCCTACCAATTCACAGGAATGTCCCACAAAATCTCCACCAATTCCCAGAACATCCCACAAAAATCCCACAAAAATCCCTAAATCTTCTGAAAACTCGACCAAATTCCAGAAACGCCCCATAAAATCAGCACAGTTTCCCACAAAATTCAAGAAAAAACACCACAAAATTCCCTAAATCTTCTCAAAATACCACAAAATTCTAGAAAAATATCCCACCAAATCTCCACAAATTCCCACAAAATACATGAGAAATCCCTCAAGATCCCTAAATCGCCTCAATATCCCACTAAATCACACAAAAATCACACAAAACCTCCACAAGTTTCCACAAAATCTAAGAAAAATTCCTCAAAATTCTTCAAGTCTCCTCAAAACCACACAATTCCAGAAAAACCCCACAAAATTCCAGAGAAGTCCCACAAAACTCCCTAAATCATTTCAAAACCCTACCAATTCACAGGAATGTCCCACAAAATCTCCACCAATTCCCAGAACATCCCACAAAAATCCCACAAAAATCCCTAAATCTTCTGAAAACTCGACCAAATTCCAGAAACGCCCCATAAAATCAGCACAGTTTCCCACAAAATTCAAGAAAAAACACCACAAAATTCCCTAAATCTTCTCAAAACACAACCAAATTCTAGAAAAATATCCCACCAAATCTCCACAAATTCCCACAAAATACATGAGAAATCCCTCAAGATCCCTAAATCGCCTCAATATCCCACAAAATCACACAAAAATCACACAAAACCTCCACAAGTTTCCACAAAATCTAAGAAAAATTCCTCAAAATTCTTCAAGTCTCCTCAGAATCCCACACAATTCCATAAAAAACACACAAAATTCCAGAGAAGTCCCACAAAACTCCCTAAATCATTTCAAAACCCTACCAATTCACAGGAATGTCCCACAAAATCTCCACCAATTCCCAGAACATCCCACAGAAATCCCACAAAAATCCCTAAATCTTCTGAAAACTCGACCAAATTCCAGAAACGCCCCATAAAATCAGCAGAGTTTCCCACAAAATTCAAGAAAAAACACCACAAAATTCCCTAAATCTTCTCAAAATACCACAAAATTCTTGAAAAGCCCCACCAAATTCCAGAAACATCCCACAAAATTTCCTCAATACACAACAAAATCCCAGAAAAATCACACAAAATTCCCTAAATCTTCTCAAAACACGGCCAAAATCCACAAAAATCCCACCAAATCTCCACAAATTCCCACAGAATACATGAAAAATCCCTGATAATTGGTCAGTTCTCTACAGAATCTCACCAAATTCCTAAAAAGTCCCTCAAAGTTCCACAAACATCCCACAAAATCTCCTCAATATCCCACAAAATTCAAGAAAAAACACCACAAAATTCCCTAAATCTTCTCAAAACACAACCAAATTCTAGAAAAATATCCCACCAAATCTCCACAAATTCCCACAAAATACATGAAAAATCCCTCAAGATCCCGAAATCGCCTCAATATCCCACAAAATCACACAAAAATCACACAAAACCTCCACAAGTTTCCACAAAATCTAAGAAAAATTCCTCAAAATTCTTCAAGTCTCCTCAAAACCACACAATTCCAGAAAAACCCCACAAAATTCCAGAGAAGTCCCACAAAACTCCCTAAATCATTTCAAAACCCTACCAATTCACAGGAATGTCCCACAAAATCTCCACCAATTCCCAGAACATCCCACAAAAATCCCACAAAAATCCCTAAATCTTCTGAAAACTCGACCAAATTCCAGAAACGCCCCATAAAATCAGCACAGTTTCCCACAAAATTCAAGAAAAAACACCACAAAATTCCCTAAATCTTCTCAAAACACAACCAAATTCTAGAAAAATATCCCACCAAATCTCCACAAATTCCCACAAAATACATGAGAAATCCCTCAAGATCCCGAAATCGCCTCAATATCCCACAAAATCACACAAAAATCACACAAAACCTCCACAAGTTTCCACAAAATCTAAGAAAAATTCCTCAAAATTCTTCAAGTCTCCTCAAAACCACACAATTCCAGAAAAACCCCACAAAATTCCAGAGAAGTCCCACAAAACTCCCTAAATCATTTCAAAACCCTACCAATTCACAGGAATGTCCCACAAAATCTCCACCAATTCCCAGAACATCCCACAAAAATCCCACAAAAATCCCTAAATCTTCTGAAAACTCGACCAAATTCCAGAAACGCCCCATAAAATCAGCACAGTTTCCCACAAAATTCAAGAAAAAACACCACAAAATTCCCTAAATCTTCTCAAAATACCACAAAATTCTAGAAAAATATCCCACCAAATCTCCACAAATTCCCACAAAATACATGAGAAATCCCTCAAGATCCCTAAATCGCCTCAATATCCCACAAAATCACACAAAAATCACACAAAACCTCCACAAGTTTCCACAAAATCTAAGAAAAATTCCTCAAAATTCTTCAAGTCTCCTCAAAACCACACAATTCCAGAAAAACCCCACAAAATTCCAGAGAAGTCCCACAAAACTCCCTAAATCATTTCAAAACCCTACCAATTCACAGGAATGTCCCACAAAATCTCCACCAATTCCCAGAACATCCCACAAAAATCCCACAAAAATCCCTAAATCTTCTGAAAACTCGACCAAATTCCAGAAACGCCCCATAAAATCAGCACAGTTTCCCACAAAATTCAAGAAAAAACACCACAAAATTCCCTAAATCTTCTCAAAACACAACCAAATTCTAGAAAAATATCCCACCAAATCTCCACAAATTCCCACAAAATACATGAGAAATCCCTCAAGATCCCTAAATCGCCTCAATATCCCACAAAATCACACAAAAATCACACAAAACCTCCACAAGTTTCCACAAAATCTAAAACAAATTCCTCAAAATTCTTCAAGTCTCCTCAGAATCCCACACAATTCCATAAAAAACACACAAAATTCCAGAGAAGTCCCACAAAACTCCCTAAATCATTTCAAAACCCTACCAATTCACAGGAATGTCCCACAAAATCTCCACCAATTCCCAGAACATCCCACAAAAATCTCACAAAAATCCCTAAATCTTCTGAAAACTCGACCAAATTCCAGAAACGCCCCATAAAATCAGCACAGTTTCCCACAAAATTCAAGAAAAAACACCACAAAATTCCCTAAACCTTTTCAAAATACCACAAAATTCTTGAAAAGCCCCACCAAATTCCAGAAACATCCCACAAAATGTCCTCAATATCCAACAAAATCCCAGAAAAGTCCCACAAAATTCCCTAAATCTTCTCAAAACTCTACCAAATTCCAGAAAAATCCCACAGAATCTCCACAAATTCCCACAGAATACATGACAAATCCCTGATAATTCGTCAGTTCTCTACAGAATCTCACCAAATTCCTAAAAAGTCCCTCAAAGTTCCACAAACATCCCACAAAATCTCCCCGGAATCCAATAAAATTCCAGGAAAAATCACACAAAATTCCCTAAATCTTCTCAAAACATGGCCAAAATCCACAAAAATCCCACCGAATCTCCACAAATTCCCACAGAATACATGAAAATACCCCTGATAATTCCTCAGTTCTCTACAGAATCTCACCAAATTCCAGAAAAGTCCCTCAAAGTTCCACAAACATCCCACAAAATCTCCTCAATATACAACAAAATCCCAGAAAAATCACACAAAATTCCCTAAATCTTCTCAAAACACGACTAAATTCTAGAAAAATATCCCACCAAATCTCCACAAAATCCCACAAAATACATGAAAAATCCCTCAAGATCCCGAAATCGCCTCAATATCCCACAAAATCCCACAAAAATCACACAAAACCTCCGCAAGTTTCCACAAAATCTAAGAAAAATTCCTCAAAATTCTTCAAGCCTCCTCAAAACCACACAAAGTCCTTGAAAAGGCCCACCAAATTCCAGTAAAATCCCACAGATTCTCCACAAATTCCCACAAAATCTAAAACAAATTCCTCAAAATTCTTCAAGTCTCCTCAGAATCCCACACAATTCCAGAAAAACCCCACAAAATTCCAGAGAAGTCCCACAAAACTCCCTAAATCATTTCAAAACCCTACCAATTCACAGGAATGTCCCACAAAATCTCCACCAATTCCCAGAACATCCCACAAAAATCCCACAAAAATCCCTAAATCTTCTGAAAACTCGACCAAATTCCAGAAACGCCCCATAAAATCAGCACAGTTTCCCACAAAATTCAAGAAAAAACACCACAAAATTCCCTAAATCTTCTCAAAATACCACAAAATTCTTGAAAAGCCCCACCAAATTCCAGAAACATCCCACAAAATTTCCTCAATACACAACAAAATCCCAGAAAAATCACACAAAATTCCCTAAATCTTCTCAAAACACGGCCAAAATCCACAAAAATCCCACCAAATCTCCACAAATTCCCACAGAATACATGAAAAATCCCTGATAATTGGTCAGTTCTCTACAGAATCTCACCAAATTCCTAAAAAGTCCCTCAAAGTTCCACAAACATCCCACAAAATCTCCTCAATATCCCACAAAATTCAAGAAAAAACACCACAAAATTCCCTAAATCTTCTCAAAACACAACCAAATTCTAGAAAAATATCCCACCAAATCTCCACAAATTCCCACAAAATACATGAAAAATCCCTCAAGATCCCGAAATCGCCTCAATATCCCACAAAATAACACAAAAATCACACAAAACCTCCACAAGTTTCCACAAAATCTAAGAAAAATTCCTCAAAATTCTTCAAGTCTCCTCAAAACCACACAATTCCAGAAAAACCCCACAAAATTCCAGAGAAGTCCCACAAAACTCCCTAAATCATTTCAAAACCCTACCAATTCACAGGAATGTCCCACAAAATCTCCACCAATTCCCAGAACATCCCACAAAAATCCCACAAAAATCCCTAAATCTTCTGAAAACTCGACCAAATTCCAGAAACGCCCCATAAAATCAGCACAGTTTCCCACAAAATTCAAGAAAAAACACCACAAAATTCCCTAAATCTTCTCAAAATACCACAAAATTCTAGAAAAATATCCCACCAAATCTCCACAAATTCCCACAAAATACATGAGAAATCCCTCAAGATCCCTAAATCGCCTCAATATCCCACAAAATCACACAAAAATCACACAAAACCTCCACAAGTTTCCACAAAATCTAAGAAAAATTCCTCAAAATTCTTCAAGTCTCCTCAAAACCACACAATTCCAGAAAAACCCCACAAAATTCCAGAGAAGTCCCACAAAACTCCCTAAATCATTTCAAAACCCTACCAATTCACAGGAATGTCCCACAAAATCTCCACCAATTCCCAGAACATCCCACAAAAATCCCACAAAAATCCCTAAATCTTCTGAAAACTCGACCAAATTCCAGAAACGCCCCATAAAATCAGCACAGTTTCCCACAAAATTCAAGAAAAAACACCACAAAATTCCCTAAATCTTCTCAAAACACAACCAAATTCTAGAAAAATATCCCACCAAATCTCCACAAATTCCCACAAAATACATGAAAAATCCCTCAAGATCCCTAAATCGCCTCAATATCCCACAAAATCACACAAAAATCACACAAAACCTCCACAAGTTTCCACAAAATCTAAGAAAAATTCCTCAAAATACTTCAAGTCTCCTCAAAACCACACAAAGTCCTTGAAAAGGCCCACCAAATTCCAGTAAAATCCCACAGATTCTCCACAAATTCCCACAAAATCTAAAACAAATTCCTCAAAATTCTTCAAGTCTCCTCAGAATCCCACACAATTCCATAAAAAACACACAAAATTCCAGAGAAGTCCCACAAAACTCCCTAAATCATTTCAAAACCCTACCAATTCACAGGAATGTCCCACAAAATCTCCACCAATTCCCAGAACATCCCACAAAAATCCCACAAAAATCCCTAAATCTTCTGAAAACTCGACCAAATTCCAGAAACGCCCCATAAAATCAGCACAGTTTCCCACAAAATTCAAGAAAAAACACCACAAAATTCCCTAAATCTTCTCAAAATACCACAAAATTCTTGAAAAGCCCCACCAAATTCCAGAAACATCCCACAAAATTTCCTCAATACACAACAAAATCCCAGAAAAATCACACAAAATTCCCTAAATCTTCTCAAAACACGGCCAAAATCCACAAAAATCCCACCAAATCTCCACAAATTCCCACAGAATACATGAAAAATCCCTGATAATTGGTCAGTTCTCTACAGAATCTCACCAAATATCTAAAAAGTCCCTCAAAGTTCCACAAACATCCCACGAAATCTCCCCGGAATCCAATAAAATTCCAGGAAAAATCCCACAAAATTCCCTAAATCTTCTCAAAACATGGCCAAAATCCACACAAATCCCACCGAATCTCCACAAATTCCCACAGAATACATGAAAATACCCCTGATAATTCCTCAGTTCTCTACAGAATCTCACCAAATTCCAGAAAAGTCCCTCAAAGTTCCACAAACATCCCACAAAATCTCCTCAATATACAACAAAATCCCAGAAAAATCACACAAAATTCCCTAAATCTTCTCAAAACACGACTAAATTCTAGAAAAATATCCCACCAAATCTCCACAAATTCCCACAAAATACATGAAAAATCCCTCAAGATCCCGAAATCGCCTCAATATCCCACAAAATCCCACAAAAATCACACAAAACCTCCACAAGTTTCCACAAAATCTAAGAAAAATTCCTCAAAATTCTTCAAGTCTCCTCAAAACCACACAAAGTCCTTGAAAAGGCCCACCAAATTCCAGTAAAATCCCACAGATTCTCCACAAATTCCCACAAAATCTAAAACAAATTCCTCAAAATTCTTCAAGTCTCCTCAGAATCCCACACAATTCCATAGAAAACACACAAAATTCCAGAGAAGTCCCACAAAACTCCCTAAATCATTTCAAAACCCTACCAATTCACAGGAATGTCCCACAAAATCTCTACCAATTCCCAGAACATCCCACAAAAATCTCACAAAAATCCCTAAATCTTCTGAAAACTCGACCAAATTCCAGAAACGCCCCATAAAATCAGCACAGTTTCCCACAAAATTCAAGAAAAAACACCACAAAATTCCCAAAATCTTTTCAAAATACCACAAAATTCTTGAAAAGCCCCACCAAATTCCAGAAACATCCCACAAAATGTCCCCAATACCCAACAAAATCCCAGAAAAATCACACAAAATTCCCTAAATCTTCTCAAAACACGGCCAAAATCCACAAAAATCCCACCAAATCTCCACAAATTCCCACAGAATACATGAAAAATCCCTGATAATTGGTCAGTTCTCTACAGAATCTCACCAAATTCCTAAAAAGTCCCTCAAAGTTCCACAAACATCCCACAAAATCTCCTCAATATCCCACAAAATTCAAGAAAAAACACCACAAAATTCCCTAAATCTTCTCAAAACACAACCAAATTCTAGAAAAATATCCCACCAAATCTCCACAAATTCCCACAAAATACATGAAAAATCCCTCAAGATCCCGAAATCGCCTCAATATCCCACAAAATCACACAAAAATCACACAAAACCTCCACAAGTTTCCACAAAATCTAAGAAAAATTCCTCAAAATTCTTCAAGTCTCCTCAAAACCACACAATTCCAGAAAAACCCCACAAAATTCCAGAGAAGTCCCACAAAACTCCCTAAATCATTTCAAAACCCTACCAATTCACAGGAATGTCCCACAAAATCTCCACCAATTCCCAGAACATCCCACAAAAATCCCACAAAAATCCCTAAATCTTCTGAAAACTCGACCAAATTCCAGAAACGCCCCATAAAATCAGCACAGTTTCCCACAAAATTCAAGAAAAAACACCACAAAATTCCCTAAATCTTCTCAAAACACAACGAAATTCTAGAAAAATATCCCACCAAATCTCCACAAATTCCCACAAAATACATGAAAAATCCCTCAAGATCCCTAAATCGCCTCAATATCCCACAAAATCACACAAAAATCACACAAAACCTCCACAAGTTTCCACAAAATCTAAGAAAAATTCCTCAAAATACTTCAAGTCTCCTCAAAACCACACAAAGTCCTTGAAAAGGCCCACCAAATTCCAGTAAAATCCCACAGATTCTCCACAAATTCCCACAAAATCTAAAACAAATTCCTCAAAATTCTTCAAGTCTCCTCAGAATCCCACACAATTCCATAAAAAACACACAAAATTCCAGAGAAGTCCCACAAAACTCCCTAAATCATTTCAAAACCCTACCAATTCACAGGAATGTCCCACAAAATCTCCACCAATTCCCAGAACATCCCACAAAAATCCCACAAAAATCCCTAAATCTTCTGAAAACTCGACCAAATTCCAGAAACGCCCCATAAAATCAGCACAGTTTCCCACAAAATTCAAGAAAAAACACCACAAAATTCCCTAAATCTTTTCAAAATACCACAAAATTCTTGAAAAGCCCCACCAAATTCCAGAAACATCCCACAAAATTTCCTCAATACCCAACAAAGTCCCAGAAAAATCACACAAAATTCCCTAAATCTTCTCAAAACACGGCCAAAATCCACAAAAATCCCACCAAATCTCCACAAATTCCCACAGAATACATGAAAAATCCCTGATAATTGGTCAGTTCTCTACAGAATCTCACCAAATATCTAAAAAGTCCCTCAAAGTTCCACAAACATCCCACGAAATCTCCCCGGAATCCAATAAAATTCCAGGAAAAATCCCACAAAATTCCCTAAATCTTCTCAAAACATGGCCAAAATCCACAAAAATCCCACCGAATCTCCACAAATTCCCACAGAATACATGAAAATACCCCTGATAATTCCTCAGTTCTCTACAGAATCTCACCAAATTCCAGAAAAGTCCCTCAAAGTTCCACAAACATCCCACAAAATCTCCTCAATATACAACAAAATCCCAGAAAAATCACACAAAATTCCCTAAATCTTCTCAAAACACGACTAAATTCTAGAAAAATATCCCACCAAATCTCCACAAATTCCCACAAAATACATGAAAAATCCCTCAAGATCCCGAAATCGCCTCAATATCCCACAAAATCCCACAAAAATCACACAAAACCTCCACAAGTTTCCACAAAATCTAAGAAAAATTCCTCAAAATTCTTCAAGTCTCCTCAAAACCACACAAAGTCCTTGAAAAGGCCCACCAAATTCCAGTAAAATCCCACAGATTCTCCACAAATTCCCACAAAATCTAAAACAAATTCCTCAAAATTCTTCAAGTCTCCTCAGAATCCCACACAATTCCATAGAAAACACACAAAATTCCAGAGAAGTCCCACAAAACTCCCTAAATCATTTCAAAACCCTACCAATTCACAGGAATGTCCCACAAAATCTCTACCAATTCCCAGAACATCCCACAAAAATCTCACAAAAATCCCTAAATCTTCTGAAAACTCGACCAAATTCCAGAAACGCCCCATAAAATCAGCAGTTTCCCACAAAATTCAAGAAAAAACACCACAAAATTCCCTAAATCTTCTCAAAACACAACCAAATTCTAGAAAAATATCCCACCAAATCTCCACAAATTCCCACAAAATACATGAGAAATCCCTCAAGATCCCTAAATCGCCTCAATATCCCACAAAATCACACAAAAATCCCACAAAACCTCCACAAGTTTCCACAAAATCTAAGAAAAATTCCTCAAAATTCTTCAAGTCTCCTCAGAATCCCACACAATTCCAGAAAAAACACACAAAATTCCAGAGAAGTCCCACAAAACTCCCTAAATCATTTCAAACCCTACCAATTCACAGGAATGTCCCACAAAATCTCCACCAATTCCCAGAACATCCCACAAAAATCCCACAAAAATCCCTAAATCTTCTGAAAACTCGACCAAATTCCAGAAACGCCCCATAAAAACAGCACAGTTTCCCACAAAATTCAAGAAAAAACACCACAAAATTCCCAAAATCTTTTCAAAATACCACAAAATTCTTGAAAAGCCCCACCAAATTCCAGAAACATCCCACAAAATGTCCTCAATACCCAACAAAATCCCAGAAAAATCACACAAAATTCCCTAAATCTTCTCAAAACACGGCCAAAATCCACAAAAATCCCACCAAATCTCCACAAATTCCCACAGAATACATGAAAAATCCCTGATAATTGGTCAGTTCTCTACAGAATCTCACCAAATTCCTAAAAAGTCCCTCAAAGTTCCACAAACATCCCACAAAATCTCCTCAATAGCCCACAAAATTCAAGAAAAAACACCACAAAATTCCCTAAATCTTCTCAAAACACGACTAAATTCTAGAAAAATATCCCACCAAATCTCCACAAAATCCCACAAAATACATGAGAAATCCCTCAAGATCCCTAAATCGCCTCAATATCCCACAAAATCCCACAAAAATCACACAAAACCTCTACAAGTTTCCACAAAATCTAAGAAAAATTCCTCAAAATTCTTCAAGTCTCCTCAAAACCACACAAAGTCCTTGAAAAGGCCCACCAAATTCCAGTAAAATCCAACAGATTCTCCACAAATTCCCACAAAATCTAAAACAAATTCCTCAAAATTCTTCAAGTCTCCTCAGAATCCCACACAATTCCATAAAAAAAACACAAAATTCCAGAGAAGTCCCACAAAACTCCCTAAATCATTTCAAAACCCTACCAATTCACAGGAATGTCCCACAAAATCTCCACCAATTCCCAGATCATCCCACAAAAATCTCACAAAAATCCCTAAATCTTCTGAAAACTCGACCAAATTCCAGAAACGCCCCATAAAATCAGCACAGTTTCCTACAAAATTCAAGAAAAAACACCACAAAATTCCCTAAATCTTCTCAAAACACAACCAAATTCTAGAAAAATATCCCACCAAATCTCCACAAATTCCCACAAAATACATGAGAAATCCCTCAAGATCCCGAAATCGCCTCAATATCCCACAAAATCACACAAAAATCCCACAAAACCTCCACAAGTTTCCACAAAATCTAAGAAAAATTCCTCAAAATTCTTCAAGTCTCCTCAGAATCCCACACAATTCCATAAAAAACACACAAAATTCCAGAGAAGTCCCACAAAACTCCCTAAATCATTTCAAACCCTACCAATTCACAGGAATGTCCCACAAAATCTCCACCAATTCCCAGAACATCCCACAAAAATCCCACAAAAATCCCTAAATCTTCTGAAAACTCGACGAAATTCCAGAAACGCCCCATAAAATCAGCACAGTTTCCCACAAAATTCAAGAAAAAACACCACAAAATTCCCTAAATCTTTTCAAAATACCACAAAATTCTTGAAAAGCCCCACCAAATTCCAGAAACATCCCACAAAATTTCCTCAATACCCAACAAAATCCCAGAAAAATCACACAAAATTCCCTAAATCTTCTCAAAACACGGCCAAAATCCACAAAAATCCCACCAAATCTCCACAAATTCCCACAGAATACATGAAAAATCCCTGATAATTCGTCAGTTCTCTACAGAATCTCACCAAATTCCTAAAAAGTCCCTCAAAGTTCCACAAACATCCCACAAAATCTCCTCAATATCCCACAAAATTCAAGAAAAATCACACAAAATTCCCTAAATCTTCTCAAAACACGACCAAATTCTAGAAAAATATCCCACCAAATCTCCACAAAATCCCACAAAATACATGAAAAATCCCTCAAGATCCCTAAATCGCCTCAATATCCCAAAAAATTCCACAAAAATCCCACAAAACCTCCACAAGTTTCCACAAAATCTAAGAAAAATTCCTCAAAATTCTTCAAGTCTCCTCAAAACCACACAAAGTCCTTGAAAAGGCCCACCAAATTCCAGTAAAATCCCACAGATTCTCCACAAATTCCCACAAAATCTAAAACAAATTCCTCAAAATTCTTCAAGTCTCCTCAGAATCCCACACAATTCCAGAAAAAACACACAAAATTCCAGAGAAGTCCCACAAAACTCCCTAAATCATTTCAAAACCCTACCAATTCACAGGAATGTCCCACAAAATCTCCACCAATTCCCAGAACATCCCACAAAAATCTCACAAAAATCCCTAAATCTTCTGAAAACTCGACGAAATTCCAGAAACGCCCCATAAAATCAGCACAGTTTCCCACAAAATTCAAGAAAAAACACCACAAAATTCCCTAAACCTTTTCAAAATACCACAAAATTCTTGAAAAGCCCCACCAAATTCCAGAAACATCCCACAAAATGTCCTCAATATCCAACAAAATCCCAGAAAAGTCCCACAAAATTCCCTAAATCTTCTCAAAACTCTACCAAATTCCAGAAAAATCCCACAGAATCTCCACAAATTCCCACAGAATACATGACAAATCCCTGATAATTCGTCAGTTCTCTACAGAATCTCACCAAATTCCTAAGAAGTCCCTCAAAGTTCCACAAACATCCCACAAAATCTCCCCGGAATCCAATAAAATTCCAGGAAAAATCCCACAAAATTCCCTAAATCTTCTCAAAACATGGCCAAAATCCACAAAAATCCCACCGAATCTCCACAAATTCCCACAGAATACATGAAAATACCCCTGATATTTCGTCAGTTCTCTACAGAATCTCACCAAATTCCAGAAAAGTCCCTCAAAGTTCCACAAACATCCCACAAAATCTCCTCAATATACAACAAAATCCCAGAAAAATCACACAAAATTCCCTAAATCTTCTCAAAACACGACTAAATTCTAGAAAAATATCCCACCAAATCTCCACAAAATCCCACAAAATACATGAAAAATCCCTCAAGATCCCGAAATCGCCTCAATATCCCACAAAATCCCACAAAAATCACACAAAACCTCTACAAGTTTCCACAAAATCTAAGAAAAATTCCTCAAAATTCTTCAAGTCTCCTCAAAACCACACAAAGTCCTTGAAAAGGCCCACCAAATTCCAGTAAAATCCCACAGATTCTCCACAAATTCCCACAAAATCTAAAACAAATTCCTCAAAATTCTTCAAGTCTCCTCAGAATCCCACCCAATTCCATAAAAAACACACAAAATTCCAGAGAAGTCCCACAAAACTCCCTAAATCATTTCAAAACCCTACCAATTCACAGGAATGTCCCACAAAATCTCCACCAATTCCCAGAACATCCCACAAAAATCCCACAAAAATCCCTAAATCTTCTGAAAACTCGACCAAATTCCAGAAACGCCCCATAAAATCAGCACAGTTTCCCACAAAATTCAAGAAAAAACACCACAAAATTCCCTAAATCTTCTCAAAACACAACCAAATTCTAGAAAAATATCCCACCAAATCTCCACAAATTCCCACAAAATACATGAGAAATCCCTCAAGATCCCTAAATCGCCTCAATATCCCACAAAATCACACAAAAATCCCACAAAACCTCCACAAGTTTCCACAAAATCTAAGAAAAATTCCTCAAAATTCTTCAAGTCTCCTCAGAATCCCACACAATTCCAGAAAAAACACACAAAATTCCAGAGAAGTCCCACAAAACTCCCTAAATCATTTCAAACCCTACCAATTCACAGGAATGTCCCACAAAATCTCCACCAATTCCCAGAACATCCCACAAAAATCCCACAAAAATCCCTAAATCTTCTGAAAACTCGACCAAATTCCAGAAACGCCCCATAAAATCAGCACAGTTTCCCACAAAATTCAAGAAAAAACACCACAAAATTCCCTAAATCTTTTCAAAATACCACAAAATTCTTGAAAAGCCCCACCAAATTCCAGAAACATCCCACAAAATGTCCTCAATACCCAACAAAATCCCAGAAAAATCACACAAAATTCCCTAAATCTTCTCAAAACACGGCCAAAATCCACAAAAATCCCACAGAATCTCCACAAATTCCCGCAGAATACATGAAAAATCCCTGATAATTCGTCAGTTCTCTACAGAATCTCACCAAATTCCTAAAAAGTCCCTCAAAGTTCCACAAACATCCCACAATATCTCCTCAATATCCCACAAAATTCAAGAAAAATCACACAAAATTCCCTAAATCTTCTCAAAACACAACCAAATTCTAGAAAAATATCCCACCAAATCTCCACAAATTCCCACAAAATACATGAAAAATCCCTCAAGATCCCTAAATCGCCTCAATATCCCAAAAAATTCCACAAAAATCCCACAAAACCTCCACAAGTTTCCGCAAAATCTAAGAAAAATTCCTCAAAAGTCTTCAAGTCTCCTCAAAACCACACAAAGTCCTTGAAAAGGCCCACCAAATTCCAGTAAAATCCCACAGATTCTCCACAAATTCCCACAAAATGTAAAACAAATTCCTCAAAATTCTTCAAGTCTCCTCAGAATCCCACACAATTCCATAAAAAACACACAAAATTCCAGAGAAGTCCCACAAAACTCCCTAAATCATTTCAAAACCCTACCAATTCACAGGAATGTCCCACAAAATCTCCACCAATTCCCAGAACATCCCACAAAAATCCAACAAAAATCCCTAAATCTTCTGAAAACTCGACGAAATTCCAGAAACGCCCCATAAAATCAGCACAGTTTCCCACAAAATTCAAGAAAAAACACCACAAAATTCCCTAAATCTTTTCAAAATACCACAAAATTCTTGAAAAGCCCCACCAAATTCCAGAAACATCCCACAAAATTTCCTCAATACCCAACAAAATCCCAGAAATATCACACAAAATTCCCTAAATCTTCTCAAAACACGGCCAAAATCCACAAAAATCCCACCAAATCTCCACAAATTCCCACAGAATACATGAAAAATCCCTGATAATTCGTCAGTTCTCTACAGAATCTCACCAAATTCCTAAAAAGTCCCTCAAAGTTCCACAAACATCCCAAAAAATCTCCTCAATATCCCACAAAATTCAAGAAAAATCACACAAAATTCCCTAAATCTTCTCAAAACACGACCAAATTCTAGAAAAATATCCCACCAAATCTCCACAAATTCCCACAAAATACATGAAAAATCCCTCAAGATCCCGAAATCACCTCAATATCCCACAAAATCCCACAAAAATCCCACAAAACCTCCACAAGTTTCCACAAAATCTAAGAAAAATTCCTCAAAAGTCTTCAAGTCTCCTCAAAACCACACAAAGTCCTTGAAAAGGCCCACCAAATTCCCGAAACATCCCACAAAATGTCCTCAATATCCAACAAAATCCCAGAAAAGTCCCACAAAATTCCCTAAATCTTCTCAAAACTCTACCAAATTCCAGAAAAATCCCACAGAATCTCCACAAATTCCCACAGAATACATGAAAATACCCCTGATATTTCGTCAGTTCTCTACAGAATCTCACCAAATTCCAGAAAAGTCCCTCAAAGTTCCACAAACATCCCACAAAATCTCCTCAATATACAACAAAATCCCAGAAAAATCACACAAAATTCCCTAAATCTTCTCAAAACACGACTAAATTCTAGAAAAATATCCCACCAAATCTCCACAAAATCCCACAAAATACATGAGAAATCCCTCAAGATCCCTAAATCGCCTCAATATCCCACAAAATCACACAAAAATCCCACAAAACCTCCACAAGTTTCCACAAAATCTAAGAAAAATTCCTCAAAATTCTTCAAGTCTCCTCAGAATCCCACACAATTCCAGAAAAAACACACAAAATTCCAGAGAAGTCCCACAAAACTCCCTAAATCATTTCAAAACCCTACCAATTCACAGGAATGTCCCACAAAATCTCCACCAATTCCCAGAACTTCCCACAAAAATCCCACAAAAATCCCTAAATCTTCTGAAAACTCGACCAAATTCCAGAAACGCCCCATAAAATCAGCACAGTTTCCCACAAAATTCAAGAAAAAACACCACAAAATTCCCTAAATCTTTTCAAAATACCACAAAATTCTTGAAAAGCCCCACCAAATTCCAGAAACATCCCACAAAATGTCCTCAATACCCAACAAAGTCCCAGAAAAATCACACAAAATTCCCTAAATCTTCTCAAAACACGGCCAAAATCCACAAAAATCCCACCAAATCTCCACAAATTCCCACAGAATACATGAAAAATCCCTGATAATTTGTCAGTTCTCTACAGAATCTCACCAAATTCCTAAAAAGTCCCTCAAAGTTCCACAAACATCCCACAAAATCTCCTCAATATCCCACAAAATTCAAGAAAAATCACACAAAATTCCCTAAATCTTCTCAAAACACAACCAAATTCTAGAAAAATATCCCACCAAATCTCCACAAATTCCCACAAAATACATGAGAAATCCCTCAAGATCCCGAAATCGCCTCAATATCCCACAAAATTCCACAAAAATCACACAAAACCTCTACAAGTTTCCACAAAATCTAAGAAAAATTCCTCAAAATTCTTCAAGTCTCCTCAAAACCACACAAAGTCCTTGAAAAGGCCCACCAAATTCCAGTAAAATCCCACAGATTCTCCACAAATTCCCACAAAATCTAAAACAAATTCCTCAAAATTCTTCAAGTCTCCTCAAAACCACACAATTCCAGAAAACCCCCACAAAATTCCAGAGAAGTCCCACAAAACTCCCTAAATCATTTCAAAACCCTACCAATTCACAGGAATGTCCCACAAAATCTCCACCAATTCCCAGAACATCCCACAAAAATCTCACAAAAATCCCTAAATCTTCTGAAAACTCGACCAAATTCCAGAAACGCCCCATAAAATCAGCACAGTTTCCTACAAAATTCAAGAAAAAACACCACAAAATTCCCTAAATCTTCTCAAAACACAACCAAATTCTAGAAAAATATCCCACCAAATCTCCACAAATTCCCACAAAATACATGAGAAATCCCTCAAGATCCCTAAATCGCCTCAATATCCCACAAAATCACACAAAAATCCCACAAAACCACCACAAGTTTCCACAAAATCTAAGAAAAATTCCTCAAAATTCTTCAAGTCTCCTCAGAATCCCACACAATTCCATAAAAAACACACAAAATTCCAGAGAAGTCCCACAAAACTCCCTAAATCATTTCAAAACCCTACCAATTCACAGGAATGTCCCACAAAATCTCCACCAATTCCCAGAACTTCCCACAAAAATCCCACAAAAATCCCTAAATCTTCTGAAAACTCGACCAAATTCCAGAAACGCCCCATAAAATCAGCACAGTTTCCCACAAAATTCAAGAAAAAACACCACAAAATTCCCTAAATCTTTTCAAAATACCACAAAATTCTTGAAAAGCCCCACCAAATTCCAGAAACATCCCACAAAATGTCCTCAATACCCAACAAAATCCCAGAAAAATCACACAAAATTCCCTAAATCTTCTCAAAACACGGCCAAAATCCACAAAAATCCCACAGAATCTCCACAAATTCCCGCAGAATACATGAAAAATCCCTGATAATTCGTCAGTTCTCTACAGAATCTCACCAAATTCCTAAAAAGTCCCTCAAAGTTCCACAAACATCCCACAAAATCTCCTCAATATCCCACAAAATTCAAGAAAAATCACACAAAATTCCCTAAATCTTCTCAAAACACGACCAAATTCTAGAAAAATATCCCACCAAATCTCCACAAATTCCCACAAAATACATGAAAAATCCCTCAAGATCCCTAAATCGCCTCAATATCCCAAAAAATTCCACAAAAATCCCACAAAACCTCCACAAGTTTCCGCAAAATCTAAGAAAAATTCCTCAAAAGTCTTCAAGTCTCCTCAAAACCACACAAAGTCCTTGAAAAGGCCCACCAAATTCCAGTAAAATCCCACAGATTCTCCACAAATTCCCACAAAATGTAAAACAAATTCCTCAAAATTCTTCAAGTCTCCTCAGAATCCCACACAATTCCATAAAAAACACACAAAATTCCAGAGAAGTCCCACAAAACTCCCTAAATCATTTCAAAACCCTACCAATTCACAGGAATGTCCCACAAAATCTCCACCAATTCCCAGAACATCCCACAAAAATCCAACAAAAATCCCTAAATCTTCTGAAAACTCGACGAAATTCCAGAAACGCCCCATAAAATCAGCACAGTTTCCCACAAAATTCAAGAAAAAACACCACAAAATTCCCTAAACCTTTTCAAAATACCACAAAATTCTTGAAAAGCCCCACCAAATTCCAGAAACATCCCACAAAATGTCCTCAATATCCAACAAAATCCCAGAAAAGTCCCACAAAATTCCCTAAATCTTCTCAAAACTCTACCAAATTCCAGAAAAATCCCACAGAATCTCCACAAATTCCCACAGAATACATGACAAATCCCTGATAATTCGTCAGTTCTCTACAGAATCTCACCAAATTCCTAAGAAGTCCCTCAAAGTTCCACAAACATCCCACAAAATCTCCCCGGAATCCAATAAAATTCCAGGAAAAATCCCACAAAATTCCCTAAATCTTCTCAAAACATGGCCAAAATCCACAAAAATCCCACCGAATCTCCACAAATTCCCACAGAATACATGAAAATACCCCTGATATTTCGTCAGTTCTCTACAGAATCTCACCAAATTCCAGAAAAGTCCCTCAAAGTTCCACAAACATCCCACAAAATCTCCTCAATATACAACAAAATCCCAGAAAAATCACACAAAATTCCCTAAATCTTCTCAAAACACGACTAAATTCTAGAAAAATATCCCACCAAATCTCCACAAAATCCCACAAAATACATGAAAAATCCCTCAAGATCCCGAAATCGCCTCAATATCCCACAAAATCCCACAAAAATCACACAAAACCTCTACAAGTTTCCACAAAATCTAAGAAAAATTCCTCAAAATTCTTCAAGTCTCCTCAAAACCACACAAAGTCCTTGAAAAGGCCCACCAAATTCCAGTAAAATCCCACAGATTCTCCACAAATTCCCACAAAATCTAAAACAAATTCCTCAAAATTCTTCAAGTCTCCTCAGAATCCCACCCAATTCCATAAAAAACACACAAAATTCCAGAGAAGTCCCACAAAACTCCCTAAATCATTTCAAAACCCTACCAATTCACAGGAATGTCCCACAAAATCTCCACCAATTCCCAGAACATCCCACAAAAATCCCACAAAAATCCCTAAATCTTCTGAAAACTCGACCAAATTCCAGAAACGCCCCATAAAATCAGCACAGTTTCCCACAAAATTCAAGAAAAAACACCACAAAATTCCCTAAATCTTCTCAAAACACAACCAAATTCTAGAAAAATATCCCACCAAATCTCCACAAATTCCCACAAAATACATGAGAAATCCCTCAAGATCCCTAAATCGCCTCAATATCCCACAAAATCACACAAAAATCCCACAAAACCACCACAAGTTTCCACAAAATCTAAGAAAAATTCCTCAAAATTCTTCAAGTCTCCTCAGAATCCCACACAATTCCATAAAAAACACACAAAATTCCAGAGAAGTCCCACAAAACTCCCTAAATCATTTCAAAACCCTACCAATTCACAGGAATGTCCCACAAAATCTCCACCAATTCCCAGAACTTCCCACAAAAATCCCACAAAAATCCCTAAATCTTCTGAAAACTCGACCAAATTCCAGAAACGCCCCATAAAATCAGCACAGTTTCCCACAAAATTCAAGAAAAAACACCACAAAATTCCCTAAATCTTTTCAAAATACCACAAAATTCTTGAAAAGCCCCACCAAATTCCAGAAACATCCCACAAAATGTCCTCAATACCCAACAAAATCCCAGAAAAATCACACAAAATTCCCTAAATCTTCTCAAAACACGGCCAAAATCCACAAAAATCCCACAGAATCTCCACAAATTCCCGCAGAATACATGAAAAATCCCTGATAATTCGTCAGTTCTCTACAGAATCTCACCAAATTCCTAAAAAGTCCCTCAAAGTTCCACAAACATCCCACAAAATCTCCTCAATATCCCACAAAATTCAAGAAAAATCACACAAAATTCCCTAAATCTTCTCAAAACACGACCAAATTCTAGAAAAATATCCCACCAAATCTCCACAAAATCCCACAAAATACATGAAAAATCCCTCAAGATCCCTAAATCGCCTCAATATCCCAAAAAATTCCACAAAAATCCCACAAAACCTCCACAAGTTTCCGCAAAATCTAAGAAAAATTCCTCAAAAGTCTTCAAGTCTCCTCAAAACCACACAAAGTCCTTGAAAAGGCCCACCAAATTCCAGTAAAATCCCACAGATTCTCCACAAATTCCCACAAAATGTAAAACAAATTCCTCAAAATTCTTCAAGTCTCCTCAGAATCCCACACAATTCCATAAAAAACACACAAAATTCCAGAGAAGTCCCACAAAACTCCCTAAATCATTTCAAAACCCTACCAATTCACAGGAATGTCCCACAAAATCTCCACCAATTCCCAGAACATCCCACAAAAATCCAACAAAAATCCCTAAATCTTCTGAAAACTCGACGAAATTCCAGAAACGCCCCATAAAATCAGCACAGTTTCCCACAAAATTCAAGAAAAAACACCACAAAATTCCCTAAATCTTTTCAAAATACCACAAAATTCTTGAAAAGCCCCACCAAATTCCAGAAACATCCCACAAAATTTCCTCAATACCCAACAAAATCCCAGAAATATCACACAAAATTCCCTAAATCTTCTCAAAACACGGCCAAAATCCACAAAAATCCCACCAAATCTCCACAAATTCCCACAGAATACATGAAAAATCCCTGATAATTCGTCAGTTCTCTACAGAATCTCACCAAATTCCTAAAAAGTTCCTCAAAGTTCCACAAACATCCCAAAAAATCTCCTCAATATCCCACAAAATTCAAGAAAAATCACACAAAATTCCCTAAATCTTCTCAAAACACGACCAAATTCTAGAAAAATATCCCACCAAATCTCCACAAATTCCCACAAAATACATGAAAAATCCCTCAAGATCCCGAAATCACCTCAATATCCCACAAAATTCCACAAAAATCCCACAAAACCTCCACAAGTTTCCACAAAATCTAAGAAAAATTCCTCAAAAGTCTTCAAGTCTCCTCAAAACCACACAAAGTCCTTGAAAAGGCCCACCAAATTCCCGAAACATCCCACAAAATGTCCTCAATATCCAACAAAATCCCAGAAAAGTCCCACAAAATTCCCTAAATCTTCTCAAAACTCTACCAAATTCCAGAAAAATCCCACAGAATCTCCACAAATTCCCACAGAATACATGAAAATACCCCTGATATTTCGTCAGTTCTCTACAGAATCTCACCAAATTCCAGAAAAGTCCCTCAAAGTTCCACAAACATCCCACAAAATCTCCTCAATATACAACAAAATCCCAGAAAAATCACACAAAATTCCCTAAATCTTCTCAAAACACGACTAAATTCTAGAAAAATATCCCACCAAATCTCCACAAAATCCCACAAAATACATGAGAAATCCCTCAAGATCCCTAAATCGCCTCAATATCCCACAAAATCCCACAAAAATCACACAAAACCTCTACAAGTTTCCACAAAATCTAAGAAAAATTCCTCAAAATTCTTCAAGTCTCCTCAAAACCACACAAAGTCCTTGAAAAGGCCCACCAAATTCCAGTAAAATCCAACAGATTCTCCACAAATTCCCACAAAATCTAAAACAAATTCCTCAAAATTCTTCAAGTCTCCTCAGAATCCCACACAATTCCATAAAAAAAACACAAAATTCCAGAGAAGTCCCACAAAACTCCCTAAATCATTTCAAAACCCTACCAATTCACAGGAATGTCCCACAAAATCTCCACCAATTCCCAGATCATCCCACAAAAATCTCACAAAAATCCCTAAATCTTCTGAAAACTCGACCAAATTCCAGAAACGCCCCATAAAATCAGCACAGTTTCCTACAAAATTCAAGAAAAAACACCACAAAATTCCCTAAATCTTCTCAAAACACAACCAAATTCTAGAAAAATATCCCACCAAATCTCCACAAATTCCCACAAAATACATGAGAAATCCCTCAAGATCCCGAAATCGCCTCAATATCCCACAAAATCACACAAAAATCCCACAAAACCTCCACAAGTTTCCACAAAATCTAAGAAAAATTCCTCAAAATTCTTCAAGTCTCCTCAGAATCCCACACAATTCCAGAAAAAACACACAAAATTCCAGAGAAGTCCCACAAAACTCCCTAAATCATTTCAAACCCTACCAATTCACAGGAATGTCCCACAAAATCTCCACCAATTCCCAGAACATCCCACAAAAATCCCACAAAAATCCCTAAATCTTCTGAAAACTCGACCAAATTCCAGAAACGCCCCATAAAATCAGCACAGTTTCCCACAAAATTCAAGAAAAAACACCACAAAATTCCCTAAATCTTTTCAAAATACCACAAAATTCTTGAAAAGCCCCACCAAATTCCAGAAACATCCCACAAAATTTCCTCAATACCCAACAAAATCCCAGAAAAATCACACAAAATTCCCTAAATCTTCTCAAAACACGGCCAAAATCCACAAAAATCCCACCAAATCTCCACAAATTCCCACAGAATACATGAAAAATCCCTGATAATTCGTCAGTTCTCTACAGAATCTCACCAAATTCCTAAAAAGTCCCTCAAAGTTCCACAAACATCCCACAAAATCTCCTCAATATCCCACAAAATTCAAGAAAAATCACACAAAATTCCCTAAATCTTCTCAAAACACGACCAAATTCTAGAAAAATATCCCACCAAATCTCCACAAAATCCCACAAAATACATGAAAAATCCCTCAAGATCCCTAAATCGCCTCAATATCCCAAAAAATTCCACAAAAATCCCACAAAACCTCCACAAGTTTCCACAAAATCTAAGAAAAATTCCTCAAAATTCTTCAAGTCTCCTCAAAACCACACAAAGTCCTTGAAAAGGCCCACCAAATTCCAGTAAAATCCCACAGATTCTCCACAAATTCCCACAAAATCTAAAACAAATTCCTCAAAATTCTTCAAGTCTCCTCAGAATCCCACACAATTCCAGAAAAAACACACAAAATTCCAGAGAAGTCCCACAAAACTCCCTAAATCATTTCAAAACCCTACCAATTCACAGGAATGTCCCACAAAATCTCCACCAATTCCCAGAACATCCCACAAAAATCTCACAAAAATCCCTAAATCTTCTGAAAACTCGACGAAATTCCAGAAACGCCCCATAAAATCAGCACAGTTTCCCACAAAATTCAAGAAAAAACACCACAAAATTCCCTAAACCTTTTCAAAATACCAAAAAATTCTTGAAAAGCCCCACCAAATTCCAGAAACATCCCACAAAATATCCTCAATATCCAACAAAATCCCAGAAAAGTCCCACAAAATTCCCTAAATCTTCTCAAAACTCTACCAAATTCCAGAAAAATCCCACAGAATCTCCACAAATTCCCACAGAATACATGACAAATCCCTGATAATTCGTCAGTTCTCTACAGAATCTCACCAAATTCCTAAGAAGTCCCTCAAAGTTCCACAAACATCCCACAAAATCTCCCCGGAATCCAATAAAATTCCAGGAAAAATCCCACAAAATTCCCTAAATCTTCTCAAAACATGGCCAAAATCCACAAAAATCCCACCGAATCTCCACAAATTCCCACAGAATACATGAAAATACCCCTGATATTTCGTCAGTTCTCTACAGAATCTCACCAAATTCCAGAAAAGTCCCTCAAAGTTCCACAAACATCCCACAAAATCTCCTCAATATACAACAAAATCCCAGAAAAATCACACAAAATTCCCTAAATCTTCTCAAAACACGACTAAATTCTAGAAAAATATCCCACCAAATCTCCACAAAATCCCACAAAATACATGAAAAATCCCTCAAGATCCCGAAATCGCCTCAATATCCCACAAAATCCCACAAAAATCACACAAAACCTCTACAAGTTTCCACAAAATCTAAGAAAAATTCCTCAAAATTCTTCAAGTCTCCTCAAAACCACACAAAGTCCTTGAAAAGGCCCACCAAATTCCAGTAAAATCCCACAGATTCTCCACAAATTCCCACAAAATCTAAAACAAATTCCTCAAAATTCTTCAAGTCTCCTCAGAATCCCACACAATTCCATAAAAAACACACAAAATTCCAGAGAAGTCCCACAAAACTCCCTAAATCATTTCAAAACCCTACCAATTCACAGGAATGTCCCACAAAATCTCCACCAATTCCCAGAACATCCCACAAAAATCCCACAAAAATCCCTAAATCTTCTGAAAACTCGACCAAATTCCAGAAACGCCCCATAAAATCAGCACAGTTTCCCACAAAATTCAAGAAAAAACACCACAAAATTCCCTAAATCTTCTCAAAACACAACCAAATTCTAGAAAAATATCCCACCAAATCTCCACAAATTCCCACAAAATACATGAGAAATCCCTCAAGATCCCTAAATCGCCTCAATATCCCACAAAATCACACAAAAATCCCACAAAACCTCCACAAGTTTCCACAAAATCTAAGAAAAATTCCTCAAAATTCTTCAAGTCTCCTCAGAATCCCACACAATTCCAGAAAAAACACACAAAATTCCAGAGAAGTCCCACAAAACTCCCTAAAGCATTTCAAACCCTACCAATTCACAGGAATGTCCCACAAAATCTCCACCAATTCCCAGAACATCCCACAAAAATCCCACAAAAATCCCTAAATCTTCTGAAAACTCGACCAAATTCCAGAAACGCCCCATAAAATCAGCACAGTTTCCCACAAAATTCAAGAAAAAACACCACAAAATTCCCTAAATCTTTTCAAAATACCACAAAATTCTTGAAAAGCCCCACCAAATTCCAGAAACATCCCACAAAATGTCCTCAATACCCAACAAAATCCCAGAAAAATCACACAAAATTCCCTAAATCTTCTCAAAACACGGCCAAAATCCACAAAAATCCCACAGAATCTCCACAAATTCCCGCAGAATACATGAAAAATCCCTGATAATTCGTCAGTTCTCTACAGAATCTCACCAAATTCCTAAAAAGTCCCTCAAAGTTCCACAAACATCCCACAATATCTCCTCAATATCCCACAAAATTCAAGAAAAATCACACAAAATTCCCTAAATCTTCTCAAAACACAACCAAATTCTAGAAAAATATCCCACCAAATCTCCACAAATTCCCACAAAATACATGAAAAATCCCTCAAGATCCCTAAATCGCCTCAATATCCCAAAAAATTCCACAAAAATCCCACAAAACCTCCACAAGTTTCCGCAAAATCTAAGAAAAATTCCTCAAAAGTCTTCAAGTCTCCTCAAAACCACACAAAGTCCTTGAAAAGGCCCACCAAATTCCAGTAAAATCCCACAGATTCTCCACAAATTCCCACAAAATGTAAAACAAATTCCTCAAAATTCTTCAAGTCTCCTCAGAATCCCACACAATTCCATAAAAAACACACAAAATTCCAGAGAAGTCCCACAAAACTCCCTAAATCATTTCAAAACCCTACCAATTCACAGGAATGTCCCACAAAATCTCCACCAATTCCCAGAACATCCCACAAAAATCCAACAAAAATCCCTAAATCTTCTGAAAACTTGACGAAATTCCAGAAACGCCCCATAAAATCAGCACAGTTTCCCACAAAATTCAAGAAAAAACACCACAAAATTCCCTAAATCTTTTCAAAATACCACAAAATTCTTGAAAAGCCCCACCAAATTCCAGAAACATCCCACAAAATTTCCTCAATACCCAACAAAATCCCAGAAATATCACACAAAATTCCCTAAATCTTCTCAAAACACGGCCAAAATCCACAAAAATCCCACCAAATCTCCACAAATTCCCACAGAATACATGAAAAATCCCTGATAATTCGTCAGTTCTCTACAGAATCTCACCAAATTCCTAAAAAGTCCCTCAAAGTTCCACAAACATCCCAAAAAATCTCCTCAATATCCCACAAAATTCAAGAAAAATCACACAAAATTCCCTAAATCTTCTCAAAACACGACCAAATTCTAGAAAAATATCCCACCAAATCTCCACAAATTCCCACAAAATACATGAAAAATCCCTCAAGATCCCGAAATCACCTCAATATCCCACAAAATTCCACAAAAATCCCACAAAACCTCCACAAGTTTCCGCAAAATCTAAGAAAAATTCCTCAAAAGTCTTCAAGTCTCCTCAAAACCACACAAAGTCCTTGAAAAGGCCCACCAAATTCCAGTAAAATCCCACAGATTCTCCACAAATTCCCACAAAATGTAAAACAAATTCCTCAAAATTCTTCAAGTCTCCTCAGAATCCCACACAATTCCATAAAAAACACACAAAATTCCAGAGAAGTCCCACAAAACTCCCTAAATCATTTCAAAACCCTACCAATTCACAGGAATGTCCCACAAAATCTCCACCAATTCCCAGAACATCCCACAAAAATCCAACAAAAATCCCTAAATCTTCTGAAAACTTGACGAAATTCCAGAAACGCCCCATAAAATCAGCACAGTTTCCCACAAAATTCAAGAAAAAACACCACAAAATTCCCTAAATCTTTTCAAAATACCACAAAATTCTTGAAAAGCCCCACCAAATTCCAGAAACATCCCACAAAATTTCCTCAATACCCAACAAAATCCCAGAAATATCACACAAAATTCCCTAAATCTTCTCAAAACACGGCCAAAATCCACAAAAATCCCACCAAATCTCCACAAATTCCCACAGAATACATGAAAAATCCCTGATAATTCGTCAGTTCTCTACAGAATCTCACCAAATTCCTAAAAAGTCCCTCAAAGTTCCACAAACATCCCAAAAAATCTCCTCAATATCCCACAAAATTCAAGAAAAATCACACAAAATTCCCTAAATCTTCTCAAAACACGACCAAATTCTAGAAAAATATCCCACCAAATCTCCACAAATTCCCACAAAATACATGAAAAATCCCTCAAGATCCCGAAATCACCTCAATATCCCACAAAATTCCACAAAAATCCCACAAAACCTCCACAAGTTTCCACAAAATCTAAGAAAAATTCCTCAAAAGTCTTCAAGTCTCCTCAAAACCACACAAAGTCCTTGAAAAGGCCCACCAAATTCCCGAAACATCCCACAAAATGTCCTCAATATCCAACAAAATCCCAGAAAAGTCCCACAAAATTCCCTAAATCTTCTCAAAACTCTACCAAATTCCAGAAAAATCCCACAGAATCTCCACAAATTCCCACAGAATACATGAAAATACCCCTGATATTTCGTCAGTTCTCTACAGAATCTCACCAAATTCCAGAAAAGTCCCTCAAAGTTCCACAAACATCCCACAAAATCTCCTCAATATACAACAAAATCCCAGAAAAATCACACAAAATTCCCTAAATCTTCTCAAAACACGACTAAATTCTAGAAAAATATCCCACCAAATCTCCACAAAATCCCACAAAATACATGAGAAATCCCTCAAGATCCCGAAATCGCCTCAATATCCCACAAAATCACACAAAAATCACACAAAACCTCCACAAGTTTCCACAAAATCTAAGAAAAATTCCTCAAAATTCTTCAAGTCTCCTCAGAATCCCACACAATTCCAGAAAAAACACACAAAATTCCAGAGAAGTCCCACAAAACTCCCTAAATCATTTCAAAACCCTACCAATTCACAGGAATGTCCCACAAAATCTCCACCAATTCCCAGAACTTCCCACAAAAATCCCACAAAAATCCCTAAATCTTCTGAAAACTCGACCAAATTCCAGAAACGCCCCATAAAATCAGCACAGTTTCCCACAAAATTCAAGAAAAAACACCACAAAATTCCCTAAATCTTTTCAAAATACCACAAAATTCTTGAAAAGCCCCACCAAATTCCAGAAACATCCCACAAAATTTCCTCAATACCCAACAAAGTCCCAGAAAAATCACACAAAATTCCCTAAATCTTCTCAAAACACGGCCAAAATCCACAAAAATCCCACCAAATCTCCACAAATTCCCACAGAATACATGAAAAATCCCTGATAATTTGTCAGTTCTCTACAGAATCTCACCAAATTCCTAAAAAGTCCCTCAAAGTTCCACAAACATCCCACAAAATCTCCTCAATATCCCACAAAATTCAAGAAAAATCACACAAAATTCCCTAAATCTTCTCAAAACACAACCAAATTCTAGAAAAATATCCCACCAAATCTCCACAAATTCCCACAAAATACATGAGAAATCCCTCAAGATCCCGAAATCGCCTCAATATCCCACAAAATTCCACAAAAATCACACAAAACCTCTACAAGTTTCCACAAAATCTAAGAAAAATTCCTCAAAATTCTTCAAGTCTCCTCAAAACCACACAAAGTCCTTGAAAAGGCCCACCAAATTCCAGTAAAATCCCACAGATTCTCCACAAATTCCCACAAAATCTAAAACAAATTCCTCAAAATTCTTCAAGTCTCCTCAAAACCACACAATTCCAGAAAAACCCCACAAAATTCCAGAGAAGTCCCACAAAACTCCCTAAATCATTTCAAAACCCTACCAATTCACAGGAATGTCCCACAAAATCTCCACCAATTCCCAGAACATCCCACAAAAATCTCACAAAAATCCCTAAATCTTCTGAAAACTCGACCAAATTCCAGAAACGCCCCATAAAATCAGCACAGTTTCCTACAAAATTCAAGAAAAAACACCACAAAATTCCCTAAATCTTCTCAAAACACAACCAAATTCTAGAAAAATATCCCACCAAATCTCCACAAATTCCCACAAAATACATGAGAAATCCCTCAAGATCCCTAAATCGCCTCAATATCCCACAAAATCACACAAAAATCCCACAAAACCACCACAAGTTTCCACAAAATCTAAGAAAAATTCCTCAAAATTCTTCAAGTCTCCTCAGAATCCCACACAATTCCAGAAAAAACACACAAAATTCCAGAGAAGTCCCACAAAACTCCCTAAATCATTTCAAAACCCTACCAATTCACAGGAATGTCCCACAAAATCTCCACCAATTCCCAGAACTTCCCACAAAAATCCCACAAAAATCCCTAAATCTTCTGAAAACTCGACCAAATTCCAGAAACGCCCCATAAAATCAGCACAGTTTCCCACAAAATTCAAGAAAAAACACCACAAAATTCCCTAAATCTTTTCAAAATACCACAAAATTCTTGAAAAGCCCCACCAAATTCCCGAAACATCCCACAAAATGTCCTCAATATCCAACAAAATCCCAGAAAAATCACACAAAATTCCCTAAATTTTCTAAAAACACGGCCAAAATCCACAAAAATCCCACCAAATCTCCACAAATTCCCACAGAATACATGAAAAATCCCTGATAATTGGTCAGTTCTCTACAGAATCTCACCAAATTCCTAAAAAGTCCCTCAAAGTTCCACAAACATCCCACAAAATCTCCTCAATATCCCAAAAATTCAAGAAAAATCACACAAAATTCCCTAAATCTTCTCAAAACACGACCAAATTCTAGAAAAATATCCCACCAAATCTCCACAAATTCCCACAAAATACATGAAAAATCCCTCAAGATCCCGAAATCGCCTCAATATCCCACAAAATTCCACAAAAATCCCACAAAACCTCCACAAGTTTCCACAAAATCTAAGAAAAATTCCTCAAAAGTCTTCAAGTCTCCTCAAAACCACACAAAGTCCTTGAAAAGGCCCACCAAATTCCAGAAACATCCCACAAAATGTCCTCAATATCCAACAAAATCCCAGAAAAGTCCCACAAAATTCCCTAAATCTTCTCAAAACTCTACCAAATTCCAGAAAATCCCACAGAATCTCCACAAATTCCCACAGAATACATGACAAATCCCTGATAATTCGTCAGTTCTCTACAGAATCTCACCAAATTCCAGAAAAGTCCCTCAAAGTTCCACAAACATCCCACAAAATCTCCTCAATATCCAACGAAATTAAAGAAAAATCCCACAAAATTCTCTAAATCTTCTCAAAACACGGCCAAAATCCACAAAAATCCCACCAAATCTCCACAAATTCCCACAGAATACATGAAAAATCCCTGATAATTCGTCAGTTCTCTACAGAATCTCACCAAATTCCAGAAAAGTCCCTCAAAGTTCCACAAACATCCCACAAATTCTCCCTAATATCCAACAAAATTCCAGGAAAAATCCCACAAAATTCCCTAAATCTTCTCAAAACACGACCAAATTCTAGAAAAATATCCCACCAAATCTCCACAAATTCCCACAAAATACATGAGAAATCCCTCAAGATCCCTAAATCGCCTCAATATCCCACAAAATTCCACAAAAATCACACAAAACCTCTACAAGTTTCCACAAAATCTAAGAAAAATTCCTCAAAATTCTTCAAGTCTCCTCAAAACCACACAAAGTCCTTGAAAAGGCCCACCAAATTCCAGTAAAATCCCACAGATTCTCCACAAATTCCCACAAAATCTAAAACAAATTCCTCAAAATTCTTCAAGTCTCCTCAGAATCCCACACAATTCCATAAAAAACACACCAAATTCCAGAGAAGTCCCACAAAACTCCCTAAATCATTTCAAAACCCTACCAATTCACAGGAATGTCCCACAAAATCTCCACCAATTCCCAGAACATCCCACAAAAATCTCACAAAAATCCCTAAATCTTCTGAAAACTCGACCTAATTCCAGAAACGCCCCATAAAATCAGCAGTTTCCTACAAAATTCAAGAAAAAACACCACAAAATTCCCTAAATCTTCTCAAAACACAACCAAATTCTAGAAAAATATCCCACCAAATCTCCACAAATTCCCACAAAATACATGAGAAATCCCTCAAGATCCCTAAATCGCCTCAATATCCCACAAAATCACACAAAAATCCCACAAAACCACCACAAGTTTCCACAAAATCTAAGAAAAATTCCTCAAAATTCTTCAAGTCTCCTCAGAATCCCACACAATTCCAGAAAAAACACACAAAATTCCAGAGAAGTCCCACAAAACTCCCTAAATCATTTCAAAACCCTACCAATTCACAGGAATGTCCCACAAAATCTCCACCAATTCCCAGAACTTCCCACAAAAATCCCACAAAAATCCCTAAATCTTCTGAAAACTCGACCAAATTCCAGAAACGCCCCATAAAATCAGCACAGTTTCCCACAAAATTCAAGAAAAAACACCACAAAATTCCCTAAATCTTTTCAAAATACCACAAAATTCTTGAAAAGCCCCACCAAATTCCAGAAACATCCCACAAAATGTCCTCAATACCCAACAAAATCCCAGAAAAATCACACAAAATTCCCTAAATCTTCTCAAAACACGGCCAAAATCCACAAAAATCCCACCAAATCTCCACAATTTCCCACAGAATACATGAAAAATCCCTGATAATTTGTCAGTTCTCTACAGAATCTCACCAAATTCCTAAAAAGTCCCTCAAAGTTCCACAAACATCCCACAAAATCTCCTCAATATCCCACAAAATTCAAGAAAAATCACACAAAATTCCCTAAATCTTCTCAAAACACAACCAAATTCTAGAAAAATATCCCACCAAATCTCCACAAATTCCCACAAAATACATGAGAAATCCCTCAAGATCCCGAAATCACCTCAATATCCCACAAAATTCCACAAAAATCACACAAAACCTCCACAAGTTTCCACAAAATCTAAGAAAAATTCCTCAAAATTCTTCAAGTCTCCTCAAAACCACACAAAGTCCTTGAAAAGGCCCACCAAATTCCAGTAAAATCCCACAGATTCTCCACAAATTCCCACAAAATCTAAAACAAATTCCTCAAAATTCTTCAAGTCTCCTCAGAATCCCACACAATTCCAGAAAAAACACACAAAATTCCAGAGAAGTCCCACAAAACTCCCTAAATCATTTCAAAACCCTACCAATTCACAGGAATGTCCCACAAAATCTCCACCAATTCCCAGAACATCCCACAAAAATCTCACAAAAATCCCTAAATCTTCTGAAAACTCGACCAAATTCCAGAAACGCCCCATAAAATCAGCACAGTTTCCCACAAAATTCAAGAAAAAACACCACAAAATTCCCTAAATCTTTTCAAAATACCACAAAATTCTTGAAAAGCCCCACCAAATTCCAGAAACATCCCGCAAAATGTCCTCAATACCCAACAAAATCCCAGAAAAGTCACACAAAATTCCCTAAATCTTCTCAAAACTCTACCAAATTCCAAAAAAATCCCACAGAATCTCCACAAATTCCCACAGAATACATGAAAAATCCCTGATAATTCGTCAGTTCTCTACAGAATCTCACCAAATTCCTAAAAAGTCCCTCAAAGTTCCAAAAACATCCCAGAAAATCTCCCCGGTATCCAATAAAATTCCAGGAAAAATCCCACAAAATTCCCTAAATCTTCTCAAAACATGGACAAAATCCACAAAAATCCCACCGAATCTCCACAAATTCCCACAGAATACATGAAAATACCCCTGATAATTCGTCAGTTCTCTACAGAATCTCACCAAATTCCAGAAAAGTCCCTCAAAGTTCCACAAACATCCCACAAAATCTCCTCAATATACAACAAAATCCCAGAAAAATCACACAAAATTCCCTAAATCTTCTCAAAACACGACTAAATTCTAGAAAAATGTCCCACCAAATCTCCACAAAATCCCACAAAATACATGAAAAATCCCTCAAGATCCCGAAATCGCCTCAATATCCCACAAAATCCCACAAAAATCCCACAAAACCTCCACAAGTTTCCACAAAATCTAAGAAAAATTCCTCAAAATTCTTCAAGTCTCCTCAAAACCACACAAAGTCCTTGAAAAGGCCCACCAAATTCCAGTAAAATCCCACAGATTCTCCACAAATTCCCACAAAATCTAAAACAAATTCCTCAAAATTCTTCAAGTCTCCTCAGAATCCCACACAATTCCATAGAAAACACACAAAATTCCAGAGAAGTCCCACAAAACTCCCTAAATCGTTTCAAAACCATACCAATTCACAGGAATGTCCCACAAAATCTCCACCAATTCCCAGAACATCCCACAAAAATCCCACAAAAATCCCTAAATCTTCTGAAAACTCGACCAAATTCCAGAAACGCCCCATAAAATCAGCACAGTTTCCCACAAAATTCAAGAAAAAACACCACAAAATTCCCTAAATCTTTTCAAAATACCACAAAATTCTTGAAAAGCCCCACCAAATTCCAGAAACATCCCACAAAATTTCCTCAATACCCAACAAAATCCCAGAAATATCACACAAAATTCCCTAAATCTTCTCAAAACACGGCCAAAATCCACAAAAATCCCACCAAATCTCCACAAATTCCCACAGAATACATGAAAAATCCCTGATAATTTGTCAGTTCTCTACAGAATCTCACCAAATTCCTAAAAAGTCCCTCAAAGTTCCACAAACATCCCACAAAATCTCCTCAATATCCCACAAAATTCAAGAAAAATCACACAAAATTCCCTAAATCTTCTCAAAACACAACCAAATTCTAGAAAAATATCCCACCAAATCTCCACAAATTCCCACAAAATACATGAGAAATCCCTCAAGATCCCGAAATCGCCTCAATATCCCACAAAATTCCACAAAAATCACACAAAACCTCTACAAGTTTCCACAAAATCTAAGAAAAATTCCTCAAAATTCTTCAAGTCTCCTCAAAACCACACAAAGTCCTTGAAAAGGCCCACCAAATTCCAGTAAAATCCCACAGATTCTCCACAAATTCCCACAAAATCTAAAACAAATTCCTCAAAATTCTTCAAGTCTCCTCAAAACCACACAATTCCAGAAAAACCCCACAAAATTCCAGAGAAGTCCCACAAAACTCCCTAAATCATTTCAAAACCCTACCAATTCACAGGAATGTCCCACAAAATCTCCACCAATTCCCAGAACATCCCACAAAAATCTCACAAAAATCCCTAAATCTTCTGAAAACTCGACCAAATTCCAGAAACGCCCCATAAAATCAGCACAGTTTCCTACAAAATTCAAGAAAAAACACCACAAAATTCCCTAAATCTTCTCAAAACACAACCAAATTCTAGAAAAATATCCCACCAAATCTCCACAAATTCCCACAAAATACATGAGAAATCCCTCAAGATCCCTAAATCGCCTCAATATCCCACAAAATCACACAAAAATCCCACAAAACCACCACAAGTTTCCACAAAATCTAAGAAAAATTCCTCAAAATTCTTCAAGTCTCCTCAGAATCCCACACAATTCCATAAAAAACACACAAAATTCCAGAGAAGTCCCACAAAACTCCCTAAATCATTTCAAAACCCTACCAATTCACAGGAATGTCCCACAAAATCTCCACCAATTCCCAGAACTTCCCACAAAAATCCCACAAAAATCCCTAAATCTTCTGAAAACTCGACCAAATTCCAGAAACGCCCCATAAAATCAGCACAGTTTCCCACAAAATTCAAGAAAAAACACCACAAAATTCCCTAAATCTTTTCAAAATACCACAAAATTCTTGAAAAGCCCCACCAAATTCCCGAAACATCCCACAAAATGTCCTCAATATCCAACAAAATCCCAGAAAAATCACACAAAATTCCCTAAATTTTCTCAAAACACGGCCAAAATCCACAAAAATCCCACCAAATCTCCACAAATTCCCACAGAATACATGAAAAATCCCTGATAATTGGTCAGTTCTCTACAGAATCTCACCAAATTCCTAAAAAGTCCCTCAAAGTTCCACAAACATCCCACAAAATCTCCTCAATATCCCAAAAATTCAAGAAAAATCACACAAAATTCCCTAAATCTTCTCAAAACACGACCAAATTCTAGAAAAATATCCCACCAAATCTCCACAAATTCCCACAAAATACATGAAAAATCCCTCAAGATCCCGAAATCGCCTCAATATCCCACAAAATTCCACAAAAATCCCACAAAACCTCCACAAGTTTCCACAAAATCTAAGAAAAATTCCTCAAAAGTCTTCAAGTCTCCTCAAAACCACACAAAGTCCTTGAAAAGGCCCACCAAATTCCAGAAACATCCCACAAAATGTCCTCAATATCCAACAAAATCCCAGAAAAGTCCCACAAAATTCCCTAAATCTTCTCAAAACTCTACCAAATTCCAGAAAATCCCACAGAATCTCCACAAATTCCCACAGAATACATGACAAATCCCTGATAATTCGTCAGTTCTCTACAGAATCTCACCAAATTCCAGAAAAGTCCCTCAAAGTTCCACAAACATCCCACAAAATCTCCTCAATATCCAATGAAATTAAAGAAAAATCCCACAAAATTCTCTAAATCTTCTCAAAACACGGCCAAAATCCACAAAAATCCCACCAAATCTCCACAAATTCCCACAGAATACATGAAAAATCCCTGATAATTCGTCAGTTCTCTACAGAATCTCACCAAATTCCAGAAAAGTCCCTCAAAGTTCCACAAACATCCCACAAATTCTCCCTAATATCCAACAAAATTCCAGGAAAAATCCCACAAAATTCCCTAAATCTTCTCAAAACACGACCAAATTCTAGAAAAATATCCCACCAAATCTCCACAAATTCCCACAAAATACATGAGAAATCCCTCAAGATCCCTAAATCGCCTCAATATCCCACAAAATCACACAAAAATCCCACAAAACCTCCACAAGTTTCCACAAAATCTAAGAAAAATTCCTCAAAATTCTTCAAGTCTCCTCAAAACCACACAAAGTCCTTGAAAAGGCCCACCAAATTCCAGTAAAATCCCACAGATTCTCCACAAATTCCCACAAAATCTAAAACAAATTCCTCAAAATTCTTCAAGTCTCCTCAGAATCCCACACAATTCCATAAAAAACACACCAAATTCCAGAGAAGTCCCACAAAACTCCCTAAATCATTTCAAAACCCTACCAATTCACAGGAATGTCCCACAAAATCTCCACCAATTCCCAGAACATCCCACAAAAATCTCACAAAAATCCCTAAATCTTCTGAAAACTCGACCTAATTCCAGAAACGCCCCATAAAATCAGCAGTTTCCTACAAAATTCAAGAAAAAACACCACAAAATTCCCTAAATCTTCTCAAAACACAACCAAATTCTAGAAAAATATCCCACCAAATCTCCACAAATTCCCACAAAATACATGAGAAATCCCTCAAGATCCCTAAATCGCCTCAATATCCCACAAAATCACACAAAAATCCCACAAAACCACCACAAGTTTCCACAAAATCTAAGAAAAATTCCTCAAAATTCTTCAAGTCTCCTCAGAATCCCACACAATTCCAGAAAAAACACACAAAATTCCAGAGAAGTCCCACAAAACTCCCTAAATCATTTCAAAACCCTACCAATTCACAGGAATGTCCCACAAAATCTCCACCAATTCCCAGAACTTCCCACAAAAATCCCACAAAAATCCCTAAATCTTCTGAAAACTCGACCAAATTCCAGAAACGCCCCATAAAATCAGCACAGTTTCCCACAAAATTCAAGAAAAAACACCACAAAATTCCCTAAATCTTTTCAAAATACCACAAAATTCTTGAAAAGCCCCACCAAATTCCAGAAACATCCCACAAAATGTCCTCAATACCCAACAAAATCCCAGAAAAATCACACAAAATTCCCTAAATCTTCTCAAAACACGGCCAAAATCCACAAAAATCCCACCAAATCTCCACAATTTCCCACAGAATACATGAAAAATCCCTGATAATTTGTCAGTTCTCTACAGAATCTCACCAAATTCCTAAAAAGTCCCTCAAAGTTCCACAAACATCCCACAAAATCTCCTCAATATCCCACAAAATTCAAGAAAAATCACACAAAATTCCCTAAATCTTCTCAAAACACAACCAAATTCTAGAAAAATATCCCACCAAATCTCCACAAATTCCCACAAAATACATGAGAAATCCCTCAAGATCCCGAAATCACCTCAATATCCCACAAAATTCCACAAAAATCACACAAAACCTCCACAAGTTTCCACAAAATCTAAGAAAAATTCCTCAAAATTCTTCAAGTCTCCTCAAAACCACACAAAGTCCTTGAAAAGGCCCACCAAATTCCAGTAAAATCCCACAGATTCTCCACAAATTCCCACAAAATCTAAAACAAATTCCTCAAAATTCTTCAAGTCTCCTCAGAATCCCACACAATTCCAGAAAAAACACACAAAATTCCAGAGAAGTCCCACAAAACTCCCTAAATCATTTCAAAACCCTACCAATTCACAGGAATGTCCCACAAAATCTCCACCAATTCCCAGAACATCCCACAAAAATCTCACAAAAATCCCTAAATCTTCTGAAAACTCGACCAAATTCCAGAAACGCCCCATAAAATCAGCACAGTTTCCCACAAAATTCAAGAAAAAACACCACAAAATTCCCTAAATCTTTTCAAAATACCACAAAATTCTTGAAAAGCCCCACCAAATTCCAGAAACATCCCACAAAATGTCCTCAATACCCAACAAAATCCCAGAAAAGTCACACAAAATTCCCTAAATCTTCTCAAAACTCTACCAAATTCCAAAAAAATCCCACAGAATCTCCACAAATTCCCACAGAATACATGAAAAATCCCTGATAATTCGTCAGTTCTCTACAGAATCTCACCAAATTCCTAAAAAGTCCCTCAAAGTTCCAAAAACATCCCAGAAAATCTCCCCGGTATCCAATAAAATTCCAGGAAAAATCCCACAAAATTCCCTAAATCTTCTCAAAACATGGACAAAATCCACAAAAATCCCACCGAATCTCCACAAATTCCCACAGAATACATGAAAATACCCCTGATAATTCGTCAGTTCTCTACAGAATCTCACCAAATTCCAGAAAAGTCCCTCAAAGTTCCACAAACATCCCACAAAATCTCCTCAATATACAACAAAATCCCAGAAAAATCACACAAAATTCCCTAAATCTTCTCAAAACACGACTAAATTCTAGAAAAATGTCCCACCAAATCTCCACAAAATCCCACAAAATACATGAAAAATCCCTCAAGATCCCGAAATCGCCTCAATATCCCACAAAATCCCACAAAAATCCCACAAAACCTCCACAAGTTTCCACAAAATCTAAGAAAAATTCCTCAAAATTCTTCAAGTCTCCTCAAAACCACACAAAGTCCTTGAAAAGGCCCACCAAATTCCAGTAAAATCCCACAGATTCTCCACAAATTCCCACAAAATCTAAAACAAATTCCTCAAAATTCTTCAAGTCTCCTCAGAATCCCACACAATTCCATAGAAAACACACAAAATTCCAGAGAAGTCCCACAAAACTCCCTAAATCGTTTCAAAACCATACCAATTCACAGGAATGTCCCACAAAATCTCCACCAATTCCCAGAACATCCCACAAAAATCCCACAAAAATCCCTAAATCTTCTGAAAACTCGACCAAATTCCAGAAACGCCCCATAAAATCAGCACAGTTTCCCACAAAATTCAAGAAAAAACACCACAAAATTCCCTAAATCTTTTCAAAATACCACAAAATTCTTGAAAAGCCCCACCAAATTCCAGAAACATCCCACAAAATTTCCTCAATACCCAACAAAATCCCAGAAATATCACACAAAATTCCCTAAATCTTCTCAAAACACGGCCAAAATCCTCAAAAATCCCACCAAATCTCCACAAATTCCCACAGAATACATGAAAAATCCCTGATAATTTCTCAGTTCTCTACAGAATCTCACCAAATTCCTAAAAAGTCCCTCAAAGTTCCACAAACATCCCACAAAATCTCCTCAATATCCCACAAAATTCAAGAAAAATCACACAAAATTCCCTAAATCTTCTCAAAACACAACCAATTCTTGAAAAATATCCCACCAAATCTCCACAAATTCCCACAAAATACATGAAAAATCCCTCAAGATCCCGAAATCACCTCAATATCCCACAAAATTCCACAAAAATCCCACAAAACCTCCACAAGCTTCCACAAAATCTAAGAAAAATTCCTCAAAAGTCTTCAAGTCTCCTCAAAACCACACAAAGTCCTTGAAAAGGCCCACCAAATTCCCGAAACATCCCACAAAATGTCCTCAATATCCAACAAAATCCCAGAAAAAACCCACAAAATTCCCTAAATCTTCTCAAAACTCTACCAAATTCCACAAAAATCCCACCAAATCTCCACAAATTCCCACAGAATACATGACAAATCCCTGATAATTCGTCAGTTCTCTACAGAATCTCACCAAATTCCTAAAAAGTCCCTCAAAGTTCCACAAACATCCCACAAAATCTCCCCGGTATCCAATAAAATTTCAGGAAAATTCCCACAAAATTCCCTAAATCTTCTCAAAACATGGCCAAAATCCACAAAACTCCCACCGAATCTCCACAAATTCCCACAGAATACATGAAAATACCCCTGATATTTCGTCAGTTCTCTACAGAATCTCACCAAATTCCAGAAAAGTCCCTCAAAGTTCCACAAACATCCCACAAAATCTCCTCAATATACAACAAAATCCCAGAAAAATCACACAAAATTCCCTAAATCTTCTCAAAACACGACTAAATTCTAGAAAAATATCCCACCAAATCTCCACAAAATCCCACAAAATACATGAAAAATCCCTCAAGATCCTGAAATCGCCTCAATATCCCACAAAATCCCACAAAAATCACACAAAACCTCTACAAGTTTCCACAAAATCTAAGAAAAATTCCTCAAAATTCTTCAAGTCTCCTCAAAACCACACAAAGTCCTTGAAAAGGCCCACCAAATTCCAGTAAAATCCCACAGATTCTCCACAAATTCCCACAAAATCTAAAACAAATTCCTCAAAATTCTTCAAGTCTCCTCAGAATCCCACACAATTCCAGAAAAACCCCACCAAATTCCAGAGAAGTCCCACAAAACTCCCTAAATCATTTCAAAACCCTACCAATTCACAGGAATGTCCCACAAAATCTCCACCAATTCCCAGAACATCCCACAAAAATCTCACAAAAATCCCTAAATCCTCTGAAAACTCGACCAAATTCCAGAAACGCCCCATAAAATCAGCACAGTTTCCTACAAAATTCAAGAAAAAACACCACAAAATTCCCTAAATCTTCTCAAAACACAACCAAATTCTAGAAAAATATCCCACCAAATCTCCACAAATTCCCACAAAATACATGAGAAATCCCTCAAGATCCCTAAATCGCCTCAATATCCCACAAAATCACACAAAAATCCCACAAAACCACCACAAGTTTCCACAAAATCTAAGAAAAATTCCTCAAAATTCTTCAAGTCTCCTCAGAATCCCACACAATTCCAGAAAAAACACACAAAATTCCAGAGAAGTCCCACAAAACTCCCTAAATCATTTCAAAACCCTACCAATTCACAGGAATGTCCCACAAAATCTCCACCAATTCCCAGAACTTCCCACAAAAATCCCACAAAAATCCCTAAATCTTCTGAAAACTCGACCAAATTCCAGAAACGCCCCATAAAATCAGCACAGTTTCCCACAAAATTCAAGAAAAAACACCACAAAATTCCCTAAATCTTTTCAAAATACCACAAAATTCTTGAAAAGCCCCACCAAATTCCAGAAACATCCCACAAAATGTCCTCAATACCCAACAAAATCCCAGAAAAATCACACAAAATTCCCTAAATCTTCTCAAAACACGGCCAAAATCCACAAAAATCCCACCAAATCTCCACAATTTCCCACAGAATACATGAAAAATCCCTGATAATTTGTCAGTTCTCTACAGAATCTCACCAAATTCCTAAAAAGTCCCTCAAAGTTCCACAAACATCCCACAAAATCTCCCCAATATCCCACAAAATTCAAGAAAAATCACACAAAATTCCCTAAATCTTCTCAAAACACGACCAAATTCTAGAAAAATATCCCACCAAATCTACACAAATTCCCACAAAATACATGAAAAATCCCTCAAGATCCCTAAATCGCCTCAATATCCCACAAAATCACACAAAAATCCCACAAAACCTCCACAAGTTTCCACAAAATCTAAGAAAAATTCCTCAAAATTCTTCAAGTCTCCTCAAAACCACACAAAGTTCGTGAAAACGCCCACCAAATTCCAGAAAAAACCCACAGAATCTCCACAAATTCCCACAAAAATCTAAATCAAATTCCTCAAAATTCTTCAAGTCTCCTCAGAATCCCACACAATTCCAGAAAAAACACACAAAATTCCAGAGAAGTCCCACAAAACTCCCTAAATCATTTCAAAACCCTACCAATTCACAGGAATGTCCCACAAAATCTCTACCAATTCCCAGAACATCCCACAAAAATCTCACAAAAATCCCTAAATCTTCTGAAAACTCGACCAAATTCCAGAAACGCCCCATAAAATCAGCACAGTTACCCACAAAATTCAAGAAAAAACACCACAAAATTCCCTAAACCTTTTCAAAATACCACAAAATTCTTGAAAAGCCCCACCAAATTCCAGAAACATCCCACAAAATGTCCTCAATATCCAACAAAATCCCAGAAAAATCACACAAAATTCCCTAAATCTTCTCAAAACACGGCCAAAATCCACAAAAATCCCACAGAATCTCCACAAATTCCCACAGAATACATGAAAAATCCCTGATAATTCGTCAGTTCTCTACAGAATCTCACCAAATTCCTAAAAAGTCCCTCAAAGTTCCACAAACATCCCACAAAATCTCCCCAGTATCCAACAAAATTCCAGGAAAAATCCCACAAAATTCCCTAAATCTTCTCAAAACTCTACCAAATTCCAGAAAAATCCCACCAAATCTCCACAAATTCCCACAGAATACATGAAAAATCCCTGATAATTCGTCAGTTCTCTACAGAATCTCACCAAATTCCAGAAAAGTCCCTCAAAGTTCCACAAACATCCCACAAAAATCTCACAAAAATCCCTAACACTTCTGAAAAGTCGACCAAATTCCAGAAACGCCCCATGAAATCAGCACAGTTTCCCACAAAATTCAAGAAAAAACACCACAAAATTCCCTAAATCTTTTCAAAATGCCACAAAATTCTTGAAAAGCCCCACCAAATTCCACAAACATCCCACAAAATCTCCTCAATATCCAACAAAATTCAAGAAAAATCCCACAAAATTCTCTAAATCTTCTCAAAACACGGCCAAAATCCTCAAAAATCCCACCGAATCTCCACAAATTCCCACAGAATACATGAAAAATCCCTGATAATTCGTCAGTTCTCTACAGAATCTCACCAAATTCCAGAAAAGTCCCTCAAAGTTCCACAAACATCCCACAAAATCTCCCCAGTATCCAACAAAACTCCAGGAAAAATACCACAAAATTCCCTAAATCTTCTCAAAACTCTACCAAATTCCAGAAAAATCCCACCAAATCTCCACAAATTCCCACAAAATACATGAGAAATCCCTCAAGATCCCTAAATCTCCTCAATATCCCACAAAATCACACAAAAATCACACAAAACCTCCACAAGTTTCCACAAAATTTAAGAAAAATTCCTCAAAATTCTTCAAGTCTCCTCAGAATCCCACACAATTCCAGAAAAACCCCACCAAATTCCAGAGAAGTCCCACAAAACTCCCTAAATCATTTCAAAACCCTACCAATTCACAGGAATGTCCCACAAAATCTCCACCAATTCCCAGAACATCCCACAGAAATCCCACAAAAATCCCTAAATCTTCTGAAAACTCGACCAAATTTTAGAAACGCCCCATAAAATCAGCAGTTTCCCACAAAATTCAAGAAAAAACACCACAAAATTCCCTAAATCTTTTCAAAATACCACAAAATTCTTGAAAAGCCCCACCAAATTCCCGAAACATCCCACAAAATGTCCTCAATATCCAACAACATCCCAGAAAAATCACACAAAATTCCCTAAATTTTCTCAAAACATAACCAAAATTCCAGAAAAATCCCACAGAATCTCCACAAATTCCCACAGAATACATGAAAAATCCCTGATAATTCGTCAGTTCTCTACAGAATCTCACCAAATTCCAGAAAAGTCCCTCAAAGTTCCACAAACATCCCACAAAATCTCCTCAATATCCAACAAAATTCAAGAAAAATCCCACAAAATTCTCTAAATCTTCTCAAAACACGACCAAATTCTAGAAAAATATCCCACCAAATCTCCACAAATTCCCAGAGAATACATGAAAAATCCCTGATAATTCGTCAGTTCTCTACAGAATCTCACCAAATTCCAGAAAAGTCCCTCAAAGTTCCACAAGCATCCCACAAAATCTCCCTAATATCCAAGAAAATTCCAGGAAAAATCTCACAAAATTCCCTAAATCTTCTGAAAACTTGACCAAATTCCAGAAACGCCCCATAAAATCAGCACAGTTTCCCACAAAATTCAAGAAAAAACACCACAAAATTCCCTAAATCTTCTCAAAACACGACCAAATTCTAGAAAATTATCCCACCAAATCTCCACAAATTCCCACACAATACATGAGAAATCCCTCAAGATCCCTAAATCGCCTCAATATCCCACAAAATCACACAAAAATCACACAAAACCTCCACAAGTTTCCACAAAATCTAAGAAAAATTCCTCAAAATTCTTCAAGTCTCCTCAAAACCACACAAAGTTCGTGAAAAGGCCCACCAAATTCCAGAAAAATCCCACAGAATCTCCACAAATTCCCACAAAAATCTAAATCAAATTCCTCAAAATTTTTCAGGTCTCCTCAGAATCCCACACAATTCCAGAAAAAACACACAAAATTCCAGAGAAGTCCCACAAAACTCCCTAAATCATTTCAAAACCCTACCAATTCACAGGAATGTCCCACAAAATCTCTACCAATTCCCAGAACATCCCACAAAAATCTCACAAAAATCCCTAAATCTTCTGAAAACTCGACCAAATTCCAGAAACGCCCCATAAAATCAGCACAGTTTCCCACAAAATTCAAGAAAAAACACCACAAATTTCCATAAACCTTTTCAAAATACCACAAAATTCTTGAAAAGCCCCAACAAATTCCAGAAACATCCCACAAAATCTCCTCAATATCCAACAAAATCCCAGAAAAATCACACAAAATTCCCTAAATCTTCTCAAAACACGGCCAAAATCCACAAAAATCCCACAGAATCTCCACAAATTCCCACAGAATACATGAAAAATCCCTGATAATTTGTCAGTTCTCTACAGAATCTCACCAAATTCCTAAAAAGTCCCTCAAAGTTCCACAAACATCCCACAAAATCTCCCCAGTATCCAACAAAACTCCAGGAAAAATCCCACAAAATAACCTAAATCTTCTCAAAACTCTACCAAATTCCAGAAAAATCCCACCAAATCTCCACAAATTCCCACAGAATACATGAAAAATCCCTGATAATTCGTCAGTTCTCTACAGAATCTCACCAAATTCCAGAAAAGTCCCCCAAAGTTCCACAAACATCCCACAAAAATCTCACAAAAATCCCTAACACTTCTGAAAACTCGACCAAATTCCAGAAACGCCCCATAAAATCAGCACAGTTTCCCACAAAATTCAAGAAAAAACACCATAAAATTCCCTAAACCTTTTCAAAACACCAAAAAATTCTTGAAAAGCCCCACCAAATTCCAGAAACATCCCACAAAATGTCCTCAATATCCAACAAAATCCCAGAAAAATCACACAAAATTCCCTAAATCTTCTCAAAACATAACCAAAATTCCAGAAAAATCCCACCAAATCTCCACAAATTCCCAGAGAATACATGAAAAATCCCTGATAATTCGTCAGTTCTCTACAGAATCTCACCAAATTCCAGAAAAGTCCCTCAAAGTTCCACAAACCACCCACAAAATCTCCTCAATATCCAACAAAATCCCAGAAAAATCACACAAAATTCCCTAAATCTTCTCAAAACACGACCAAATTCTAGAAAAATATCCCACCAAATCTCCACAAAATCCCACAGAATACATGAAAAATCCCTCAAGATCCCTAAATCGCCTCAATATCCCACAAAATCACACAAAAATCACCCAAAACCTCCATAAGTTTCCACAAAATCTAAGAAAAATTCCTCAAAATACTTCAAGTCTCCTCCGAATCCCACACAATTCCAGAAAAACCCCACAAAATTCCTGAGAAGTCCCACAAAACTCCCTAAATCATTTCAAAACCCTACCAATTCACAGGAATGTCCCACAAAATCTCTACCAATTCCCAGAACATCCCACAAAAATCTCACAAAAATCCCTAAATCTTCTGAAAACTCGACCAAATTCCAGAAACGCCCCATAAAATCAGCACAGTTTCCCACAAAATTCAAGAAAAAACACCACAAAATTCCCTAAATCTTTTCAAAATACCACAAAATTCTTGAAAAGCCCCACCAAATTCCCGAAACATCCCACAAAATGTCCTCAATATCCAACAAAATCCCAGAAAAATCACACAAAATTCCCTAAATTTTCTCAAAACACGGCCAAAATCCACAAAAATCCCACCAAATCTCCACAAATTCCCACAGAATACATGAAAAATCCCTGATAATTGGTCAGTTCTCTACAGAATCTCACCAAATTCCTAAAAAGTCCCTCAAAGTTCCACAAACATCCCACAAAATCTCCTCAATATCCCAAAAATTCAAGAAAAATCACACAAAATTCCCTAAATCTTCTCAAAACACGACCAAATTCTAGAAAAATATCCCACCAAATCTCCACAAATTCCCACAAAATACATGAAAAATCCCTCAAGATCCCGAAATCGCCTCAATATCCCACAAAATTCCACAAAAATCCCACAAAACCTCCACAAGTTTCCACAAAATCTAAGAAAAATTCCTCAAAAGTCTTCAAGTCTCCTCAAAACCACACAAAGTCCTTGAAAAGGCCCACCAAATTCCAGAAACATCCCACAAAATGTCCTCAATATCCAACAAAATCCCAGAAAAATCACACAAAATTCCCTAAATCTTCTCAAAACTCTACCAAATTCCAGAAAATCCCACAGAATCTCCACAAATTCCCACAGAATACATGACAAATCCCTGATAATTCGTCAGTTCTCTACAGAATCTCACCAAATTCCAGAAAAGTCCCTCAAAGTTCCACAAACATCCCACAAAATCTCCTCAATATCCAACGAAATTAAAGAAAAATCCCACAAAATTCTCTAAATCTTCTCAAAACACGGCCAAAATCCACAAAAATCCCACCAAATCTCCACAAATTCCCACAGAATACATGAAAAATCCCTGATAATTCGTCAGTTCTCTACAGAATCTCACCAAATTCCAGAAAAGTCCCTCAAAGTTCCACAAACATCCCACAAATTCTCCCTAATATCCAACAAAATTCCAGGAAAAATCCCACAAAATTCCCTAAATCTTCTCAAAACACGACCAAATTCTAGAAAAATATCCCACCAAATCTCCACAAATTCCCACAAAATACATGAGAAATCCCTCAAGATCCCGAAATCGCCTCAATATCCCACAAAATCACACAAAAATCCCACAAAACCTCCACAAGTTTCCACAAAATCTAAGAAAAATTCCTCAAAATTCTTCAAGTCTCCTCAAAACCACACAAAGTCCTTGAAAAGGCCCACCAAATTCCAGTAAAATCCCACAGATTCTCCACAAATTCCCACAAAATCTAAAACAAATTCCTCAAAATTCTTCAAGTCTCCTCAGAATCCCACACAATTCCATAAAAAACACACCAAATTCCAGAGAAGTCCCACAAAACTCCCTAAATCATTTCAAAACCCTACCAATTCACAGGAATGTCCCACAAAATCTCCACCAATTCCCAGAACATCCCACAAAAATCTCACAAAAATCCCTAAATCTTCTGAAAACTCGACCTAATTCCAGAAACGCCCCATAAAATCAGCAGTTTCCTACAAAATTCAAGAAAAAACACCACAAAATTCCCTAAATCTTCTCAAAACACAACCAAATTCTAGAAAAATATCCCACCAAATCTCCACAAATTCCCACAAAATACATGAGAAATCCCTCAAGATCCCTAAATCGCCTCAATATCCCACAAAATCACACAAAAATCCCACAAAACCACCACAAGTTTCCACAAAATCTAAGAAAAATTCCTCAAAATTCTTCAAGTCTCCTCAGAATCCCACACAATTCCAGAAAAAACACACAAAATTCCAGAGAAGTCCCACAAAACTCCCTAAATCATTTCAAAACCCTACCAATTCACAGGAATGTCCCACAAAATCTCCACCAATTCCCAGAACTTCCCACAAAAATCCCACAAAAATCCCTAAATCTTCTGAAAACTCGACCAAATTCCAGAAACGCCCCATAAAATCAGCACAGTTTCCCACAAAATTCAAGAAAAAACACCACAAAATTCCCTAAATCTTTTCAAAATACCACAAAATTCTTGAAAAGCCCCACCAAATTCCAGAAACATCCCACAAAATGTCCTCAATACCCAACAAAATCCCAGAAAAATCACACAAAATTCCCTAAATCTTCTCAAAACACGGCCAAAATCCACAAAAATCCCACCAAATCTCCACAATTTCCCACAGAATACATGAAAAATCCCTGATAATTTGTCAGTTCTCTACAGAATCTCACCAAATTCCTAAAAAGTCCCTCAAAGTTCCACAAACATCCCACAAAATCTCCTCAATATCCCACAAAATTCAAGAAAAATCACACAAAATTCCCTAAATCTTCTCAAAACACAACCAAATTCTAGAAAAATATCCCACCAAATCTCCACAAATTCCCACAAAATACATGAGAAATCCCTCAAGATCCCGAAATCACCTCAATATCCCACAAAATTCCACAAAAATCACACAAAACCTCCACAAGTTTCCACAAAATCTAAGAAAAATTCCTCAAAATTCTTCAAGTCTCCTCAAAACCACACAAAGTCCTTGAAAAGGCCCACCAAATTCCAGTAAAATCCCACAGATTCTCCACAAATTCCCACAAAATCTAAAACAAATTCCTCAAAATTCTTCAAGTCTCCTCAGAATCCCACACAATTCCATAGAAAACACACAAAATTCCAGAGAAGTCCCACAAAACTCCCTAAATCGTTTCAAAACCATACCAATTCACAGGAATGTCCCACAAAATCTCCACCAATTCCCAGAACATCCCACAAAAATCCCACAAAAATCCCTAAATCTTCTGAAAACTCGACCAAATTCCAGAAACGCCCCATAAAATCAGCACAGTTTCCCACAAAATTCAAGAAAAAACACCACAAAATTCCCTAAATCTTTTCAAAATACCACAAAATTCTTGAAAAGCCCCACCAAATTCCAGAAACATCCCACAAAATTTCCTCAATACCCAACAAAATCCCAGAAATATCACACAAAATTCCCTAAATCTTCTCAAAACACGGCCAAAATCCACAAAAATCCCACCAAATCTCCACAAATTCCCACAGAATACATGAAAAATCCCTGATAATTTGTCAGTTCTCTACAGAATCTCACCAAATTCCTAAAAAGTCCCTCAAAGTTCCACAAACATCCCACAAAATCTCCTCAATATCCCACAAAATTCAAGAAAAATCACACAAAATTCCCTAAATCTTCTCAAAACACAACCAAATTCTAGAAAAATATCCCACCAAATCTCCACAAATTCCCACAAAATACATGAGAAATCCCTCAAGATCCCGAAATCGCCTCAATATCCCACAAAATTCCACAAAAATCACACAAAACCTCTACAAGTTTCCACAAAATCTAAGAAAAATTCCTCAAAATTCTTCAAGTCTCCTCAAAACCACACAAAGTCCTTGAAAAGGCCCACCAAATTCCAGTAAAATCCCACAGATTCTCCACAAATTCCCACAAAATCTAAAACAAATTCCTCAAAATTCTTCAAGTCTCCTCAAAACCACACAATTCCAGAAAAACCCCACAAAATTCCAGAGAAGTCCCACAAAACTCCCTAAATCATTTCAAAACCCTACCAATTCACAGGAATGTCCCACAAAATCTCCACCAATTCCCAGAACATCCCACAAAAATCTCACAAAAATCCCTAAATCTTCTGAAAACTCGACCAAATTCCAGAAACGCCCCATAAAATCAGCACAGTTTCCTACAAAATTCAAGAAAAAACACCACAAAATTCCCTAAATCTTCTCAAAACACAACCAAATTCTAGAAAAATATCCCACCAAATCTCCACAAATTCCCACAAAATACATGAGAAATCCCTCAAGATCCCTAAATCGCCTCAATATCCCACAAAATCACACAAAAATCCCACAAAACCACCACAAGTTTCCACAAAATCTAAGAAAAATTCCTCAAAATTCTTCAAGTCTCCTCAGAATCCCACACAATTCCATAAAAAACACACAAAATTCCAGAGAAGTCCCACAAAACTCCCTAAATCATTTCAAAACCCTACCAATTCACAGGAATGTCCCACAAAATCTCCACCAATTCCCAGAACTTCCCACAAAAATCCCACAAAAATCCCTAAATCTTCTGAAAACTCGACCAAATTCCAGAAACGCCCCATAAAATCAGCACAGTTTCCCACAAAATTCAAGAAAAAACACCACAAAATTCCCTAAATCTTTTCAAAATACCACAAAATTCTTGAAAAGCCCCACCAAATTCCCGAAACATCCCACAAAATGTCCTCAATATCCAACAAAATCCCAGAAAAATCACACAAAATTCCCTAAATTTTCTCAAAACACGGCCAAAATCCACAAAAATCCCACCAAATCTCCACAAATTCCCACAGAATACATGAAAAATCCCTGATAATTCGTCAGTTCTCTACAGAATCTCACCAAATTCCAGAAAAGTCCCTCAAAGTTCCACAAACATCCCACAAATTCTCCCTAATATCCAACAAAATTCCAGGAAAAATCCCACAAAATTCCCTAAATCTTCTCAAAACACGACCAAATTCTAGAAAAATATCCCACCAAATCTCCACAAATTCCCACAAAATACATGAGAAATCCCTCAAGATCCCTAAATCGCCTCAATATCCCACAAAATCACACAAAAATCCCACAAAACCTCCACAAGTTTCCACAAAATCTAAGAAAAATTCCTCAAAATTCTTCAAGTCTCCTCAAAACCACACAAAGTCCTTGAAAAGGCCCACCAAATTCCAGTAAAATCCCACAGATTCTCCACAAATTCCCACAAAATCTAAAACAAATTCCTCAAAATTCTTCAAGTCTCCTCAGAATCCCACACAATTCCATAAAAAACACACCAAATTCCAGAGAAGTCCCACAAAACTCCCTAAATCATTTCAAAACCCTACCAATTCACAGGAATGTCCCACAAAATCTCCACCAATTCCCAGAACATCCCACAAAAATCTCACAAAAATCCCTAAATCTTCTGAAAACTCGACCTAATTCCAGAAACGCCCCATAAAATCAGCACAGTTTCCTACAAAATTCAAGAAAAAACACCACAAAATTCCCTAAATCTTCTCAAAACACAACCAAATTCTAGAAAAATATCCCACCAAATCTCCACAAATTCCCACAAAATACATGAGAAATCCCTCAAGATCCCTAAATCGCCTCAATATCCCACAAAATCACACAAAAATCCCACAAAACCACCACAAGTTTCCACAAAATCTAAGAAAAATTCCTCAAAATTCTTCAAGTCTCCTCAGAATCCCACACAATTCCAGAAAAAACACACAAAATTCCAGAGAAGTCCCACAAAACTCCCTAAATCATTTCAAAACCCTACCAATTCACAGGAATGTCCCACAAAATCTCCACCAATTCCCAGAACTTCCCACAAAAATCCCACAAAAATCCCTAAATCTTCTGAAAACTCGACCAAATTCCAGAAACGCCCCATAAAATCAGCACAGTTTCCCACAAAATTCAAGAAAAAACACCACAAAATTCCCTAAATCTTTTCAAAATACCACAAAATTCTTGAAAAGCCCCACCAAATTCCAGAAACATCCCACAAAATGTCCTCAATACCCAACAAAATCCCAGAAAAATCACACAAAATTCCCTAAATCTTCTCAAAACACGGCCAAAATCCACAAAAATCCCACCAAATCTCCACAATTTCCCACAGAATACATGAAAAATCCCTGATAATTTGTCAGTTCTCTACAGAATCTCACCAAATTCCTAAAAAGTCCCTCAAAGTTCCACAAACATCCCACAAAATCTCCTCAATATCCCACAAAATTCAAGAAAAATCACACAAAATTCCCTAAATCTTCTCAAAACACAACCAAATTCTAGAAAAATATCCCACCAAATCTCCACAAATTCCCACAAAATACATGAGAAATCCCTCAAGATCCCGAAATCACCTCAATATCCCACAAAATTCCACAAAAATCACACAAAACCTCCACAAGTTTCCACAAAATCTAAGAAAAATTCCTCAAAATTCTTCAAGTCTCCTCAAAACCACACAAAGTCCTTGAAAAGGCCCACCAAATTCCAGTAAAATCCCACAGATTCTCCACAAATTCCCACAAAATCTAAAACAAATTCCTCAAAATTCTTCAAGTCTCCTCAGAATCCCACACAATTCCAGAAAAAACACACAAAATTCCAGAGAAGTCCCACAAAACTCCCTAAATCATTTCAAAACCCTACCAATTCACAGGAATGTCCCACAAAATCTCCACCAATTCCCAGAACATCCCACAAAAATCTCACAAAAATCCCTAAATCTTCTGAAAACTCGACCAAATTCCAGAAACGCCCCATAAAATCAGCACAGTTTCCCACAAAATTCAAGAAAAAACACCACAAAATTCCCTAAATCTTTTCAAAATACCACAAAATTCTTGAAAAGCCCCACCAAATTCCAGAAACATCCCACAAAATGTCCTCAATACCCAACAAAATCCCAGAAAAGTCACACAAAATTCCCTAAATCTTCTCAAAACTCTACCAAATTCCAAAAAAATCCCACAGAATCTCCACAAATTCCCACAGAATACATGAAAAATCCCTGATAATTCGTCAGTTCTCTACAGAATCTCACCAAATTCCTAAAAAGTCCCTCAAAGTTCCAAAAACATCCCAGAAAATCTCCCCGGTATCCAATAAAATTCCAGGAAAAATCCCACAAAATTCCCTAAATCTTCTCAAAACATGGACAAAATCCACAAAAATCCCACCGAATCTCCACAAATTCCCACAGAATACATGAAAATACCCCTGATAATTCGTCAGTTCTCTACAGAATCTCACCAAATTCCAGAAAAGTCCCTCAAAGTTCCACAAACATCCCACAAAATCTCCTCAATATACAACAAAATCCCAGAAAAATCACACAAAATTCCCTAAATCTTCTCAAAACACGACTAAATTCTAGAAAAATGTCCCACCAAATCTCCACAAAATCCCACAAAATACATGAAAAATCCCTCAAGATCCCGAAATCGCCTCAATATCCCACAAAATCCCACAAAAATCCCACAAAACCTCCACAAGTTTCCACAAAATCTAAGAAAAATTCCTCAAAATTCTTCAAGTCTCCTCAAAACCACACAAAGTCCTTGAAAAGGCCCACCAAATTCCAGTAAAATCCCACAGATTCTCCACAAATTCCCACAAAATCTAAAACAAATTCCTCAAAATTCTTCAAGTCTCCTCAGAATCCCACACAATTCCATAGAAAACACACAAAATTCCAGAGAAGTCCCACAAAACTCCCTAAATCGTTTCAAAACCATACCAATTCACAGGAATGTCCCACAAAATCTCCACCAATTCCCAGAACATCCCACAAAAATCCCACAAAAATCCCTAAATCTTCTGAAAACTCGACCAAATTCCAGAAACGCCCCATAAAATCAGCACAGTTTCCCACAAAATTCAAGAAAAAACACCACAAAATTCCCTAAATCTTTTCAAAATACCACAAAATTCTTGAAAAGCCCCACCAAATTCCAGAAACATCCCACAAAATTTCCTCAATACCCAACAAAATCCCAGAAATATCACACAAAATTCCCTAAATCTTCTCAAAACACGGCCAAAATCCTCAAAAATCCCACCAAATCTCCACAAATTCCCACAGAATACATGAAAAATCCCTGATAATTTCTCAGTTCTCTACAGAATCTCACCAAATTCCTAAAAAGTCCCTCAAAGTTCCACAAACATCCCACAAAATCTCCTCAATATCCCACAAAATTCAAGAAAAATCACACAAAATTCCCTAAATCTTCTCAAAACACAACCAATTCTAGAAAAATATCCCACCAAATCTCCACAAATTCCCACAAAATACATGAAAAATCCCTCAAGATCCCGAAATCACCTCAATATCCCACAAAATTCCACAAAAATCCCACAAAACCTCCACAAGCTTCCACAAAATCTAAGAAAAATTCCTCAAAAGTCTTCAAGTCTCCTCAAAACCACACAAAGTCCTTGAAAAGGCCCACCAAATTCCCGAAACATCCCACAAAATGTCCTCAATATCCAACAAAATCCCAGAAAAATCCCACAAAATTCCCTAAATCTTCTCAAAACTCTACCAAATTCCACAAAAATCCCACCAAATCTCCACAAATTCCCACAGAATACATGACAAATCCCTGATAATTCGTCAGTTCTCTACAGAATCTCACCAAATTCCTAAAAAGTCCCTCAAAGTTCCACAAACATCCCACAAAATCTCCCCGGTATCCAATAAAATTTCAGGAAAATTCCCACAAAATTCCCTAAATCTTCTCAAAACATGGCCAAAATCCACAAAAATCCCACCGAATCTCCACAAATTCCCACAGAATACATGAAAATACCCCTGATATTTCGTCAGTTCTCTACAGAATCTCACCAAATTCCAGAAAAGTCCCTCAAAGTTCCACAAACATCCCACAAAATCTCCTCAATATACAACAAAATCCCAGAAAAATCACACAAAATTCCCTAAATCTTCTCAAAACACGACTAAATTCTAGAAAAATATCCCACCAAATCTCCACAAAATCCCACAAAATACATGAAAAATCCCTCAAGATCCTGAAATCGCCTCAATATCCCACAAAATCCCACAAAAATCACACAAAACCTCTACAAGTTTCCACAAAATCTAAGAAAAATTCCTCAAAATTCTTCAAGTCTCCTCAAAACCACACAAAGTCCTTGAAAAGGCCCACCAAATTCCAGTAAAATCCCACAGATTCTCCACAAATTCCCACAAAATCTAAAACAAATTCCTCAAAATTCTTCAAGTCTCCTCAGAATCCCACACAATTCCAGAAAAACCCCACCAAATTCCAGAGAAGTCCCACAAAACTCCCTAAATCATTTCAAAACCCTACCAATTCACAGGAATGTCCCACAAAATCTCCACCAATTCCCAGAACATCCCACAAAAATCTCACAAAAATCCCTAAATCCTCTGAAAACTCGACCAAATTCCAGAAACGCCCCATAAAATCAGCACAGTTTCCTACAAAATTCAAGAAAAAACACCACAAAATTCCCTAAATCTTCTCAAAACACAACCAAATTCTAGAAAAATATCCCACCAAATCTCCACAAATTCCCACAAAATACATGAGAAATCCCTCAAGATCCCTAAATCGCCTCAATATCCCACAAAATCACACAAAAATCCCACAAAACCACCACAAGTTTCCACAAAATCTAAGAAAAATTCCTCAAAATTCTTCAAGTCTCCTCAGAATCCCACACAATTCCAGAAAAAACACACAAAATTCCAGAGAAGTCCCACAAAACTCCCTAAATCATTTCAAAACCCTACCAATTCACAGGAATGTCCCACAAAATCTCCACCAATTCCCAGAACTTCCCACAAAAATCCCACAAAAATCCCTAAATCTTCTGAAAACTCGACCAAATTCCAGAAACGCCCCATAAAATCAGCACAGTTTCCCACAAAATTCAAGAAAAAACACCACAAAATTCCCTAAATCTTTTCAAAATACCACAAAATTCTTGAAAAGCCCCACCAAATTCCAGAAACATCCCACAAAATGTCCTCAATACCCAACAAAATCCCAGAAAAATCACACAAAATTCCCTAAATCTTCTCAAAACACGGCCAAAATCCACAAAAATCCCACCAAATCTCCACAATTTCCCACAGAATACATGAAAAATCCCTGATAATTTGTCAGTTCTCTACAGAATCTCACCAAATTCCTAAAAAGTCCCTCAAAGTTCCACAAACATCCCACAAAATCTCCCCAATATCCCACAAAATTCAAGAAAAATCACACAAAATTCCCTAAATCTTCTCAAAACACGACCAAATTCTAGAAAAATATCCCACCAAATCTACACAAATTCCCACAAAATACATGAAAAATCCCTCAAGATCCCTAAATCGCCTCAATATCCCACAAAATCACACAAAAATCCCACAAAACCTCCACAAGTTTCCACAAAATCTAAGAAAAATTCCTCAAAATTCTTCAAGTCTCCTCAAAACCACACAAAGTTCGTGAAAACGCCCACCAAATTCCAGAAAAAACCCACAGAATCTCCACAAATTCCCACAAAAATCTAAATCAAATTCCTCAAAATTCTTCAAGTCTCCTCAGAATCCCACACAATTCCAGAAAAAACACACAAAATTCCAGAGAAGTCCCACAAAACTCCCTAAATCATTTCAAAACCCTACCAATTCACAGGAATGTCCCACAAAATCTCTACCAATTCCCAGAACATCCCACAAAAATCTCACAAAAATCCCTAAATCTTCTGAAAACTCGACCAAATTCCAGAAACGCCCCATAAAATCAGCACAGTTTCCCACAAAATTCAAGAAAAAACACCACAAAATTCCCTAAACCTTTTCAAAATACCACAAAATTCTTGAAAAGCCCCACCAAATTCCAGAAACATCCCACAAAATGTCCTCAATATCCAACAAAATCCCAGAAAAATCACACAAAATTCCCTAAATCTTCTCAAAACACGGCCAAAATCCACAAAAATCCCACAGAATCTCCACAAATTCCCACAGAATACATGAAAAATCCCTGATAATTCGTCAGTTCTCTACAGAATCTCACCAAATTCCTAAAAAGTCCCTCAAAGTTCCACAAACATCCCACAAAATCTCCCCAGTATTCAACAAAATTCCAGGAAAAATCCCACAAAATTCCCTAAATCTTCTCAAAACTCTACCAAATTCCAGAAAAATCCCACCAAATCTCCACAAATTCCCACAGAATACATGAAAAATCCCTGATAATTCGTCAGTTCTCTACAGAATCTCACCAAATTCCAGAAAAGTCCCTCAAAGTTCCACAAACATCCCACAAAAATCTCACAAAAATCCCTAACACTTCTGAAAAGTCGACCAAATTCCAGAAACGCCCCATGAAATCAGCACAGTTTCCCACAAAATTCAAGAAAAAACACCACAAAATTCCCTAAATCTTTTCAAAATGCCACAAAATTCTTGAAAAGCCCCACCAAATTCCACAAACATCCCACAAAATCTCCTCAATATCCAACAAAATTCAAGAAAAATCCCACAAAATTCTCTAAATCTTCTCAAAACACGGCCAAAATCCTCAAAAATCCCACCGAATCTCCACAAATTCCCACAGAATACATGAAAAATCCCTGATAATTCGTCAGTTCTCTACAGAATCTCACCAAATTCCAGAAAAGTCCCTCAAAGTTCCACAAACATCCCACAAAATCTCCCCAGTATCCAACAAAACTCCAGGAAAAATCCCACAAAATTCCCTAAATCTTCTCAAAACTCTACCAAATTCCAGAAAAATCCCACCAAATCTCCACAAATTCCCACAAAATACATGAGAAATCCCTCAAGATCCCTAAATCTCCTCAATATCCCACAAAATCACACAAAAATCACACAAAACCTCCACAAGTTTCCACAAAATTTAAGAAAAATTCCTCAAAATTCTTCAAGTCTCCTCAGAATCCCACACAATTCCAGAAAAACCCCACCAAATTCCAGAGAAGTCCCACAAAACTCCCTAAATCATTTCAAAACCCTACCAATTCACAGGAATGTCCCACAAAATCTCCACCAATTCCCAGAACATCCCAAAGAAATCCCACAAAAATCCCTAAATCTTCTGAAAACTCGACCAAATTTTAGAAACGCCCCATAAAATCAGCAGTTTCCCACAAAATTCAAGAAAAAACACCACAAAATTCCCTAAATCTTTTCAAAATACCACAAAATTCTTGAAAAGCCCCACCAAATTCCCGAAACATCCCACAAAATGTCCTCAATAACCAACAACATCCCAGAAAAATCACACAAAATTCCCTAAATTTTCTCAAAACATAACCAAAATTCCAGAAAAATCCCACAGAATCTCCACAAATTCCCACAGAATACATGAAAAATCCCTGATAATTCGTCAGTTCTCTACAGAATCTCACCAAATTCCAGAAAAGTCCCTCAAAGTTCCACAAACATCCCACAAAATCTCCTCAATATCCAACAAAATTCAAGAAAAATCCCACAAAATTCTCTAAATCTTCTCAAAACACGACCAAATTCTAGAAAAATATCCCACCAAATCTCCACAAATTCCCAGAGAATACATGAAAAATCCCTGATAATTCGTCAGTTCTCTACAGAATCTCACCAAATTCCAGAAAAGTCCCTCAAAGTTCCACAAGCATCCCACAAAATCTCCCTAATATCCAAGAAAATTCCAGGAAAAATCACACAAAATTCCCTAAATCTTCTGAAAACTTGACCAAATTCCAGAAACGCCCCATAAAATCAGCACAGTTTCCCACAAAATTCAAGAAAAAACACCACAAAATTCCCTAAATCTTCTCAAAACACGACCAAATTCTAGAAAATTATCCCACCAAATCTCCACAAATTCCCACACAATACATGAGAAATCCCTCAAGATCCCTAAATCGCCTCAATATCCCACAAAATCACACAAAAATCACACAAAACCTCCACAAGTTTCCACAAAATCTAAGAAAAATTCCTCAAAATTCTTCAAGTCTCCTCAAAACCACACAAAGTTCGTGAAAAGGCCCACCAAATTCCAGAAAAATCCCACAGAATCTCCACAAATTCCCACAAAAATCTAAATCAAATTCCTCAAAATTTTTCAGGTCTCCTCAGAATCCCACACAATTCCAGAAAAAACACACAAAATTCCAGAGAAGTCCCACAAAACTCCCTAAATCATTTCAAAACCCTACCAATTCACAGGAATGTCCCACAAAATCTCTACCAATTCCCAGAACATCCCACAAAAATCTCACAAAAATCCCTAAATCTTCTGAAAACTCGACCAAATTCCAGAAACGCCCCATAAAATCAGCACAGTTTCCCACAAAATTCAAGAAAAAACACCACAAATTTCCATAAACCTTTTCAAAATACCACAAAATTCTTGAAAAGCCCCAACAAATTCCAGAAACATCCCACAAAATCTCCTCAATATCCAACAAAATCCCAGAAAAATCACACAAAATTCCCTAAATCTTCTCAAAACACGGCCAAAATCCACAAAAATCCCACAGAATCTCCACAAATTCCCACAGAATACATGAAAAATCCCTGATAATTTGTCAGTTCTCTACAGAATCTCACCAAATTCCTAAAAAGTCCCTCAAAGTTCCACAAACATCCCACAAAATCTCCCCAGTATCCAACAAAACTCCAGGAAAAATCCCACAAAATAACCTAAATCTTCTCAAAACTCTACCAAATTCCAGAAAAATCCCACCAAATCTCCACAAATTCCCACAGAATACATGAAAAATCCCTGATAATTCGTCAGTTCTCTACAGAATCTCACCAAATTCCAGAAAAGTCCCCCAAAGTTCCACAAACATCCCACAAAAATCTCACAAAAATCCCTAACACTTCTGAAAACTCGACCAAATTCCAGAAACGCCCCATAAAATCAGCACAGTTTCCCACAAAATTCAAGAAAAAACACCATAAAATTCCCTAAACCTTTTCAAAACACCAAAAAATTCTTGAAAAGCCCCACCAAATTCCAGAAACATCCCACAAAATGTCCTCAATATCCAACAAAATCCCAGAAAAATCAACCAAAATTCCCTAAATCTTCTCAAAACATAACCAAAATTCCAGAAAAATCCCACCAAATCTCCACAAATTCCCAGAGAATACATGAAAAATCCCTGATAATTCGTCAGTTCTCTACAGAATCTCACCAAATTCCAGAAAAGTCCCTCAAAGTTCCACAAACCACCCACAAAATCTCCTCAATATCCAACAAAATCCCAGAAAAATCACACAAAATTCCCTAAATCTTCTCAAAACACGACCAAATTCTAGAAAAATATCCCACCAAATCTCCACAAAATCCCACAGAATACATGAAAAATCCCTCAAGATCCCTAAAGCGCCTCAATATCCCACAAAATCACACAAAAATCACCCAAAACCTCCATAAGTTTCCACAAAATCTAAGAAAAATTCCTCAAAATACTTCAAGTCTCCTCCGAATCCCACACAATTCCAGAAAAACCCCACAAAATTCCTGAGAAGTCCCACAAAACTCCCTAAATCATTTCAAAACCCTACCAATTCACAGGAATGTCCCACAAAATCTCTACCAATTCCCAGAACATCCCACAAAAATCTCACAAAAATCCCTAAATCTTCTGAAAACTCGACCAAATTCCAGAAACGCCCCATAAAATCAGCACAGTTTCCCACAAAATTCAAGAAAAAACACCACAAAATTCCCTAAATCTTTTCAAAATACCATGAAATTCTTGAAAATCCCCACCAAATTCCAGAAACATCCCACAAAATGACCTCAATATCCAACAAAATCCCAGAAAAATCACACAAATTTCCCTAAATCTTCTCAAAACTCTACCAAATTCCAGAAAAATCCCACCAAATCTCCACAAATTCCCACAGAATACATGACAAATCCCTGATAATTTGTCAGTTCTCTACAGAATCTCACCAAATTCCAGAAAAGTCCCTCAAAGTTCCACAAACCACCCACAAAATCTCCCCAATATCCAACAAAATTCCAGGAAAAATCCCACAAAATTCCCTAAATCTTCTCAAAACACGACCAAATTCTAGAAAAATATCCCACCAAATCTCCACAAATTCCCACAAAATACATGAAAAATCCCTCAAGATCCCTAAATCGCCTCAATATCCCACAAAATCACACAAAAATCACACAAAACCTCCACAAGTTTCCAGAAAATCTAAGAAAAATTCCTCAAAATTCTTCAAGTCTCCTCAAAATCCCACACAATTCCAGAAAAAACACACAAAATTCCAGAGAAGTCCCACAAAACTCCCTAAATCATTTCAAAACCCTACCAATTCACAGGAATGTCCCACAAAATCTCCACCAATTCCCAGAACATCCCACAAAAATCTCACAAAAATCCCTAAATCCTCTGAAAACTCGACCAAATTCCAGAAACGCCCCATAAAATCAGCACAGTTTCCTACAAAATTCAAGAAAAAACACCACAAAATTCCCTAAATCTTCTCAAAACACAACCAAATTCTAGAAAAATATCCCACCAAATCTCCACAAATTCCCACAAAATACATGAGAAATCCCTCAAGATCCCTAAATCGCCTCAATATCCCACAAAATCACACAAAAATCCCACAAAACCACCACAAGTTTCCACAAAATCTAAGAAAAATTCCTCAAAATTCTTCAAGTCTCCTCAGAATCCCACACAATTCCAGAAAAAACACACAAAATTCCAGAGAAGTCCCACAAAACTCCCTAAATCATTTCAAAACCCTACCAATTCACAGGAATGTCCCACAAAATCTCCACCAATTCCCAGAACTTCCCACAAAAATCCCACAAAAATCCATAAATCTTCTGAAAACTCGACCAAATTCCAGAAACGCCCCATAAAATCAGCACAGTTTCCCACAAAATTCAAGAAAAAACACCACAAAATTCCCTAAATCTTTTCAAAATACCACAAAATTCTTGAAAAGCCCCACCAAATTCCAGAAACATCCCACAAAATGTCCTCAATACCCAACAAAATCCCAGAAAAATCACACAAAATTCCCTAAATCTTCTCAAAACACGGCCAAAATCCACAAAAATCCCACCAAATCTCCACAATTTCCCACAGAATACATGAAAAATCCCTGATAATTTGTCAGTTCTCTACAGAATCTCACCAAATTCCTAAAAAGTCCCTCAAAGTTCCACAAACATCCCACAAAATCTCCCCAATATCCCACAAAATTCAAGAAAAATCACACAAAATTCCCTAAATCTTCTCAAAACACGACCAAATTCTAGAAAAATATCCCACCAAATCTACACAAATTCCCACAAAATACATGAAAAATCCCTCAAGATCCCTAAATCGCCTCAATATCCCACAAAATCACACAAAAATCCCACAAAACCTCCACAAGTTTCCACAAAATCTAAGAAAAATTCCTCAAAATTCTTCAAGTCTCCTCAAAACCACACAAAGTTCGTGAAAACGCCCACCAAATTCCAGAAAAAACCCACAGAATCTCCACAAATTCCCACAAAAATCTAAAACAAATTCCTCAAAATTCTTCAAGTCTCCTCAGAATCCCACACAATTCCAGAAAAAACACACAAAATTCCAGAGAAGTCCCACAAAACTCCCTAAATCATTTCAAAACCCTACCAATTCACAGGAATGTCCCACAAAATCTCTACCAATTCCCAGAACATCCCACAAAAATCTCACAAAAATCCCTAAATCTTCTGAAAACTCGACCAAATTCCAGAAACGCCCCATAAAATCAGCACAGTTTCCCACAAAATTCAAGAAAAAACACCACAAAATTCCCTAAACCTTTTCAAAATACCACAAAATTCTTGAAAAGCCCCACCAAATTCCAGAAACATCCCACAAAATGTCCTCAATATCCAACAAAATCCCAGAAAAATCACACAAAATTCCCTAAATCTTCTCAAAACACGGCCAAAATCCACAAAAATCCCACAGAATCTCCACAAATTCCCACAGAATACATGAAAAATCCCTGATAATTCGTCAGTTCTCTACAGAATCTCACCAAATTCCTAAAAAGTCCCTCAAAGTTCCACAAACATCCCACAAAATCTCCCCAGTATCCAACAAAATTCCAGGAAAAATCCCACAAAATTCCCTAAATCTTCTCAAAACTCTACCAAATTCCAGAAAAATCCCACCAAATCTCCACAAATTCCCACAGAATACATGAAAAATCCCTGATAATTCGTCAGTTCTCTACAGAATCTCACCAAATTCCAGAAAAGTCCCTCAAAGTTCCACAAACATCCCACAAAAATCTCACAAAAATCCCTAACACTTCTGAAAAGTCGACCAAATTCCAGAAACGCCCCATGAAATCAGCACAGTTTCCCACAAAATTCAAGAAAAAACACCACAAAATTCCCTAAATCTTTTCAAAATGCCACAAAATTCTTGAAAAGCCCCACCAAATTCCACAAACATCCCACAAAATCTCCTCAATATCCAACAAAATTCAAGAAAAATCCCACAAAATTCTCTAAATCTTCTCAAAACACGGCCAAAATCCTCAAAAATCCCACCGAATCTCCACAAATTCCCACAGAATACATGAAAAATCCCTGATAATTCGTCAGTTCTCTACAGAATCTCACCAAATTCCAGAAAAGTCCCTCAAAGTTCCACAAACATCCCACAAAATCTCCCCAGTATCCAACAAAACTCCAGGAAAAATCCCACAAAATTCCCTAAATCTTCTCAAAACTCTACCAAATTCCAGAAAAATCCCACCAAATCTCCACAAATTCCCACAAAATACATGAGAAATCCCTCAAGATCCCTAAATCTCCTCAATATCCCACAAAATCACACAAAAATCACACAAAACCTCCACAAGTTTCCACAAAATTTAAGAAAAATTCCTCAAAATTCTTCAAGTCTCCTCAGAATCCCACACAATTCCAGAAAAACCCCACCAAATTCCAGAGAAGTCCCACAAAACTCCCTAAATCATTTCAAAACCCTACCAATTCACAGGAATGTCCCACAAAATCTCCACCAATTCCCAGAACATCCCAAAGAAATCCCACAAAAATCCCTAAATCTTCTGAAAACTCGACCAAATTTTAGAAACGCCCCATAAAATCAGCAGTTTCCCACAAAATTCAAGAAAAAACACCACAAAATTCCCTAAATCTTTTCAAAATACCACAAAATTCTTGAAAAGCCCCACCAAATTCCCGAAACATCCCACAAAATGTCCTCAATATCCAACAACATCCCAGAAAAATCACACAAAATTCCCTAAATTTTCTCAAAACATAACCAAAATTCCAGAAAAATCCCACAGAATCTCCACAAATTCCCACAGAATACATGAAAAATCCCTGATAATTCGTCAGTTCTCTACAGAATCTCACCAAATTCCAGAAAAGTCCCTCAAAGTTCCACAAACATCCCACAAAATCTCCTCAATATCCAACAAAATTCAAGAAAAATCCCACAAAATTCTCTAAATCTTCTCAAAACACGACCAAATTCTAGAAAAATATCCCACCAAATCTCCACAAATTCCCAGAGAATACATGAAAAATCCCTGATAATTCGTCAGTTCTCTACAGAATCTCACCAAATTCCAGAAAAGTCCCTCAAAGTTCCACAAGCATCCCACAAAATCTCCCTAATATCCAAGAAAATTCCAGGAAAAATCTCACAAAATTCCCTAAATCTTCTGAAAACTTGACCAAATTCCAGAAACGCCCCATAAAATCAGCACAGTTTCCCACAAAATTCAAGAAAAAACACCACAAAATTCCCTAAATCTTCTCAAAACACGACCAAATTCTAGAAAATTATCCCACCAAATCTCCACAAATTCCCACACAATACATGAGAAATCCCTCAAGATCCCTAAATCGCCTCAATATCCCACAAAATCACACAAAAATCACACAAAACCTCCACAAGTTTCCACAAAATCTAAGAAAAATTCCTCAAAATTCTTCAAGTCTCCTCAAAACCACACAAAGTTCGTGAAAAGGCCCACCAAATTCCAGAAAAATCCCACAGAATCTCCACAAATTCCCACAAAAATCTAAATCAAATTCCTCAAAATTTTTCAGGTCTCCTCAGAATCCCACACAATTCCAGAAAAAACACACAAAATTCCAGAGAAGTCCCACAAAACTCCCTAAATCATTTCAAAACCCTACCAATTCACAGGAATGTCCCACAAAATCTCTACCAATTCCCAGAACATCCCACAAAAATCTCACAAAAATCCCTAAATCTTCTGAAAACTCGACCAAATTCCAGAAACGCCCCATAAAATCAGCACAGTTTCCCACAAAATTCAAGAAAAAACACCACAAATTTCCATAAACCCTTTCAAAATACCACAAAATTCTTGAAAAGCCCCAACAAATTCCAGAAACATCCCACAAAATCTCCTCAATATCCAACAAAATCCCAGAAAAATCACACAAAATTCCCTAAATCTTCTCAAAACACGGCCAAAATCCACAAAAATCCCACAGAATCTCCACAAATTCCCACAGAATACATGAAAAATCCCTGATAATTTGTCAGTTCTCTACAGAATCTCACCAAATTCCTAAAAAGTCCCTCAAAGTTCCACAAACATCCCACAAAATCTCCCCAGTATCCAACAAAACTCCAGGAAAAATCCCACAAAATAACCTAAATCTTCTCAAAACTCTACCAAATTCCAGAAAAATCCCACCAAATCTCCACAAATTCCCACAGAATACATGAAAAATCCCTGATAATTCGTCAGTTCTCTACAGAATCTCACCAAATTCCAGAAAAGTCCCCCAAAGTTCCACAAACATCCCACAAAAATCTCACAAAAATCCCTAACACTTCTGAAAACTCGACCAAATTCCAGAAACGCCCCATAAAATCAGCACAGTTTCCCACAAAATTCAAGAAAAAACACCATAAAATTCCCTAAACCTTTTCAAAACACCAAAAAATTCTTGAAAAGCCCCACCAAATTCCAGAAACATCCCACAAAATGTCCTCAATATCCAACAAAATCCCAGAAAAATCAACCAAAATTCCCTAAATCTTCTCAAAACATAACCAAAATTCCAGAAAAATCCCACCAAATCTCCACAAATTCCCAGAGAATACATGAAAAATCCCTGATAATTCGTCAGTTCTCTACAGAATCTCACCAAATTCCAGAAAAGTCCCTCAAAGTTCCACAAACCACCCACAAAATCTCCTCAATATCCAACAAAATCCCAGAAAAATCACACAAAATTCCCTAAATCTTCTCAAAACACGACCAAATTCTAGAAAAATATCCCACCAAATCTCCACAAAATCCCACAGAATACATGAAAAATCCCTCAAGATCCCTAAATCGCCTCAATATCCCACAAAATCACACAAAAATCACCCAAAACCTCCATAAGTTTCCACAAAATCTAAGAAAAATTCCTCAAAATACTTCAAGTCTCCTCCGAATCCCACACAATTCCAGAAAAACCCCACAAAATTCCTGAGAAGTCCCACAAAACTCCCTAAATCATTTCAAAACCCTACCAATTCACAGGAATGTCCCACAAAATCTCTACCAATTCCCAGAACATCCCACAAAAATCTCACAAAAATCCCTAAATCTTCTGAAAACTCGACCAAATTCCAGAAACGCCCCATAAAATCAGCACAGTTTCCCACAAAATTCAAGAAAAAACACCACAAAATTCCCTAAATCTTTTCAAAATACCATGAAATTCTTGAAAATCCCCACCAAATTCCAGAAACATCCCACAAAATGACCTCAATATCCAACAAAATCCCAGAAAAATCACACAAATTTCCCTAAATCTTCTCAAAACTCTACCAAATTCCAGAAAAATCCCACCAAATCTCCACAAATTCCCACAGAATACATGAAAAATCCCTGATAATTTGTCAGTTCTCTACAGAATCTCACCAAATTCCAGAAAAGTCCCTCAAAGTTCCACAAACCACCCACAAAATCTCCCCAATATCCAACAAAATTCCAGGAAAAATCCCACAAAATTCCCTAAATCTTCTCAAAACACGACCAAATTCTAGAAAAATATCCCACCAAATCTCCACAAATTCCCACAAAATACATGAAAAATCCCTCAAGATCCCTAAATCGCCTCAATATCCCACAAAATCACACAAAAATCACACAAAACCTCCACAAGTTTCCAGAAAATCTAAGAAAAATTCCTCAAAATTCTTCAAGTCTCCTCAAAATCCCACACAATTCCAGAAAAAACACACAAAATTCCAGAGAAGTCCCACAAAACTCCCTAAATCATTTCAAAACCCTACCAATTCACAGGAATGTCCCACAAAATCTCCACCAATTCCCAGAACATCCCACAAAAATCCCACAAAAATCCCTAAATCTTCTGAAAACTCGACCAAATTCCAGAAACGCCCCATAAAATCAGCACAGTTTCCCACAAAATTCAAGAAAAAACACCACAAGATTCCCTAAATCTTCTCAAAACACGACCAAATTCTAGAAAAATATCCCACCAAATCTCCACAAATTCCCACAAAATATATGAGAAATCCATCAAGATCCCTAAATCGCCTCAATATCCCACAAAATCACACAAAAATCACACAAAACCTCCACAAGTTTCCACAAAATCTAAGAAAAATTCCTCAAAATTCTTCAAGTCTCCTCAAAACCACACAAACTTCGTGAAAAGGCCCACCAAATTCCAAAAAAATCCCACAGAATCTCCACTAATTCCCACAAAAATCTAAATCAAATTCCTCAAAATTCTTCAAGTCCCCTCAGAATCCCACACAATTCCAGAAAAACCCCACCAAATTCCAGAGAAGTCTCACAAAACTCCCTAAATCATTTCAAAACCCTACCAATTCACAGGAATGTCCCACAAAATCTCTACCAATTCCCAGAACATCCCACAAAAATCTCACAAAAATCCCTAAATCTTCTGAAAACTCGACCAAATTTTAGAAACGCCCCATAAAATCAGCAGTTTCCCACAAAATTCAAGAAAAAACACCACAAAATTCCCTAAATCTTTTCAAAATACCACAAAATTCTTGAAAAGCCCCACCAAATTCCCGAAACATCCCACAAAATGTCCTCAATATCCAACAACATCCCAGAAAAATCACACAAAATTCCCTAAATTTTCTCAAAACATAACCAAAATTCCAGAAAAATCCCACAGAATCTCCACAAATTCCCACAGAATACATGAAAAATCCCTGATAATTCGTCAGTTCTCTACAGAATCTCACCAAATTCCAGAAAAGTCCCTCAAAGTTCCACAAACATCCCACAAAATCTCCTCAAATCCAACAAAATTCAAGAAAAATCCCACAAAATTCTCTAAATCTTCTCAAAACACGACCAAATTCTAGAAAAATATCCCACCAAATCTCCACAAAATCCCACAGAATACATGAAAAATCCCTGATAATTCGTCAGTTCTCTACAGAATCTCACCAAATTCCAGAAAAGTCCCTCAAAGTTCCACAAGCATCCCACAAAATCTCCCTAATATCCAAGAAAATTCCAGGAAAAATCTCACAAAATTCCCTAAATCTTCTGAAAACTTGACCAAATTCCAGAAACGCCCCATAAAATCAGCACAGTTTCCCACAAAATTCAAGAAAAAACACCACAAAATTCCCTAAATCTTCTCAAAACACAACCAAATTCTAGAAAATTATCCCACCAAATCTCCACAAATTCCCACACAATACATGAGAAATCCCTCAAGATCCCTAAATCGCCTCAATATCCCACAAAATCACACAAAAATCCCACAAAACCTCCACAAGTTTCCACAAAATCTAAGAAAAATTCCTCAAAATTCTTCAAGTCTCCTCAAAACCACACAAAGTTCGTGAAAAGGCCCACCAAATTCCAGAAAAATCCCACAGAATCTCCACAAATTCCCACAAAAATCTAAATCAAATTCCTCAAAATTCTTCAGGTCTCCTCAGAATCCTACACAATTCCAGAAAAAACACACAAAATTCCAGAGAAGTCCCACAAAACTCCCTAAATCATTTCAAAACCCTACCAATTCACAGGAATGTCCCACAAAATCTCTACCAATTCCCAGAACATCCCACAAAAATCTCACAAAAATCCCTAAATCTTCTGAAAACTCGACCAAATTCCAGAAACGCCCCATAAAATCAGCAGAGTTTCCCACAAAATTCAAGAAAAAACACCACAAATTTCCATAAACCTTTTCAAAATACCACAAAATTCTTGAAAAGCCCCAACAAATTCCAGAAACATCCCACAAAATCTCCTCAATATCCAACAAAATCCCAGAAAAATCACACAAAATTCCCTAAATCTTCTCAAAACACGGCCAAAATCCACAAAAATCCCACAGAATCTCCACAAATTCCCACAGAATACATGAAAAATCCCTGATAATTTGTCAGTTCTCTACAGAATCTCACCAAATTCCTAAAAAGTCCATCAAAGTTCCACAAACATCCCACAAAATCTCCCCAGTATCCAACAAAACTCCAGGAAAAATCCCACAAAATAACCTAAATCTTCTCAAAACTCTACCAAATTCCAGAAAAATCCCACCAAATCTCCACAAATTCCCACAGAATACATGAAAAATCCCTGATAATTCGTCAGTTCTCTACAGAATCTCACCAAATTCCAGAAGAGTCCCTCAAAGTTCCACAAACATCCCACAAAAATCTCACAAAAATCCCTAACACTTCTGAAAACTCGACCAAATTCCAGAAACGCCCCATAAAATCAGCACAGTTTCCCACAAAATTCCAGAAAAAACACCATAAAATTCCCTAAACCTTTTCAAAACACCAAAAAATTCTTGAAAAGCCCCACCAAATTCCAGAAACATCCCACAAAATGTCCTCAATATCCAACAAAATCCCAGAAAAATCAACCAAAATTCCCTAAATCTTCTCAAAACATAACCAAAATTCCAGAAAAATCCCACCAAATCTCCACAAATTCCCAGAGAATACATGAAAAATCCCTGATAATTCGTCAGTTCTCTACAGAATCTCACCAAATTCCAGAAAAGTCCCTCAAAGTTCCACAAACATCCCACAAAATCTCCTCAATATACAACAAAATCCCAGAAAAATCACACAAAATTCCCTAAATCTTCTCAAAACACGACCAAATTCTAGAAAAATATCCCACCAAATCTCCACAAAATCCCACAGAATACATGAAAAATCCCTCAAGATCCCTAAATCGCCTCAATATCCCACAAAATCACACAAAAATCACCCAAAACCTCCATAAGTTTCCACAAAATCTAAGAAAAATTCCTCAAAATACTTCAAGTCTCCTCCGAATCCCACACAATTCCAGAAAAACCCCACAAAATTCCTGAGAAGTCCCACAAAACTCCCTAAATCATTTCAAAACCCTACCAATTCACAGGAATGTCCCACAAAATCTCTACCAATTCCCAGAACATCCCACAAAAATCTCACAAAAATCCCTAAATCTTCTGAAAACTCGACCAAATTCCAGAAACGCCCCATAAAATCAGCACAGTTTCCCACAAAATTCAAGAAAAAACACCACAAAATTCCCTAAATCTTTTCAAAATACCATGAAATTCTTGAAAATCCCCACCAAATTCCAGAAACATCCCACAAAATGACCTCAATATCCAACAAAATCCCAGAAAAATCACACAAATTTCCCTAAATCTTCTCAAAACTCTACCAAATTCCAGAAAAATCCCACCAAATCTCCACAAATTCCCACAGAATACATGAAAAATCCCTGATAATTTGTCAGTTCTCTACAGAATCTCACCAAATTCCAGAAAAGTCCCTCAAAGTTCCACAAACCACCCACAAAATCTCCCCAATATCCAACAAAATTCCAGGAAAAATCCCACAAAATTCCCTAAATCTTCTCAAAACACGACCAAATTCTAGAAAAATATCCCACCAAATCTCCACAAATTCCCACAAAATACATGAAAAATCCCTCAAGATCCCTAAATCGCCTCAATATCCCACAAAATCACACAAAAATCACACAAAACCTCCACAAGTTTCCAGAAAATCTAAGAAAAATTCCTCAAAATTCTTCAAGTCTCCTCAAAATCCCACACAATTCCAGAAAAAACACACAAAATTCCAGAGAAGTCCCACAAAACTCCCTAAATCATTTCAAAACCCTACCAATTCACAGGAATGTCCCACAAAATCTCCACCAATTCCCAGAACATCCCACAGAAATCCCACAAAAATCCCTAAATCTTCTGAAAACTCGACCAAATTCCAGAAACGCCCCATAAAATCAGCACAGTTTCCCACAAAATTCAAGAAAAAACACCACAAGATTCCCTAAATCTTCTCAAAACACGACCAAATTCTAGAAAAATATCCCACCAAATCTCCACAAATTCCCACAAAATATATGAGAAATCCATCAAGATCCCTAAATCGCCTCAATATCCCACAAAATCACACAAAAATCACACAAAACCTCCACAAGTTTCCACAAAATCTAAGAAAAATTCCTCAAAATTCTTCAAGTCTCCTCAAAACCACACAAACTTCGTGAAAAGGCCCACCAAATTCCAAAAAAATCCCACAGAATCTCCACAAATTCCCACAAAAATCTAAATCAAATTCCTCAAAATTCTTCAAGTCCCCTCAGAATCCCACACAATTCCAGAAAAACCCCACCAAATTCCAGAGAAGTCTCACAAAACTCCCTAAATCATTTCAAAACCCTACCAATTCACAGGAATGTCCCACAAAATCTCTACCAATTCCCAGAACATCCCACAAAAATCTCACAAAAATCCCTAAATCTTCTGAAAACTCGACCAAATTCCAGAAACGCCCCATAAAATCAGCACAGTTTCCCACAAAATTCAAGAAAAAACACCACAAAATTCGCTAAACCTTTTCAAAATACCACAAAATTCTTGAAAAGCCCCACCAAATTCCAGAAACATCCCACAAAATGTCCTCAATATCCAACAAAATCCCAGAAAAATCACACAAAATTCCCTAAATCTTCTCAAAACTCTACCAAATTCTAGAAAAATATCCCACCAAATCTCCACAAATTCCCACAGAATACATGAAAAATCCCTGATAATTCGTCAGTTCTCTACAGAATCTCACCAAATACCAGAAAAGTCCCCCAAAGTTCCATAAGCCTCCCACAAAATCTCCCTAATATCCAACAAAATTCCAGGAAAAATCTCACACAATTCCCTAAATCTTCTGAAAACTTGACCAAATTCCAGAAACGCCCCATAAAATCAGCACAGTTTCCCACAAAATTCAAGAAAAAATACCACAAAATTCCCTAAACCTTTTCAAAATACCACAAAATTCTAGAAAATTATCCCACCAAATCTCCACAAATTCCCACAAAATAAATGAGAAATCCCTCAAGATCCCTAAATCGCCTCAATATCCCACAAAATCACACAAAAATCACACAAAACCTCCACAAGTTTCCACAAAATCTAAGAAAAATTCCTCAAAATTCTTCAAGTCTCCTCAAAACCACACAAACTTCGTGAAAAGGCCCACCAAATTCCAAAAAAATCCCACAGAATCTCCACAAATTCTCACAAAAATCTAAATCAAATTCCTCAAAATTCTTCAAGTCTCCTCAGAATCCCACACAATTCCAGAAAACCCCCACCAAATTCCAGAGAAGTCCCACAAAACTCCCTAAATCATTTCAAAACCCTACCAATTCACAGGAATGTCCCACAGAATCTCTACCAATTCCCAGAACATCCCACAAAAATCTCACAAAAATCCCTAAATCTTCTGAAAACTCGACCAAATTCCAGAAACGCCCCATAAAATCAGCACAGTTTCCCACAAAATTCAAGAAAAAACACCACAAAATTCCCTAAATCTTCTCAAAACACGACCAAATTCTAGAAAAATATCCCACCAAATCTCCAGAAATTCCCACAAAATATATGAGAAATCCATCAAGATCCCGAAATCGCCTCAATATCCCACAAAATCACACAAAAATCACACAAAACCTCCACAAGTTTCCACAAAATCTAAGAAAAATTCCTCAAAATTCTTCAAGTCTCCTCAGAATCCCACACAATTCCAGAAAAAACACACAAAATTCCAGAGAAGTCCCACAAAACTCCCTAAATCATTTCAAAACCCTACCAATTCACAGGAATGTCCCACAAAATCTCCACCAATTCCCAGAACATCCCACAAAAATCCCACAAAAATCCCTAAATCTTCTGAAAACTCAACCAAATTCCAGAAACGCCCCATAAAATCAGCACAGTTTCCCACAAAATTCAAGAAAAAACACCACAAAATTCCCTAAACCTTTTCAAAATACCACAAAATTCTTGAAAAGCCCCACCAAATTCCCGAAACATCCCACAAAATGTCCTCAATATCCAACAAAATCCCAGAAAAGTCCCACAAAATTCCCTAAATCTTCTCAAAACACGGCCAAAATCCACAAAAATCCCACCGAATCTCCACAAATTCCCACAGAATACATGAAAAATCCCTGATAATTCGTCAGTTCTCTACAGAATCTCACCAAATTCTAGAAAAGTCCCTCAAAGTTCCACAAACATCCCACAAAATCTCCCCAGTATCCAACAAAATTCCAGGAAAAATCCCACAAAATTCCCTAAATCTTCTCAAAACTCTACCAAATTCCAGAAAAATCCCACCAAATCTCCACAAATTCCCACAGAATACATGAAAAATCCCTGATAATTCGTCAGTTCTCTACAGAATCTCACCAAATTCCAGAAAAGTCCCTCAAAGTTCCACAAACATCCCACAAAAATCTCACAAAAATCCCTAACACTTCTGAAAAGTCTACCAAATTCCAGAAACGCCCCATGAAATCAGCACAGTTTCCCACAAAATTCAAGAAAAAACACCACAAAATTCCCTAAATCTTCTCAAAATACCACAAAATTCTTGAAAAGCCCCACCAAATTCCAGAAACATCCCACAAAATTTCCTCAATACCCAACAAAATCCCAGAAAAATCAACCAAAATTCCCTAAATCTTCTCAAAACACGGCCAAAATCCACACAAATCCCACCAAATCTCCACAAATTCCCACAGAATACATGAAAAATCACTGATAATTTGTCAGTTCTCTACAGAATCTCACCAAATTCCAGAAAAGTCCCTCAAAGTTCCACAAACATCCCACAAAATCTCCTCAATATCCCACAAAATTCAAGAAAAATCACACAAAATTCCCTAAATCTTCTCAAAACACAACCAAATTCTAGAAAAATATCCCACCAAATCTCCACAAATTCCCACAAAATACATGAAAAATCCCTCAAGATCCCTAAATCGCCTCAATATCCCAAAAAATTCCACAAATATCCCACAAAACCTCCACAAGTTTCCACAAAATCTAAGAAAAATTCCTCAAAAGTCTTCAAGTCTCCTCAAAACCACACAAAGTCCTTGAAAAGGCCCACCAAATTCCAGTAAAATCCCACAGATTCTCCACAAATTCCCACAAAATCTAAAACAAATTCCTCAAAATTCTTCAAGTCTCCTCAGAATCCCACACAATTCCATAGAAAACACACAAAATTCCAGAGAAGTCCCACAAAACTCCCTAAATCATTTCAAAACCCTACCAATTCACAGGAATGTCCCACAAAATCTCCACCAATTCCCAGAACATCCCACAAAAATCTCACAAAAATCCCTAACACTTCTGAAAACTCGACCAAATTCCAGAAACGCCCCATAAAATCAGCACAGTTTCCCACAAAATTCAAGAAAAAACACCACAAAATTCCCTAAATCTTCTCAAAACACAACCAAATTCTAGAAAAATATCCCACCAAATCTCCACAAATTCCCACAAAATACATGAGAAATCCCTCAAGATCCCTAAATCGCCTCAATATCCCACAAAATCACACAAAAATCCCACAAAACCTCCACAAGTTTCCACAAAATCTAAGAAAAATTCCTCAAAATTCTTCAAGTCTCCTCAAAACCACACAATTCCAGAAAAACCCCACAAAATTCCAGAGAAGTCCCACAAAACTCCCTAAATCATTTCAAAACCCTACCAATTCACAGGAATGTCCCACAAAATCTCCACCAATTCCCAGAACATCCCACAGAAATCCCACAAAAATCCCTAAATCTTCTGAAAACTCGACCAAATTCCAGAAACGCCCCATAAAATCAGCAGTTTCCCACAAAATTCAAGAAAAAACACCACAAAATTCCCTAAATCTTCTCAAAACACAACCAAATTCTAGAAAAATATCCCACCGAATCTCGACAAATTCCCACAAAATACATGAGAAATCCCTCAAGATCCCTAAATCGCCTCAATATCCCACAAAATCACACAAAAATGACACAAAAACCTCCACAAGTTTCCACAAAATCTAAGAAAAATTCCTCAAAATTCTTCAAGTCTCCTCAGAATCCCACACAATTCCAGAAAAAACACACAAAATTCCAGAGAAGTCCCACAAAACACCCTAAATCATTTCAAACGCTACCAATTCACAGGAATGTCCCACAAAATCTCCACCAATTCCCAGAACATCCCACAAAAATCCCACAAAAATCCCTAAATCTTCTGAAAACTCGACCAAATTCCAGAAACGCCCCATAAAATCAGCACAGTTTCCCACAAAATTCAAGAAAAAACACCACAAAATTCCCTAAATCTTTTCAAAATACCACAAAATTCTTGAAAAGCCCCACCAAATTCCCGAAACATCCCACAAAATGTCCTCAATATCCAACAAAATCCCAGAAAAATCACACAAAATTCCCTAAATCTTCTCAAAACACGGCCAAAATCCACAAAAATCCCACCGAATCTCCACAAATTCCCACAGAATACATGAAAAATCCCTGATAATTCATCAGTTCTCTACAGAATCTCACCAAATTCTAGAAAAGTCCCTCAAAGTTCCACAAACATCCCACAAAATCTCCCCAGTATCCAACAAAATTCCAGGAAAAATCCCACAAAATTCCCTAAATCTTCTCAAAACTCTACCAAATTCCAGAAAAATCCCACCAAATCTCCACAAATTCCCACAGAATACATGAAAAATCCCTGATAATTCGTCAGTTCTCTACAGAATCTCACCAAATTCCAGAAAAGTCCCTCAAAGTTCCACAAACATCCCACAAAAATCTCACAAAAATCCCTAACACTTCTGAAAAGTCTACCAAATTCCAGAAACGCCCCATGAAATCAGCACAGTTTCCCACAAAATTCAAGAAAAAACACCACAAAATTCCCTAAATCTTTTCAAAATGCCACAAAATTATTGAAAAGCCCCACCAAATTCCACAAACATCCCACAAAATCTCCTCAATATCCAACAAAATTCAAGAAAAATCCCACAAAATTCTCTAAATCTTCTCAAAACACGGCCAAAATCCTCAAAAATCCCACCGAATCTCCACAAATTCCCACAGAATACATGAAAAATCCCTGATAATTCGTCAGTTCTCTACAGAATCTCACCAAATTCCAGAAAAGTCCCTCAAAGTTCCACAAACATCCCACAAAATCTCCCCAGTATCCAACAAAATTCCAGGAAAAATCCCACAAAATTCTCTAAATCTTCTCAAAACACGACCAAAATCCTCAAAAATCCCACCGAATCTCCACAAATTCCCACAGAATACATGAAAAATCCCTGATAATTCGTCAGTTCTCTACAGAATCTCACCAAATTCCAGAAAAGTCCCTCAAAGTTCCACAAACATCCCACAAAATGTCCTCAATATCCAACAAAATCCCAGAAAAATCACAGAAAATTCCCTAAATTTTCTCAAAACACGGCCAAAATCCTCAAAAATCCCACCGAATCTCCACAAATTCCCACAGAATACATGAAAAATCCCTGATAATTTGTCAGTTCTCTACAGAATCTCACCAAATTCCAGAAAAGTCCCTCAAAGTTCCACAAAACACCCACAAAATCTCCCCAGTATCCAACAAAATTCCAGGAAAAATCCCACAAAATTCCCTAAATCTTCTCAAAACACGACCAAATTCTAGAAAAATATCCCACCAAATCTACACAAATTCCCACAAAATACATGAAAAATCCCTCAAGATCCCTAAATCGCCTCAATATCCCACAAAATCCCACAAAAATCACACAAAACCTCCACAAGTTTCCACAAAATCTAAGAAAAATTCCTCAAAATTCTTCAAGTCTCCTCAAAACCACACAAAGTTCGTGAAAAGGCCCACCAAATTCCAGAAAAAACCCACAGAATCTCCACAAATTCCCACAAAAATCTAAATCAAATTCCTCAAAATTCTTCAAGTCTCCTCAGAATCCCACCCAATTCCAGAAAAAACACACAAAATTCCAGAGAAGTCCCACAAAACTCCCTAAATCATTTCAAAACCCTACCAATTCACAGGAATGTCCCACAAAATCTCTACCAATTCCCAGAACATCCCACAAAAATCTCACAAAAATCCCTAAATCTTCTGAAAACTCGACCAAATTCCAGAAACGCCCCATAAAATCAGCACAGTTTCCCACAAAATTCAAGAAAAAACACCACAAAATTCCCTAAACCTTTTCAAAATACCACAAAATTCTTGAAAAGCCCCACCAAATTCCAGAAACATCCCACAAAATGTCCTCAATATCCAACAAAATCCCAGAAAAATCACACAAAATTCCCTAAATCTTCTCAAAACACGGCCAAAATCCACAAAAATCCCACCGAATCTCCACAAATTCCCACAGAATACATGAAAAATCCCTGATAATTCGTCAGTTCTCTACAGAATCTCACCAAATTCTAGAAAAGTCCCTCAAAGTTCCACAAACATCCCACAAAATCTCCCCAGTATCCAACAAAATTCCAGGAAAAATCCCACAAAATTCCCTAAATCTTCTCAAAACTCTACCAAATTCTAGAAAAATATCCCACCAAATCTCCACAAATTCCCACAGAATACATGAAAAATCCCTGATAATTCGTCAGTTCTCTACAGAATCTCACCAAATACCAGAAAAGTCCCCCAAAGTTCCATAAGCCTCCAACAAAATCTCCCTAATATCCAACAAAATTCCAGGAAAAATCTCACACAATTCCCTAAATCTTCTGAAAACTTGACCAAATTCCAGAAACGCCCCATAAAATCAGCACAGTTTCCCACAAAATTCAAGAAAAAACACCACAAAATTCCCTAAATCTTCTCAAAACACAACCAAATTCTAGAAAAATATCCCACCAAATCTCCACAAATTCCCACAAAATATATGAGAAATCCATCAAGATCCCTAAATCGCCTCAATATCCCACAAAATCACACAAAAATCACACAAAACCTCCACAAGTTTCCACAAAATCTAAGAAAAATTCCTCAAAATTCTTCAAGTCTCCTCAAAACCACACAAACTTCGTGAAAAGGCCCACCAAATTCCAAAAAAATCCCACAGAATCTCCACAAATTCCCACAAAAATCTAAATCAAATTCCTCAAAATTCTTCAAGTCTCCTCAGAATCCCACACAATTCCAGAAAAACCCCACCAAATTCCAGAGAAGTCTCACAAAACTCCCTAAATCATTTCAAAACCCTACCAATTCACAGGAATGTCCCACAAAATCTCTACCAATTCCCAGAACATCCCACAAAAATCTCACAAAAATCCCTAAATCTTCTGAAAACTCGACCAAATTCCAGAAACGCCCCATAAAATCAGCACAGTTTCCCACAAAATTCAAGAAAAAACACCACAAAATTCCCTAAATCTTCTCAAAATACCACAAAATTCTTGAAAAGCCCCACCAAATTCCAGAAACATCCCACAAAATTTCCTCAATACCCAACAAAATCCCAGAAAAATCACACAAAATTCCCTAAATCTTCTCAAAACACGGCCAAAATCCACAAAAATCCCACCAAATCTCCACAAATTCCCACAGAATACATGAAAAATCCCTGATAATTTGTCAGTTCTCTACAGAATCTCACCAAATTCCAGAAAAGTCCCTCAAAGTTCCACAAACATCCCACAAAATCTCCTCAATATCCCACAAAATTCAAGAAAAATCACACAAAATTCCCTAAATCTTCTCAAAACACAACCAAATTCTAGAAAAATATCCCACCAAATCTCCACAAATTCCCACAAAATACATGAAAAATCCCTCAAGATCCCTAAATCGCCTCAATATCCCAAAAAATTCCACAAATATCCCAAAAAACCTCCACAAGTTTCCACAAAATCTAAGAAAAATTCCTCAAAAGTCTTCAAGTCTCCTCAAAACCACACAAAGTCCTTGAAAAGGCCCACCAAATTCCAGTAAAATCCCACAGATTCTCCACAAATTCCCACAAAATCTAAAACAAATTCCTCAAAATTCTTCAAGTCTCCTCAGAATCCCACACAATTCCATAGAAAACACACAAAATTCCAGAGAAGTCCCACAAAACTCCCTAAATCATTTCAAAACCCTACCAATTCACAGGAATGTCCCACAAAATCTCCACCAATTCCCAGAACATCCCACAAAAATCTCACAAAAATCCCTAACACTTCTGAAAACTCGACCAAATTCCAGAAACGCCCCATAAAATCAGCACAGTTTCCCACAAAATTCAAGAAAAAACACCACAAAATTCCCTAAATCTTCTCAAAACACAACCAAATTCTAGAAAAATATCCCACCAAATCTCCACAAATTCCCACAAAATACATGAGAAATCCCTCAAGATCCCTAAATCGCCTCAATATCCCACAAAATCACACAAAAATCCCACAAAACCAACACAAGTTTCCACAAAATCTAAGAAAAATTCCTCAAAATTCTTCAAGTCTCCTCAAAACCACACAATTCCAGAAAAACCCCACAAAATTCCAGAGAAGTCCCACAAAACTCCCTAAATCATTTCAAAACCCTACCAATTCACAGGAATGTCCCACAAAATCTCCACCAATTCCCAGAACATCCCACAGAAATCCCACAAAAATCCCTAAATCTTCTGAAAACTCGACCAAATTCCAGAAACGCCCCATAAAATCAGCACAGTTTCCCACAAAATTCAAGAAAAAACACCACAAAATTCCCTAAATCTTCTCAAAACACAACCAAATTCTAGAAAAATATCCCACCGAATCTCCACAAATTCCCACAAAATACATGAGAAATCCCTCAAGATCCCTAAATCGCCTCAATATCCCACAAAATCACACAAAAATCACACAAAACCTCCACAAGTTTCCACAAAATCTAAGAAAAATTCCTCAAAATTCTTCAAGTCTCCTCAGAATCCCACACAATTCCAGAAAAAACACACAAAATTCCAGAGAAGTCCCACAAAACTCCCTAAATCATTTCAAACCCTACCAATTCACAGGAATGTCCCACAAAATCTCCACCAATTCCCAGAACATCCCACAAAAATCCCACAAAAATCCCTAAATCTTCTGAAAACTCGACCAAATTCCAGAAACGCCCCATAAAATCAGCACAGTTTCCCACAAAATTCAAGAAAAAACACCACAAAATTCCCTAAATCTTTTCAAAATACCACAAAATTCTTGAAAAGCCCCACCAAATTCCAGAAACATCCCACAAAATGTCCTCAATATCCAACAAAATCCCAGAAAAATCACACAAAATTCCCTAAATCTTCTCAAAACACGGCCAAAATCCACAAAAATCCCACCGAATCTCCACAAATTCCCACAGAATACATGAAAAATCCCTGATAATTCGTCAGTTCTCTACAGAATCTCACCAAATTCTAGAAAAGTCCCTCAAAGTTCCACAAACATCCCACAAAATCTCCCCAGTATCCAACAAAATTCCAGGAAAAATCCCACAAAATTCCCTAAATCTTCTCAAAACTCTACCAAATTCCAGAAAAATCCCACCAAATCTCCACAAATTCCCACAGAATACATGAAAAATCCCTGATAATTCGTCAGTTCTCTACAGAATCTCACCAAATTCCAGAAAAGTCCCTCAAAGTTCCACAAACATCCCACAAAAATCTCACAAAAATCCCTAACACTTCTGAAAAGTCTACCAAATTCCAGAAACGCCCCATGAAATCAGCACAGTTTCCCACAAAATTCAAGAAAAAACACCACAAAATTCCCTAAATCTTTTCAAAATGCCACAAAATTATTGAAAAGCCCCACCAAATTCCACAAACATCCCACAAAATCTCCTCAATATCCAACAAAATTCAAGAAAAATCCCACAAAATTCTCTAAATCTTCTCAAAACACGGCCAAAATCCTCAAAAATCCCACCGAATCTCCACAAATTCCCACAGAATACATGAAAAATCCCTGATAATTCGTCAGTTCTCTACAGAATCTCACCAAATTCCAGAAAAGTCCCTCAAAGTTCCACAAACATCCCACAAAATCTCCCCAGTATCCAACAAAATTCCAGGAAAAATCCCACAAAATTCTCTAAATCTTCTCAAAACACGACCAAAATCCTCAAAAATCCCACCGAATCTCCACAAATTCCCACAGAATACATGAAAAATCCCTGATAATTCGTCAGTTCTCTACAGAATCTCACCAAATTCCAGAAAAGTCCCTCAAAGTTCCACAAACATCCCACAAAATGTCCTCAATATCCAACAAAATCCCAGAAAAATCACAGAAAATTCCCTAAATTTTCTCAAAACACGGCCAAAATCCTCAAAAATCCCACCGAATCTCCACAAATTCCCACAGAATACATGAAAAATCCCTGATAATTTGTCAGTTCTCTACAGAATCTCACCAAATTCCAGAAAAGTCCCTCAAAGTTCCACAAAACACCCACAAAATCTCCCCAGTATCCAACAAAATTCCAGGAAAAATCCCACAAAATTCCCTAAATCTTCTCAAAACACGACCAAATTCTAGAAAAATATCCCACCAAATCTACACAAATTCCCACAAAATACATGAAAAATCCCTCAAGATCCCTAAATCGCCTCAATATCCCACAAAATCCCACAAAAATCACACAAAACCTCCACAAGTTTCCACAAAATCTAAGAAAAATTCCTCAAAATTCTTCAAGTCTCCTCAAAACCACACAAAGTTCGTGAAAAGGCCCACCAAATTCCAGAAAAAACCCACAGAATCTCCACAAATTCCCACAAAAATCTAAATCAAATTCCTCAAAATTCTTCAAGTCTCCTCAGAATCCCACCCAATTCCAGAAAAAACACACAAAATTCCAGAGAAGTCCCACAAAACTCCCTAAATCATTTCAAAACCCTACCAATTCACAGGAATGTCCCACAAAATCTCTACCAATTCCCAGAACATCCCACAAAAATCTCACAAAAATCCCTAAATCTTCTGAAAACTCGACCAAATTCCAGAAACGCCCCATAAAATCAGCACAGTTTCCCACAAAATTCAAGAAAAAACACCACAAAATTCCCTAAACCTTTTCAAAATACCACAAAATTCTTGAAAAGCCCCACCAAATTCCAGAAACATCCCACAAAATGTCCTCAATATCCAACAAAATCCCAGAAAAATCACACAAAATTCCCTAAATCTTCTCAAAACACGGCCAAAATCCACAAAAATCCCACCGAATCTCCACAAATTCCCACAGAATACATGAAAAATCCCTGATAATTCGTCAGTTCTCTACAGAATCTCACCAAATTCTAGAAAAGTCCCTCAAAGTTCCACAAACATCCCACAAAATCTCCCCAGTATCCAACAAAATTCCAGGAAAAATCCCACAAAATTCCCTAAATCTTCTCAAAACTCTACCAAATTCTAGAAAAATATCCCACCAAATCTCCACAAATTCCCACAGAATACATGAAAAATCCCTGATAATTCGTCAGTTCTCTACAGAATCTCACCAAATACCAGAAAAGTCCCCCAAAGTTCCATAAGCCTCCAACAAAATCTCCCTAATATCCAACAAAATTCCAGGAAAAATCTCACACAATTCCCTAAATCTTCTGAAAACTTGACCAAATTCCAGAAACGCCCCATAAAATCAGCACAGTTTCCCACAAAATTCAAGAAAAAACACCACAAAATTCCCTAAATCTTCTCAAAACACAACCAAATTCTAGAAAAATATCCCACCAAATCTCCACAAATTCCCACAAAATATATGAGAAATCCATCAAGATCCCTAAATCGCCTCAATATCCCACAAAATCACACAAAAATCACACAAAACCTCCACAAGTTTCCACAAAATCTAAGAAAAATTCCTCAAAATTCTTCAAGTCTCCTCAAAACCACACAAACTTCGTGAAAAGGCCCACCAAATTCCAAAAAAATCCCACAGAATCTCCACAAATTCCCACAAAAATCTAAATCAAATTCCTCAAAATTCTTCAAGTCTCCTCAGAATCCCACACAATTCCAGAAAAACCCCACCAAATTCCAGAGAAGTCTCACAAAACTCCCTAAATCATTTCAAAACCCTACCAATTCACAGGAATGTCCCACAAAATCTCTACCAATTCCCAGAACATCCCACAAAAATCTCACAAAAATCCCTAAATCTTCTGAAAACTCGACCAAATTCCAGAAACGCCCCATAAAATCAGCACAGTTTCCCACAAAATTCAAGAAAAAACACCACAAAATTCCCTAAATCTTTTCAAAATACCACAAAATTCTTGAAAAGCCCCACCAAATTCCAGAAACATCCCACAAAATTTCCTCAATACCCAACAAAATCCCAGAAAAATCACACAAAATTCCCTAAATCTTCTCAAAACACGGCCAAAATCCAGAAAAATCCCACCAAATCTCCACAAATTCCCACAGAATACATGAAAAATCCCTGATAATTTGTCAGTTCTCTACAGAATCTCACCAAATTCCAGAAAAGTCCCTCAAAGTTCCACAAACATCCCACAAAATCTCCTCAATATCCCACAAAATTCAAGAAAAATCACACAAAATTCCCTAAATCTTCTCAAAACACAACCAAATTCTAGAAAAATATCCCACCAAATCTCCACAAATTCCCACAAAATACATGAAAAATCCCTCAAGATCCCTAAATCGCCTCAATATCCCAAAAAATTCCACAAATATCCCAAAAAACCTCCACAAGTTTCCACAAAATCTAAGAAAAATTCCTCAAAAGTCTTCAAGTCTCCTCAAAACCACACAAAGTCCTTGAAAAGGCCCACCAAATTCCAGTAAAATCCCACAGATTCTCCACAAATTCCCACAAAATCTAAAACAAATTCCTCAAAATTCTTCAAGTCTCCTCAGAATCCCACACAATTCCATAGAAAACACACAAAATTCCAGAGAAGTCCCACAAAACTCCCTAAATCATTTCAAAACCCTACCAATTCACAGAAATGTCCCACAAAATCTCCACCAATTCCCAGAACATCCCACAAAAATCTCACAAAAATCCCTAACACTTCTGAAAACTCGACCAAATTCCAGAAACGCCCCATAAAATCAGCACAGTTTCCCACAAAATTCAAGAAAAAACACCACAAAATTCCCTAAATCTTCTCAAAACACAACCAAATTCTAGAAAAATATCCCACCAAATCTCCACAAATTCCCACAAAATACATGAGAAATCCCTCAAGATCCCTAAATCGCCTCAATATCCCACAAAATCACACAAAAATCCCACAAAACCAACACAAGTTTCCACAAAATCTAAGAAAAATTCCTCAAAATTCTTCAAGTCTCCTCAAAACCACACAATTCCAGAAAAACCCCACAAAATTCCAGAGAAGTCCCACAAAACTCCCTAAATCATTTCAAAACCCTACCAATTCACAGGAATGTCCCACAAAATCTCCACCAATTCCCAGAACATCCCACAGAAATCCCACAAAAATTTCTAAATCTTCTGAAAACTCGACCAAATTCCAGAAACGCCCCATAAAATCAGCACAGTTTCCCACAAAATTCAAGAAAAAACACCACAAAATTCCCTAAATCTTCTCAAAACACAACCAAATTCTAGAAAAATATCCCACCGAATCTCCACAAATTCCCACAAAATACATGAGAAATCCCTCAAGATCCCTAAATCGCCTCAATATCCCACAAAATCACACAAAAATCACACAAAACCTCCACAAGTTTCCACAAAATCTAAGAAAAATTCCTCAAAATTCTTCAAGTCTCCTCAGAATCCCACACAATTCCAGAAAAAACACACAAAATTCCAGAGAAGTCCCACAAAACTCCCTAAATCATTTCAAACCCTACCAATTCACAGGAATGTCCCACAAAATCTCCACCAATTCCCAGAACATCCCACAAAAATCCCACAAAAATCCCTAAATCTTCTGAAAACTCGACCAAATTCCAGAAACGCCCCATAAAATCAGCACAGTTTCCCACAAAATTCAAGAAAAAACACCACAAAATTCCCTAAATCTTTTCAAAATACCACAAAATTCTTGAAAAGCCCCACCAAATTCCCGAAACATCCCACAAAATGTCCTCAATATCCAACAAAATCCCAGAAAAATCACACAAAATTCCCTAAATCTTCTCAAAACACGGCCAAAATCCACAAAAATCCCACCGAATCTCCACAAATTCCCACAGAATACATGAAAAATCCCTGATAATTCGTCAGTTCTCTACAGAATCTCACCAAATTCTAGAAAAGTCCCTCAAAGTTCCACAAACATCCCACAAAATCTCCCCAGTATCCAACAAAATTCCAGGAAAAATCCCACAAAATTCCCTAAATCTTCTCAAAACTCTACCAAATTCCAGAAAAATCCCACCAAATCTCCACAAATTCCCACAGAATACATGAAAAATCCCTGATAATTCGTCAGTTCTCTACAGAATCTCACCAAATTCCAGAAAAGTCCCTCAAAGTTCCACAAACATCCCACAAAAATCTCACAAAAATCCCTAACACTTCTGAAAAGTCTACCAAATTCCAGAAACGCCCCATGAAATCAGCACAGTTTCCCACAAAATTCAAGAAAAAACACCACAAAATTCCCTAAATCTTTTCAAAATGCCACAAAATTATTGAAAAGCCCCACCAAATTCCACAAACATCCCACAAAATCTCCTCAACATCCAACAAAATTCAAGAAAAATCCCACAAAATTCTCTAAATCTTCTCAAAACACGGCCAAAATCCTCAAAAATCCCACCGAATCTCCACAAATTCCCACAGAATACATGAAAAATCCCTGATAATTCGTCAGTTCTCTACAGAATCTCACCAAATTCCAGAAAAGTCCCTCAAAGTTCCACAAACATCCCACAAAATCTCCCCAGTATCCAACAAAATTCCAGGAAAAATCCCACAAAATTCTCTAAATCTTCTCAAAACACGACCAAAATCCTCAAAAATCCCACCGAATCTCCACAAATTCCCACAGAATACATGAAAAATCCCTGATAATTCGTCAGTTCTCTACAGAATCTCACCAAATTCCAGAAAAGTCCCTCAAAGTTCCACAAACATCCCACAAAATGTCCTCAATATCCAACAAAATCCCAGAAAAATCACAGAAAATTCCCTAAATTTTCTCAAAACACGGCCAAAATCCTCAAAAATCCCACCGAATCTCCACAAATTCCCACAGAATACATGAAAAATCCCTGATAATTTGTCAGTTCTCTACAGAATCTCACCAAATTCCAGAAAAGTCCCTCAAAGTTCCACAAAACACCCACAAAATCTCCCCAGTATCCAACAAAATTCCAGGAAAAATCCCACAAAATTCCCTAAATCTTCTCAAAACACGACCAAATTCTAGAAAAATATCCCACCAAATCTACACAAATTCCCACAAAATACATGAAAAATCCCTCAAGATCCCTAAATCGCCTCAATATCCCACAAAATCCCACAAAAATCACACAAAACCTCCACAAGTTTCCACAAAATCTAAGAAAAATTCCTCAAAATTCTTCAAGTCTCCTCAAAACCACACAAAGTTCGTGAAAAGGCCCACCAAATTCCAGAAAAAACCCACAGAATCTCCACAAATTCCCACAAAAATCTAAATCAAATTCCTCAAAATTCTTCAAGTCTCCTCAGAATCCCACCCAATTCCAGAAAAAACACACAAAATTCCAGAGAAGTCCCACAAAACTCCCTAAATCATTTCAAAACCCTACCAATTCACAGGAATGTCCCACAAAATCTCTACCAATTCCCAGAACATCCCACAAAAATCTCACAAAAATCCCTAAATCTTCTGAAAACTCGACCAAATTCCAGAAACGCCCCATAAAATCAGCACAGTTTCCCACAAAATTCAAGAAAAAACACCACAAAATTCCCTAAACCTTTTCAAAATACCACAAAATTCTTGAAAAGCCCCACCAAATTCCAGAAACATCCCACAAAATGTCCTCAATATCCAACAAAATCCCAGAAAAATCACACAAAATTCCCTAAATCTTCTCAAAACACGGCCAAAATCCACAAAAATCCCACCGAATCTCCACAAATTCCCACAGAATACATGAAAAATCCCTGATAATTCGTCAGTTCTCTACAGAATCTCACCAAATTCTAGAAAAGTCCCTCAAAGTTCCACAAACATCCCACAAAATCTCCCCAGTATCCAACAAAATTCCAGGAAAAATCCCACAAAATTCCCTAAATCTTCTCAAAACTCTACCAAATTCTAGAAAAATATCCCACCAAATCTCCACAAATTCCCACAGAATACATGAAAAATCCCTGATAATTCGTCAGTTCTCTACAGAATCTCACCAAATACCAGAAAAGTCCCCCAAAGTTCCATAAGCCTCCAACAAAATCTCCCTAATATCCAACAAAATTCCAGGAAAAATCTCACACAATTCCCTAAATCTTCTGAAAACTTGACCAAATTCCAGAAACGCCCCATAAAATCAGCACAGTTTCCCACAAAATTCAAGAAAAAACACCACAAAATTCCCTAAATCTTCTCAAAACACAACCAAATTCTAGAAAAATATCCCACCAAATCTCCACAAATTCCCACAAAATATATGAGAAATCCATCAAGATCCCTAAATCGCCTCAATATCCCACAAAATCACACAAAAATCACACAAAACCTCCACAAGTTTCCACAAAATCTAAGAAAAATTCCTCAAAATTCTTCAAGTCTCCTCAAAACCACACAAACTTCGTGAAAAGGCCCACCAAATTCCAAAAAAATCCCACAGAATCTCCACAAATTCCCACAAAAATCTAAATCAAATTCCTCAAAATTCTTCAAGTCTCCTCAGAATCCCACACAATTCCAGAAAAACCCCACCAAATTCCAGAGAAGTCTCACAAAACTCCCTAAATCATTTCAAAACCCTACCAATTCACAGGAATGTCCCACAAAATCTCTACCAATTCCCAGAACATCCCACAAAAATCTCACAAAAATCCCTAAATCTTCTGAAAACTCGACCAAATTCCAGAAACGCCCCATAAAATCAGCACAGTTTCCCACAAAATTCAAGAAAAAACACCACAAAATTCCCTAAATCTTCTCAAAATACCACAAAATTCTTGAAAAGCCCCACCAAATTCCAGAAACATCCCACAAAATTTCCTCAATACCCAACAAAATCCCAGAAAAATCACACAAAATTCCCTAAATCTTCTCAAAACACGGCCAAAATCCACAAAAATCCCACCAAATCTCCACAAATTCCCACAGAATACATGAAAAATCCCTGATAATTTGTCAGTTCTCTACAGAATCTCACCAAATTCCAGAAAAGTCCCTCAAAGTTCCACAAACATCCCACAAAATCTCCTCAATATCCCACAAAATTCAAGAAAAATCACACAAAATTCCCTAAATCTTCTCAAAACACAACCAAATTCTAGAAAAATATCCCACCAAATCTCCACAAATTCCCACAAAATACATGAAAAATCCCTCAAGATCCCTAAATCGCCTCAATATCCCAAAAAATTCCACAAATATCCCACAAAACCTCCACAAGTTTCCACAAAATCTAAGAAAAATTCCTCAAAAGTCTTCAAGTCTCCTCAAAACCACACAAAGTCCTTGAAAAGGCCCACCAAATTCCAGTAAAATCCCACAGATTCTCCACAAATTCCCACAAAATCTAAAACAAATTCCTCAAAATTCTTCAAGTCTCCTCAGAATCCCACACAATTCCATAGAAAACACACAAAATTCCAGAGAAGTCCCACAAAACTCCCTAAATCATTTCAAAACCCTACCAATTCACAGGAATGTCCCACAAAATCTCCACCAATTCCCAGAACATCCCACAAAAATCTCACAAAAATCCCTAACACTTCTGAAAACTCGACCAAATTCCAGAAACGCCCCATAAAATCAGCACAGTTTCCCACAAAATTCAAGAAAAAACACCACAAAATTCCCTAAATCTTCTCAAAACACAACCAAATTCTAGAAAAATATCCCACCAAATCTCCACAAATTCCCACAAAATACATGAGAAATCCCTCAAGATCCCTAAATCGCCTCAATATCCCACAAAATCACACAAAAATCCCACAAAACCTCCACAAGTTTCCACAAAATCTAAGAAAAATTCCTCAAAATTCTTCAAGTCTCCTCAAAACCACACAATTCCAGAAAAACCCCACAAAATTCCAGAGAAGTCCCACAAAACTCCCTAAATCATTTCAAAACCCTACCAATTCACAGGAATGTCCCACAAAATCTCCACCAATTCCCAGAACATCCCACAGAAATCCCACAAAAATCCCTAAATCTTCTGAAAACTCGACCAAATTCCAGAAACGCCCCATAAAATCAGCACAGTTTCCCACAAAATTCAAGAAAAAACACTACAAAATTCCCTAAATCTTCTCAAAACACAACCAAATTCTAGAAAAATATCCCACCGAATCTCCACAAATTCCCACAAAATACATGAGAAATCCCTCAAGATCCCTAAATCGCCTCAATATCCCACAAAATCACACAAAAATCACACAAAACCTCCACAAGTTTCCACAAAATCTAAGAAAAATTCCTCAAAATTCTTCAAGTCTCCTCAGAATCCCACACAATTCCAGAAAAAACACACAAAATTCCAGAGAAGTCCCACAAAACTCCCTAAATCATTTCAAACCCTACCAATTCACAGGAATGTCCCACAAAATCTCCACCAATTCCCAGAACATCCCACAAAAATCCCACAAAAATCCCTAAATCTTCTGAAAACTCGACCAAATTCCAGAAACGCCCCATAAAATCAGCACAGTTTCCCACAAAATTCAAGAAAAAACACCACAAAATTCCCTAAATCTTTTCAAAATACCACAAAATTCTTGAAAAGCCCCACCAAATTCCCGAAACATCCCACAAAATGTCCTCAATATCCAACAAAATCCCAGAAAAATCACACAAAATTCCCTAAATCTTCTCAAAACACGGCCAAAATCCACAAAAATCCCACCGAATCTCCACAAATTCCCACAGAATACATGAAAAATCCCTGATAATTCGTCAGTTCTCTACAGAATCTCACCAAATTCTAGAAAAGTCCCTCAAAGTTCCACAAACATCCCACAAAAATCTCACAAAAATCCCTAACACTTCTGAAAAGTCTACCAAATTCCAGAAACGCCCCATGAAATCAGCACAGTTTCCCACAAAATTCAAGAAAAAACACCACAAAATTCCCTAAATCTTTTCAAAATGCCACAAAATTATTGAAAAGCCCCACCAAATTCCACAAACATCCCACAAAATCTCCTCAATATCCAACAAAATTCAAGAAAAATCCCACAAAATTCTCTAAATCTTCTCAAAACACGGCCAAAATCCTCAAAAATCCCACCGAATCTCCACAAATTCCCACAGAATACATGAAAAATCCCTGATAATTCGTCAGTTCTCTACAGAATCTCACCAAATTCCAAAAAAGTCCCTCAAAGTTCCACAAACATCCCACAAAATCTCCCCAGTATCCAACAAAATTCCAGGAAAAATCCCACAAAATTCTCTAAATCTTCTCAAAACACGACCAAAATCCTCAAAAATCCCACCGAATCTCCACAAATTCCCACAGAATACATGAAAAATCCCTGATAATTCGTCAGTTCTCTACAGAATCTCACCAAATTCCAGAAAAGTCCCTCAAAGTTCCACAAACATCCCACAAAATGTCCTCAATATCCAACAAAATCCCAGAAAAATCACAGAAAATTCCCTAAATTTTCTCAAAACACGGCCAAAATCCTCAAAAATCCCACCGAATCTCCACAAATTCCCACAGAATACATGAAAAATCCCTGATAATTTGTCAGTTCTCTACAGAATCTCACCAAATTCCAGAAAAGTCCCTCAAAGTTCCACAAAACACCCACAAAATCTCCCCAGTATCCAACAAAATTCCAGGAAAAATCCCACAAAATTCCCTAAATCTTCTCAAAACACGACCAAATTCGAGAAAAATATCCCACCAAATCTACAGAAATTCCCACAAAATACATGAAAAATCCCTCAAGATCCCTAAATCGCCTCAATATCCCACAAAATCCCACAAAAATCACACAAAACCTCCACAAGTTTCCACAAAATCTAAGAAAAATTCCTCAAAATTATTCAAGTCTCCTCAAAACCACACAAAGTTCGTGAAAATGCCCACCAAATTCCAGAAAAAACCCACAGAATCTCCACAAATTCCCACAAAAATCTAAATCAAATTCCTCAAAATTCTTCAAGTCTCCTCAGAATCCCACCCAATTCCAGAAAAAACACACAAAATTCCAGAGAAGTCCCACAAAACTCCCTAAATCATTTCAAAACCCTACCAATTCACAGGAATGTCCCACAAAATCTCTACCAATTCCCAGAACATCCCACAAAAATCTCACAAAAATCCCTAAATCTTCTGAAAACTCGACCAAATTCCAGAAACGCCCCATAAAATCAGCACAGTTTCCCACAAAATTCAAGAAAAAACACCACAAAATTCCCTAAACCTTTTCAAAATACCACAAAATTCTTGAAAAGCCCCACCAAATTCCAGAAACATCCCACAAAATGTCCTCAATATCCAACAAAATCCCAGAAAAATCACACAAAATTCCCTAAATCTTCTCAAAACACGGCCAAAATCCACAAAAATCCCACCGAATCTCCACAAATTCCCACAGAATACATGAAAAATCCCTGATAATTCGTCAGTTCTCTACAGAATCTCACCAAATTCTAGAAAAGTCCCTCAAAGTTCCACAAACATCCCACAAAATCTCCCCAGTATCCAACAAAATTCCAGGAAAAATCCCACAAAATTCCCTAAATCTTCTCAAAACTCTACCAAATTCTAGAAAAATATCCCACCAAATCTCCACAAATTCCCACAGAATACATGAAAAATCCCTGATAATTCGTCAGTTCTCTACAGAATCTCACCAAATACCAGAAAAGTCCCCCAAAGTTCCATAAGCCTCCAACAAAATCTCCCTAATATCCAACAAAATTCCAGGAAAAATCTCACACAATTCCCTAAATCTTCTGAAAACTTGACCAAATTCCAGAAACGCCCCATAAAATCAGCACAGTTTCCCACAAAATTCAAGAAAAAACACCACAAAATTCCCTAAACCTTTTCAAAATACCACAAAATTCTAGAAAATTATCCCACCAAATCTCCACAAATTCCCACAAAATAAATGAGAAATCCCTCAAGATCCCTAAATCGCCTCAATATCCCACAAAATCACACAAAAATCACACAAAACCTCCACAAGTTTCCACAAAATCTAAGAAAAATTCCTCAAAATTCTTCAAGTCTCCTCAAAACCACACAAACTTCGTGAAAAGGCCCACCAAATTCCAAAAAAATCCCACAGAATCTCCACAAATTCTCACAAAAATCTAAATCAAATTCCTCAAAATTCTTCAAGTCTCCTCAGAATCCCACACAATTCCAGAAAAACCCCACCAAATTCCAGAGAAGTCTCACAAAACTCCCTAAATCATTTCAAAACCCTACCAATTCACAGGAATGTCCCACAAAATCTCTACCAATTCCCAGAACATCCCACAAAAATCTCACAAAAATCCCTAAATCTTCTGAAAACTCGACCAAATTCCAGAAACGCCCCATAAAATCAGCACAGTTTCCCACAAAATTCAAGAAAAAACACCACAAAATTCCCTAAATCTTCTCAAAACACGACCAAATTCTAGAAAAATATCCCACCAAATCTCCAGAAATTCCCACAAAATATATGAGAAATCCATCAAGATCCCGAAATCGCCTCAATATCCCACAAAATCACACAAAAATCACACAAAACCTCCACAAGTTTCCACAAAATCTAAGAAAAATTCCTCAAAATTCTTCAAGTCTCCTCAGAATCCCACACAATTCCAGAAAAAACACACAAAATTCCAGAGAAGTCCCACAAAACTCCCTAAATCATTTCAAAACCCTACCAATTCACAGGAATGTCCCACAAAATCTCCACCAATTCCCAGAACATCCCACAAAAATCTCACAAAAATCCCTAAATCTTCTGAAAACTCGACCAAATTCCAGAAACGCCCCATAAAATCAGCAGAGTTTCCCACAAAATTCAAGAAAAAACACCACAAAATTCCCTAAACCTTTTCAAAATACCACAAAATTCTTGAAAAGCCCCACCAAATTCCAGAAACATCCCACAAAATGTCCTCAATACCCAACAAAATCCCAGAAAAGTCCCACAAAATTCCCTAAATCTTCTCAAAACACGGCCAAAATCCACAAAAATCCCACCAAATCTCCACAAATTCCCACAGAATACATGAAAAATCCCTGATAATTCGTCAGTTCTCTACAGAATCTCACCAAATTCTAGAAAAGTCCCTCAAAGTTCCACAAACATCCCACAAAATCTCCCCAGTATCCAACAAAATTCCAGGAAAAATCCCACAAAATTCCCTAAATCTTCTCAAAACTCTACCAAATTCTAGAAAAATATCCCACCAAATCTCCACAAATTCCCACAGAATACATGAAAAATCCCTGATAATTCGTCAGTTCTCTACAGAATCTCACCAAATACCAGAAAAGTCCCCCAAAGTTCCATAAGCCTCCAACAAAATCTCCCTAATATCCAACAAAATTCCAGGAAAAATCTCACACAATTCCCTAAATCTTCTGAAAACTTGACCAAATTCCAGAAACGCCCCATAAAATCAGCACAGTTTCCCACAAAATTCAAGAAAAAACACCACAAAATTCCCTAAACCTTTTCAAAATACCACAAAATTCTAGAAAATTATCCCACCAAATCTCCACAAATTCCCACAAAATAAATGAGAAATCCCTCAAGATCCCTAAATCGCCTCAATATCCCACAAAATCACACAAAAATCACACAAAACCTCCACAAGTTTCCACAAAATCTAAGAAAAATTCCTCAAAATTCTTCAAGTCTCCTCAAAACCACACAAACTTCGTGAAAAGGCCCACCAAATTCCAAAAAAATCCCACAGAATCTCCACAAATTCTCACAAAAATCTAAATCAAATTCCTCAAAATTCTTCAAGTCTCCTCAGAATCCCACACAATTCCAGAAAAACCCCACCAAATTCCAGAGAAGTCTCACAAAACTCCCTAAATCATTTCAAAACCCTACCAATTCACAGGAATGTCCCACAAAATCTCTACCAATTCCCAGAACATCCCACAAAAATCTCACAAAAATCCCTAAATCTTCTGAAAACTCGACCAAATTCCAGAAACGCCCCATAAAATCAGCACAGTTTCCCACAAAATTCAAGAAAAAACACCACAAAATTCCCTAAATCTTCTCAAAACACGACCAAATTCTAGAAAAATATCCCACCAAATCTCCAGAAATTCCCACAAAATATATGAGAAATCCATCAAGATCCCGAAATCGCCTCAATATCCCACAAAATCACACAAAAATCACACAAAACCTCCACAAGTTTCCACAAAATCTAAGAAAAATTCCTCAAAATTCTTCAAGTCTCCTCAGAATCCCACACAATTCCAGAAAAAACACACAAAATTCCAGAGAAGTCCCACAAAACTCCCTAAATCATTTCAAAACCCTACCAATTCACAGGAATGTCCCACAAAATCTCCACCAATTCCCAGAACATCCCACAAAAATCTCACAAAAATCCCTAAATCTTCTGAAAACTCAACCAAATTCCAGAAACGCCCCATAAAATCAGCACAGTTTCCCACAAAATTCAAGAAAAAACACCACAAAATTCCCTAAACCTTTTCAAAATACCACAAAATTCTTGAAAAGCCACACCAAATTCCAGAAACATCCCACAAAATGTCCTCAATACCCAACAAAATCCCAGAAAAGTCCCACAAAATTCCCTAAATCTTCTCAAAACACGGCCAAAATCCACAAAAATCCCACCGAATCTCCACAAATTCCCACAGAATACATGAAAAATCCCTGATAATTCGTCAGTTCTCTACAGAATCTCACCAAATTCTAGAAAAGTCCCTCAAAGTTCCACAAACATCCCACAAAATCTCCCCAGTATCCAACAAAATTCCAGGAAAAATCCCACAAAATTCCCTAAATCTTCTCAAAACTCTACCAAATTCCAGAAAAATCCCACCAAATCTCCACAAATTCCCACAGAATACATGAAAAATCCCTGATAATTCGTCAGTTCTCTACAGAATCTCACCAAATACCAGAAAAGTCCCCCAAAGTTCCATAAGCCTCCAACAAAATCTCCCTAATATCCAACAAAATTCCAGGAAAAATCTCACACAATTCCCTAAATCTTCTGAAAACTTGACCAAATTCCAGAAACGCCCCATAAAATCAGCACAGTTTCCCACAAAATTCAAGAAAAAACACCACAAAATTCCCTAAACCTTTTCAAAATACCACAAAATTCTAGAAAATTATCCCACCAAATCTCCACAAATTCCCACAAAATAAATGAGAAATCCCTCAAGATCCCTAAATCGCCTCAATATCCCACAAAATCACACAAAAATCACACAAAACCTCCACAAGTTTCCACAAAATCTAAGAAAAATTCCTCAAAATTCTTCAAGTCTCCTCAAAACCACACAAACTTCGTGAAAAGGCCCACCAAATTCCAAAAAAATCCCACAGAATCTCCACAAATTCTCACAAAAATCTAAATCAAATTCCTCAAAATTCTTCAAGTCTCCTCAGAATCCCACACAATTCCAGAAAAACCCCACCAAATTCCAGAGAAGTCTCACAAAACTCCCTAAATCATTTCAAAACCCTACCAATTCACAGGAATGTCCCACAAAATCTCTACCAATTCCCAGAACATCCCACAAAAATCTCACAAAAATCCCTAAATCTTCTGAAAACTCGACCAAATTCCAGAAACGCCCCATAAAATCAGCACAGTTTCCCACAAAATTCAAGAAAAAACACCACAAAATTCCCTAAATCTTCTCAAAACACGACCAAATTCTAGAAAAATATCCCACCAAATCTCCACAAAATCCCACAAAATACATGAGAAATCCCTCAAGATCCCTAAATCGCCTCAATATCCCACAAAATCACACAAAAATCACACAAAACCTCCACAAGTTTCCACAAAATCTAAGAAAAATTCCTCAAAATTCTTCAAGTCTCCTCAGAATCCCACACAATTCCAGAAAAAACACACAAAATTCCCTAAACCTTTTCAAAATACCACAAAATTCTTGAAAAGCCACACCAAATTCCAGAAACATCCCACAAAATGTCCTCAATACCCAACAAAATCCCAGAAAAGTCCCACAAAATTCCCTAAATCTTCTCAAAACACCGCCAAAATCCACAAAAATCCCACAGAATCTCCACAAATTCCCACAGAATACATGAAAAATCCCTGATAATTTGTCAGTTCTCTACAGAATCTCACCAAATTCCAGAAAAGTCCCTCAAAGTTCCACAAACATCCCACAAAATCTCCCCAGTATCCAACAAAATTCCAGGAAAAATCCCACAAAATTCCCTAAATCTTCTCAAAACACGACCAAATTCTAGAAAAATATCCCACCAAATCTCCACAAATTCCCACAAAATACATGAGAAATCCCTCAAGATCCCTAAATCGCCTCAATATCCCACAAAATCACACAAAAATCACACAAAACCTCCACAAGTTTCAACAAAATCTAAGAAAAATTCCTCAAAATTCTTCAAGTCTCCTCAGAATCCCACACAATTCCAGAGAAAACACACAAAATTCCAGAGAAGTCCCACAAAACTCCCTAAATCATTTCAAAACCCTACCAATTCACAGGAATGTCCCACAAAATCTCCACCAATTCCCAGAACATCCCACAGAAATCCCACAAAAATCCCTAAATCTTCTGAAAACTCGACCAAATTCCAGAAACGCCCCATAAAATCAGCACAGTTTCCCACAAAATTCAAGAAAAAACACCACAAAATTCCCTAAATCTTCTCAAAACACAACCAAATTCTAGAAAAATATCCCACCAAATCTCCACAAATTCCCACAAAATATATGAGAAATCCATCAAGATCCCTAAATCGCCTCAATATCCCACAAAATCACACAAAAATCCCACAAAACCTCCACAAGTTTCCACAAAATCTAAGAAAAATTCCTCAAAATTCTTCAAGTCTCCTCAAAACCACACAAACTTCGTGAAAAGGCCCACCAAATTCCAAAAAAATCCCACAGAATCTCCACAAATTCCCACAAAAATCTAAATCAAATTCCTCAAAATTCTTCAAGTCTCCTCAGAATCCCACACAATTCCAGAAAAACCCCACCAAATTCCAGAGAAGTCTCACAAAACTCCCTAAATCATTTCAAAACCCTACCAATTCACAGGAATGTCCCACAAAATCTCTACCAATTCCCAGAACATCCCACAAAAATCTCACAAAAATCCCTAAATCTTCTGAAAACTCGACCAAATTCCAGAAACGCCCCATAAAATCAGCACAGTTTCCCACAAAATTCAAGAAAAAACACCACAAAATTCCCTAAATCTTCTCAAAATACCACAAAATTCTTGAAAAGCCCCACCAAATTCCACAAACATCCCACAAAATTTCCTCAATACCCAACAAAATCCCAGAAAAATCACACAAAATTCCCTAAATCTTCTCAAAACACGGCCAAAATCCACAAAAATCCCACCAAATCTCCACAAATTCCCACAGAATACATGAAAAATCCCTGATAATTTGTCAGTTCTCTACAGAATCTCACCAAATTCCAGAAAAGTCCCTCAAAGTTCCACAAACATCCCACAAAATCTCCTCAATATCCCACAAAATTCAAGAAAAATCACACAAAATTCCCTAAATCTTCTCAAAACACAACCAAATTCTAGAAAAATATCCCACCAAATCTCCACAAATTCCCACAAAATACATGAAAAATCCCTCAAGATCCCTAAATCGCCTCAATATCCCAAAAAATTCCACAAATATCCCACAAAACCTCCACAAGTTTCCACAAAATCTAAGAAAAATTCCTCAAAAGTCTTCAAGTCTCCTCAAAACCACACAAAGTCCTTGAAAAGGCCCACCAAATTCCAGTAAAATCCCACAGATTCTCCACAAATTCCCACAAAATCTAAAACAAATTCCTCAAAATTCTTCAAGTCTCCTCAGAATCCCACACAATTCCATAGAAAACACACAAAATTCCAGAGAAGTCCCACAAAACTCCCTAAATCATTTCAAAACCCTACCAATTCACAGGAATGTCCCACAAAATCTCCACCAATTCCCAGAACATCCCACAAAAATCTCACAAAAATCCCTAACACTTCTGAAAACTCGACCAAATTCCAGAAACGCCCCATAAAATCAGCACAGTTTCCCACAAAATTCAAGAAAAAACACCACAAAATTCCCTAAATCTTCTCAAAACACAACCAAATTCTAGAAAAATATCCCACCAAATCTCCACAAATTCCCACAAAATACATGAGAAATCCCTCAAGATCCCTAAATCGCCTCAATATCCCACAAAATCACACAAAAATCCCACAAAACCTCCACAAGTTTCCACAAAATCTAAGAAAAATTCCTCAAAATTCTTCAAGTCTCCTCAAAACCACACAATTCCAGAAAAACCCCACAAAATTCCAGAGAAGTCCCACAAAACTCCCTAAATCATTTCAAAACCCTACCAATTCACAGGAATGTCCCACAAAATCTCCACCAATTCCCAGAACATCCCACAGAAATCCCACAAAAATCCCTAAATCTTCTGAAAACTCGACCAAATTCCAGAAACGCCCCATAAAATCAGCACAGTTTCCCACAAAATTCAAGAAAAAACACCACAAAATTCCCTAAATCTTCTCAAAACACAACCAAATTCTAGAAAAATATCCCACCGAATCTCCACAAATTCCCACAAAATACATGAGAAATCCCTCAAGATCCCTAAATCGCCTCAATATCCCACAAAATCACACAAAAATCACACAAAACCTCCACAAGTTTCCACAAAATCTAAGAAAAATTCCTCAAAATTCTTCAAGTCTCCTCAGAATCCCACACAATTCCAGAAAAAACACACAAAATTCCAGAGAAGTCCCACAAAACTCCCTAAATCATTTCAAACCCTACCAATTCACAGGAATGTCCCACAAAATCTCCACCAATTCCCAGAACATCCCACAAAAATCCCACAAAAATCCCTAAATCTTCTGAAAACTCGACCAAATTCCAGAAACGCCCCATAAAATCAGCACAGTTTCCCACAAAATTCAAGAAAAAACACCACAAAATTCCCTAAATCTTTTCAAAATACCACAAAATTCTTGAAAAGCCCCACCAAATTCCCGAAACATCCCACAAAATGTCCTCAATATCCAACAAAATCCCAGAAAAATCACACAAAATTCCCTAAATCTTCTCAAAACACGGCCAAAATCCACAAAAATCCCACAGAATCTCCACAAATTCCCACAGAATACATGAAAAATCCCTGATAATTCGTCAGTTCTCTACAGAATCTCACCAAATTCCTAAAAAGTCCCTCAAAGTTCCACAAACATCCCACAAAATCTCCCCAGTATCCAACAAAATTCCAGGAAAAATCCCACAAAATTCCCTAAATCTTCTCAAAACTCTACCAAATTCCAGAAAAATCCCACCAAATCTCCACAAATTCCCACAGAATACATGAAAAATCCCTGATAATTCGTCAGTTCTCTACAGAATCTCACCAAATTCCAGAAAAGTCCCTCAAAGTTCCACAAACATCCCACAAAAATCTCACAAAAATCCCTAACACTTCTGAAAAGTCGACCAAATTCCAGAAACGCCCCATGAAATCAGCACAGTTTCCCACAAAATTCAAGAAAAAACACCACAAAATTCCCTAAATCTTTTCAAAATGCCACAAAATTATTGAAAAGCCCCACCAAATTCCACAAACATCCCACAAAATCTCCTCAATATCCAACAAAATTCAAGAAAAATCCCACAAAATTCTCTAAATCTTCTCAAAACACGGCCAAAATCCTCAAAAATCCCACCGAATCTCCACAAATTCCCACAGAATACATGAAAAATCCCTGATAATTCGTCAGTTCTCTACAGAATCTCACCAAATTCCAGAAAAGTCCCTCAAAGTTCCACAAACATCCCACAAAATCTCCCCAGTATCCAACAAAATTCCAGGAAAAATCCCACAAAATTCTCTAAATCTTCTCAAAACACGACCAAAATCCTCAAAAATCCCCCGAATCTCCACAAATTCCCACAGAATACATGAAAAATCCCTGATAATTCGTCAGTTCTCTACAGAATCTCACCAAATTCCAGAAAAGTCCCTCAAAGTTCCACAAACATCCCACAAAATGTCCTCAATATCCAACAAAATCCCAGAAAAATCACAGAAAATTCCCTAAATTTTCTCAAAACACGGCCAAAATCCTCAAAAATCCCACCGAATCTCCACAAATTCCCACAGAATACATGAAAAATCCCTGATAATTTGTCAGTTCTCTACAGAATCTCACCAAATTCCAGAAAAGTCCCTCAAAGTTCCACAAAACACCCACAAAATCTCCCCAGTATCCAACAAAATTCCAGGAAAAATCCCACAAAATTCCCTAAATCTTCTCAAAACACGACCAAATTCTAGAAAAATATCCCACCAAATCTACACAAATTCCCACAAAATACATGAAAAATCCCTCAAGATCCCTAAATCGCCCCAATATCCCACAAAATCACACAAAAATCACACAAAACCTCCACAAGTTTCCACAAAATCTAAGAAAAATTCCTCAAAATTCTTCAAGTCTCCTCAAAACCACACAAACTTCGTGAAAAGGCCCACCAAATTCCAGAAAAAACCCACAGAATCTCCACAAATTCCCACAAAAATCTAAATCAAATTCCTCAAAATTCTTCAAGTCTCCTCAGAATCCCACCCAATTCCAGAAAAAACACACAAAATTCCAGAGAAGTCCCACAAAACTCCCTAAATCATTTCAAAACCCTACCAATTCACAGGAATGTCCCACAAAATCTCTACCAATTCCCAGAACATCCCACAAAAATCTCACAAAAATCCCTAAATCTTCTGAAAACTCGACCAAATTCCAGAAACGCCCCATAAAATCAGCACAGTTTCCCACAAAATTCAAGAAAAAACACCACAAAATTCCCTAAACCTTTTCAAAATACCACAAAATTCTTGAAAAGCCCCACCACATTCCAGAAACATCCCACAAAATGTCCTCAATATCCAACAAAATCCCAGAAAAATCACACAAAATTCCCTAAATCTTCTCAAAACACGGCCAAAATCCACAAAAATCCCACAGAATCTCCACAAATTCCCACAGAATACATGAAAAATCCCTGATAATTCGTCAGTTCTCTACAGAATCTCACCAAATTCCTAAAAAGTCCCTCAAAGTTCCACAAACATCCCACAAAATCTCCCCAGTATCCAACAAAATTCCAGGAAAAATCCCACAAAATTCCCTAAATCTTCTCAAAACTCTACCAAATTCCAGAAAAATCCCACCAAATCTCCACAAATTCCCACAGAATACATGAAAAATCCCTGATAATTCGTCAGTTCTCTACAGAATCTCACCAAATTCCAGAAAAGTCCCTCAAAGTTCCACAAACATCCCACAAAAATCTCACAAAAATCCCTAACACTTCTGAAAAGTCGACCAAATTCCAGAAACGCCCCATGAAATCAGCACAGTTTCCCACAAAATTCAAGAAAAAACACCAAAAATTCCCTAAATCTTTTCAAAATGCCACAAAATTATTGAAAAGCCCCACCAAATTCCACAAACATCCCACAAAATCTCCTCAATATCCAACAAAATTCAAGAAAAATCCCACAAAATTCTCTAAATCTTCTCAAAACACGGCCAAAATCCTCAAAAATCCCACCGAATCTCCACAAATTCCCACAGAATACATGAAAAATCCCTGATAATTCGTCAGTTCTCTACAGAATCTCACCAAATTCCAGAAAAGTCCCTCAAAGTTCCACAAACATCCCACAAAATCTCCCCAGTATCCAACAAAACTCCAGGAAAAATCCCACAAAATTCCCTAAATCTTCTCAAAACACTACCAAATTCCAGAAAAATCCCACCAAATCTCCACAAATTCCCACAAAATACATGAGAAATCCCTCAAGATCCCTAAATCGCCTCAATATCCAACAAAATCACACAAAAATCACACAAAACCTCCACAAGTTTCCACAAAATTTAAGAAAAATTCCTCAAAATTCTTCAAGTCTCCTCAGAATCCCACACAATTCCAGAAAAACCCCACCAAATTCCAGAGAAGTCCCACAAAACTCCCTAAATCATTTCAAAACCCTACCAATTCACAGGAATGTCCCACAAAATCTCCACCAATTCCCAGAACATCCCACAGAAATCCCACAAAAATCCCTAAATCTTCTCAAAACTCGACCAAATTTTAGAAACGCCCCATAAAATCAGCACAGTTTCCCACAAAATTCAAGAAAAAACACCACAAAATTCCCTAAATCTTTTCAAAATACCACAAAATTCTTGAAAAGCCCCACCAAATTCCCGAAACATCCCACAAAATGTCCTCAATATCCAACAACATCCCAGAAAAATCACACAAAATTCCCTAAATTTTCTCAAAACATAACCAAAATTCCAGAAAAATCCCACAGAATCTCCACAAATTCCCACAGAATACATGAAAAATCCCTGATAATTCGTCAGTTCTCTACAGAATCTCACCAAATTCCAGAAAAGTCCCTCAAAGTTCCACAAACATCCCACAAAATCTCCTCAATATCCAACAAAATTCAAGAAAAATCCCACAAAATTCTCTAAATCTTCTCAAAACACGACCAAATTCTAGAAAAATATCCCACCAAATCTCCACAAATTCCCACAGAATACATGAAAAATCCCTGATAATTCGTCAGTTCTCTACAGAATCTCACCAAATTCCAGAAAAGTCCCCCAAAGTTCCACAAGCATCCCACAAAATCTCCCTAATATCCAAGAAAATTCCAGGAAAAATCTCACAAAATTCCCTAAATCTTCTGAAAACTTGACCAAATTCCAGAAACGCCCCATAAAATCAGCACAGTTTCCCACAAAATTCAAGAAAAAACACCACAAAATTCCCTAAATCTTCTCAAAACACGACCAAATTCTAGAAAATTATCCCACCAAATCTCCACAAATTCCCACAAAATACATGAGAAATCCCTCAAGATCCCTAAATCGCCTCAATATCCCACAAAATCACACAAAAATCCCACAAAACCTCCACAAGTTTCCACAAAATCTAAGAAAAATTCCTCAAAATTCTTCAAGTCTCCTCAAAACCACACAAAGTTCGTGAAAAGGCCCACCAAATTCCAGAAAAATCCCACAGAATCTCCACAAATTCCCACAAAAATCTAAATCAAATTCCTCAAAATTCTTCAGGTCTCCTCAGAATCCCACACAATTCCAGAAAAAACACACAAAATTCCAGAGAAGTCCCACAAAACTCCCTAAATCATTTCAAAACCCTACCAATTCACAGGAATGTCCCACAAAATCTCTACCAATTCCCAGAACATCCCACAAAAATCTCACAAAAATCCCTAAATCTTCTGAAAACTCGACCAAATTCCAGAAACGCCCCATAAAATCAGCACAGTTTCCCACAAAATTCAAGAAAAAACACCACAAATTTCCATAAACCTTTTCAAAATACCACAAAATTCTTGAAAAGCCCCAACAAATTCCAGAAACATCCCACAAAATCTCCTCAATATCCAACAAAATCCCAGAAAAATCACACAAAATTCCCTAAATCTTCTCAAAACACGGCCAAAATCCACAAAAATCCCACAGAATCTCCACAAATTCCCACAGAATACATGAAAAATCCCTGATAATTTGTCAGTTCTCTACAGAATCTCACCAAATTCCTAAAAAGTCCCTCAAAGTTCCACAAACATCCCACAAAATCTCCCCAGTATCCAACAAAACTCCAGGAAAAATCCCACAAAATAACCTAAATCTTCTCAAAACTCTACCAAATTCCAGAAAAATCCCACCAAATCTCCACAAATTCCCACAGAATACATGAAAAATCCCTGATAATTCGTCAGTTCTCTACAGAATCTCACCAAATTCCAGAAAAGTCCCTCAAAGTTCCACAAACATCCCACAAAAATCTCACAAAAATCCATAACACTTCTGAAAACTCGACCAAATTCCAGAAACGCCCCATAAAATCAGCACAGTTTCCCACAAAATTCAAGAAAAAACACCATAAAATTCCCTAAACCTTTTCAAAACACCAAAAAATTCTTGAAAAGCCCCACCAAATTCCAGAAACATCCCACAAAATGTCCTCAATATCCAACAAAATCCCAGAAAAATCAACCAAAATTCCCTAAATCTTCTCAAAACATAACCAAAATTCCAGAAAAATCCCACCAAATCTCCACAAATTCCCAGAGAATACATGAAAAATCCCTGATAATTCGTCAGTTCTCTACAGAATCTCACCAAATTCCAGAAAAGTCCCTCAAAGTTCCACAAGCATCCCACAAAATCTCCCTAATATCCAACAAAATTCCAGGAAAAATCTCACACAATTCCCTAAATCATCTGAAAACTTGACCAAATTCCAGAAACGCCCCATAAAATCAGCACAGTTTCCCACAAAATTCAAGAAAAAACACCACAAAATTCCCTAAACCTTTTCAAAATACCACAAAATTCTAGAAAATTATCCCACCAAATCTCCACAAATTCCCACAAAATAAATGAGAAATCCCTCAAGATCCCTAAATCGCCTCAATATCCCACAAAATCACACAAAAATCACACAAAACCTCCACAATTTCCACAAAATCTAAGAAAAATTCCTCAAAATTCTTCAAGTCTCCTCAAAACCACACAAAGTTCGTGAAAAGGCCCACCAAATTCCAAAAAAATCCCACAGAATCTCCACAAATTCTCACAAAAATCTAAATCAAATTCCTCAAAATTCTTCAAGTCTCCTCAGAATCCCACACAATTCCAGAAAAACCCCACCAAATTCCAGAGAAGTCTCACAAAACTCCCTAAATCATTTCAAAACCCTACCAATTCACAGGAATGTCCCACAAAATCTCTACCAATTCCCAGAACATCCCACAAAAATCTCACAAAAATCCCTAAATCTTCTGAAAACTCGACCAAATTCCAGAAACGCCCCATAAAATCAGCACAGTTTCCCACAAAATTCAAGAAAAAACACCACAAAGTTCCCTAAACCTTTTCAAAATACCACAAAATTCTTGAAAAGCCCCACCAAATTCCAGAAACATCCCACAAAATCTCCCCAATATCCAACAAAATCCCAGAAAAATCACACAAAATTCCCTAAATCTTCTCAAAACACGACCAAATTCTAGAAAAATATCCCACCAAATCTCCACAAAATCCCACAGAATACATGAAAAATCCCTCAAGATCCCTAAATCGCCTCAATATCCCACAAAATCACACAAAAATCACCCAAAACCTCCATAAGTTTCCACAAAATCTAAGAAAAATTCCTCAAAATACTTCAAGTCTCCTCCGAATCCCACACAATTCCAGAAAAACCCCACAAAATTCCTGAGAAGTCCCACAAAACTCCCTAAATCATTTCAAAACCCTACCAATTCACAGGAATGTCCCACAAAATCTCCACCAATTCCCAGAACATCCCACAAAAATCTCACAAAAATCCCTAAATCTTCTGAAAACTCGACCAAATTCCAGAAACGCCCCATAAAATCAGCACAGTTTCCCACAAAATTCAAGAAAAAACACCACAAAATTCCCTGAATCTTTTCAAAATACCATGAAATTCTTGAAAATCCCCACCAAATTCCAGAAACATCCCACAAAATTTCCTCAATACCCAACAAAATCCCAGAAAAATCACACAAAATTCCCTAAATTTTCTCAAAACACGGCCAAAATCCACAAAAATCCCACCAAATCTCCACAAATTCCCACAGAATACATGAAAAATCCCTGATAATTTGTCAGTTCTCTACAGAATCTCACCAAATTCCAGAAAAGTCCCTCAAAGTTCCACAAACATCCCAAAAAATCTCCTCAATATCCCACAAAATTCAAGAAAAATCACACAAAATTCCCTAAATCTTCTCAAAACACGACCAAATTCTAGAAAAATATCCCACCAAATCTCCACAAATTCCCACAAAATACATGAAAAATCCCTCAAGATCCCGAAATCGCCTCAATATCCCACAAAATCACACAAAAATCCCACAAAACCTCCACAAGTTTCCACAAAATCTAAGAAAAATTCCTCAAAATTCTTCAAGTCTCCTCAAAACCACACAAGGTCCTTGAAAAGGCCCACCAAATTCCAGTAAAATCCCACAGATTCTCCACAAATTCCCACAAAATCTAAAACAAATTCCTCAAAATTCTTCAAGTCTCCTCAGAATCCCACACAATTCCAGAAAAAACACACAAAATTCCAGAGAAGTCCCACAAAAGTCCCTAAATCATTTCAAAACCCTACCAATTCACAGGAATGTCCCACAAAATCTCCACCAATTCCCAGAACATCCCACAAAAATCTCACAAAAATCCCTAAATCTTCTGAAAACTCGACCAAATTCCAGAAACGCCCCATAAAATCAGCACAGTTTCCCACAAAATTCAAGAAAAAACACCACAAAATTCCCTAAATCTTTTCAAAATACCACAAAATTCTTGAAAAGCCCCACCAAATTCCAGAAACATCCCACAAAATTTCCTCAATACCCAACAAAATCCCAGAAAAGTCCCACAAAATTCCCTAAATCTTCTCAAAACACGGCCATAATCCACAAAAATCCCACCAAATCTCCACAAATTCCCACAGAATACATGAAAAATCCCTGATAATTCGTCAGTTCTCTACAGAATCTCACCAAATTCCAGAAAAGTCCCTCAAAGTTCCACAAACATCCCACAAAAGGTCCTCAATATCCAACAAAATCCCAGAAAAATCCCACAAAATTCCCTAAATCTTCTCAAAACACGGCCAAAATCCTCAAAAGTCCCACCGAATCTCCACAAATTCCCAGAGAATACATGAAAAATCCCTGATAATTCGTCAGTTCTCTACAGAATCTCACCAAATTCCAGAAAAGTCCCTCAAAGTTCCACAAACCACCCACAAAATCTCCCCAGTATCCAACAAAATTCAAGAAAAATCCCACAAAATTCTCTAAATCTTCTCAAAACACGGCCAAAATCTAGAAAAATATCCCACCAAATCTCCACAAATTCCCACAAAATACATGAAAAATCCCTCAAGATCCCTAAATCGCCTCAATATCCCACAAAATCACACAAAAATCACACAAAACCTCCACAAGTTTCCACAAAATCTAAGAAAAATTCCTCAAAATACTTCAAGTCTCCTCAAAACCACACAAAGTTTGTGAAAAGGCCCACCAAATTCCAGAAAAATCCCACAGAATCTCCACAAATTCCCACAAAAATCTAAATCAAATTCCTCAAAATTCTTCAAGTCTCCTCAGAATCCCACACAATTCCAGAAAAACCCCACCAAATTCCAGAGAAGTCCCACAAAACTCCCTAAATCATTTCAAAACCCTACCAATTCACAGGAATGTCCCACAAAATCTCTACCAATTCCCAGAACATCCCACAAAAATCCCACAAAAATCCCTAAATCTTCTGAAAACTCGACCAAATTCCTGAAACTCCCCATAAAATCAGCACAGTTTCCCACAAAATTCAAGAAAAAACACCACACAATTCCCTAAATCTTTTCAAAATGCCACAAAATTATTGAAAAGCCCCACCAAATTCCACAAACATCCCACAAAATCTCCTCAATATCCAACAAAATTCAAGAAAAATCCCACAAAATTCTCTAAATCTTCTCAAAACACGGCCAAAATCCTCAAAAATCCCACCGAATCTCCACAAATTCCCACAGAATACATGAAAAATCCCTGATAATTCGTCAGTTCTCTACAGAATCTCACCAAATTCCAGAAAAGTCCCTCAAAGTTCCACAAACATCCCACAAAATCTCCCCAGTATCCAACAAAACTCCAGGAAAAATCCCACAAAATTCCCTAAATCTTCTCAAAACACTACCAAATTCCAGAAAAATCCCACCAAATCTCCACAAATTCCCACAAAATACATGAGAAATCCCTCAAGATCCCTAAATCGCCTCAATATCCAACAAAATCACACAAAAATCACACAAAACCTCCACAAGTTTCCACAAAATTTAAGAAAAATTCCTCAAAATTCTTCAAGTCTCCTCAGAATCCCACACAATTCCAGAAAAACCCCACCAAATTCCAGAGAAGTCCCACAAAACTCCCTAAATCATTTCAAAACCCTACCAATTCACAGGAATGTCCCACAAAATCTCCACCAATTCCCAGAACATCCCACAGAAATCCCACAAAAATCCCTAAATCTTCTCAAAACTCGACCAAATTTTAGAAACGCCCCATAAAATCAGCACAGTTTCCCACAAAATTCAAGAAAAAACACCACAAAATTCCCTAAATCTTTTCAAAATACCACAAAATTCTTGAAAAGCCCCACCAAATTCCCGAAACATCCCACAAAATGTCCTCAATATCCAACAACATCCCAGAAAAATCACACAAAATTCCCTAAATTTTCTCAAAACATAACCAAAATTCCAGAAAAATCCCACAGAATCTCCACAAATTCCCACAGAATACATGAAAAATCCCTGATAATTCGTCAGTTCTCTACAGAATCTCACCAAATTCCAGAAAAGTCCCTCAAAGTTCCACAAACATCCCACAAAATCTCCTCAATATCCAACAAAATTCAAGAAAAATCCCACAAAATTCTCTAAATCTTCTCAAAACACGACCAAATTCTAGAAAAATATCCCACCAAATCTCCACAAATTCCCACAGAATACATGAAAAATCCCTGATAATTCGTCAGTTCTCTACAGAATCTCACCAAATTCCAGAAAAGTCCCCCAAAGTTCCACAAGCATCCCACAAAATCTCCCTAATATCCAAGAAAATTCCAGGAAAAATCTCACAAAATTCCCTAAATCTTCTGAAAACTTGACCAAATTCCAGAAACGCCCCATAAAATCAGCACAGTTTCCCACAAAATTCAAGAAAAAACACCACAAAATTCCCTAAATCTTCTCAAAACACGACCAAATTCTAGAAAATTATCCCACCAAATCTCCACAAATTCCCACAAAATACATGAGAAATCCCTCAAGATCCCTAAATCGCCTCAATATCCCACAAAATCACACAAAAATCCCACAAAACCTCCACAAGTTTCCACAAAATCTAAGAAAAATTCCTCAAAATTCTTCAAGTCTCCTCAAAACCACACAAAGTTCGTGAAAAGGCCCACCAAATTCCAGAAAAATCCCACAGAATCTCCACAAATTCCCACAAAAATCTAAATCAAATTCCTCAAAATTCTTCAGGTCTCCTCAGAATCCCACACAATTCCAGAAAAAACACACAAAATTCCAGAGAAGTCCCACAAAACTCCCTAAATCATTTCAAAACCCTACCAATTCACAGGAATGTCCCACAAAATCTCTACCAATTCCCAGAACATCCCACAAAAATCTCACAAAAATCCCTAAATCTTCTGAAAACTCGACCAAATTCCAGAAACGCCCCATAAAATCAGCACAGTTTCCCACAAAATTCAAGAAAAAACACCACAAATTTCCATAAACCTTTTCAAAATACCACAAAATTCTTGAAAAGCCCCAACAAATTCCAGAAACATCCCACAAAATCTCCTCAATATCCAACAAAATCCCAGAAAAATCACACAAAATTCCCTAAATCTTCTCAAAACACGGCCAAAATCCACAAAAATCCCACAGAATCTCCACAAATTCCCACAGAATACATGAAAAATCCCTGATAATTTGTCAGTTCTCTACAGAATCTCACCAAATTCCTAAAAAGTCCCTCAAAGTTCCACAAACATCCCACAAAATCTCCCCAGTATCCAACAAAACTCCAGGAAAAATCCCACAAAATAACCTAAATCTTCTCAAAACTCTACCAAATTCCAGAAAAATCCCACCAAATCTCCACAAATTCCCACAGAATACATGAAAAATCCCTGATAATTCGTCAGTTCTCTACAGAATCTCACCAAATTCCAGAAAAGTCCCTCAAAGTTCCACAAACATCCCACAAAAATCTCACAAAAATCCCTAACACTTCTGAAAACTCGACCAAATTCCAGAAACGCCCCATAAAATCAGCACAGTTTCCCACAAAATTCAAGAAAAAACACCATAAAATTCCCTAAACCTTTTCAAAACACCAAAAAATTCTTGAAAAGCCCCACCAAATTCCAGAAACATCCCACAAAATGTCCTCAATATCCAACAAAATCCCAGAAAAATCAACCAAAATTCCCTAAATCTTCTCAAAACATAACCAAAATTCCAGAAAAATCCCACCAAATCTCCACAAATTCCCAGAGAATACATGAAAAATCCCTGATAATTCGTCAGTTCTCTACAGAATCTCACCAAATTCCAGAAAAGTCCCTCAAAGTTCCACAAGCATCCCACAAAATCTCCCTAATATCCAACAAAATTCCAGGAAAAATCTCACACAATTCCCTAAATCTTCTGAAAACTTGACCAAATTCCAGAAACGCCCCATAAAATCAGCACAGTTTCCCACAAAATTCAAGAAAAAACACCACAAAATTCCCTAAACCTTTTCAAAATACCACAAAATTCTAGAAAATTATCCCACCAAATCTCCACAAATTCCCACAAAATAAATGAGAAATCCCTCAAGATCCCTAAATCGCCTCAATATCCCACAAAATCACACAAAAATCACACAAAACCTCCACAATTTCCACAAAATCTAAGAAAAATTCCTCAAAATTCTTCAAGTCTCCTCAAAACCACACAAAGTTCGTGAAAAGGCCCACCAAATTCCAAAAAAATCCCACAGAATCTCCACAAATTCTCACAAAAATCTAAATCAAATTCCTCAAAATTCTTCAAGTCTCCTCAGAATCCCACACAATTCCAGAAAAACCCCACCAAATTCCAGAGAAGTCTCACAAAACTCCCTAAATCATTTCAAAACCCTACCAATTCACAGGAATGTCCCACAAAATCTCTACCAATTCCCAGAACATCCCACAAAAATCTCACAAAAATCCCTAAATCTTCTGAAAACTCGACCAAATTCCAGAAACGCCCCATAAAATCAGCACAGTTTCCCACAAAATTCAAGAAAAAACACCACAAAATTCCCTAAACCTTTTCAAAATACCACAAAATTCTTGAAAAGCCCCACCAAATTCCAGAAACATCCCACAAAATCTCCCCAATATCCAACAAAATCCCAGAAAAATCACACAAAATTCCCTAAATCTTCTCAAAACACGACCAAATTCTAGAAAAATATCCCACCAAATCTCCACAAAATCCCACAGAATACATGAAAAATCCCTCAAGATCCCTAAATCGCCTCAATATCCCACAAAATCACACAAAAATCACCCAAAACCTCCATAAGTTTCCAGAAAATCTAAGAAAAATTCCTCAAAATACTTCAAGTCTCCTCCGAATCCCACACAATTCCAGAAAAACCCCACAAAATTCCTGAGAAGTCCCACAAAACTCCCTAAATCATTTCAAAACCCTACCAATTCACAGGAATGTCCCACAAAATCTCCACCAATTCCCAGAACATCCCACAGAAATCCCACAAAAATCCCTAAATCTTCTGAAAACTCGACCAAATTCCAGAAACGCCCCATAAAATCAGCACAGTTTCCCACAAAATTCAAGAAAAAACACCACAAGATTCCCTAAATCTTCTCAAAACACGACCAAATTCTAGAAAAATATCCCACCAAATCTCCACAAATTCCCACAAAATATATGAGAAATCCATCAAGATCCCTAAATCGCCTCAATATCCCACAAAATCACACAAAAATCACACAAAACCTCCACAAGTTTCCACAAAATCTAAGAAAAATTCCTCAAAATTCTTCAAGTCTCCTCAAAACCACACAAACTTCGTGAAAAGGCCCACCAAATTCCAAAAAAATCCCACAGAATCTCCACAAATTCCCACAAAAATCTAAATCAAATTCCTCAAAATTCTTCAAGTCCCCTCAGAATCCCACACAATTCCAGAAAAACCCCACCAAATTCCAGAGAAGTCTCACAAAACTCCCTAAATCATTTCAAAACCCTACCAATTCACAGGAATGTCCCACAAAATCTCTACCAATTCCCAGAACATCCCACAAAAATCTCACAAAAATCCCTAAATCTTCTGAAAACTCGACCAAATTCCAGAAACGCCCCATAAAATCAGCACAGTTTCCCACAAAATTCAAGAAAAAACACCACAAAATTCGCTAAACCTTTTCAAAATACCACAAAATTCTTGAAAAGCCCCACCAAATTCCAGAAACATCCCACAAAATGTCCTCAATATCCAACAAAATCCCAGAAAAATCACACAAAATTCCCTAAATCTTCTCAAAACACGGCCAAAATCCACAAAAATCCCACCGAATCTCCACAAATTCCCACAGAATACATGAAAAATCCCTGATAATTGGTCAGTTCTCTACAGAATCTCACCAAATTCCAGAAAAGTCCCTCAAAGTTCCACAAACATCCCACAAAATCTCCTCAATATACAACAAAATCCCAGAAAAATCACACAAAATTCCCTAAATCTTCTCAAAACACGACTAAATTCTAGAAAAATATCCCACCAAATCTCCACAAAATCCCACAAAATACATGAAAAATCACTCAAGATCCCGAAATCGCCTCAATATCCCACAAAATCACACAAAAATCACACAAAACCTCCACAAGTTTCCACAAAATCTAAGAAAAATTCCTCAAAAGTCTTCAAGTCTCCTCAAAACCACACAAAGTCCTTGAAAAGGCCCACCAAATTCCAGTAAAATCCCACAGATTCTCCACAAATTCCCACAAAATCTAAAACAAATTCCTCAAAATTCTTCAAGTCTCCTCAGAATCCCACACAATTCCAGAAAAAACACACAAAATTCCAGAGAAGTCCCACAAAACTCCCTAAATCATTTCAAAACCCTACCAATTCACAGGAATGTCCCACAAAATCTCTACCAATTCCCAGAACATACCACAGAAATCCCACAAAAATCCCTAAATCTTCTGAAAACTCGACCAAATTCCAGAAACGCCCCATAAAATCAGCACAGTTTCCCACAAAATTCAAGAAAAAACACCACAAAATTCCCTAAATCTTCTCAAAATACCACAAAATTCTTGAAAAGCCCCACCAAATTCCAGAAACATCCCACAAAATTTCCTCAATACACAACAAAATTCCAGGAAAAATCCCACAAAATTCCCTAAATCTTCTCAAAACATGGCCAAAATCCACAAAAATCCCACCGAATCTCCACAAATTCCCAGAGAATACATGAAAATACCCCTGATAATTCGTCAGTTCTCTACAGAATCTCACCAAATTCCAGAAAAGTCCCTCAAAGTTCCACAAACATCCCACAAAATCTCCTCAATATCCAACAAAATCCCAGAAAAATCACACAAAATTCCCTAAATCTTCTCAAAACACGACTAAATTCTAGAAAAATATCCCACCAAATCTCCACAAAATCCCACAAAATACATGAAAAATCCCTCAAGATCCCGAAATCGCCTCAATATCCCACAAAATCACACAAAAATCCCACAAAACCTCCACAAGTTTCCACAAAATCTAAGAAAAATTCCTCAAAATTCTTCAAGTCTCCTCAAAACCACACAAAGTCCTTGAAAAGGCCCACCAAATTCCAGTAAAATCCCACAGATTCTCCACAAATTCCCACAAAATCTAAAACAAATTCCTCAAAATTCTTCAAGTCTCCTCAGAATCCCACACAATTCCATAGAAAACACACAAAATTCCAGAGAAGTCCCACAAAACTCCCTAAATCATTTCAAAACCCTACCAATTCACTGGAATGTCCCACAAAATCTCCACCAATTCCTAGAACATCCCACAAAAATCTCACAAAAATCCCTAACACTTCTGAAAACTCGACCAAATTCCAGAAACGCCCCATAAAATCAGCACAGTTTCCCACAAAATTCAAGAAAAAACACCACAAAATTCCCTAAATCTTTTCAAAATACCACAAAATTCTTGAAAAGCCCCAACAAATTCCAGAAACATCCCACAAAATTTCCTCAATACCCAACAAAATCCCAGAAAAATCACACAAAATTCCCTAAATTTTCTCAAAACACGGCCAAAATCCACAAAAATCCCACCAAATCTCCACAAATTCCCACAGAATACATGAAAAATCCCTGATAATTTGTCAGTTCTCTACAGAATCTCACCAAATTCCAGAAAAGTCCCTCAAAGTTCCACAAACATCCCAAAAAATCTCCTCAATATCCCACAAAATTCAAGAAAAATCACACAAAATTCCCTAAATCTTCTCAAAACACAACCAAATTCTAGAAAAATATCCCACCAAATCTCCACAAATTCCCACAAAATACATGAAAAATCCCTCAAGATCCCTAAATTGCCTCAATATCCCAAAAAATTCCACAAAAATCCCACAAAACCTCCACAAGTTTCCACAAAATCTAAGAAAAATTCCTCAAAATTCTTCAAGTCTCCTCAAAACCACACAATTCCAGAAAAACCCCACAAAATTCCAGAGAAGTCCCACAAAACTCCCTAAATCATTTCAAAACCCTACCAATTCACAGGAATGTCCCACAAAATCTCCACCAATTCCCAGAACATCCCACAAAAATCCCACAAAAATCCCTAAATCTTCTGAAAACTCGACCAAATTCCAGAAACGCCCCATAAAATCAGCACAGTTTCCCACAAAATTCAAGAAAAAACACCACAAAATTCCCTAAACCTTTTCAAAATACCACAAAATTCTTGAAAAGCCCCACCAAATTCCAGAAACATCCCACAAAATGTCCTCAATATCCAACAAAATCCCAGAAAAGTCCCACAAAATTCCCTAAATCTTCTCAAAACACGGCCAAAATCCACAAAAATCCCACCAAATCTCCACAAATTCCCACAGAATACATGACAAATCCCTGATAATTCGTCAGTTCTCTACAGAATCTCACCAAATTCCTAAAAAGTCCTTCAAAGTTCCACAAACATCCCACAAAATCTCCCCGGAATCCAATAAAATTCCAGGAAAAATCCCACAAAATTCCCTAAATCTTCTCAAAACATGGCCAAAATCCACAAAAATCCCACCGAATCTCCACAAATTCCCACAGAATACATGAAAATACCCCTGATAATTCGTCAGTTCTCTACAGAATCTCACCAAATTCCAGAAAAGTCCCTCAAAGTTCCACAAACATCCCACAAAATGTCCTCAATATCCAACAAAATCCCAGAAAAGTCCCACAAAATTCCCTAAATCTTCTCAAAACACGGCCAAAATCCACAAAAATCCCACCAAATCTCCACAAATTCCCACAGAATACATGACAAATCCCTGATAATTCGTCAGTTCTCTACAGAATCTCACCAAATTCCTAAAAAGTCCTTCAAAGTTCCACAAACATCCCACAAAATCTCCCCGGAATCCAATAAAATTCCAGGAAAAATCCCACAAAATTCCCTAAATCTTCTCAAAACATGGCCAAAATCCACAAAAATCCCACCGAATCTCCACAAATTCCCACAGAATACATGAAAATACCCCTGATAATTCGTCAGTTCTCTACAGAATCTCACCAAATTCCAGAAAAGTCCCTCAAAGTTCCACAAACATCCCACAAAATCTCCTCAATATACAACAAAATCCCAGAAAAATCACACAAAATTCCCTAAATTTTCTCAAAACACGACCAAATTCTAGAAAAATATCCCACCAAATCTCCACAAATTCCCACAAAATACATGAAAAATCCCTCAAGATCCCGAAATCGCCTCAATATCCCACAAAATCACACAAAAATCCCACAAAACCTCCACAAGTTTCCACAAAATCTAAGAAAAATTCCTCAAAATTCTTCAAGTCTCCTCAAAACCACACAAGGTCCTTGAAAAGGCCCACCAAATTCCAGTAAAATCCCACAGATTCTCCACAAATTCCCACAAAATCTAAAACAAATTCCTCAAAATTCTTCAAGTCTCCTCAGAATCCCACACAATTCCAGAAAAAACACACAAAATTCCAGAGAAGTCCCACAAAAGTCCCTAAATCATTTCAAAACCCTACCAATTCACAGGAATGTCCCACAAAATCTCCACCAATTCCCAGAACATCCCACAAAAATCTCACAAAAATCCCTAAATCTTCTGAAAACTCGACCAAATTCCAGAAACGCCCCATAAAATCAGCACAGTTTCCCACAAAATTCAAGAAAAAACACCACAAAATTCCCTAAATCTTTTCAAAATACCACAAAATTCTTGAAAAGCCCCACCAAATTCCAGAAACATCCCACAAAATTTCCTCAATACCCAACAAAATCCCAGAAAAGTCCCACAAAATTCCCTAAATCTTCTCAAAACACGGCCATAATCCACAAAAATCCCACCAAATCTCCACAAATTCCCACAGAATACATGAAAAATCCCTGATAATTCGTCAGTTCTCTACAGAATCTCACCAAATTCCAGAAAAGTCCCTCAAAGTTCCACAAACATCCCACAAAAGGTCCTCAATATCCAACAAAATCCCAGAAAAATCCCACAAAATTCCCTAAATCTTCTCAAAACACGGCCAAAATCCTCAAAAGTCCCACCGAATCTCCACAAATTCCCAGAGAATACATGAAAAATCCCTGATAATTCGTCAGTTCTCTACAGAATCTCACCAAATTCCAGAAAAGTCCCTCAAAGTTCCACAAACCACCCACAAAATCTCCCCAGTATCCAACAAAATTCAAGAAAAATCCCACAAAATTCTCTAAATCTTCTCAAAACACGGCCAAAATCTAGAAAAATATCCCACCAAATCTCCACAAATTCCCACAAAATACATGAAAAATCCCTCAAGATCCCTAAATCGCCTCAATATCCCACAAAATCACACAAAAATCACACAAAACCTCCACAAGTTTCCACAAAATCTAAGAAAAATTCCTCAAAATACTTCAAGTCTCCTCAAAACCACACAAAGTTTGTGAAAAGGCCCACCAAATTCCAGAAAAATCCCACAGAATCTCCACAAATTCCCACAAAAATCTAAATCAAATTCCTCAAAATTCTTCAAGTCTCCTCAGAATCCCACACAATTCCAGAAAAACCCCACCAAATTCCAGAGAAGTCCCACAAAACTCCCTAAATCATTTCAAAACCCTACCAATTCACAGGAATGTCCCACAAAATCTCTACCAATTCCCAGAACATCCCACAAAAATCCCACAAAAATCCCTAAATCTTCTGAAAACTCGACCAAATTCCTGAAACTCCCCATAAAATCAGCACAGTTTCCCACAAAATTCAAGAAAAAACACCACACAATTCCCTAAATCTTTTCAAAATACCTCAAAATTCCTGAAAAGCCCCACCAAATTCCGAAGATTTTTCCTGGAATTTTATTGGATACTGGGGAGATTTTGTGGGATGTTTGTGGAACTTTGAGGGACTCTTCTGGAATTTGGTGAGATTCTGTAGAGAACTGACGAATTATCAGGGATTTTTCATGTATTCTGTAAGAATTTGTGGAGATTTGGTGGGATATTTTTCTAGAATTTGGTCGTGTTTTGAGAAGATTTAGGGAATTTTGTGGGATTTTTCCTGGAATTTTGTTGGATATTGGGAGATTTTGTGGGATGTTTATGGAACTTTGAGGGACTCTTCTGGAATTTGGTGAGATTCTGTAGAGAACTGACGAATTATCAGGGATTTGTCATGTATTCTGTGGGAATTTGTGGAGATTCTGTGGGATTTTTCTGGAATTTGGTAGAGTTTTGAGAAGATTTAGGGAATTTTGTGTGATTTTTCTGGGATTTTGTTGGATATTGAGGACATTTTGTGGGATGTTTCGGGAATTTGGTGGGGCTTTTCAAGAATTTTGTGGTATTTTGAAAAGATTTCGGGAATTTTGTGGTGTTTTTTCTTGAATTTTGTGGGAAACTGTGCTGATTTTATGGGGCGTTTCTGGAATTTGGTCGAGTTTTCAGAAGTGTTAGGGATTTTTGTGAGATTTTTGTGGGATGTTTGTGGAACTTTGAGGGACTTTTCTGTAATTTGGTGAGATTCTGTAGAGAACTGACGAATTATCAGGGATTTTTCATGTATTCTGTGGGAATTTCTGGAGATTTGGTGGGATTTTTCTGGAATTTGGTAGAGTTTTGAGAAGATTTAGGGAATTTTGTGTTGTTTTTTCTTGAATTTTGTGGGAAATTGTGCTGATTTTATGGGGCGTTTCTGGAATTTGGTCAAGTTTTCAGAAGATTTAGGGAATTGCGTGAGATTTTTCCTGGAATTTTATTGGATATTAGGGAGATTTTGTGGGATGTTTGTGGAACTTTGAGGGACTTTTCTGGAATTTGGTGAGATTCTGTAGAGAACTGACGAATTATCAGGGGTATTTTCATGTATTCTGTGGGAATTTGTGGAGATTCGGTGGGATTTCTGTGGATTTTGTCCATGTTTTGAGAAGATTTAGGGAATTTTGTGGGATTTTTCCTGGAATTTTATTGGATACCGGGGAGATTTTGTGGGATGTTTCTGGAACTTTGAGGGACTTTTCTGGAATTTGTTGAGATTCTGTAGAGAACTGACGAATTATCAGGGATTTTTCATGTATTCTGTGGGAATTTGTGGAGATTCTGTGGGATTTTTTTGGAATTTGGTAGAGTTTTGAGAAGATTTAGGGAATTTTGTGTGACTTTTCTGGGATTTTGTTGGGTATTGAGGACATTTTGTGGGATGTTTCGGGAATTTGGTGGGGCTTTTCAAGAATTTTGTGGTATTTTGAAAAGATTTAGGGAATTGTGTGGTGTTTTTTCTTGAATTTTGTGGGAAACTGTGCTGATTTTATGGGGCGTTTCTGGAATTTGGTCGAGTTTTCAGAAGATTTAGGGATTTTTGTGGGATTTTTGTGGGATGTTCTGGGAATTGGTGGAGATTTTGTGGGACATTCCTGTGAATTGGTAGGGTTTTGAAATGATTTAGGGAGTTTTGTGGGACTTCTTTGGAATTTTGTGTGTTTTTTCTGGAATTGTGTGGGATTCTGAGGAGACTTGAAGAATTTTGAGGAATTTTTCTTAGATTTTGTGGAAACTTGTGGAGGTTTTGTGTGATTTTTGTGCGATTTTGTGGGATATTGAGGCGATTTAGGGATCTTGAGGGATTTATCATGTATTTTGTGGGAATTTGTGGAGATTTGGTGGGATATTTTTCTATAATTTGGTCGTGTTTTGAGAAGATTTAGGGAATTTTGTGGGATTTTTCCTGGAATTTTGTTGGATATTAGGGAGATTTTGTGGGATGTTTGTGGAACTTTGAGGGACTTTTCTGGAATTCGGTGAGATTCTGCAGAGAACTGACGAATTATCAGGGATTTTTCATGTATTCTGTGGGAATTTGTGGAGATTCAATGGGATTTTTCTGGAATTTTGGTTGTGTTTTGAGAAAATTTATGGAATTTTGTGGGATTTTTCTGTGATTTTGTTGGGTATTGAGGACATTTTGTGGGATGTTTCTGGAATTTGGTGGGGCTTTTCAAGAATTTTGTGGTATTTTGAAAAGATTTAGGGAATTTTGTGGTGTTTTTTCTTGAATTTTGTGGGAAACTGTGCTGATTTTATGGGGCGTTTCTGGAATTTGGTCGAGTTTTCAGAAGATTTAGGGATTTTTGTGGGATTTTTGTGGGATGTTCTGGGAATTGGTGGAGATTTTGTGGGACATTCCTGTGAATTGGTAGGGTTTTGAAATGAGTTAGGGAGTTTTGTGGGACTTCTCTGGAATTTTGTGTGTTTTTTCTGGAATTGTGTGGTTTTGAGGAGACTTGAAGAATTTTGAGGAATTTGTTTTAGATTTTGTGGGAATTTGTGGAGAATCTGTGGGATTTTACTGGAATTTGGTGGGCCTTTTCAAGGACTTTGTGTGGTTTTGAGGAGACTTGAAGAATTTTGAGGAATTTTTCTTAGATTTTGTGGAAACTTGTGGAGGTTTTGTGTGATTTTTGTGGGATTTTGTGGGATATTGAGGCGATTTTGGGATCTTGAGGGATTTTTCATGTATTTTGTGGGATTTTGTGGAGATTTGGTGGGACATTTTTCTAGAATTTAGTCGTGTTTTGAGAAGATTTAGGGAATTTTGTGTGATTTTTCTGGGATTTTGTTGTATATTGAGGAGATTTTGTGGGATGTTTGTGGAACTTTGAGGGACTTTTCTGGAATTTGGTGAGATTCTGTAGAGAACTGACGAATTATCAGGGGTATTTTCATGTATTCTGTGGGAATTTGTGGAGATTCGGTGGGATTTTTGTGGATTTTGGCCATGTTTTGAGAAGATTTAGGGAATTTTGTGGGATTTTTCCTGGAATTTTATTGGATTCCGGGGAGATTTCGTGGGATGTTTGTGGAACTTTGAGGGACTTTTCTGGAATTTGGTGAGATTCTGTAGAGAACTGACGAATTATCAGAGATTTTTCATGTATTCTGTGGGAATTTGTGGAGATTCTGTGGGATTTTTTTGGAATTTGGTAGAGTTTTGAGAAGATTTAGGGAATTTTGTGTGACTTTTCTGGGATTTTGTTGGGTATTGAGGACATTTTGTGGGATGTTTCGGGAATTTGGTGGGGCTTTTCAAGAATTTTGTGGTATTTTGAAAAGATTTAGGGAATTGTGTGGTGTTTTTTCTTGAATTTTGTGGGAAACTGTGCTGATTTTATGGGGCGTTTCTGGAATTTGGTCGAGTTTTCAGAAGATTTAGGGATTTTTGTGAGATTTTTGTGGGATGTTCTGGGAATTGGTAGAGATTTTGTGGGACATTCCTGTGAATTGGTAGGGTTTTGAAATGATTTAGGGAGTTTTGTGGGACTTCTCTGGAATTTTGTGTGTTTTTTCTGGAATTGTGTGGGATTCTGAGGAGACTTGAAGAATTTTGAGGAATTTTTCTTAGATTTTGTGGAAACTTGTGGAGGTTTTGTGTGATTTTTGTGTGATTTTTTGGGATATTGAGGCGATTTAGGGATCTTGAGGGATTTTTCATGTATTTTGTGGGAATTTGTGGAGATTTGGTGGGATATTTTTCTAGAATTTGGTCGTGTTTTGAGAAGATTTAGGGAATTTTGTGGGATTTTTCCTGGAATTTTGTTGGATATTAGGGAGATTTTGTGGGATGTTTGTGGAACTTTGAGGGACTTTTCTGGAATTTGGTTAGATTCTGTAGAGAACTGACGAATTATCAGGGATTTTTCATGTATTCTCTGGGAATTTGTGGAGATTCGGTGGGATTTTTGTGGATTTTGGCCGTGTTTTGAGAAGATTTAGAGAATTTTGTGGGATTTTTCTTGAATTTTGTTGGATATTGAGGAGATTCTGTGGGATGTTTGTGGAACTTTGAGGGACTTTTCTGGAATTTGGTGAGATTCTGTAGAGAACTGACGAATTATCAGGGATTTTTCATGTATTCTGTGGGAATTTGTGGAGATTCGGTGGGATTTTTCTGGAATTTTGGTTGTGTTTTGAGAAAATTTAGGGAATTTTGTGTGATTTTTCTGGGATTTTGTTGGGTATTGAGGACATTTTGTGGGATGTTTCTGGAATTGGGTGGGGCTTTTCAAGAATTTTGTAGTATTTTGAAAAGATTTAGGGAATTTTGTGGTGTTTTTTCTTGAATTTTGTGGGAAACTGCTGATTTTATGGAGCGTTTCTGGAATTTGGTCGAGTTTTCAGAAGTGTTAGGGATTTTTGTGAGATTTTTGTGGGATGTTTGTGGAACTTTGAGGGACTTTTCTGGAATTTGGTGAGATTCTGTAGAGAACTGACGAATTATCAGGGATTTTTCTTGTATTCTGTGGGAATTTGTGGAGATTTGGTGGGATTTTTCTGGAATTTGGTAGAGTTTTGAGAAGATTTACGGAATTTTGTGTTGTTTTTTCTTGAATTTTGTGGGAAACTGCTGATTTTATGGGGCGTTTCTGGAATTTGGTCAAGTTTTCAGAAGATTTAGGGAATTTTGTGAGATTTTTCCTGGAATTTTGTTGGATATTAGGGAGATTTTGTGGGATGCTTGTGGAACTTTGAGGGACTTTTCTGGAATTTGGTGAGATTCTGTAGAGAACTGACGAATTATCAGGGATTTTTCATGTATTCTGTGGGAATTTGTGGAGATTCTGTGGGATTTTTGTGGATTTTGGCTGTGTTTTGAGAAGATTTAGGGAATTTTGTGGGATTTTTCCTGGAATTTTATTGGATACTGGGGAGATATTGTGGGATGTTTGTGGAACTTTGAGGGACTTTTCTGGAATTTGGTGAGATTCTGTAGAGAACTGACGAATTATCAGGGATTTTTCATGTATTCTCTGGGAATTTGTGGAGATTCGGTGGGATTTTTGAGGATTTTGGCCGTGTTTTGAGAAGATTTAGAGAATATTGTGGGATTTTTCTTGAATTTTGTTGGATATTGAGGAGATTTTGTGGGATGTTTTTGGAACTTTGAGGGACTTTTTAGGAATTTGGTGAGATTCTGTAGAGAACTGACGAATTATCAGGGATTTTTCATGTATTCTGTTGGAATTTGTGGAGATTCGGTGGGATTTTTCTGGAATTTGGTAGAGTTTTGAGAAGATTTAGGGAATTTTGTGGGACTTTTCTGGGATTTTGTTGGATATTGAGGACATTTTGTGGGATGTTTCGGGAATTTGGTGGGGCTTTTCAAGAATTTTGTGGTATTTTGAAAAGGTTTAGGGAATTTTGTGGTGTTTTTTCTTGAATTTTGTGGGAAACTGTGCTGATTTTATGGGGCGTTTCTGGAAATTGGTCGAGTTTTCCGAAGATTTAGGGATTTTTGTGAGATTTTTGTGGGATGTTCTGGGAATTGGTGGAGATTTTGTGGGACATTCCTGTGAATTGTTAGGGTTTTGAAATGATTTAGGGAGTTTTGTGGGACTTCTCTGGAATTTTGTGGGGTTTTTCTGGAATTGTGTGGTTTTGAGGAGACTTGAAGAATTTTGAGGAATTTTTCTTAGATTTTGTGGAAACTTGTGGAGGTTTTGTGGGATTTTTGTGGAATTTTTTGGGATATTGAGGCGATTTAGGGATCTTGAGGGATTTTTCATGTATTTTGTGGGAATTTGTGGAGATTTGGTGGGATATTTTTCTAGAATTTGGTCGTGTTTTGAGAAGATTTAGGGAATTTTGTGTGATTTTTCTTGAATTTTGTGGGATATTGAGGAGATTTTGTGGGATGTTTGTGGAACTTTGAGGGACTCTTCTGGAATTTGGTGAGATTCTGTAGAGAACTGACGAATTATCAGGGATTTTTCATGTATTCTGTGGGAATTTGTGGAGATTCGGTGGGATATTTTTCTAGAATTTGGCCGTGTTTTGAGAAGATTTAGGGAATTTTGTGGGATTTTTCCTGGAATTTTGTTGGATACTGGGGAGATTTTGTGGGATGTTTGTGGAACTTTGAGGGACTCTTCTGGAATTTGTTGAGATTCTGTAGAGAACTGACGAATTATCAGGGATTTTTCATGTATTCTGTGGGAATTTGTGGAGATTTGGTGGGATTTTTGTGGATTTTGGCCGTGTTTTGAGAAGATTTAGGGAATTTTGTGTGATTTTTCTGGGATTTTGTTGGATATTGAGGACATTTTGTGGGATGTTTCTGAAATTTGGTGGGGCTTTTCAAGAATTTTGTGGTATTTTGAAAAGATTTAGGGAATTTTGTGGTGTTTTTTCTTGAATTTTGTGGGAAACTGTGCTGATTTTATGGGGCATTTCTGGAATTTGGTCGAGTTTTCAGAAGATTTAGGGATTTTTGTGGGATTTTTGTGGGATGTTCTGGGAATTGGTGGAGATTTTGTGGGACATTCCTGTGAATTGGTAGGGTTTTGAAATGATTTAGGGAGTTTTGTGGGACTTCTCTGGAATTTTGTGTGTTTTTTCTGGAATTGTGTGGGATTCTGAGGAGACTTGAAGAATTTTGAGGAATTTTTCTTAGATTTTGTGGAAACTTGTGGAGGTTTTGTGGGATTTTTGTGCGATTTTGTGGGATATTGAGGCGATTTAGGGATCTTGAGGGATTTATCATGTATTTTGTGGGAATTTGTGGAGATTTGGTGGGATATTTTGCTAGAATTTGGTCGTGTTTTGAGAAGATTTAGGGAATTTTGTGGGATTTTTCCTGGAATTTTGTTGGATATTAGGGAGATTTTGTGGGATGTTTGTGGAACTTTGAGGGACTTTTCTGGAATTTGGTGAGATTCTGCAGAGAACTGACGAATTATCAGGGATTTTTCATGTATTCTGTGGGAATTTGTGGAGATTCGGTGGGATTTTTCTGGAATTTTGGTTGTGTTTTGAGAAAATTTAGGGAATTTTGTGGGATTTTTCTGGGATTTTGTTGGGTATTGAGGACATTTTGTGGGATGTTTTTGGAATTTGGTGGGGCTTTTCAAGAATTTTGTGGTATTTTGAAAAGATTTAGGGAATTTTGTGGTTTTTTTTTTCTTGAATTTTGTGGGAAACTGTGCTGATTTTATGGGGCGTTTCTGGAATTTGGTCGAGTTTTCAGAAGATTTAGGGATTTTTATGGGATGTTCTGGGAATTGGTGGAGATTTTGTGGGACATTCCTGTGAATTGGTAGGGTTTTGAAATGATTTAGGGAGTTTTGTGGGACTTCTCTGGAATTTTGTGTGTTTTTTCTGGAATTGTGTGGGATTCTGAGGAGACTTGAAGAATTTTGAGGAATTTGTTTTAGATTTTTGTGGGAATTTGTGGAGATTCTGTGGGATTTTACTGGAATTTGGTGGGCCTTTTCAAGGACTTTGTGTGGTTTTGAGGAGACTTGAAGAATTTTGAGGAATTTTTCTTAGATTTTGTGGAAACTTGTGGAGGTTTTGTGTGATTTTTGTGGAATTTTGTGGGATATTGAGGCGATTTCGGGATCTTGAGGGATTTTTCATGTATTTTGTGGGAATTTGTGGTGATTTGGTGGGATATTTTTCTAGAATTTGGTCGTGTTTTGAGAAGATTTAGGGAATTCGGTGGGATTTTTCCTGGAATTTTGTTGGATATTGGGAGATTTTTTGGGATGTTTGTGGAACTTTGAGGGACTTTTCTGGAATTTGGTGAGATTCTGTAGAGAACTGACGAATTATCAGGGATTTTTCATGTATTCTGTGGGAATTTGTGGAGATTCGGTGGGATTTTTCTGGAACTTGGTGGACCTTTTCAAGGACTATGTGTGGTTTTGAGGGAACTCAAAACACGGCCAAAATCCACAAAAATCCCACCAAATCTCCACAAATTCCCACAGAATACATGAAAAATCCCTGATAATTCGTCAGTTCTCTACAGAATCTCACCAAATTCCAGAAAAGTCCCCCAAAGTTCCACAAACATCCTACAAAATCTCCTCAATATCCCACAAAATTCAAGAAAAATCCCACAAAATTCCCTCAATCTTCTCAAAACACGACCAAATTCTAGAAAAATATCCCACCAAATCTCCACAAATTCCCACAAAATACATGAAAAATCCCTCAAGATCCCTAAATCGCCTCAATATCCCACAAAATCACACAAAAATCACACAAAACCTCCACAAGTTTCCACAAAATCTAAGAAAAATTCCTCAAAATTCTTCAAGTCTCCTCAGAATCCCACACAATTCCAGAAAAACCCCACAAAATTCCAGAGAAGTCCCACAAAACTCCCTAAATCATTTCAAAACCCTACCAATTCACAGGAATGTCCCACAAAATCTCCACCAATTCCCAGAACATCCCACAAAAATCTCACAAAAATCCCTAAATCTTCTGAAAACTCGACCAAATTCCAGAAACACCCCATAAAAACAGCACAGTTTCCCACAAAATTCAAGAAAAAACACCACAAAATTCCCAAAATCTTTTCAAAATACCACAAAATTCTTGAAAAGCCCCACCAAATTCCAGAAACATCCCACAAAATCTCCCCAATATCCAATAAAATTCCAGGAAAAATCCCACAAAATTCCCTAAATCGTCTCAAAACACGGCCAAAATCCACAAAAATCCCACCGAATCTCCACAAATTCTTACAGAATACATGAAAAATCCCTGATAATTCGTCAGTTCTCTACAGAATCTCACCAAATTCCAGAAAAGTCCCTCAAAGTTCCACAAACATCCCACAAATTCTCCCTAATATCCAACAAAATTCCAGGAAAAATCCCACAAAATTCCCTAAATCTTCTCAAAACACGACCAAATTCTAGAAAAATATCCCACCAAATCTCCACAAATTCCCACAAAATACATGAGAAATCCCTCAAGATCCCTAAATCGCCTCAATATCCCACAAAATCACACAAAAATCCCACAAAACCTCCACAAGTTTCCACAAAATCTAAGAAAAATTCCTCAAAATTCTTCAAGTCTCCTCAGAATCCCACACAATTCCAGAAAAAACACACATAATTCCAGAGAAGTCCCACAAAACTCCCTCAATCATTTCAAAACCCTACCAATTCACAGGAATGTCCCACAAAATCTCCAATTCCCAGAACATCCCACAGAAATCCCACAAAAATCCCTAAATCTTCTGAAAACTCGACCAAATTTCTGAAACGCCCCATAAAATCAGCACAGTTTCCCACAAAATTCAAGAAAAAACACCACAAAATTCCCTAAATCTTCTCAAAACACGACCAAATTCTAGAAAAATATCCCACCAAATCTCCACAAATTCCCACAAAATATATGAGAAATCCATCAAGATCCCTAAATCGCCGCAAAATACCACAAAATCACACAAAAATCCCACAAAACCTCCACAAGTTTCCACAAAATCTAAGAAAAATTCCTCAAAATTCTCCAAGTCTCCTCAAAACCACACAAAGTTCGTGAAAAGGCCCACCAAATTCCAAAAAAATCCCACAGACTCTCCACAAATTCCCATAAAAATCTAAATCAAATTCCTCAAAATTCTTCAAGTCTCCTCAGAATCCTACACAATTCCAGAAAAAACACACAAAATTCCAGAGAAGTCCCACAAAACTCCCTAAATCATTTCAAAACCCTACCAATTCACAGGAATGTCCCAAAAAATCTCCACCAATTCCCAGAACATCCCACAGAAATCTCAAAAAAATCCCTAAATCTTCTGAAAACTCGACCAAATTCCAGAAACGCCCCATAAAATCAGCACAGTTTCCCACAAAATTCAAGAAAAAACACCACAAAATTCCCAAAATCTTTTCAAAATACCACAAAATTCTTGAAAAGCCCCACCAAATTCCAAAAACATCCCACAAAATGTCCTCAATATCCAACAAAATCCCAGAAAAATCACACAAAATTCCCTAAATTTTCTCAAACCACAACCAAAATTCCAGAAAAATCCCACCGAATCTCCACAAATTCCCACAGAATACATGAAAAATCCCTGATAATTCGTCAGTTCTCTACAGAATCTCACCAAATTCAAGAAAAGTCCCTCAAAGTTCCACAAACATCCCACAAATTCTCCTCAATATCCATCAAAATTCAAGAAAAATCCCACAAAATTCTCTAAATCTTCTCAAAACACGGCCAAAATCCTCAAAAATCCCACCAAATCTCCACAAATTCCCACAGAATACATGAAAAATCCCTGATAATTCGTCAGTTCTCTACAGAATCTCACCAAATTCCAGAAAAGTCCCTCAAAGTTCCACAAACATCCCACAAAATGTCCTCAATATCCAACAAAATCCCAGAAAAATCCCACAAAATTCCCTAAATCTTCTCAAAACACGACCAAATTCTAGAAAAATATCCCACCAAATCTCCACAAATTAACACAGAATACATGAAAAATCCCTGATAATTCGTCAGTTCTCTACAGAATCTCACCAAATTCCTAAAAAGTCCCTCAAAGTTCCACAAACATCCCACAAAATCTCCCTAATATCCAACAAAATTCCAGGAAAAATCCCACAAAATTTCCTAAATCTTCTCAAAACACGACCAAATTCTAGAAAAATATCCCACCAAATCTCCACAAATTCCCACAAAATACATGAAAAATCCCTCAAGATCCCTAAATCGCCTCAATATCCCACAAAATCACACAAAAATCCCACAAAACCTCCACAAGTTTCCACAAAATCTAAGAAAAATTCCTCAAAATTCTTCAAGTCTCCTCAAAACCACACAAAGTTCGTGAAAAGGCCCACCAAATTCCAGAAAAATCCCACAGAATCTTCACAAATTCCCACAAAAATCTAAATCAAATTCCTCAAAATTCTTCAAGTCTCCTCAGAATCCCACACAATTCCAGAAAAACCCCACCAAATTCCAGAGAAGTCCCACAAAACTCCCTAAATCATTTCAAAACCCTACCAATTCACAGGAATGTCCCACAAAATCTCCACCAATTCCCAGAACATCCCACAGAAATCCCACAAAAATCCCTAAATCTTCTGAAAACTCGACCAAATTCCAGAAACGCCCCATAAAATCAGCAGTTTCCCACAAAATTCAAGAAAAAACACCACAAAATTCCCTAAACCTTTTCAAAATACCACAAAATTCTTGAAAAGCCCCAACAAATTCCAGAAACATCCCACAAAATGTCCCCAATACCCACCAAAATCCCAGAAAAATCCCACAAAATTCCCTAAATTTTCTCAAACCACAACCAAAATTCCAGAAAAATCCCACCGAATCTCCACAAATTCCCACAGAATACATGAAAAATCCCTGATAATTCGTCAGTTCTCTACAGAATCTCACCAAATTCCAGAAAAGTCCCTCAAAGTTCCACAAACATCCCACAAAATCTCCTCAATATCCAACAAAATTCAAGAAAAATCCCACAAAATTCTCTAAATCTTCTCAAAACACGGCCAAATTCAAGAAAAATCCCACCAAATCTCCACAAATTCCCAGAGAATACATGAAAAATCCCTGATAATTCGTCAGTTCTCTACAGAATCTCACCAAATTCCAGAAAAGTCCCTCAAAGTTCCACAAACATCCCACAAATTCTCCCTAATATCCAACAAAATTCCAGGAAAAATCCCACAAAATTCCCTAAATCTTCTCAAAACACGACCAAATTCTAGAAAAATATCCCACCAAATCTCCACAAATTCCCACAAAATACATGAGAAATCCCTCAAGATCCCTAAATCGCCTCAATATCCCACAAAATCCCACAAAAATCCCACAAAACCTCCACAAGTTTCCACAAAATCTAAGAAAAATTCCTCAAAATTCTTCAAGTCTCCTCAGAATCCCACACAATTCCAGAAAAAACACACAAAATTCCAGAGAAGTCCCACAAAACTCCCTCAATCATTTCAAAACCCTACCAATTCACAGGAATGTCCCACAAAATCTCCAATTCCCAGAACATCCCACAGAAATCCCACAAAAATCCCTAAATCTTCTGAAAACTCGACCAAATTTCTGAAACGCCCCATAAAATCAGCACAGTTTCCCACAAAATTCAAGAAAAAACACCACAAAATTCCCTAAATCTTCTCAAAACACGACCAAATTCTAGAAAAATATCCCACCAAATCTCCACAAATTCCCACAAAATATATGAGAAATCCATCAAGATCCCTAAATCGCCGCAATATACCACAAAATCACACAAAAATCCCACAAAACCTCCACAAGTTTCCACAAAATCTAAGAAAAATTCCTCAAAATTCTTCAAGTCTCCTCAAAACCACACAAAGTTCGTGAAAAGGCCCACCAAATTCCAAAAAAATCCCACAGACTCTCCACAAATTCCCATAAAAATCTAAATCAAATTCCTCAAAATTCTTCAAGTCTCCTCAGAATCCTACACAATTCCAGAAAAAACACACAAAATTCCAGAGAAGTCCCACAAAACTCCCTAAATCATTTCAAAACCCTACCAATTCACAGGAATGTCCCAAAAAATCTCCACCAATTCCCAGAACATCCCACAGAAATCTCAAAAAAATCCCTAAATCTTCTGAAAACTCGACCAAATTCCAGAAACGCCCCATAAAATCAGCACAGTTTCCCACAAAATTCAAGAAAAAACACCACAAAATTCCCAAAATGTTTTCAAAATACCACAAAATTCTTGAAAACGGCCACCAAATTCCAGAAACATCCCACAAAATGTCCTCAATACCCAACAAAATCCCAGAAAAATCACACAAAATTCCCTAAATTTTCTCAAAACACAACCAAAATTCCAGAAAAATCCCACAGAAGCTCCACAAATTCCCACAGAATACATGAAAAATCCCTGATAATTCGTCAGTTCTCTACAGAATCTCACCAAATTCCAGAAAAGTCCCTCAAAGTTCCACAAACATCCCACAAATTCTCCTCAATATCCATCAAAATTCAAGAAAAATCACACAAAATTCTCTAAATCTTCTCAAAACACGGCCAAAATCCTCAAAAATCCCACCGAATCTCCACCAATTCCCACAGAATACATGAAAAATCCCTGATAATTCGTCAGTTCTCTACAGAATCTCACCAAATTCCTGAAATGTCCCTCAAAGTTCCACAAACATCCCACAAAATGTCCTCAATATCCAACAAAATTCCAGAAAAATCACAAAAAATTCCCTAAATCTTCTCAAAACACGGCCAAAATCCTCAAAAATCCTACCGAATCTCCACAAATTCCCACAGAATACATGAAAAATCCCTGATAATTAGTCAGTTCTCTACAGAATCTCACCAAATTCCAGAAAAGTCCCTCAAAGTTCCACAAACATCCCACAAAATCTCCCCAGTATCCAACAAAATTCCAGAAAAAATCCCACAAAATTCCCTAAATCTTCTCAAAACACGACCAAATTCTAGAAAAATATCCCACCAAATCTCCACAAATTCCCACAAAATACATGAAAAATCCCTGATAATTCGTCAGTTCTCTACAGAATCTCACCAAATTCCAGAAAAGTCCCTCAAAGTTCCACAAACATCCCACAAATTCTCCCTAATATCCAACAAAATTCCAGGAAAAATCCCACAAAATTCCCTAAATCTTCTCAAAACACGACCAAATTCTAGAAAAATATCCCACCAAATCTCCACAAATTCCCACAAAATACATGAGAAATCCCTCAAGATCCCTAAATCGCCTCAATATCCCACAAAATCACACAAAAATCCCACAAAACCTCCACAAGTTTCCACAAAATCTAAGAAAAATTCCTCAAAATTCTTCAAGTCTCCTCAGAATCCCACACAATTCCAGAAAAAACACACAAAATTCCAGAGAAGTCCCACAAAACTCCCTAAATCATTTCAAAACCCTACCAATTCACAGGAATGTCCCACAAAATCTCCACCAATTCCCAGAACATCCCACAGAAATCCCACAAAAATTTCTAAATCTTCTGAAAACTCGACCAAATTCCAGAAACGCCCCATAAAATCAGCACAGTTTCCCACAAAATTCAAGAAAAAACACCACAAAATTCCCTAAATCTTTTCAAAATACCACAAAATTCTTGAAAAGCCCCACCAAATTCCAGAAACATCCCACAAAATGTCCTCAATACCCAACAAAATCCCAGAAAAGTCCCACAAAATTCCCTAAATCTTCTCAAAACTCTACCAAATTCTTGAAAAATCCCACAGAATCTCCACAAATTCCCACAGAATACATGAAAAATCCCTGATAATTCGTCAGTTCTCTGCAGAATCTCACCAAATTCCAGAAAAGTCCCTCAAAGTTCCACAAACATCCCACAAATTCTCCCTAATATCCAACAAAATTCCAGGAAAAATCCCACAAAATTTCCTAAATCTTCTCAAAACACGACCAAATTCTAGAAAAATATCCCACCAAATCTCCACAAATTCCCACAAAATACATGAGAAATGCCTCAAGATCCCTAAATCGCCTCAATATCCCACAAAATCACACAAAAATCCCACAAAACCTCCACAAGTTTCCACAAAATCTAAGAAAAATTCCTCAAAATTCTTCAAGTCTCCTCAAAACCACACAAAGTTCGTGAAAAGGCCCACCAAATTCCAGAAAAATCCCACAGAATCTTCACAAATTCCCACAAAAATCTAAATCAAATTCCTCAAAATTCTTCAAGTCTCCTCAGAATCCCACACAATTCCAGAAAAACCCCACAAAATTCCAGAGAAGTCCCACAAAACTCCCTAAATCATTTCAAAACCCTACCAATTCACAGGAATGTCCCACAAAATCTCCACCAATTCCCAGAACATCCCACAGAAATCCCACAAAAATCCCTAAATCTTCTGAAAACTCGACCAAATTCCAGAAACGCCCCATAAAATCAGCACAGTTTCCCACAAAATTCAAGAAAAAACACCACAAAATTCCCTAAACCTTTTCAAAATACCACAAAATTCTTGAAAAGCCCCACCAAATTCCAGAAACATCCCACAAAATGTCCCCAATACCCAACAAAATCCCAGAAAAATCCCACAAAATTCCCTAAATTTTCTCAAACCACAACCAAAATTCCAGAAAAATCCCACCGAATCTCCACAAATTCCCACAGAATACATGAAAAATCCCTCAAGATCCCTAAATCGCCTCAATATCCCACAAAATCACACAAAAATCCCACAAAACCTCCACAAGTTTCCACAAAATCTAAGAAAAATTCCTCAAAATTCTTCAAGTCTCCTCAGAATCCCACACAATTCCAGAAAAAACACACAAAATTCCAGAGAAGTCCCACAAAACTCCCTCAATCATTTCAAAACCCTACCAATTCACAGGAATGTCCCACAAAATCTCCAATTCCCAGAACATCCCACAGAAATCCCACAAAAATCCCTAAATCTTCTGAAAACTCGACCAAATTTCTGAAACGCCCCATAAAATCAGCACAGTTTCCCACAAAATTCAAGAAAAAACACCACAAAATTCCCTAAATCTTCTCAAAACACGACCAAATTCTAGAAAAATATCCCACCAAATCTCCACAAATTCCCACAAAATATATGAGAAATCCATCAAGATCCCTAAATCGCCGCAAAATACCACAAAATCACACAAAAATCCCACAAAACCTCCACAAGTTTCCACAAAATCTAAGAAAAATTCCTCAAAATTCTTCAAGTCTCCTCAAAACCACACAAAGTTCGTGAAAAGGCCCACCAAATTCCAGAAAAATCCCACAGAATCTTCACAAATTCCCACAAAAATCTAAATCAAATTCCTCAAAATTCTTCAAGTCTCCTCAGAATCCCACACAATTCCAGAAAAACCCCACCAAATTCCAGAGAAGTCCCACAAAACTCCCTAAATCATTTCAAAACCCTACCAATTCACAGGAATGTCCCACAAAATCTCCACCAATTCCCAGAACATCCCACAGATATCCCACAAAAATCCCTAAATCTTCTGAAAACTCGACCAAATTCCAGAAACGCCCCATAAAATCAGCACAGTTTCCCACAAAATTCAAGAAAAAACACCACAAAATTCCCTAAACCTTTTCAAAATACCACAAAATTCTTGAAAAGCCCCACCAAATTCCAGAAACATCCCACAAAATGTCCCCAATACCCAACAAAATCCCAGGAAAATCCCAAAAAATTCCCTAAATTTTCTCAAACCACAACCAAAATTCCAGAAAAATCCCACCGAATCTCCACAAATTCCCACAGAATACATGAAAAATCCCTGATAATTCGTCAGTTCTCTACAGAATCTCACCAAATTCCAGAAAAGTCCCTCAAAGTTCCACAAACATCCCACAAAATCTCCTCAATATCCAACAAAATTCAAGAAAAATCCCACAAAATTCTCTAAATCTTCTCAAAACACGGCCAAATTCAAGAAAAATCCCACCAAATCTCCACAAATTCCCAGAGAATACATGAAAAATCCCTGATAATTCGTCAGTTCTCTACAGAATCTCACCAAATTCCAGAAAAGTCCCTCAAAGTTCCACAAACATCCCACAAATTCTCCCTAATATCCAACAAAATTCCAGGAAAAATCCCACAAAATTCCCTAAATCTTCTCAAAACACGACCAAATTCTAGAAAAATATCCCACCAAATCTCCACAAATTCCCACAAAATACATGAGAAATCCCTCAAGATCCCTAAATCGCCTCAATATCCCACAAAATCACACAAAAATCCCACAAAACCTCCACAAGTTTCCACAAAATCTAAGAAAAATTCCTCAAAATTCTTCAAGTCTCCTCAAAACCACACAAAGTTCGTGAAAAGGCCCACCAAATTCCAGAAAAATCCCACAGAATCTTCACAAATTCCCACAAAAATCTAAATCAAATTCCTCAAAATTCTTCAAGTCTCCTCAGAATCCCACACAATTCCAGAAAAACCCCACAAAATTCCAGAGAAGTCCCACAAAACTCCCTAAATCATTTCAAAACCCTACCAATTCACAGGAATGTCCCACAAAATCTCCACCAATTCCCAGAACATCCCACAGAAATCCCACAAAAATCCCTAAATCTTCTGAAAACTCGACCAAATTCCAGAAACGCCCCATAAAATCAGCACAGTTTCCCACAAAATTCAAGAAAAAACACCACAAAATTCCCTAAACCTTTTCAAAATACCACAAAATTCTTGAAAAGCCCCACCAAATTCCAGAAACATCCCACAAAATGTCCCCAATACCCAACAAAATCCCAGAAAAATCCCACAAAATTCCCTAAATTTTCTCAAACCACAACCAAAATTCCAGAAAAATCCCACCGAATCTCCACAAATTCCCACAGAATACATGAAAAATCCCTCAAGATCCCTAAATCGCCTCAATATCCCACAAAATCACACAAAAATCCCACAAAACCTCCACAAGTTTCCACAAAATCTAAGAAAAATTCCTCAAAATTCTTCAAGTCTCCTCAGAATCCCACACAATTCCAGAAAAAACACACAAAATTCCAGAGAAGTCCCACAAAACTCCCTCAATCATTTCAAAACCCTACCAATTCACAGGAATGTCCCACAAAATCTCCAATTCCCAGAACATCCCACAGAAATCCCACAAAAATCCCTAAATCTTCTGAAAACTCGACCAAATTTCTGAAACGCCCCATAAAATCAGCACAGTTTCCCACAAAATTCAAGAAAAAACACCACAAAATTCCCTAAATCTTCTCAAAACACGACCAAATTCTAGAAAAATATCCCACCAAATCTCCACAAATTCCCACAAAATATATGAGAAATCCATCAAGATCCCTAAATCGCCGCAAAATACCACAAAATCACACAAAAATCCCACAAAACCTCCACAAGTTTCCACAAAATCTAAGAAAAATTCCTCAAAATTCTTCAAGTCTCCTCAAAACCACACAAAGTTCGTGAAAAGGCCCACCAAATTCCAGAAAAATCCCACAGAATCTTCACAAATTCCCACAAAAATCTAAATCAAATTCCTCAAAATTCTTCAAGTCTCCTCAGAATCCCACACAATTCCAGAAAAACCCCACCAAATTCCAGAGAAGTCCCACAAAACTCCCTAAATCATTTCAAAACCCTACCAATTCACAGGAATGTCCCACAAAATCTCCACCAATTCCCAGAACATCCCACAGATATCCCACAAAAATCCCTAAATCTTCTGAAAACTCGACCAAATTCCAGAAACGCCCCATAAAATCAGCACAGTTTCCCACAAAATTCAAGAAAAAACACCACAAAATTCCCTAAACCTTTTCAAAATACCACAAAATTCTTGAAAAGCCCCACCAAATTCCAGAAACATCCCACAAAATGTCCCCAATACCCAACAAAATCCCAGGAAAATCCCAAAAAATTCCCTAAATTTTCTCAAACCACAACCAAAATTCCAGAAAAATCCCACCGAATCTCCACAAATTCCCACAGAATACATGAAAAATCCCTGATAATTCGTCAGTTCTCTACAGAATCTCACCAAATTCCAGAAAAGTCCCTCAAAGTTCCACAAACATCCCACAAAATCTCCTCAATATCCAACAAAATTCAAGAAAAATCCCACAAAATTCTCTAAATCTTCTCAAAACACGGCCAAATTCAAGAAAAATCCCACCAAATCTCCACAAATTCCCAGAGAATACATGAAAAATCCCTGATAATTCGTCAGTTCTCTACAGAATCTCACCAAATTCCAGAAAAGTCCCTCAAAGTTCCACAAACATCCCACAAATTCTCCCTAATATCCAACAAAATTCCAGGAAAAATCCCACAAAATTCCCTAAATCTTCTCAAAACACGACCAAATTCTAGAAAAATATCCCACCAAATCTCCACAAATTCCCACAAAATACATGAGAAATCCCTCAAGATCCCTAAATCGCCTCAATATCCCACAAAATCACACAAAAATCCCACAAAACCTCCACAAGTTTCCACAAAATCTAAGAAAAATTCCTCAAAATTCTTCAAGTCTCCTCAGAATCCCACACAATTCCAGAAAAAACACACATAATTCCAGAGAAGTCCCACAAAACTCCCTCAATCATTTCAAAACCCTACCAATTCACAGGAATGTCCCACAAAATCTCCAATTCCCAGAACATCCCACAGAAATCCCACAAAAATCCCTAAATCTTCTGAAAACTCGACCAAATTTCTGAAACGCCCCATAAAATCAGCACAGTTTCCCACAAAATTCAAGAAAAAACACCACAAAATTCCCTAAATCTTTTCAAAATACCACAAAATTCTTGAAAAGCCCCACCAAATTCCAGAAACATCCCACAAAATGTCCTCAATACCCAACAAAATCCCAGAAAAGTCCCACAAAATTCCCTAAATCTTCTCAAAACTCTAACAAATTCTTGAAAAATCCCACAGAATCTCCACAAATTCCCAGAGAATACATGAAAAATCCCTGATAATTCGTCAGTTCTCTACAGAATCTCACCAAATTCCAGAAAAGTCCCTCAAAGTTCCACAAACATCCCACAAATTCTCCTCAATATCCATCAAAATTCAAGAAAAATCCCACAAAATTCTCTAAATCTTCTCAAAACACGGCCAAAATCCTCAAAAATCCCACCGAATCTCCACCAATTCCCACAGAATACATGAAAAATCCCTGATAATTCGTCAGTTCTCTACAGAATCTCACCAAATTCCTGAAATGTCCCTCAAAGTTCCACAAACATCCCACAAAATGTCCTCAATATCCAACAAAATTCCAGAAAAATCACAAAAAATTCCCTAAATCTTCTCAAAACACGGCCAAAATCCTCAAAAATCCCACCGAATCTCCACAAATTCCCACAGAATACATGAAAAATCCCTGATAATTTCTCAGTTCTCTACAGAATCTCACCAAATTCCAGAAAAGTCCCTCAAAGTTCCACAAACATCCCACAAAATCTCCCCAGTATCCAACAAAATTCCAGAAAAAATCCCACAAAATTCCCTAAATCTTCTCAAAACACGACCAAATTCTAGAAAAATATCCCACCAAATCTCCACAAATTCCCACAAAATACATGAAAAATCCCTGATAATTCGTCAGTTCTCTACAGAATCTCACCAAATTCCAGAAAAGTCCCTCAAAGTTCCACAAACATCCCACAAATTCTCCCTAATATCCAACAAAATTCCAGGAAAAATCCCACAAAATTCCCTAAATCTTCTCAAAACACGACCAAATTCTAGAAAAATATCCCACCAAATCTCCACAAATTCCCACAAAATACATGAGAAATCCCTCAAGATCCTTAAATCGCCTCAATATCCCACAAAATCACACAAAAATCCCACAAAACCTCCACAAGTTTCCACAAAATCTAAGAAAAATTCCTCAAAATTCTTCAAGTCTCCTCAGAATCCCACACAATTCCAGAAAAAACACACAAAATTCCAGAGAAGTCCCACAAAACTCCCTCAATCATTTCAAAACCCTACCAATTCACAGGAATGTCCCACAAAATCTCCACCAATTCCCAGAACATCCCACAGAAATCCCACAAAAATTTCTAAATCTTCTGAAAACTCGACCAAATTCCAGAAACGCCCCATAAAATCAGCACAGTTTCCCACAAAATTCAAGAAAAAACACCACAAAATTCCCTAAATCTTTTCAAAATACCACAAAATTCTTGAAAAGCCCCACCAAATTCCAGAAACATCCCACAAAATGTCCTCAATACCCAACAAAATCCCAGAAAAGTCCCACAAAATTCCCTAAATCTTCTCAAAACTCTACCAAATTCTTGAAAAATCCCACAGAATCTCCACAAATTCCCACAGAATACATGAAAAATCCCTGATAATTTGTCAGTTCTCTACAGAATCTCACCAAATTCCAGAAAAGTCCCTCAAAGTTCCACAAACATCCCACAAATTCTCCCTAATATCCAACAAAATTCCAGGAAAAATCCCACAAAATTTCCTAAATCTTCTCAAAACACGACCAAATTCTAGAAAAATATCCCACCAAATCTCCACAAATTCCCACAAAATACATGAGAAATCCCTCAAGATCCCTAAATCGCCTCAATATCCCACAAAATCACACAAAAATCCCACAAAACCTCCACAAGTTTCCACAAAATCTAAGAAAAATTCCTCAAAATTCTTCAAGTCTCCTCAAAACCACACAAAGTTCGTGAAAAGGCCCACCAAATTCCAGAAAAATCCCACAGAATCTTCACAAATTCCCACAAAAATCTAAATCAAATTCCTCAAAATTCTTCAAGTCTCCTCAGAATCCCACACAATTCCAGAAAAACCCCACAAAATTCCAGAGAAGTCCCACAAAACTCCCTAAATCATTTCAAAACCCTACCAATTCACAGGAATGTCCCACAAAATCTCCACCAATTCCCAGAACATCCCACAGAAATCCCACAAAAATCCCTAAATCTTCTGAAAACTCGACCAAATTCCAGAAACGCCCCATAAAATCAGCACAGTTTCCCACAAAATTCAAGAAAAAACACCACAAAATTCCCTAAACCTTTTCAAAATACCACAAAATTCTTGAAAAGCCCCACCAAATTCCAGAAACATCCCACAAAATGTCCCCAATACCCAACAAAATCCCAGAAAAATCCCACAAAATTCCCTAAATTTTCTCAAACCACAACCAAAATTCCAGAAAAATCCCACCGAATCTCCACAAATTCCCACAGAATACATGAAAAATCCCTCAAGATCCCTAAATCGCCTCAATATCCCACAAAATCACACAAAAATCCCACAAAACCTCCACAAGTTTCCACAAAATCTAAGAAAAATTCCTCAAAATTCTTCAAGTCTCCTCAGAATCCCACACAATTCCAGAAAAAACACACAAAATTCCAGAGAAGTCCCACAAAACTCCCTCAATCATTTCAAAACCCTACCAATTCACAGGAATGTCCCACAAAATCTCCAATTCCCAGAACATCCCACAGAAATCCCACAAAAATCCCTAAATCTTCTGAAAACTCGACCAAATTTCTGAAACGCCCCATAAAATCAGCACAGTTTCCCACAAAATTCAAGAAAAAACACCACAAAATTCCCTAAATCTTCTCAAAACACGACCAAATTCTAGAAAAATATCCCACCAAATCTCCACAAATTCCCACAAAATATATGAGAAATCCATCAAGATCCCTAAATCGCCGCAAAATACCACAAAATCACACAAAAATCCCACAAAACCTCCACAAGTTTCCACAAAATCTAAGAAAAATTCCTCAAAATTCTTCAAGTCTCCTCAAAACCACACAAAGTTCGTGAAAAGGCCCACCAAATTCCAGAAAAATCCCACAGAATCTTCACAAATTCCCACAAAAATCTAAATCAAATTCCTCAAAATTCTTCAAGTCTCCTCAGAATCCCACACAATTCCAGAAAAACCCCACCAAATTCCAGAGAAGTCCCACAAAACTCCCTAAATCATTTCAAAACCCTACCAATTCACAGGAATGTCCCACAAAATCTCCACCAATTCCCAGAACATCCCACAGATATCCCACAAAAATCCCTAAATCTTCTGAAAACTCGACCAAATTCCAGAAACGCCCCATAAAATCAGCACAGTTTCCCACAAAATTCAAGAAAAAACACCACAAAATTCCCTAAACCTTTTCAAAATACCACAAAATTCTTGAAAAGCCCCACCAAATTCCAGAAACATCCCACAAAATCTCCTCAATACCCAACAAAATCCCAGAAAAATCCCAAAAAATTCCCTAAATTTTCTCAAACCACAACCAAAATTCCAGAAAAATCCCACCGAATCTCCACAAATTCCCACAGAATACATGAAAAATCCCTGATAATTCGTCAGTTCTCTACAGAATCTCACCAAATTCCAGAAAAGTCCCTCAAAGTTCCACAAACATCCCACAAAATCTCCTCAATATCCAACAAAATTCAAGAAAAATCCCACAAAATTCTCTAAATCTTCTCAAAACACGGCCAAATTCAAGAAAAATCCCACCAAATCTCCACAAATTCCCAGAGAATACATGAAAAATCCCTGATAATTCGTCAGTTCTCTACAGAATCTCACCAAATTCCAGAAAAGTCCCTCAAAGTTCCACAAACATCCCACAAATTCTCCCTAATATCCAACAAAATTCCAGGAAAAATCCCACAAAATTCCCTAAATCTTCTCAAAACACGACCAAATTCTAGAAAAATATCCCACCAAATCTCCACAAATTCCCACAAAATACATGAGAAATCCCTCAAGATCCCTAAATCGCCTCAATATCCCACAAAATCACACAAAAATCCCACAAAACCTCCACAAGTTTCCACAAAATCTAAGAAAAATTCCTCAAAATTCTTCAAGTCTCCTCAGAATCCCACACAATTCCAGAAAAAACACACATAATTCCAGAGAAGTCCCACAAAACTCCCTCAATCATTTCAAAACCCTACCAATTCACAGGAATGTCCCACAAAATCTCCAATTCCCAGAACATCCCACAGAAATCCCACAAAAATCCCTAAATCTTCTGAAAACTCGACCAAATTTCTGAAACGCCCCATAAAATCAGCACAGTTTCCCACAAAATTCAAGAAAAAACACCACAAAATTCCCTAAATCTTTTCAAAATACCACAAAATTCTTGAAAAGCCCCACCAAATTCCAGAAACATCCCACAAAATGTCCTCAATACCCAACAAAATCCCAGAAAAGTCCCACAAAATTCCCTAAATCTTCTCAAAACTCTACCAAATTCTTGAAAAATCCCACAGAATCTCCACAAATTCCCAGAGAATACATGAAAAATCCCTGATAATTCGTCAGTTCTCTACAGAATCTCACCAAATTCCAGAAAAGTCCCTCAAAGTTCCACAAACATCCCACAAATTCTCCTCAATATCCATCAAAATTCAAGAAAAATCCCACAAAATTCTCTAAATCTTCTCAAAACACGGCCAAAATCCTCAAAAATCCCACCGAATCTCCACCAATTCCCACAGAATACATGAAAAATCCCTGATAATTCGTCAGTTCTCTACAGAATCTCACCAAATTCCTGAAATGTCCCTCAAAGTTCCACAAACATCCCACAAAATGTCCTCAATATCCAACAAAATTCCAGAAAAATCACAAAAAATTCCCTAAATCTTCTCAAAACACGGCCAAAATCCTCAAAAATCCCACCGAATCTCCACAAATTCCCACAGAATACATGAAAAATCCCTGATAATTTCTCAGTTCTCTACAGAATCTCACCAAATTCCAGAAAAGTCCCTCAAAGTTCCACAAACATCCCACAAAATCTCCCCAGTATCCAACAAAATTCCTGAAAAAATCCCACAAAATTCCCTAAATCTTCTCAAAACACGACCAAATTCTAGAAAAATATCCCACCAAATCTCCACAAATTCCCACAAAATACATGAAAAATCCCTGATAATTCGTCAGTTCTCTACAGAATCTCACCAAATTCCAGAAAAGTCCCTCAAAGTTCCACAAACATCCCACAAATTCTCCCTAATATCCAACAAAATTCCAGGAAAAATCCCACAAAATTTCCTAAATCTTCTCAAAACACGACCAAATTCTAGAAAAATATCCCACCAAATCTCCACAAATTCCCACAAAATACATGAGAAATCCCTCAAGATCCCTAAATCGCCTCAATATCCCACAAAATCACACAAAAATCCCACAAAACCTCCACAAGTTTCCACAAAATCTAAGAAAAATTCCTCAAAATTCTTCAAGTCTCCTCAGAATCCCACACAATTCCAGAAAAAACACACAAAATTCCAGAGAAGTCCCACAAAACTCCCTCAATCATTTCAAAACCCTACCAATTCACAGGAATGTCCCACAAAATCTCCACCAATTCCCAGAACAACCCACAGAAATCCCACAAAAATCCCTAAATCTTCTGAAAACTCGACCAAATTTCTGAAACGCCCCATAAAATCAGCACAGTTTCCCACAAAATTCAAGAAAAAACACCACAAAATTCCCTAAATCTTCTCAAAACACGACCAAATTCTAGAAAAATATCCCACCAAATCTCCACAAATTCCCACAAAATATATGAGAAATCCATCAAGATCCCTAAATCGCCGCAATATACCACAAAATCACACAAAAATCCCACAAAACCTCCACAAGTTTCCACAAAATCTAAGAAAAATTCCTCAAAATTCTTCAAGTCTCCTCAAAACCACACAAAGTTCGTGAAAAGGCCCACCAAATTCCAAAAAAATCCCACAGACTCTCCACAAATTCCCATAAAAATCTAAATCAAATTCCTCAAAATTCTTCAAGTCTCCTCAGAATCCTACACAATTCCAGAAAAAACACACAAAATTCCAGAGAAGTCCCACAAAACTCCCTAAATCATTTCAAAACCCTACCAATTCACAGGAATGTCCCAAAAAATCTCCACCAATTCCCAGAACATCCCACAGAAATCTCAAAAAAATCCCTAAATCTTCTGAAAACTCGACCAAATTCCAGAAACGCCCCATAAAATCAGCACAGTTTCCCACAAAATTCAAGAAAAAACACCACAAAATTCCCAAAATGTTTTCAAAATACCACAAAATTCTTGAAAACGGCCACCAAATTCCAGAAACATCCCACAAAATGTCCTCAATACCCAACAAAATCCCAGAAAAATCACACAAAATTCCCTAAATTTTCTCAAAACACAACCAAAATTCCAGAAAAATCCCACAGAATCTCCACAAATTCCCACAGAATACATGAAAAATCCCTGATAATTTCTCAGTTCTCTACAGAATCTCACCAAATTCCAGAAAAGTCCCTCAAAGTTCCACAAACATCCCACAAAATCTCCCCAGTATCCAACAAAATTCCAGAAAAAATCCCACAAAATTCCCTAAATCTTCTCAAAACACGACCAAATTCTAGAAAAATATCCCACCAAATCTCCACAAATTCCCACAAAATACATGAAAAATCCCTGATAATTCGTCAGTTCTCTACAGAATCTCACCAAATTCCAGAAAAGTCCCTCAAAGTTCAACAAACATCCCACAAATTCTCCCTAATATCCAACAAAATTCCAGGAAAAATCCCACAAAATTCCCTAAATCTTCTCAAAACACGACCAAATTCTAGAAAAATATCCCACCAAATCTCCACAAATTCCCACAAAATACATGAGAAATCCCTCAAGATCCCTAAATCGCCTCAATATCCCACAAAATCACACAAAAATCCCACAAAACCTCCACAAGTTTCCACAAAATCTAAGAAAAATTCCTCAAAATTCTTCAAGTCTCCTCAGAATCCCACACAATTCCAGAAAAAACACACATAATTCCAGAGAAGTCCCACAAAACTCCCTCAATCATTTCAAAACCCTACCAATTCACAGGAATGTCCCACAAAATCTCCAATTCCCAGAACATCCCACAGAAATCCCACAAAAATCCCTAAATCTTCTGAAAACTCGACCAAATTTCTGAAACGCCCCATAAAATCAGCACAGTTTCCCACAAAATTCAAGAAAAAACACCACAAAATTCCCTAAATCTTTTCAAAATACCACAAAATTCTTGAAAAGCCCCACCAAATTCCAGAAACATCCCACAAAATGTCCTCAATACCCAACAAAATCCCAGAAAAGTCCCACAAAATTCCCTAAATCTTCTCAAAACTCTACCAAATTCTTGAAAAATCCCACAGAATCTCCACAAATTCCCAGAGAATACATGAAAAATCCCTGATAATTCGTCAGTTCTCTACAGAATCTCACCAAATTCCAGAAAAGTCCCTCAAAGTTCCACAAACATCCCACAAATTCTCCTCAATATCCATCAAAATTCAAGAAAAATCCCACAAAATTCTCTAAATCTTCTCAAAACACGGCCAAAATCCTCAAAAATCCCACCGAATCTCCACCAATTCCCACAGAATACATGAAAAATCCCTGATAATTCGTCAGTTCTCTACAGAATCTCACCAAATTCCTGAAATGTCCCTCAAAGTTCCACAAACATCCCACAAAATGTCCTCAATATCCAACAAAATTCCAGAAAAATCACAAAAAATTCCCTAAATCTTCTCAAAACACGGCCAAAATCCTCAAAAATCCCACCGAATCTCCACAAATTCCCACAGAATACATGAAAAATCCCTGATAATTTCTCAGTTCTCTACAGAATCTCACCAAATTCCAGAAAAGTCCCTCAAAGTTCCACAAACATCCCACAAAATCTCCCCAGTATCCAACAAAATTCCAGAAAAAATCCCACAAAATTCCCTAAATCTTCTCAAAACACGACCAAATTCTAGAAAAATATCCCACCAAATCTCCACAAATTCCCACAAAATACATGAAAAATCCCTGATAATTCGTCAGTTCTCTACAGAATCTCACCAAATTCCAGAAAAGTCCCTCAAAGTTCCACAAACATCCCACAAATTCTCCCTAATATCCAACAAAATTCCAGGAAAAATCCCACAAAATTCCCTAAATCTTCTCAAAACACGACCAAATTCTAGAAAAATATCCCACCAAATCTCCACAAATTCCCACAAAATACATGAGAAATGCCTCAAGATCCCTAAATCGCCTCAATATCCCACAAAATCACACAAAAATCCCACAAAACCTCCACAAGTTTCCACAAAATCTAAGAAAAATTCCTCAAAATTCTTCAAGTCTCCTCAGAATCCCACACAATTCCAGAAAAAACACACAAAATTCCAGAGAAGTCCCACAAAACTCCCTCAATCATTTCAAAACCCTACCAATTCACAGGAATGTCCCACAAAATCTCCACCAATTCCCAGAACATCCCACAGAAATCCCACAAAAATTTCTAAATCTTCTGAAAACTCGACCAAATTCCAGAAACGCCCCATAAAATCAGCACAGTTTCCCACAAAATTCAAGAAAAAACACCACAAAATTCCCTAAATCTTTTCAAAATACCACAAAATTCTTGAAAAGCCCCACCAAATTCCAGAAACATCCCACAAAATGTCCTCAATACCCAACAAAATCCCAGAAAAGTCCCACAAAATTCCCTAAATCTTCTCAAAACTCTACCAAATTCTTGAAAAATCCCACAGAATCTCCACAAATTCCCACAGAATACATGAAAAATCCCTGATAATTTGTCAGTTCTCTACAGAATCTCACCAAATTCCAGAAAAGTCCCTCAAAGTTCCACAAACATCCCACAAATTCTCCCTAATATCCAACAAAATTCCAGGAAAAATCCCACAAAATTTCCTAAATCTTCTCAAAACACGACCAAATTCTAGAAAAATATCCCACCAAATCTCCACAAATTCCCACAAAATACATGAGAAATCCCTCAAGATCCCTAAATCGCCTCAATATCCCACAAAATCACACAAAAATCCCACAAAACCTCCACAAGTTTCCACAAAATCTAAGAAAAATTCCTCAAAATTCTTCAAGTCTCCTCAAAACCACACAAAGTTCGTGAAAAGGCCCACCAAATTCCAGAAAAATCCCACAGAATCTTCACAAATTCCCACAAAAATCTAAATCAAATTCCTCAAAATTCTTCAAGTCTCCTCAGAATCCCACACAATTCCAGAAAAACCCCACAAAATTCCAGAGAAGTCCCACAAAACTCCCTAAATCATTTCAAAACCCTACCAATTCACAGGAATGTCCCACAAAATCTCCACCAATTCCCAGAACATCCCACAGAAATCCCACAAAAATCCCTAAATCTTCTGAAAACTCGACCAAATTCCAGAAACGCCCCATAAAATCAGCACAGTTTCCCACAAAATTCAAGAAAAAACACCACAAAATTCCCTAAACCTTTTCAAAATACCACAAAATTCTTGAAAAGCCCCACCAAATTCCAGAAACATCCCACAAAATGTCCCCAATACCCAACAAAATCCCAGAAAAATCCCACAAAATTCCCTAAATTTTCTCAAACCACAACCAAAATTCCAGAAAAATCCCACCGAATCTCCACAAATTCCCACAGAATACATGAAAAATCCCTCAAGATCCCTAAATCGCCTCAATATCCCACAAAATCACACAAAAATCCCACAAAACCTCCACAAGTTTCCACAAAATCTAAGAAAAATTCCTCAAAATTCTTCAAGTCTCCTCAGAATCCCACACAATTCCAGAAAAAACACACAAAATTCCAGAGAAGTCCCACAAAACTCCCTCAATCATTTCAAAACCCTACCAATTCACAGGAATGTCCCACAAAATCTCCAATTCCCAGAACATCCCACAGAAATCCCACAAAAATCCCTAAATCTTCTGAAAACTCGACCAAATTTCTGAAACGCCCCATAAAATCAGCACAGTTTCCCACAAAATTCAAGAAAAAACACCACAAAATTCCCTAAATCTTCTCAAAACACGACCAAATTCTAGAAAAATATCCCACCAAATCTCCACAAATTCCCACAAAATATATGAGAAATCCATCAAGATCCCTAAATCGCCGCAAAATACCACAAAATCACACAAAAATCCCACAAAACCTCCACAAGTTTCCACAAAATCTAAGAAAAATTCCTCAAAATTCTTCAAGTCTCCTCAAAACCACACAAAGTTCGTGAAAAGGCCCACCAAATTCCAGAAAAATCCCACAGAATCTTCACAAATTCCCACAAAAATCTAAATCAAATTCCTCAAAATTCTTCAAGTCTCCTCAGAATCCCACACAATTCCAGAAAAACCCCACCAAATTCCAGAGAAGTCCCACAAAACTCCCTAAATCATTTCAAAACCCTACCAATTCACAGGAATGTCCCACAAAATCTCCACCAATTCCCAGAACATCCCACAGATATCCCACAAAAATCCCTAAATCTTCTGAAAACTCGACCAAATTCCAGAAACGCCCCATAAAATCAGCACAGTTTCCCACAAAATTCAAGAAAAAACACCACAAAATTCCCTAAACCTTTTCAAAATACCACAAAATTCTTGAAAAGCCCCACCAAATTCCAGAAACATCCCACAAAATCTCCTCAATACCCAACAAAATCCCAGAAAAATCCCAAAAAATTCCCTAAATTTTCTCAAACCACAACCAAAATTCCAGAAAAATCCCACCGAATCTCCACAAATTCCCACAGAATACATGAAAAATCCCTGATAATTCGTCAGTTCTCTACAGAATCTCACCAAATTCCAGAAAAGTCCCTCAAAGTTCCACAAACATCCCACAAAATCTCCTCAATATCCAACAAAATTCAAGAAAAATCCCACAAAATTCTCTAAATCTTCTCAAAACACGGCCAAATTCAAGAAAAATCCCACCAAATCTCCACAAATTCCCAGAGAATACATGAAAAATCCCTGATAATTCGTCAGTTCTCTACAGAATCTCACCAAATTCCAGAAAAGTCCCTCAAAGTTCCACAAACATCCCACAAATTCTCCCTAATATCCAACAAAATTCCAGGAAAAATCCCACAAAATTCCCTAAATCTTCTCAAAACACGACCAAATTCTAGAAAAATATCCCACCAAATCTCCACAAATTCCCACAAAATACATGAGAAATCCCTCAAGATCCCTAAATCGCCTCAATATCCCACAAAATCACACAAAAATCCCACAAAACCTCCACAAGTTTCCACAAAATCTAAGAAAAATTCCTCAAAATTCTTCAAGTCTCCTCAGAATCCCACACAATTCCAGAAAAAACACACATAATTCCAGAGAAGTCCCACAAAACTCCCTCAATCATTTCAAAACCCTACCAATTCACAGGAATGTCCCACAAAATCTCCAATTCCCAGAACATCCCACAGAAATCCCACAAAAATCCCTAAATCTTCTGAAAACTCGACCAAATTTCTGAAACGCCCCATAAAATCAGCACAGTTTCCCACAAAATTCAAGAAAAAACACCACAAAATTCCCTAAATCTTTTCAAAATACCACAAAATTCTTGAAAAGCCCCACCAAATTCCAGAAACATCCCACAAAATGTCCTCAATACCCAACAAAATCCCAGAAAAGTCCCACAAAATTCCCTAAATCTTCTCAAAACTCTACCAAATTCTTGAAAAATCCCACAGAATCTCCACAAATTCCCAGAGAATACATGAAAAATCCCTGATAATTCGTCAGTTCTCTACAGAATCTCACCAAATTCCAGAAAAGTCCCTCAAAGTTCCACAAACATCCCACAAATTCTCCTCAATATCCATCAAAATTCAAGAAAAATCCCACAAAATTCTCTAAATCTTCTCAAAACACGGCCAAAATCCTCAAAAATCCCACCGAATCTCCACCAATTCCCACAGAATACATGAAAAATCCCTGATAATTCGTCAGTTCTCTACAGAATCTCACCAAATTCCTGAAATGTCCCTCAAAGTTCCACAAACATCCCACAAAATGTCCTCAATATCCAACAAAATTCCAGAAAAATCACAAAAAATTCCCTAAATCTTCTCAAAACACGGCCAAAATCCTCAAAAATCCCACCGAATCTCCACAAATTCCCACAGAATACATGAAAAATCCCTGATAATTTCTCAGTTCTCTACAGAATCTCACCAAATTCCAGAAAAGTCCCTCAAAGTTCCACAAACATCCCACAAAATCTCCCCAGTATCCAACAAAATTCCAGAAAAAATCCCACAAAATTCCCTAAATCTTCTCAAAACACGACCAAATTCTAGAAAAATATCCCACCAAATCTCCACAAATTCCCACAAAATACATGAAAAATCCCTGATAATTCGTCAGTTCTCTACAGAATCTCACCAAATTCCAGAAAAGTCCCTCAAAGTTCCACAAACATCCCACAAATTCTCCCTAATATCCAACAAAATTCCAGGAAAAATCCCACAAAATTTCCTAAATCTTCTCAAAACACGACCAAATTCTAGAAAAATATCCCACCAAATCTCCACAAATTCCCACAAAATACATGAGAAATCCCTCAAGATCCCTAAATCGCCTCAATATCCCACAAAATCACACAAAAATCCCACAAAACCTCCACAAGTTTCCACAAAATCTAAGAAAAATTCCTCAAAATTCTTCAAGTCTCCTCAGAATCCCACACAATTCCAGAAAAAACACACAAAATTCCAGAGAAGTCCCACAAAACTCCCTCAATCATTTCAAAACCCTACCAATTCACAGGAATGTCCCACAAAATCTCCACCAATTCCCAGAACAACCCACAGAAATCCCACAAAAATCCCTAAATCTTCTGAAAACTCGACCAAATTTCTGAAACGCCCCATAAAATCAGCACAGTTTCCCACAAAATTCAAGAAAAAACACCACAAAATTCCCTAAATCTTCTCAAAACACGACCAAATTCTAGAAAAATATCCCACCAAATCTCCACAAATTCCCACAAAATATATGAGAAATCCATCAAGATCCCTAAATCGCCGCAATATACCACAAAATCACACAAAAATCCCACAAAACCTCCACAAGTTTCCACAAAATCTAAGAAAAATTCCTCAAAATTCTTCAAGTCTCCTCAAAACCACACAAAGTTCGTGAAAAGGCCCACCAAATTCCAAAAAAATCCCACAGACTCTCCACAAATTCCCATAAAAATCTAAATCAAATTCCTCAAAATTCTTCAAGTCTCCTCAGAATCCTACACAATTCCAGAAAAAACACACAAAATTCCAGAGAAGTCCCACAAAACTCCCTAAATCATTTCAAAACCCTACCAATTCACAGGAATGTCCCAAAAAATCTCCACCAATTCCCAGAACATCCCACAGAAATCTCAAAAAAATCCCTAAATCTTCTGAAAACTCGACCAAATTCCAGAAACGCCCCATAAAATCAGCACAGTTTCCCACAAAATTCAAGAAAAAACACCACAAAATTCCCAAAATGTTTTCAAAATACCACAAAATTCTTGAAAACGGCCACCAAATTCCAGAAACATCCCACAAAATGTCCTCAATACCCAACAAAATCCCAGAAAAATCACACAAAATTCCCTAAATTTTCTCAAAACACAACCAAAATTCCAGAAAAATCCCACAGAATCTCCACAAATTCCCACAGAATACATGAAAAATCCCTGATAATTTCTCAGTTCTCTACAGAATCTCACCAAATTCCAGAAAAGTCCCTCAAAGTTCCACAAACATCCCACAAAATCTCCCCAGTATCCAACAAAATTCCAGAAAAAATCCCACAAAATTCCCTAAATCTTCTCAAAACACGACCAAATTCTAGAAAAATATCCCACCAAATCTCCACAAATTCCCACAAAATACATGAAAAATCCCTGATAATTCGTCAGTTCTCTACAGAATCTCACCAAATTCCAGAAAAGTCCCTCAAAGTTCAACAAACATCCCACAAATTCTCCCTAATATCCAACAAAATTCCAGGAAAAATCCCACAAAATTCCCTAAATCTTCTCAAAACACGACCAAATTCTAGAAAAATATCCCACCAAATCTCCACAAATTCCCACAAAATACATGAGAAATCCCTCAAGATCCCTAAATCGCCTCAATATCCCACAAAATCACACAAAAATCCCACAAAACCTCCACAAGTTTCCACAAAATCTAAGAAAAATTCCTCAAAATTCTTCAAGTCTCCTCAGAATCCCACACAATTCCAGAAAAAACACACATAATTCCAGAGAAGTCCCACAAAACTCCCTCAATCATTTCAAAACCCTACCAATTCACAGGAATGTCCCACAAAATCTCCAATTCCCAGAACATCCCACAGAAATCCCACAAAAATCCCTAAATCTTCTGAAAACTCGACCAAATTTCTGAAACGCCCCATAAAATCAGCACAGTTTCCCACAAAATTCAAGAAAAAACACCACAAAATTCCCTAAATCTTTTCAAAATACCACAAAATTCTTGAAAAGCCCCACCAAATTCCAGAAACATCCCACAAAATGTCCTCAATACCCAACAAAATCCCAGAAAAGTCCCACAAAATTCCCTAAATCTTCTCAAAACTCTACCAAATTCTTGAAAAATCCCACAGAATCTCCACAAATTCCCAGAGAATACATGAAAAATCCCTGATAATTCGTCAGTTCTCTACAGAATCTCACCAAATTCCAGAAAAGTCCCTCAAAGTTCCACAAACATCCCACAAATTCTCCTCAATATCCATCAAAATTCAAGAAAAATCCCACAAAATTCTCTAAATCTTCTCAAAACACGGCCAAAATCCTCAAAAATCCCACCGAATCTCCACCAATTCCCACAGAATACATGAAAAATCCCTGATAATTCGTCAGTTCTCTACAGAATCTCACCAAATTCCTGAAATGTCCCTCAAAGTTCCACAAACATCCCACAAAATGTCCTCAATATCCAACAAAATTCCAGAAAAATCACAAAAAATTCCCTAAATCTTCTCAAAACACGGCCAAAATCCTCAAAAATCCCACCGAATCTCCACAAATTCCCACAGAATACATGAAAAATCCCTGATAATTTCTCAGTTCTCTACAGAATCTCACCAAATTCCAGAAAAGTCCCTCAAAGTTCCACAAACATCCCACAAAATCTCCCCAGTATCCAACAAAATTCCAGAAAAAATCCCACAAAATTCCCTAAATCTTCTCAAAACACGACCAAATTCTAGAAAAATATCCCACCAAATCTCCACAAATTCCCACAAAATACATGAAAAATCCCTGATAATTCGTCAGTTCTCTACAGAATCTCACCAAATTCCAGAAAAGTCCCTCAAAGTTCCACAAACATCCCACAAATTCTCCCTAATATCCAACAAAATTCCAGGAAAAATCCCACAAAATTCCCTAAATCTTCTCAAAACACGACCAAATTCTAGAAAAATATCCCACCAAATCTCCACAAATTCCCACAAAATACATGAGAAATCCCTCAAGATCCCTAAATCGCCTCAATATCCCACAAAATCACACAAAAATCCCACAAAACCTCCACAAGTTTCCACAAAATCTAAGAAAAATTCCTCAAAATTCTTCAAGTCTCCTCAGAATCCCACACAATTCCAGAAAAAACACACAAAATTCCAGAGAAGTCCCACAAAACTCCCTCAATCATTTCAAAACCCTACCAATTCACAGGAATGTCCCACAAAATCTCCACCAATTCCCAGAACATCCCACAGAAATCCCACAAAAATTTCTAAATCTTCTGAAAACTCGACCAAATTCCAGAAACGCCCCATAAAATCAGCACAGTTTCCCACAAAATTCAAGAAAAAACACCACAAAATTCCCTAAATCTTTTCAAAATACCACAAAATTCTTGAAAAGCCCCACCAAATTCCAGAAACATCCCACAAAATGTCCCCAATACCCAACAAAATCCCAGAAAAGTCCCACAAAATTCCCTAAATCTTCTCAAAACTCTACCAAATTCTTGAAAAATCCCACAGAATCTCCACAAATTCCCACAGAATACATGAAAAATCCCTGATAATTCGTCAGTTCTCTACAGAATCTCACCAAATTCCAGAAAAGTCCCTCAAAGTTCCACAAACATCCCACAAATTCTCCCTAATATCCAACAAAATTCCAGGAAAAATCCCACAAAATTTCCTAAATCTTCTCAAAACACGACCAAATTCTAGAAAAATATCCCACCAAATCTCCACAAATTCCCACAAAATACATGAGAAATCCCTCAAGATCCCTAAATCGCCTCAATATCCCACAAAATCACACAAAAATCCCACAAAACCTCCACAAGTTTCCACAAAATCTAAGAAAAATTCCTCAAAATTCTTCAAGTCTCCTCAGAATCCCACACAATTCCAGAAAAAACACACAAAATTCCAGAGAAGTCCCACAAAACTCCCTCAATCATTTCAAAACCCTACCAATTCACAGGAATGTCCCACAAAATCTCCACCAATTCCCAGAACATCCCACAGAAATCCCACAAAAATCCCTAAATCTTCTGAAAACTCGACCAAATTTCTGAAACGCCCCATAAAATCAGCACAGTTTCCCACAAAATTCAAGAAAAAACACCACAAAATTCCCTAAATCTTCTCAAAACACGACCAAATTCTAGAAAAATATCCCACCAAATCTCCACAAATTCCCACAAAATATATGAGAAATCCATCAAGATCCCTAAATCGCCGCAATATACCACAAAATCACACAAAAATCCCACAAAACCTCCACAAGTTTCCACAAAATCTAAGAAAAATTCCTCAAAATTCTTCAAGTCTCCTCAAAACCACACAAAGTTCGTGAAAAGGCCCACCAAATTCCAAAAAAATCCCACAGACTCTCCACAAATTCCCATAAAAATCTAAATCAAATTCCTCAAAATTCTTCAAGTCTCCTCAGAATCCTACACAATTCCAGAAAAAACACACAAAATTCCAGAGAAGTCCCACAAAACTCCCTAAATCATTTCAAAACCCTACCAATTCACAGGAATGTCCCAAAAAATCTCCACCAATTCCCAGAACATCCCACAGAAATCTCAAAAAAATCCCTAAATCTTCTGAAAACTCGACCAAATTCCAGAAACGCCCCATAAAATCAGCACAGTTTCCCAAAAAATTCAAGAAAAAACACCACAAAATTCCCAAAATGTTTTCAAAATACCACAAAATTCTTGAAAACGGCCACCAAATTCCAGAAACATCCCACAAAATGTCCTCAATACCCAACAAAATCCCAGAAAAATCACACAAAATTCCCTAAATTTTCTCAAAACACAACCAAAATTCCAGAAAAATCCCACAGAATCTCCACAAATTCCCACAGAATACATGAAAAATCCCTGATAATTTCTCAGTTCTCTACAGAATCTCACCAAATTCCAGAAAAGTCCCTCAAAGTTCCACAAACATCCCACAAAATCTCCCCAGTATCCAACAAAATTCCAGAAAAAATCCCACAAAATTCCCTAAATCTTCTCAAAACACGACCAAATTCTAGAAAAATATCCCACCAAATCTCCACAAATTCCCACAAAATACATGAAAAATCCCTGATAATTCGTCAGTTCTCTACAGAATCTCACCAAATTCCAGAAAAGTCCCTCAAAGTTCCACAAACATCCCACAAATTCTCCCTAATATCCAACAAAATTCCAGGAAAAATCCCACAAAATTCCCTAAATCTTCTCAAAACACGACCAAATTCTAGAAAAATATCCCACCAAATCTCCACAAATTCCCACAAAATACATGAGAAATCCCTCAAGATCCCTAAATCGCCTCAATATCCCACAAAATCACACAAAAATCCCACAAAACCTCCACAAGTTTCCACAAAATCTAAGAAAAATTCCTCAAAATTCTTCAAGTCTCCTCAGAATCCCACACAATTCCAGAAAAAACACACAAAATTCCAGAGAAGTCCCACAAAACTCCCTCAATCATTTCAAAACCCTACCAATTCACAGGAATGTCCCACAAAATCTCCACCAATTCCCAGAACATCCCACAGAAATCCCACAAAAATTTCTAAATCTTCTGAAAACTCGACCAAATTCCAGAAACGCCCCATAAAATCAGCACAGTTTCCCACAAAATTCAAGAAAAAACACCACAAAATTCCCTAAATCTTTTCAAAATACCACAAAATTCTTGAAAAGCCCCACCAAATTCCAGAAACATCCCACAAAATGTCCTCAATACCCAACAAAATCCCAGAAAAGTCCCACAAAATTCCCTAAATCTTCTCAAAACTCTACCAAATTCTTGAAAAATCCCACAGAATCTCCACAAATTCCCAGAGAATACATGAAAAATCCCTGATAATTCGTCAGTTCTCTACAGAATCTCACCAAATTCCAGAAAAGTCCCTCAAAGTTCCACAAACATCCCACAAATTCTCCTCAATATCCATCAAAATTCAAGAAAAATCCCACAAAATTCTCTAAATCTTCTCAAAACACGGCCAAAATCCTCAAAAATCCCACCGAATCTCCACAAATTCCCACAGAATACATGAAAAATCCCTGATAATTTCTCAGTTCTCTACAGAATCTCACCAAATTCCAGAAAAGTCCCTCAAAGTTCCACAAACATCCCACAAAATCTCCCCAGTATCCAACAAAATTCCAGAAAAAATCCCACAAAATTCCCTAAATCTTCTCAAAACACGACCAAATTCTAGAAAAATATCCCACCAAATCTCCACAAATTCCCACAAAATACATGAAAAATCCCTGATAATTCGTCAGTTCTCTACAGAATCTCACCAAATTCCAGAAAAGTCCCTCAAAGTTTTACAAACATCCCACAAATTCTCCCTAATATCCAACAAAATTCCAGGAAAAATCCCACAAAATTCCCTAAATCTTCTCAAAACACGACCAAATTCTAGAAAAATATCCCACCAAATCTCCACAAATTCCCACAAAATACATGAGAAATCCCTCAAGATCCCTAAATCTCCTCAATATCCCACAAAATCACACAAAAATCCCACAAAACCTCCACAAGTTTCCACAAAATCTAAGAAAAATTCCTCAAAATTCTTCGTCTCCTCAGAATCCCACACAATTCCAGAAAAAACACACAAAATTCCAGAGAAGTCCCACAAAACTCCCTAAATCATTTCAAAACCCTACCAATTCACAGGAATGTCCCACAAAATCTCCACCAATTCCCAGAACATCCCACAGAAATCCCACAAAAATTTCTAAATCTTCTGAAAACTCGACCAAATTCCAGAAACGCCCCATAAAATCAGCACAGTTTCCCACAAAATTCAAGAAAAAACACCACAAAATTCCCTAAATCTTTTCAAAATACCACAAAATTCTTGAAAAGCCCCACCAAATTCCAGAAACATCCCACAAAATGTCCTCAATACCCAACAAAATCCCAGAAAAGTCCCACAAAATTCCCTAAATCTTCTCAAAACTCTACCAAATTCTTGAAAAATCCCACAGAATCTCCACAAATTCCCACAGAATACATGAAAAATCCCTGATAATTCGTCAGTTCTCTACAGAATCTCACCAAATTCCAGAAAAGTCCCTCAAAGTTCCACAAACATCCCACAAATTCTCCTCAATATCCATCAAAATTCAAGAAAAATCCCACAAAATTCTCTAAATCTTCTCAAAACACGGCCAAAATCCTCAAAAATCCCACCGAATCTCCACCAATTCCCACAGAATACATGAAAAATCCCTGATAATTCGTCAGTTCTCTACAGAATCTCACCAAATTCCTGAAATGTCCCTCAAAGTTCCACAAACATCCCACAAAATGTCCTCAATATCCAACAAAATTCCAGAAAAATCACAAAAAATTCCCTAAATCTTCTCAAAACACGGCCAAAATCCTCAAAAATCCCACCGAATCTCCACAAATTCCCACAGAATACATGAAAAATCCCTGATAATTTCTCAGTTCTCTACAGAATCTCACCAAATTCCAGAAAAGTCCCTCAAAGTTCCACAAACATCCCACAAAATCTCCCCAGTATCCAACAAAATTCCAGAAAAAATCCCACAAAATTCCCTAAATCTTCTCAAAACACGACCAAATTCTAGAAAAATATCCCACCAAATCTCCACAAATTCCCACAAAATACATGAAAAATCCCTGATAATTCGTCAGTTCTCTACAGAATCTCACCAAATTCCAGAAAAGTCCCTCAAAGTTCCACAAACATCCCACAAATTCTCCCTAATATCCAACAAAATTCCAGGAAAAATCCCACAAAATTTCCTAAATCTTCTCAAAACACGACCAAATTCTAGAAAAATATCCCACCAAATCTCCACAAATTCCCACAAAATACATGAGAAATCCCTCAAGATCCCTAAATCGCCTCAATATCCCACAAAATCACACAAAAATCCCACAAAACCTCCACAAGTTTCCACAAAATCTAAGAAAAATTCCTCAAAATTCTTCAAGTCTCCTCAGAATCCCACACAATTCCAGAAAAAACACACAAAATTCCAGAGAAGTCCCACAAAACTCCCTCAATCATTTCAAAACCCTACCAATTCACAGGAATGTCCCACAAAATCTCCACCAATTCCCAGAACATCCCACAGAAATCCCACAAAAATCCCTAAATCTTCTGAAAACTCGACCAAATTTCTGAAACGCCCCATAAAATCAGCACAGTTTCCCACAAAATTCAAGAAAAAACACCACAAAATTCCCTAAATCTTCTCAAAACACGACCAAATTCTAGAAAAATATCCCACCAAATCTCCACAAATTCCCACAAAATATATGAGAAATCCATCAAGATCCCTAAATCGCCGCAATATACCACAAAATCACACAAAAATCCCACAAAACCTCCACAAGTTTCCACAAAATCAAAGAAAAATTCCTCAAAATTCTTCAAGTCTCCTCAAAACCACACAAAGTTCGTGAAAAGGCCCACCAAATTCCAAAAAAATCCTACAGACTCTCCACAAATTCCCATAAAAATCTAAATCAAATTCCTCAAAATTCTTCAAGTCTCCTCAGAATCCTACACAATTCCAGAAAAAACACACAAAATTCCAGAGAAGTCCCACAAAACTCCCTAAATCATTTCAAAACCCTACCAATTCACAGGAATGTCCCAAAAAATCTCCACCAATTCCCAGAACATCCCACAGAAATCTCAAAAAAATCCCTAAATCTTCTGAAAACTCGACCAAATTCCAGAAACGCCCCATAAAATCAGCACAGTTTCCCACAAAATTCAAGAAAAAACACCACAAAATTCCCTAAATCTTTTCAAAATACCACAAAATTCTTGAAAACGGCCACCAAATTCCAGAAACATCCCACAAAATGTCCTCAATACCCAACAAAATCCCAGAAAAATCACACAAAATTCCCTAAATTTTCTCAAAACACAACCAAAATTCCAGAAAAATCCCACAGAATCTCCACAAATTCCCAGAGAATACATGAAAAATCCCTGATAATTCGTCAGTTCTCTACAGAATCTCACCAAATTCCAGAAAAGTCCCTCAAAGTTCCACAAACATCCCACAAATTCTCCTCAATATCCATCAAAATTCAAGAAAAATCCCACAAAATTCTCTAAATCTTCTCAAAACACGGCCAAAATCCTCAAAAATCCCACCGAATCTCCACCAATTCCCACAGAATACATGAAAAATCCCTGATAATTCATCAGTTCTCTACAGAATCTCACCAAATTCCTGAAATGTCCCTCAAAGTTCCACAAACATCCCACAAAATGTACTCAATATCCAACAAAATTCCAGAAAAATCACAAAAAATTCCCTAAATCTTCTCAAAACACGGCCAAAATCCTCAAAAATCCTACCGAATCTCCACAAATTCCCACAGAATACATGAAAAATCCCTGATAATTTGTCAGTTCTCTACAGAATCTCACCAAATTCCAGAAAAGTCCCTCAAAGTTCCACAAACATCCCACAAAATCTCCCCAGTATCCAACAAAATTCCAGAAAAAATCCCACAAAATTCCCTAAATCTTCTCAAAACACGACCAAATTCTAGAAAAATATCCCACCAAATCTCCACAAATTCCCACAAAATACATGAAAAATCCCTGATAATTCGTCAGTTCTCTACAGAATCTCACCAAATTCCAGAAAAGTCCCTCAAAGTTCCACAAACATCCCACAAATTCTCCCTAATATCCAACAAAATTCCAGGAAAAATCCCACAAAATTCCCTAAATCTTCTCAAAACACGACCAAATTCTAGAAAAATATCCTACCAAATCTCCACAAATTCCCACAAAATACATGAGAAATCCCTCAAGATCCCTAAATCTCCTCAATATCCCACAAAATCACACAAAAATCCCACAAAACCTCCACAAGTTTCCACAAAATCTAAGAAAAATTCCTCAAAATTCTTCGTCTCCTCAGAATCCCACACAATTCCAGAAAAAACACACAAAATTCCAGAGAAGTCCCACAAAACTCCCTAAATCATTTCAAAACCCTACCAATTCACAGGAATGTCCCACAAAATCTCCACCAATTCCCAGAACATCCCACAGAAATCCCACAAAAATTTCTAAATCTTCTGAAAACTCGACCAAATTCCAGAAACGCCCCATAAAATCAGCACAGTTTCCCACAAAATTCAAGAAAAAACACCACAAAATTCCCTAAATCTTTTCAAAATACCACAAAATTCTTGAAAAGCCCCACCAAATTCCAGAAACATCCCACAAAATGTCCTCAATATCCAACAAAATCCCAGAAAAGTCCCACAAAATTCCCTAAATCTTCTCAAAACTCTACCAAATTCTTGAAAAATCCCACAGAATCTCCACAAATTCCCACAGAATACATGAAAAATCCCTGATAATTCGTCAGTTCTCTACAGAATCTCACCAAATTCCAGAAAAGTCCCTCAAAGTTCCACAAACATCCCACAAATTCTCCCTAATATCCAACAAAATTCCAGGAAAAATCCCACAAAATTTCCTAAATCTTCTCAAAACACGACCAAATTCTAGAAAAATATCCCACCAAATCTCCACAAATTCCCACAAAATACATGAGAAATGCCTCAAGATCCCTAAATCGCCTCAATATCCCACAAAATCACACAAAAATCCCACAAAACCTCCACAAGTTTCCACAAAATCTAAGAAAAATTCCTCAAAATTCTTCAAGTCTCCTCAAAACCACACAAAGTTCGTGAAAAGGCCCACCAAATTCCAGAAAAATCCCACAGAATCTCCACAAATTCCCACAAAATCTAAAACAAATTCCTCAAAATTCTTCAAGTCTCCTCAGAATCCCACACAATTCCAGAAAAAACACACAAAATTCCAGAGAAGTCCCACAAAACTCCCTAAATCATTTCAAAACCCTACCAATTCACAGGAATGTCCCACAAAATCTCCACCAATTCCCAGAACATCCCACAGATATCCCACAAAAATCCCTAAATCTTCTGAAAACTCGACCAAATTCCAGAAACGCCCCATAAAATCAGCACAGTTTCCCACAAAATTCAAGAAAAAACACCACAAAATTCCCAAAATCTTTTCAAAATACCACAAAATTCTTGAAAAGCCCCACCAAATTCCAGAAACATCCCACAAAATGTCCCCAATACCCAACAAAATCCCAGAAAAATCCCACAAAATTCCCTAAAGTTTCTCAAAACACAACCAAAATTCCAGAAAAATCCCACCGAATCTCCACAAATTCCCACAGAATACATGAAAAATCCCTGATAATTCGTCAGTTCTCTACAGAATCTCACCAAATTCCAGAAAAGTCCCTCAAAGTTCCACAAACATCCCACAAAATCTCCTCAATATCCAACAAAATTCAAGAAAAATCCCACAAAATTCTCTAAATCTTCTCAAAACACGGCCAAATTCAAGAAAAATCCCACCAAATCTCCACAAATTCCCAGAGAATACATGAAAAATCCCTGAAAATTCGTCAGTTCTCTACAGAATCTCACCAAATTCCAGAAAAGTCCCTCAAAGTTCCACAAACATCCCACAAATTCTCCCTAATATCCAACAAAATTCCAGGAAAAATCCCACATAATTCCCTAAATCTTCTCAAAACACGACCAAATTCTAGAAAAATATCCCACCAAATCTCCACAAATTCCCACAAAATACATGAGAAATCCCTCAAGATCCCTAAATCGCCTCAATATCCCACAAAATCACACAAAAATCCCACAAAACCTCCACAAGTTTCCACAAAATCTAAGAAAAATTCCTCAAAATTCTTCAAGTCTCCTCAGAATCCCACACAATTCCAGAAAAAACACACAAAATTCCAGAGAAGTCCCACAAAACTCCCTAAATCATTTCAAAACCTTACCAATTCACAGGAATGTCCCACAAAATCTCCACCAATTCCCAGAACATCCCACAAAAATCCCACAAAAATCCCTAAATCTTCTGAAAACTCGACCAAATTCCAGAAACGCCCCATAAAATCAGCACAGTTTCCCACAAAATTCAAGAAAAAACACCACAAAATTCCCAAAATCTTTTCAAAATACCACAAAATTCTTGAAAAGCCCCACCAAATTCCAAAAACATCCCACAAAATGTCCTCAATATCCAACAAAATCCCAGAAAAATCACACAAAATTCCCTAAATCTTCTCAAAACTCTACCAAATTCCAGAAAAATCCCACCAAATCTCCACAAATTCCCACAGAATACGTGAAAAATCCCTGATAATTTGTCAGTTCTCTACAGAATCTCACCAAATTCCAGAAAAGTCCCTCAAAGTTCCACAAACATCCCACAAAATCTCCTCAATATCCAACAAAATTCAAGAAAAATCCCACAAAATTCTCTAAATCTTCTCAAAACACGGCCAAAATGCACAAAAATCCCACCAAATCTCCACAAATTCCCACAGAATACATGAAAAATCCCTGATAATTCGTCAGTTCTCTACAGAATCTCACCAAATTCCAGAAAAGTAACTCAAAGTTCCACAAGCATCCCACAAAATCTCCCTAATATCCAACAAAATTCCAGGAAAAATCTCACAAAATTACCTAAATCTTCTGAAAACTTGACCAAATTCCAGAAACGCCCCATAAAATCAGCACAGTTTCCCACAAAATTCAAGAAAAAACACCAGAAAATTCCCTAAATCTTCTCAAAACACAACCAAATTCTAGAAAATTATCCCACCAAATCTCCACCAATTCCCACAAAATACATGAGAAATCCCTCAAGATCCCTAAATCGCCTCAATATCCCACAAAATCACACAAAAATCACACAAAACCTCCACAAGTTTCCACAAAATCTAAGAAAAACAAATTCCTCAAAATTCTTCAAGTCTCCTCAGAATCCCACACAATTCCAGAAAAACCCCACAAAATTCCAGAGAAGTCCCACAAAACTCCCTAAATCATTTCAAAACCCTACCAATTCACAGGAATGTCCCACAAAATCTCCACCAATTCCCAGAACATCCCACAAAAATCCCACAAAAATCCCTAAATCTTCAGAAAACTCGACCAAATTCCAGAAACGCCCCATAAAATCAGCACAGTTTCCCACAAAATTCAAGAAAAAACACCACAAAATTCCCAAAATCTTTTCAAAATACCACAAAATCCTTGAAAAGCTCCACCAAATTCCAGAAACATCCCACAAAATGTCCTCAATACCCAACAAAATCCCAGAAAAATCCCACAAAATTCCCTAAATTTTCTCACAACATAACCAAAATTCCAGAAAAATCCCACCGAATCTCCACAAATTCCCACAGAATACGTGAAAAATCCCTGATAATTCGTCAGTTCTCTACAGAATCTCACCAAATTCCAGAAAAGTCCCTCAAAGTTCCACAAAACACCCACAAAATCTCCGCAGTATCCAACAAAATTCCAGGAAAAATCCCACAAAATTGCCTAAATCTTCTCAAAACACGACCAAATTCTAGAAAAATATCCCACCAAATCTCCACAAATTCCCACAAAATACATGAAAAATCCCTCAAGATCCCTAAATCGCCTCAATATCCCACAAAATCACACAAAAATCACACAAAACCTCCACAAGTTTCCACAAAATCTAAGAAAAATTCCTCAAAATTCTTCAAGTCTCCTCAAAACCACACAAAGTTCGTGAAAAGGCCCACCAAATTCCAGAAAAATCCCACAGAATCTCCACAAATTCCCACAAAAATCTAAATCAAATTCCTCAAAATTCTTCAAGTCTCCTCAGAATCCCACACAATTCCAGAAAAAACACACAAAATTCCAGAGAAGTCCCACAAAACTCCCTAAATCATTTCAAAACCCTACCAATTCACAGGAATGTCCCACAAAATCTCCACCAATTCCCAGAACATCCCACAAAAATCCCACAAAAATCCCTAAATCTTCTGAAAACTCGACCAAATTCCAGAAACGCCCCATAAAATCAGCACAGTTTCCCACAAAATTCAAGAAAAAACACCACAAAATTCCCTAAACCTTTTCAAAATACCACAAAATTCTTGAAAAGCCCCACCAAATTCCAGAAACATCCCACAAAATCTCCCCAATATCCAACAAAATCCCAGAAAAGTCCCACAAAATTCCCTAAATCTTCTCAAAACTCTACCAAATTCCAGAAAAATCCCACCAAATCTCCACAAATTCCCACAGAATACGTGAAAAATCCCTGATAATTCGTCAGTTCTCTACAGAATCTCACCAAATTCCAGAAAAGTCCCTCAAAGTTCCACAAACATCCCACAAAATCTCCTCAATATCCAACAAAATTCAAGAAAAATCCCACAAAATTCTCTAAATCTTCTCAAAACACGACCAAATTCTAGAAAAATATCCCACCAAATCTCCACAAATTCCCAGAGAATACATGAAAAATCCCTGATAATTCGTCAGTTCTCTACAGAATCTCACCAAATTCCAGAAAAGTCCCTCAAAGTTCCACAAGCATCCCACAAAATCTCCCTAATATCCAAGAAAATTCCAGGAAAAATCTCACAAAATTCCCTAAATCTTCTGAAAACTTGACCAAATTCCAGAAACGCCCAATAAAATCAGCACAGTTTCCCACAAAATTCAAGAAAAAACACCACAAAATTCCCTAAATCTTCTCAAAACACGACCAAATTCTAGAAAATTATCCCACCAAATCTCCACAAATTCCCACAAAATACATGAGAAATCCATCAAGATCCCTAAATCGCCTCAATATTCCACAAAATCACACAAAAATCACACAAAACCTCCACAAGTTTCCACAAAATCTAAGAAAAATTCCTCAAAATTCTTCAAGTCTCCTCAAAACCACACAAAGTTCGTGAAAAGGCCCACCAAATTCCAGAAAAATCCCACAGATTCTCCACAAATTCCCACAAAAATCTAAATCAAATTCCTCAAAATTCTTCAAGTCTCCTCAGAATCCCACACAATTCCAGAAAAACCCCACCAAATTCCAGAGAAGTCCCACAAAACTCCCTAAATCATTTCAAAACCCTACCAATTCACAGGAATGTCCCACAAAATCTCCACCAATTCCCAGAACATCCCACAGAAATCCCACAAAAATCCCTAAATCTTCTGAAAACTCGACCAAATTCCAGAAACGCCCCATAAAATCAGCACAGTTTCCCACAAAATTCAAGAAAAAACACCACAAAATTCCCTAAATCTTTTCAAAATACCACAAAATTCTTGAAAAGCCCCACCAAATTCCCGAAACATCCCACAAAATGTCCTCAATATCCAACAAAATCCCAGAAAAATCACACAAAATTCCCTAAATTTTCTCAAAACATAACCAAAATTCCAGAAAAATCCCACCAAATCTCCACAAATTCCCACAGAATACGTGAAAAATCCCTGATAATTGGTCAGTTCTCTACAGAATCTCACCAAATTCCAGAAAAGTCCCTCAAAGTTCCACAAACATCCCACAAAATCTCCTCAATATCCAACAAAATTCAAGAAAAATCCCACAAAATTCCCTAAATCTTCTCAAAACACGACCAAATTCTAGAAAAATATCCCACCAAATCTCCACAAATTCCCAGAGAATACATGAAAAATCCCTGATAATTCGTCAGTTCTCTACAGAATCTCACCAAATTCCAGAAAAGTCCCTCAAAGTTCCACAAGCATCCCACAAAATCTCCCTAATATCCAAGAAAATTCCAGGAAAAATCTCACAAAATTCCCTAAATCTTCTGAAAACTTGACCAAATTCCAGAAACGCCCAATAAAATCAGCACAGTTTCCCACAAAATTCAAGAAAAAACACCACAAAATTCCCTAAATCTTCTCAAAACATGACCAAATTCTAGAAAATTATCCCACCAAATCTCCACAAATTCCCACAAAATACATGAGAAATCCCTCAAGATCCCTAAATCGCCTCAATATCCCACAAAATCACACAAAAATCCCACAAAACCTCCACAAGTTTCCACAAAATCTAAGAAAAATTCCTCAAAATTCTTCAAGTCTCCTCAGAATCCCACACAATTCCATAAAAAACACACAAAATTCCAGAGAAGTCCCACAAAACTCCCTAAATCATTTCAAAACCCTACCAATTCACAGGAATGTCCCACAAAATCTCCACCAATTCCCAGAACATCCCAAAAAATCTCACAAAAATCCCTAAATCTTCTGAAAACTCGACCAAATTCCAGAAACGCCCCATAAAATCAGCACAGTTTCCCACAAAATTCAAGAAAAAACACCACAAAATTCCCTAAACCTTTTCAAAATACCACAAAATTCTTGAAAAGCCCCAACAAATTCCAGAAACATCCCACAAAATCTCCTCAATATCCAACAAAATCCCAGAAAAGTCCCACAAAATTCCCTAAATCTTCTCAAAACTCTACCAAATTCCAGAAAAATCCCACCGAATCTCCACAAATTCCCACAGAATACGTGAAAAATCCCTGATAATTCGTCAGTTCTCTACAGAATCTCACCAAATTCCTAAAAAGTCCCTCAAAGTTCCAAAAACATCCCACAAAATCTCCTCAATATCCAACAAAATTCAAGAAAAATCCCACAATATTCTCTAAATCTTCTCAAAACACGGCCAAAATCCTCAAAAATCCCACCGAATCTCCACAAATTCCCACAGAATACATGAAAAATCCCTGATAATTTGTCAGTTCTCTACAGAATCTCACCAAATTCCAGAAAAGTCCCTCAAAGTTCCACAAAACACCCACAAAATCTCCGCAGTATCCAACAAAATTCCAGGAAAAATCCCACAAAATTCCCTAAATCTTCCCAAAACACGACCAAATTCTAGAAAAATATCCCACCAAATCTCCACAAATTCCCACAAAATACATGAAAAATCCCTCAAGATCCCTAAATCGCTTCAATATCCCACAAAATCACACAAAAATCCCACAAAACCTCCACAAGTTTCCACAAAATCTAAGAAAAATTCCTCAAAATTCTTCAAGTCTCCTCAAAACCACACAAAGTTCGTGAAAAGGCCCACCAAATTCCAGAAAAATCCCACAGAATCTCCACAAATTCCCACAAAAATCTAAATCAAATTCCTCAAAATTCTTCAAGTCTCCTCAGAATCCCACACAATTCCAGAAAAAACACACAAAATTCCAGAGAAGTCCCACAAAACTCCCTAAATCATTTCAAAACCCTACCAATTCACAGGAATGTCCCACAAAATCTCCACCAATTCCCAGAACATCCCACAAAAATCCCACAAAAATCCCTAAATCTTCAGAAAACTCGACCAAATTCCAGAAACGCCCCATAAAATCAGCACAGTTTCCCACAAAATTCAAGAAAAAACACCACAAAATTCCCAAAATCTTTTCAAAATACCACAAAATCCTTGAAAAGCTCCACCAAATTCCAGAAACAACCCACAAAATGTCCTCAATACCCAACAAAATCCCAGAAAAATCACACAAAATTCCCTAAATCTTCTCAAAACACGGCCAAAATCCACAAAAATCCCACAGAATCTCCGCAAATTCCCACAGAATACGTGAAAAATCCCTGATAATTCGTCAGTTCTCTACAGAATCTCACCAAATTCCACAAAAGTCCCTCAAAGTTCCACAAACATCCCACAAAATCTCCCCAGTATCCAACAAAACTCCAGGAAAAATCCCACAAAATTCCCTAAATCTTCTCAAAACTCTACCAAATTCCAGAAAAATCCCACAGAATCTCCACAAATTCCCAGAGAATACATGAAAAATCCCTGATAATTCGTCAGTTCTCTACAGAATCTCACCAAATTCCAGAAAAGTCCCTCAAAGTTCCACAAAACACCCACAAAATCTCCGCAGTATCCAACAAAATTCCAGGAAAAATCCCACAAAATTCCCTAAATCTTCTCAAAACACGACCAAATTCTAGAAAAATATCCCACCAAATCTCCACAAATTCCCACAAAATACATGAAAAATCCCTCAAGATCCCTAAATCGCCTCAATATCCCACAAAATCACACAAAAATCACACAAAACCTCCACAAGTTTCCACAAAATCTAAGAAAAATTCCTCAAAATTCTTCAAGTCTCCTCAAAACCACACAAAGTTCGTGAAAAGGCCCACCAAATTCCAGAAAAATCCCACAGAATCTCCACAAATTCCCACAAAAATCTAAATCAAATTCCTCAAAATTCTTCAAGTCTCCTCAGAATCCCACACAATTCCAGAAAAAACACACAAAATTCCAGAGAAGTCCCACAAAACTCCCTAAATCATTTCAAAACCCTACCAATTCACAGGAATGTCCCACAAAATCTCCACCAATTCCCAGAACATCCCACAAAAATCCCACAAAAATCCCTAAATCTTCTGAAAACTCGACCAAATTCCAGAAACGCCCCATAAAATCAGCACAGTTTCCCACAAAATTCAAGAAAAAACACCACAAAATTCCCTAAACCTTTTCAAAATACCACAAAATTCTTGAAAAGCCCCACCAAATTCCAGAAACATCCCACAAAATCTCCCCAATATCCAACAAAATCCCAGAAAAGTCCCACAAAATTCCCTAAATCTTCTCAAAACTCTACCAAATTCCAGAAAAATCCCACCAAATCTCCACAAATTCCCACAGAATACGTGAAAAATCCCTGATAATTGGTCAGTTCTCTACAGAATCTCACCAAATTCCAGAAAAGTCCCTCAAAGTTCCACAAACATCCCACAAAATCTCCTCAATATCCAACAAAATTCAAGAAAAATCCCACAAAATTCTCTAAATCTTCTCAAAACACGACCAAATTCTAGAAAAATATCCCACCAAATCTCCACAAATTCCCAGAGAATACATGAAAAATCCCTGATAATTCGTCAGTTCTCTACAGAATCTCACCAAATTCCAGAAAAGTCCCTCAAAGTTCCACAAGCATCCCACAAAATCTCCCTAATATCCAAGAAAATTCCAGGAAAAATCTCACAAAATTCCCTAAATCTTCTGAAAACTTGACCAAATTCCAGAAACGCCCAATAAAATCAGCACAGTTTCCCACAAAATTCAAGAAAAAACACCACAAAATTCCCTAAATCTTCTCAAAACACGACCAAATTCTAGAAAATTATCCCACCAAATCTCCACAAATTCCCACAAAATACATGAGAAATCCATCAAGATCCCTAAATCGCCTCAATATTCCACAAAATCACACAAAAATCACACAAAACCTCCACAAGTTTCCACAAAATCTAAGAAAAATTCCTCAAAATTCTTCAAGTCTCCTCAAAACCACACAAAGTTCGTGAAAAGGCCCACCAAATTCCAGAAAAATCCCACAGATTCTCCACAAATTCCCACAAAAATCTAAATCAAATTCCTCAAAATTCTTCAAGTCTCCTCAGAATCCCACACAATTCCAGAAAAACCCCACCAAATTCCAGAGAAGTCCCACAAAACTCCCTAAATCATTTCAAAACCCTACCAATTCACAGGAATGTCCCACAAAATCTCCACCAATTCCCAGAACATCCCACAGAAATCCCACAAAAATCCCTAAATCTTCTGAAAACTCGACCAAATTCCAGAAACGCCCCATAAAATCAGCACAGTTTCCCACAAAATTCAAGAAAAAACACCACAAAATTCCCTAAATCTTTTCAAAATACCACAAAATTCTTGAAAAGCCCCACCAAATTCCCGAAACATCCCACAAAATGTCCTCAATATCCAACAAAATCCCAGAAAAATCACACAAAATTCCCTAAATTTTCTCAAAACATAACCAAAATTCCAGAAAAATCCCACCAAATCTCCACAAATTCCCACAGAATACGTGAAAAATCCCTGATAATTGGTCAGTTCTCTACAGAATCTCACCAAATTCCAGAAAAGTCCCTCAAAGTTCCACAAACATCCCACAAAATCTCCTCAATATCCAACAAAATTCAAGAAAAATCCCACAAAATTCCCTAAATCTTCTCAAAACACGACCAAATTCTAGAAAAATATCCCACCAAATCTCCACAAATTCCCAGAGAATACATGAAAAATCCCTGATAATTCGTCAGTTCTCTACAGAATCTCACCAAATTCCAGAAAAGTCCCTCAAAGTTCCACAAGCATCCCACAAAATCTCCCTAATATCCAAGAAAATTCCAGGAAAAATCTCACAAAATTCCCTAAATCTTCTGAAAACTTGACCAAATTCCAGAAACGCCCAATAAAATCAGCACAGTTTCCCACAAAATTCAAGAAAAAACACCACAAAATTCCCTAAATCTTCTCAAAACATGACCAAATTCTAGAAAATTATCCCACCAAATCTCCACAAATTCCCACAAAATACATGAGAAATCCCTCAAGATCCCTAAATCGCCTCAATATCCCACAAAATCACACAAAAATCCCACAAAACCTCCACAAGTTTCCACAAAATCTAAGAAAAATTCCTCAAAATTCTTCAAGTCTCCTCAGAATCCCACACAATTCCATAAAAAACACACAAAATTCCAGAGAAGTCCCACAAAACTCCCTAAATCATTTCAAAACCCTACCAATTCACAGGAATGTCCCACAAAATCTCCGCCAATTCCCAGAACATCCCAAAAAATCTCACAAAAATCCCTAAATCTTCTGAAAACTCGACCAAATTCCAGAAACGCCCCATAAAATCAGCACAGTTTCCCACAAAATTCAAGAAAAAACACCACAAAATTCCCTAAACCTTTTCAAAATACCACAAAATTCTTGAAAAGCCCCAACAAATTCCAGAAACATCCCACAAAATCTCCTCAATATCCAACAAAATCCCAGAAAAGTCCCACAAAATTCCCTAAATCTTCTCAAAACTCTACCAAATTCCAGAAAAATCCCACCGAATCTCCACAAATTCCCACAGAATACGTGAAAAATCCCTGATAATTCGTCAGTTCTCTACAGAATCTCACCAAATTCCTAAAAAGTCCCTCAAAGTTCCAAAAACATCCCACAAAATCTCCTCAATATCCAACAAAATTCAAGAAAAATCCCACAATATTCTCTAAATCTTCTCAAAACACGGCCAAAATCCTCAAAAATCCCACCGAATCTCCACAAATTCCCACAGAATACATGAAAAATCCCTGATAATTCGTCAGTTCTCTACAGAATCTCACCAAATTCCAGAAAAGTCCCTCAAAGTTCCACAAAACACCCACAAAATCTCCGCAGTATCCAACAAAATTCCAGGAAAAATCCCACAAAATTCCCTAAATCTTCCCAAAACACGACCAAATTCTAGAAAAATATCCCACCAAATCTCCACAAATTCCCACAAAATACATGAAAAATCCCTCAAGATCCCTAAATCGCTTCAATATCCCACAAAATCACACAAAAATCCCACAAAACCTCCACAAGTTTCCACAAAATCTAAGAAAAATTCCTCAAAATTCTTCAAGTCTCCTCAAAACCACACAAAGTTCGTGAAAAGGCCCACCAAATTCCAGAAAAATCCCACAGAATCTCCACAAATTCCCACAAAAATCTAAATCAAATTCCTCAAAATTCTTCAAGTCTCCTCAGAATCCCACACAATTCCAGAAAAAACACACAAAATTCCAGAGAAGTCCCACAAAACTCCCTAAATCATTTCAAAACCCTACCAATTCACAGGAATGTCCCACAAAATCTCCACCAATTCCCAGAACATCCCACAAAAATCCCACAAAAATCCCTAAATCTTCTGAAAACTCGACCAAATTCCAGAAACGCCCCATAAAATCAGCACAGTTTCCCACAAAATTCAAGAAAAAACACCACAAAATTCCCTAAACCTTTTCAAAATACCACAAAATTCTTGAAAAGCCCCACCAAATTCCAGAAACATCCCACAAAATCTCCCCAATATCCAACAAAATCCCAGAAAAGTCCCACAAAATTCCCTAAATCTTCTCAAAACTCTACCAAATTCCAGAAAAATCCCACCAAATCTCCACAAATTCCCACAGAATACGTGAAAAATCCCTGATAATTCGTCAGTTCTCTACAGAATCTCACCAAATTCCAGAAAAGTCCCTCAAAGTTCCACAAACATCCCACAAAATCTCCTCAATATCCAACAAAATTCAAGAAAAATCCCACAAAATTCTCTAAATCTTCTCAAAACACGACCAAATTCTAGAAAAATATCCCACCAAATCTCCACAAATTCCCAGAGAATACATGAAAAATCCCTGATAATTCGTCAGTTCTCTACAGAATCTCACCAAATTCCAGAAAAGTCCCTCAAAGTTCCACAAGCATCCCACAAAATCTCCCTAATATCCAAGAAAATTCCAGGAAAAATCTCACAAAATTCCCTAAATCTTCTGAAAACTTGACCAAATTCCAGAAACGCCCAATAAAATCAGCACAGTTTCCCACAAAATTCAAGAAAAAACACCACAAAATTCCCTAAATCTTCTCAAAACACGACCAAATTCTAGAAAATTATCCCACCAAATCTCCACAAATTCCCACAAAATACATGAGAAATCCATCAAGATCCCTAAATCGCCTCAATATCCCACAAAATCACACAAAAATCACACAAAACCTCCACAAGTTTCCACAAAATCTAAGAAAAATTCCTCAAAATTCTTCAAGTCTCCTCAAAACCACACAAAGTTCGTGAAAAGGCCCACCAAATTCCAGAAAAATCCCACAGATTCTCCACAAATTCCCACAAAAATCTAAATCAAATTCCTCAAAATTCTTCAAGTCTCCTCAGAATCCCACACAATTCCAGAAAAACCCCACCAAATTCCAGAGAAGTCCCACAAAACTCCCTAAATCATTTCAAAACCCTACCAATTCACAGGAATGTCCCACAAAATCTCCACCAATTCCCAGAACATCCCACAGAAATCCCACAAAAATCCCTAAATCTTCTGAAAACTCGACCAAATTCCAGAAACGCCCCATAAAATCAGCACAGTTTCCCACAAAATTCAAGAAAAAACACCACAAAATTCCCTAAATCTTTTCAAAATACCACAAAATTCTTGAAAAGCCCCACCAAATTCCCGAAACATCCCACAAAATGTCCTCAATATCCAACAAAATCCCAGAAAAATCACACAAAATTCCCTAAATTTTCTCAAAACATAACCAAAATTCCAGAAAAATCCCACCAAATCTCCACAAATTCCCACAGAATACGTGAAAAATCCCTGATAATTGGTCAGTTCTCTACAGAATCTCACCAAATTCCAGAAAAGTCCCTCAAAGTTCCACAAACATCCCACAAAATCTCCTCAATATCCAACAAAATTCAAGAAAAATCCCACAAAATTCCCTAAATCTTCTCAAAACACGACCAAATTCTAGAAAAATATCCCACCAAATCTCCACAAATTCCCAGAGAATACATGAAAAATCCCTGATAATTCGTCAGTTCTCTACAGAATCTCACCAAATTCCAGAAAAGTCCCTCAAAGTTCCACAAGCATCCCACAAAATCTCCCTAATATCCAAGAAAATTCCAGGAAAAATCTCACAAAATTCCCTAAATCTTCTGAAAACTTGACCAAATTCCAGAAACGCCCAATAAAATCAGCACAGTTTCCCACAAAATTCAAGAAAAAACACCACAAAATTCCCTAAATCTTCTCAAAACATGACCAAATTCTAGAAAATTATCCCACCAAATCTCCACAAATTCCCACAAAATACATGAGAAATCCCTCAAGATCCCTAAATCGCCTCAATATCCCACAAAATCACACAAAAATCCCACAAAACCTCCACAAGTTTCCACAAAATCTAAGAAAAATTCCTCAAAATTCTTCAAGTCTCCTCAGAATCCCACACAATTCCATAAAAAACACACAAAATTCCAGAGAAGTCCCACAAAACTCCCTAAATCATTTCAAAACCCTACCAATTCACAGGAATGTCCCACAAAATCTCCGCCAATTCCCAGAACATCCCAAAAAATCTCACAAAAATCCCTAAATCTTCTGAAAACTCGACCAAATTCCAGAAACGCCCCATAAAATCAGCACAGTTTCCCACAAAATTCAAGAAAAAACACCACAAAATTCCCTAAACCTTTTCAAAATACCACAAAATTCTTGAAAAGCCCCAACAAATTCCAGAAACATCCCACAAAATCTCCTCAATATCCAACAAAATCCCAGAAAAGTCCCACAAAATTCCCTAAATCTTCTCAAAACTCTACCAAATTCTTGAAAAATCCCACAGAATCTCCACAAATTCCCACAGAATACGTGAAAAATCCCTGATAATTCGTCAGTTCTCTACAGAATCTCACCAAATTCCAGAAAAGTCCCTCAAAGTTCCACAAACATCCCACAAAATCTCCTCAATATCCAACAAAATTCAAGAAAAATCCCACAATATTCTCTAAATCTTCTCAAAACACGGCCAAAATCCTCAAAAATCCCACCGAATCTCCACAAATTCCCACAGAATACATGAAAAATCCCTGATAATTCGTCAGTTCTCTACAGAATCTCACCAAATTCCAGAAAAGTCCCTCAAAGTTCCACAAAACACCCACAAAATCTCCGCAGTATCCAACAAAATTCCAGGAAAAATCCCACAAAATTCCCTAAATCTTCCCAAAACACGACCAAATTCTAGAAAAATATCCCACCAAATCTCCACAAATTCCCACAAAATACATGAGAAATCCATCAAGATCCCTAAATCGCTTCAATATCCCACAAAATCACACAAAAATCCCACAAAACCTCCACAAGTTTCCACAAAATCTAAGAAAAATTCCTCAAAATTCTTCAAGTCTCCTCAAAACCACACAAAGTTCGTGAAAAGGCCCACCAAATTCCAGAAAAATCCCACAGAATCTCCACAAATTCCCACAAAAATCTAAATCAAATTCCTCAAAATTCTTCAAGTCTCCTCAGAATCCCACACAATTCCAGAAAAAACACACAAAATTCCAGAGAAGTCCCACAAAACTCCCTAAATCATTTCAAAACCCTACCAATTCACAGGAATGTCCCACAAAATCTCCACCAATTCCCAGAACATCCCACAAAAATCCCACAAAAATCCCTAAATCTTCAGAAAACTCGACCAAATTCCAGAAACGCCCCATAAAATCAGCACAGTTTCCCACAAAATTCAAGAAAAAACACCACAAAATTCCCAAAATCTTTTCAAAATACCACAAAATCCTTGAAAAGCTCCACCAAATTCCAGAAACAACCCACAAAATGTCCTCAATACCCAACAAAATCCCAGAAAAATCACACAAAATTCCCTAAATCTTCTCAAAACACGGCCAAAATCCACAAAAATCCCACAGAATCTCCGCAAATTCCCACAGAATACGTGAAAAATCCCTGATAATTCGTCAGTTCTCTACAGAATCTCACCAAATTCCACAAAAGTCCCTCAAAGTTCCACAAACATCCCACAAAATCTCCCCAGTATCCAACAAAACTCCAGGAAAAATCCCACAAAATTCCCTAAATCTTCTCAAAACTCTACCAAATTCCAGAAAAATCCCACAGAATCTCCACAAATTCCCAGAGAATACATGAAAAATCCCTGATAATTCGTCAGTTCTCTACAGAATCTCACCAAATTCCAGAAAAGTCCCTCAAAGTTCCACAAAACACCCACAAAATCTCCTCAATATCCAACAAAATTCCAGGAAAAATCCCACAAAATTCCCTAAATCTTCTCAAAACACGACCAAATTCTAGAAAAATATCCCACCAAATCTCCACAAAATCCCACAAAATACATGAGAAATCCCTCAAGATCCCTAAATCGCCTCAATATCCCACAAAATCACACAAAAATCACACAAAACCTCCACAAGTTTCCACAAAATCTAAGAAAAATTCCTCAAAATTCTTCAAGTCTCCTCAGAATCCCACACAATTCCAGAAAAAACACACAAAATTCCAGAGAAGTCCCACAAAACTCCCTAAATCATTTCAAACCCTACCAATTCACAGGAATGTCCCACAAAATCTCCACCAATTCCCAGAACATCCCACAAAAATCCCACAAAAATCCCTAAATCTTCTGAAAACTCGACCAAATTCCAGAAACGCCCCATAAAATCAGCACAGTTTCCCACAAAATTCAAGAAAAAACACCACAAAATTCCCTAAATCTTTTCAAAATACCACAAAATTCTTGAAAAGCCCCACCAAATTCCCGAAACATCCCACAAAATGTCCTCAATATCCAACAAAATCCCAGAAAAATCACACAAAATTCCCTAAATCTTCTCAAAACACGGCCAAAATCCACAAAAATCCCACAGAATCTCCACAAATTCCCACAGAATACGTGAAAAATCCCTGATAATTCGTCAGTTCTCTACAGAATCTCACCAAATTCCAGAAAAGTCCCTCAAAGTTCCACAAACATCCCACAAAATCTCCCCAGTATCCAACAAAACTCCAGGAAAAATCCCACAAAATTCCCTAAATCTTCTCAAAACTCTACCAAATTCCAGAAAAATCCCACCAAATCTCCACAAATTCCCACAAAATACATGAAAAATCCCTGATAATTCGTCAGTTCTCTACAGAATCTCACCAAATTCCAGAAAAGTCCCTCAAAGTTCCACAAAACACCCACAAAATCTCTCTAATATCCAACAAAATTCCAGGAAAAATCCCACAAAATTCCCTAAATCTTCTCAAAACACGACCAAATTCTAGAAAAATATCCCACCAAATCTCCACAAAATCCCACAAAATACATGAAAAATCCCTCAAGATCCCTAAATCGCCTCAATATCCCACAAAATCACACAAAAATCACACAAAACCTCCACAAGTTTCCACAAAATCTAAATAAAATTCCTCAAAATTCTTCAAGTCTCTTCAGAATCCCACACAATTCCAGAAAAACCCCGCCAAATTCCAGAGAAGTCCCACAAAACTCCCTAAATCATTTCAAAACCCTACCAATTCACAGGAATGTCCCACAAAATCTCTACCAATTCCCAGAACATCCCACAAAAATCTCACAAAAATCCCTAAATCTTCTGAAAACTCGACCAAATTCCAGAAACGCCCCATAAAATCAGCACAGTTTCCCACAAAATTCAAGAAAAAACACCACAAAATTCCCTAAACCTTTTCAAAATACCACAAAATTCTTGAAAAGCCCCACCAAATTCCAGAAACATCCCACAAAATCTCCTCAATATCCAACAAAATCCCAGAAAAATCACACAAAATTCCCTAAATCTTCTCAAAACACGGCCAAAATCCACAAAAATCCCACAGAATCTCCACAAATTCCCACAGAATACATTAAAAATCCCTGATAATTCGTCAGTTCTCTACAGAATCTCACCAAATTCCAGAAAAGTCCCTCAAAGTTCCACAAACATCCCACAAAATCTCCTCAATATCCAACAAAATTCAAGAAAAATCCCACAAAATTCTCTAAATCTTCTCAAAACACGACCAAATTCTAGAAAAATATCCCACCAAATCTCCACAAATTCCCAGAGAATACATGAAAAATCCCTGATAATTTGTCAGTTCTCTACAGAATCTCACCAAATTCCAGAAAAGTCCCTCAAAGTTCCACAAAACACCCACAAAATCTCCCCAGTATCCAACAAAATTCCAGGAAAAATCCCACAAAATTCCCAAAATCTTCTCAAAACACGACCAAATTCTAGAAAAATATCCCACCAAATCTACACAAATTCCCACAAAATACATGAAAAATCCCTCAAGATCCCTAAATCGCCTCAATATCCCACAAAATCACACAAAAATCCCACAAAACCTCCACAAGTTTCCACAAAATCTAAGAAAAATTCCTCAAAATTCTTCAAGTCTCCTCAAAACCACACAAAGTTCGTGAAAAGGCCCACCAAATTCCAGAAAAAACCCACAGAATCTCCACAAATTCCCACAAAAATCTAAATCAAATTCCTCAAAATTCTTCAAGTCTCCTCAGAATCCCACACAATTCCAGAAAAAACACACAAAATTCCAGAGAAGTCCCACAAAACTCCCTAAATCATTTCAAAACCCTACCAATTCACAGGAATGTCCCACAAAATCTCTACCAATTCCCAGAACATCCCACAAAAATCTCACAAAAATCCCTAAATCTTCTGAAAACTCGACCAAATTCCAGAAACGCCCCATAAAATCAGCACAGTTTCCCACAAAATTCAAGAAAAAACACCACAAAATTCCCTAAATCTTTTCAAAATACCACAAAATTCTTGAAAATCCCCACCAAATTCCAGAAACATCCCACAAAATGTCCTCAATATCCAACAAAATCCCAGAAAAATCACACAAAATTCCCTAAATCTTCTCAAAACTCTACCAAATTCCAGAAAAATCCCACCAAATCTCCACAAATTCCCACAGAATACATGAAAAATCCCTGATAATTTGTCAGTTCTCTACAGAATCTCACCAAATTCCAGAAAAGTCCCTCAAAGTTCCACAAACCACCCACAAAATCTCCCCAATATCCAACAAAATTCCAGGAAAAATCCCACAAAATTCCCTAAATCTTCTCAAAACTCTACCAAATTCCAGAAAAATCCTACCAAATCTCCACAAATTCCCACAAAATACATGAGAAATCCCTCAAGATCCCTAAATCTCCTCAATATCCCACAAAATCACACAAAAATCACACAAAACCTCCACAAGTTTCCACAAAATCTAAGAAAAATTCCTCAAAATTCTTCAAGTCTCCTCAGAATCCCACACAATTCCAGAAAAACCCCACCAAATTCCAGAGAAGTCCCACAAAACTCCCTAAATCATTTCAAAACCCTACCAATTCACAGGAATGTCCCACAAAATCTCCACCAATTCCCAGAACATCCCACAGAAATCCCACAAAAATCCCTAAATCTTCTGAAAACTCGACCAAATTTTAGAAACGCCCCATAAAATCAGCACAGTTTCCCACAAAATTCAAGAAAAAACACCACAAAATTCCCTAAACCTTTTCAAAATACCACAAAATTCTTGAAAAGCCCCAACAAATTCAAGAAACATCCCACAAAATCTCCTCAATATCCAACAAAATCCCAGAAAAATCACACAAAATTCCCTAAATCTTCTCAAAACACGGCCAAAATCCACAAAAATCCCACAGAATCTCCACAAATTCCCACAGAATACGTGAAAAATCCCTGATAATTCGTCAGTTCTCTACAGAATCTCACCAAATTCCAGAAAAGTCCCTCGAAGTTCCACAAACATCCCACAAAATCTCCTCAATATCCAACAAAATTCAAGAAAAATCCCACAAAATTCTCTAAATCTTCTCAAAACACGACCAAATTCTAGAAAAATATCCCACCAAATCTCCACAAATTCCCAGAGAATACATGAAAAATCCCTGATAATTCGTCAGTTCTCTACAGAATCTCACCAAATTCCAGAAAAGTCCCTCAAAGTTCCACAAGCATCCCACAAAATCTCCCTAATATCCAAGAAAATTCCAGGAAAAATCTCACAAAATTCCCTAAATCTTCTGAAAACTTGACCAAATTCCAGAAACGCCCAATAAAATCAGCACAGTTTCCCACAAAATTCAAGAAAAAACACCACAAAATTCCCTAAATCTTCTCAAAACACGACCAAATTCTAGAAAATTATCCCACCAAATCTCCACAAATTCCCACAAAATACATGAGAAATCCCTCAAGATCCCTAAATCGCCTCAATATCCCACAAAATCACACAAAAATCACACAAAACCTCCACAAGTTTCCACAAAATCTAAGAAAAATTCCTCAAAATTCTTCAAGTCTCCTCAAAACCACACAAAGTTCGTGAAAAGGCCCACCAAATTCCAGAAAAATCCCACAGATTCTCCACAAATTCCCACAAAAATCTAAATCAAATTCCTCAAAATTCTTCAAGTCTCCTCAGAATCCCACACAATTCCAGAAAAACCCCACCAAATTCCAGAGAAGTCCCACAAAACTCCCTAAATCATTTCAAAACCCTAACAATTCACAGGAATGTCCCACAAAATCTCTACCAATTCCCAGAACATCCCACAAAAATCTCACAAAAATCCCTAAATCTTCTGAAAACTCGACCAAATTCCAGAAACGCCCCATAAAATCAGCACAGTTTCCCACAAAATTCAAGAAAAAACACCACAAAATTCCCTAAACCTTTTCAAAATACCACAAAATTCTTGAAAAGCCCCAACAAATTCCAGAAACATCCCACAAAATCTCCTCAATATCCAACAAAATCCCAGAAAAATCACACAAAATTCCCTAAATCTTCTCAAAACACGGCCAAAATCCACAAAAATCCCACAGAATCTCCACAAATTCCCAGAGAATACGTGAAAAATCCCTGATAATTCGTCAGTTCTCTACAGAATCTCACCAAATTCCAGAAAAGTCCCTCAAAGTTCCACAAACATCCCACAAAATCTCCTCAATATCCAACAAAATTCAAGAAAAATCCCACAAAATTCTCTAAATCTTCTCAAAACACGACCAAATTCTAGAAAAATATCCCACCAAATCTCCACAAATTCCCACAAAATACATGAGAAATCCCTCAAGATCCCTAAATCGCCTCAATATTCCACAAAATCACACAAAAATCACACAAAACCTCCACAAGTTTCCACAAAATCTAAGAAAAATTCCTCAAAATTCTTCAAGTCTCCTCAAAACCACACAAAGTTCGTGAAAAGGCCCACCAAATTCCAGAAAAATCCCACAGATTCTCCACAAATTCCCACAAAAATCTAAATCAAATTCCTCAAAATTCTTCAAGTCTCCTCAGAATCCCACACAATTCCAGAAAAAACACACCAAATTCCAGAGAAGTCCCACAAAACTCCCTAAATCATTTCAAAACCCTACCAATTCACAGGAATGTCCCACAAAATCTCTACCAATTCCCAGAACATCCCACAAAAATCCCACAAAAATCCCTAAATCTTCTGAAAACTCGACCAAATTCCAGAAACGCCCCATAAAATCAGCACAGTTTCCCACAAAATTCAAGAAAAAACACCACAAAATTCCCTAAACCTTTTCAAAATACCACAAAATTCTTGAAAAGCCCCACCAAATTCCAGAAACATCCCACAAAATGTCCTCAATATCCAACAAAATCCCAGAAAAATCACACAAAATTCCCTAAATCTTCTCAAAACACGGCCAAAATCCTCAAAAATCCCACAGAATCTCCACAAATTCCCACAGAATACATGAAAAATCCCTGATAATTCGTCAGTTCTCTACAGAATCTCACCAAATTCCTAAAAAGTCCCTCAAAGTTCCACAAACATCCCACAAAATCTCCCCAGTATCCAACAAAATTCCAGGAAAAATCCCACAAAATTCCCTAAATCTTCTCAAAACTCTACCAAATTCCAGAAAAATCCCACCAAATCTCCACAAATTCCCACAGAATACATGAAAAATCCCTGATAATTCGTCAGTTCTCTACAGAATCTCACCAAATTCCAGAAAAGTCCCTCAAAGTTCCACAAACATCCCACAAAAATCTCACAAAAATCCCTAACACTTCTGAAAAGTCGACCAAATTCCAGAAACGCCCCATGAAATCAGCACAGTTTCCCACAAAATTCAAGAAAAAACACCACAAAATTCCCTAAACCTTTTCAAAATACCACAAAATTCTTGAAAAGCCCCACCAAATTCCACAAACATCCCACAAAATCTCCTCAATATCCAACAAAATTCAAGAAAAATCCCACAAAATTCTCTAAATCTTCTCAAAACACGGCCAAAATCCTCAAAAATCCCACCGAATCTCCACAAATTCCCACAGAATACATGAAAAATCCCTGATAATTCGTCAGTTCTCTACAGAATCTCACCAAATTCCAGAAAAGTCCCTCAAAGTTCCACAAACATCCCACAAAATCTCCCCAGTATCCAACAAAATTCCAGGAAAAATCCCACAAAATTCTCTAAATCTTCTCAAAACACGACCAAAATCCTCAAAAATCCCACCGAATCTCCACAAATTCCCACAGAATACATGAAAAATCCCTGATAATTCGTCAGTTCTCTACAGAATCTCACCAAATTCCAGAAAAGTCCCTCAAAGTTCCACAAACATCCCACAAAATGTCCTCAATATCCAACAAAATCCCAGAAAAATCACACAAAATTCCCTAAATTTTCTCAAAACACGGCCAAAATCCTCAAAAATCCCACCGAATCTCCACAAATTCCCACAGAATACATGAAAAATCCCTGATAATTTGTCAGTTCTCTACAGAATCTCACCAAATTCCAGAAAAGTCCCTCAAAGTTCCACAAACATCCCACAAAATGTCCTCAATATCCAACAAAATCCCAGAAAAATCACACAAAATTCCCTAAATTTTCTCAAAACACGGCCAAAATCCTCAAAAATCCCACCGAATCTCCACAAATTCCCACAGAATACATGAAAAATCCCTGATAATTTGTCAGTTCTCTACAGAATCTCACCAAATTCCAGAAAAGTCCCTCAAAGTTCCACAAAACACCCACAAAATCTCCCCAGTATCCAACAAAATTCCAGGAAAAATCCCACAAAATTCCCAAAATCTTCTCAAAACACGACCAAATTCTAGAAAAATATCCCACCAAATCTACACAAATTCCCACAAAATACATGAAAAATCCCTCAAGATCCCTAAATCGCCTCAATATCCCACAAAATCACACAAAAATCCCACAAAACCTCCACAAGTTTCCACAAAATCTAAGAAAAATTCCTCAAAATTCTTCAAGTCTCCTCAAAACCACACAAAGTTCGTGAAAAGGCCCACCAAATTCCAGAAAAAACCCACAGAATCTCCACAAATTCCCACAAAAATCTAAATCAAATTCCTCAAAATTCTTCAAGTCTCCTCAGAATCCCACACAATTCCAGAAAAAACACACCAAATTCCAGAGAAGTCCCACAAAACTCCCTAAATCATTTCAAAACCCTACCAATTCACAGGAATGTCCCACAAAATCTCCACCAATTCCCAGAACATCCCACAGAAATCCCACAAAAATCCCTAAATCTTCTGAAAACTCGACCAAATTTTAGAAACGCCCCATAAAATCAGCACAGTTTCCCACAAAATTCAAGAAAAAACACCACAAAATTCCCTAAACCTTTTCAAAATACCACAAAATTCTTGAAAAGCCCCAACAAATTCAAGAAACATCCCACAAAATCTCCTCAATATCCAACAAAATCCCAGAAAAATCACACAAAATTCCCTAAATCTTCTCAAAACACGGCCAAAATCCACAAAAATCCCACAGAATCTCCACAAATTCCCAGAGAATACGTGAAAAATCCCTGATAATTCGTCAGTTCTCTACAGAATCTCACCAAATTCCAGAAAAGTCCCTCAAAGTTCCACAAACATCCCACAAAATCTCCTCAATATCCAACAAAATTCAAGAAAAATCCCACAAAATTCTCTAAATCTTCTCAAAACACGACCAAATTCTAGAAAAATATCCCACCAAATCTCCACAAATTCCCAGAGAATACATGAAAAATCCCTGATAATTCGTCAGTTCTCTACAGAATCTCACCAAATTCCAGAAAAGTCCCTCAAAGTTCCACAAGCATCCCACAAAATCTCCCTAATATCCAAGAAAATTCCAGGAAAAATCTCACAAAATTCCCTAAATCTTCTGAAAACTTGACCAAATTCCAGAAACGCCCAATAAAATCAGCACAGTTTCCCACAAAATTCAAGAAAAAACACCACAAAATTCCCTAAATCTTCTCAAAACACGACCAAATTCTAGAAAATTATCCCACCAAATCTCCACAAATTCCCACAAAATACATGAGAAATCCCTCAAGATCCCTAAATCGCCTCAATATCCCACAAAATCACACAAAAATCACACAAAACCTCCACAAGTTTCCACAAAATCTAAGAAAAATTCCACAAAATTCTTCAAGTCTCCTCAAAACCACATAAAGTTCGTGAAAAGGCCCACCAAATTCCAGAAAAATCCCACAGATTCTCCACAAATTCCCACAAAAATCTAAATCAAATTCCTCAAAATTCTTCAAGTCTCCTCAGAATCCCACACAATTCCAGAAAAACCCCACCAAATTCCAGAGAAGTCCCACAAAACTCCCTAAATCATTTCAAAACCCTACCAATTCACAGGAATGTCCCACAAAATCTCTACCAATTCCCAGAACATCCCACAAAAATCTCACAAAAATCCCTAAATCTTCTGAAAACTCGACCAAATTCCAGAAACGCCCCATAAAATCAGCACAGTTTCCCACAAAATTCAAGAAAAAACACCACAAAATTCCCTAAACCTTTTCAAAATACCACAAAATTCTTGAAAAGCCCCAACAAATTCCAGAAACATCCCACAAAATCTCCTCAATATCCAACAAAATCCCAGAAAAATCACACAAAATTCCCTAAATCTTCTCAAAACACGGCCAAAATCCACAAAAATCCCACAGAATCTCCACAAATTCCCACAGAATACGTGAAAAATCCCTGATAATTCGTCAGTTCTCTACAGAATCTCACCAAATTCCAGAAGAGTCCCTCAAAGTTCCACAAACATCCCACAAAATCTCCTCAATATCCAACAAAATTCAAGAAAAATCCCACAAAATTCTCTAAATCTTCTCAAAACACGACCAAATTCTAGAAAAATATCCCACCAAATCTCCACAAATTCCCACAAAATACATGAGAAATCCCTCAAGATCCCTAAATCGCCTCAATATTCCACAAAATCACACAAAAATCACACAAAACCTCCACAAGTTTCCACAAAATCTAAGAAAAATTCCTCAAAATTCTTCAAGTCTCCTCAAAACCACACAAAGTTCGTGAAAAGGCCCACCAAATTCCAGAAAAATCCCACAGATTCTCCACAAATTCCCACAAAAATCTAAATCAAATTCCTCAAAATTCTTCAAGTCTCCTCAGAATCCCACACAATTCCAGAAAAAACACACCAAATTCCAGAGAAGTCCCACAAAACTCCCTAAATCATTTCAAAACCCTACCAATTCACAGGAATGTCCCACAAAATCTCTACCAATTCCCAGAACATCCCACAAAAATCTCACAAAAATCCCTAAATCTTCTGAAAACTCGACCAAATTCCAGAAACGCCCCATAAAATCAGCACAGTTTCCCACAAAATTCAAGAAAAAACACCACAAAATTCCCTAAACCTTTTCAAAATACCACAAAATTCTTGAAAAGCCCCAACAAATTCAAGAAACATCCCACAAAATCTCCTCAATATCCAACAAAATCCCAGAAAAATCACACAAAATTCCCTAAATCTTCTCAAAACACGGCCAAAATCCACAAAAATCCCACAGAATCTCCACAAATTCCCACAGAATACATGAAAAATCCCTGATAATTCGTCAGTTCTCTACAGAATCTCACCAAATTCCAGAAAAGTCCCTCAAACTTCCACAAACATCCCACAAAATCTCCTCAATATCCAACAAAATTCAAGAAAAATCCCACAAAATTCTCTAAATCTTCTCAAAACACGACCAAATTCTAGAAAAATATCCCACCAAATCTCCACAAATTCCCAGAGAATACATGAAAAATCCCTGATAATTCGTCAGTTCTCTACAGAATCTCACCAAATTCCAGAAAAGTCCCTCAAAGTTCCACAAGCATCCCACAAAATCTCCCTAATATCCAAGAAAATTCCAGGAAAAATCTCACAAAATTCCCTAAATCTTCTGAAAACTTGACCAAATTCCAGAAACGCCCAATAAAATCAGCACAGTTTCCCACAAAATTCAAGAAAAAACACCACAAAATTCCCTAAATCTTCTCAAAACACGACCAAATTCTAGAAAAATATCCTACCAAATCTCCACAAATTCCCACAAAATACATGAGAAATCCCTCAAGATCCCTAAATCGCCTCAATATCCCACAAAATCACACAAAAATCACACAAAACCTCCACAAGTTTCCACAAAATCTAAGAAAAATTCCTCAAAATTCTTCAAGTCTCCTCAAAACCACACAAAGTTCGTGAAAAGGCCCACCAAATTCCAGAAAAATCCCACAGATTCTCCACAAATTCCCACAAAAATCTAAATCAAATTCCTCAAAATTCTTCAAGTCTCCTCAGAATCCCACACAATTCCAGAAAAACCCCACCAAATTCCAGAGAAGTCCCACAAAACTCCCTAAATCATTTCAAAACCCTACCAATTCACAGGAATGTCCCAAAAAATCTCTACCAATTCCCAGAACATCCCACAAAAATCTCACAAAAATCCCTAAATCTTCTGAAAACTCGACCAAATTCCAGAAACGCCCCATAAAATCAGCACAGTTTCCCACAAAATTCAAGAAAAAACACCACAAAATTCCCTAAATCTTTTCAAAATACCACAAAATTCTTGAAAATTTCCACCAAATTCCAGAAACATCCCACAAAATGACCTCAATATCCAACAAAATCCCAGAAAAATCACACAAAATTCCCTAAATCTTCTCAAAACTCTACCAAATTCCAGAAAAATCCCACCAAATCTCCACAAATTCCCACAGAATACATGAAAAATCCCTGATAATTTGTCAGTTCTCTACAGAATCTCACCAAATTCCAGAAAAGTCCCTCAAAGTTCCACAAACCACCCACAAAATCTCCCCAATATCCAACAAAATTCCAGGAAAAATCCCACAAAATTCCCTAAATCTTCTCAAAACACGACCAAATTCTAGAAAAATATCCTACCAAATCTCCACAAATTCCCACAAAATACATGAGAAATCCCTCAAGATCCCTAAATCTCCTAAATATCCCACAAAATCACACAAAAATCACACAAAACCTCCACAAGTTTCCACAAAATCTAAGAAAAATTCCTCAAAATTCTTCAAGTCTCCTCAGAATCCCACACAATTCCAGAAAAACCCCACCAAATTCCAGAGAAGTCCCACAAAACTCCCTAAATCATTTCAAAACCCTACCAATTCACAGGAATGTCCCACAAAATCTCCACCAATTCCCAGAACATCCCACAGAAATCCCACAAAAATCCCTAAATCTTCTGAAAACTCGACCAAATTTTAGAAACGCCCCATAAAATCAGCACAGTTTCCCACAAAATTCAAGAAAAAACACCACAAAATTCCCTAAACCTTTTCAAAATACCACAAAATTCTTGAAAAGCCCCAACAAATTCCAGAAACATCCCACAAAATCTCCTCAATATCCAACAAAATCCCAGAAAAATCACACAAAATTCCCTAAATCTTCTCAAAACACGGCCAAAATCCACAAAAATCCCACAGAATCTCCACAAATTCCCAGAGAATACGTGAAAAATCCCTGATAATTCGTCAGTTCTCTACAGAATCTCACCAAATTCCAGAAAAGTCCCTCAAAGTTCCACAAACATCCCACAAAATCTCCTCAATATCCAACAAAATTCAAGAAAAATCCCACAAAATTCTCTAAATCTTCTCAAAACACGACCAAATTCTAGAAAAATATCCCACCAAATCTCCACAAATTCCCACAAAATACATGAGAAATCCCTCAAGATCCCTAAATCGCCTCAATATTCCACAAAATCACACAAAAATCACACAAAACCTCCACAAGTTTCCACAAAATCTAAGAAAAATTCCTCAAAATTCTTCAAGTCTCCTCAAAACCACACAAAGTTCGTGAAAAGGCCCACCAAATTCCAGAAAAATCCCACAGATTCTCCACAAATTCCCACAAAAATCTAAATCAAATTCCTCAAAATTCTTCAAGTCTCCTCAGAATCCCACACAATTCCAGAAAAACCCCACCAAATTCCAGAGAAGTCCCACAAAACTCCCTAAATCATTTCAAAACCCTACCAATTCACAGGAATGTCCCACAAAATCTCTACCAATTCCCAGAACATCCCACAAAAATCTCACAAAAATCCCTAAATCTTCTGAAAACTCGACCAAATTCCAGAAACGCCCCATAAAATCAGCACAGTTTCCCACAAAATTCAAGAAAAAACACCACAAAATTCCCTAAACCTTTTCAAAATACCACAAAATTCTTGAAAAGCCCCAACAAATTCAAGAAACATCCCACAAAATCTCCTCAATATCCAACAAAATCCCAGAAAAATCACACAAAATTCCCTAAATCTTCTCAAAACACGGCCAAAATCCACAAAAATCCCACAGAATCTCCACAAATTCCCACAGAATACATGAAAAATCCCTGATAATTCGTCAGTTCTCTACAGAATCTCACCAAATTCCAGAAAAGTCCCTCAAACTTCCACAAACATCCCACAAAATCTCCTCAATATCCAACAAAATTCAAGAAAAATCCCACAAAATTCTCTAAATCTTCTCAAAACACGACCAAATTCTAGAAAAATATCCCACCAAATCTCCACAAATTCCCAGAGAATACATGAAAAATCCCTGATAATTCGTCAGTTCTCTACAGAATCTCACCAAATTCCAGAAAAGTCCCTCAAAGTTCCACAAGCATCCCACAAAATCTCCCTAATATCCAAGAAAATTCCAGGAAAAATCTCACAAAATTCCCTAAATCTTCTGAAAACTTGACCAAATTCCAGAAACGCCCAATAAAATCAGCACAGTTTCCCACAAAATTCAAGAAAAAACACCACAAAATTCCCTAAATCTTCTCAAAACACGACCAAATTCTAGAAAAATATCCTACCAAATCTCCACAAATTCCCACAAAATACATGAGAAATCCCTCAAGATCCCTAAATCGCCTCAATATCCCACAAAATCACACAAAAATCACACAAAACCTCCACAAGTTTCCACAAAATCTAAGAAAAATTCCTCAAAATTCTTCAAGTCTCCTCAAAACCACACAAAGTTCGTGAAAAGGCCCACCAAATTCCAGAAAAATCCCACAGATTCTCCACAAATTCCCACAAAAATCTAAATCAAATTCCTCAAAATTCTTCAAGTCTCCTCAGAATCCCACACAATTCCAGAAAAACCCCACCAAATTCCAGAGAAGTCCCACAAAACTCCCTAAATCATTTCAAAACCCTACCAATTCACAGGAATGTCCCACAAAATCTCTACCAATTCCCAGAACATCCCACAAAAATCTCACAAAAATCCCTAAATCTTCTGAAAACTCGACCAAATTCCAGAAACGCCCCATAAAATCAGCACAGTTTCCCACAAAATTCAAGAAAAAACACCACAAAATTCCCTAAATCTTTTCAAAATACCACAAAATTCTTGAAAATCCCCACCAAATTCCAGAAACATCCCACAAAATGACCTCAATATCCAACAAAATCCCAGAAAAATCACACAAAATTCCCTAAATCTTCTCAAAACTCTACCAAATTCCAGAAAAATCCCACCAAATCTCCACAAATTCCCACAGAATACATGAAAAATCCCTGATAATTTGTCAGTTCTCTACAGAATCTCACCAAATTCCAGAAAAGTCCCTCAAAGTTCCACAAACCACCCACAAAATCTCCCCAATATCCAACAAAATTCCAGGAAAAATCCCACAAAATTCCCTAAATCTTCTCAAAACACGACCAAATTCTAGAAAAATATCCTACCAAATCTCCACAAATTCCCACAAAATACATGAGAAATCCCTCAAGATCCCTAAATCTCCTAAATATCCCACAAAATCACACAAAAATCACACAAAACCTCCACAAGTTTCCACAAAATCTAAGAAAAATTCCTCAAAATTCTTCAAGTCTCCTCAGAATCCCACACAATTCCAGAAAAACCCCACCAAATTCCAGAGAAGTCCCACAAAACTCCCTAAATCATTTCAAAACCCTACCAATTCACAGGAATGTCCCACAAAATCTCCACCAATTCCCAGAACATCCCACAGAAATCCCACAAAAATCCCTAAATCTTCTGAAAACTCGACCAAATTCCAGAAACGCCCCATAAAATCAGCACAGTTTCCCACAAAATTCAAGAAAAAACACCACAAAATTCCCTAAACCTTTTCAAAATACCACAAAATTCTTGAAAAGCCCCACCAAATTCCAGAAACATCCCACAAAATCTCCTCAATATCCAACAAAATCCCAGAAAAATCACACAAAATTCCCTAAATCTTCTCAAAACACGGCCAAAATCCACAAAAATCCCACAGAATCTCCACAAATTCCCACAGAATACGTGAAAAATCCCTGATAATTCGTCAGTTCTCTACAGAATCTCACCAAATTCCAGAAAAGTCCCTCAAACTTCCACAAACATCCCACAAAATCTCCTCAATATCCAACAAAATTCAAGAAAAATCCCACAAAATTCTCTAAATCTTCTCAAAACACGACCAAAATCCTCAAAAATCCCACCGAATCTCCACAAATTCCCACAGAATACATGAAAAATCCCTGATAATTCGTCAGTTCTCTACAGAATCTCACCAAATTCCAGAAAAGTCCCTCAAAGTTCCACAAACATCCCACAAAATGTCCTCAATACACAACAAAATCCCAGAAAAATCACACAAAATTCCCTAAATTTTCTCAAAACACGGCCAAAATCCTCAAAAATCCCACCGAATCTCCACAAATTCCCACAGAATACATGAAAAATCCCTGATAATTTGTCAGTTCTCTACAGAATCTCACCAAATTCCAGAAAAGTCCCTCAAAGTTCCACAAAACACCCACAAAATCTCCCCAATATCCAACAAAATTCCAGGAAAAATCCCACAAAATTCCCTAAATCTTCTCAAAACACGACCAAATTCTAGAAAAATATCCCACCAAATCTACACAAATTCCCACAAAATACATGAAAAATCCCTCAAGATCCCTAAATCGCCTCAATATCCCACAAAATCACACAAAAATCCCACAAAACCTCCACAAGTTTCCACAAAATCTAAGAAAAATTCCTCAAAATTCTTCAAGTCTCCTCAAAACCACACAAAGTTCGTGAAAAGGCCCACCAAATTCCAGAAAAAACCCACAGAATCTCCACAAATTCCCACAAAAATCTAAATCAAATTCCTCAAAATTCTTCAAGTCTCCTCAGAATCCCACACAATTCCAGAAAAAACACACAAAATTCCAGAGAAGTCCCACAAAACTCCCTAAATCATTTCAAAACCCTACCAATTCACAGGAATGTCCCACAAAATCTCTACCAATTCCCAGAACATCCCACAAAAATCTCACAAAAATCCCTAAATCTTCTGAAAACTCGACCAAATTCCAGAAACGCCCCATAAAATCAGCACAGTTTCCCACAAAATTCAAGAAAAAACACCACAAAATTCCCTAAATCTTTTCAAAATACCACAAAATTCTTGAAAATCCCCACCAAATTCCAGAAACATCCCACAAAATGACCTCAATATCCAACAAAATCCCAGAAAAATCACACAAAATTCCCTAAATCTTCTCAAAACTCTACCAAATTCCAGAAAAATCCCACCAAATCTCCACAAATTCCCACAGAATACATGAAAAATCCCTGATAATTTGTCAGTTCTCTACAGAATCTCACCAAATTCCAGAAAAGTCCCTCAAAGTTCCACAAACCACCCACAAAATCTCCCCAATATCCAACAAAATTCCAGGAAAAATCCCACAAAATTCCCTAAATCTTCTCAAAACACGACCAAATTCTAGAAAAATATCCTACCAAATCTCCACAAATTCCCACAAAATACATGAGAAATCCCTCAAGATCCCTAAATCTCCTCAATATCCCACAAAATCACACAAAAATCCCACAAAACCTCCACAAGTTTCCACAAAATCTAAGAAAAATTCCTCAAAATTCTTCAAGTCTCCTCAGAATCCCACACAATTCCAGAAAAACCCCACCAAATTCCAGAGAAGTCCCACAAAACTCCCTAAATCATTTCAAAACCCTACCAATTCACAGGAATGTCCCACAAAATCTCCACCAATTCCCAGAACATCCCACAGAAATCCCACAAAAATCCCTAAATCTTCTGAAAACTCGACCAAATTTTAGAAACGCCCCATAAAATCAGCACAGTTTCCCACAAAATTCAAGAAAAAACACCACAAAATTCCCTAAAACTTTTCAAAATACCACAAAATTCTTGAAAAGCCCCACCAAATTCCCGAAACATCCCACAAAATGTCCTCAATATCCAACAAAATCACAGAAAAATCACACAAAATTCCCTAAATCTTCTCAAAACACGGCCAAAATCCACAAAAATCCCACAGAATCTCCACAAATTCCCACAGAATACATGAAAAATCCCTGATAATTTGTCAGTTCTCTACAGAATCTCACAAAATTCCTAAAAAGTCCCTCAAAGTTCCACAAACATCCCACAAAATCTCCCCAGTATCCAACAAAATTCCAGGAAAAATCCCACAAAATTCCCTAAATCTTCTCAAAACACGACCAAATTCTAGAAAAATATCCCACCAAATCTCCACAAATTCTTACAGAATACATGAAAAATCCCTGATAATTTGTCAGTTCTCTACAGAATCTCACCAAATTCCAGAAAAGTCCCTCAAAGTTCCACACACCACCCACAAAATCTCCTCAATATCCAACAAAATTCCAAGAAAAATCCCACAAAATTCCCTAAATCTTCTCAAAACACGACCAAATTCTAGAAAAATATCCCACCAAATCTCCACAAAATCCCACAAAATACATGAAAAATCCCTCAAGATCCCTAAATCGCCTCAATATCCCACAAAATCACACAAAAATCACACAAAACCTCCACAAGTTTCCACAAAATCTAAGAAAAATTCCTCAAAATTCTTCAAGTCTCCTCAGAATCCCACACAATTCCAGAAAAAACACACAAAATTCCAGAGAAGTCCCACAAAACTCCCTAAATCATTTCAAAACCCTACCAATTCACAGGAATGTCCCACAAAATCTCCACCAATTCCCAGAACATCCCACAAAAATCCCACAAAAATCCCTAAATCTTCTGAAAACTCGACCAAACTCCAGAAACGCCCCATAAAATCAGCACAGTTTCCCACAAAATTCAAGAAAAAACACCACAAAATTCCCTAAACCTTTTCAAAATACCACAAAATTCTTGAAAAGCCCCAACAAATTCCACAAACATCCCACAAAATGTCCTCAATATCCAACAAAATCCCAGAAAAATCACACAAAATTCCCTAAATCTTCTCAAAACACGGCCAAAATCCACAAAAATCCCACAGAATCTCTGCAAATTCCCACAGAATACGTGAAAAATCCCTGATAATTCGTCAGTTCTCTACAGAATCTCACCAAATTCCAGAAAAGTCCCTCAAAGTTCCACAAACATCCCACAAAATCTCCCCAGTATCCAACAAAACTCCAGGAAAAATCCCACAAAATTCCCTAAATCTTCTCAAAACTCTACCAAATTCCAGAAAAATCCCACCAAATCTCCACAAATTCCCACAGAATACATGAAAAATCCCTGATAATTTGTCAGTTCTCTACAGAATCTCACCAAATTCCAGAAAAGTCCCTCAAAGTTCCACAAACCACCCACAAAATCTCCCCAATATCCAACAAAATTCCAGGAAAAATCCCACAAAATTCCCTAAATCTTCTCAAAACACGACCAAATTCTAGAAAAATATCCCACCAAATCTCCACAAAATCCCACAAAATACATGAAAAATCCCTCAAGATCCCTAAATCGCCTCAATATCCCACAAAATCACACAAAAATCACACAAAACCTCCACAAGTTTCCACAAAATCTAAGAAAAATTCCTCAAAATTCTTCAAGTCTCCTCAAAACCACACAAAGTTCGTGAAAAGGCCCACCAAATTCCAGAAAAATCCCACAGAATCTCCACAAATTCCCATAAAAATCTAAATCAAATTCCTCAAAATTCTTCAAGTCTCCTCAGAATCCCACACAATTCCAGAAAAACCCCACCAAATTCCAGAGAAGTCCCACAAAACTCCCTAAATCATTTCAAAACCCTACCAATTCACAGGAATGTCCCACAAAATCTCTACCAATTCCCAGAACATCCCACAAAAATCTCACAAAAATCCCTAAATCTTCTGAAAACTCGACCAAATTCCAGAAACGCCCCATAAAATCAGCACAGTTTCCCACAAAATTCAAGAAAAAACACCACAAAATTCCCTAAATCTTTTCAAAATACCACAAAATTCTTGAAAAGCCCCACCAAATTCCAGAAACATCCCACAAAATGTCCTCAATATCCAACAAAATCCCAGAAAAATCACACAAAATTCCCTAAATCTTCTCAAAACACGGCCAAAATCCAAAAAAATCCCACAGAATCGCCACAAATTCCCACAGAATACATGAAAAATCCCTGATAATTTGTCAGTTCTCTACAGAATCTCACCAAATTCCAGAAAAGTCCCTCAAAGTTCCACAAACATCCCACAAAATCTCCCCAGTATCCAACAAAACTCCAGGAAAAATCCCACAAAATTCCCTAAATCTTCTCAAAACACGACCAAATTCTAGAAAAATATCCCACCAAATCTCCACAAATTCCCACAAAATACATGAGAAATGCCTCAAGATCCCTAAATCTCCTCAATATCCCACAAAATCACACAAAAATCACCCAAAACCTCCACAAGTTTCCACAAAATCTATGAAAAATTCCTCAAAATTCTTCAAGTCTCCTCAGAATCCCACACAATTCCAGAGAAAACACACAAAATTCCAGAGAAGTCCCACAAAACTCCCTAAATCATTTCAAAACCCTACCAATTCACAGGAATGTCCCACAAAATCTCCACCAATTCCCAGAACATCCCACAAAAATCCCACAAAAATCCCTAAATCTTCTGAAAACTCGACCAAATTCCAGAAACGCCCCATAAAATCAGCACAGTTTCCCACAAAATTCAAGAAAAAACACCACAAAATTCCCTAAATCTTTTCAAAATACCACAAAATTCTTGAAAAGCCCCACCAAATTCCCGAAACATCCCACAAAATGTCCTCAATATCCAACAAAATCCCAGAAAAATCACACAAAATTCCCTAAATTTTCTCAAAACATAACCAAAATTCCAGAAAAATCCCACCAAATCTCCACAAATTCTCACAGAATACGTGAAAAATCCCTGATAATTCGTCAGTTCTCTACAGAATCTCACCAAATTCCAGAAAAGTCCCTCAAAGTTCCACAAACATCCCACAAAATCTCCTCAATATCCAACAAAATTCAAGAAAAATCCCACAAAATTCTCTAAATCTTCTCAAAACACGACCAAATTCTAGAAAAATATCCCACCAAATCTCCACAAATTCCCAGAGAATACATGAAAAATCCCTGATAATTCGTCAGTTCTCTACAGAATCTCACCAAATTCCAGAAAAGTCCCTCAAAGTTCCACAAAACACCCACAAAATCTCCCCAGTATCCAAGAAAATTCCAGGAAAAATCCCACAAAATTCCCTAAATCTTCTCAAAACACGACCAAATTCCAGAAACGCCCAATAAAATCAGCACAGTTTCCCACAAAATTCAAGAAAAAACACCACAAAATTCCCTAAATCTTCTCAAAACACGACCAAATTCTAGAAAATTATCCCACCAAATCTCCACAAATTCCCACAAAATACATGAGAAATCCCTCAAGATCCCTAAATCGCCTCAATATTCCACAAAATCACACAAAAATCACACAAAACCTCCACAAGTTTCCACAAAATCTAAGAAAAATTCCTCAAAATTCTTCAAGTCTCCTCAAAACCACACAAAGTTCGTGAAAAGGCCCACCAAATTCCAGAAAAATCCCACAGATTCTCCACAAATTCCCACAAAAATCTAAATCAAATTCCTCAAAATTCTTCAAGTCTCCTCAGAATCCCACACAATTCCAGAAAAACCCCACCAAATTCCAGAGAAGTCCCACAAAACTCCCTAAATCATTTCAAAACCCTACCAATTCACAGGAATGTCCCACAAAATCTCTACCAATTCCCAGAACATCCCACAAAAATCTCACAAAAATCCCTAAATCTTCTGAAAACTCGACCAAATTCCAGAAACGCCCCATAAAATCAGCACAGTTTCCCACAAAATTCAAGAAAAAACACCACAAAATTCCCTAAACCTTTTCAAAATACCACAAAATTCTTGAAAAGCCCCAACAAATTCAAGAAACATCCCACAAAATCTCCTCAATATCCAACAAAATCCCAGAAAAATCACACAAAATTCCCTAAATCTTCTCAAAACACGGCCAAAATCCACAAAAATCCCACAGAATCTCCACAAATTCCCACAGAATACATGAAAAATCCCTGATAATTCGTCAGTTCTCTACAGAATCTCACCAAATTCCAGAAAAGTCCCTCAAACTTCCACAAACATCCCACAAAATCTCCTCAATATCCAACAAAATTCAAGAAAAATCCCACAAAATTCTCTAAATCTTCTCAAAACACGACCAAATTCTAGAAAAATATCCCACCAAATCTCCACAAATTCCCAGAGAATACATGAAAAATCCCTGATAATTCGTCAGTTCTCTACAGAATCTCACCAAATTCCAGAAAAGTCCCTCAAAGTTCCACAAGCATCCCACAAAATCTCCCTAATATCCAAGAAAATTCCAGGAAAAATCTCACAAAATTCCCTAAATCTTCTGAAAACTTGACCAAATTCCAGAAACGCCCAATAAAATCAGCACAGTTTCCCACAAAATTCAAGAAAAAACACCACAAAATTCCCTAAATCTTCTCAAAACACGACCAAATTCTAGAAAAATATCCTACCAAATCTCCACAAATTCCCACAAAATACATGAGAAATCCCTCAAGATCCCTAAATCGCCTCAATATCCCACAAAATCACACAAAAATCACACAAAACCTCCACAAGTTTCCACAAAATCTAAGAAAAATTCCTCAAAATTCTTCAAGTCTCCTCAAAACCACACAAAGTTCGTGAAAAGGCCCACCAAATTCCAGAAAAATCCCACAGATTCTCCACAAATTCCCACAAAAATCTAAATCAAATTCCTCAAAATTCTTCAAGTCTCCTCAGAATCCCACACAATTCCAGAAAAACCCCACCAAATTCCAGAGAAGTCCCACAAAACTCCCTAAATCATTTCAAAACCCTACCAATTCACAGGAATGTCCCACAAAATCTCTACCAATTCCCAGAACATCCCACAAAAATCTCACAAAAATCCCTAAATCTTCTGAAAACTCGACCAAATTCCAGAAACGCCCCATAAAATCAGCACAGTTTCCCACAAAATTCAAGAAAAAACACCACAAAATTCCCTAAATCTTTTCAAAATACCACAAAATTCTTGAAAATCCCCACCAAATTCCAGAAACATCCCACAAAATGACCTCAATATCCAACAAAATCCCAGAAAAATCACACAAAATTCCCTAAATCTTCTCAAAACTCTACCAAATTCCAGAAAAATCCCACCAAATCTCCACAAATTCCCACAGAATACATGAAAAATCCCTGATAATTTGTCAGTTCTCTACAGAATCTCACCAAATTCCAGAAAAGTCCCTCAAAGTTCCACAAACCACCCACAAAATCTCCCCAATATCCAACAAAATTCCAGGAAAAATCCCACAAAATTCCCTAAATCTTCTCAAAACACGACCAAATTCTAGAAAAATATCCTACCAAATCTCCACAAATTCCCACAAAATACATGAGAAATCCCTCAAGATCCCTAAATCTCCTAAATATCCCACAAAATCACACAAAAATCACACAAAACCTCCACAAGTTTCCACAAAATCTAAGAAAAATTCCTCAAAATTCTTCAAGTCTCCTCAGAATCCCACACAATTCCAGAAAAACCCCACCAAATTCCAGAGAAGTCCCACAAAACTCCCTAAATCATTTCAAAACCCTACCAATTCACAGGAATGTCCCACAAAATCTCCACCAATTCCCAGAACATCCCACAGAAATCCCACAAAAATCCCTAAATCTTCTGAAAACTCGACCAAATTCCAGAAACGCCCCATAAAATCAGCACAGTTTCCCACAAAATTCAAGAAAAAACACCACAAAATTCCCTAAACCTTTTCAAAATACCACAAAATTCTTGAAAAGCCCCACCAAATTCCAGAAACATCCCACAAAATCTCCTCAATATCCAACAAAATCCCAGAAAAATCACACAAAATTCCCTAAATCTTCTCAAAACACGGCCAAAATCCACAAAAATCCCACAGAATCTCCACAAATTCCCACAGAATACGTGAAAAATCCCTGATAATTCGTCAGTTCTCTACAGAATCTCACCAAATTCCAGAAAAGTCCCTCAAACTTCCACAAACATCCCACAAAATCTCCTCAATATCCAACAAAATTCAAGAAAAATCCCACAAAATTCTCTAAATCTTCTCAAAACACGACCAAATTCTAGAAAAATATCCCACCAAATCTCCACAAATTCCCAGAGAATACATGAAAAATCCCTGATAATTCGTCAGTTCTCTACAGAATCTCACCAAATTCCAGAAAAGTCCCTCAAAGTTCCACAAGCATCCCACAAAATCTCCCTAATATCCAAGAAAATTCCAGGAAAAATCTCACAAAATTCCCTAAATCTTCTGAAAACTTGACCAAATTCCAGAAACGCCCAATAAAATCAGCACAGTTTCCCACAAAATTCAAGAAAAAACACCACAAAATTCCCTAAATCTTCTCAAAACACGACCAAATTCTAGAAAATTATCCCACCAAATCTCCACAAATTCCCACAAAATACATGAGAAATCCCTCAAGATCCCTAAATCGCCTCAATATCCCACAAAATCACACAAAAATCACACAAAACCTCCACAAGTTTCCACAAAATCTAAGAAAAATTCCTCAAAATTCTTCAAGTCTCCTCAAAACCACACAAAGTTCGTGAAAAGGCCCACCAAATTCCAGAAAAATCCCACAGATTCTCCACAAATTCCCACAAAAATCTAAATCAAATTCCTCAAAATTCTTCAAGTCTCCTCAGAATCCCACACAATTCCAGAAAAACCCCACCAAATTCCAGAGAAGTCCCACAAAACTCCCTAAATCATTTCAAAACCCTACCAATTCACAGGAATGTCCCACAAAATCTCTACCAATTCCCAGAACATCCCACAAAAATCTCACAAAAATCCCTAAATCTTCTGAAAACTCGACCAAATTCCAGAAACGCCCCATAAAATCAGCACAGTTTCCCACAAAATTCAAGAAAAAACACCACAAAATTCCCTAAACCTTTTCAAAATACCACAAAATTCTTGAAAAGCCCCAACAAATTCCAGAAACATCCCACAAAATCTCCTCAATATCCAACAAAATCCCAGAAAAATCACACAAAATTCCCTAAATCTTCTCAAAACACGGCCAAAATCCACAAAAATCCCACAGAATCTCCACAAATTCCCACAGAATACGTGAAAAATCCCTGATAATTCGTCAGTTCTCTACAGAATCTCACCAAATTCCAGAAAAGTCCCTCAAAGTTCCACAAACATCCCACAAAATCTCCTCAATATCCAACAAAATTCAAGAAAAATCCCACAAAATTCTCTAAATCTTCTCAAAACACGACCAAAATCCTCAAAAATCCCACCGAATCTCCACAAATTCCCACAGAATACATGAAAAATCCCTGATAATTCGTCAGTTCTCTACAGAATCTCACCAAATTCCAGAAAAGTCCCTCAAAGTTCCACAAACATCCCACAAAATGTCCTCAATACACAACAAAATCCCAGAAAAATCACACAAAATTCCCTAAATTTTCTCAAAACACGGCCAAAATCCTCAAAAATCCCACCGAATCTCCACAAATTCCCACAGAATACATGAAAAATCCCTGATAATTTGTCAGTTCTCTACAGAATCTCACCAAATTCCAGAAAAGTCCCTCAAAGTTCCACGAAACACCCACAAAATCTCCCCAATATCCAACAAAATTCCAGGAAAAATCCCACAAAATTCCCTAAATCTTCTCAAAACACGACCAAATTCTAGAAAAATATCCCACCAAATCTACACAAATTCCCACAAAATACATGAAAAATCCCTCAAGATCCCTAAATCGCCTCAATATCCCACAAAATCACACAAAAAACCCACAAAACCTCCACAAGTTTCCACAAAATCTAAGAAAAATTCCTCAAAATTCTTCAAGTCTCCTCAAAACCACACAAAGTTCGTGAAAAGGCCCACCAAATTCCAGAAAAAACCCACAGAATCTCCACAAATTCCCACAAAAATCTAAATCAAATTCCTCAAAATTCTTCAAGTCTCCTCAGAATCCCACACAATTCCAGAAAAAACACACAAAATTCCAGAGAAGTCCCACAAAACTCCCTAAATCATTTCAAAACCCTACCAATTCACAGGAATGTCCCACAAAATCTCTACCAATTCCCAGAACATCCCACAAAAATCTCACAAAAATCCCTAAATCTTCTGAAAACTCGACCAAATTCCAGAAACGCCCCATAAAATCAGCACAGTTTCCCACAAAATTCAAGAAAAAACACCACAAAATTCCCTAAATCTTTTCAAAATACCACAAAATTCTTGAAAATCCCCACCAAATTCCAGAAACATCCCACAAAATGACCTCAATATCCAACAAAATCCCAGAAAAATCACACAAAATTCCCTAAATCTTCTCAAAACTCTACCAAATTCCAGAAAAATCCCACCAAATCTCCACAAATTCCCACAGAATACATGAAAAATCCCTGATAATTTGTCAGTTCTCTACAGAATCTCACCAAATTCCAGAAAAGTCCCTCAAAGTTCCACAAACCACCCACAAAATCTCCCCAATATCCAACAAAATTCCAGGAAAAATCCCACAAAATTCCCTAAATCTTCTCAAAACACGACCAAATTCTAGAAAAATATCCTACCAAATCTCCACAAATTCCCACAAAATACATGAGAAATCCCTCAAGATCCCTAAATCTCCTCAATATCCCACAAAATCACACAAAAATCCCACAAAACCTCCACAAGTTTCCACAAAATCTAAGAAAAATTCCTCAAAATTCTTCAAGTCTCCTCAGAATCCCACACAATTCCAGAAAAACCCCACCAAATTCCAGAGAAGTCCCACAAAACTCCCTAAATCATTTCAAAACCCTACCAATTCACAGGAATGTCCCACAAAATCTCCACCAATTCCCAGAACATCCCACAGAAATCCCACAAAAATCCCTAAATCTTCTGAAAACTCGACCAAATTTTAGAAACGCCCCATAAAATCAGCACAGTTTCCCACAAAATTCAAGAAAAAACACCACAAAATTCCCTAAAACTTTTCAAAATACCACAAAATTCTTGAAAAGCCCCACCAAATTCCCGAAACATCCCACAAAATGTCCTCAATATCCAACAAAATCCCAGAAAAATCACACAAAATTCCCTAAATCTTCTCAAAACACGGCCAAAATCCACAAAAATCCCACAGAATCTCCACAAATTCCCACAGAATACATGAAAAATCCCTGATAATTTGTCAGTTCTCTACAGAATCTCACAAAATTCCTAAAAAGTCCCTCAAAGTTCCACAAACATCCCACAAAATCTCCCCAGTATCCAACAAAATTCCAGGAAAAATCCCACAAAATTCCCTAAATCTTCTCAAAACACGACCAAATTCTAGAAAAATATCCCACCAAATCTCCACAAATTCTTACAGAATACATGAAAAATCCCTGATAATTTGTCAGTTCTCTACAGAATCTCACCAAATTCCAGAAAAGTCCCTCAAAGTTCCACACACCACCCACAAAATCTCCTCAATATCCAACAAAATTCCAAGAAAAATCCCACAAAATTCCCTAAATCTTCTCAAAACACGACCAAATTCTAGAAAAATATCCCACCAAATCTCCACAAAATCCCACAAAATACATGAAAAATCCCTCAAGATCCCTAAATCGCCTCAATATCCCACAAAATCACACAAAAATCACACAAAACCTCCACAAGTTTCCACAAAATCTAAGAAAAATTCCTCAAAATTCTTCAAGTCTCCTCAGAATCCCACACAATTCCAGAAAAAACACACAAAATTCCAGAGAAGTCCCACAAAACTCCCTAAATCATTTCAAAACCCTACCAATTCACAGGAATGTCCCACAAAATCTCCACCAATTCCCAGAACATCCCACAAAAATCCCACAAAAATCCCTAAATCTTCTGAAAACTCGACCAAACTCCAGAAACGCCCCATAAAATCAGCACAGTTTCCCACAAAATTCAAGAAAAAACACCACAAAATTCCCTAAACCTTTTCAAAATACCACAAAATTCTTGAAAAGCCCCAACAAATTCCACAAACATCCCACAAAATGTCCTCAATATCCAACAAAATCCCAGAAAAATCACACAAAATTCCCTAAATCTTCTCAAAACACGGCCAAAATCCACAAAAATCCCACAGAATCTCTGCAAATTCCCACAGAATACGTGAAAAATCCCTGATAATTCGTCAGTTCTCTACAGAATCTCACCAAATTCCAGAAAAGTCCCTCAAAGTTCCACAAACATCCCACAAAATCTCCCCAGTATCCAACAAAACTCCAGGAAAAATCCCACAAAATTCCCTAAATCTTCTCAAAACTCTACCAAATTCCAGAAAAATCCCACCAAATCTCCACAAATTCCCACAGAATACATGAAAAATCCCTGATAATTTGTCAGTTCTCTACAGAATCTCACCAAATTCCAGAAAAGTCCCTCAAAGTTCCACAAACCACCCACAAAATCTCCCCAATATCCAACAAAATTCCAGGAAAAATCCCACAAAATTCCCTAAATCTTCTCAAAACACGACCAAATTCTAGAAAAATATCCCACCAAATCTCCACAAAATCCCACAAAATACATGAAAAATCCCTCAAGATCCCTAAATCGCCTCAATATCCCACAAAATCACACAAAAATCACACAAAACCTCCACAAGTTTCCACAAAATCTAAGAAAAATTCCTCAAAATTCTTCAAGTCTCCTCAAAACCACACAAAGTTCGTGAAAAGGCCCACCAAATTCCAGAAAAATCCCACAGAATCTCCACAAATTCCCATAAAAATCTAAATCAAATTCCTCAAAATTCTTCAAGTCTCCTCAGAATCCCACACAATTCCAGAAAAACCCCACCAAATTACAGAGAAGTCCCACAAAACTCCCTAAATCATTTCAAAACCCTACCAATTCACAGGAATGTCCCACAAAATCTCTACCAATTCCCAGAACATCCCACAAAAATCTCACAAAAATCCCTAAATCTTCTGAAAACTCGACCAAATTCCAGAAACGCCCCATAAAATCAGCACAGTTTCCCACAAAATTCAAGAAAAAACACCACAAAATTCCCTAAATCTTTTCAAAATACCACAAAATTCTTGAAAAGCCCCACCAAATTCCAGAAACATCCCACAAAATGTCCTCAATATCCAACAAAATCCCAGAAAAATCACACAAAATTCCCTAAATCTTCTCAAAACACGGCCAAAATCCAAAAAAATCCCACAGAATCGCCACAAATTCCCACAGAATACATGAAAAATCCCTGATAATTTGTCAGTTCTCTACAGAATCTCACCAAATTCCAGAAAAGTCCCTCAAAGTTCCACAAACATCCCACAAAATCTCCCCAGTATCCAACAAAACTCCAGGAAAAATCCCACAAAATTCCCTAAATCTTCTCAAAACACGACCAAATTCTAGAAAAATATCCCACCAAATCTCCACAAATTCCCACAAAATACATGAGAAATGCCTCAAGATCCCTAAATCTCCTCAATATCCCACAAAATCACACAAAAATCACCCAAAACCTCCACAAGTTTCCACAAAATCTATGAAAAATTCCTCAAAATTCTTCAAGTCTCCTCAGAATCCCACACAATTCCAGAAAAAACACACAAAATTCCAGAGAAGTCCCACAAAACTCCCTAAATCATTTCAAAACCCTACCAATTCACAGGAATGTCCCACAAAATCTCCACCAATTCCCAGAACATCCCACAAAAATCCCACAAAAATCCCTAAATCTTCTGAAAACTCGACCAAATTCCAGAAACGCCCCATAAAATCAGCACAGTTTCCCACAAAATTCAAGAAAAAACACCACAAAATTCCCTAAATCTTTTCAAAATACCACAAAATTCTTGAAAAGCCCCACCAAATTCCCGAAACATCCCACAAAATGTCCTCAATATCCAACAAAATCCCAGAAAAATCACACAAAATTCCCTAAATTTTCTCAAAACATAACCAAAATTCCAGAAAAATCCCACCAAATCTCCACAAATTCTCACAGAATACGTGAAAAATCCCTGATAATTCGTCAGTTCTCTACAGAATCTCACCAAATTCCAGAAAAGTCCCTCAAAGTTCCACAAACATCCCACAAAATCTCCTCAATATCCAACAAAATTCAAGAAAAATCCCACAAAATTCTCTAAATCTTCTCAAAACACGACCAAATTCTAGAAAAATATCCCACCAAATCTCCACAAATTCCCAGAGAATACATGAAAAATCCCTGATAATTCGTCAGTTCTCTACAGAATCTCACCAAATTCCAGAAAAGTCCCTCAAAGTTCCACAAAACACCCACAAAATCTCCCCAGTATCCAAGAAAATTCCAGGAAAAATCCCACAAAATTCCCTAAATCTTCTCAAAACACGACCAAATTCCAGAAACGCCCAATAAAATCAGCACAGTTTCCCACAAAATTCAAGAAAAAACACCACAAAATTCCCTAAATCTTCTCAAAACACGACCAAATTCTAGAAAATTATCCCACCAAATCTCCACAAATTCCCACAAAATACATGAGAAATCCCTCAAGATCCCTAAATCGCCTCAATATTCCACAAAATCACACAAAAATCACACAAAACCTCCACAAGTTTCCACAAAATCTAAGAAAAATTCCTCAAAATTCTTCAAGTCTCCTCAAAACCACACAAAGTTCGTGAAAAGGCCCACCAAATTCCAGAAAAATCCCACAGATTCTCCACAAATTCCCACAAAAATCTAAATCAAATTCCTCAAAATTCTTCAAGTCTCCTCAGAATCCCACACAATTCCAGAAAAACCCCACCAAATTCCAGAGAAGTCCCACAAAACTCCCTAAATCATTTCAAAACCCTACCAATTCACAGGAATGTCCCACAAAATCTCTACCAATTCCCAGAACATCCCACAAAAATCTCACAAAAATCCCTAAATCTTCTGAAAACTCGACCAAATTCCAGAAACGCCCCATAAAATCAGCACAGTTTCCCACAAAATTCAAGAAAAAACACCACAAAATTCCCTAAACCTTTTCAAAATACCACAAAATTCTTGAAAAGCCCCAACAAATTCCAGAAACATCCCACAAAATCTCCTCAATATCCAACAAAATCCCAGAAAAATCACACAAAATTCCCTAAATCTTCTCAAAACACGGCCAAAATCCACAAAAATCCCACAGAATCTCCACAAATTCCCACAGAATACGTGAAAAATCCCTGATAATTCGTCAGTTCTCTACAGAATCTCACCAAATTCCAGAAAAGTCCCTCAAAGTTCCACAAACATCCCACAAAATCTCCTCAATATCCAACAAAATTCAAGAAAAATCCCACAAAATTCTCTAAATCTTCTCAAAACACGACCAAATTCTAGAAAAATATCCCACCAAATCTCCACAAATTCCCACAAAATACATGAGAAATCCCTCAAGATCCCTAAATCGCCTCAATATTCCACAAAATCACACAAAAATCACACAAAACCTCCACAAGTTTCCACAAAATCTAAGAAAAATTCCTCAAAATTCTTCAAGTCTCCTCAAAACCACACAAAGTTCGTGAAAAGGCCCACCAAATTCCAGAAAAATCCCACAGATTCTCCACAAATTCCCACAAAAATCTAAATCAAATTCCTCAAAATTCTTCAAGTCTCCTCAGAATCCCACACAATTCCAGAAAAAACACACCAAATTCCAGAGAAGTCCCACAAAACTCCCTAAATCATTTCAAAACCCTACCAATTCACAGGAATGTCCCACAAAATCTCTACCAATTCCCAGAACATCCCACAAAAATCCCACAAAAATCCCTAAATCTTCTGAAAACTCGACCAAATTCCAGAAACGCCCCATAAAATCAGCACAGTTTCCCACAAAATTCAAGAAAAAACACCACAAAATTCCCTAAACCTTTTCAAAATACCACAAAATTCTTGAAAAGCCCCACCAAATTCCAGAAACATCCCACAAAATGTCCTCAATATCCAACAAAATCCCAGAAAAATCACACAAAATTCCCTAAATCTTCTCAAAACACGGCCAAAATCCTCAAAAATCCCACCGAATCTCCACAAATTCCCACAGAATACATGAAAAATCCCTGATAATTCGTCAGTTCTCTACAGAATCTCACCAAATTCCAGAAAAGTCCCTCAAAGTTCCACAAACATCCCACAAAATGTCCTCAATATCCAACAAAATCCCAGAAAAATCACACAAAATTCCCTAAATTTTCTCAAAACACGGCCAAAATCCTCAAAAATCCCACCGAATCTCCACAAATTCCCACAGAATACATGAAAAATCCCTGATAATTTGTCAGTTCTCTACAGAATCTCACCAAATTCCAGAAAAGTCCCTCAAAGTTCCACAAAACACCCACAAAATCTCCCCAGTATCCAACAAAATTCCAGGAAAAATCCCACAAAATTCCCTAAATCTTCTCAAAACTCTACCAAATTCTAGAAAAATATCCCACCAAATCTCCACAAATTCCCACAGAATACATGAAAAATCCCTGATAATTCGTCAGTTCTCTACAGAATCTCACCAAATACCAGAAAAGTCCCCCAAAGTTCCACAAGCCTCCCACAAAATCTCCCTAATATCCAACAAAATTCCAGGAAAAATCTCACACAATTCCCTAAATCTTCTGAAAACTTGACCAAATTCCAGAAACGCCCCATAAAATCAGCACAGTTTCCCACAAAATTCAAGAAAAAACACCACAAAATTCCCTAAACCTTTTCAAAATACCACAAAATTCTAGAAAATTATCCCACCAAATCTCCACAAATTCCCACAAAATACATGAGAAATCCCTCAAGATCCCTAAATCGCCTCAATATCCCACAAAATCACACAAAAATCACACAAAACCTCCACAAGTTTCCACAAAATCTAAGAAAAATTCCTCAAAATTCTTCAAGTCTCCTCAGAATCCCACACAATTCCAGAAAACCACACAAAATTCCAGAGAAGTCCCACAAAACTCCCTAAATCATTTCAAACCCTACCAATTCACAGGAATGTCCCACAAAATCTCCACCAATTCCCAGAACATCCCACAAAAATCCCACAAAAATCCCTAAATCTTCTGAAAACTCGACCAAATTCCAGAAACGCCCCATAAAATCAGCACAGTTTCCCACAAAATTCAAGAAAAAACACCACAAAATTCCCTAAATCTTTTCAAAATACCACAAAATTCTTGAAAAACCCCACCAAATTCCAGAAACATCCCACAAAATTTCCTCAATACCCAACAAAATCCCAGAAAAATCACACAAAATTCCCTAAATCTTCTCAAAACATGGCCAAAATCCACAAAAATCCCACCAAATCTCCACAAATTCCCACAGAATACATGACAAATCCCTGATAATTCGTCAGTTCTGTACAGAATCTCACCAAATTCCTAAAAAGTCCCTCAAAGTTCCACAAACATCCCACAAAATCTCCCCGGAATCCAATAAAATTCCAGGAAAAATCCCACAAAATTCCCTAAATCTTCTCAAAACATGGCCAAAATCCACAAAAATCCCACCGAATCTCCACAAATTCCCACAGAATACATGAAAATACCCCTGATAATTCGTCAGTTCTCTACAGAATCTCACCAAATTCCAGAAAAGTCCCTCAAAGTTCCACAAACATCCCACAAAATCTCCTCAATATCCAACAAAATCCCAGAAAAATCACACAAAGTTCCCTAAATCTTCTCAAAACACGACTAAATTCTAGAAAAATATCCCACCAAATCTCCACAAAATCCCACAAAATACATGAAAAATCCCTCAAGATCCCTAAATCGCCTCAATATCCCACAAAATCCCACAAAAATCACACAAAACCTCCACAAGTTTCCACAAAATCTAAGAAAAATTCCTCAAAATTCTTCAAGTCTCCTCAAAACCACACAAAGTCCTTGAAAAGGCCCACCAAATTCCAGTAAAATCCCACAGATTCTCCACAAATTCCCACAAAATCTAAAACAAATTCCTCAAAATTCTTCAAGTCTCCTCAGAATCCCACACAATTCCATAAAAAACACACAAAATTCCAGAGAAGTCCCACAAAACTCCCTAAATCATTTCAAAACCCTACCAATTCACAGGAATGTCCCACAAAATCTCTACCAATTCCCAGAACATCCCACAAAAATCCCACAAAAATCCCTAAATCTTCTGAAAACTCGACCAAATTCCAGAAACGCCCCATAAAATCAGCACAGTTTCCCACAAAATTCAAGAAAAAACACCACAAAATTCCCTAAATCTTCTCAAAATACCACAAAATTCTTGAAAAGCCCCACCAAATTCCAGAAACATCCCACAAAATTTCCTCAATACACAACAAAATCCCAGAAAAATCACACAAAATTCCCTAAATCTTCTCAAAACACGGCCAAAATCCACAAAAATCCCACCAAATCTCCACAAATTCCCACAGAATACATGAAAAATCCCTGATAATTGGTCAGTTCTCTACAGAATCTCACCAATTTCCAGAAAAGTCCCTCAAAGTTCCACAAACATCCCACGAAATCTCCCCGGAATCCAATAAAATTCCAGGAAAAATCCCACAAAATTCCCTAAATCTTCTCAAAACATGGCCAAAATCCACAAAAATCCCACAGAATCTCCACAAATTCCCACAGAATACATGAAAAATCCCTGATAATTCGTCAGTTCTCTACAGAATCTCACCAAATTCCTAAAAAGTCCCTCAAAGTTCCACAAACATCCCACAAAATCTCCCCAGTATCCAACAAAATTCCAGGAAAAATCCCACAAAATTCCCTAAATCTTCTCAAAACTCTACCAAATTCTAGAAAAATATCCCACCAAATCTCCACAAATTCCCACAGAATACATGAAAAATCCCTGATAATTCGTCAGTTCTCTACAGAATCTCACCAAATACCAGAAAAGTCCCCCAAAGTTCCACAAGCCTCCCACAAAATCTCCCTAATATCCAACAAAATTCCAGGAAAAATCTCACACAATTCCCTAAATCTTCTGAAAACTTGACCAAATTCCAGAAACGCCCCATAAAATCAGCACAGTTTCCCACAAAATTCAAGAAAAAACACCACAAAATTCCCTAAACCTTTTCAAAATACCACAAAATTCTAGAAAATTATCCCACCAAATCTCCACAAATTCCCACAAAATAAATGAGAAATCCCTCAAGATCCCTAAATCGCCTCAATATCCCACCAAATCACACAAAAATCACACAAAACCTCCACAAGTTTCCACAAAATCTAAGAAAAATTCCTCAAAATTCTTCAAGTCTCCTCAAAACCACACAAACTTCGTGAAAAGGCCCACCAAATTCCAAAAAAATCCCACAGAATCTCCACAAATTCTCACAAAAAACTAAATCAAATTCCTCAAAATTCTTCAAGTCTCCTCAGAATCCCACACAATTCCAGAAAAACCCCACCAAATTCCAGAGAAGTCTCACAAAACTCCCTAAATCATTTCAAAACCCTACCAATTCACAGGAATGTCCCACAGAATCTCTACCAATTCCCAGAACATCCCACAAAAATCTCACAAAAATCCCTAAATCTTCTGAAAACTCGACCAAATTCCAGAAACGCCCCATAAAATCAGCACAGTTTCCCACAAAATTCAAGAAAAAACACCACAAAATTCCCTAAATCTTCTCAAAACACGACCAAATTCTAGAAAAATATCCCACCAAATCTCCAGAAATTCCCACAAAATATATGAGAAATCCATCAAGATCCCGAAATCGCCTCAATATCCCACAAAATCACACAAAAATCACACAAAACCTCCACAAGTTTCCACAAAATCTAAGAAAAATTCCTCAAAATTCTTCAAGTCTCCTCAGAATCCCACACAATTCCAGAAAAAACACACAAAATTCCAGAGAAGTCCCACAAAACTCCCTAAATCATTTCAAAACCCTACCAATTCACAGGAATGTCCCACAAAATCTCTACCAATTCCCAGAACATCCCACAAAAAACCCACAAAAATCCCTAAATCTTCTGAAAACTCGACCAAATTCCAGAAACGCCCCATAAAATCAGCACAGTTTCCCACAAAATTCAAGAAAAAACACCACAAAATTCCCTAAATCTTCTCAAATTACCACAAAATTCTTGAAAAGCCCCACCAAATTCCAGAAACATCCCACAAAATTTCCTCAATACACAACAAAATCCCAGAAAAATCACACAAAATTCCCTAAATCTTCTCAAAACACGGCCAAAATCCACAAAAATCCCACCAAATCTCCACAAATTCCCACAGAATACATGAAAAATCCCTGATAATTGGTCAGTTCTCTACAGAATCTCACCAAATTCCAGAAAAGTCCCTCAAAGTTCCACAAACATCCCACGAAATCTCCCCAGTATCCAACAAAATTCCAGGAAAAATCCCACAAAATTCCCTAAATCTTCTCAAAACATGGCCAAAATCCACAAAAATCCCACAGAATCTCCACAAATTCCCACAGAATACATGAAAAATCCCTGATAATTCGTCAGTTCTCTACAGAATCTCACCAAATTCCTAAAAAGTCCCTCAAAGTTCCACAAACATCCCACAAAATCTCCCCAGTATCCAACAAAATTCCAGGAAAAATCCCACAAAATTCCCTAAATCTTCTCAAAACTCTACCAAATTCTAGAAAAATATCCCACCAAATCTCCACAAATTCCCACAGAATACATGAAAAATCCCTGATAATTCGTCAGTTCTCTACAGAATCTCACCAAATACCAGAAAAGTCCCCCAAAGTTCCACAAGCCTCCCACAAAATCTCCCTAATATCCAACAAAATTCCAGGAAAAATCTCACACAATTCCCTAAATCTTCTGAAAACTTGACCAAATTCCAGAAACGCCCCATAAAATCAGCACAGTTTCCCACAAAATTCAAGAAAAAACACCACAAAATTCCCTAAACCTTTTCAAAATACCACAAAATTCTAGAAAATTATCCCACCAAATCTCCACAAATTCCCACAAAATAAATGAGAAATCCCTCAAGATCCCTAAATCGCCTCAATATCCCACAAAATCACACAAAAATCACACAAAACCTCCACAAGTTTCCACAAAATCTAAGAAAAATTCCTCAAAATTCTTCAAGTCTCCTCAAAACCACACAAACTTCGTGAAAAGGCCCACCAAATTCCAAAAAAATCCCACAGAATCTCCACAAATTCTCACAAAAATCTAAATCAAATTCCTCAAAATTCTTCAAGTCTCCTCAGAATCCCACACAATTCCAGAAAAACCCCACCAAATTCCAGAGAAGTCTCACAAAACTCCCTAAATCATTTCAAAACCCTACCAATTCACAGGAATGTCCCACAGAATCTCTACCAATTCCCAGAACATCCCACAAAAATCTCACAAAAATCCCTAAATCTTCTGAAAACTCGACCAAATTCCAGAAACGCCCCATAAAATCAGCACAGTTTCCCACAAAATTCAAGAAAAAACACCACAAAATTCCCTAAATCTTCTCAAAACACGACCAAATTCTAGAAAAATATCCCACCAAATCTCCAGAAATTCCCACAAAATATATGAGAAATCCATCAAGATCCCGAAATCGCCTCAATATCCCACAAAATCACACAAAAATCACACAAAACCTCCACAAGTTTCCACAAAATCTAAGAAAAATTCCTCAAAATTCTTCAAGTCTCCTCAGAATCCCACACAATTCCAGAAAAAACACACAAAATTCCAGAGAAGTCCCACAAAACTCCCTAAATCATTTCAAAACCCTACCAATTCACAGGAATGTCCCACAAAATCTCCACCAATTCCCAGAACATCCCACAAAAATCTCACAAAAATCCCTAAATCTTCTGAAAACTCAACCAAATTCCAGAAACGCCCCATAAAATCAGCACAGTTTCCCACAAAATTCAAGAAAAAACACCACAAAATTCCCTAAACCTTTTCAAAATACCACAAAATTCTTGAAAAGCCACACCAAATTCCAGAAACATCCCACAAAATGTCCTCAATACCCAACAAAATCCCAGAAAAGTCCCACAAAATTCCCTAAATCTTCTCAAAACACCGCCAAAATCCACAAAAATCCCACAGAATCTCCACAAATTCCCACAGAATACATGAAAAATCCCTGATAATTTGTCAGTTCTCTACAGAATCTCACCAAATTCCAGAAAAGTCCCTCAAAGTTCCACAAACCACCCACAAAATCTCCCCAGTATCCAACAAAATTCCAGGAAAAATCCCACAAAATTCCCTAAATCTTCTCAAAACACGACCAAATTCTAGAAAAATATCCCACCAAATCTCCACAAATTCCCACAAAATACATGAGAAATCCCTCAAGATCCCGAAATCGCCTCAATATCCCACAAAATCACACAAAAATCACACAAAACCTCCACAAGTTTCCACAAAATCTAAGAAAAATTCCTCAAAATTCTTCAAGTCTCCTCAGAATCCCACACAATTCCAGAAAAACCCCACCAAATTCCAGAGAAGTCCCACAAAACTCCCTAAATCATTTCAAAACCCTACCAATTCACAGGAATGTCCCACAAAATCTCCACCAATTCCCAGAACATCCCACAAAAATCCCACAAAAATCCCTAAATCTTCTGAAAACTCGACCAAATTCCAGAAACGCCCCATAAAATCAGCACAGTTTCCCACAAAATTCAAGAAAAAACACCACAAAATTCCCTAAATCTTCTCAAAACACAACCAAATTCTAGAAAAATATCCCACCAAATCTCCACAAATTCCCACAAAATACATGAGAAATCCCTCAAGATCCCGAAATCGCCTCAATATCCCACAAAATCACACAAAAATCACACAAAACCTCCACAAGTTTCCACAAAATCTAAGAAAAATTCCTCAAAATTCTTCAAGTCTCCTCAGAATCCCACACAATTCCAGAAAAAACACACAAAATTCCAGAGAAGTCCCACAAAACTCCCTAAATCATTTCAAAACCCTACCAATTCACAGGAATGTCCCACAAAATCTCCACCAATTCCCAGAACATCCCACAAAAATCTCACAAAAATCCCTAAATCTTCTGAAAACTCAACCAAATTCCAGAAACGCCCCATAAAATCAGCACAGTTTCCCACAAAATTCAAGAAAAAACACCACAAAATTCCCTAAACCTTTTCAAAATACCACAAAATTCTTGAAAAGCCCCACCAAATTCCAGAAACATCCCACAAAATGTCCTCAATACCCAACAAAATCCCAGAAAAGTCCCACAAAATTCCCTAAATCTTCTCAAAACACCGCCAAAATCCACAAAAATCCCACAGAATCTCCACAAATTCCCACAGAATACATGAAAAATCCCTGATAATTTGTCAGTTCTCTACAGAATCTCACCAAATTCCAGAAAAGTCCCTCAAAGTTCCACAAACCTCCCACAAAATCTCCCCAGTATCCAACAAAATTCCAGGAAAAATCCCACAAAATTCCCTAAATCTTCTCAAAACACGACCAAATTCTAGAAAAATATCCCACCAAATCTCCACAAATTCCCACAAAATACATGAGAAATCCCTCAAGATCCCGAAATCGCCTCAATATCCCACAAAATCACACAAAAATCACACAAAACCTCCACAAGTTTCCACAAAATCTAAGAAAAATTCCTCAAAATTCTTCAAGTCTCCTCAGAATCCCACACAATTCCAGAAAAAACACACAAAATTCCAGAGAAGTCCCACAAAACTCCCTAAATCATTTCAAAACCCTACCAATTCACAGGAATGTCCCACAAAATCTCCACCAATTCCCAGAACATCCCACAAAAATCCCACAAAAATCCCTAAATCTTCTGAAAACTCGACCAAATTCCAGAAACGCCCCATAAAATCAGCACAGTTTCCCACAAAATTCAAGAAAAAACACCACAAAATTCCCTAAATCTTCTCAAAACACAACCAAATTCTAGAAAAATATCCCACCAAATCTCCACAAATTCCCACAAAATACATGAGAAATCCCTCAAGATCCCTAAATCGCCTCATATCCCACAAAATCACACAAAAATCACACAAAACCTCCACAAGTTTCCACAAAATCTAAGAAAAATTCCTCAAAATTCTTCAAGTCTCCTCAAAACCACACAAAGTCCTTGAAAAGGCCCACCAAATTCCAGTAAAATCCCACAGATTCTCCACAAATTCCCACAAAATCTAAAACAAATTCCTCAAAATTCTTCAAGTCTCCTCAGAATCCCACACAATTCCATAAAAAACACACAAAATTCCAGAGAAGTCCCACAAAACTCCCTAAATCATTTCAAAACCCTACCAATTCACAGGAATGTCCCACAAAATCTCTACCAATTCCCAGAACATCCCACAAAAATCCCACAAAAATCCCTAAATCTTCTGAAAACTCGACCAAATTCCAGAAACGCCCCATAAAATCAGCACAGTTTCCCACAAAATTCAAGAAAAAACACCACAAAATTCCCTAAATCTTCTCAAAATACCACAAAATTCTTGAAAAGCCCCACCAAATTCCAGAAACATCCCACAAAATTTCCTCAATACACAACAAAATCCCAGAAAAATCACACAAAATTCCCTAAATCTTCTCAAAACACGGCCAAAATCCACAAAAATCCCACCAAATCTCCACAAATTCCCACAGAATACATGAAAAATCCCTGATAATTGGTCAGTTCTCTACAGAATCTCACCAAATTCCAGAAGAGTCCCTCAAAGTTCCACAAACATCCCACGAAATCTCCCCGGAATCCAATAAAATTCCAGGAAAAATCCCACAAAATTCCCTAAATCTTCTCAAAACATGGCCAAAATCCACAAAAATCCCACAGAATCTCCACAAACTCCCACAGAATACATGAAAAATCCCTGATAATTCGTCAGTTCTCTACAGAATCTCACCAAATTCCTAAAAAGTCCCTCAAAGTTCCACAAACATCCCACAAAATCTCCCCAGTATCCAACAAAATTCCAGGAAAAATCCCACAAAATTCCCTAAATCTTCTCAAAACTCTACCAAATTCTAGAAAAATATCCCACCAAATCTCCACAAATTCCCACAGAATACATGAAAAATCCCTGATAATTCGTCAGTTCTCTACAGAATCTCACCAAATACCAGAAAAGTCCCCCAAAGTTCCACAAGCCTCCCACAAAATCTCCCTAATATCCAACAAAATTCCAGGAAAAATCTCACACAATTCCTAAATCTTCTGAAAACTTGACCAAATTCCAGAAACGCCCCATAAAATCAGCACAGTTTCCCACAAAATTCAAGAAAAAACACCACAAAATTCCCTAAACCTTTTCAAAATACCACAAAATTCTAGAAAATTATCCCACCAAATCTCCACAAATTCCCACAAAATAAATGAGAAATCCCTCAAGATCCATAAATCGCCTCAATATCCCACAAAATCACACAAAAATCACACAAAACCTCCACAAGTTTCCACAAAATCTAAGAAAAATTCCTCAAAATTCTTCAAGTCTCCTCAAAACCACACAAACTTCGTGAAAAGGCCCACCAAATTCCAAAAAAATCCCACAGAATCTCCACAAATTCTCACAAAAATCTAAATCAAATTCCTCAAAATTCTTCAAGTCTCCTCAGAATCCCACACAATTCCAGAAAAACCCCACCAAATTCCAGAGAAGTCTCACAAAACTCCCTAAATCATTTCAAAACCCTACCAATTCACAGGAATGTCCCACAGAATCTCTACCAATTCCCAGAACATCCCACAAAAATCTCACAAAAATCCCTAAATCTTCTGAAAACTCGACCAAATTCCAGAAACGCCCCATAAAATCAGCACAGTTTCCCACAAAATTCAAGAAAAAACACCACAAAATTCCCTAAACCTTTTCAAAATACCACAAAATTCTTGAAAAGCCACACCAAATTCCAGAAACATCCCACAAAATGTCCTCAATACCCAACAAAATCCCAGAAAAGTCCCACAAAATTCCCTAAATCTTCTCAAAACACCGCCAAAATCCACAAAAATCCCACAGAATCTCCACAAATTCCCACAGAATACATGAAAAATCCCTGATAATTTGTCAGTTCTCTACAGAATCTCACCAAATTCCAGAAAAGTCCCTCAAAGTTCCACAAACCACCCACAAAATCTCCCCAGTATCCAACAAAATTCCAGGAAAAATCCCACAAAATTCCCTAAATCTTCTCAAAACACGACCAAATTCTAGAAAAATATCCCACCAAATCTCCACAAATTCCCACAAAATACATGAGAAATCCCTCAAGATCCCGAAATCGCCTCAATATCCCACAAAATCACACAAAAATCACACAAAACCTCCACAAGTTTCCACAAAATCTAAGAAAAATTCCTCAAAATTCTTCAAGTCTCCTCAAAATCCCACACAATTCCATAAAAAACACACAAAATTCCAGAGAAGTCCCACAAAACTCCCTAAATCATTTCAAAACCCTACCAATTCACAGGAATGTCCCACAAAATCTCCACCAATTCCCAGAACATCCCACAAAAATCCCACAAAAATCCCTAAATCTTCTGAAAACTCGACCAAATTCCAGAAACGCCCCATAAAATCAGCACAGTTTCCCACAAAATTCAAGAAAAAACACCACAAAATTCCCTAAATCTTCTCAAAACACAACCAAATTCTAGAAAAATATCCCACCAAATCTCCACAAATTCCCACAAAATACATGAGAAATCCCTCAAGATCCCTAAATCGCCTCATATCCCACAAAATCACACAAAAATCACACAAAACCTCCACAAGTTTCCACAAAATCTAAGAAAAATTCCTCAAAATTCTTCAAGTCTCCTCAAAACCACACAAAGTCCTTGAAAAGGCCCACCAAATTCCAGTAAAATCCCACAGATTCTCCACAAATTCCCACAAAATCTAAAACAAATTCCTCAAAATTCTTCAAGTCTCCTCAGAATCCCACACAATTCCATAAAAAACACACAAAATTCCAGAGAAGTCCCACAAAACTCCCTAAATCATTTCAAAACCCTACCAATTCACAGGAATGTCCCACAAAATCTCTACCAATTCCCAGAACATCCCACAAAAATCCCACAAAAATCCCTAAATCTTCTGAAAACTCGACCAAATTCCAGAAACGCCCCATAAAATCAGCACAGTTTCCCACAAAATTCAAGAAAAAACACCACAAAATTCCCTAAATCTTCTCAAAATACCACAAAATTCTTGAAAAGCCCCACCAAATTCCAGAAACATCCCACAAAATTTCCTCAATACACAACAAAATCCCAGAAAAATCACACAAAATTCCCTAAATCTTCTCAAAACACGGCCAAAATCCACAAAAATCCCACCAAATCTCCACAAATTCCCACAGAATACATGAAAAATCCCTGATAATTGGTCAGTTCTCTACAGAATCTCACCAAATTCCAGAAGAGTCCCTCAAAGTTCCACAAACATCCCACGAAATCTCCCCGGAATCCAATAAAATTCCAGGAAAAATCCCACAAAATTCCCTAAATCTTCTCAAAACATGGCCAAAATCCACAAAAATCCCACAGAATCTCCACAAACTCCCACAGAATACATGAAAAATCCCTGATAATTCGTCAGTTCTCTACAGAATCTCACCAAATTCCTAAAAAGTCCCTCAAAGTTCCACAAACATCCCACAAAATCTCCCCAGTATCCAACAAAATTCCAGGAAAAATCCCACAAAATTCCCTAAATCTTCTCAAAACTCTACCAAATTCTAGAAAAATATCCCACCAAATCTCCACAAATTCCCACAGAATACATGAAAAATCCCTGATAATTCGTCAGTTCTCTACAGAATCTCACCAAATACCAGAAAAGTCCCCCAAAGTTCCACAAGCCTCCCACAAAATCTCCCTAATATCCAACAAAATTCCAGGAAAAATCTCACACAATTCCCTAAATCTTCTGAAAACTTGACCAAATTCCAGAAACGCCCCATAAAATCAGCACAGTTTCCCACAAAATTCAAGAAAAAACACCACAAAATTCCCTAAACCTTTTCAAAATACCACAAAATTCTAGAAAATTATCCCACCAAATCTCCACAAATTCCCACAAAATAAATGAGAAATCCCTCAAGATCCATAAATCGCCTCAATATCCCACAAAATCACACAAAAATCACACAAAACCTCCACAAGTTTCCACAAAATCTAAGAAAAATTCCTCAAAATTCTTCAAGTCTCCTCAAAACCACACAAACTTCGTGAAAAGGCCCACCAAATTCCAAAAAAATCCCACAGAATCTCCACAAATTCTCACAAAAATCTAAATCAAATTCCTCAAAATTCTTCAAGTCTCCTCAGAATCCCACACAATTCCAGAAAAACCCCACCAAATTCCAGAGAAGTCTCACAAAACTCCCTAAATCATTTCAAAACCCTACCAATTCACAGGAATGTCCCACAGAATCTCTACCAATTCCCAGAACATCCCACAAAAATCTCACAAAAATCCCTAAATCTTCTGAAAACTCGACCAAATTCCAGAAACGCCCCATAAAATCAGCACAGTTTCCCACAAAATTCAAGAAAAAACACCACAAAATTCCCTAAACCTTTTCAAAATACCACAAAATTCTTGAAAAGCCACACCAAATTCCAGAAACATCCCACAAAATGTCCTCAATACCCAACAAAATCCCAGAAAAGTCCCACAAAATTCCCTAAATCTTCTCAAAACACCGCCAAAATCCACAAAAATCCCACAGAATCTCCACAAATTCCCACAGAATACATGAAAAATCCCTGATAATTTGTCAGTTCTCTACAGAATCTCACCAAATTCCAGAAAAGTCCCTCAAAGTTCCACAAACCACCCACAAAATCTCCCCAGTATCCAACAAAATTCCAGGAAAAATCCCACAAAATTCCCTAAATCTTCTCAAAACACGACCAAATTCTAGAAAAATATCCCACCAAATCTCCACAAATTCCCACAAAATACATGAGAAATCCCTCAAGATCCCGAAATCGCCTCAATATCCCACAAAATCACACAAAAATCACACAAAACCTCCACAAGTTTCCACAAAATCTAAGAAAAATTCCTCAAAATTCTTCAAGTCTCCTCAGAATCCCACACAATTCCATAAAAAACACACAAAATTCCAGAGAAGTCCCACAAAACTCCCTAAATCATTTCAAAACCCTACCAATTCACAGGAATGTCCCACAAAATCTCCACCAATTCCCAGAACATCCCACAAAAATCCCACAAAAATCCCTAAATCTTCTGAAAACTCGACCAAATTCCAGAAACGCCCCATAAAATCAGCACAGTTTCCCACAAAATTCAAGAAAAAACACCACAAAATTCCCTAAATCTTCTCAAAACACAACCAAATTCTAGAAAAATATCCCACCAAATCTCCACAAATTCCCACAAAATACATGAGAAATCCCTCAAGATCCCTAAATCGCCTCATATCCCACAAAATCACACAAAAATCACACAAAACCTCCACAAGTTTCCACAAAATCTAAGAAAAATTCCTCAAAATTCTTCAAGTCTCCTCAAAACCACACAAAGTCCTTGAAAAGGCCCACCAAATTCCAGTAAAATCCCACAGATTCTCCACAAATTCCCACAAAATCTAAAACAAATTCCTCAAAATTCTTCAAGTCTCCTCAGAATCCCACACAATTCCATAAAAAACACACAAAATTCCAGAGAAGTCCCACAAAACTCCCTAAATCATTTCAAAACCCTACCAATTCACAGGAATGTCCCACAAAATCTCTACCAATTCCCAGAACATCCCACAAAAATCCCACAAAAATCCCTAAATCTTCTGAAAACTCGACCAAATTCCAGAAACGCCCCATAAAATCAGCACAGTTTCCCACAAAATTCAAGAAAAAACACCACAAAATTCCCTAAATCTTCTCAAAATACCACAAAATTCTTGAAAAGCCCCACCAAATTCCAGAAACATCCCACAAAATTTCCTCAATACACAACAAAATCCCAGAAAAATCACACAAAATTCCCTAAATCTTCTCAAAACACGGCCAAAATCCACAAAAATCCCACCAAATCTCCACAAATTCCCACAGAATACATGAAAAATCCCTGATAATTGGTCAGTTCTCTACAGAATCTCACCAAATTCCAGAAGAGTCCCTCAAAGTTCCACAAACATCCCACGAAATCTCCCCGGAATCCAATAAAATTCCAGGAAAAATCCCACAAAATTCCCTAAATCTTCTCAAAACATGGCCAAAATCCACAAAAATCCCACAGAATCTCCACAAACTCCCACAGAATACATGAAAAATCCCTGATAATTCGTCAGTTCTCTACAGAATCTCACCAAATTCCTAAAAAGTCCCTCAAAGTTCCACAAACATCCCACAAAATCTCCCCAGTATCCAACAAAATTCCAGGAAAAATCCCACAAAATTCCCTAAATCTTCTCAAAACTCTACCAAATTCTAGAAAAATATCCCACCAAATCTCCACAAATTCCCACAGAATACATGAAAAATCCCTGATAATTCGTCAGTTCTCTACAGAATCTCACCAAATACCAGAAAAGTCCCCCAAAGTTCCACAAGCCTCCCACAAAATCTCCCTAATATCCAACAAAATTCCAGGAAAAATCTCACACAATTCCCTAAATCTTCTGAAAACTTGACCAAATTCCAGAAACGCCCCATAAAATCAGCACAGTTTCCCACAAAATTCAAGAAAAAACACCACAAAATTCCCTAAACCTTTTCAAAATACCACAAAATTCTAGAAAATTATCCCACCAAATCTCCACAAATTCCCACAAAATAAATGAGAAATCCCTCAAGATCCATAAATCGCCTCAATATCCCACAAAATCACACAAAAATCACACAAAACCTCCACAAGTTTCCACAAAATCTAAGAAAAATTCCTCAAAATTCTTCAAGTCTCCTCAAAACCACACAAACTTCGTGAAAAGGCCCACCAAATTCCAAAAAAATCCCACAGAATCTCCACAAATTCTCACAAAAATCTAAATCAAATTCCTCAAAATTCTTCAAGTCTCCTCAGAATCCCACACAATTCCAGAAAAACCCCACCAAATTCCAGAGAAGTCTCACAAAACTCCCTAAATCATTTCAAAACCCTACCAATTCACAGGAATGTCCCACAGAATCTCTACCAATTCCCAGAACATCCCACAAAAATCTCACAAAAATCCCTAAATCTTCTGAAAACTCGACCAAATTCCAGAAACGCCCCATAAAATCAGCACAGTTTCCCACAAAATTCAAGAAAAAACACCACAAAATTCCCTAAACCTTTTCAAAATACCACAAAATTCTTGAAAAGCCACACCAAATTCCAGAAACATCCCACAAAATGTCCTCAATACCCAACAAAATCCCAGAAAAGTCCCACAAAATTCCCTAAATCTTCTCAAAACACCGCCAAAATCCACAAAAATCCCACAGAATCTCCACAAATTCCCACAGAATACATGAAAAATCCCTGATAATTTGTCAGTTCTCTACAGAATCTCACCAAATTCCAGAAAAGTCCCTCAAAGTTCCACAAACCACCCACAAAATCTCCCCAGTATCCAACAAAATTCCAGGAAAAATCCCACAAAATTCCCTAAATCTTCTCAAAACACGACCAAATTCTAGAAAAATATCCCACCAAATCTCCACAAATTCCCACAAAATACATGAGAAATCCCTCAAGATCCCGAAATCGCCTCAATATCCCACAAAATCACACAAAAATCACACAAAACCTCCACAAGTTTCCACAAAATCTAAGAAAAATTCCTCAAAATTCTTCAAGTCTCCTCAAAATCCCACACAATTCCATAAAAAACACACAAAATTCCAGAGAAGTCCCACAAAACTCCCTAAATCATTTCAAAACCCTACCAATTCACAGGAATGTCCCACAAAATCTCCACCAATTCCCAGAACATCCCACAAAAATCCCACAAAAATCCCTAAATCTTCTGAAAACTCGACCAAATTCCAGAAACGCCCCATAAAATCAGCACAGTTTCCCACAAAATTCAAGAAAAAACACCACAAAATTCCCTAAATCTTCTCAAAACACAACCAAATTCTAGAAAAATATCCCACCAAATCTCCACAAATTCCCACAAAATACATGAGAAATCCCTCAAGATCCCTAAATCGCCTCATATCCCACAAAATCACACAAAAATCACACAAAACCTCCACAAGTTTCCACAAAATCTAAGAAAAATTCCTCAAAATTCTTCAAGTCTCCTCAAAACCACACAAAGTCCTTGAAAAGGCCCACCAAATTCCAGTAAAATCCCACAGATTCTCCACAAATTCCCACAAAATCTAAAACAAATTCCTCAAAATTCTTCAAGTCTCCTCAGAATCCCACACAATTCCATAAAAAACACACAAAATTCCAGAGAAGTCCCACAAAACTCCCTAAATCATTTCAAAACCCTACCAATTCACAGGAATGTCCCACAAAATCTCTACCAATTCCCAGAACATCCCACAAAAATCCCACAAAAATCCCTAAATCTTCTGAAAACTCGACCAAATTCCAGAAACGCCCCATAAAATCAGCACAGTTTCCCACAAAATTCAAGAAAAAACACCACAAAATTCCCTAAATCTTCTCAAAATACCACAAAATTCTTGAAAAGCCCCACCAAATTCCAGAAACATCCCACAAAATTTCCTCAATACACAACAAAATCCCAGAAAAATCACACAAAATTCCCTAAATCTTCTCAAAACACGGCCAAAATCCACAAAAATCCCACCAAATCTCCACAAATTCCCACAGAATACATGAAAAATCCCTGATAATTGGTCAGTTCTCTACAGAATCTCACCAAATTCCAGAAGAGTCCCTCAAAGTTCCACAAACATCCCACGAAATCTCCCCGGAATCCAATAAAATTCCAGGAAAAATCCCACAAAATTCCCTAAATCTTCTCAAAACATGGCCAAAATCCACAAAAATCCCACAGAATCTCCACAAACTCCCACAGAATACATGAAAAATCCCTGATAATTCGTCAGTTCTCTACAGAATCTCACCAAATTCCTAAAAAGTCCCTCAAAGTTCCACAAACATCCCACAAAATCTCCCCAGTATCCAACAAAATTCCAGGAAAAATCCCACAAAATTCCCTAAATCTTCTCAAAACTCTACCAAATTCTAGAAAAATATCCCACCAAATCTCCACAAATTCCCACAGAATACATGAAAAATCCCTGATAATTCGTCAGTTCTCTACAGAATCTCACCAAATACCAGAAAAGTCCCCCAAAGTTCCACAAGCCTCCCACAAAATCTCCCTAATATCCAACAAAATTCCAGGAAAAATCTCACACAATTCCCTAAATCTTCTGAAAACTTGACCAAATTCCAGAAACGCCCCATAAAATCAGCACAGTTTCCCACAAAATTCAAGAAAAAACACCACAAAATTCCCTAAACCTTTTCAAAATACCACAAAATTCTAGAAAATTATCCCACCAAATCTCCACAAATTCCCACAAAATAAATGAGAAATCCCTCAAGATCCATAAATCGCCTCAATATCCCACAAAATCACACAAAAATCACACAAAACCTCCACAAGTTTCCACAAAATCTAAGAAAAATTCCTCAAAATTCTTCAAGTCTCCTCAAAACCACACAAACTTCGTGAAAAGGCCCACCAAATTCCAAAAAAATCCCACAGAATCTCCACAAATTCTCACAAAAATCTAAATCAAATTCCTCAAAATTCTTCAAGTCTCCTCAGAATCCCACACAATTCCAGAAAAACCCCACCAAATTCCAGAGAAGTCTCACAAAACTCCCTAAATCATTTCAAAACCCTACCAATTCACAGGAATGTCCCACAGAATCTCTACCAATTCCCAGAACATCCCACAAAAATCTCACAAAAATCCCTAAATCTTCTGAAAACTCGACCAAATTCCAGAAACGCCCCATAAAATCAGCACAGTTTCCCACAAAATTCAAGAAAAAACACCACAAAATTCCCTAAACCTTTTCAAAATACCACAAAATTCTTGAAAAGCCACACCAAATTCCAGAAACATCCCACAAAATGTCCTCAATACCCAACAAAATCCCAGAAAAGTCCCACAAAATTCCCTAAATCTTCTCAAAACACCGCCAAAATCCACAAAAATCCCACAGAATCTCCACAAATTCCCACAGAATACATGAAAAATCCCTGATAATTTGTCAGTTCTCTACAGAATCTCACCAAATTCCAGAAAAGTCCCTCAAAGTTCCACAAACCACCCACAAAATCTCCCCAGTATCCAACAAAATTCCAGGAAAAATCCCACAAAATTCCCTAAATCTTCTCAAAACACGACCAAATTCTAGAAAAATATCCCACCAAATCTCCACAAATTCCCACAAAATACATGAGAAATCCCTCAAGATCCCGAAATCGCCTCAATATCCCACAAAATCACACAAAAATCACACAAAACCTCCACAAGTTTCCACAAAATCTAAGAAAAATTCCTCAAAATTCTTCAAGTCTCCTCAAAATCCCACACAATTCCATAAAAAACACACAAAATTCCAGAGAAGTCCCACAAAACTCCCTAAATCATTTCAAAACCCTACCAATTCACAGGAATGTCCCACAAAATCTCCACCAATTCCCAGAACATCCCACAAAAATCCCACAAAAATCCCTAAATCTTCTGAAAACTCGACCAAATTCCAGAAACGCCCCATAAAATCAGCACAGTTTCCCACAAAATTCAAGAAAAAACACCACAAAATTCCCTAAACCTTTTCAAAATACCACAAAATTCTTGAAAAGCCCCACCAAATTCCAGAAACATCCCACAAAATGTCCTCAATATCCAACAAAATCCCAGAAAAGTCCCAGAAAATTCCCTAAATCTTCTCAAAATTCTACCAAATTCCAGAAAAATCCCACAGAATCTCCACAAATTCCCACAGAATACATGACAAATCCCTGATAATTCGTCAGTTCTCTACAGAATCTCACCAAATTCCTAAAAAGTCCCTCAAAGTTCCACAAACATCCCACAAAATCTCCCCGGAATCCAATAAAATTCCAGGAAAAATCCCACAAAATTCCCTAAATCTTCTCAAAACATGGCCAAAATCCACAAAAATCCCACCGAATCTCCACAAATTCCCACAGAATACATGAAAATACCCCTGATAATTCGTCAGTTCTCTACAGAATCTCACCAAATTCCAGAAAAGTCCCTCAAAGTTCCACAAACATCCCACAAAATCTCCTCAATATACAACAAAATCCCAGAAAAATCACACAAAATTCCCTAAATCTTCTCAAAACACGACTAAATTCTAGAAAAATATCCCACCAAATCTCCACAAAATCCCACAAAATACATGAAAAATCCCTCAAGATCCCGAAATCGCCTCAATATCCCACAAAATTCCACAAAAATCACACAAAACCTCCACAAGTTTCCACAAAATCTAAGAAAAATTCCTCAAAATTCTTCAAGTCTCCTCAAAACCACACAAAGTCCTTGAAAAGGCCCACCAAATTCCAGTAAAATCCCACAGATTCTCCACAAATTCCCACAAAATCTAAAACAAATTCCTCAAAATTCTTCAAGTCTCCTCAGAATCCCACACAATTCCATAAAAAACACACAAAATTCCAGAGAAGTCCCACAAAACTCCCTAAATCATTTCAAAACCCTACCAATTCACAGGAATGTCCCACAAAATCTCCACCAATTCCCAGAACATCCCACAAAAATCTCACAAAAATCCCTAAATCTTCTGAAAACTCGACCAAATTCCAGAAACGCCCCATAAAATCAGCACAGTTTCCCACAAAATTCAAGAAAAAACACCACAAAATTCCCTAAACCTTTTCAAAATACCACAAAATTCTTGAAAAGCCACACCAAATTCCAGAAACATCCCACAAAATGTCCTCAATACCCAACAAAATCCCAGAAAAGTCCCACAAAATTCCCTAAATCTTCTCAAAACACCGCCAAAATCCACAAAAATCCCACAGAATCTCCACAAATTCCCACAGAATACATGAAAAATCCCTGATAATTTGTCAGTTCTCTACAGAATCTCACCAAATTCCAGAAAAGTCCCTCAAAGTTCCACAAACCACCCACAAAATCTCCCCAGTATCCAACAAAATTCCAGGAAAAATCCCACAAAATTCCCTAAATCTTCTCAAAACACGACCAAATTCTAGAAAAATATCCCACCAAATCTCCACAAATTCCCACAAAATACATGAGAAATCCCTCAAGATCCCGAAATCGCCTCAATATCCCACAAAATCACACAAAAATCCCACAAAACCTCCACAAGTTTCCACAAAATCTAAGAAAAATTCCTCAAAATTCTTCAAGTCTCCTCAGAATCCCACACAATTCCAGAAAAAACACACAAAATTCCAGAGAAGTCCCACAAAACTCCCTAAATTATTTCAAACCCTACCAATTCACAGGAATGTCCCACAAAATCTCCACCAATTCCCAGAACATCCCACAAAAATCTCACAAAAATCCCTAAATCTTCTGAAAACTCGACCAAATTCCAGAAACGCCCCATAAAATCAGCACAGTTTCCCACAAAATTCAAGAAAAAACACCACAAAATTCCCTAAACCTTTTCAAAATACCACAAAATTCTTGAAAAGCCCCACCAAATTCCAGAAACATCCCACAAAATGTCCTCAATATCCAACAAAATCCCAGAAAAGTCCCAGAAAATTCCCTAAATCTTCTCAAAATTCTACCAAATTCCAGAAAAATCCCACAGAATCTCCACAAATTCCCACAGAATACATGACAAATCCCTGATAATTCGTCAGTTCTCTACAGAATCTCACCAAATTCCTAAAAAGTCCCTCAAAGTTCCACAAACATCCCACAAAATCTCCCCGGAATCCAATAAAATCCCAGAAAAATCCCACAAAATTCCCTAAATCTTCTCAAAACATGGCCAAAATCCACAAAAATCCCACCGAATCTCCACAAATTCCCACAGAATACATGAAAATACCCCTGATAATTCGTCAGTTCTCTACAGAATCTCACCAAATTCCAGAAAAGTCCCTCAAAGTTCCACAAACATCCCACAAAATCTCCTCAATATACAACAAAATCCCAGAAAAATCACACAAAATTCCCTAAATCTTCTCAAAACACGACTAAATTCTAGAAAAATATCCCACCAAATCTCCACAAAATCCCACAAAATACATGAAAAATCCCTCAAGATCCCGAAATCGCCTCAATATCCCACAAAATTCCACAAAAATCCCACAAAACCTCCACAAGTTTCCACAAAATCTAAGAAAAATTCCTCAAAAGTCTTCAAGTCTCCTCAAAACCACACAAAGTCCTTGAAAAGGCCCACCAAATTCCAGTAAAATCCCACAGATTCTCCACAAATTCCCACAAAATCTAAAACAAATTCCTCAAAATTCTTCAAGTCTCCTCAGAATCCCACACAATTCCAGAAAAAACACACAAAATTCCAGAGAAGTCCCACAAAACTCCCTAAATCATTTCAAAACCCTACCAATTCACAGGAATGTCCCACAAAATCTCCACCAATTCCCAGAACATCCCACAAAAATCCCACAAAAATCCCTAAATCTTCTGAAAACTCGACCAAATTCCAGAAACGCCCCATAAAATCAGCACAGTTTCCCACAAAATTCAAGAAAAAACACCACAAAATTCCCTAAATCTTCTCAAAACACAACCAAATTGTAGAAAAATATCCCACTAAATCTCCACAAATTCCCACAAAATACATGAGAAATCCCTCAAGATCCCTAAATCGCCTCAATATCCCACAAAATCACACAAAAATCACACAAAACCTCCACAAGTTTCCACAAAATCTAAGAAAAATTCCTCAAAATTCTTCAAGTCTCCTCAGAATCCCACACAATTCCAGGAAAAACACACAAAATTCCAGAGAAGTCCCACAAAACTCCCTAAATCATTTCAAAACCCTACCAATTCACAGGAATGTCCCACAAAATCTCCACCAATTCCCAGAACATCCCACAAAAATCTCACAAAAATCCCTAAATCTTCTGAAAACTCAACCAAATTCCAGAAACGCCCCATAAAATCAGCACAGTTTCCCACAAAATTCAAGAAAAAACACCACAAAATTCCCTAAACCTTTTCAAAATACCACAAAATTCTTGAAAAGCCCCACCAAATTCCAGAAACATCCCACAAAATGTCCTCAATATCCAACAAAATCCCAGAAAAGTCCCACAAAATTCCTTAAATCTTCTCAAAACTCTACCAAATTCCAGAAAAATCCCACAGAATCTCCACAAATTCCCACAGAATACATGACAAATCCCTGATAATTCGTCAGTTCTCTACAGAATCTCACCAAATTCCTAAAAAGTCCCTCAAGGTCCACAAACATCCCACAAAATCTCCCCGGAATCCAATAAAATTCCAGGAAAAATCCCACAAAATTCCCTAAATCTTCTCAAAACATGGCCAAAATCCACAAAAATCCCACCGAATCTCCACAAATTCCCACAGAATACATGAAAATACCCCTGATAATTCGTCAGTTCTTTACAGAATCTCACCAAATTCCAGAAAAGTCCCCCAAAGTTCCACAAGCCTCCCACAAAATCTCCCTAATATCCAACAAAATTCCAGGAAAAATCTCACACAATTCCCTAAATCTTCTGAAAACTTGACCAAATTCCAGAAACGCCCCATAAAATCAGCACAGTTTCCCACAAAATTCAAGAAAAAACAACACAAAATTCCCTAAATCTTCTCAAAACTCTACCAAATTCCAGAAAAATCCCACCAAATCTCCAGAAATTCCCACAGAATACATGAAAAATCCCTGATAATTCGTCAGTTCTCTACAGAATCTCACCAAATTACAGAAAAGTCCCTCAAAGTTCCACAAACATCCCACAAATATCTCACAAAAATCCCTAACACTTCTGAAAACTCGACCAAATTCCAGAAACGCCCCATAAAATCAGCACAGTTTCCCACAAAATTCAAGAAAAAACACCACAAAATTCCCTAAATCTTTTCAAAATACCACAAAATTCTTGAAAAGCCCCACCAAATTCCAGAAACATCCCACAAAATGTCCTCAATACCCAACAAAATCCCAGAAAAATCCCACAAAATTCCCTAAATTTTCTCAAAACACAACCAAAATTCCAGAAAAATCCCACCGAATCTCCACAAATTCCCACAGAATACATGAAAAATCCCTGATAATTCGTCAGTTCTCTGCAGAATCTCACCAAATTCCAGAAAAGTCCCTCAAAGTTCCACAAACATCCCACAAAATCTCCCTAATATCCAACAAAATTCCAGGAAAAATCCCACAAAATTCCCTAAATCTTCTCAAAACACGACCAAATTCTAGAAAAATATCCCACCAAATCTCCACAAATTCCCACAAAATACATGAGAAATCCCTCAAGATCCCTAAATCGCCTCAATATCCCACAAAATCCCACAAAAATCCCACAAAACCTCCACAAGTTTCCACAAAATCTAAGAAAAATTCCTCAAAATTCTTCAAGTCTCCTCAGAATCCCACACAATTCCAGAAAAAACACACAAAATTCCAGAGAAGTCCCACAAAACTCCCTAAATCATTTCAAAACCCTACCAATTCACAGGAATGTCCCACAAAATCTCCACCAATTCCCAGAACATCCCACAAAAATCTCACAAAAATCCCTAAATCTTCTGAAAACTCAACCAAATTCCAGAAACGCCCCATAAAATCAGCACAGTTTCCCACAAAATTCAAGAAAAAACAACACAAAATTCCCTAAATCTTCTCAAAACTCTACCAAATTCCAGAAAAATCCCACCAAATCTCCAGAAATTCCCACAGAATACATGAAAAATCCCTGATAATTCGTCAGTTCTCTACAGAATCTCACCAAATTACAGAAAAGTCCCTCAAAGTTCCACAAACATCCCACAAAAATCTCACAAAAATCCCTAACACTTCTGAAAACTCGACCAAATTCCAGAAACGCCCCATAAAATCAGCACAGTTTCCCACAAAATTCAAGAAAAAACACCACAAAATTCCCTAAATCTTTTCAAAATACCACAAAATTCTTGAAAAGCCCCACCAAATTCCAGAAACATCCCACAAAATGTCCTCAATATCCAACAAAATCCCAGAAAAATCACACAAAATTCCCTAAATCTTCTCAAAACACGGCCAAAATCCACAAAAATCCCACCAAATCTCCACAAATTCCCACAGAATACATGAAAAATCCCTGATAATTCGTCAGTTCTCTACAGAATCTCACCAAATACCAGAAAAGTCCCCCAAAGTTCCACAAGCCTCCCACAAAATCTCCCTAATATCCAACAAAATTCCAGGAAAAATCTCACACAATTCCCTAAATCTTCTGAAAACTTGACCAAATTCCAGAAACGCCCCATAAAATCAGCACAGTTTCCCACAAAATTCAAGAAAAAACACCACAAAATTCCCTAAACCTTTTCAAAATACCACAAAATTCTAGAAAATTATCCCACCAAATCTCCACAAATTCCCACAAAATAAATGAGAAATCCCTCAAGATCCATAAATCGCCTCAATATCCCACAAAATCACACAAAAATCACACAAAACCTCCACAAGTTTCCACAAAATCTAAGAAAAATTCCTCAAAATTCTTCAAGTCTCCTCAAAACCACACAAACTTCGTGAAAAGGCCCACCAAATTCCAAAAAAATCCCACAGAATCTCCACAAATTCTCACAAAAATCTAAATCAAATTCCTCAAAATTCTTCAAGTCTCCTCAGAATCCCACACAATTCCAGAAAAACCCCACCAAATTCCAGAGAAGTCTCACAAAACTCCCTAAATCATTTCAAAACCCTACCAATTCACAGGAATGTCCCACAGAATCTCTACCAATTCCCAGAACATCCCACAAAAATCTCACAAAAATCCCTAAATCTTCTGAAAACTCGACCAAATTCCAGAAACGCCCCATAAAATCAGCACAGTTTCCCACAAAATTCAAGAAAAAACACCACAAAATTCCCTAAACCTTTTCAAAATACCACAAAATTCTTGAAAAGCCACACCAAATTCCAGAAACATCCCACAAAATGTCCTCAATACCCAACAAAATCCCAGAAAAGTCCCACAAAATTCCCTAAATCTTCTCAAAACACCGCCAAAATCCACAAAAATCCCACAGAATCTCCACAAATTCCCACAGAATACATGAAAAATCCCTGATAATTTGTCAGTTCTCTACAGAATCTCACCAAATTCCAGAAAAGTCCCTCAAAGTTCCACAAACCACCCACAAAATCTCCCCAGTATCCAACAAAATTCCAGGAAAAATCCCACAAAATTCCCTAAATCTTCTCAAAACACGACCAAATTCTAGAAAAATATCCCACCAAATCTCCACAAATTCCCACAAAATACATGAGAAATCCCTCAAGATCCCGAAATCGCCTCAATATCCCACAAAATCACACAAAAATCACACAAAACCTCCACAAGTTTCCACAAAATCTAAGAAAAATTCCTCAAAATTCTTCAAGTCTCCTCAAAATCCCACACAATTCCATAAAAAACACACAAAATTCCAGAGAAGTCCCACAAAACTCCCTAAATCATTTCAAAACCCTACCAATTCACAGGAATGTCCCACAAAATCTCCACCAATTCCCAGAACATCCCACAAAAATCCCACAAAAATCCCTAAATCTTCTGAAAACTCGACCAAATTCCAGAAACGCCCCATAAAATCAGCACAGTTTCCCACAAAATTCAAGAAAAAACACCACAAAATTCCCTAAACCTTTTCAAAATACCACAAAATTCTTGAAAAGCCCCACCAAATTCCAGAAACATCCCACAAAATGTCCTCAATATCCAACAAAATCCCAGAAAAGTCCCAGAAAATTCCCTAAATCTTCTCAAAATTCTACCAAATTCCAGAAAAATCCCACAGAATCTCCACAAATTCCCACAGAATACATGACAAATCCCTGATAATTCGTCAGTTCTCTACAGAATCTCACCAAATTCCTAAAAAGTCCCTCAAAGTTCCACAAACATCCCACAAAATCTCCCCGGAATCCAATAAAATTCCAGGAAAAATCCCACAAAATTCCCTAAATCTTCTCAAAACATGGCCAAAATCCACAAAAATCCCACCGAATCTCCACAAATTCCCACAGAATACATGAAAATACCCCTGATAATTCGTCAGTTCTCTACAGAATCTCACCAAATTCCAGAAAAGTCCCTCAAAGTTCCACAAACATCCCACAAAATCTCCTCAATATACAACAAAATCCCAGAAAAATCACACAAAATTCCCTAAATCTTCTCAAAACACGACTAAATTCTAGAAAAATATCCCACCAAATCTCCACAAAATCCCACAAAATACATGAAAAATCCCTCAAGATCCCGAAATCGCCTCAATATCCCACAAAATTCCACAAAAATCACACAAAACCTCCACAAGTTTCCACAAAATCTAAGAAAAATTCCTCAAAATTCTTCAAGTCTCCTCAAAACCACACAAAGTCCTTGAAAAGGCCCACCAAATTCCAGTAAAATCCCACAGATTCTCCACAAATTCCCACAAAATCTAAAACAAATTCCTCAAAATTCTTCAAGTCTCCTCAGAATCCCACACAATTCCATAAAAAACACACAAAATTCCAGAGAAGTCCCACAAAACTCCCTAAATCATTTCAAAACCCTACCAATTCACAGGAATGTCCCACAAAATCTCCACCAATTCCCAGAACATCCCACAAAAATCTCACAAAAATCCCTAAATCTTCTGAAAACTCGACCAAATTCCAGAAACGCCCCATAAAATCAGCACAGTTTCCCACAAAATTCAAGAAAAAACACCACAAAATTCCCTAAACCTTTTCAAAATACCACAAAATTCTTGAAAAGCCACACCAAATTCCAGAAACATCCCACAAAATGTCCTCAATACCCAACAAAATCCCAGAAAAGTCCCACAAAATTCCCTAAATCTTCTCAAAACACCGCCAAAATCCACAAAAATCCCACAGAATCTCCACAAATTCCCACAGAATACATGAAAAATCCCTGATAATTTGTCAGTTCTCTACAGAATCTCACCAAATTCCAGAAAAGTCCCTCAAAGTTCCACAAACCACCCACAAAATCTCCCCAGTATCCAACAAAATTCCAGGAAAAATCCCACAAAATTCCCTAAATCTTCTCAAAACACGACCAAATTCTAGAAAAATATCCCACCAAATCTCCACAAATTCCCACAAAATACATGAGAAATCCCTCAAGATCCCGAAATCGCCTCAATATCCCACAAAATCACACAAAAATCCCACAAAACCTCCACAAGTTTCCACAAAATCTAAGAAAAATTCCTCAAAATTCTTCAAGTCTCCTCAGAATCCCACACAATTCCAGAAAAAACACACAAAATTCCAGAGAAGTCCCACAAAACTCCCTAAATTATTTCAAACCCTACCAATTCACAGGAATGTCCCACAAAATCTCCACCAATTCCCAGAACATCCCACAAAAATCTCACAAAAATCCCTAAATCTTCTGAAAACTCGACCAAATTCCAGAAACGCCCCATAAAATCAGCACAGTTTCCCACAAAATTCAAGAAAAAACACCACAAAATTCCCTAAACCTTTTCAAAATACCACAAAATTCTTGAAAAGCCCCACCAAATTCCAGAAACATCCCACAAAATGTCCTCAATATCCAACAAAATCCCAGAAAAGTCCCAGAAAATTCCCTAAATCTTCTCAAAATTCTACCAAATTCCAGAAAAATCCCACAGAATCTCCACAAATTCCCACAGAATACATGACAAATCCCTGATAATTCGTCAGTTCTCTACAGAATCTCACCAAATTCCTAAAAAGTCCCTCAAAGTTCCACAAACATCCCACAAAATCTCCCCGGAATCCAATAAAATCCCAGAAAAATCCCACAAAATTCCCTAAATCTTCTCAAAACATGGCCAAAATCCACAAAAATCCCACCGAATCTCCACAAATTCCCACAGAATACATGAAAATACCCCTGATAATTCGTCAGTTCTCTACAGAATCTCACCAAATTCCAGAAAAGTCCCTCAAAGTTCCACAAACATCCCACAAAATCTCCTCAATATACAACAAAATCCCAGAAAAATCACACAAAATTCCCTAAATCTTCTCAAAACACGACTAAATTCTAGAAAAATATCCCACCAAATCTCCACAAAATCCCACAAAATACATGAAAAATCCCTCAAGATCCCGAAATCGCCTCAATATCCCACAAAATTCCACAAAAATCCCACAAAACCTCCACAAGTTTCCACAAAATCTAAGAAAAATTCCTCAAAAGTCTTCAAGTCTCCTCAAAACCACACAAAGTCCTTGAAAAGGCCCACCAAATTCCAGTAAAATCCCACAGATTCTCCACAAATTCCCACAAAATCTAAAACAAATTCCTCAAAATTCTTCAAGTCTCCTCAGAATCCCACACAATTCCAGAAAAAACACACAAAATTCCAGAGAAGTCCCACAAAACTCCCTAAATCATTTCAAAACCCTACCAATTCACAGGAATGTCCCACAAAATCTCCACCAATTCCCAGAACATCCCACAAAAATCCCACAAAAATCCCTAAATCTTCTGAAAACTCGACCAAATTCCAGAAACGCCCCATAAAATCAGCACAGTTTCCCACAAAATTCAAGAAAAAACACCACAAAATTCCCTAAATCTTCTCAAAACACAACCAAATTGTAGAAAAATATCCCACTAAATCTCCACAAATTCCCACAAAATACATGAGAAATCCCTCAAGATCCCTAAATCGCCTCAATATCCCACAAAATCACACAAAAATCACACAAAACCTCCACAAGTTTCCACAAAATCTAAGAAAAATTCCTCAAAATTCTTCAAGTCTCCTCAGAATCCCACACAATTCCAGGAAAAACACACAAAATTCCAGAGAAGTCCCACAAAACTCCCTAAATCATTTCAAAACCCTACCAATTCACAGGAATGTCCCACAAAATCTCCACCAATTCCCAGAACATCCCACAAAAATCTCACAAAAATCCCTAAATCTTCTGAAAACTCAACCAAATTCCAGAAACGCCCCATAAAATCAGCACAGTTTCCCACAAAATTCAAGAAAAAACACCACAAAATTCCCTAAACCTTTTCAAAATACCACAAAATTCTTGAAAAGCCCCACCAAATTCCAGAAACATCCCACAAAATGTCCTCAATATCCAACAAAATCCCAGAAAAGTCCCACAAAATTCCTTAAATCTTCTCAAAACTCTACCAAATTCCAGAAAAATCCCACAGAATCTCCACAAATTCCCACAGAATACATGACAAATCCCTGATAATTCGTCAGTTCTCTACAGAATCTCACCAAATTCCTAAAAAGTCCCTCAAGGTCCACAAACATCCCACAAAATCTCCCCGGAATCCAATAAAATTCCAGGAAAAATCCCACAAAATTCCCTAAATCTTCTCAAAACATGGCCAAAATCCACAAAAATCCCACCGAATCTCCACAAATTCCCACAGAATACATGAAAATACCCCTGATAATTCGTCAGTTCTTTACAGAATCTCACCAAATTCCAGAAAAGTCCCCCAAAGTTCCACAAGCCTCCCACAAAATCTCCCTAATATCCAACAAAATTCCAGGAAAAATCTCACACAATTCCCTAAATCTTCTGAAAACTTGACCAAATTCCAGAAACGCCCCATAAAATCAGCACAGTTTCCCACAAAATTCAAGAAAAAACAACACAAAATTCCCTAAATCTTCTCAAAACTCTACCAAATTCCAGAAAAATCCCACCAAATCTCCAGAAATTCCCACAGAATACATGAAAAATCCCTGATAATTCGTCAGTTCTCTACAGAATCTCACCAAATTACAGAAAAGTCCCTCAAAGTTCCACAAACATCCCACAAATATCTCACAAAAATCCCTAACACTTCTGAAAACTCGACCAAATTCCAGAAACGCCCCATAAAATCAGCACAGTTTCCCACAAAATTCAAGAAAAAACACCACAAAATTCCCTAAATCTTTTCAAAATACCACAAAATTCTTGAAAAGCCCCACCAAATTCCAGAAACATCCCACAAAATGTCCTCAATACCCAACAAAATCCCAGAAAAATCCCACAAAATTCCCTAAATTTTCTCAAAACACAACCAAAATTCCAGAAAAATCCCACCGAATCTCCACAAATTCCCACAGAATACATGAAAAATCCCTGATAATTCGTCAGTTCTCTGCAGAATCTCACCAAATTCCAGAAAAGTCCCTCAAAGTTCCACAAACATCCCACAAAATCTCCCTAATATCCAACAAAATTCCAGGAAAAATCCCACAAAATTCCCTAAATCTTCTCAAAACACGACCAAATTCTAGAAAAATATCCCACCAAATCTCCACAAATTCCCACAAAATACATGAGAAATCCCTCAAGATCCCTAAATCGCCTCAATATCCCACAAAATCCCACAAAAATCCCACAAAACCTCCACAAGTTTCCACAAAATCTAAGAAAAATTCCTCAAAATTCTTCAAGTCTCCTCAGAATCCCACACAATTCCAGAAAAAACACACAAAATTCCAGAGAAGTCCCACAAAACTCCCTAAATCATTTCAAAACCCTACCAATTCACAGGAATGTCCCACAAAATCTCCACCAATTCCCAGAACATCCCACAAAAATCTCACAAAAATCCCTAAATCTTCTGAAAACTCAACCAAATTCCAGAAACGCCCCATAAAATCAGCACAGTTTCCCACAAAATTCAAGAAAAAACAACACAAAATTCCCTAAATCTTCTCAAAACTCTACCAAATTCCAGAAAAATCCCACCAAATCTCCAGAAATTCCCACAGAATACATGAAAAATCCCTGATAATTCGTCAGTTCTCTACAGAATCTCACCAAATTACAGAAAAGTCCCTCAAAGTTCCACAAACATCCCACAAAAATCTCACAAAAATCCCTAACACTTCTGAAAACTCGACCAAATTCCAGAAACGCCCCATAAAATCAGCACAGTTTCCCACAAAATTCAAGAAAAAACACCACAAAATTCCCTAAATCTTTTCAAAATACCACAAAATTCTTGAAAAGCCCCACCAAATTCCAGAAACATCCCACAAAATGTCCTCAATATCCAACAAAATCCCAGAAAAATCACACAAAATTCCCTAAATCTTCTCAAAACACGGCCAAAATCCACAAAAATCCCACCAAATCTCCACAAATTCCCACAGAATACATGAAAAATCCCTGATAATTCGTCAGTTCTCTACAGAATCTCAACAAATTCCAGAAGAGTCCCTCAAAGTTCCACAAACATCCCACAAAATCTCCCCAGTATCCAACAAAATTCCAGGAAAAATCCCACAAAATTCCCTAAATCTTCTCAAAACACGGCCAAATTCTAGAAAAATATCCCACCGAATCTCCACAAATTCCCACAGAATACATGAAAAATCCCTGATAATTCGTCAGTTCTCTACAGAATCTCACCAAATTCCAGAAAAGTCCCCCAAAGTTCCACAAGCCTCCCACAAAATCTCCCTAATATCCAACAAAATTCCAGGAATAATCTCACGCAATTCCCTAAATCTTCTGAAAACTTGACCAAATTCCAGAAACGCCCCATAAAATCAGCACAGTTTCCCACAAAATTCCAGAAAAAACAACACAAAATTCCCTAAATCTTCTCAAAACTCTACCAAATTCCAGAAAAATCCCACCAAATCTCCAGAAATTCCCACAGAATACATGAAAAATCCCTGATAATTCGTCAGTTCTCTACAGAATCTCACCAAATTACAGAAAAGTCCCTCAAAGTTCCACAAACATCCCACAAAAATCTCACAAAAATCCCTAACACTTCTGAAAACTCGACCAAATTCCAGAAACGCCCCATAAAATCAGCACAGTTTCCCACAAAATTCAAGAAAAAACACCACAAAATTCCCTAAATCTTTTCAAAATACCACAAAATTCTTGAAAAGCCCAAACAAATTCCAGAAACATCCCACAAAATGTCCTCAATATCCAACAAAATCCCAGAAAAATCACACAAAATTCCCTAAATCTTCTCAAAACTCTACCAAATTCCAGAAAAATCCCACAGAATCTCCACAAATTCCCACAGAATACGTGAAAAATCCCTGATAATTCGTCAGTTCTCTACAGAATCTCACCAAATTCCAGAAGAGTCCCTCAAAGTTCCATAAACATCCCACAAAATCTCCCAATATCCAACAAAATTCCAGGAAAAATCCCACAAAATTCCCTAAATCTTCTCAAAACACGACCAAATTCTAGAAAAATATCCCACCAAATCTCCACAAATTCTTACAGAATACATGAAAAATCCCTGATTATTCGTCAGTTCTCTACAGAATCTCACCAAATTCCAGAAGAGTCCCTCAAAGTTCCATAAACATCCCACAAAATCTCCCAATATCCAACAAAATTCCAGGAAAAATCCCACAAAATTCCCTAAATCTTCTCAAAACACGACCAAATTCTAGAAAAATATCCCACCAAATCTCCACAAATTCTTACAGAATACATGAAAAATCCCTGATAATTCGTCAGTTCTCTACAGAATCTCACCAAATTCCAGAAGAGTCCCTCAAAGTTCCACAAACATCCCACAAAATCTCCCAATATCCAATAAAATTCCAGAAAAAATCCCACAAAATTCCCTAAATCTCAAAACTAGGCCAAAATCCACAAAAATCCCGCCGAATCTCCACAAATTCCCACAGAATACATCAAAAATCCCTGATAATTCGTCAGTTCTCTACAGAATCTCACCAAATTCCAGAAGAGTCCCTCAAAGTTCCACAAACATCCCACAAAATCTCCCCAGTATCCAATAAAATTCCAGGAAAAATCTTCGGAATTTGGTGGGGCTTTTCAGGAATTTTGAGGTATTTTGAAAAGATTTAGGGAATTGTGTGGTGTTTTTTCTTGAATTTTGTGGGAAACTGTGCTGATTTTATGGGGAGTTTCAGGAATTTGGTCGAGTTTTCAGAAGATTTAGGGATTTTTGTGGGATTTTTGTGGGATGTTCTGGGAATTGGTGGAGATTTTGTGGGACATTCCTGTGAATTGGTAGGGTTTTGAAATGATTTAGGGAGTTTTGTGGGACTTCTCTGGAATTTGGTGGGGTTTTTCTGGAATTGTGTGGGATTCTGAGGAGACTTGAAGAATTTTGAGGAATTTGTTTTAGATTTTGTGGGAATTTGTGGAGATTCTGTGGGATTTTTCTGGAATTTGGTGGGCCTTTTCACAAACTTTGTGTGGTTTTGAGGAGACTTGAAGAATTTTGTGGAATTTTTCTTAGATTTTGTGGAAACTTGTGGAGGTTTTGTGGGATTTTTGTGTGATTTTGTGGGATATTGAGGCGATTTAGGGATCTTGAGGGATTTTTCATGTATTTTGTGGGAATTTGTGGTGATTTTGTGAGATATTTTTCTAGAATTTGGTCGTGTTTATGGGAAGATTTATCTATCTATCTATCTATCTATCTATCTATCTATCTCTCTATCTATCTATCTATCTATCTATCTATCTCTCTATCTATCTATCTATCTATCTATCTATCTATCTATCTATCTATCTCCCTATCTATATATCTCCCTATCTATCACCCTATATGCATTTCTTTATTATAGATTTGTATATTTTAATTTCTATATTATTCATTTAAATGCCAAGCTTTTAAATAAATAGGGGAACCGAGTGAGAGGAGTGGCAGCATGGTACGGGTCGTCGCGAGTGCCAGAAGCCCGAAAAAGCGGCCGCGTCAAGGACCCCGGCAGAGTGCGGCGTCGTCACCGCTGCCTGTCGGCGCCCGACCGGCTCGCGCTCGGCCCCGGTGCCGCCGAGCGCACAGCCCGTGTCCGCACGGCTGGAGCAGCCGCGGAAAATTGCGACGGGGCGGCGTCGACGCCGGGGTGTTTGTCAGGCAGTCGAATTCACGCACCCACTGCCCGGGGTCCTTCCATTTTCCCGCCTTTTTGGCCGCCATCCTTGGAAGGACAAGCCGGCCACGACCTGGCAGCCATCTTCTGCGTGGCGTGACGTAACTTCCGCCCTTCCTCGCCGCCATCTTTGCTGTGGCTGAAGCCACTTCCGGCAGAGCGGCCATCTTTGTTATGGCACAAGTAAGGCCCCCGCTGCTCTCAGCGCGTCTGTCTAACTTACATGCCTGAACGAAAAACCTGCCGACGCCGACCGACTCCGAGCATTCCGCCCGATTTTCCGCCGCCTTTCCCGGGGCGAGGACGATGGCGGCGAGACTCAGCGGCTCCGTAGCTGGGTGGCGGCCGCGCCTGCGGCGGCAGGCATTGGAGTTAACGCCTCTGCCGCGGTCCTCCCGGCCAGCTCCGGCGGGGGGCGGGGGGGAGGCCCGACGCGGCTCGGTTCGGTTCGACTCTTTCCGGCCCGCTTCGGCTCGGCTTTCTGGCCCGCTTCGGCTCGGCTCGCCCCTGCTCGGCCCCGCTCGGCCAGGCCCCGCCCGGCTCGGAGCACAGCTGCAGTACCGCTCTGTGCCCACAATGCGGCAGCACTGCCGCAGAGCGCAGCCCGGGGTGGGCGGGGGGAGCCCCTGCAAGTGCAGAGAAGCGAGGCAAGAAACCACGTGTACACCCCCCTTCCATATGCTGCTACCTGTTTCCAGGCGACGACAAAGACCCATGAAGCAAATGCTTTTTCTTGGCCCATTTTGCTAAGCAAAGCTCTTCTGCAGCTCTTTAGTGCTTGCCAAACTCCAATGCGCGTGCTGCTGCTTCGATCGGATAAGAAGCACAGCCTTCTGACAGCAGCTTTCAGGTTGCTTCAGAATGAGCTTGGCCATTTGAACGTGCAGCATGTCTGTGTGTGCATAAGCTGCAGGTGCAAGCTCCTGACAAATGTGTTCTGCAGGCACAGTTTCTCCCTGCCGGATGCAGTGGAAATGCTTTCTGCTGGTATTCTCGCCAAGAGCCACAGAGTGCTTAACTCAGGAGCTCTGAGAATGGAAGCGCAAGAAGCGTTCCGCATTTGGTGGGATATTTTTCTAGAATTTGGTCGTGTTTTGAGAAGATTTAGGGAATTTGGTGGGATTTTTCCTGGAATTTTGTTGGATATTGAGGAGATTTTGTGAGATGTTTGTGGAACTTTGAGGGACTTTTCTGGAATTTGGTGAGATTTTGTAGAGAACTGATGAATTATCAGGGATTTTTCATGTATTCTGTGGGAATTTGTGGAGATTCTGTGGGATTTTTGTGGATTTTGGCCGTGTTTTGAGTCCCCTCAAAACCACACAAATCCTTGAAAAGGTCCATCAAATTCCAGAAAAATCCCACAGAATCTCCACAAATTCCCACAAAATCTAAGAAAAATTCCTCAAAATTCTTCAAGTCTCCTCAGAATCCCACACAATTCCAGAAAAACCCCACAAAATTCCAGAGAAGTCCCACAAAACTCCCTAAATCATTTCAAAACCCTACCAATTCACAGGAATGTCCCACAAAATCTCCACCAATTCCCAGAACATCCCAAAAAATCTCACAAAAATCCCTAAATCTTCTGAAAACTCGACCAAATTCCAGAAACGCCCCATAAAATCAGCACAGTTTCCCACAAAATTCAAGAAAAAACACCACAAAATTCCCTAAACCTTTTCAAAATACCACAAAATTCTTGAAAAGCCCCACCAAATTCCAGAAACATCCCACAAAATGTCCTCAATATCCAACAAAATCCCAGAAAAGTCCCAGAAAATTCCCTAAATCTTCTCAAAATTCTACCAAATTCTAGAAAAATATCCCACCGAATCTCCACAAATTCCCACAGAATACATGAAAAATCCCTGATAATTCGTCAGTTCTCTACAGAATCTCACCAAATTCCAGAAAAGTCCCCCAAAGTTCCACAAGCCTCCCACAAAATCTCCCTAATATCCAACAAAATTCCAGGAAAAATCTCACGCAATTCCCTAAATCTTCTGAAAACTTGACCAAATTCCAGAAACGCCCCATAAAATCAGCACAGTTTCCCACAAAATTCCAGAAAAAACAACACAAAATTCCCTAAATCTTCTCAAAACTCTACCAAATTCCAGAAAAATCCCACCAAATCTCCAGAAATTCCCACAGAATACATGAAAAATCCCTGATAATTCGTCAGTTCTCTACAGAATCTCACCAAATTACAGAAAAGTCCCTCAAAGTTCCACAAACATCCCACAAAAATCTCACAAAAATCCCTAACACTTCTGAAAACTCGACCAAATTCCAGAAACGCCCCATAAAATCAGCACAGTTTCCCACAAAATTCAAGAAAAAACACCACAAAATTCCCTAAATCTTTTCAAAATACCACAAAATTCTTGAAAAGCCCCAACAAATTCCAGAAACATCCCACAAAATGTCCTCAATATCCAACAAAATCCCAGAAAAATCACACAAAATTCCCTAAATCTTCTCAAAACTCTACCAAATTCCAGAAAAATCCCACAGAATCTCCACAAATTCCCACAGAATACGTGAAAAATCCCTGATAATTCGTCAGTTCTCTACAGAATCTCAACAAATTCCAGAAGAGTCCCTCAAAGTTCCACAAACATCCCACAAAATCTCCCCAGTATCCAACAAAATTCCAGGAAAAATCCCACAAAATTCCCTAAATCTTCTCAAAACACGGCCAAATTCTAGAAAAATATCCCACCGAATCCCCACAAATTCCCACAGAATACATGAAAAATCCCTGATAATTCGTCAGTTCTCTACAGAATCTCACCAAATTCCAGAAAAGTCCCCCAAAGTTCCACAAGCCTCCCACAAAATCTCCCTAATATCCAACAAAATTCCAGGAATAATCTCACGCAATTCCCTAAATCTTCTGAAAACTTGACCAAATTCCAGAAACGCCCCATAAAATCAGCACAGTTTCCCACAAAATTCCAGAAAAAACAACACAAAATTCCCTAAATCTTCTCAAAACTCTACCAAATTCCAGAAAAATCCCACCAAATCTCCAGAAATTCCCACAGAATACATGAAAAATCCCTGATAATTCGTCAGTTCTCTACAGAATCTCACCAAATTACAGAAAAGTCCCTCAAAGTTCCACAAACATCCCACAAAAATCTCACAAAAATCCCTAACACTTCTGAAAACTCGACCAAATTCCAGAAACGCCCCATAAAATCAGCACAGTTTCCCACAAAATTCAAGAAAAAACACCACAAAATTCCCTAAATCTTTTCAAAATACCACAAAATTCTTGAAAAGCCCAAACAAATTCCAGAAACATCCCACAAAATGTCCTCAATATCCAACAAAATCCCAGAAAAATCACACAAAATTCCCTAAATCTTCTCAAAACTCTACCAAATTCCAGAAAAATCCCACAGAATCTCCACAAATTCCCACAGAATACGTGAAAAATCCCTGATAATTCGTCAGTTCTCTACAGAATCTCACCAAATTCCAGAAGAGTCCCTCAAAGTTCCATAAACATCCCACAAAATCTCCCAATATCCAACAAAATTCCAGGAAAAATCCCACAAAATTCCCTAAATCTTCTCAAAACACGACCAAATTCTAGAAAAATATCCCACCAAATCTCCACAAATTCTTACAGAATACATGAAAAATCCCTGATTATTCGTCAGTTCTCTACAGAATCTCACCAAATTCCAGAAGAGTCCCTCAAAGTTCCATAAACATCCCACAAAATCTCCCAATATCCAACAAAATTCCAGGAAAAATCCCACAAAATTCCCTAAATCTTCTCAAAACACGACCAAATTCTAGAAAAATATCCCACCAAATCTCCACAAATTCTTACAGAATACATGAAAAATCCCTGATAATTCGTCAGTTCTCTACAGAATCTCACCAAATTCCAGAAGAGTCCCTCAAAGTTCCACAAACATCCCACAAAATCTCCCCAGTATCCAATAAAATTCCAGGAAAAATCTTCGGAATTTGGTGGGGCTTTTCAGGAATTTTGAGGTATTTTGAAAAGATTTAGGGAATTGTGTGGTGTTTTTTCTTGAATTTTGTGGGAAACTGTGCTGATTTTATGGGGAGTTTCAGGAATTTGGTCGAGTTTTCAGAAGATTTAGGGATTTTTGTGGGATTTTTGTGGGATGTTCTGGGAATTGGTGGAGATTTTGTGGGACATTCCTGTGAATTGGTAGGGTTTTGAAATGATTTAGGGAGTTTTGTGGGACTTCTCTGGAATTTGGTGGGGTTTTTCTGGAATTGTGTGGGATTCTGAGGAGACTTGAAGAATTTTGAGGAATTTGTTTTAGATTTTGTGGGAATTTGTGGAGATTCTGTGGGATTTTTCTGGAATTTGGTGGGCCTTTTCACAAACTTTGTGTGGTTTTGAGGAGACTTGAAGAATTTTGTGGAATTTTTCTTAGATTTTGTGGAAACTTGTGGAGGTTTTGTGGGATTTTTGTGTGATTTTGTGGGATATTGAGGCGATTTAGGGATCTTGAGGGATTTTTCATGTATTTTGTGGGAATTTGTGGTGATTTTGTGAGATATTTTTCTAGAATTTGGTCGTGTTTATGGGAAGATTTATCTATCTATCTATCTATCTATCTATCTATCTATCTCTCTATCTATCTATCTATCTATCTATCTATCTATCTCTCTATCTATCTATCTATCTATCTATCTATCTATCTATCTCCCTATCTATATATCTCCCTATCTATCACCCTATATGCATTTCTTTATTATAGATTTGTATATTTTAATTTCTATATTATTCATTTAAATGCCAAGCTTTTAAATAAATAGGGGAACCGAGTGAGAGGAGTGGCAGCATGGTACGGGTCGTCGCGAGTGCCAGAAGCCCGAAAAAGCGGCCGCGTCAAGGACCCCGGCAGAGTGCGGCGTCGTCACCGCTGCCTGTCGGCGCCCGACCGGCTCGCGCTCGGCCCCGGTGCCGCCGAGCGCACAGCCCGTGTCCGCACGGCTGGAGCAGCCGCGGAAAATTGCGACGGGGCGGCGTCGACGCCGGGGTGTTTGTCAGGCAGTCGAATTCACGCACCCACTGCCCGGGGTCCTTCCATTTTCCCGCCTTTTTGGCCGCCATCCTTGGAAGGACAAGCCGGCCACGACCTGGCAGCCATCTTCTGCGTGGCGTGACGTAACTTCCGCCCTTCCTCGCCGCCATCTTTGCTGTGGCTGAAGCCACTTCCGGCAGAGCGGCCATCTTTGTTATGGCACAAGTAAGGCCCCCGCTGCTCTCAGCGCGTCTGTCTAACTTACATGCCTGAACGAAAAACCTGCCGACGCCGACCGACTCCGAGCATTCCGCCCGATTTTCCGCCGCCTTTCCCGGGGCGAGGACGATGGCGGCGAGACTCAGCGGCTCCGTAGCTGGGTGGCGGCCGCGCCTGCGGCGGCAGGCATTGGAGTTAACGCCTCTGCCGCGGTCCTCCCGGCCAGCTCCGGCGGGGGGCGGGGGGGAGGCCCGACGCGGCTCGGTTCGGTTCGACTCTTTCCGGCCCGCTTCGGCTCGGCTTTCTGGCCCGCTTCGGCTCGGCTCGCCCCTGCTCGGCCCCGCTCGGCCAGGCCCCGCCCGGCTCGGAGCACAGCTGCAGTACCGCTCTGTGCCCACAATGCGGCAGCACTGCCGCAGAGCGCAGCCCGGGGTGGGCGGGGGGAGCCCCTGCAAGTGCAGAGAAGCGAGGCAAGAAACCACGTGTACAACCCCCTTCCATATGCTGCTACCTGTTTCCAGGCGACGACAAAGACCCATGAAGCAAATGCTTTTTCTTGGCCCATTTTGCTAAGCAAAGCTCTTCTGCAGCTCTTTAGTGCTTGCCAAACTCCAATGCGCGTGCTGCTGCTTCGATCGGATAAGAAGCACAGCCTTCTGACAGCAGCTTTCAGGTTGCTTCAGAATGAGCTTGGCCATTTGAACGTGCAGCATGTCTGTGTGTGCATAAGCTGCAGGTGCAAGCTCCTGACAAATGTGTTCTGCAGGCACAGTTTCTCCCTGCCGGATGCAGTGGAAATGCTTTCTGCTGGTATTCTCGCCAAGAGCCACAGAGTGCTTAACTCAGGAGCTCTGAGAATGGAAGCGCAAGAAGCGTTCCGCATTTGGTGGGATATTTTTCTAGAATTTGGTCGTGTTTTGAGAAGATTTAGGGAATTTGGTGGGATTTTTCCTGGAATTTTGTTGGATATTGAGGAGATTTTGTGAGATGTTTGTGGAACTTTGAGGGACTTTTCTGGAATTTGGTGAGATTTTGTAGAGAACTGATGAATTATCAGGGATTTTTCATGTATTCTGTGGGAATTTGTGGAGATTCTGTGGGATTTTTGTGGATTTTGGCCGTGTTTTGAGTCCCCTCAAAACCACACAAATCCTTGAAAAGGTCCATCAAATTCCAGAAAAATCCCACAGAATCTCCACAAATTCCCACAAAATCTAAGAAAAATTCCTCAAAATTCTTCAAGTCTCCTCAGAATCCCACACAATTCCAGAAAAACCCCACAAAATTCCAGAGAAGTCCCACAAAACTCCCTAAATCATTTCAAAACCCTACCAATTCACAGGAATGTCCCACAAAATCTCCACCAATTCCCAGAACATCCCAAAAAATCTCACAAAAATCCCTAAATCTTCTGAAAACTCGACCAAATTCCAGAAACGCCCCATAAAATCAGCACAGTTTCCCACAAAATTCAAGAAAAAACACCACAAAATTCCCTAAACCTTTTCAAAATACCACAAAATTCTTGAAAAGCCCCACCAAATTCCAGAAACATCCCACAAAATGTCCTCAATATCCAACAAAATCCCAGAAAAGTCCCAGAAAATTCCCTAAATCTTCTCAAAATTCTACCAAATTCTAGAAAAATATCCCACCGAATCTCCACAAATTCCCACAGAATACATGAAAAATCCCTGATAATTCGTCAGTTCTCTACAGAATCTCACCAAATTCCAGAAAAGTCCCCCAAAGTTCCACAAGCCTCCCACAAAATCTCCCTAATATCCAACAAAATTCCAGGAAAAATCTCACGCAATTCCCTAAATCTTCTGAAAACTTGACCAAATTCCAGAAACGCCCCATAAAATCAGCACAGTTTCCCACAAAATTCCAGAAAAAACAACACAAAATTCCCTAAATCTTCTCAAAACTCTACCAAATTCCAGAAAAATCCCACCAAATCTCCAGAAATTCCCACAGAATACATGAAAAATCCCTGATAATTCGTCAGTTCTCTACAGAATCTCACCAAATTCCAGAAAAGTCCCTCAAAGTTCCACAAACCACCCACAAAATCTCCCCAGTATCCAACAAAATTCAAGAAAAATCCCACAAAATTCTCTAAATCTTCTCAAAACACGGCCAAAATCTAGAAAAATATCCCACCAAATCTCCACAAATTCCCACAAAATACATGAAAAATCCCTCAAGATCCCTAAATCGCCTCAATATCCCACAAAATCACACAAAAATCACACAAAACCTCCACAAGTTTCCACAAAATCTAAGAAAAATTCCTCAAAATACTTCAAGTCTCCTCAAAACCACACAAAGTTCGTGAAAAGGCCCACCATATTCCAGAAAAATCCCACAGAATCTCCACAAATTCCCACAAAAATCTAAATCAAATTCCTCAAAATTCTTCAAGTCTCCTCAGAATCCCACACAATTCCAGAAAAAGCCCACCAAATTCCAGAGAAGTCCCACAAAAATCCCTAAATCATTTCAAAACCCTACCAATTCACAGGAATGTCCCACAAAATCTCCACCAATTCCCAGAACATCCCACAAAAATCCCACAAAAATCCCTAAATCTTCTGAAAACTCGACCAAATTCCTGAAACTCCCCATAAAATCAGCACAGTTTCCCACAAAATTCAAGAAAAAACACCACACAATTCCCTAAATCTTTTCAAAATACCTCAAAATTCCTGAAAAGCCCCACCAAATTCCGAAGATTTTTCCTGGAATTTTATTGGATACTGGGGAGATTTTGTGGGATGTTTGTGGAACTTTGAGGGACTCTTCTGGAATTTGGTGAGATTCTGTAGAGAACTGACGAATTATCAGGGATTTTTCATGTATTCTGTGGGAATTTGTGGAGATTCGGCGGGATTTTTGTGGATTTTGGCCTAGTTTTGAGATTTAGGGAATTTTGTGGGATTTTTTCTGGAATTTTATTGGATATTGGGAGATTTTGTGGGATGTTTGTGGAACTTTGAGGGACTCTTCTGGAATTTGGTGAGATTCTGTAGAGAACTGACGAATTATCAGGGATTTTTCATGTATTCTGTAAGAATTTGTGGAGATTTGGTGGGATATTTTTCTAGAATTTGGTCGTGTTTTGAGAAGATTTAGGGAATTTTGTGGGATTTTTCCTGGAATTTTGTTGGATATTGGGAGATTTTGTGGGATGTTTATGGAACTTTGAGGGACTCTTCTGGAATTTGGTGAGATTCTGTAGAGAACTGACGAATTATCAGGGATTTGTCATGTATTCTGTGGGAATTTGTGGAGATTCTGTGGGATTTTTCTGGAATTTGGTAGAGTTTTGAGAAGATTTAGGGAATTTTGTGTGATTTTTCTGGGATTTTGTTGGATATTGAGGACATTTTGTGGGATGTTTCTGGAATTTGTTGGGGCTTTTCAAGAATTTTGTGGTATTTTGAAAAGATTTAGGGAATTTTGTGGTGTTTTTTCTTGAATTTTGTGGGAAACTGTGCTGATTTTATGGGGCGTTTCTGGAATTTGGTCGAGTTTTCAGAAGTGTTAGGGATTTTTGTGAGATTTTTGTGGGATGTTTGTGGAACTTTGAGGGACTTTTCTGTAATTTGGTGAGATTCTGTAGAGAACTGACGAATTATCAGGGATTTTTCATGTATTCTGTGGGAATTTCTGGAGATTTGGTGGGATTTTTCTGGAATTTGGTAGAGTTTTGAGAAGATTTAGGGAATTTTGTGTTGTTTTTTCTTGAATTTTGTGGGAAACTGTGCTGATTTTATGGGGCGTTTCTGGAATTTGGTCAAGTTTTCAGAAGATTTAGGGAATTGCGTGAGATTTTTCCTGGAATTTTATTGGATATTAGGGAGATTTTGTGGGAGGCTTGTGGAACTTTGGGGGACTTTTCTGGAATTTGGTGAGATTCTGTAGAGAACTGACGAATTATCAGGGATTTTTCATGTATTCTGTGGGAATTTGTGGAGATTCGGTGGGATATTTTTCTAGAATTTGGCCGTGTTTTGAGAAGATTTAGGGAATTTTGTGGGATTTTTCCTGGAATTTTGTTGGATACTGGGGAGATTTTGTGGGATGTTTGTGGAACTTTGAGGGACTCTTCTGGAATTTGTTGAGATTCTGTAGAGAACTGACGAATTATCAGGGATTTTTCATGTATTCTGTGGGAATTTGTGGAGATTTGGTGGGATTTTTGTGGATTTTGGCCATGTTTTGAGAAGATTTAGAGAATTTTGTGTGATTTTTCTGGGATTTTGTTGGATATTGAGGACATTTTGTGGGATGTTTCTGGAATTTGGTGGGGCTTTTCAAGAATTTTGTGGTATTTTGAAAAGATTTAGGGAATTTTGTGGTGTTTTTTCTTGAATTTTGTGGGAAACTGTGCTGATTTTATGGGGCGTTTCTGGAATTTGGTCGAGTTTTCAGAAGATTTAGGGATTTTTGTGGGATTTTTGTGGGATGTTCTGGGAATTGGTGGAGATTTTGTGGGACATTCCTGTGAATTGGTAGGGTTTTGAAATGATTTAGGGAGTTTTGTGGGACTTCTCTGGAATTTTGTGTGTTTTTTCTGGAATTGTGTGGGATTCTGAGGAGACTTGAAGAATTTTGAGGAATTTTTCTTAGATTTTGTGGAAACTTGTGGAGGTTTTGTGTGATTTTTGTGTGATTTTGTGGGATATTGAGGCGATTTAGGGATCTTGAGGGATTTCTCATGTATTTTGTGGGAATTTGTGGAGATTTGGTGGGATATTTTTCTAGAATTTGGTCGTGTTTTGAGAAGATTTAGGGAATTTTGTGGGATTTTTCCTGGAATTTTGTTGGATATTAGGGAGATTTTGTGGGATGTTTGTGGAACTTTGAGGGACTTTTCTGGAATTTGGTGAGATTCTGCAGAGAACTGACGAATTATCAGGGATTTTTAATGTATTCTGTGGGAATTTGTGGAGATTCGGTGGGATTTTTCTGGAATTTTGGTTGTGTTTTGAGAAAATTTAGGGAATTTTGTGGGATTTTTCTGGGATTTTGTTGGGTATTGAGGAAATTTTGTGGGATGTTTCTGGAATTTGGTGGGGCTTTTCAAGAATTTTGTGGTATTTTGAGAAGATTTAGGGAATTTTGTGGTGTTTTATCTTGAATTTTGTGGGAAACTGTGCTGATTTTATGGGGCGTTTCTGGAATTTGGTCGAGTTTTCAGAAGTGTTAGGGATTTTTGTGAGATTTTTGTGGGATGTTTGTGGAACTTTGAGGGACTTTTCTGTAATTTGGTGAGATTCTGTAGAGAACTGACGAATTATCAGGGATTTTTCATGTATTCTGTGGGAATTTCTGGAGATTTGGTGGGATTTTTCTGGTATTTGGTAGAGTTTTGAGAAGATTTAGGGAATTTTGTGTTGTTTTTTCTTGAATTTTGTGGGAAACTGTGCTGATTTTATGGGGCGTTTCTGGAATTTGGTCAAGTTTTCAGAAGATTTAGGGAATTGTGTGAGATTTTTCCTGGAATTTTGTTGGATATTAGGGAGATTTTGTGGGAGGCTTGTGGAACTTTGGGGGACTTTTCTGGTATTTGGTGAGATTCTGTAGAGAACTGACGAATTATCAGGGATTTTTCATGTATTCTGTGGGAATTTGTGGAGATTTGGTGGGATTTTTGTGGATTTTGGCCGTGTTTTGAGAAGATTTAGGGAATTTTGTGGGATTTTTCTGGGATTTTGTTGGATATTGAGGACATTTTGTGGGATGTTTCTGGAATTTGGTGGGGCTTTTCAAGAATTTTGTGGTATTTTGAAAAGGTTTAGGGAATTTTGTGGTGTTTTTTCTTGAATTTTGTGGGAAACTGTGCTGATTTTATGGGGCGTTTCTGGAATTTGGTCGAGTTTTCAGAAGATTTAGGGATTTTTGTGAGATTTTTGTGGGATGTTCTGGGAATTGGTAGAGATTTTGTGGGACATTCCTGTGAATTGGTAGGGTTTTGAAATGATTTAGGGAGTTTTGTGAGACTTCTCTGGAATTTGGTGGGGTTTTTCTGGAATTGTGTGGGATTCTGAGGAGACTTGAAGAATTTTGAGGAATTTTTTTTAGATTTTGTGGGAATTTGTGGAGAATCTGTGGGATTTTACTGGAATTTGGTGGGCCTTTTCAAGGACTTTGTGTGGTTTTGAGGAGACTTGAAGAATTTTGAGGAATTTTTCTTAGATTTTGTGGAAACTTGTGGAGGTTTTGTGTGATTTTTGTGTGATTTTGTGGGATATTGAGGCCATTTCGGGATCTTGAGGGATTTTTCGTGTATTTTGTGGGATTTTGTGGAGATTTGGTGGGACATTTTTCTAGAATTTAGTCGTGTTTTGAGAAGATTTAGGGAATTTTGTGGTGTTTTTTCTTGAATTTTGTGTGAAACTGTGCTGATTTTATTGGGCGTTTCTGGAATTTGGTCAAGTTTTCAGAAGATTTAGGGAATTTTGTGAGATTTTTCCTGGAATTTTGTTGGATATTAGGGAGATTTTGTGGGATGCTTGTGGAACTTTGAGGGACTTTTCTGGAATTTGGTGAGATTCAGTAGAGAACTGACGAATTATCAGGGATTTTTCATGTATTCTGTGGGAATTTGTGGAGATTTGGTGGGATATTTTTCTAGAATTTGGCCGTGTTTTGAGAAGATTTAGGGAATTTTGTGGGATTTTTCTTGAATTTTGTTTGATATTGAGGAAATTTTGTGGGATGTTTCTGGAATTTGGTGGGGCTTTTCAAAAATTTTGTGGTATTTTGAAAAGATTTTGGGAATTTTGTGGTGTTTTTTCTTGAATTTTGTGGGAAACTGTGCTGATTTTATGGGGCGTTTCTGGAATTTGGTCGAGTTTTCAGAAGATTTAGGGATTTTTGTGGGATTTTTGTGGGATGTTCTGGGAATTGGTGGAGATTTTGTGGGACATTCCTGTGAATTGGTAGGGTTTTGAAATGATTTAGGGAGTTTTGTGGGACTTCTCTGGAATTTTGTGTGTTTTTTCTGGAATTGTGTGGGATTCGGAGGAGACTTGAAGTATTTTGAGGAATTTTTCTTAGATTTTGTGGAAACTTGTGGAGGTTTTGTGGGATTTTTGTGTGATTTTGTGGGATATTGAGGCGATTTAGGGATCTTGAGGGATTTCTCATGTATTTTGTGGGAATTTGTGGAGATTTGGTGGGATATTTTTCTAGAATTTGGTTGTGTTTTGAGAAGATTTAGGCAATTTTGTGGTGTTTTTTCTTGAATTTTGTGGGAAACTGTGCTGATTTTATGGGTCGTTTCTGGAATTTGGTCGAGTTTTCAGAAGATTTAGGGATTTTTGTGAGATTTTTTGGCATGTTCTGGGAATTGGTGGAGATTTTGTGGGACATTCCTGTGAATTGGTAGGGTTTTGAAATGATTTAGGGAGTTTTGTGGGACTTTTCTGGAATTTGGTGGGCTTTTTCTGGAATTGTGTGGGATTCTGAGGAGACTTGAAGAATTTTGAGGAATTTTTCTTAGATTTTGTGGGAATTTGTGGAGATTCTATGGGATTTTTCTGGAATTTGGTGGACCTTTTCAAGGATTTGTGTGGTTTTGAGGGGACTCAAAACACGGCCAAAATCCACAAAAATCCCACAGAATCTCCACAAATTCCCACAGAATACATGAAAAATCCCTGATAATTCATCAGTTCTCTACAAAATCTCACCAAATTCCAGAAAAGTCCCTCAAAGTTCCACAAACATCTCACAAAATCTCCTCAATATCCAACAAAATTCCAGGAAAAATCCCACCAAATTCCCTAAATCTTCTCAAAACACGACCAAAGTCTAGAAAAATATCCCACCAAATGCGGAACGCTTCTTGCGCTTCCATTCTCAGAGCTCCTGAGTTAAGCACTCTGTGACTCTTGGCGAGAATACCAGCAGAAAGCATTTCCACTGCATCCGGCAGGGAGAAACTGTACCTGCAGAACACATTTGTCAGGAGCTTGTACCTGCAGCTTATGCACACACAGACATGCTGCACGTTCAAATGGCCAAGCTCATTCTGAAGCAACCTGAAAGCTGCTGTCAGAAGGCTGTGCTTCTTATCCGATCGAAGCAGCAGCACGCGCATTGGAGTTTGGCAAGCACTAAAGAGCTGCAGAAGAGCTTTGCTTAGCAAAATGGGCCAAGAAAAAGCATTTGCTTCATGGGTCTTTGTCGTCGCCTGGAAACAGGTAGCAGCATATGGAAGGGGGTTGTACACGTGGTTTCTTGCCTCGCTTCTCTGCACTTGCAGGGGCTCCCCCCGCCCACCCCGGGCTGAGCTCTGCGGCAGTGCTGCCGCCTTGTGGGCACAGAGCGGTACTGCAGCTGTGCTCCGAGCCGGGCGGGGCCTGGCCGAGCGGGGCCGAGCAGGGGCGAGCCGAGCCGAAGCGGGCCAGAAAGAGCCGAGCCGAAGCGGGCCGGAAAGAGTCGAACCGAACCGAGCCGCGTCGGGCCTCCCCCCCGCCCCCCGCCGGAGCCGGCCGGGAGGACCGCGGCAGAGGCGTTAACTCCAATGCCTGCCGCCGCAGGCGCGGCCGCCACCCAGCTACGGAGCCGCTGAGTCTCGCCGCCATCGTCCTCGCCCCGGGAAAGGCGGCGGAAAATCGGGCGGAATGCTCGGAGTCGGTCGGCGTCGGCAGGTTTTTCGTTCAGGCATGTAAGTTAGACAGACGCGCTGAGAGCAGCGGGGGCCTTACTTGTGCCATAACAAAGATGGCCGCTCTGCCGGAAGTGGCTTCAGCCACAGCAAAGATGGCGGCGAGGAAGGGCGGAAGTTACGTCACGCCACGCAGAAGATGGCTGCCAGGTCGTGGCCGGCTTGTCCTTCCAAGGATGGCGGCCAAAAAGGCGGGAAAATGGAAGGACCCCGGGCAGTGGGTGCGTGAATTCGACTGCCTGACAAACACCCCGGCGTCGACGCCGCCCCGTCGCAATTTTCCGCGGCTGCTCCAGCCGTGCGGACACGGGCTGTGCGCTCGGCGGCACCGGGGCCGAGCGCGAGCCGGTCGGGCGCCGACAGGCAGCGGTGACGACGCCGCACTCTGCCGGGGTCCTTGACGCGGCCGCTTTTTCGGGCTTCTGGCACTCGCGACGACCCGTACCATGCTGCCACTCCTCTCACTCGGTTCCCCTATTTATTTAAAAGCTTGGCATTTAAATGAATAATATAGAAATTAAAATATACAAATCTATAATAAAGAAATGCATATAGGGTGATAGATAGGGAGATATATAGATAGGGAGATAGATAGATAGATAGATAGATAGATAGATAGATAGAGAGATAGATAGATAGATAGATAGATAGATAGGGAGATAGATAGGGAGATAGATAGATAGATAGATAGATAGATAGATAGATAGATAGATAAATCTTCCCATAAACACGACCAAATTCTAGAAAAATATCTCACAAAATCACCACAAATTCCCACAAAATACATGAAAAATCCCTCAAGATCCCTAAATCGCCTCAATATCCCACAAAATCACACAAAAATCCCACAAAACCTCCACAAGTTTCCACAAAATCTAAGAAAAATTCCACAAAATTCTTCAAGTCTCCTCAAAACCACACAAAGTTTGTGAAAAGGCCCACCAAATTCCAGAAAAATCCCACAGAATCTCCACAAATTCCCACAAAATCTAAAACAAATTCCTCAAAATTCTTCAAGTCTCCTCAGAATCCCACACAATTCCAGAAAAACCCCACCAAATTCCAGAGAAGTCCCACAAAACTCCCTAAATCATTTCAAAACCCTACCAATTCACAGGAATGTCCCACAAAATCTCCACCAAGTCCCAGAACATCCCACAAAAATCCCACAAAAATCCCTAAATCTTCTGAAAACTCGACCAAATTCCTGAAACTCCCCATAAAATCAGCACAGTTTCCCACAAAATTCAAGAAAAAACACCACACAATTCCCTAAATCTTTTCAAAATACCACAAAATTCCTGAAAAGCCCCACCAAATTCCGAAGATTTTTCCTGGAATTTTATTGGATACTGGGGAGATTTTGTGGGATGTTTGTGGAACTTTGAGGGACTCTTCTGGAATTTGGTGAGATTCTGTAGAGAACTGACGAATTATCAGGGATTTTTCATGTATTCTGTGGGAATTTGTGGAGATTCGGCGGGATTTTTGTGGATTTTGGCCTAGTTTTGAGATTTAGGGAATTTTGTGGGATTTTTTCTGGAATTTTATTGGATATTGGGAGATTTTGTGGGATGTTTGTGGAACTTTGAGGGACTCTTCTGGAATTTGGTGAGATTCTGTAGAGAACTGACGAATTATCAGGGATTTTTCATGTATTCTGTGGGAATTTGTGGAGATTCGGTGGGATATTTTTCTAGAATTTGGTCGTGTTTTGAGAAGATTTAGGGAATTTTGTGGGATTTTTCTGGGATTTTGTTGGATATTGAGGACATTTTGTGGGATGTTTCTGGAATTTGGTGGGGCTTTTCAAGAATTTTGTGGTATTTTGAAAAGATTTAGGGAATTTTGTGGTGTTTTTTCTTGAATTTTGTGGGAAACTGTGCTGATTTTATGGGGCGTTTCTGGAATTTGGTCGAGTTTTCAGAAGTGTTAGGGATTTTTGTGAGATTTTTGTGGGATGTTTGTGGAACTTTGAGGGACTTTTCTGTAATTTGGTGAGATTCTGTAGAGAACTGACGAATTATCAGGGATTTTTCATGTATTCTGTGGGAATTTCTGGAGATTTGGTGGGATTTTTCTGGAATTTGGTAGAGTTTTGAGAAGATTTAGGGAATTTTGTGTTGTTTTTTCTGGAATTTTGTGGGAAACTGTGCTGATTTTATGGGGCGTTTCTGGAATTTGGTCAAGTTTTCAGAAGATTTAGGGAATTGCGTGAGATTTTTCCTGGAATTTTGTTGGATATTAGGGAGATTTTGTGGGAGGCTTGTGGAACTTTGGGGGACTTTTCTGGAATTTGGTGAGATTCTGTAGAGAACTGACGAATTATCAGGGATTTTTCATGTATTCTGTGGGAATTTGTGGAGATTCGGTGGGATATTTTTCTAGAATTTGGCCGTGTTTTGAGAAGATTTAGGGAATTTTGTGTAATTTTTCTGGGATTTTTTTGGATATTGAGGACATTTTGTGGGATGTTTCTGGAATTTGGTGGGGCTTTTCAAGAATTTTGTGGTATTTTGAAAAGGTTTAGGGAATTTTGTGGTGTTTTTTCTTGAATTTTGTGGGAAACTGTGCTGATTTTATGGGGCGTTTCTGGAATTTGGTCGAGTTTTCAGAAGATTTAGGGATTTTAGTGATATTTTTGTGGGATGTTCTGGGAATTGGTGGAGATTTTGTGGGACATTCCTGTGAATTGGTAGGGTTTTGAAATGATTTAGGGAGTTTTGTGAGACTTCTCTGGAATTTGGTGGGGTTTTTCTGGAATTGTGTGGGATTCTGAGGAGACTTGAAGAATTTTGAGGAATTTTTTTTAGATTTTGTGGGAATTTGTGGAGAATCTGTGGGATTTTACTGGAATTTGGTGGGCCTTTTCAAGGACTTTGTGTGCTTTTGAGGAGACTTGAAGAATTTTGAGGAATTTTTCTTAGATTTTGTGGAAACTTGTGGAGGTTTTGGGTGATTTTTGTGTGATTTTGTGGGATATTGAGGCCATTTCGGGATCTTGAGGAATTTTTCGTGTATTTTGTAAGATTTTGTGGAGATTTGGTGGGACATTTTTCTAGAATTTAGTCGTGTTTTGAGAAGATTTAGGGAATTTTGTGTGATTTTTCTGGGATTTTGTTGTATATTGAGGAGATTTTGTGGGATGTTTGTGGAACTTTGAGGGACTTTTCTGGAATTTGGTGAGATTCTGTAGAGAACTGACGAATTATCAGGGGTATTTTCATGTATTCTGTGGGAATTTGTGGAGATTCGGTGGGATTTTTGTGGATTTTGGCCATGTTTTGAGAAGATTTAGGGAATTTTGTGGGATTTTTCCTGGAATTTTGTTGGATACTGGGGAGATTTTGTGGGATGTTTGTGGAACTTTGAGGGACTCTTCTGGAATTTGTTGAGATTCTGTAGAGAACTGACGAATTATCAGGGATTTTTCATGTATTCTGTGGGAATTTGTGGAGATTTGGTGGGATTTTTGTGGATTTTGGCCGTGTTTTGAGAAGATTTAGGGAATTTTGTGTAATTTTTCTGGGATTTTTTTGGATATTGAGGACATTTTGTGGGATGTTTCTGGAATTTGGTGGGGCTTTTCAAGAATTTTGTGGTATTTTGAAAAGTTTTAGGGAATTTTGTGGTGTTTTTTCTTGAATTTTGTGGGAAACTGTGCTGATTTTATGGGGCATTTCTGGAATTTGGTCGAGTTTTCAGAAGATTTAGGGATTTTTGTGGGATTTTTGTGGGATGTTCTGGGAATTGGTGGAGATTTTGTGGGACATTCCTGTGAATTGGTAGGGTTTTGAAATGATTTAGGGAGTTTTGTGGGACTTCTCTGGAATTTTGTGTGTTTTTTCTGGAATTGTGTGGGATTCTGAGGAGACTTGAAGAATTTTGAGGAATTTTTCTTAGATTTTGTGGAAACTTGTGGAGGTTTTGTGGGATTTTTGTGCGATTTTGTGGGATATTGAGGCGATTTAGGGATCTTGAGGGATTTATCATGTATTTTGTGGGAATTTGTGGAGATTTGGTGGGATATTTTGCTAGAATTTGGTCGTGTTTTGAGAAGATTTAGGGAATTTTGTGGGATTTTTCCTGGAATTTTGTTGGATACTGGGGAGATTTTGTGGGATGTTTGTGGAACTTTGAGGGACTTTTCTGGAATTTGGTGAGATTCTGCAGAGAACTGACGAATTATCAGGGATTTTTCATGTATTCTGTGGGAATTTGTGGAGATTCGGTGGGATTTTTCTGGAATTTTGGTTGTGTTTTGAGAAAATTTAGGGAATTTTGTGGGATTTTTCTTGAATTTTGTGGGAAACTGTGCTGATTTTATGGGGCGTTTCTGGAATTTGGTCAAGTTTTCAGAAGATTTAGGGAATTGTGTGAGATTTTTCCTGGAATTTTGTTGGATATTAGGGAGATTTTGTGGGAGGCTTGTGGAACTTTGGGGGACTTTTCTGGTATTTGGTGAGATTCTGTAGAGAACTGACGAATTATCAGGGATTTTTCATGTATTCTGTGGGAATTTGTGGAGATTTGGTGGGATTTTTGTGGATTTTGGCCGTGTTTTGAGAAGATTTAGGGAATTTTGTGTAATTTTTCTGGGATTTTTTTGGATATTGAGGACATTTTGTGGGATGTTTCTGGAATTTGGTGGGGCTTTTCAAGAATTTTGTGGTATTTTGAAAAGGTTTAGGGAATTTTGTGGTGTTTTTTCTTGAATTTTGTGGGAAACTGTGCTGATTTTATGGGGCGTTTCTGGAATTTGTTCGAGTTTTCAGAAGATTTAGGGATTTTTGTGAGATTTTTGTGGGATGTTCTGGGAATTGGTAGAGATTTTGTGGGACATTCCTGTGAATTGGTAGGGTTTTGAAATGATTTAGGGAGTTTTGTGAGACTTCTCTGGAATTTGGTGGGGTTTTTCTGGAATTGTGTGGGATTCTGAGGAGACTTGAAGAATTTTGAGGAATTTGTTTTAGATTTTGTGGGAATTTGTGGAGAATCTGTGGGATTTTACTGGAATTTGGTGGGCCTTTTCAAGGACTTTGTGTGGTTTTGAGGAGACTTGAAGAATTTTGAGGAATTTTTCTTAGATTTTGTGGAAACTTGTGGAGGTTTTGGGTGATTTTTGTGTGATTTTGTGGGATATTGAGGCCATTTCGGGATCTTGAGGGATTTTTCGTGTATTTTGTGGGATTTTGTGGAGATTTGGTGGGACATTTTTCTAGAATTTAGTCGTGTTTTGAGAAGATTTAGGGAATTTTGTGGTGTTTTTTCTTGAATTTTGTGTGAAACTGTGCTGATTTTATTGGGCGTTTCTGGAATTTGGTCAAGTTTTCAGAAGATTTAGGGAATTTTGTGAGATTTTTGTGGGATGTTCTGGGAATTGGTAGAGATTTTGTGGGACATTCCTGTGAATTGGTAGGGTTTTGAAATGATTTAGGGAGTTTTGTGAGACTTCTCTGGAATTTGGTGGGGTTTTTCTGGAATTGTGTGGGATTCTGAGGAGACTTGAAGAATTTTGAGGAATTTTTCTTAGATTTTGTGGAAACTTGTGGAGGTTTTGGGTGATTTTTGTGGGATTTTGTGGGATATTGAGGAGATTTAGGGATCTTGAGGGATTTTTCATGTATTTTGTGGGAATTTGTGGAGTTTTGGTGGGATATTTTTCTAGAATTTGGTCGTGTTTTGAGAAGATTTAGGGAATTTTGTGGGATTTTTTCTGGAATTTTGTTGGATACTGGGGAGATTTTGTGGGTGGTTTGTGGAACTTTGAGGGACTTTTCTGGAATTTGGTGAGATTCTGTAGAGAACTGACAAATTATCAGGGATTTTTCATGTATTCTGTGGGAATTTGTGGGGATTCGGTAGGATTTTTGAGGATTTTGGCCGTGTTTTCAGAAGATTTAGGGAATTTTTTGTGATTTTTCTGGAATTTTGTTGGATATTGAGGACATTTTGTGGGATGTTTGTGGAACTTTGAGGGACATTTCAGGAATTTGGTGAGATTCTGTAGAGAACTGACGAATTATCAGGGATTTTTCATGTATTCTCTGGGAATTTGTGGAGATTTGGTGGGATATTTTTCTAGAATTTGGTCGTGTTTTGAGAAGATTTAGAGAATTTTGTGGGATTTTTCTTGAATTTTGTTGGATATTGAGGAGATTTTGTGGGATGTTTGTGGAACTTTTTGGGACTTTTCTGGAATTTGGTGAGATTCTGTAGAGAACTGACGAATTATCAGGGATTTTTCATGTATTCTGTGGGAATTTCTGGAGATTCGGTGGGATTTTTCTGGAATTTTGGTTGTGTTTTGAGGAAATTTAGGGAATTTTGTGTGATTTTTCTGGGATTTTGTTGGGTATTGAGGACATCTTGTGGGATGTTTCTGGAATTTGGTGGCCCTTTTCAAGAATTTTGTGGTATTTTGAAAAGATTTTGGGAATTTTGTGGTGTTTTTTCTTGAATTTTGTGGGAAACTGTGCTGATTTTATGGGGCGTTTCTGGAATTTGGTCGAGTTTTCAGAAGTGTTAGGGATTTTTTTGAGATTTCTGTGGAATGTTCTGGGAATTGGTGGAGATTTTGTGGGACATTCCTGTGAATTGTTAGGGTTTTGAAATGATTTAGGGAGTTTTGTGGGACTTCTCTGGAATTTTGTGTGTTTTTTCTGGAATTTTGTGGGATTCTGAGGAGACTTGAAGAATTTTGAGGAATTTGATTTAGATTTTTATGGGAATTTGTGGAGAGTCTGTGGGATTTTTTTGGAATTTGGTGGGCCTTTTCACGAACTTTGTGTGGTTTTGAGGAGACTTGAAGAATTTTGAGGAATTTTTCTTAGATTTTGTGGAAACTTGTGGAGGTTTTGTGGGATTTTTGTGTGATTTTGTGGTATATTGCGGCGATTTAGGGATCTTGATGGATTTCTCATATATTTTGTGGGAATTTGTGGAGATTTGGTGGGATATTTTTCTAGAATTTGGTCGTGTTTTGAGAAGATTTAGGGAATTTTGTGGTGTTTTTTCTTGAATTTTGTGGGAAACTCTGCTGATTTTATGGGGCGTTTCAGAAATTTGGTCGAGTTTTCAGAAGATTTAGGGATTTTTGTGGGATTTCTGTGGGATGTTCTGGGAATTGGAGATTTTGTGGGACATTCCTGTGAATTGGTAGGGTTTTGAAATGATTTAGGGAGTTTTGTGGGACTTCTCTGGAATTTTGTGTGTTTTTTCTGGAATTGTGTGGGATTCTGAGGAGACTTGAAGAATTTTGAGGAATTTTTCTTAGATTTTGTGGAAACTTGTGGAGGTTTTGTGGGATTTTTGTGTGATTTTGTGGGATATTGAGGCGATTTAGGGATCTTGAGGGATTTTTCATGTATTTTGTGGGAATTTGTGGAGATTTGGTGGGATATTTTTCTAGAATTTGGTCGTGTTTTGAGAAGATTTAGGAAATTTTGTGGGATTTTTCCTGGAATTTTGTTGGATATTAGGGAGATTTTGTGGGATGTTTGTGGAACTTTGAGGGACTTTTCTGGAATTTGGTGAGATTCTGCAGAGAACTGATGAATTATCAGGGATTTTTCATGTATTCTGTGGGAATTTGTGGAGATTCGGTGGGATTTTTCTGGAATTTTGGTTGTGTTTTGAGAAAATTTAGGGAATTTTGTGGGATTTTTCTGGGATTTTGTTGGGTATTGAGGACATTTTGTGGGATGTTTCTGGAATTTGGTGGGGCTTTTCAAGAATTTTGTGGTATTTTGAAAAGATTTAGGGAATTTTGTGGTTTTTTTTTTCTTGAATTTTGTGGGAAACTGTGCTGATTTTATGGGGCGTTTCTGGAATTTGGTCGAGTTTTCAGAAGTGTTAGGGATTTTTGTGAGATTTTTGTGGGATGTTTGTGGAACTTTGAGGGACTTTTCTGTAATTTGGTGAGATTCTGTAGAGAACTGACGAATTATCAGGGATTTTTCATGTATTCTGTGGGAATTTCTGGAGATTTGGTGGGATTTTTCTGGAATTTGGTAGAGTTTTGATAAGATTTAGGGAATTTTGTGTTGTTTTTTCTTGAATTTTGTGGGAAACTGTGCTGATTTTATGGGGCGTTTCTGGAATTTGGTCAAGTTTTCAGAAGATTTAGGGAATTGTGTGAGATTTTTCCTGGAATTTTGTTGGATATTAGGGAGATTTTGTGGGAGGCTTGTGGAACTTTGGGGGACTTTTCTGGTATTTGGTGAGATTCTGTAGAGAACTGACGAATTATCAGGCATTTTTCATGTATTCTGTGGGAATTTGTGGAGATTTGGTGGGATTTTTGTGGATTTTGGCCGTGTTTTGAGAAGATTTAGGGAATTTTGTGTAATTTTTCTGGGATTTTTTTGGATATTGAGGACATTTTGTGGGATGTTTCTGGAATTTGGTGGGGCTTTTCAAGAATTTTGTGGTATTTTGAAAAGGTTTAGGGAATTTTGTGGTGTTTTTTCTTGAATTTTGTGGGAAACTGTGCTGATTTTATGGGGCGTTTCTGGAATTTGGTCGAGTTTTCAGAAGATTTAGGGATTTTTGTGAGATTTTTGTGGGATGTTCTGGGAATTGGTAGAGATTTTGTGGGACATTCCTGTGAATTGGTAGGGTTTTGAAATGATTTAGGGAGTTTTGTGAGACTTCTCTGGAATTTGGTGGGGTTTTTCTGGAATTGTGTGGGATTCTGAGGAGACTTGAAGAATTTTGAGGAATTTGTTTTAGATTTTGTGGGAATTTGTGGAGAATCTGTGGGATTTTTCTGGAATTTGGTGGGCCTTTTCAAGGACTTTGTGTGGTTTTGAGGAGACTTGAAGAATTTTGAGGAATTTTTCTTAGATTTTGTGGAAACTTGTGGAGGTTTTGGGTGATTTTTGTGTGATTTTGTGGGATATTGAGGCCATTTCGGGATCTTGAGGGATTTTTCGTGTATTTTGTGGGATTTTGTGGAGATTTGGTGGGACATTTTTCTAGAATTTAGTCGTGTTTTGAGAAGATTTAGGGAATTTTGTGGTGTTTTTTCTTGAATTTTGTGTGAAACTGTGCTGATTTTATTGGGCGTTTCTGGAATTTGGTCAAGTTTTCAGAAGATTTAGGGAATTTTGTGAGATTTTTCCTGGAATTTTGTTGGATATTAGGGAGATTTTGTGGGATGCTTGTGGAACTTTGAGGGACTTTTCTGGAATTTGGTGAGATTCTGTAGAGAACTGACGAATTATCAGGGATTTTTCACGTATTCTGTGGGAATTTCTGGAGATTTGGTGGGATTTTTCTGGAATTTTGGTTATGTTTTGAGAAGATTTAGGGAATTTTGTGTGATTTTTCTGGGATTTTGTTGGATATTGAGGACATTTTGTGGGATGTTTCTGGAATTTGGTGGGGCTTTTCAAGAATTTTGTGGTATTTTGAAAAGATTTTGGGAATTTTGTGGTGTTTTTTCTTGAATTTTGTGGGAAACTGTGCTGATTTTATGGGGCGTTTCTGGAATTTGGTCGAGTTTTCAGAAGATTTAGGGATTTTTGTGGGATTTCTGTGGGATGTTCTGGGAATTGGTGGAGATTTTGTGGGACATTCCTGTGAATTGGTAGGGTTTTGAAATGATTTAGGGAGTTTTGTGAGACTTCTCTGGAATTTGGTGGGGTTTTTCTGGAATTGTGTGGGATTCTGAGGAGACTTGAAGAATTTTGAGGAATTTTTCTTAGATTTTGTGGAAACTTGTGGAGGTTTTGGGTGATTTTTGTGGGATTTTGTGGGATATTGAGGCGATTTAGGGATCTTGAGGGATTTTTCATGTATTTTGAGGGAATTTGTGGAGTTTTGGTGGGATATTTTTCTAGAATTTGGTCGTGTTTTGAGAAGATTTAGGGAATTTTGTGGGATTTTTTCTGGAATTTTGTTGGATACTGGGGAGATTTTGTGGGTGGTTTGTGGAACTTTGAGGGACTTTTCTGGAATTTGGTGAGATTCTGCAGAGAACTGACGAATTATCAGGGATTTTTCATGTATTCTGTGGGAATTTGTGGAGATTCGGTGGGATTTTTCTGGAATTTTGGTTGTGTTTTGAGAAAATTTAGGGAATTTTGTGGGATTTTTCTGGGATTTTGTTGGGTATTGAGGACATTTTGTGGGATGTTTCTGGAATTTGGTGGGGCTTTTCAAGAATTTTGTGGTATTTTGAAAAGATTTAGGGAATTTTGTGGTTTTTTTTTTCTTGAATTTTGTGGGAAACTGTGCTGATTTTATGGGGCGTTTCTGGAATTTGGTCGAGTTTTCAGAAGTGTTAGGGATTTTTGTGAGATTTTTGTGGGATGTTTGTGGAACTTTGAGGGACTTTTCTGTAATTTGGTGAGATTCTGTAGAGAACTGACGAATTATCAGGGATTTTTCATGTATTCTGTGGGAATTTCTGGAGATTTGGTGGGATTTTTCTGGAATTTGGTAGAGTTTTGATAAGATTTAGGGAATTTTGTGTTGTTTTTTCTTGAATTTTGTGGGAAACTGTGCTGATTTTATGGGGCGTTTCTGGAATTTGGTCAAGTTTTCAGAAGATTTAGGGAATTGTGTGAGATTTTTCCTGGAATTTTGTTGGATATTAGGGAGATTTTGTGGGAGGCTTGTGGAACTTTGGGGGACTTTTCTGGTATTTGGTGAGATTCTGTAGAGAACTGACGAATTATCAGGCATTTTTCATGTATTCTGTGGGAATTTGTGGAGATTTGGTGGGATTTTTGTGGATTTTGGCCGTGTTTTGAGAAGATTTAGGGAATTTTGTGTGATTTTTCTGGGATTTTTTTGGATATTGAGGACATTTTGTGGGATGTTTCTGGAATTTGGTGGGGCTTTTCAAGAATTTTGTGGTATTTTGAAAAGGTTTAGGGAATTTTGTGGTGTTTTTTCTTGAATTTTGTGGGAAACTGTGCTGATTTTATGGGGCGTTTCTGGAATTTGGTCGAGTTTTCAGAAGATTTAGGGATTTTTGTGAGATTTTTGTGGGATGTTCTGGGAATTGGTAGAGATTTTGTGGGACATTCCTGTGAATTGGTAGGGTTTTGAAATGATTTAGGGAGTTTTGTGAGACTTCTCTGGAATTTGGTGGGGTTTTTCTGGAATTGTGTGGGATTCTGAGGAGACTTGAAGAATTTTGAGGAATTTGTTTTAGATTTTGTGGGAATTTGTGGAGAATCTGTGGGATTTTACTGGAATTTGGTGGGCCTTTTCAAGGACTTTGTGTGGTTTTGAGGAGACTTGAAGAATTTTGAGGAATTTTTCTTAGATTTTGTGGAAACTTGTGGAGGTTTTGGGTGATTTTTGTGTGATTTTGTGGGATATTGAGGCCATTTCGGGATCTTGAGGGATTTTTCGTGTATTTTGTGGGATTTTGTGGAGATTTGGTGGGACATTTTTCTAGAATTTAGTCGTGTTTTGAGAAGATTTAGGGAATTTTGTGGTGTTTTTTCTTGAATTTTGTGGGAAACTGTGCTGATTTTATTGGGCGTTTCTGGAATTTGGTCAAGTTTTCAGAAGATTTAGGGAATTTTGTCAGATTTTTCCTGGAATTTTGTTGGATATTAGGGAGATTTTGTGGGATGCTTGTGGAACTTTGAGGGACTTTTCTGGAATTTGGTGAGATTCTGTAGAGAACTGACGAATTATCAGGGATTTTTCACGTATTCTGTGGGAATTTCTGGAGATTTGGTGGGATTTTTCTGGAATTTTGGTTATGTTTTGAGAAGATTTAGGGAATTTTGTGTGATTTTTCTGGGATTTTGTTGGATATTGAGGACATTTTGTGGGATGTTTCTGGAATTTGGTGGGGCTTTTCAAGAATTTTGTGGTATTTTGAAAAGATTTTGGGAATTTTGTGGTGTTTTTTCTTGAATTTTGTGGGAAACTGTGCTGATTTTATGGGGCGTTTCTGGAATTTGGTCGAGTTTTCAGAAGATTTAGGGATTTTTGTGGGATTTCTGTGGGATGTTCTGGGAATTGGTGGAGATTTTGTGGGACATTCCTGTGAATTGGTAGGGTTTTGAAATGATTTAGGGAGTTTTGTGGGACTTCTCTGGAATTTTGTGTGTTTTTTCTGGAATTGTGTGGGATTCTGAGGAGACTTGAAGAATTTTGAGGAATTTTTCTTAGATTTTGTGGAAACTTGTGGAGGTTTTGTGGGATTTTTGTGTGATTTTGTGGGATATTGAGGCGATTTAGGGATCTTGAGGGATTTTTCATGTATTTTGTGGGAATTTGTGGAGATTTGGTGGGATATTTTTCTAGAATTTGGTCGTGTTTTGAGAAGATTTAGGAAATTTTGTGGGATTTTTCCTGGAATTTTGTTGGATATTAGGGAGATTTTGTGGGATGTTTGTGGAACTTTGAGGGACTTTTCTGGAATTTGGTGAGATTCTGCAGAGAACTGATGAATTATCAGGGATTTTTCATGTATTCTGTGGGAATTTGTGGAGATTCGGTGGGATTTTTCTGGAATTTTGGTTGTGTTTTGAGAAAATTTAGGGAATTTTGTGGGATTTTTCTGGGATTTTGTTGGGTATTGAGGACATTTTGTGGGATGTTTCTGGAATTTGGTGGGGCTTTTCAAGAATTTTGTGGTATTTTGAAAAGATTTAGGGAATTTTGTGGTTTTTTTTTTCTTGAATTTTGTGGGAAACTGTGCTGATTTTATGGGGCGTTTCTGGAATTTGGTCGAGTTTTCAGAAGTGTTAGGGATTTTTGTGAGATTTTTGTGGGATGTTTGTGGAACTTTGAGGGACTTTTCTGTAATTTGGTGAGATTCTGTAGAGAACTGACGAATTATCAGGGATTTTTCATGTATTCTGTGGGAATTTCTGGAGATTTGGTGGGATTTTTCTGGAATTTGGTAGAGTTTTGATAAGATTTAGGGAATTTTGTGTTGTTTTTTCTTGAATTTTGTGGGAAACTGTGCTGATTTTATGGGGCGTTTCTGGAATTTGGTCAAGTTTTCAGAAGATTTAGGGAATTGTGTGAGATTTTTCCTGGAATTTTGTTGGATATTAGGGAGATTTTGTGGGAGGCTTGTGGAACTTTGGGGGACTTTTCTGGTATTTGGTGAGATTCTGTAGAGAACTGACGAATTATCAGGCATTTTTCATGTATTCTGTGGGAATTTGTGGAGATTTGGTGGGATTTTTGTGGATTTTGGCCGTGTTTTGAGAAGATTTAGGGAATTTTGTGTAATTTTTCTGGGATTTTTTTGGATATTGAGGACATTTTGTGGGATGTTTCTGGAATTTGGTGGGGCTTTTCAAGAATTTTGTGGTATTTTGAAAAGGTTTAGGGAATTTTGTGGTGTTTTTTCTTGAATTTTGTGGGAAACTGTGCTGATTTTATGGGGCGTTTCTGGAATTTGGTCGAGTTTTCAGAAGTGTTAGGGATTTTTGTGAGATTTTTGTGGGATGTTTGTGGAACTTTGAGGGACTTTTCTGTAATTTGGTGAGATTCTGTAGAGAACTGACGAATTATCAGGGATTTTTCATGTATTCTGTGGGAATTTCTGGAGATTTGGTGGGATTTTTCTGGAATTTGGTAGAGTTTTGATAAGATTTAGGGAATTTTGTGTTGTTTTTTCTTGAATTTTGTGGGAAACTGTGCTGATTTTATGGGGCGTTTCTGGAATTTGGTCAAGTTTTCAGAAGATTTAGGGAATTGTGTGAGATTTTTCCTGGAATTTTGTTGGATATTAGGGAGATTTTGTGGGAGGCTTGTGGAACTTTGGGGGACTTTTCTGGTATTTGGTGAGATTCTGTAGAGAACTGACGAATTATCAGGCATTTTTCATGTATTCTGTGGGAATTTGTGGAGATTTGGTGGGATTTTTGTGGATTTTGGCCGTGTTTTGAGAAGATTTAGGGAATTTTGTGTGATTTTTCTGGGATTTTTTTGGATATTGAGGACATTTTGTGGGATGTTTCTGGAATTTGGTGGGGCTTTTCAAGAATTTTGTGGTATTTTGAAAAGGTTTAGGGAATTTTGTGGTGTTTTTTCTTGAATTTTGTGGGAAACTGTGCTGATTTTATGGGGCGTTTCTGGAATTTGGTCGAGTTTTCAGAAGATTTAGGGATTTTTGTGAGATTTTTGTGGGATGTTCTGGGAATTGGTAGAGATTTTGTGGGACATTCCTGTGAATTGGTAGGGTTTTGAAATGATTTAGGGAGTTTTGTGAGACTTCTCTGGAATTTGGTGGGGTTTTTCTGGAATTGTGTGGGATTCTGAGGAGACTTGAAGAATTTTGAGGAATTTGTTTTAGATTTTGTGGGAATTTGTGGAGAATCTGTGGGATTTTACTGGAATTTGGTGGGCCTTTTCAAGGACTTTGTGTGGTTTTGAGGAGACTTGAAGAATTTTGAGGAATTTTTCTTAGATTTTGTGGAAACTTGTGGAGGTTCTGGGTGATTTTTGTGTGATTTTGTGGGATATTGAGGCCATTTCGGGATCTTGAGGGATTTTTCGTGTATTTTGTGGGATTTTGTGGAGATTTGGTGGGACATTTTTCTAGAATTTAGTCGTGTTTTGAGAAGATTTAGGGAATTTTGTGGTGTTTTTTCTTGAATTTTGTGGGAAACTGTGCTGATTTTATTGGGCGTTTCTGGAATTTGGTCAAGTTTTCAGAAGATTTAGGGAATTTTGTCAGATTTTTCCTGGAATTTTGTTGGATATTAGGGAGATTTTGTGGGATGCTTGTGGAACTTTGAGGGACTTTTCTGGAATTTGGTGAGATTCTGTAGAGAACTGACGAATTATCAGGGATTTTTCACGTATTCTGTGGGAATTTCTGGAGATTTGGTGGGATTTTTCTGGAATTTTGGTTATGTTTTGAGAAGATTTAGGGAATTTTGTGTGATTTTTCTGGGATTTTGTTGGATATTGAGGACATTTTGTGGGATGTTTCTGGAATTTGGTGGGGCTTTTCAAGAATTTTGTGGTATTTTGAAAAGATTTTGGGAATTTTGTGGTGTTTTTTCTTGAATTTTGTGGGAAACTGTGCTGATTTTATGGGGCGTTTCTGGAATTTGGTCGAGTTTTCAGAAGATTTAGGGATTTTTGTGGGATTTCTGTGGGATGTTCTGGGAATTGGTGGAGATTTTGTGGGACATTCCTGTGAATTGGTAGGGTTTTGAAATGATTTAGGGAGTTTTGTGAGACTTCTCTGGAATTTGGTGGGGTTTTTCTGGAATTGTGTGGGATTCTGAGGAGACTTGAAGAATTTTGAGGAATTTTTCTTAGATTTTGTGGAAACTTGTGGAGGTTTTGGGTGATTTTTGTGGGATTTTGTGGGATATTGAGGCGATTTAGGGATCTTGAGGGATTTTTCATGTATTTTGAGGGAATTTGTGGAGTTTTGGTGGGATATTTTTCTAGAATTTGGTCGTGTTTTGAGAAGATTTAGGGAATTTTGTGGGATTTTTTCTGGAATTTTGTTGGATACTGGGGAGATTTTGTGGGTGGTTTGTGGAACTTTGAGGGACTTTTCTGGAATTTGGTGAGATTCTGCAGAGAACTGACGAATTATCAGGGATTTTTCATGTATTCTGTGGGAATTTGTGGAGATTCGGTGGGATTTTTCTGGAATTTTGGTTGTGTTTTGAGAAAATTTAGGGAATTTTGTGGGATTTTTCTGGGATTTTGTTGGGTATTGAGGACATTTTGTGGGATGTTTCTGGAATTTGGTGGGGCTTTTCAAGAATTTTGTGGTATTTTGAAAAGATTTAGGGAATTTTGTGGTTTTTTTTTTCTTGAATTTTGTGGGAAACTGTGCTGATTTTATGGGGCGTTTCTGGAATTTGGTCGAGTTTTCAGAAGTGTTAGGGATTTTTGTGAGATTTTTGTGGGATGTTTGTGGAACTTTGAGGGACTTTTCTGTAATTTGGTGAGATTCTGTAGAGAACTGACGAATTATCAGGGATTTTTCATGTATTCTGTGGGAATTTCTGGAGATTTGGTGGGATTTTTCTGGAATTTGGTAGAGTTTTGATAAGATTTAGGGAATTTTGTGTTGTTTTTTCTTGAATTTTGTGGGAAACTGTGCTGATTTTATGGGGCGTTTCTGGAATTTGGTCAAGTTTTCAGAAGATTTAGGGAATTGTGTGAGATTTTTCCTGGAATTTTGTTGGATATTAGGGAGATTTTGTGGGAGGCTTGTGGAACTTTGGGGGACTTTTCTGGTATTTGGTGAGATTCTGTAGAGAACTGACGAATTATCAGGCATTTTTCATGTATTCTGTGGGAATTTGTGGAGATTTGGTGGGATTTTTGTGGATTTTGGCCGTGTTTTGAGAAGATTTAGGGAATTTTGTGTGATTTTTCTGGGATTTTTTTGGATATTGAGGACATTTTGTGGGATGTTTCTGGAATTTGGTGGGGCTTTTCAAGAATTTTGTGGTATTTTGAAAAGGTTTAGGGAATTTTGTGGTGTTTTTTCTTGAATTTTGTGGGAAACTGTGCTGATTTTATGGGGCGTTTCTGGAATTTGGTCGAGTTTTCAGAAGATTTAGGGATTTTTGTGAGATTTTTGTGGGATGTTCTGGGAATTGGTAGAGATTTTGTGGGACATTCCTGTGAATTGGTAGGGTTTTGAAATGATTTAGGGAGTTTTGTGGGACTTCTCTGGAATTTGGTGGGGTTTTTCTGGAATTGTGTGGGATTCTGAGGAGACTTGAAGAATTTTGAGGAATTTGTTTTAGATTTTGTGGGAATTTGTGGAGAATCTGTGGGATTTTACTGGAATTTGGTGGGCCTTTTCAAGGACTTTGTGTGGTTTTGAGGAGACTTGAAGAATTTTGAGGAATTTTTCTTAGATTTTGTGGAAACTTGTGGAGGTTTTGGGTGATTTTTGTGTGATTTTGTGGGATATTGAGGCCATTTCGGGATCTTGAGGGATTTTTCGTGTATTTTGTGGGATTTTGTGGAGATTTGGTGGGACATTTTTCTAGAATTTAGTCGTGTTTTGAGAAGATTTAGGGAATTTTGTGGTGTTTTTTCTTGAATTTTGTGGGAAACTGTGCTGATTTTATTGGGCGTTTCTGGAATTTGGTCAAGTTTTCAGAAGATTTAGGGAATTTTGTCAGATTTTTCCTGGAATTTTGTTGGATATTAGGGAGATTTTGTGGGATGCTTGTGGAACTTTGAGGGACTTTTCTGGAATTTGGTGAGATTCTGTAGAGAACTGACGAATTATCAGGGATTTTTCACGTATTCTGTGGGAATTTCTGGAGATTTGGTGGGATTTTTCTGGAATTTTGGTTATGTTTTGAGAAGATTTAGGGAATTTTGTGTGATTTTTCTGGGATTTTGTTGGATATTGAGGACATTTTGTGGGATGTTTCTGGAATTTGGTGGGGCTTTTCAAGAATTTTGTGGTATTTTGAAAAGATTTTGGGAATTTTGTGGTGTTTTTTCTTGAATTTTGTGGGAAACTGTGCTGATTTTATGGGGCGTTTCTGGAATTTGGTCGAGTTTTCAGAAGATTTAGGGATTTTTGTGAGATTTTTGTGGGATGTTCTGGGAATTGGTAGAGATTTTGTGGGACATTCCTGTGAATTGGTAGGGTTTTGAAATGATTTAGGGAGTTTTGTGAGACTTCTCTGGAATTTGGTGGGGTTTTTCTGGAATTGTGTGGGATTCTGAGGAGACTTGAAGAATTTTGAGGAATTTGTTTTAGATTTTGTGGGAATTTGTGGAGAATCTGTGGGATTTTACTGGAATTTGGTGGGCCTTTTCAAGGACTTTGTGTGGTTTTGAGGAGACTTGAAGAATTTTGAGGAATTTTTCTTAGATTTTGTGGAAACTTGTGGAGGTTTTGGGTGATTTTTGTGTGATTTTGTGGGATATTGAGGCCATTTCGGGATCTTGAGGGATTTTTCGTGTATTTTGTGGGATTTTGTGGAGATTTGGTGGGACATTTTTCTAGAATTTAGTCGTGTTTTGAGAAGATTTAGGGAATTTTGTGGTGTTTTTTCTTGAATTTTGTGGGAAACTGTGCTGATTTTATTGGGCGTTTCTGGAATTTGGTCAAGTTTTCAGAAGATTTAGGGAATTTTGTCAGATTTTTCCTGGAATTTTGTTGGATATTAGGGAGATTTTGTGGGATGCTTGTGGAACTTTGAGGGACTTTTCTGGAATTTGGTGAGATTCTGTAGAGAACTGACGAATTATCAGGGATTTTTCACGTATTCTGTGGGAATTTCTGGAGATTTGGTGGGATTTTTCTGGAATTTTGGTTATGTTTTGAGAAGATTTAGGGAATTTTGTGTGATTTTTCTGGGATTTTGTTGGATATTGAGGACATTTTGTGGGATGTTTCTGGAATTTGGTGGGGCTTTTCAAGAATTTTGTGGTATTTTGAAAAGATTTTGGGAATTTTGTGGTGTTTTTTCTTGAATTTTGTGGGAAACTGTGCTGATTTTATGGGGCGTTTCTGGAATTTGGTCGAGTTTTCAGAAGATTTAGGGATTTTTGTGGGATTTCTGTGGGATGTTCTGGGAATTGGTGGAGATTTTGTGGGACATTCCTGTGAATTGGTAGGGTTTTGAAATGATTTAGGGAGTTTTGTGGGACTTCTCTGGAATTTTGTGTGTTTTTTCTGGAATTGTGTGGGATTCTGAGGAGACTTGAAGAATTTTGAGGAATTTTTCTTAGATTTTGTGGAAACTTGTGGAGGTTTTGTGGGATTTTTGTGTGATTTTGTGGGATATTGAGGCGATTTAGGGATCTTGAGGGATTTTTCATGTATTTTGTGGGAATTTGTGGAGATTTGGTGGGATATTTTTCTAGAATTTGGTCGTGTTTTGAGAAGATTTAGGAAATTTTGTGGGATTTTTCCTGGAATTTTGTTGGATATTAGGGAGATTTTGTGGGATGTTTGTGGAACTTTGAGGGACTTTTCTGGAATTTGGTGAGATTCTGCAGAGAACTGATGAATTATCAGGGATTTTTCATGTATTCTGTGGGAATTTGTGGAGATTCGGTGGGATTTTTCTGGAATTTTGGTTGTGTTTTGAGAAAATTTAGGGAATTTTGTGGGATTTTTCTGGGATTTTGTTGGGTATTGAGGACATTTTGTGGGATGTTTCTGGAATTTGGTGGGGCTTTTCAAGAATTTTGTGGTATTTTGAAAAGATTTAGGGAATTTTGTGGTTTTTTTTTTCTTGAATTTTGTGGGAAACTGTGCTGATTTTATGGGGCGTTTCTGGAATTTGGTCGAGTTTTCAGAAGTGTTAGGGATTTTTGTGAGATTTTTGTGGGATGTTTGTGGAACTTTGAGGGACTTTTCTGTAATTTGGTGAGATTCTGTAGAGAACTGACGAATTATCAGGGATTTTTCATGTATTCTGTGGGAATTTCTGGAGATTTGGTGGGATTTTTCTGGAATTTGGTAGAGTTTTGATAAGATTTAGGGAATTTTGTGTTGTTTTTTCTTGAATTTTGTGGGAAACTGTGCTGATTTTATGGGGCGTTTCTGGAATTTGGTCAAGTTTTCAGAAGATTTAGGGAATTGTGTGAGATTTTTCCTGGAATTTTGTTGGATATTAGGGAGATTTTGTGGGAGGCTTGTGGAACTTTGGGGGACTTTTCTGGTATTTGGTGAGATTCTGTAGAGAACTGACGAATTATCAGGCATTTTTCATGTATTCTGTGGGAATTTGTGGAGATTTGGTGGGATTTTTGTGGATTTTGGCCGTGTTTTGAGAAGATTTAGGGAATTTTGTGTGATTTTTCTGGGATTTTTTTGGATATTGAGGACATTTTGTGGGATGTTTCTGGAATTTGGTGGGGCTTTTCAAGAATTTTGTGGTATTTTGAAAAGGTTTAGGGAATTTTGTGGTGTTTTTTCTTGAATTTTGTGGGAAACTGTGCTGATTTTATGGGGCGTTTCTGGAATTTGGTCGAGTTTTCAGAAGATTTAGGGATTTTTGTGAGATTTTTGTGGGATGTTCTGGGAATTGGTAGAGATTTTGTGGGACATTCCTGTGAATTGGTAGGGTTTTGAAATGATTTAGGGAGTTTTGTGAGACTTCTCTGGAATTTGGTGGGGTTTTTCTGGAATTGTGTGGGATTCTGAGGAGACTTGAAGAATTTTGAGGAATTTGTTTTAGATTTTGTGGGAATTTGTGGAGAATCTGTGGGATTTTACTGGAATTTGGTGGGCCTTTTCAAGGACTTTGTGTGGTTTTGAGGAGACTTGAAGAATTTTGAGGAATTTTTCTTAGATTTTGTGGAAACTTGTGGAGGTTTTGGGTGATTTTTGTGTGATTTTGTGGGATATTGAGGCCATTTCGGGATCTTGAGGGATTTTTCGTGTATTTTGTGGGATTTTGTGGAGATTTGGTGGGACATTTTTCTAGAATTTAGTCGTGTTTTGAGAAGATTTAGGGAATTTTGTGGTGTTTTTTCTTGAATTTTGTGGGAAACTGTGCTGATTTTATTGGGCGTTTCTGGAATTTGGTCAAGTTTTCAGAAGATTTAGGGAATTTTGTCAGATTTTTCCTGGAATTTTGTTGGATATTAGGGAGATTTTGTGGGATGCTTGTGGAACTTTGAGGGACTTTTCTGGAATTTGGTGAGATTCTGTAGAGAACTGACGAATTATCAGGGATTTTTCACGTATTCTGTGGGAATTTCTGGAGATTTGGTGGGATTTTTCTGGAATTTTGGTTATGTTTTGAGAAGATTTAGGGAATTTTGTGTGATTTTTCTGGGATTTTGTTGGATATTGAGGACATTTTGTGGGATGTTTCTGGAATTTGGTGGGGCTTTTCAAGAATTTTGTGGTATTTTGAAAAGATTTTGGGAATTTTGTGGTGTTTTTTCTTGAATTTTGTGGGAAACTGTGCTGATTTTATGGGGCGTTTCTGGAATTTGGTCGAGTTTTCAGAAGATTTAGGGATTTTTGTGAGATTTTTGTGGGATGTTCTGGGAATTGGTAGAGATTTTGTGGGACATTCCTGTGAATTGGTAGGGTTTTGAAATGATTTAGGGAGTTTTGTGAGACTTCTCTGGAATTTGGTGGGGTTTTTCTGGAATTGTGTGGGATTCTGAGGAGACTTGAAGAATTTTGAGGAATTTGTTTTAGATTTTGTGGGAATTTGTGGAGAATCTGTGGGATTTTACTGGAATTTGGTGGGCCTTTTCAAGGACTTTGTGTGGTTTTGAGGAGACTTGAAGAATTTTGAGGAATTTTTCTTAGATTTTGTGGAAACTTGTGGAGGTTTTGGGTGATTTTTGTGTGATTTTGTGGGATATTGAGGCCATTTCGGGATCTTGAGGGATTTTTCGTGTATTTTGTGGGATTTTGTGGAGATTTGGTGGGACATTTTTCTAGAATTTAGTCGTGTTTTGAGAAGATTTAGGGAATTTTGTGGTGTTTTTTCTTGAATTTTGTGGGAAACTGTGCTGATTTTATTGGGCGTTTCTGGAATTTGGTCAAGTTTTCAGAAGATTTAGGGAATTTTGTCAGATTTTTCCTGGAATTTTGTTGGATATTAGGGAGATTTTGTGGGATGCTTGTGGAACTTTGAGGGACTTTTCTGGAATTTGGTGAGATTCTGTAGAGAACTGACGAATTATCAGGGATTTTTCACGTATTCTGTGGGAATTTCTGGAGATTTGGTGGGATTTTTCTGGAATTTTGGTTATGTTTTGAGAAGATTTAGGGAATTTTGTGTGATTTTTCTGGGATTTTGTTGGATATTGAGGACATTTTGTGGGATGTTTCTGGAATTTGGTGGGGCTTTTCAAGAATTTTGTGGTATTTTGAAAAGATTTTGGGAATTTTGTGGTGTTTTTTCTTGAATTTTGTGGGAAACTGTGCTGATTTTATGGGGCGTTTCTGGAATTTGGTCGAGTTTTCAGAAGATTTAGGGATTTTTGTGGGATTTCTGTGGGATGTTCTGGGAATTGGTGGAGATTTTGTGGGACATTCCTGTGAATTGGTAGGGTTTTGAAATGATTTAGGGAGTTTTGTGGGACTTCTCTGGAATTTTGTGTGTTTTTTCTGGAATTGTGTGGGATTCTGAGGAGACTTGAAGAATTTTGAGGAATTTTTCTTAGATTTTGTGGAAACTTGTGGAGGTTTTGTGGGATTTTTGTGTGATTTTGTGGGATATTGAGGCGATTTAGGGATCTTGAGGGATTTTTCATGTATTTTGTGGGAATTTGTGGAGATTTGGTGGGATATTTTTCTAGAATTTGGTCGTGTTTTGAGAAGATTTAGGAAATTTTGTGGGATTTTTCCTGGAATTTTGTTGGATATTAGGGAGATTTTGTGGGATGTTTGTGGAACTTTGAGGGACTTTTCTGGAATTTGGTGAGATTCTGCAGAGAACTGATGAATTATCAGGGATTTTTCATGTATTCTGTGGGAATTTGTGGAGATTCGGTGGGATTTTTCTGGAATTTTGGTTGTGTTTTGAGAAAATTTAGGGAATTTTGTGGGATTTTTCTGGGATTTTGTTGGGTATTGAGGACATTTTGTGGGATGTTTCTGGAATTTGGTGGGGCTTTTCAAGAATTTTGTGGTATTTTGAAAAGATTTAGGGAATTTTGTGGTTTTTTTTTTCTTGAATTTTGTGGGAAACTGTGCTGATTTTATGGGGCGTTTCTGGAATTTGGTCGAGTTTTCAGAAGTGTTAGGGATTTTTGTGAGATTTTTGTGGGATGTTTGTGGAACTTTGAGGGACTTTTCTGTAATTTGGTGAGATTCTGTAGAGAACTGACGAATTATCAGGGATTTTTCATGTATTCTGTGGGAATTTCTGGAGATTTGGTGGGATTTTTCTGGAATTTGGTAGAGTTTTGATAAGATTTAGGGAATTTTGTGTTGTTTTTTCTTGAATTTTGTGGGAAACTGTGCTGATTTTATGGGGCGTTTCTGGAATTTGGTCAAGTTTTCAGAAGATTTAGGGAATTGTGTGAGATTTTTCCTGGAATTTTGTTGGATATTAGGGAGATTTTGTGGGAGGCTTGTGGAACTTTGGGGGACTTTTCTGGTATTTGGTGAGATTCTGTAGAGAACTGACGAATTATCAGGCATTTTTCATGTATTCTGTGGGAATTTGTGGAGATTTGGTGGGATTTTTGTGGATTTTGGCCGTGTTTTGAGAAGATTTAGGGAATTTTGTGTAATTTTTCTGGGATTTTTTTGGATATTGAGGACATTTTGTGGGATGTTTCTGGAATTTGGTGGGGCTTTTCAAGAATTTTGTGGTATTTTGAAAAGGTTTAGGGAATTTTGTGGTGTTTTTTCTTGAATTTTGTGGGAAACTGTGCTGATTTTATGGGGCGTTTCTGGAATTTGGTCGAGTTTTCAGAAGTGTTAGGGATTTTTGTGAGATTTTTGTGGGATGTTTGTGGAACTTTGAGGGACTTTTCTGTAATTTGGTGAGATTCTGTAGAGAACTGACGAATTATCAGGGATTTTTCATGTATTCTGTGGGAATTTCTGGAGATTTGGTGGGATTTTTCTGGAATTTGGTAGAGTTTTGATAAGATTTAGGGAATTTTGTGTTGTTTTTTCTTGAATTTTGTGGGAAACTGTGCTGATTTTATGGGGCGTTTCTGGAATTTGGTCAAGTTTTCAGAAGATTTAGGGAATTGTGTGAGATTTTTCCTGGAATTTTGTTGGATATTAGGGAGATTTTGTGGGAGGCTTGTGGAACTTTGGGGGACTTTTCTGGTATTTGGTGAGATTCTGTAGAGAACTGACGAATTATCAGGCATTTTTCATGTATTCTGTGGGAATTTGTGGAGATTTGGTGGGATTTTTGTGGATTTTGGCCGTGTTTTGAGAAGATTTAGGGAATTTTGTGTGATTTTTCTGGGATTTTTTTGGATATTGAGGACATTTTGTGGGATGTTTCTGGAATTTGGTGGGGCTTTTCAAGAATTTTGTGGTATTTTGAAAAGGTTTAGGGAATTTTGTGGTGTTTTTTCTTGAATTTTGTGGGAAACTGTGCTGATTTTATGGGGCGTTTCTGGAATTTGGTCGAGTTTTCAGAAGATTTAGGGATTTTTGTGAGATTTTTGTGGGATGTTCTGGGAATTGGTAGAGATTTTGTGGGACATTCCTGTGAATTGGTAGGGTTTTGAAATGATTTAGGGAGTTTTGTGAGACTTCTCTGGAATTTGGTGGGGTTTTTCTGGAATTGTGTGGGATTCTGAGGAGACTTGAAGAATTTTGAGGAATTTGTTTTAGATTTTGTGGGAATTTGTGGAGAATCTGTGGGATTTTACTGGAATTTGGTGGGCCTTTTCAAGGACTTTGTGTGGTTTTGAGGAGACTTGAAGAATTTTGAGGAATTTTTCTTAGATTTTGTGGAAACTTGTGGAGGTTTTGGGTGATTTTTGTGTGATTTTGTGGGATATTGAGGCCATTTCGGGATCTTGAGGGATTTTTCGTGTATTTTGTGGGATTTTGTGGAGATTTGGTGGGACATTTTTCTAGAATTTAGTCGTGTTTTGAGAAGATTTAGGGAATTTTGTGGTGTTTTTTCTTGAATTTTGTGGGAAACTGTGCTGATTTTATTGGGCGTTTCTGGAATTTGGTCAAGTTTTCAGAAGATTTAGGGAATTTTGTCAGATTTTTCCTGGAATTTTGTTGGATATTAGGGAGATTTTGTGGGATGCTTGTGGAACTTTGAGGGACTTTTCTGGAATTTGGTGAGATTCTGTAGAGAACTGACGAATTATCAGGGATTTTTCACGTATTCTGTGGGAATTTCTGGAGATTTGGTGGGATTTTTCTGGAATTTTGGTTATGTTTTGAGAAGATTTAGGGAATTTTGTGTGATTTTTCTGGGATTTTGTTGGATATTGAGGACATTTTGTGGGATGTTTCTGGAATTTGGTGGGGCTTTTCAAGAATTTTGTGGTATTTTGAAAAGATTTTGGGAATTTTGTGGTGTTTTTTCTTGAATTTTGTGGGAAACTGTGCTGATTTTATGGGGCGTTTCTGGAATTTGGTCGAGTTTTCAGAAGATTTAGGGATTTTTGTGGGATTTCTGTGGGATGTTCTGGGAATTGGTGGAGATTTTGTGGGACATTCCTGTGAATTGGTAGGGTTTTGAAATGATTTAGGGAGTTTTGTGAGACTTCTCTGGAATTTGGTGGGGTTTTTCTGGAATTGTGTGGGATTCTGAGGAGACTTGAAGAATTTTGAGGAATTTTTCTTAGATTTTGTGGAAACTTGTGGAGGTTTTGGGTGATTTTTGTGGGATTTTGTGGGATATTGAGGCGATTTAGGGATCTTGAGGGATTTTTCATGTATTTTGAGGGAATTTGTGGAGTTTTGGTGGGATATTTTTCTAGAATTTGGTCGTGTTTTGAGAAGATTTAGGGAATTTTGTGGGATTTTTTCTGGAATTTTGTTGGATACTGGGGAGATTTTGTGGGTGGTTTGTGGAACTTTGAGGGACTTTTCTGGAATTTGGTGAGATTCTGCAGAGAACTGACGAATTATCAGGGATTTTTCATGTATTCTGTGGGAATTTGTGGAGATTCGGTGGGATTTTTCTGGAATTTTGGTTGTGTTTTGAGGAAATTTAGGGAATTTTGTGTGATTTTTCTGGGATTTTGTTGGGTATTGAGGACATCTTGTGGGATGTTTCTGGAATTTGGTGGCCCTTTTCAAGAATTTTGTGGTATTTTGAAAAGATTTTGGGAATTTTGTGGTGTTTTTTCTTGAATTTTGTGGGAAACTGTGCTGATTTTATGGGGCGTTTCTGGAATTTGGTCGAGTTTTCAGAAGATTTAGGGATTTTTGTGGGATTTCTGTGGGATGTTCTGGGAATTGGTGGAGATTTTGTGGGACATTCCTGTGAATTGGTAGGGTTTTGAAATGATTTAGGGAGTTTTGTGGGACTTCTCTGGAATTTGGTGGGGTTTTTCTGGAATTGTGTGGGATTCTGAGGAGACTTGAAGAATTTTGAGGAATTTGATTTAGATTTTTGTGGGAATTTGTGAAGATTCTGTGGGATTTTTCTGGAATTTGGTGGGCCTTTTCAAGGACTTTGTGTGGTTTTGAGGAGACTTGAAGAATTTTGAGGAATTTTTCTTAGATTTTGTGGAAACTTGTGGAGGTTTTGTGGGATTTTTGTGTGATTTTGTGGGATATTGAGGCGATTTAGGGATCTTGAGGGATTTTTCATGTATTTTGTGGGAATTTGTGGAGATTTGGTGGGATATTTTTCTAGAATTTGGTCGTGTTTTGAGAAGATTTAGGAAATTTTGTGGGATTTTTCCTGGAATTTTGTTGGATATTAGGGAGATTTTGTGGGATGTTTGTGGAACTTTGAGGGACTTTTTAGGAATTTGGTGAGTTTCTGTAGAGAACTGACGAATTATCAGGGATTTTTCATGTATTCTGTGGGAATTTGTGGAGATTCTGTGGGATATTTCTGGAATTTTGGTTATGTTTTGAGAAGATTTAGGGAATTTTGTGGGACTTTTCTGGGATTTTGTTGGGTATTGAGGACATTTTGTGGGATGTTTCGGGAATTTGGTGGGGCTTTTCAGGAATTTTGTGGTATTTTGAAAAGATTTAGGGAATTTTGTGGTGTTTTTTCTTAAATTTTGTGGGAAACTGTGCTGATTTTATGGGGCGTTTCTGGAATTTGGTTGAGTTTTCAGAAGATTTAGGGATTTTTGTGGGATTTTTGTGGGATGTTCTGGGAATTGGTGGAGATTTTGTGGGACATTCCTGTGAATTGGTAGGGTTTTGAAATGATTGAGGGAGTTTTGTGGGACTTCTCTGGAATTTTGTGTGTTTTTTCTGGAATTGTGTGGGATTCTGAGGAGACTTGAAGAATTTTGAGGAATTTGATTTAGATTTCTGTGGGAATTTGTGGAGATTCTGTGGGATTTTTCTGGAATTTGGTGGGCCTTTTCACGAACTTTGTGTGGTTTTGAGGAGACTTGAAGAATTTTGAGGAATTTTTCTTAGATTTTGTGGAAACTTGTGGAGGTTTTGTGGGATTTTTGTGTGATTTTGTGGGATATTGAGGCGATTTAGGGATCTTGAGGGATTTCTCATGTATTTTGTGGGAATTTGTGGAGATTTGGTGGGATACTTTTCTAGAATTTGGTCGTGTTTTGAGAAGATTTAGGAAATTTTGTGGGATTTTTCCTGGAATTTTGTTGGATATTAGGGAGATTTTGTGGGATGTTTGTGGAACTTTGAGGGACTTTTTAGGAATTTGGTGAGTTTCTGTAGAGAACTGACGAATTATCAGGGATTTTTCATGTATTCTGTGGGAATTTGTGGAGATTCGGTGGGATATTTTTCTAGAATTTGGCCGTGTTTTGAGAAGATTTAGGGAATTTTGTGTAATTTTTCTGGGATTTTTTTGGATATTGAGGACATTTTGTGGGATGTTTCTGGAATTTGGTGGGGCTTTTCAAGAATTTTGTGGTATTTTGAAAAGATTTAGGGAATTTTGTGGTGTTTTTTCTTGAATTTTGTGGGAAACTGTGCTGATTTTATGGGGCGTTTCTGGAATTTGGTCGAGTTTTCAGAAGATTTAGGGATTTTAGTGATATTTTTGTGGGATGTTCTGGGAATTGGTGGAGATTTTGTGGGACATTCCTGTGAATTGGTAGGGTTTTGAAATGATTTAGGGAGTTTTGTGAGACTTCTCTGGAATTTGGTGGGGTTTTTCTGGAATTGTGTGGGATTCTGAGGAGACTTGAAGAATTTTGAGGAATTTTTTTTAGATTTTGTGGGAATTTGTGGAGAATCTGTGGGATTTTACTGGAATTTGGTGGGCCTTTTCAAGGACTTTGTGTGCTTTTGAGGAGACTTGATGAATTTTGAGGAATTTTTCTTAGATTTTGTGGAAACTTGTGGAGGTTTTGGGTGATTTTTGTGTGATTTTGTGGGATATTGAGGCCATTTCGGGATCTTGAGGAATTTTTCGTGTATTTTGTAAGATTTTGTGGAGATTTGGTGGGACATTTTTCTAGAATTTAGTCGTGTTTTGAGAAGATTTTGGGAATTTTGTGTGATTTTTCTGGGATTTTGTTGTATATTGAGGAGATTTTGTGGGATGTTTGTGGAACTTTGAGGGACTTTTCTGGAATTTGGTGAGATTCTGTAGAGAACTGACGAATTATCAGGGGTATTTTCATGTATTCTGTGGGAATTTGTGGAGATTCGGTGGGATTTTTGTGGATTTTGGCCATGTTTTGAGAAGATTTAGGGAATTTTGTGGGATTTTTCCTGGAATTTTATTGGATTCCGGGGAGATTTTGTGGGATGTTTGTGGAACTTTGAGGGACTTTTTAGGAATTCGGTGAGATTCTGTAGAGAACTGATGAATTATCAGGGATTTTTCATGTATTCTGTGGGAATTTGTGGAGATTCTGTGGGATTTTTCTGGAATTTGGTAGAGTTTTGAGAAGATTTAGGGAATTTTGTGTTGTTTTTTCTTGAATTTTGTGGGAAACTGTGCTGATTTTATGGGGCGTTTCTGGAATTTGGTCAAGTTTTCAGAAGATTTAGGGAATTGTGTGAGATTTTTCCTGGAATTTTGTTGGATATTAGGGAGATTTTGTGGGAGGCTTGTGGAACTTTGGGGGACTTTTCTGGTATTTGGTGAGATTCTGTAGAGAACTGACGAATTATCAGGGATTTTTCATGTATTCTGTGGGAATTTGTGGAGATTTGGTGGGATTTTTGTGGATTTTGGCCGTGTTTTGAGAAGATTTAGGGAATTTTGTGTAATTTTTCTGGGATTTTTTTGGATATTGAGGACATTTTGTGGGATGTTTCTGGAATTTGGTGGGGCTTTTCAAGAATTTTGTGGTATTTTGAAAAGGTTTAGGGAATTTTGTGGTGTTTTTTCTTGAATTTTGTGGGAAACTGTGCTGATTTTATGGGGCGTTTCTGGAATTTGGTCGAGTTTTCAGAAGATTTAGGGATTTTTGTGAGATTTTTGTGGGATGTTCTGGGAATTGGTAGAGATTTTGTGGGACATTCCTGTGAATTGGTAGGGTTTTGAAATGATTTAGGGAGTTTTGTGAGACTTCTCTGGAATTTGGTGGGGTTTTTCTGGAATTGTGTGGGATTCTGAGGAGACTTGAAGAATTTTGAGGAATTTGTTTTAGATTTTGTGGGAATTTGTGGAGAATCTGTGGGATTTTTCTGGAATTTGGTGGGCCTTTTCAAGGACTTTGTGTGGTTTTGAGGAGACTTGAAGAATTTTGAGGAATTTTTCTTAGATTTTGTGGAAACTTGTGGAGGTTTTGGGTGATTTTTGTGTGATTTTGTGGGATATTGAGGCGATTTAGGGATCTTGAGGGATTTTTCGTGTATTTTGTGGGATTTTGTGGAGATTTGGTGGGACATTTTTCTAGAATTTAGTCGTGTTTTGAGAAGATTTAGGGAATTTTGTGGTGTTTTTTCTTGAATTTTGTGTGAAACTGTGCTGATTTTATTGGGCGTTTCTGGAATTTGGTCAAGTTTTCAGAAGATTTAGGGAATTTTGTGAGATTTTTCCTGGAATTTTGTTGGATATTAGGGAGATTTTGTGGGATGCTTGTGGAACTTTGAGGGACTTTTCTGGAATTTGGTGAGATTCTGTAGAGAACTGACGAATTATCAGGGATTTTTCACGTATTCTGTGGGAATTTCTGGAGATTTGGTGGGATTTTTCTGGAATTTTGGTTATGTTTTGAGAAGATTTAGGGAATTTTGTGTGATTTTTCTGGGATTTTGTTGGATATTGAGGACATTTTGTGGGATGTTTCTGGAATTTGGTGGGGCTTTTCAAGAATTTTGTGGTATTTTGAAAAGATTTAGGGAATTTTGTGGTGTTTTTTCTTGAATTTTGTGGGAAACTGTGCTGATTTTATGGGGCGTTTCTGGAATTTGGTCGAGTTTTCAGAAGATTTAGGGATTTTTGTGGGATTTCTGTGGGATGTTCTGGGAATTGGTGGAGATTTTGTGGGACATTCCTGTGAATTGGTAGGGTTTTGAAATGATTTAGGGAGTTTTGTGAGACTTCTCTGGAATTTTGTGGGGTTTTTCTGGAATTGTGTGGGATTCTGAGGAGACTTGAAGAATTTTGAGGAATTTTTCTTAGATTTTGTGGAAACTTGTGGAGGTTTTGGGTGATTTTTGTGGGATTTTGTGGGATATTGAGGCGATTTAGGGATCTTGAGGGATTTTTCATGTATTTTGAGGGAATTTGTGGAGTTTTGGTGGGATATTTTTCTAGAATTTGGTCGTGTTTTGAGAAGATTTAGGGAATTTTGTGGGATTTTTTCTGGAATTTTGTTGGATACTGGGGAGATTTTGTGGGTGGTTTGTGGAACTTTGAGGGACTTTTCTGGAATTTGGTGAGATTCTGCAGAGAACTGACGAATTATCAGGGATTTTTCATGTATTCTGTGGGAATTTGTGGAGATTCGGTGGGATTTTTCTGGAATTTTGGTTGTGTTTTGAGAAAATTTAGGGAATTTTGTGGGATTTTTCTGGGATTTTGTTGGGTATTGAGGACATTTTGTGGGATGTTTCTGGAATTTGGTGGGGCTTTTCAAGAATTTTGTGGTATTTTGAAAAGATTTAGGGAATTTTGTGGTTTTTTTTTTCTTGAATTTTGTGGGAAACTGTGCTGATTTTATGGGGCGTTTCTGGAATTTGGTCGAGTTTTCAGAAGTGTTAGGGATTTTTGTGAGATTTTTGTGGGATGTTTGTGGAACTTTGAGGGACTTTTCTGTAATTTGGTGAGATTCTGTAGAGAACTGACGAATTATCAGGGATTTTTCATGTATTCTGTGGGAATTTCTGGAGATTTGGTGGGATTTTTCTGGAATTTGGTAGAGTTTTGATAAGATTTAGGGAATTTTGTGTTGTTTTTTCTGGAATTTTGTGGGAAACTGTGCTGATTTTATGGGGCGTTTCTGGAATTTGGTCAAGTTTTCAGAAGATTTAGGGAATTGTGTGAGATTTTTCCTGGAATTTTGTTGGATATTAGGGAGATTTTGTGGGAGGCTTGTGGAACTTTGGGGGACTTTTCTGGTATTTGGTGAGATTCTGTAGAGAACTGACGAATTATCAGGGATTTTTCATGTATTCTGTGGGAATTTGTGGAGATTTGGTGGGATTTTTGTGGATTTTGGCCGTGTTTTGAGAAGATTTAGGGAATTTTGTGTGATTTTTCTGGGATTTTTTTGGATATTGAGGACATTTTGTGGGATGTTTCTGGAATTTGGTGGGGCTTTTCAAGAATTTTGTGGTATTTTGAAAAGGTTTAGGGAATTTTGTGGTGTTTTTTCTTGAATTTTGTGGGAAACTGTGCTGATTTTATGGGGCGTTTCTGGAATTTGGTCGAGTTTTCAGAAGATTTAGGGATTTTTGTGAGATTTTTGTGGGATGTTCTGGGAATTGGTAGAGATTTTGTGGGACATTCCTGTGAATTGGTAGGGTTTTGAAATGATTTAGGGAGTTTTGTGAGACTTCTCTGGAATTTGGTGGGGTTTTTCTGGAATTGTGTGGGATTCTGAGGAGACTTGAAGAATTTTGAGGAATTTGTTTTAGATTTTGTGGGAATTTGTGGAGAATCTGTGGGATTTTACTGGAATTTGGTGGGCCTTTTCAAGGACTTTGTGTGGTTTTGAGGAGACTTGAAGAATTTTGAGGAATTTTTCTTAGATTTTGTGGAAACTTGTGGAGGTTTTGGGTGATTTTTGTGTGATTTTGTGGGATATTGAGGCCATTTCGGGATCTTGAGGGATTTTTCGTGTATTTTGTGGGATTTTGTGGAGATTTGGTGGGACATTTTTCTAGAATTTAGTCGTGTTTTGAGAAGATTTAGGGAATTTTGTGGTGTTTTTTCTTGAATTTTGTGGGAAACTGTGCTGATTTTATTGGGCGTTTCTGGAATTTGGTCAAGTTTTCAGAAGATTTAGGGAATTTTGTCAGATTTTTCCTGGAATTTTGTTGGATATTAGGGAGATTTTGTGGGATGCTTGTGGAACTTTGAGGGACTTTTCTGGAATTTGGTGAGATTCTGTAGAGAACTGACGAATTATCAGGGATTTTTCACGTATTCTGTGGGAATTTCTGGAGATTTGGTGGGATTTTTCTGGAATTTTGGTTATGTTTTGAGAAGATTTAGGGAATTTTGTGTGATTTTTCTGGGATTTTGTTGGATATTGAGGACATTTTGTGGGATGTTTCTGGAATTTGGTGGGGCTTTTCAAGAATTTTGTGGTATTTTGAAAAGATTTTGGGAATTTTGTGGTGTTTTTTCTTGAATTTTGTGGGAAACTGTGCTGATTTTATGGGGCGTTTCTGGAATTTGGTCGAGTTTTCAGAAGATTTAGGGATTTTTGTGGGATTTCTGTGGGATGTTCTGGGAATTGGTGGAGATTTTGTGGGACATTCCTGTGAATTGGTAGGGTTTTGAAATGATTTAGGGAGTTTTGTGGGACTTCTCTGGAATTTTGTGGGGTTTTTCTGGAATTGTGTGGGATTCTGAGGAGACTTGAAGAATTTTGAGGAATTTTTCTTAGATTTTGTGGAAACTTGTGGAGGTTTTGGGTGATTTTTGTGGGATTTTGTGGGATATTGAGGAGATTTAGGGATCTTGAGGGATTTTTCATGTATTTTGTGGGAATTTGTGGAGTTTTGGTGGGATATTTTTCTAGAATTTGGTCGTGTTTTGAGAAGATTTAGGGAATTTTGTGGGATTTTTTCTGGAATTTTGTTGGATACTGGGGAGATTTTGTGGGTGGTTTGTGGAACTTTGAGGGACTTTTCTGGAATTTGGTGAGATTCTGTAGAGAACTGACAAATTATCAGGGATTTTTCATGTATTCTGTGGGAATTTGTGGAGATTCGGTAGGATTTTTGAGGATTTTGGCCGTGTTTTGAGAAGATTTAGGGAATTTTTTGTGATTTTTCTGGAATTTTGTTGGATATTGAGGACATTTTGTGGGATGTTTGTGGAACTTTGAGGGACATTTCAGGAATTTGGTGAGATTCTGTAGAGAACTGACGAATTATCAGGGATTTTTCATGTATTCTGTGGGAATTTGTGGAGATTCGGTGGGATTTTTCTGGAATTTTGGTTGTGTTTTGAGGAAATTTAGGGAATTTTGTGTGATTTTTCTGGGATTTTGTTGGGTATTGAGGACATCTTGTGGGATGTTTCTGGAATTTGGTGGCCCTTTTCAAGAATTTTGTGGTATTTTGAAAAGATTTTGGGAATTTTGTGGTGTTTTTTCTTGAATTTTGTGGGAAACTGTGCTGATTTTATGGGGCGTTTCTGGAATTTGGTCGAGTTTTCAGAAGATTTAAGGATTTTTGTGAGATTTTTGTGGGATGTTCTGGGAATTGGTGGAGATTTTGTGGGACATTCCTGTGAATTGGTAGGGTTTTGAAATGATTTAGGGAGTTTTGTGGGACTTCTCTGGAATTTTGTGTGTTTTTTCTGGAATTTTGTGGGATTCTGAGGAGACTTGAAGAATTTTGAGGAATTTGATTTAGATTTTTATGGGAATTTGTGGAGAGTCTGTGGGATTTTTTTGGAATTTGGTGGGCCTTTTCACGAACTTTGTGTGGTTTTGAGGAGACTTGAAGAATTTTGAGGAATTTTTCTTAGATTTTGTGGAAACTTGTGGAGGTTTTGTGGGATTTTTGTGTGATTTTGTGGTATATTGCAGCGATTTAGGGATCTTGATGGATTTCTCATATATTTTGTGGGAATTTGTGGAGATTTGGTGGGATATTTTTCTAGAATTTGGTCGTGTTTTGAGAAGATTTAGGGAATTTTGTGGTGTTTTTTCTTGAATTTTGTGGGAAACTGTGCTGATTTTATGGGGCGTTTCAGAAATTTGGTCGAGTTTTCAGAAGATTTAGGGATTTTTGTGGGATTTCTGTGGGATGTTCTGGGAATTGGAGATTTTGTGGGACATTCCTGTGAATTGGTAGGGTTTTGAAATGATTTAGGGAGTTTTGTGAGACTTCTCTGGAATTTTGTGTGTTTTTTATGGAATTGTGTGGGATTCTGAGGAGACTTGAAGAATTTTGAGGAATTTTTCTTAGATTTTGTGGAAACTTGTGGAGGTTTTGTGGGATTTTTGTGTGATTTTGTGGGATATTGAGGCGATTTAGGGATCTTGAGGGATTTCTCATGTATTTTGTGGGAATTTGTGGAGATTTGGTGGGATATTTTTCTAGAATTTGGTTGTGTTTTGAGAAGATTTAGGGAATTTTGTGGGATTTTTCCTGGAATTTTGTTGGATATTAGGGAGAATTTGTGGGATGTTTGTGGAACTTTGAGGGACTTTTCTGGAATTTGGTGAGATTCTGTAGAGAACTGACGAATTATCAGGGATTTTTCATGTATTCTCTGGGAATTTGTGGAGATTTGGTGGGATTTTTCTGGAATTTGGCCGTGTTTTGAGAAGATTTAGAGAATTTTGTGGGATTTTTCTTGAATTTTGTTGGATATTGAGGAGATTTTGTGGGATGTTTGTGGAACTTTGAGGGACTTTTCTGGAATTTGGTGAGATTCTGTAGAGAACTGACGAATTATCAGGGATTTTTCATGTATTCTGTGGGAATTTGTGGAGATTCGGTGGGATTTTTCTGGAATTTTGGTTGTGTTTTGAGAAAATTTAGGGAATTTTGTGGGATTTTTCTGGGATTTTGTTGGGTATTGGGGACATTTTGTGGGATGTTTCTGGAATTTGGTGGGGCTTTTCAAGAATTTTGTGGTATTTTGAAAAGGTTTAGGGAATTTTGTGGTGTTTTTTCTTGAATTTTGTGGGAAACTGTGCTGATTTTATGGGGCGTTTCTGGAATTTGGTCGAGTTTTCAGAAGATTTAGGGATTTTTGTGGGATTTCTGTGGGATGTTCTGGGAATTGGTGGAGATTTTGTGGGACATTCCTGTGAATTGGTAGGGTTTTGAAATGATTTAGGGAGTTTTGTGGGACTTCTCTGGAATTTGGTGGGGTTTTTCTGGAATTGTGTGGGATTCTGAGGAGACTTGAAGAATTTTGAGGAATTTGATTTAGATTTTTGTGGGAATTTGTGAAGATTCTGTGGGATTTTTCTGGAATTTGGTGGGCCTTTTCAAGGACTTTGTGTGGTTTTGAGGAGACTTGAAGAATTTTGAGGAATTTTTCTTAGATTTTGTGGAAACTTGTGGAGGTTTTGTGGGATTTTTGTGTGATTTTGTGGGATATTGAGGCGATTTAGGGATCTTGAGGGATTTTTCATGTATTTTGTGGGAATTTGTGGAGATTTGGTGGGATATTTTTCTAGAATTTGGTCGTGTTTTGAGAAGATTTAGGAAATTTTGTGGGATTTTTCCTGGAATTTTGTTGGATATTAGGGAGATTTTGTGGGATGTTTGTGGAACTTTGAGGGACTTTTTAGGAATTTGGTGAGATTCTGTAGAGAACTGACGAATTATCAGGGATTTTTCATGTATTCTGTGGGAATTTGTGGAGATTCTGTGGGATTTTTCTGGAATTTTGGTTATGTTTTGAGAAGATTTAGGGAATTTTGTGGGACTTTTCTGGGATTTTGGTGGGTATTGAGGACATTTTGTGGGATGTTTCGGGAATTTGGTGGGGCTTTTCAGGAATTTTGTGGTATTTTGAAAAGATTTAGGGAATTTTGTGGTGTTTTTTCTTGAATTTTGTGGGAAACTGTGCTGATTTTATGGGGCGTTTCTGGAATTTGGTTGAGTTTTCAGAAGATTTAGGGATTTTTGTGGGATTTTTGTGGGATGTTCTGGGAATTGGTGGAGATTTTGTGGGACATTCCTGTGAATTGGTAGGGTTTTGAAATGATTGAGGGAGTTTTGTGGGACTTCTCTGGAATTTTGTGTGTTTTTTCTGGAATTGTGTGGGATTCTGAGGAGACTTGAAGAATTTTGAGGAATTTTTTTTAGATTTTGTGGGAATTTGTGGAGAATCTGTGGGATTTTACTGGAATTTGGTGGGCCTTTTCAAGGACTTTGTGTGCTTTTGAGGAGACTTGAAGAATTTTGAGGAATTTTTCTTAGATTTTGTGGAAACTTGTGGAGGTTTTGGGTGATTTTTGTGTGATTTTGTGGGATATTGAGGCCATTTCGGGATCTTGAGGAATTTTTCGTGTATTTTGTAAGATTTTGTGGAGATTTGGTGGGATATTTTTCTAGAATTTAGTCGTGTTTTGAGAAGATTTTGGGAATTTTGTGTGATTTTTCTGGGATTTTGTTGTATATTGAGGAGATTTTGTGGGATGTTTGTGGAACTTTGAGGGACTTTTCTGGAATTTGGTGAGATTCTGTAGAGAACTGACGAATTATCAGGGGTATTTTCATGTATTCTGTGGGAATTTGTGGAGATTCGGTGGGATTTTTGTGGATTTTGGCCATGTTTTGAGAAGATTTAGGGAATTTTGTGGGATTTTTCCTGGAATTTTATTGGATTCCGGGGAGATTTTGTGGGATGTTTGTGGAACTTTGAGGGACTTTTTAGGAATTCGGTGAGATTCTGTAGAGAACTGACGAATTATCAGGGATTTTTCATGTATTCTGTGGGAATTTGTGGAGATTCTGTGGGATTTTTCTGGAATTTGGTAGAGTTTTGAGAAGATTTAGGGAATTTTGTGGGACTTTTCTGGGATTTTGGTGGGTATTGAGGACATTTTGTGGGATGTTTCGGGAATTTGGTGGGGCTTTTCAGGAATTTTGTGGTATTTTGAAAAGGTTTAGGGAATTTTGTGGTGTTTTTTCTTGAATTTTGTGGGAAACTGTGCTGATTTTATGGGGCGTTTCTGGAAATTGGTCGAGTTTTCCGAAGATTTAGGGATTTTTGTGAGATTTTTGTGGGATGTTCTGGGAATTGGTGGAGATTTTGTGGGACATTCCTGTGAATTGTTAGGGTTTTGAAATGATTTAGGGAGTTTTGTGGGACTTCTCTGGAATTTTGTGGGGTTTTTCTGGAATTGTGTGGTTTTGAGGAGACTTGAAGAATTTTGAGGAATTTTTCTTAGATTTTGTGGAAACTTGTGGAGGTTTTGTGGGATTTTTGTGGAATTTTTTGGGATATTGAGGCGATTTAGGGATCTTGAGGGATTTTTCATGTATTTTGTGGGAATTTGTGGAGATTTGGTGGGATATTTTTCTAGAATTTGGTCGTGTTTTGAGAAGATTTAGGGAATTTTGTGTGATTTTTCTTGAATTTTGTGGGATATTGAGGAGATTTTGTGGGATGTTTGTGGAACTTTGAGGGACTCTTCTGGAATTTGGTGAGATTCTGTAGAGAACTGACGAATTATCAGGGATTTTTCATGTATTCTGTGGGAATTTGTGGAGATTCGGTGGGATATTTTTCTAGAATTTGGCCGTGTTTTGAGAAGATTTAGGGAATTTTGTGGGATTTTTCCTGGAATTTTGTTGGATACTGGGGAGATTTTGTGGGATGTTTGTGGAACTTTGAGGGACTCTTCTGGAATTTGTTGAGATTCTGTAGAGAACTGACGAATTATCAGGGATTTTTCATGTATTCTGTGGGAATTTGTGGAGATTTGGTGGGATTTTTGTGGATTTTGGCCGTGTTTTGAGAAGATTTAGGGAATTTTGTGTAATTTTTCTGGGATTTTTTTGGATATTGAGGACATTTTGTGGGATGTTTCTGGAATTTGGTGGGGCTTTTCAAGAATTTTGTGGTATTTTGAAAAGGTTTAGGGAATTTTGTGGTGTTTGTTCTTGAATTTTGTGGGAAACTGTGCTGATTTTATGGGGCATTTCTGGAATTTGGTCGAGTTTTCAGAAGATTTAGGGATTTTTGTGGGATTTTTGTGGGATGTTCTGGGAATTGGTGGAGATTTTGTGGGACATTCCTGTGAATTGGTAGGGTTTTGAAATGATTTAGGGAGTTTTGTGGGACTTCTCTGGAATTTTGTGTGTTTTTTCTGGAATTGTGTGGGATTCTGAGGAGACTTGAAGAATTTTGAGGAATTTTTCTTAGATTTTGTGGAAACTTGTGGAGGTTTTGTGGGATTTTTGTGCGATTTTGTGGGATATTGAGGCGATTTAGGGATCTTGAGGGATTTATCATGTATTTTGTGGGAATTTGTGGAGATTTGGTGGGATATTTTGCTAGAATTTGGTCGTGTTTTGAGAAGATTTAGGGAATTTTGTGGGATTTTTCCTGGAATTTTGTTGGATACTGGGGAGATTTTGTGGGATGTTTGTGGAACTTTGAGGGACTTTTCTGGAATTTGGTGAGATTCTGCAGAGAACTGACGAATTATCAGGGATTTTTCATGTATTCTGTGGGAATTTGTGGAGATTCGGTGGGATTTTTCTGGAATTTTGGTTGTGTTTTGAGAAAATTTAGGGAATTTTGTGGGATTTTTTCTTGAATTTTGTGGGAAACTGTGCTGATTTTATGGGGCGTTTCTGGAATTTGGTCAAGTTTTCAGAAGATTTAGGGAATTGTGTGAGATTTTTCCTGGAATTTTGTTGGATATTAGGGAGATTTTGTGGGAGGCTTGTGGAACTTTGGGGGACTTTTCTGGTATTTGGTGAGATTCTGTAGAGAACTGACGAATTATCAGGGATTTTTCATGTATTCTGTGGGAATTTGTGGAGATTTGGTGGGATTTTTGTGGATTTTGGCCGTGTTTTGAGAAGATTTAGGGAATTTTGTGTAATTTTTCTGGGATTTTTTTGGATATTGAGGACATTTTGTGGGATGTTTCTGGAATTTGGTGGGGCTTTTCAAGAATTTTGTGGTATTTTGAAAAGGTTTAGGGAATTTTGTGGTGTTTTTTCTTGAATTTTGTGGGAAACTGTGCTGATTTTATGGGGCGTTTCTGGAATTTGGTCGAGTTTTCAGAAGATTTAGGGATTTTTGTGAGATTTTTGTGGGATGTTCTGGGAATTGGTAGAGATTTTGTGGGACATTCCTGTGAATTGGTAGGGTTTTGAAATGATTTAGGGAGTTTTGTGAGACTTCTCTGGAATTTGGTGGGGTTTTTCTGGAATTGTGTGGGATTCTGAGGAGACTTGAAGAATTTTGAGGAATTTGTTTTAGATTTTGTGGGAATTTGTGGAGAATCTGTGGGATTTTACTGGAATTTGGTGGGCCTTTTCAAGGACTTTGTGTGCTTTTGAGGAGACTTGAAGAATTTTGAGGAATTTTTCTTAGATTTTGTGGAAACTTGTGGAGGTTTTGGGTGATTTTTGTGTGATTTTGTGGGATATTGAGGCCATTTCGGGATCTTGAGGGATTTTTCGTGTATTTTGTGGGATTTTGTGGAGATTTGGTGGGACATTTTTCTAGAATTTAGTCGTGTTTTGAGAAGATTTAGGGAATTTTGTGGTGTTTTTTCTTGAATTTTGTGTGAAACTGTGCTGATTTTATTGGGCGTTTCTGGAATTTGGTCAAGTTTTCAGAAGATTTAGGGAATTTTGTGAGATTTTTGTGGGATGTTCTGGGAATTGGTAGAGATTTTGTGGGACATTCCTGTGAATTGGTAGGGTTTTGAAATGATTTAGGGAGTTTTGTGAGACTTCTCTGGAATTTGGTGGGGTTTTTCTGGAATTGTGTAAGATTCTGAGGAGACTTGAAGAATTTTGAGGAATTTTTCTTAGATTTTGTGGAAACTTGTGGAGGTTTTGGGTGATTTTTGTGGGATTTTGTGGGATATTGAGGAGATTTAGGGATCTTGAGGGATTTTTCATGTATTTTGTGGGAATTTGTGGAGTTTTGGTGGGATATTTTTCTAGAATTTGGTCGTGTTTTGAGAAGATTTAGGGAATTTTGTGGGATTTTTTCTGGAATTTTGTTGGATACTGGGGAGATTTTGTGGGTGGTTTGTGGAACTTTGAGGGACTTTTCTGGAATTTGGTGAGATTCTGTAGAGAACTGACAAATTATCAGGGATTTTTCATGTATTCTGTGGGAATTTGTGGGGATTCGGTAGGATTTTTGAGGATTTTGGCCGTGTTTTCAGAAGATTTAGGGAATTTTTTGTGATTTTTCTGGAATTTTGTTGGATATTGAGGACATTTTGTGGGATGTTTGTGGAACTTTGAGGGACATTTCAGGAATTTGGTGAGATTCTGTAGAGAACTGACGAATTATCAGGGATTTTTCATGTATTCTCTGGGAATTTGTGGAGATTTGGTGGGATATTTTTCTAGAATTTGGTCGTGTTTTGAGAAGATTTAGAGAATTTTGTGGGATTTTTCTTGAATTTTGTTGGATATTGAGGAGATTTTGTGGGATGTTTGTGGAACTTTGAGGGACTTTTCTGGAATTTGGTGAGATTCTGTAGAGAACTGACGAATTATCAGGGATTTTTCATGTATTCTGTGGGAATTTCTGGAGATTCGGTGGGATTTTTCTGGAATTTTGGTTGTGTTTTGAGGAAATTTAGGGAATTTTGTGTGATTTTTCTGGGATTTTGTTGGGTATTGAGGACATCTTGTGGGATGTTTCTGGAATTTGGTGGCCCTTTTCAAGAATTTTGTGGTATTTTGAAAAGATTTTGGGAATTTTGTGGTGTTTTTTCTTGAATTTTGTGGGAAACTGTGCTGATTTTATGGGGCGTTTCTGGAATTTGGTCGAGTTTTCAGAAGATTTAGGGATTTTTTTGAGATTTCTGTGGAATGTTCTGGGAATTGGTGGAGATTTTGTGGGACATTCCTGTGAATTGTTAGGGTTTTGAAATGATTTAGGGAGTTTTGTGGGACTTCTCTGGAATTTTGTGTGTTTTTTCTGGAATTTTGTGGGATTCTGAGGAGACTTGAAGAATTTTGAGGAATTTGATTTAGATTTTTATGGGAATTTGTGGAGAGTCTGTGGGATTTTTTTGGAATTTGGTGGGCCTTTTTACGAACTTTGTGTGGTTTTGAGGAGACTTGAAGAATTTTGAGGAATTTTTCTTAGATTTTGTGGAAACTTGTGGAGGTTTTGTGGGATTTTTGTGTGATTTTGTGGTATATTGCGGCGATTTAGGGATCTTGATGGATTTCTCATATATTTTGTGGGAATTTGTGGAGATTTGGTGGGATATTTTTCTAGAATTTGGTCGTGTTTTGAGAAGATTTAGGGAATTTTGTGGTGTTTTTTCTTGAATTTTGTGGGAAACTGTGCTGATTTTATGGGGCGTTTCAGAAATTTGGTCGAGTTTTCAGAAGATTTAGGGATTTTTGTGGGATTTCTGTGGGATGTTCTGGGAATTGGAGATTTTGTGGGACATTCCTGTGAATTGGTAGGGTTTTGAAATGATTTAGGGAGTTTTGTGGGACTTCTCTGGAATTTTGTGTGTTTTTTCTGGAATTGTGTGGGATTCTGAGGAGACTTGAAGAATTTTGAGGAATTTTTCTTAGATTTTGTGGAAACTTGTGGAGGTTTTGTGGGATTTTTGTGTGATTTTGTGGGATATTGAGGCGATTTAGGGATCTTGAGGGATTTTTCATGTATTTTGTGGGAATTTGTGGAGATTTGGTGGGATATTTTTCTAGAATTTGGTCGTGTTTTGAGAAGATTTAGGAAATTTTGTGGGATTTTTCCTGGAATTTTGTTGGATATTAGGGAGATTTTGTGGGATGTTTGTGGAACTTTGAGGGACTTTTCTGGAATTTGGTGAGATTCTGCAGAGAACTGATGAATTATCAGGGATTTTTCATGTATTCTGTGGGAATTTGTGGAGATTCGGTGGGATTTTTCTGGAATTTTGGTTGTGTTTTGAGAAAATTTAGGGAATTTTGTGGGATTTTTCTGGGATTTTGTTGGGTATTGAGGACATTTTGTGGGATGTTTCTGGAATTTGGTGGGGTTTTTCAAGAATTTTGTGGTATTTTGAAAAGATTTAGGGAATTTTGTGGTTTTTTTTTTCTTGAATTTTGTGGGAAACTGTGCTGATTTTATGGGGCGTTTCTGGAATTTGGTCGAGTTTTCAGAAGTGTTAGGGATTTTTGTGAGATTTTTGTGGGATGTTTGTGGAACTTTGAGGGACTTTTCTGTAATTTGGTGAGATTCTGTAGAGAACTGACGAATTATCAGGGATTTTTCATGTATTCTGTGGGAATTTCTGGAGATTTGGTGGGATTTTTCTGGAATTTGGTAGAGTTTTGATAAGATTTAGGGAATTTTGTGTTGTTTTTTCTTGAATTTTGTGGGAAACTGTGCTGATTTTATGGGGCGTTTCTGGAATTTGGTCAAGTTTTCAGAAGATTTAGGGAATTGTGTGAGATTTTTCCTGGAATTTTGTTGGATATTAGGGAGATTTTGTGGGAGGCTTGTGGAACTTTGGGGGACTTTTCTGGTATTTGGTGAGATTCTGTAGAGAACTGACGAATTATCAGGGATTTTTCATGTATTCTGTGGGAATTTGTGGAGATTTGGTGGGATTTTTGTGGATTTTGGCCGTGTTTTGAGAAGATTTAGGGAATTTTGTGTAATTTTTCTGGGATTTTTTTGGATATTGAGGACATTTTGTGGGATGTTTCTGGAATTTGGTGGGGCTTTTCAAGAATTTTGTGGTATTTTGAAAAGGTTTAGGGAATTTTGTGGTGTTTTTTCTTGAATTTTGTGGGAAACTGTGCTGATTTTATGGGGCGTTTCTGGAATTTGGTCGAGTTTTCAGAAGATTTAGGGATTTTTGTGAGATTTTTGTGGGATGTTCTGGGAATTGGTAGAGATTTTGTGGGACATTCCTGTGAATTGGTAGGGTTTTGAAATGATTTAGGGAGTTTTGTGAGACTTCTCTGGAATTTGGTGGGGTTTTTCTGGAATTGTGTGGGATTCTGAGGAGACTTGAAGAATTTTGAGGAATTTGTTTTAGATTTTGTGGGAATTTGTGGAGAATCTGTGGGATTTTTCTGGAATTTGGTGGGCCTTTTCAAGGACTTTGTGTGGTTTTGAGGAGACTTGAAGAATTTTGAGGAATTTTTCTTAGATTTTGTGGAAACTTGTGGAGGTTTTGGGTGATTTTTGTGTGATTTTGTGGGATATTGAGGCCATTTCGGGATCTTGAGGGATTTTTCGTGTATTTTGTGGGATTTTGTGGAGATTTGGTGGGACATTTTTCTAGAATTTAGTCGTGTTTTGAGAAGATTTAGGGAATTTTGTGGTGTTTTTTCTTGAATTTTGTGTGAAACTGTGCTGATTTTATTGGGCGTTTCTGGAATTTGGTCAAGTTTTCAGAAGATTTAGGGAATTTTGTGAGATTTTTCCTGGAATTTTGTTGGATATTAGGGAGATTTTGTGGGATGCTTGTGGAACTTTGAGGGACTTTTCTGGAATTTGGTGAGATTCTGTAGAGAACTGACGAATTATCAGGGATTTTTCACGTATTCTGTGGGAATTTCTGGAGATTTGGTGGGATTTTTCTGGAATTTTGGTTATGTTTTGAGAAGATTTAGGGAATTTTGTGTGATTTTTCTGGGATTTTGTTGGATATTGAGGACATTTTGTGGGATGTTTCTGGAATTTGGTGGGGCTTTTCAAGAATTTTGTGGTATTTTGAAAAGATTTTGGGAATTTTGTGGTGTTTTTTCTTGAATTTTGTGGGAAACTGTGCTGATTTTATGGGGCGTTTCTGGAATTTGGTCGAGTTTTCAGAAGATTTAGGGATTTTTGTGGGATTTCTGTGGGATGTTCTGGGAATTGGTGGAGATTTTGTGGGACATTCCTGTGAATTGGTAGGGTTTTGAAATGATTTAGGGAGTTTTGTGAGACTTCTCTGGAATTTTGTGGGGTTTTTCTGGAATTGTGTGGGATTCTGAGGAGACTTGAAGAATTTTGAGGAATTTTTCTTAGATTTTGTGGAAACTTGTGGAGGTTTTGGGTGATTTTTGTGGGATTTTGTGGGATATTGAGGCGATTTAGGGATCTTGAGGGATTTTTCATGTATTTTGAGGGAATTTGTGGAGTTTTGGTGGGATATTTTTCTAGAATTTGGTCGTGTTTTGAGAAGATTTAGGGAATTTTGTGGGATTTTTTCTGGAATTTTGTTGGATACTGGGGAGATTTTGTGGGTGGTTTGTGGAACTTTGAGGGACTTTTCTGGAATTTGGTGAGATTCTGCAGAGAACTGACGAATTATCAGGGATTTTTCATGTATTCTGTGGGAATTTGTGGAGATTCGGTGGGATTTTTCTGGAATTTTGGTTGTGTTTTGAGAAAATTTAGGGAATTTTGTGGGATTTTTCTGGGATTTTGTTGGGTATTGAGGACATTTTGTGGGATGTTTCTGGAATTTGGTGGGGCTTTTCAAGAATTTTGTTGTATTTTGAAAAGATTTAGGGAATTTTGTGGGTTTTTTTTTCTTGAATTTTGTGGGAAACTGTGCTGATTTTATGGGGCGTTTCTGGAATTTGGTCGAGTTTTCAGAAGTGTTAGGGATTTTTGTGAGATTTTTGTGGGATGTTTGTGGAACTTTGAGGGACTTTTCTGTAATTTGGTGAGATTCTGTAGAGAACTGACGAATTATCAGGGATTTTTCATGTATTCTGTGGGAATTTCTGGAGATTTGGTGGGATTTTTCTGGAATTTGGTAGAGTTTTGATAAGATTTAGGGAATTTTGTGTTGTTTTTTCTTGAATTTTGTGGGAAACTGTGCTGATTTTATGGGGCGTTTCTGGAATTTGGTCAAGTTTTCAGAAGATTTAGGGAATTGTGTGAGATTTTTCCTGGAATTTTGTTGGATATTAGGGAGATTTTGTGGGAGGCTTGTGGAACTTTGGGGGACTTTTCTGGTATTTGGTGAGATTCTGTAGAGAACTGACGAATTATCAGGGATTTTTCATGTATTCTGTGGGAATTTGTGGAGATTTGGTGGGATTTTTGTGGATTTTGGCCGTGTTTTGAGAAGATTTAGGGAATTTTGTGTAATTTTTCTGGGATTTTTTTGGATATTGAGGACATTTTGTGGGATGTTTCTGGAATTTGGTGGGGCTTTTCAAGAATTTTGTGGTATTTTGAAAAGGTTTAGGGAATTTTGTGGTGTTTTTTCTTGAATTTTGTGGGAAACTGTGCTGATTTTATGGGGCGTTTCTGGAATTTGGTCGAGTTTTCAGAAGATTTAGGGATTTTTGTGAGATTTTTGTGGGATGTTCTGGGAATTGGTAGAGATTTTGTGGGACATTCCTGTGAATTGGTAGGGTTTTGAAATGATTTAGGGAGTTTTGTGAGACTTCTCTGGAATTTGGTGGGGTTTTTCTGGAATTGTGTGGGATTCTGAGGAGACTTGAAGAATTTTGAGGAATTTGTTTTAGATTTTGTGGGAATTTGTGGAGAATCTGTGGGATTTTTCTGGAATTTGGTGGGCCTTTTCAAGGACTTTGTGTGGTTTTGAGGAGACTTGAAGAATTTTGAGGAATTTTTCTTAGATTTTGTGGAAACTTGTGGAGGTTTTGGGTGATTTTTGTGTGATTTTGTGGGATATTGAGGCCATTTCGGGATCTTGAGGGATTTTTCGTGTATTTTGTGGGATTTTGTGGAGATTTGGTGGGACATTTTTCTAGAATTTAGTCGTGTTTTGAGAAGATTTAGGGAATTTTGTGGTGTTTTTTCTTGAATTTTGTGTGAAACTGTGCTGATTTTATTGGGCGTTTCTGGAATTTGGTCAAGTTTTCAGAAGATTTAGGGAATTTTGTGAGATTTTTGTGGGATGTTCTGGGAATTGGTAGAGATTTTGTGGGACATTCCTGTGAATTGGTAGGGTTTTGAAATGATTTAGGGAGTTTTGTGAGACTTCTCTGGAATTTGGTGGGGTTTTTCTGGAATTGTGTAAGATTCTGAGGAGACTTGAAGAATTTTGAGGAATTTTTCTTAGATTTTGTGGAAACTTGTGGAGGTTTTGGGTGATTTTTGTGGGATTTTGTGGGATATTGAGGAGATTTAGGGATCTTGAGGGATTTTTCATGTATTTTGTGGGAATTTGTGGAGTTTTGGTGGGATATTTTTCTAGAATTTGGTCGTGTTTTGAGAAGATTTAGGGAATTTTGTGGGATTTTTTCTGGAATTTTGTTGGATACTGGGGAGATTTTGTGGGTGGTTTGTGGAACTTTGAGGGACTTTTCTGGAATTTGGTGAGATTCTGTAGAGAACTGACAAATTATCAGGGATTTTTCATGTATTCTGTGGGAATTTGTGGGGATTCGGTAGGATTTTTGAGGATTTTGGCCGTGTTTTCAGAAGATTTAGGGAATTTTTTGTGATTTTTCTGGAATTTTGTTGGATATTGAGGACATTTTGTGGGATGTTTGTGGAACTTTGAGGGACATTTCAGGAATTTGGTGAGATTCTGTAGAGAACTGACGAATTATCAGGGATTTTTCATGTATTCTCTGGGAATTTGTGGAGATTTGGTGGGATATTTTTCTAGAATTTGGTCGTGTTTTGAGAAGATTTAGAGAATTTTGTGGGATTTTTCTTGAATTTTGTTGGATACTGGGGAGATTTTGTGGGATGTTTGTGGAACTTTGAGGGACTTTTCTGGAATTTGGTGAGATTCTGTAGAGAACTGACGAATTATCAGGGATTTTTCATGTATTCTGTGGGAATTTCTGGAGATTCGGTGGGATTTTTCTGGAATTTTGGTTGTGTTTTGAGGAAATTTAGGGAATTTTGTGTGATTTTTCTGGGATTTTGTTGGGTATTGAGGACATCTTGTGGGATGTTTCTGGAATTTGGTGGCCCTTTTCAAGAATTTTGTGGTATTTTGAAAAGATTTTGGGAATTTTGTGGTGTTTTTTCTTGAATTTTGTGGGAAACTGTGCTGATTTTATGGGGCGTTTCTGGAATTTGGTCGAGTTTTCAGAAGATTTAGGGATTTTTTTGAGATTTCTGTGGAATGTTCTGGGAATTGGTGGAGATTTTGTGGGACATTCCTGTGAATTGTTAGGGTTTTGAAATGATTTAGGGAGTTTTGTGGGACTTCTCTGGAATTTTGTGTGTTTTTTCTGGAATTTTGTGGGATTCTGAGGAGACTTGAAGAATTTTGAGGAATTTGATTTAGATTTTTATGGGAATTTGTGGAGAGTCTGTGGGATTTTTTTGGAATTTGGTGGGCCTTTTCACGAACTTTGTGTGGTTTTGAGGAGACTTGAAGAATTTTGAGGAATTTTTCTTAGATTTTGTGGAAACTTGTGGAGGTTTTGTGGGATTTTTGTGTGATTTTGTGGTATATTGCGGCGATTTAGGGATCTTGATGGATTTCTCATATATTTTGTGGGAATTTGTGGAGATTTGGTGGGATATTTTTCTAGAATTTGGTCGTGTTTTGAGAAGATTTAGGGAATTTTGTGGTGTTTTTTCTTGAATTTTGTGGGAAACTGTGCTGATTTTATGGGGCGTTTCAGAAATTTGGTCGAGTTTTCAGAAGATTTAGGGATTTTTGTGGGATTTCTGTGGGATGTTCTGGGAATTGGAGATTTTGTGGGACATTCCTGTGAATTGGTAGGGTTTTGAAATGATTTAGGGAGTTTTGTGGGACTTCTCTGGAATTTTGTGTGTTTTTTCTGGAATTGTGTGGGATTCTGAGGAGACTTGAAGAATTTTGAGGAATTTTTCTTAGATTTTGTGGAAACTTGTGGAGGTTTTGTGGGATTTTTGTGTGATTTTGTGGGATATTGAGGCGATTTAGGGATCTTGAGGGATTTTTCATGTATTTTGTGGGAATTTGTGGAGATTTGGTGGGATATTTTTCTAGAATTTGGTCGTGTTTTGAGAAGATTTAGGAAATTTTGTGGGATTTTTCCTGGAATTTTGTTGGATATTAGGGAGATTTTGTGGGATGTTTGTGGAACTTTGAGGGACTTTTCTGGAATTTGGTGAGATTCTGCAGAGAACTGATGAATTATCAGGGATTTTTCATGTATTCTGTGGGAATTTGTGGAGATTCGGTGGGATTTTTCTGGAATTTTGGTTGTGTTTTGAGAAAATTTAGGGAATTTTGTGGGATTTTTCTGGGATTTTGTTGGGTATTGAGGACATTTTGTGGGATGTTTCTGGAATTTGGTGGGGTTTTTCAAGAATTTTGTGGTATTTTGAAAAGATTTAGGGAATTTTGTGGTTTTTTTTTTCTTGAATTTTGTGGGAAACTGTGCTGATTTTATGGGGCGTTTCTGGAATTTGGTCGAGTTTTCAGAAGTGTTAGGGATTTTTGTGAGATTTTTGTGGGATGTTTGTGGAACTTTGAGGGACTTTTCTGTAATTTGGTGAGATTCTGTAGAGAACTGACGAATTATCAGGGATTTTTCATGTATTCTGTGGGAATTTCTGGAGATTTGGTGGGATTTTTCTGGAATTTGGTAGAGTTTTGATAAGATTTAGGGAATTTTGTGTTGTTTTTTCTTGAATTTTGTGGGAAACTGTGCTGATTTTATGGGGCGTTTCTGGAATTTGGTCAAGTTTTCAGAAGATTTAGGGAATTGTGTGAGATTTTTCCTGGAATTTTGTTGGATATTAGGGAGATTTTGTGGGAGGCTTGTGGAACTTTGGGGGACTTTTCTGGTATTTGGTGAGATTCTGTAGAGAACTGACGAATTATCAGGGATTTTTCATGTATTCTGTGGGAATTTGTGGAGATTTGGTGGGATTTTTGTGGATTTTGGCCGTGTTTTGAGAAGATTTAGGGAATTTTGTGTAATTTTTCTGGGATTTTTTTGGATATTGAGGACATTTTGTGGGATGTTTCTGGAATTTGGTGGGGCTTTTCAAGAATTTTGTGGTATTTTGAAAAGGTTTAGGGAATTTTGTGGTGTTTTTTCTTGAATTTTGTGGGAAACTGTGCTGATTTTATGGGGCGTTTCTGGAATTTGGTCGAGTTTTCAGAAGATTTAGGGATTTTTGTGAGATTTTTGTGGGATGTTCTGGGAATTGGTAGAGATTTTGTGGGACATTCCTGTGAATTGGTAGGGTTTTGAAATGATTTAGGGAGTTTTGTGAGACTTCTCTGGAATTTGGTGGGGTTTTTCTGGAATTGTGTGGGATTCTGAGGAGACTTGAAGAATTTTGAGGAATTTGTTTTAGATTTTGTGGGAATTTGTGGAGAATCTGTGGGATTTTACTGGAATTTGGTGGGCCTTTTCAAGGACTTTGTGTGGTTTTGAGGAGACTTGAAGAATTTTGAGGAATTTTTCTTAGATTTTGTGGAAACTTGTGGAGGTTTTGGGTGATTTTTGTGTGATTTTGTGGGATATTGAGGCCATTTCGGGATCTTGAGGGATTTTTCGTGTATTTTGTGGGATTTTGTGGAGATTTGGTGGGACATTTTTCTAGAATTTAGTCGTGTTTTGAGAAGATTTAGGGAATTTTGTGGTGTTTTTTCTTGAATTTTGTGTGAAACTGTGCTGATTTTATTGGGCGTTTCTGGAATTTGGTCAAGTTTTCAGAAGATTTAGGGAATTTTGTGAGATTTTTCCTGGAATTTTGTTGGATATTAGGGAGATTTTGTGGGATGCTTGTGGAACTTTGAGGGACTTTTCTGGAATTTGGTGAGATTCTGTAGAGAACTGACGAATTATCAGGGATTTTTCACGTATTCTGTGGGAATTTCTGGAGATTTGGTGGGATTTTTCTGGAATTTTGGTTATGTTTTGAGAAGATTTAGGGAATTTTGTGTGATTTTTCTGGGATTTTGTTGGATATTGAGGACATTTTGTGGGATGTTTCTGGAATTTGGTGGGGCTTTTCAAGAATTTTGTGGTATTTTGAAAAGATTTTGGGAATTTTGTGGTGTTTTTTCTTGAATTTTGTGGGAAACTGTGCTGATTTTATGGGGCGTTTCTGGAATTTGGTCGAGTTTTCAGAAGATTTAGGGATTTTTGTGGGATTTCTGTGGGATGTTCTGGGAATTGGTGGAGATTTTGTGGGACATTCCTGTGAATTGGTAGGGTTTTGAAATGATTTAGGGAGTTTTGTGAGACTTCTCTGGAATTTGGTGGGGTTTTTCTGGAATTGTGTGGGATTCTGAGGAGACTTGAAGAATTTTGAGGAATTTTTCTTAGATTTTGTGGAAACTTGTGGAGGTTTTGGGTGATTTTTGTGGGATTTTGTGGGATATTGAGGCGATTTAGGGATCTTGAGGGATTTTTCATGTATTTTGAGGGAATTTGTGGAGTTTTGGTGGGATATTTTTCTAGAATTTGGTCGTGTTTTGAGAAGATTTAGGGAATTTTGTGGGATTTTTTCTGGAATTTTGTTGGATACTGGGGAGATTTTGTGGGTGGTTTGTGGAACTTTGAGGGACTTTTCTGGAATTTGGTGAGATTCTGCAGAGAACTGACGAATTATCAGGGATTTTTCATGTATTCTGTGGGAATTTGTGGAGATTCGGTGGGATTTTTCTGGAATTTTGGTTGTGTTTTGAGAAAATTTAGGGAATTTTGTGGGATTTTTCTGGGATTTTGTTGGGTATTGAGGACATTTTGTGGGATGTTTCTGGAATTTGGTGGGGCTTTTCAAGAATTTTGTTGTATTTTGAAAAGATTTAGGGAATTTTGTGGGTTTTTTTTTCTTGAATTTTGTGGGAAACTGTGCTGATTTTATGGGGCGTTTCTGGAATTTGGTCGAGTTTTCAGAAGTGTTAGGGATTTTTGTGAGATTTTTGTGGGATGTTTGTGGAACTTTGAGGGACTTTTCTGTAATTTGGTGAGATTCTGTAGAGAACTGACGAATTATCAGGGATTTTTCATGTATTCTGTGGGAATTTCTGGAGATTTGGTGGGATTTTTCTGGAATTTGGTAGAGTTTTGATAAGATTTAGGGAATTTTGTGTTGTTTTTTCTTGAATTTTGTGGGAAACTGTGCTGATTTTATGGGGCGTTTCTGGAATTTGGTCAAGTTTTCAGAAGATTTAGGGAATTGTGTGAGATTTTTCCTGGAATTTTGTTGGATATTAGGGAGATTTTGTGGGAGGCTTGTGGAACTTTGGGGGACTTTTCTGGTATTTGGTGAGATTCTGTAGAGAACTGACGAATTATCAGGCATTTTTCATGTATTCTGTGGGAATTTGTGGAGATTTGGTGGGATTTTTGTGGATTTTGGCCGTGTTTTGAGAAGATTTAGGGAATTTTGTGTGATTTTTCTGGGATTTTTTTGGATATTGAGGACATTTTGTGGGATGTTTCTGGAATTTGGTGGGGCTTTTCAAGAATTTTGTGGTATTTTGAAAAGGTTTAGGGAATTTTGTGGTGTTTTTTCTTGAATTTTGTGGGAAACTGTGCTGATTTTATGGGGCGTTTCTGGAATTTGGTCGAGTTTTCAGAAGATTTAGGGATTTTTGTGAGATTTTTGTGGGATGTTCTGGGAATTGGTAGAGATTTTGTGGGACATTCCTGTGAATTGGTAGGGTTTTGAAATGATTTAGGGAGTTTTGTGAGACTTCTCTGGAATTTGGTGGGGTTTTTCTGGAATTGTGTGGGATTCTGAGGAGACTTGAAGAATTTTGAGGAATTTGTTTTAGATTTTGTGGGAATTTGTGGAGAATCTGTGGGATTTTACTGGAATTTGGTGGGCCTTTTCAAGGACTTTGTGTGGTTTTGAGGAGACTTGAAGAATTTTGAGGAATTTTTCTTAGATTTTGTGGAAACTTGTGGAGGTTTTGGGTGATTTTTGTGTGATTTTGTGGGATATTGAGGCCATTTCGGGATCTTGAGGGATTTTTCGTGTATTTTGTGGGATTTTGTGGAGATTTGGTGGGACATTTTTCTAGAATTTAGTCGTGTTTTGAGAAGATTTAGGGAATTTTGTGGTGTTTTTTCTTGAATTTTGTGGGAAACTGTGCTGATTTTATTGGGCGTTTCTGGAATTTGGTCAAGTTTTCAGAAGATTTAGGGAATTTTGTCAGATTTTTCCTGGAATTTTGTTGGATATTAGGGAGATTTTGTGGGATGCTTGTGGAACTTTGAGGGACTTTTCTGGAATTTGGTGAGATTCTGTAGAGAACTGACGAATTATCAGGGATTTTTCACGTATTCTGTGGGAATTTCTGGAGATTTGGTGGGATTTTTCTGGAATTTTGGTTATGTTTTGAGAAGATTTAGGGAATTTTGTGTGATTTTTCTGGGATTTTGTTGGATATTGAGGACATTTTGTGGGATGTTTCTGGAATTTGGTGGGGCTTTTCAAGAATTTTGTGGTATTTTGAAAAGATTTTGGGAATTTTGTGGTGTTTTTTCTTGAATTTTGTGGGAAACTGTGCTGATTTTATGGGGCGTTTCTGGAATTTGGTCGAGTTTTCAGAAGATTTAGGGATTTTTGTGGGATTTCTGTGGGATGTTCTGGGAATTGGTGGAGATTTTGTGGGACATTCCTGTGAATTGGTAGGGTTTTGAAATGATTTAGGGAGTTTTGTGGGACTTCTCTGGAATTTTGTGGGGTTTTTCTGGAATTGTGTGGGATTCTGAGGAGACTTGAAGAATTTTGAGGAATTTTTCTTAGATTTTGTGGAAACTTGTGGAGGTTTTGGGTGATTTTTGTGGGATTTTGTGGGATATTGAGGCCATTTCGGGATCTTGAGGGATTTTTCATGTATTTTGTGGGAATTTGTGGAGTTTTGGTGGGATATTTTTCTAGAATTTGGTCGTGTTTTGAGAAGATTTAGGGAATTTTGTGGGATTTTTCCTGGAATTTTGTTGGATACTGGGGAGTTTTTGTGGGTGGTTTGTGGAACTTTGAGGGACTTTTCTGGAATTTGGTGAGATTCTGTAGAGAACTGACAAATTATCAGGGATTTTTCATGTATTCTGTGGGAATTTGTGGAGATTCGGTAGGATTTTTGAGGATTTTGGCCGTGTTTTGAGAAGATTTAGGGAATTTTTTGTGATTTTTCTGGAATTTTGTTGGATATTGAGGACATTTTGTGGGATGTTTGTGGAACTTTGAGGGACTTTTCTGGAATTTGGTGAGATTCTGTAGAGAACTGACGAATTATCAGGGATTTTTCATGTATTCTGTGGGAATTTGTGGAGATTCGGTGGGATTTTTCTGGAATTTTGGTTGTGTTTTGAGAAAATTTAGGGAATTTTGTGGGATTTTTCTGGGATTTTGTTGGGTATTGAGGACATTTTGTGGGATGTTTCTGGAATTTGGTGGCGCTTTTCAAGAATTTTGTGGTATTTTGAAAAGATTTTGGGAATTTTGTGGTGTTTTTTCTTGAATTTTGTGGGAAACTGTGCTGATTTTATGGGGCGTTTCTGGAATTTGGTCGAGTTTTCAGAAGTGTTAGGGATTTTTGTGAGATTTTTGTGGGATGTTTGTGGAACTTTGAGGGACTTTTCTGTAATTTGGTGAGATTCTGTAGAGAACTGACGAATTATCAGGGATTTTTCATGTATTCTGTGGGAATTTCTGGAGATTTGGTGGGATTTTTCTGGAATTTGGTAGAGTTTTGATAAGATTTAGGGAATTTTGTGTTGTTTTTTCTTGAATTTTGTGGGAAACTGTGCTGATTTTATGGGGCGTTTCTGGAATTTGGTCAAGTTTTCAGAAGATTTAGGGAATTGTGTGAGATTTTTCCTGGAATTTTGTTGGATATTAGGGAGATTTTGTGGGAGGCTTGTGGAACTTTGGGGGACTTTTCTGGTATTTGGTGAGATTCTGTAGAGAACTGACGAATTATCAGGGATTTTTCATGTATTCTGTGGGAATTTGTGGAGATTTGGTGGGATTTTTGTGGATTTTGGCCGTGTTTTGAGAAGATTTAGGGAATTTTGTGTAATTTTTCTGGGATTTTTTTGGATATTGAGGACATTTTGTGGGATGTTTCTGGAATTTGGTGGGGCTTTTCAAGAATTTTGTGGTATTTTGAAAAGGTTTAGGGAATTTTGTGGTGTTTTTTCTTGAATTTTGTGGGAAACTGTGCTGATTTTATGGGGCGTTTCTGGAATTTGGTCGAGTTTTCAGAAGATTTAGGGATTTTTGTGAGATTTTTGTGGGATGTTCTGGGAATTGGTAGAGATTTTGTGGGACATTCCTGTGAATTGGTAGGGTTTTGAAATGATTTAGGGAGTTTTGTGAGACTTCTCTGGAATTTGGTGGGGTTTTTCTGGAATTGTGTGGGATTCTGAGGAGACTTGAAGAATTTTGAGGAATTTGTTTTAGATTTTGTGGGAATTTGTAAAGAATCTGTGGGATTTTACTGGAATTTGGTGGGCCTTTTCAAGGACTTTGTGTGGTTTTGAGGAGACTTGAAGAATTTTGAGGAATTTTTCTTAGATTTTGTGGAAACTTGTGGAGGTTTTGGGTGATTTTTGTGTGATTTTGTGGGATATTGAGGCCATTTCGGGATCTTGAGGGATTTTTCGTGTATTTTGTGGGATTTTGTGGAGATTTGGTGGGACATTTTTCTAGAATTTAGTCGTGTTTTGAGAAGATTTAGGGAATTTTGTGGTGTTTTTTCTTGAATTTTGTGTGAAACTGTGCTGATTTTATTGGGCGTTTCTGGAATTTGGTCAAGTTTTCAGAAGATTTAGGGAATTTTGTGAGATTTTTCCTGGAATTTTGTTGGATATTAGGGAGATTTTGTGGGATGCTTGTGGAACTTTGAGGGACTTTTCTGGAATTTGGTGAGATTCTGTAGAGAACTGACGAATTATCAGGGATTTTTCACGTATTCTGTGGGAATTTCTGGAGATTTGGTGGGATTTTTCTGGAATTTTGGTTATGTTTTGAGAAGATTTAGGGAATTTTGTGTGATTTTTCTGGGATTTTGTTGGATATTGAGGACATTTTGTGGGATGTTTCTGGAATTTGGTGGGGCTTTTCAAGAATTTTGTGGTATTTTGAAAAGATTTTGGGAATTTTGTGGTGTTTTTTCTTGAATTTTGTGGGAAACTGTGCTGATTTTATGGGGCGTTTCTGGAATTTGGTCGAGTTTTCAGAAGATTTAGGGATTTTTGTGGGATTTCTGTGGGATGTTCTGGGAATTGGTGGAGATTTTGTGGGACATTCCTGTGAATTGGTAGGGTTTTGAAATGATTTAGGGAGTTTTGTGAGACTTCTCTGGAATTTGGTGGGGTTTTTCTGGAATTGTGTGGGATTCTGAGGAGACTTGAAGAATTTTGAGGAATTTTTCTTAGATTTTGTGGAAACTTGTGGAGGTTTTGGGTGATTTTTGTGGGATTTTGTGGGATATTGAGGCGATTTAGGGATCTTGAGGGATTTTTCATGTATTTTGAGGGAATTTGTGGAGTTTTGGTGGGATATTTTTCTAGAATTTGGTCGTGTTTTGAGAAGATTTAGGGAATTTTGTGGGATTTTTTCTGGAATTTTGTTGGATACTGGGGAGATTTTGTGGGTGGTTTGTGGAACTTTGAGGGACTTTTCTGGAATTTGGTGAGATTCTGCAGAGAACTGACGAATTATCAGGGATTTTTCATGTATTCTGTGGGAATTTGTGGAGATTCGGTGGGATTTTTCTGGAATTTTGGTTGTGTTTTGAGAAAATTTAGGGAATTTTGTGGGATTTTTCTGGGATTTTGTTGGGTATTGAGGACATTTTGTGGGATGTTTCTGGAATTTGGTGGGGCTTTTCAAGAATTTTGTTGTATTTTGAAAAGATTTAGGGAATTTTGTGGGTTTTTTTTTCTTGAATTTTGTGGGAAACTGTGCTGATTTTATGGGGCGTTTCTGGAATTTGGTCGAGTTTTCAGAAGTGTTAGGGATTTTTGTGAGATTTTTGTGGGATGTTTGTGGAACTTTGAGGGACTTTTCTGTAATTTGGTGAGATTCTGTAGAGAACTGACGAATTATCAGGGATTTTTCATGTATTCTGTGGGAATTTCTGGAGATTTGGTGGGATTTTTCTGGAATTTGGTAGAGTTTTGATAAGATTTAGGGAATTTTGTGTTGTTTTTTCTTGAATTTTGTGGGAAACTGTGCTGATTTTATGGGGCGTTTCTGGAATTTGGTCAAGTTTTCAGAAGATTTAGGGAATTGTGTGAGATTTTTCCTGGAATTTTGTTGGATATTAGGGAGATTTTGTGGGAGGCTTGTGGAACTTTGGGGGACTTTTCTGGTATTTGGTGAGATTCTGTAGAGAACTGACGAATTATCAGGCATTTTTCATGTATTCTGTGGGAATTTGTGGAGATTTGGTGGGATTTTTGTGGATTTTGGCCGTGTTTTGAGAAGATTTAGGGAATTTTGTGTGATTTTTCTGGGATTTTTTTGGATATTGAGGACATTTTGTGGGATGTTTCTGGAATTTGGTGGGGCTTTTCAAGAATTTTGTGGTATTTTGAAAAGGTTTAGGGAATTTTGTGGTGTTTTTTCTTGAATTTTGTGGGAAACTGTGCTGATTTTATGGGGCGTTTCTGGAATTTGGTCGAGTTTTCAGAAGATTTAGGGATTTTTGTGAGATTTTTGTGGGATGTTCTGGGAATTGGTAGAGATTTTGTGGGACATTCCTGTGAATTGGTAGGGTTTTGAAATGATTTAGGGAGTTTTGTGAGACTTCTCTGGAATTTGGTGGGGTTTTTCTGGAATTGTGTGGGATTCTGAGGAGACTTGAAGAATTTTGAGGAATTTGTTTTAGATTTTGTGGGAATTTGTGGAGAATCTGTGGGATTTTACTGGAATTTGGTGGGCCTTTTCAAGGACTTTGTGTGGTTTTGAGGAGACTTGAAGAATTTTGAGGAATTTTTCTTAGATTTTGTGGAAACTTGTGGAGGTTTTGGGTGATTTTTGTGTGATTTTGTGGGATATTGAGGCCATTTCGGGATCTTGAGGGATTTTTCGTGTATTTTGTGGGATTTTGTGGAGATTTGGTGGGACATTTTTCTAGAATTTAGTCGTGTTTTGAGAAGATTTAGGGAATTTTGTGGTGTTTTTTCTTGAATTTTGTGGGAAACTGTGCTGATTTTATTGGGCGTTTCTGGAATTTGGTCAAGTTTTCAGAAGATTTAGGGAATTTTGTCAGATTTTTCCTGGAATTTTGTTGGATATTAGGGAGATTTTGTGGGATGCTTGTGGAACTTTGAGGGACTTTTCTGGAATTTGGTGAGATTCTGTAGAGAACTGACGAATTATCAGGGATTTTTCACGTATTCTGTGGGAATTTCTGGAGATTTGGTGGGATTTTTCTGGAATTTTGGTTATGTTTTGAGAAGATTTAGGGAATTTTGTGTGATTTTTCTGGGATTTTGTTGGATATTGAGGACATTTTGTGGGATGTTTCTGGAATTTGGTGGGGCTTTTCAAGAATTTTGTGGTATTTTGAAAAGATTTTGGGAATTTTGTGGTGTTTTTTCTTGAATTTTGTGGGAAACTGTGCTGATTTTATGGGGCGTTTCTGGAATTTGGTCGAGTTTTCAGAAGATTTAGGGATTTTTGTGGGATTTCTGTGGGATGTTCTGGGAATTGGTGGAGATTTTGTGGGACATTCCTGTGAATTGGTAGGGTTTTGAAATGATTTAGGGAGTTTTGTGGGACTTCTCTGGAATTTTGTGGGGTTTTTCTGGAATTGTGTGGGATTCTGAGGAGACTTGAAGAATTTTGAGGAATTTTTCTTAGATTTTGTGGAAACTTGTGGAGGTTTTGGGTGATTTTTGTGGGATTTTGTGGGATATTGAGGCCATTTCGGGATCTTGAGGGATTTTTCATGTATTTTGTGGGAATTTGTGGAGTTTTGGTGGGATATTTTTCTAGAATTTGGTCGTGTTTTGAGAAGATTTAGGGAATTTTGTGGGATTTTTTCTGGAATTTTGTTGGATACTGGGGAGTTTTTGTGGGTGGTTTGTGGAACTTTGAGGGACTTTTCTGGAATTTGGTGAGATTCTGTAGAGAACTGACAAATTATCAGGGATTTTTCATGTATTCTGTGGGAATTTGTGGAGATTCGGTAGGATTTTTGAGGATTTTGGCCGTGTTTTGAGAAGATTTAGGGAATTTTTTGTGATTTTTCTGGAATTTTGTTGGATATTGAGGACATTTTGTGGGATGTTTGTGGAACTTTGAGGGACTTTTCTGGAATTTGGTGAGATTCTGTAGAGAACTGACGAATTATCAGGGATTTTTCATGTATTCTGTGGGAATTTCTGGAGATTCGGTGGGATTTTTCCTGGAATTTTGGTTGTGTTTTGAGGAAATTTAGGGAATTTTGTGTGATTTTTCTGGGATTTTGTTGGGTATTGAGGACATCTTGTGGGATGTTTCTGGAATTTGGTGGCCCTTTTCAAGAATTTTGTGGTATTTTGAAAAGATTTTGGGAATTTTGTGGTGTTTTTTCTTGAATTTTGTGGGAAACTGTGCTGATTTTATGGGGCGTTTCTGGAATTTGGTCGAGTTTTCAGAAGATTTAAGGATTTTTGTGAGATTTTTGTGGGATGTTCTGGGAATTGGTGGAGATTTTGTGGGACATTCCTGTGAATTGGTAGGGTTTTGAAATGATTTAGGGAGTTTTGTGGGACTTCTCTGGAATTTTGTGTGTTTTTTCTGGAATTTTGTGGGATTCTGAGGAGACTTGAAGAATTTTGAGGAATTTGATTTAGATTTTTATGGGAATTTGTGGAGAGTCTGTGGGATTTTTTTGGAATTTGGTGGGCCTTTTCACGAACTTTGTGTGGTTTTGAGGAGACTTGAAGAATTTTGAAAAATTTTTCTTAGATTTTGTGGAAACTTGTGGAGGTTTTGTGGGATTTTTGTGTGATTTTGTGGTATATTGCGGCGATTTAGGGATCTTGATGGATTTCTCATATATTTTGTGGGAATTTGTGGAGATTTGGTGGGATATTTTTCTAGAATTTGGTCGTGTTTTGAGAAGATTTAGGGAATTTTGTGGTGTTTTTTCTTGAATTTTGTGGGAAACTGTGCTGATTTTATGGGGCGTTTCAGAAATTTGGTCGAGTTTTCAGAAGATTTAGGGATTTTTGTGAGATTTCTGTGGGATGTTCTGGGAATTGGAGATTTTGTGGGACATTCCTGTGAATTGGTAGGGTTTTGAAATGATTTAGGGAGTTTTGTGAGACTTCTCTGGAATTTTGTGTGTTTTTTATGGAATTGTGTGGGATTCTGAGGAGACTTGAAGAATTTTGAGGAATTTTTCTTAGATTTTGTGGAAACTTGTGGAGGTTTTGTGGGATTTTTGTGTGATTTTGTGGGATATTGAGGCGATTTAGGGATCTTGAGGGATTTCTCATGTATTTTGTGGGAATTTGTGGAGATTTGGTGGGATATTTTTCTAGAATTTGGTTGTGTTTTGAGAAGATTTAGGGAATTTTGTGGGATTTTTCCTGGAATTTTGTTGGATATTAGGGAGAATTTGTGGGATGTTTGTGGAACTTTGAGGGACTTTTCTGGAATTTGGTGAGATTCTGTAGAGAACTGCCGAATTATCAGGGATTTTTCATGTATTCTCTGGGAATTTGTGGAGATTTGGTGGGATTTTTCTGGAATTTGGCCGTGTTTTGAGAAGATTTAGAGAATTTTGTGGGATTTTTCTTGAATTTTGTTGGATATTGAGGAGATTTTGTGGGATGTTTGTGGAACTTTGAGGGACTTTTCTGGAATTTGGTGAGATTCTGTAGAGAACTGACGAATTATCAGGGATTATTCATGTATTCTGTGGGAATTTGTGGAGATTCGGTGGGATTTTTCTGGAATTTTGGTTGTGTTTTGAGAAAATTTAGGGAATTTTGTGGGATTTTTCTGGGATTTTGTTGGGTATTGGGGACATTTTGTGGGATGTTTCTGGAATTTGGTGGGGCTTTTCAAGAATTTTGTGGTATTTTGAAAAGGTTTAGGGAATTTTGTGGTGTTTTTTCTTGAATTTTGTGGGAAACTGTGCTGATTTTATGGGGCGTTTCTGGAATTTGGTCGAGTTTTCAGAAGATTTAGGGATTTTTGTGGGATTTCTGTGGGATGTTCTGGGAATTGGTGGAGATTTTGTGGGACATTCCTGTGAATTGGTAGGGTTTTGAAATGATTTAGGGAGTTTTGTGGGACTTCTCTGGAATTTGGTGGGGTTTTTCTGGAATTGTGTGGGATTCTGAGGAGACTTGAAGAATTTTGAGGAATTTGATTTAGATTTTTGTGGGAATTTGTGAAGATTCTGTGGGATTTTTCTGGAATTTGGTGGGCCTTTTCAAGGACTTTGTGTGGTTTTGAGGAGACTTGAAGAATTTTGAGGAATTTTTCTTAGATTTTGTGGAAACTTGTGGAGGTTTTGTGGGATTTTTGTGTGATTTTGTGGGATATTGAGGCGATTTAGGGATCTTGAGGGATTTTTCATGTATTTTGTGGGAATTTGTGGAGATTTGGTGGGATATTTTTCTAGAATTTGGTCGTGTTTTGAGAAGATTTAGGGAATTTTGTGGGATTTTTCCTGGAATTTTGTTGGATATTAGGGAGATTTTGTGGGATGTTTGTGGAACTTTGAGGGACTTTTTAGGAATTTGGTGAGGTTCTGTAGAGAACTGACGAATTATCAGGGATTTTTCATGTATTCTGTGGGAATTTGTGGAGATTCTGTGGGATTTTTCTGGAATTTTGGTTATGTTTTGAGAAGATTTAGGGAATTTTGTGGGACTTTTCTGGGATTTTGTTGGGTATTGAGGACATTTTGTGGGATGTTTCGGGAATTTGGTGGGGCTTTTCAGGAATTTTGTGGTATTTTGAAAAGATTTAGGGAATTTTGTGGTGTTTTTTCTTGAATTTTGTGGGAAACTGTGCTGATTTTATGGGGCGTTTCTGGAATTTGGTTGAGTTTTCAGAAGATTTAGGGATTTTTGTGGGATTTTTGTGGGATGTTCTGGGAATTGGTGGAGATTTTGTGGGACATTCCTGTGAATTGGTAGGGTTTTGAAATGATTGAGGGAGTTTTGTGGGACTTCTCTGGAATTTTGTGTGTTTTTTCTGGAATTGTGTGGGATTCTGAGGAGACTTGAAGAATTTTGAGGAATTTGATTTAGATTTCTGTGGGAATTTGTGGAGATTCTGTGGGATTTTTCTGGAATTTGGTGGGCCTTTTCACGAACTTTGTGTGGTTTTGAGGAGACTTGAAGAATTTTGAGGAATTTTTCTTAGATTTTGTGGAAACTTGTGGAGGTTTTGTGGGATTTTTGTGTGATTTTGTGGGATATTGAGGCGATTTAGGGATCTTGAGGGATTTCTCATGTATTTTGTGGGAATTTGTGGAGATTTGGTGGGATACTTTTCTAGAATTTGGTCGTGTTTTGAGAAGATTTAGGAAATTTTGTGGGATTTTTCCTGGAATTTTGTTGGATATTAGGGAGATTTTGTGGGATGTTTGTGGAACTTTGAGGGACTTTTTAGGAATTTGGTGAGTTTCTGTAGAGAACTGACGAATTATCAGGGATTTTTCATGTATTCTGTGGGAATTTGTGGAGATTCTGTGGGATTTTTCTGGAATTTGGTAGAGTTTTGAGAAGATTTAGGGAATTTTGTGGGACTTTTCTGGGATTTTGTTGGGTATTGGGGACATTTTGTGGGATGTTTCTGGAATTTGGTGGGGCTTTTCAAAAATTTTGTGGTATTTTGAAAAGGTTTAGGGAATTTTGTGGTGTTTTTTCTTGAATTTTGTGGGAAACTGTGCTGATTTTATGGGGCGTTTCTGGAATTTGGTCGAGTTTTCAGAAGATTTAGGGATTTTTGTGGGATTTCTGTGGGATGTTCTGGGAATTGGTGGAGATTTTGTGGGACATTCCTGTGAATTGGTAGGGTTTTGAAATGATTTAGGGAGTTTTGTGAGACTTCTCTGGAATTTGGTAGGGTTTTTCTGGAATTGTGTGGGATTCTGAGGAGACTTGAAGAATTTTGAGGAATTTGATTTAGATTTTTGTGGGAATTTGTGAAGATTCTGTGGGATTTTTCTGGAAATTGGTGGGCCTTTTCAAGGACTTTGTGTGGTTTTGAGGAGACTTGAAGAATTTTGAGGAATTTTTCTTAGATTTTTTGGAAACTTGTGGAGGTTTTGTGGGATTTTTGTGTGATTTTGTGGGATATTGAGGCGATTTAGGGATCTTGAGGGATTTTTCATGTATTTTGTGGGAATTTGTGGAGATTTGGTGGGATATTTTTCTAGAATTTGGTCGTGTTTTGAGAAGATTTAGGGAATTTTGTGGGATTTTTCCTGGAATTTTGTTGGATATTAGGGAGAATTTGTGGGATGTTTATGGAACTTTGAGGGACTTTTCTGGAATTTGGTGAGATTCTGTAGAGAACTGACGAATTATCAGGGATTTTTCATGTATTCTGTGGGAATTTGTGGAGATTCTGTGGGATTTTTCTGGAATTTTGGTTATGTTTTGAGAAGATTTAGGGAATTTTGTGGGACTTTTCTGGGATTTTGTTGGGTATTGAGGACATTTTGTGGGATGTTTCGGGAATTTGGTGGGGCTTTTCAGGAATTTTGTGGTATTTTGAAAAGATTTAGGGAATTTTGTGGTGTTTTTTCTTGAATTTTGTGGGAAACTGTGCTGATTTTATGGGGCGTTTCTGGAATTTGGTTGAGTTTTCAGAAGATTTAGGGATTTTTGTGGGATTTCTGTGGGATGTTCTGGGAATTGGTGGAGATTTTGTGGGACATTCCTGTGAATTGGTAGGGTTTTGAAATGATTGAGGGAGTTTTGTGGGACTTCTCTGGAATTTTGTGTGTTTTTTCTGGAATTGTGTGGGATTCTGAGGAGACTTGAAGAATTTTGAGGAATTTTTCTTAGATTTTGTGGAAACTTGTGGATGTTTTGGGTGATTTTTGTGTGATTTTGTGGGATATTGAGGCGATTTAGGGATCTTGAGGGATTTCTCATGTATTTTGTGGGAATTTGTGGAGATTTGGTGGGATATTTTTCTAGAATTTGGTCGTGTTTTGAGAAGATTTAGGGAATTTTGTGGGATTTTTCCTGGAATTTTGTTGGATATTAGGGAGAATTTGTGGGATGTTTGTGGAACTTTGAGGGACTTTTCTGGAATTTGGTGAGATTCTGTAGAGAACTGACGAATTATCAGGGATTTTTCATGTATTCTCTGGGAATTTGTGGAGATTTGGTGGGATTTTTGTGGATTTTGGCCGTGTTTTGAGAAGATTTAGAAAATTTTGTGGGATTTTTCTTGAATTTTGTTGGATATTGAGGAGATTCTGTGGGATGTTTGTGGAACTTTGAGGGACTTTTCTGGAATTTGGTGAGATTCTGTAGAGAACTGACGAATTATCAGGGATTTTTCATGTATTCTGTGGGAATTTGTGGAGATTCGGTGGGATTTTTCTGGAATTTTGGTTGTGTTTTGAGAAGATTTGGGGAATTTTGTGTGATTTTTCTGGGATTTTGTTGGGTATTGAGGACATTTTGTGGGATGTTTCTGGAATTTGGTGGGGCTTTTCAAGAATTTTGTGGTATTTTGAAAAGATTTTGGGAATTTTGTGGTGTTTTTTCTTGAATTTTGTGGGAAACTGTGCTGATTTTATGGGGCGTTTCTGGAATTTGGTCGAGTTTTCAGAAGTGTTAGGGATTTTTGTGAGATTTTTGTGGGATGTTTGTGGAACTTTGAGGGACTTTTCTGGAATTTGGTGAGATTCTGTAGAGAACTGACGAATTATCAGGGATTTTTCATGTATTCTGTGGGAATTTGTGGAGATTTGGTGGGATATTTTTCTAGAATTTGGTAGAGTTTCGAGAAGATTTAGGGAATTTTGTGTGGTTTTTTCCTGAATTTTGTGGGAAACTGTGCTGATTTTATGGGGCGCTTCTGGAATTTGGTCAAGTTTTCAGAAGATTTAGGGAATTGTGTGAGATTTTTCCTGGAATTTTGTTGGATATTAGGGAGATTTTTTGGGATGCTTGTGGAACTTCTGGGGACTTTTCTGGTATTTGGTGAGATTCTGTAGAGAACTGACGAATTATCAGGGGTATTTTCATGTATTCTGTGGGAATTTGTGGAGATTTGGTGGGATATTTTTCTAGAATTTGGTCGTGTTTTGAGAAGATTTAGGGAATTTTGTGGGATTTTTCCTGGAATTTTGTTGGATACTGGGGAGATTTTTGGGATGTTTGTGGAACTTTGAGGGACTTTTCTGGAATTTGGTGAGATTCTGTTGAGAACTGACGAATTATCAGGGATTTTTCATGTATTCTGTGGGAATTTGTGGAGATTCGGTGGGATTTTTGTGGATTTTGGCGGTGTTTTGAGAAGATTTAGAGAATTTTGTGGGATTTTTCTTGAATTTTGTTGGATATTGAGGAGATTTTGTGGGATGTTTGTGGAACTTTGAGGGACTTTTCTGGAATTTGGTGAGATTCTGTAGAGAACTGACGAATTATCAGGGATTTTTCCCGTATTCTGTGGGAATTTGTGGAGATTCTGTGGGATTTTTCTGGAATTTTGGTTGTGTTTTGAGAAAATTTAGGGAATTTTGTGTGATTTTTCTGGGATTTTGTTGGGTGTTGAGGACATTTTGTGGGATGTTTCTGGAATTTGGTGGGGCTTTTCAAGAATTTTGTGGTATTTTGAAAAGATTTAGGGAATTTTGTGGTGTTTTTTCTTGAATTTTGTGGGAAACTGTGCTGATTTTATGGGGCGTTTCTGGAATTTGGTCGAGTTTTCAGAAGATTTAGGGATTTTTGTGAGATTTTTGTGGGATGTTCTGGGAATTGGTAGAGATTTTGTGGGACATTCCTGTGAATTGGTAGGGTTTTGAAATGATTTAGGGAGTTTTGTGAGACTTCTCTGGAATTTGGTGGGGTTTTTCTAGAATTGTGTGGGATTCTGAGGAGACTTGAAGAATTTTGAGGAATTTTTCTTAGATTTTGTGGAAACTTGTGGAGGTTTTGGGTGATTTTTGTGTGATTTTGTGGGATATTGAGGCGATTTAGGGATCTTGAGGGATTTCTCATGTATTTTGTGGGAATTTGTGGAGATTTGGTGGGATACTTTTCTAGAATTTGGTCGTGTTTTGAGAAGATTTAGGAAATTTTGTGGGATTTTTCCTGGAATTTTGTTGGATATTAGGGAGATTTTGTGGGATGTTTGTGGAACTTTGAGGGACTTTTTAGGAATTTGGTGAGTTTCTGTAGAGAACTGACGAATTATCAGGGATTTTTCATGTATTCTGTGGGAATTTGTGGAGATTCTGTGGGATTTTTCTGGAATTTGGTAGAGTTTTGAGAAGATTTAGGGAATTTTGTGGGACTTTTCTGGGATTTTGTTGGGTATTGGGGACATTTTGTGGGATGTTTCTGGAATTTGGTGGGGCTTTTCAAAAATTTTGTGGTATTTTGAAAAGGTTTAGGGAATTTTGTGGTGTTTTTTCTTGAATTTTGTGGGAAACTGTGCTGATTTTATGGGGCGTTTCTGGAATTTGGTCGAGTTTTCAGAAGATTTAGGGATTTTTGTGGGATTTCTGTGGGATGTTCTGGGAATTGGTGGAGATTTTGTGGGACATTCCTGTGAATTGGTAGGGTTTTGAAATGATTTAGGGAGTTTTGTGAGACTTCTCTGGAATTTGGTAGGGTTTTTCTGGAATTGTGTGGGATTCTGAGGAGACTTGAAGAATTTTGAGGAATTTGATTTAGATTTTTGTGGGAATTTGTGAAGATTCTGTGGGATTTTTCTGGAAATTGGTGGGCCTTTTCAAGGACTTTGTGTGGTTTTGAGGAGACTTGAAGAATTTTGAGGAATTTTTCTTAGATTTTTTGGAAACTTGTGGAGGTTTTGTGGGATTTTTGTGTGATTTTGTGGGATATTGAGGCGATTTAGGGATCTTGAGGGATTTTTCATGTATTTTGTGGGAATTTGTGGAGATTTGGTGGGATATTTTTCTAGAATTTGGTCGTGTTTTGAGAAGATTTAGGGAATTTTGTGGGATTTTTCCTGGAATTTTGTTGGATATTAGGGAGAATTTGTGGGATGTTTATGGAACTTTGAGGGACTTTTCTGGAATTTGGTGAGATTCTGTAGAGAACTGACGAATTATCAGGGATTTTTCATGTATTCTGTGGGAATTTGTGGAGATTCTGTGGGATTTTTCTGGAATTTTGGTTATGTTTTGAGAAGATTTAGGGAATTTTGTGGGACTTTTCTGGGATTTTGTTGGGTATTGAGGACATTTTGTGGGATGTTTCGGGAATTTGGTGGGGCTTTTCAGGAATTTTGTGGTATTTTGAAAAGATTTAGGGAATTTTGTGGTGTTTTTTCTTGAATTTTGTGGGAAACTGTGCTGATTTTATGGGGCGTTTCTGGAATTTGGTTGAGTTTTCAGAAGATTTAGGGATTTTTGTGGGATTTCTGTGGGATGTTCTGGGAATTGGTGGAGATTTTGTGGGACATTCCTGTGAATTGGTAGGGTTTTGAAATGATTGAGGGAGTTTTGTGGGACTTCTCTGGAATTTTGTGTGTTTTTTCTGGAATTGTGTGGGATTCTGAGGAGACTTGAAGAATTTTGAGGAATTTTTCTTAGATTTTGTGGAAACTTGTGGAGGTTTTGGGTGATTTTTGTGTGATTTTGTGGGATATTGAGGCGATTTAGGGATCTTGAGGGATTTCTCATGTATTTTGTGGGAATTTGTGGAGATTTGGTGGGATATTTTTCTAGAATTTGGTCGTGTTTTGAGAAGATTTAGGGAATTTTGTGGGATTTTTCCTGGAATTTTGTTGGATATTAGGGAGAATTTGTGGGATGTTTGTGGAACTTTGAGGGACTTTTCTGGAATTTGGTGAGATTCTGTAGAGAACTGACGAATTATCAGGGATTTTTCATGTATTCTCTGGGAATTTGTGGAGATTTGGTGGGATTTTTGTGGATTTTGGCCGTGTTTTGAGAAGATTTAGAAAATTTTGTGGGATTTTTCTTGAATTTTGTTGGATATTGAGGAGATTCTGTGGGATGTTTGTGGAACTTTGAGGGACTTTTCTGGAATTTGGTGAGATTCTGTAGAGAACTGACGAATTATCAGGGATTTTTCATGTATTCTGTGGGAATTTGTGGAGATTCGGTGGGATTTTTCTGGAATTTTGGTTGTGTTTTGAGAAGATTTGGGGAATTTTGTGTGATTTTTCTGGGATTTTGTTGGGTATTGAGGACATTTTGTGGGATGTTTCTGGAATTTGGTGGGGCTTTTCAAGAATTTTGTGGTATTTTGAAAAGATTTTGGGAATTTTGTGGTGTTTTTTCTTGAATTTTGTGGGAAACTGTGCTGATTTTATGGGGCGTTTCTGGAATTTGGTCGAGTTTTCAGAAGTGTTAGGGATTTTTGTGAGATTTTTGTGGGATGTTTGTGGAACTTTGAGGGACTTTTCTGGAATTTGGTGAGATTCTGTAGAGAACTGACGAATTATCAGGGATTTTTCATGTATTCTGTGGGAATTTGTGGAGATTTGGTGGGATATTTTTCTAGAATTTGGTAGAGTTTCGAGAAGATTTAGGGAATTTTGTGTGGTTTTTTCCTGAATTTTGTGGGAAACTGTGCTGATTTTATGGGGCGCTTCTGGAATTTGGTCAAGTTTTCAGAAGATTTAGGGAATTGTGTGAGATTTTTCCTGGAATTTTGTTGGATATTAGGGAGATTTTTTGGGATGCTTGTGGAACTTCTGGGGACTTTTCTGGTATTTGGTGAGATTCTGTAGAGAACTGACGAATTATCAGGGGTATTTTCATGTATTCTGTGGGAATTTGTGGAGATTTGGTGGGATATTTTTCTAGAATTTGGTCGTGTTTTGAGAAGATTTAGGGAATTTTGTGGGATTTTTCCTGGAATTTTGTTGGATACTGGGGAGATTTTGTGGGATGTTTGTGGAACTTTGAGGGACTTTTCTGGAATTTGGTGAGATTCTGTTGAGAACTGACGAATTATCAGGGATTTTTCATGTATTCTGTGGGAATTTGTGGAGATTCGGTGGGATTTTTGTGGATTTTGGCGGTGTTTTGAGAAGATTTAGAGAATTTTGTGGGATTTTTCTTGAATTTTGTTGGATATTGAGGAGATTTTGTGGGATGTTTGTGGAACTTTGAGGGACTTTTCTGGAATTTGGTGAGATTCTGTAGAGAACTGACGAATTATCAGGGATTTTTCCCGTATTCTGTGGGAATTTGTGGAGATTCTGTGGGATTTTTCTGGAATTTTGGTTGTGTTTTGAGAAAATTTAGGGAATTTTGTGTGATTTTTCTGGGATTTTGTTGGGTGTTGAGGACATTTTGTGGGATGTTTCTGGAATTTGGTGGGGCTTTTCAAGAATTTTGTGGTATTTTGAAAAGATTTAGGGAATTTTGTGGTGTTTTTTCTTGAATTTTGTGGGAAACTGTGCTGATTTTATGGGGCGTTTCTGGAATTTGGTCGAGTTTTCAGAAGATTTAGGGATTTTTGTGAGATTTTTGTGGGATGTTCTGGGAATTGGTAGAGATTTTGTGGGACATTCCTGTGAATTGGTAGGGTTTTGAAATGATTTAGGGAGTTTTGTGAGACTTCTCTGGAATTTGGTGGGGTTTTTCTAGAATTGTGTGGGATTCTGAGGAGACTTGAAGAATTTTGAGGAATTTTTCTTAGATTTTGTGGAAACTTGTGGAGGTTTTGGGTGATTTTTGTGTGATTTTGTGGGATATTGAGGCGATTTAGGGATCTTGAGGGATTTCTCATGTATTTTGTGGGAATTTGTGGAGATTCTGTGGGATTTTTCTGGAATTTGGTAGAGTTTTGAGAAGATTTAGGGAATTTTGTGGGACTTTTCTGGGATTTTGTTGGGTATTGGGGACATTTTGTGGGATGTTTCTGGAATTTGGTGGGGCTTTTCAAGAATTTTGTGGTATTTTGAAAAGGTTTAGGGAATTTTGTGGTGTTTTTTCTTGAATTTTGTGGGAAACTGTGCTGATTTTATGGGGCGTTTCTGGAATTTGGTCGAGTTTTCAGAAGATTTAGGGATTTTTGTGGGATTTCTGTGGGATGTTCTGGGAATTGGTGGAGATTTTGTGGGACATTCCTGTGAATTGGTAGGGTTTTGAAATGATTGAGGGAGTTTTGTGAGACTTCTCTGGAATTTGGTAGGGTTTTTCTGGAATTGTGTGGGATTCTGAGGAGACTTGAAGAATTTTGAGGAATTTGATTTAGATTTTTGTGGGAATTTGTGAAGATTCTGTGGGATTTTTCTGGAAATTGGTGGGCCTTTTCAAGGACTTTGTGTGGTTTTGAGGAGACTTGAAGAATTTTGAGGAATTTTTCTTAGATTTTTTGGAAACTTGTGGAGGTTTTGTGGGATTTTTGTGTGATTTTGTGGGATATTGAGGCGATTTAGGGATCTTGAGGGATTTTTCATGTATTTTGTGGGAATTTGTGGAGATTTGGTGGGATATTTTTCTAGAATTTGGTCGTGTTTTGAGAAGATTTAGGAAATTTTGTGGGATTTTTCCTGGAATTTTGTTGGATATTAGGGAGATTTTGTGGGATGTTTGTGGAACTTTGAGGGACTTTTTAGGAATTTGGTGAGATTCTGTAGAGAACTGACGAATTATCAGGGATTTTTCATGTATTCTGTGGGAATTTGTGGAGATTCTGTGGGATTTTTCTGGAATTTTGGTTATGTTTTGAGAAGATTTAGGGAATTTTGTGGGACTTTTCTGGGATTTTGTTGGGTATTGAGGACATTTTGTGGGATGTTTCGGGAATTTGGTGGGGCTTTTCAGGAATTTTGTGGTATTTTGAAAAGATTTAGGGAATTTTGTGGTGTTTTTTCTTGAATTTTGTGGGAAACTGTGCTGATTTTATGGGGCGTTTCTGGAATTTGGTTGAGTTTTCAGAAGATTTAAGGATTTTTGTGGGATTTCTGTGGGATGTTCTGGGAATTGGTGGAGATTTTGTGGGACATTCCTGTGAATTGGTAGGGTTTTGAAATGATTGAGGGAGTTTTGTGGGACTTCTCTGGAATTTGGTGTGTTTTTTCTGGAATTGTGTGGGATTCTGAGGAGACTTGAAGAATTTTGAGGAATTTTTCTTAGATTTTGTGGAAACTTGTGGAGGTTTTGTGGGATTTTTGTGTGATTTTGTGGGATATTGAGGCGATTTAGGGATCTTGAGGGATTTCTCATGTATTTTGTGGGAATTTGTGGAGATTTGGTGGGATATTTTTCTAGAATTTGGTCGTGTTTTGAGAAGATTTAGGGAATTTTGTGGGATTTTTCCTGGAATTTTGTTGGATATTAGGGAGAATTTGTGGGATGTTTGTGGAACTTTGAGGGACTTTTCTGGAATTTGGTGAGATTCTGTAGAGAACTGACGAATTATCAGGGATTTTTCATGTATTCTCTGGGAATTTGTGGAGATTTGGTGGGATTTTTGTGGATTTTGGCCGTGTTTTGAGAAGATTTAGAAAATTTTGTGGGATTTTTCTTGAATTTTGTTGGATATTGAGGAGATTCTGTGGGATGTTTGTGGAACTTTGAGGGACTTTTCTGGAATTTGGTGAGATTCTGTAGAGAACTGACGAATTATCAGGGATTTTTCATGTATTCTGTGGGAATTTGTGGAGATTCGGTGGGATTTTTCTGGAATTTTGGTTGTGTTTTGAGAAGATTTGGGGAATTTTGTGTGATTTTTCTGGGATTTTGTTGGGTATTGAGGACATTTTGTGGGATGTTTCTGGAATTTGGTGGGGCTTTTCAAGAATTTTGTGGTATTTTGAAAAGATTTTGGGAATTTTGTGGTGTTTTTTCTTGAATTTTGTGGGAAACTGTGCTGATTTTATGGGGCGTTTCTGGAATTTGGTCGAGTTTTCAGAAGTGTTAGGGATTTTTGTGAGATTTTTGTGGGATGTTTGTGGAACTTTGAGGGACTTTTCTGGAATTTGGTGAGATTCTGTAGAGAACTGACGAATTATCAGGGATTTTTCATGTATTCTGTGGGAATTTGTGGAGATTTGGTGGGATATTTTTCTAGAATTTGGTAGAGTTTCGAGAAGATTTAGGGAATTTTGTGTGGTTTTTTCCTGAATTTTGTGGGAAACTGTGCTGATTTTATGGGGCGCTTCTGGAATTTGGTCAAGTTTTCAGAAGATTTAGGGAATTGTGTGAGATTTTTCCTGGAATTTTGTTGGATATTAGGGAGATTTTTTGGGATGCTTGTGGAACTTCTGGGGACTTTTCTGGTATTTGGTGAGATTCTGTAGAGAACTGACGAATTATCAGGGGTATTTTCATGTATTCTGTGGGAATTTGTGGAGATTTGGTGGGATATTTTTCTAGAATTTGGTCGTGTTTTGAGAAGATTTAGGGAATTTTGTGGGATTTTTCCTGGAATTTTGTTGGATACTGGGGAGATTTTGTGGGATGTTTGTGGAACTTTGAGGGACTTTTCTGGAATTTGGTGAGATTCTGTTGAGAACTGACGAATTATCAGGGATTTTTCATGTATTCTGTGGGAATTTGTGGAGATTCGGTGGGATTTTTGTGGATTTTGGCGGTGTTTTGAGAAGATTTAGAGAATTTTGTGGGATTTTTCTTGAATTTTGTTGGATATTGAGGAGATTTTGTGGGATGTTTGTGGAACTTTGAGGGACTTTTCTGGAATTTGGTGAGATTCTGTAGAGAACTGACGAATTATCAGGGATTTTTCCCGTATTCTGTGGGAATTTGTGGAGATTCTGTGGGATTTTTCTGGAATTTTGGTTGTGTTTTGAGAAAATTTAGGGAATTTTGTGTGATTTTTCTGGGATTTTGTTGGGTGTTGAGGACATTTTGTGGGATGTTTCTGGAATTTGGTGGGGCTTTTCAAGAATTTTGTGGTATTTTGAAAAGATTTAGGGAATTTTGTGGTGTTTTTTCTTGAATTTTGTGGGAAACTGTGCTGATTTTATGGGGCGTTTCTGGAATTTGGTCGAGTTTTCAGAAGATTTAGGGATTTTTGTGAGATTTTTGTGGGATGTTCTGGGAATTGGTAGAGATTTTGTGGGACATTCCTGTGAATTGGTAGGGTTTTGAAATGATTTAGGGAGTTTTGTGAGACTTCTCTGGAATTTGGTGGGGTTTTTCTAGAATTGTGTGGGATTCTGAGGAGACTTGAAGAATTTTGAGGAATTTTTCTTAGATTTTGTGGAAACTTGTGGAGGTTTTGGGTGATTTTTGTGTGATTTTGTGGGATATTGAGGCGATTTAGGGATCTTGAGGGATTTCTCATGTATTTTGTGGGAATTTGTGGAGATTTGGTGGGATATTTTTCTAGAATTTGGTCGTGTTTTGAGAAGATTTAGGGAATTTTGTGGGATTTTTCCTGGAATTTTGTTGGATATTAGGGAGATTTTGTGGGATGCTTGTGGAACTTCTGGGGACTTTTCTGGAATTTGGTGAGATTCTGTAGAGAACTGACGAATTATCAGGGATTTTTCATGCATTCTGTGGGAATTTGTGGAGATTCGGTGGGATTTTTGAGGATTTTGGCCGTGTTTTGAGAAGATTTAGGGAATTTTGTGTGATTTTTCTGGGATTTTGTTGGATATTGAGGACATTTTGTGGGATGTTTGTGGAACTTTGAGGGACTTTTCTGGAATTTGGTGAGATTCTGTAGAGAACTGACGAATTATCAGGGATTTTTCATGTATTCTGTGGGAATTTGTGGAGATTTGGTGGGATATTTTTCTAGAATTTGGTCGTGTTTTGAGAAGATTTAGGGAATTCTGTGGGATTTTTTCTGGAATTTTGTTGGATACTGGGGAGATTTTTTGGTTGTTTTGTGGAACTTTGAGGGACTTTTCTGGAATTTGGTGAGATTCTGTAGAGAACTGACAAATTATCAGGGATTTTTCATGTATTCTGTGGGAATTTGTGGAGATTCGGTGGGATTTTTCTGGAATTTTGGTTGTGTTTTGAGAAAATTTAGGGAATTTTGTGTGATTTTTCTGGGATTTTGTTGGGTAGTGAGGACATTTTGTGGGATTTTTCTGGAATTTGGTGGGGCTTTTCAAGAATTTTGTGGTATTTTGAAAAGATTTTGGGAATTTTGTGGTGTTTTTTCTTGAATTTTGTGGGAAACTGTGCTGATTTTATGGGGCGTTTCTGGAATTTGGTCGAGTTTTCAGAAGTGTTAGGGATTTTTGTGAGATTTTTGTGGGATGTTTGTGGAACTTTGAGAGACTTTTCTGGAATTTGGTGAGATTCTGTAGAGAACTGACGAATTATCAGGGATTTTTCATGTATTCTGTGGGAATTTGTGGAGATTTGGTGGGATTTTTCTGGAATTTGGTAGAGTTTTGAGAAGATTTAGGGAATTTTGTGTGGTTTTTTCCTGAATTTTGTGGGAAACTGTGCTGATTTTATGGGGCGCTTTTGGAATTTGGTCAAGTTTTCAGAAGATTTAGGGAATTGTGTTAGATTTTTCCTGGAATTTTGTTGGATATTAGGGAGATTTTGTGGGATGCTTGTGGAACTTCTGGGGACTTTTCTGGTATTTGGTGAGATTCTGTAGAGAACTGACGAATTATCAGGGGTATTTTCATGTATTCTGTGGGAATTTGTGGAGATTTGGTGGGATATTTTTCTAGAATTTGGTCGTGTTTTGAGAAGATTTAGGGAATTTTGTGGGATTTTTCCTGGAATTTTGTTGGATACTGGGGAGATTTTGTGGGATGTTTGTGGAACTTTGAGGGACTTTTCTGGAATTTGGTGAGATTCTGTTGAGAACTGACGAATTATCAGGGATTTTTCATGTATTCTGTGGGAATTTGTGAAGATTCGGTGGGATTTTTGTGGATTTTGGCGGTGTTTTGAGAAGATTTAGAGAATTTTGTGGGATTTTTCTTGAATTTTGTTGGATATTGAGGAGATTTTGTGGGATGTTTGTGGAACTTTGAGGGACTTTTCTGGAATTTGGTGAGATTCTGTAGAGAACTGACGAATTATCAGGGATTTTTCCCGTATTCTGTGGGAATTTGTGGAGATTCGGTGGGATTTTTCTGGAATTTTGGTTGTGTTTTGAGAAAATTTAGGGAATTTTGTGTGATTTTTCTGGGATTTTGTTGGGTGTTGAGGACATTTTGTGGGATGTTTCTGGAATTTGGTGGGGCTTTTCAGGAATTTTGTGGTATTTTGAAAAGATTTAGGGAATTTTGTGGTGTTTTTTCTTGAATTTTGTGGGAAACTGTGCTGATTTTATGGGGCGTTTCTGGAATTTGGTCGAGTTTTCAGAAGATTTAGGGATTTTTGTGAGATTTTTGTGGGATGTTCTGGGAATTGGTAGAGATTTTGTGGGACATTCCTGTGAATTGGTTGGGTTTTGAAATGATTGAGGGAGTTTTGTGGGACTTCTCTGGAATTTTGTGTGTTTTTTTTCTGGAATTGTGTGGGATTCTGAGGAGACTTGAAGAATTTTGAGGAATTTTTCTTAGATTTTGTGGAAACTTGTGGAGGTTTTGGGTGATTTTTGTGTGATTTTGTGGGATATTGAGGCGATTTAGGGATCTTGAGGGATTTCTCATGTATTTTGTGGGAATTTGTGGAGATTTGGTGGGATATTTTTCTAGAATTTGGTCGTGTTTTGAGAAGATTTAGGGAATTTTGTGGGATTTTTCCTGGAATTTTGTTGGATATTAGGGAGATTTTGTGGGATGCTTGTGGAACTTCTGGGGACTTTTCTGGAATTTGGTGAGATTCTGTAGAGAACTGACGAATTATCAGGGATTTTTCATGCATTCTGTGGGAATTTGTGGAGATTCGGTGGGATTTTTGAGGATTTTGGCCGTGTTTTGAGAAGATTTAGGGAATTTTGTGTGATTTTTCTGGGATTTTGTTGGATATTGAGGACATTTTGTGGGATGTTTGTGGAACTTTGAGGGACTTTTCTGGAATTTGGTGCGATTCTGTAGAGAACTGACGAATTATCAGGGATTTTTCATGTATTCTGTGGGAATTTGTGGAGATTCGGTGGGATTTTGAGGATTTTGGCCGTGTTTTGAGAAGATTTAGAGAATTTTATGGGATTTTTCCTGGAATTTTGTTGGATACTGGGGAGATTTTGTGGGATGTTTGTGGAACTTTGAGGGACTTTTCTGGAATTTGGTGAGATTTTGTAGAGAACTGACGAATTATCAGGGATTTTTCATGTATTCTGTGGGAATTTGTGGAGATTCGGTGGGATTTTTGAGGATTTTGTCCGTGTTTTGAGAAGATTTAGGGAATTTTGTGGGATTTTTCTTGAATTTTGTTGGATATTGAGGAGATTTTGTGGGATGTTTCTGGAACTTTGAGGGACTTTCCAAGAATTTTGTGGTATTTTGAAAAGGTTTAGGGAATTTTGTGGTGTTTTTTCTTGAATTTTGTGGGAAACTGTGCTGATTTTATGGGGCGTTTCTGGAATTTGGTCGAGTTTTCAGAAGTGTTAGGGATTTTTGTGAGATTTTTGTGGGATGTTTGTGGAACTTTGAGGGACTTTTCTGGAATTTGGTGAGATTCTGTAGAGAACTGACGAATTATCAGGGATTTTTCATGTATTCTGTGGGAATTTGTGGAGATTTGGTGGGATATTTTTCTAGAATTTGGTCGTGTTTTGAGAAGATTTAGGGAATTCTGTGGGATTTTTTCTGGAATTTTGTTGGATACTGGGGAGATTTTTTGGTTGTTTTGTGGAACTTTGAGGGACTTTTCTGGAATTTGGTGAGATTCTGTAGAGAACTGACAAATTATCAGGGATTTTTCATGTATTCTGTGGGAATTTGTGGAGATTCGGTGGGATTTTTCTGGAATTTTGGTTGTGTTTTGAGAAAATTTAGGGAATTTTGTGTGATTTTTCTGGGATTTTGTTGGGTAGTGAGGACATTTTGTGGGATTTTTCTGGAATTTGGTGGGGCTTTTCAAGAATTTTGTGGTATTTTGAAAAGATTTTGGGAATTTTGTGGTGTTTTTTCTTGAATTTTGTGGGAAACTGTGCTGATTTTATGGGGCGTTTCTGGAATTTGGTCGAGTTTTCAGAAGTGTTAGGGATTTTTGTGAGATTTTTGTGGGATGTTTGTGGAACTTTGAGAGACTTTTCTGGAATTTGGTGAGATTCTGTAGAGAACTGACGAATTATCAGGGATTTTTCATGTATTCTGTGGGAATTTGTGGAGATTTGGTGGGATTTTTCTGGAATTTGGTAGAGTTTTGAGAAGATTTAGGGAATTTTGTGTGGTTTTTTCCTGAATTTTGTGGGAAACTGTGCTGATTTTATGGGGCGCTTTTGGAATTTGGTCAAGTTTTCAGAAGAATTAGGGAATTGTGTTAGATTTTTCCTGGAATTTTGTTGGATATTAGGGAGATTTTGTGGGATGCTTGTGGAACTTCTGGGGACTTTTCTGGTATTTGGTGAGATTCTGTAGAGAACTGACGAATTATCAGGGGTATTTTCATGTATTTTGTGGGAATTTGTGGAGATTTGGTGGGATATTTTTCTAGAATTTGGTCGTGTTTTGAGAAGATTTAGGGAATTTTGTGGGATTTTTCTTGAATTTTGTTGGATATTGAGGAGATTTTGTGGGATGTTTGTGGAACTTTGAGGGACTTTTCTGGAATTTGGTGAGATTCTGTAGAGAACTGACGAATTATCAGGGATTTTTCCCGTATTCTGTGGGAATTTGTGGAGATTCGGTGGGATTTTTCTGGAATTTTGGTTGTGTTTTGAGAAAATTTAGGGAATTTTGTGTGATTTTTCTGGGATTTTGTTGGGTGTTGAGGACATTTTGTGGGATGTTTCTGGAATTTGGTGGGGCTTTTCAAGAATTTTGTGGTATTTTGAAAAGATTTAGGGAATTTTGTGGTGTTTTTTCTTGAATTTTGTGGGAAACTGTGCTGATTTTATGGGGCGTTTCTGGAATTTGGTCAAGTTTTCAGAAGATTTAGGGATTTTTGTGAGATTTTTGTGGGATGTTCTGGGAATTGGTGGAGATTTTGTGGGACATTCCTGTGAATTGGTAGGGTTTTGAAATGATTTAGGGAGTTTTGTGAGACTTCTCTGGAATTTGGTGGGGTTTTTCTGGAATTGTGTGGGATTCTGAGGAGACTTGAAGAATTTTGAGGAATTTGATTTAGATTTTTGTGAGAATTTGTGGAGATTCTGTGGGATTTTTTTGGAATTTGGTGGGCCTTTTCACGAAGTTTGTGTGGTTTTGAGGAGACTTGAAGAATTTTGAGGAATTTTTCTTAGATTTTGTGGAAACTTGTGGAGGTTTTGTGTGATTTTTGTGTGATTTTGTGGGATATTGAGGCGATTTAGGGATCTTGAGGGATTTCTCATTTATTTTGTGGGAATTTGTGGAGATTTGGTGGGATAATTTTCTAGAATTTTGTGGTATTTTGAAAAGGTTTAGGGAATTTTGTGGTGTTTTTTCTTGAATTTTGTGGGAAACTGTGCTGATTTTATGGGGCGTTTCTGGAATTTGGTCGAGTTTTCAGAAGATTTAGGGAATTGTATGAGATTTTTCCTGGAATTTTGTTGGATATTAGGGAGATTTTGTGGGATGCTTGTGGAACTTTGAGGGACTTTTCTGGAATTTGGTGAGATTCTGTAGAGAACTGACGAATTATCAGGGATTTTTCATGTATTCTCTGGGAATTTGTGGAGATTTGGTGGGATTTCTCTGGAATTTTGGTTATGTTTTGAAAAGATTTAGGGAATTTTGGTTGATTTTTCTGGGATTTTGTTGGATATTGAGGACATTTTGTGGGATGTTTCTGGAATTTGGTGGGGCTTTTCAAGAATTTTGTGGTATTTTGAAAAGATTTTGGGAATTTTGTGGTGTTTTTTCTTGAATTTTGTGGGAAACTGTGCAGATTTTATGGGGCGTTTCTGGAATTTGGTCGAGTTTTCAGAAGATTTAGGGATTTTTGTGAGATTTTTGTGGGATGTTCTGGGAATTGGTAGAGATTTTGTGGGACATTCCTGTGAATTGGTAGGGTTTTGAAATGATTGAGGGAGTTTTGTGGGACTTCTCTGGAATTTTGTGTGTTTTTTCTGGAATTGTGTGGGATCTGAGGAGACTTGAAGAATTTTGAGGAATTTTTCTTAGATTTTGTGGAAACTTGTGGAGGTTTTGGGTGATTTTTGTGTGATTTTGTGGGATATTGAGGCGATTTAGGGATCTTGAGGGATTTCTCATGAATTTTGTGGGAATTTGTGGAGATTTGGTGGGATATTTTTCTAGAATTTGGTCGTGTTTTGAGAAGATTTAGGGAATTTTGTGGGATTTTTTCTGGAATTTTGTTGGATACTGGGGAGATTTTGTGGGATGTTTGTGGAACTTTGAGGGACTTTTCTGGAATTTGGTGAGATTCTGTAGAGAACTGACGAATTATCAGGGATTTTTCATGTATTCTGTGGGAATTTGTGGAGATTCGGTGGGATTTTTCTGGAATTTTGGTTGTGTTTTGAGAAAATTTAGGGAATTTTGTGTGATTTTTCTGGGATTTTGTTGGGTATTGAGGAAATTTTGTGGGATGTTTCTGGAATTTGGTGGGGCTTTTCAAGAATTTTGTGGTATTTTGAAAAGATTTAGGGAATTTTGTGGTGTTTTTTCTTGAATTTTGTGGGAAACTGTGCTGATTTTATGGGGCGTTTCTGGAATTTGGTCGAGTTTTCAGAAGATTTAGGGATTTTTGTGAGATTTTTGTGGGATGTTCTGGGAATTGGTAGAGATTTTGTGGGACATTCCTGTGAATTGGTAGGGTTTTGAAATGATTGAGGGAGTTTTGTGGGACTTCTCTGGAATTTTGTGTGTTTTTTCTGGAATTGTGTGGGATTCTGAGGAGACTTGAAGAATTTTGAGGAATTTTTCTTAGATTTTGTGGAAACTTGTGGAGGTTTTGGGTGATTTTTGTGTGATTTTGTGGGATATTGAGGCGATTTCGGGATCTTGATGGATTTCTCATATATTTTGTGGGAATTTCTGGAGATTTGGTGGGATATTTTTCTAGAATTTGGTCGTGTTTTGAGAAGATTTAGGGAATTTTGTGGTGTTTTTTCTTGAATTTTGTGGGAAACTGTGCTGATTTTATGGGGCGTTTCTGGAATTTGGTCGAGTTTTCAGAAGATTTAGGGATTTTTGTGGGATTTCTGTGGGATGTTCTGGGAATTGGTGGAGATTTTGTGGGACATTCCTGTGAATTGGTAGGGTTTTGAAATGATTTAGGGAGTTTTGTGGGACTTCTCTGGAATTTTGTGGGGTTTTTCTGGAATTGTGTGGTTTTGAGGAGACTTGAAGAATTTTGAGGAATTTTTCTTAGATTTTGTGGAAACTTGTGGAGGTTTTGTGTGATTTTTGTGTGATTTTGTGGGATATTGAGGCGATTTAGGGATCTTGAGGGATTTCTCATGTATTTTGTGGGAATTTGTGGAGATTTGGTGGGATAATTTTCTAGAATTTTGTGGTATTTTGAAAAGGTTTAGGGAATTTTGTGGTGTTTTTTCTTGAATTTTGTGGGAAACTGTGCTGATTTTATGGGGCGTTTCTGGAATTTGGTCAAGTTTTCAGAAGATTTAGGGAATTGTGTGAGATTTTTCCTGGAATTTTGTTGGATATTAGGGAGATTTTGTGGGATGCTTGTGGAACTTTGAGGGACTTTTCTGGAATTTGGTGAGATTCTGTAGAGAACTGACGAATTATCAGGGATTTTTCATGTATTCTCTGGGAATTTGTGGAGATTTGGTGGGATTTTTCTGGAATTTTGGTTATGCTTTGAGGAGATTTAGGGAATTTTTGTTGATTTTTCTGGGATTTTGTTGGGTATTGAGGACATTTTGTGGGATGTTTCTGGAATTTGGTGGGGCTTTTCAAGAATTTTGTGGTATTTTGAAAAGATTTTGGGAATTTTGTGGTGTTTTTTCTTGAATTTTGTGGGAAACTGTGCTGATTTTATGGGGCGTTTCTGGAATTTGGTCGAGTTTTCAGAAGATTTAGGGATTTTTGTGAGATTTTTGTGGGATGTTCTGGGAATTGGTAGAGATTTTGTGGGACATTCCTGTGAATTGGTAGGGTTTTGAAATGATTGAGGGAGTTTTGTGGGACTTCTCTGGATTTTTTGTGTTTTTTCTGGAATTGTGTGGGATTCTGAGGAGACTTGAAGAATTTTGAGGAATTTTTCTTAGATTTTGTGGAAACTTGTGGAGGTTTTGGGTGATTTTTGTGTGATTTTGTGGGATATTGAGGCGATTTAGGGATCTTGAGGGATTTCTCATGTATTTTGTGGGAATTTGTGGAGATTTGGTGGGATATTTTTCTAGAATTTGGTCGTGTTTTGAGAAGATTTAGGGAATTTTGTGGGATTTTTCCTGGAATTTTGTTGGATACTGGGGAGATTTTGTGGGTGTTTTGTGGAACTTTGAGGGACTTTTCTGGAATTTGGTGAGATTCTGTAGAGAACTGACGAATTATCAGGGATTTTTCATGCATTCTGTGGGAATTTGTGGGGATTCGGTGGGATTTTTGAGGATTTTGGCCGTGTTTTGAGAAGATTTAGGGAATTTTGTGTGATTTTTCTGGGATTTTGTTGGATATTGAGGACATTTTGTGGGATGTTTGTGGAACTTTGAGGGACTTTTCTGGAATTTGGTGAGATTCTGTAGAGAACTGACGAATTATCAGGGATTTTTCATGTATTCTGTGGGAATTTGTGGAGATTCGGTGGGATTTTTGAGGATTTTGGCCGTGTTTTGAGAAGATTTAGAGAATTTTGTGGGATTTTTCCTGGAATTTTGTTGGATACTGGGGAGATTTTGTGGGATGTTTGTGGAACTTTGAGGGACTTTTCTGGAATTTGGTGAGATTCTGTAGAGAACTGACGAATTATCAGGGATTTTTCATGTATTCTGTGGGAATTTGTGGAGATTCGGTGGGATTTTTGAGGATTTTGGCCGTGTTTTGAGAAGATTTAGGGAATTTTGTGGGATTTTTCTTGAATTTTGTTGGATATTGAGGAGATTTTGTGGGATGTTTCTGGAAATTTGAGGGACTTTTCTGGAATTTTGTGGTATTTTGAAAAGATTTTGGGAATTTTGTGGTGTTTTTTCTTGAATTTTGTGGGAAACTGTGCTGATTTTATGGGGCGTTTCTGGAATTTGGTCGAGTTTTCAGAAGTGTTAGGGATTTTTGTGAGATTTTTGTGGGATGTTTGTGGAACTTTGAGGGACTTTTCTGTAATTTGGTGAGATTCTGTAGAGAACTGACGAATTATCAGGGATTTTTCATGTATTCTGTGGGAATTTGTGGAGATTTGGTGGGATATTTTTCTAGAATTTGGTCGTGTTTTGAGAAGATTTAGGGAATTTTGTGGGATTTTTTCTGGAATTTTGTTGGATACTGGGGAGATTTTTTGGTTGTTTTGTGGAACTTTGAGGGACTTTTCTGGAATTTGGTGAGATTCTGTAGAGAACTGACGAATTATCAGGGATTTTTCATGTATTCTGTGGGAATTTGTGGAGATTCGGTGGGATTTTTCTGGAATTTTGGTTGTGTTTTGAGAAAATTTAGGGAATTTTGTGTGATTTTTCTGGGATTTTGTTGGGTATTGAGGACATTTTGTGGGATGTTTCTGGAATTTGGTGGGGCTTTTCAAGAATTTTGTGGTATTTTGAAAAGATTTTGGGAATTTTGTGGTGTTTTTTCTTGAATTTTGTGGGAAACTGTGCTGATTTTATGGGGCGTTTCTGGAATTTGGTCGAGTTTTCAGAAGTGTTAGGGATTTTTGTGAGATTTTTGTGGGATGTTTGTGGAACTTTGAGGGACTTTTCTGGAATTTGGTGAGATTCTGTAGAGAACTGACGAATTATCAGGGATTTTTCATGTATTCTGTGGGAATTTGTGGAGATTTGGTGGGATATTTTTCTAGAATTTGGTAGAGTTTTGAGAAGATTTAGAGAATTTTGTGTGGTTTTTTCCTGAATTTTGTGGGAAACTGTGCTGATTTTATGGGGCGCTTCTGGAATTTGGTCAAGTTTTCAGAAGATTTAGGGAATTGTGTGAGATTTTTCCTGGAATTTTGTTGGATATTAGGGAGATTTTTTGGGATGCTTGTGGAACTTCTGGGGACTTTTCTGGTATTTGGTGAGATTATGTAGAGAACTGACGAATTATCAGGGGTATTTTCATGTATTCTGTGGGAATTTGTGGAGATTTGGTGGGATATTTTTCTAGAATTTGGTCGTGTTTTGAGAAGATTTAGGGAATTTTGTGGGATTTTTCCTGGAATTTTGTTGGATACTGGGGAGATTTTGTGGGATGTTTGTGGAACTTTGAGGGACTTTTCTGGAATTTGGTGAGATTCTGTAGAGAACTGACGAATTATCAGGGATTTTTCATGTATTCTGTGGGAATTTGTGGAGATTCGGTGGGATTTTTGTGGAATTTTGGTTGTGTTTTGAGAAAATTTAGGGAATTTTGTGTGATTTTTCTGGGATTTTGTTGGGTGTTGAGGACATTTTGTGGGATGTTTCTGGAATTTGGTGGGGTTTTTCAAGAATTTTGTGGTATTTTGAAAAGATTTAGGGAATTTTGTGGTGTTTTTTCTTGAATTTTGTGGGAAACTGTGCTGATTTTATGGGGCGTTTCTGGAATTTGGTCGAGTTTTCAGAAGATTTAGGGATTTTTGTGAGATTTTTGTGGGATGTTCTGGGAATTGGTAGAGATTTTGTGGGACATTCCTGTGAATTGGTAGGGTTTTGAAATGATTTAGGGAGTTTTGTGGGACTTCTCTGGAATTTGGTGGGGTTTTTCTGGAATTGTGTGGGATCTGAGGAGACTTGAAGAATTTTGAGGAATTTTTCTTAGATTTTGTGGAAACTTGTGGAGGTTTTGGGTGATTTTTGTGTGATTTTGTGGGATATTGAGGCGATTTAGGGATCTTGAGGGATTTCTCATGAATTTTGTGGGAATTTGTGGAGATTTGGTGGGATATTTTTCTAGAATTTGGTCGTGTTTTGAGAAGATTTAGGGAATTTTGTGGGATTTTTTCTGGAATTTTGTTGGATACTGGGGAGATTTTGTGGGATGTTTGTGGAACTTTGAGGGACTTTTCTGGAATTTGGTGAGATTCTGTAGAGAACTGACGAATTATCAGGGATTTTTCATGTATTCTGTGGGAATTTGTGGAGATTCGGTGGGATTTTTCTGGAATTTTGGTTGTGTTTTGAGAAAATTTAGGGAATTTTGTGTGATTTTTCTGGGATTTTGTTGGGTATTGAGGAAATTTTGTGGGATGTTTCTGGAATTTGGTGGGGCTTTTCAAGAATTTTGTGGTATTTTGAAAAGATTTAGGGAATTTTGTGGTGTTTTTTCTTGAATTTTGTGGGAAACTGTGCTGATTTTATGGGGCGTTTCTGGAATTTGGTCGAGTTTTCAGAAGATTTAGGGATTTTTGTGAGATTTTTGTGGGATGTTCTGGGAATTGGTAGAGATTTTGTGGGACATTCCTGTGAATTGGTAGGGTTTTGAAATGATTGAGGGAGTTTTGTGGGACTTCTCTGGAATTTTGTGTGTTTTTTCTGGAATTGTGTGGGATTCTGAGGAGACTTGAAGAATTTTGAGGAATTTTTCTTAGATTTTGTGGAAACTTGTGGAGGTTTTGGGTGATTTTTGTGTGATTTTGTGGGATATTGAGGCGATTTCGGGATCTTGATGGATTTCTCATATATTTTGTGGGAATTTCTGGAGATTTGGTGGGATATTTTTCTAGAATTTGGTCGTGTTTTGAGAAGATTTAGGGAATTTTGTGGTGTTTTTTCTTGAATTTTGTGGGAAACTGTGCTGATTTTATGGGGCGTTTCTGGAATTTGGTCGAGTTTTCAGAAGATTTAGGGATTTTTGTGGGATTTCTGTGGGATGTTCTGGGAATTGGTGGAGATTTTGTGGGACATTCCTGTGAATTGGTAGGGTTTTGAAATGATTTAGGGAGTTTTGTGGGACTTCTCTGGAATTTTGTGGGGTTTTTCTGGAATTGTGTGGTTTTGAGGAGACTTGAAGAATTTTGAGGAATTTTTCTTAGATTTTGTGGAAACTTGTGGAGGTTTTGTGTGATTTTTGTGTGATTTTGTGGGATATTGAGGCGATTTAGGGATCTTGAGGGATTTCTCATGTATTTTGTGGGAATTTGTGGAGATTTGGTGGGATAATTTTCTAGAATTTTGTGGTATTTTGAAAAGGTTTAGGGAATTTTGTGGTGTTTTTTCTTGAATTTTGTGGGAAACTGTGCTGATTTTATGGGGCGTTTCTGGAATTTGGTCAAGTTTTCAGAAGATTTAGGGAATTGTGTGAGATTTTTCCTGGAATTTTGTTGGATATTAGGGAGATTTTGTGGGATGCTTGTGGAACTTTGAGGGACTTTTCTGGAATTTGGTGAGATTCTGTAGAGAACTGACGAATTATCAGGGATTTTTCATGTATTCTCTGGGAATTTGTGGAGATTTGGTGGGATTTTTCTGGAATTTTGGTTATGCTTTGAGGAGATTTAGGGAATTTTTGTTGATTTTTCTGGGATTTTGTTGGGTATTGAGGACATTTTGTGGGATGTTTCTGGAATTTGGTGGGGCTTTTCAAGAATTTTGTGGTATTTTGAAAAGATTTTGGGAATTTTGTGGTGTTTTTTCTTGAATTTTTTGGGAAACTGTGCTGATTTTATGGGGCGTTTCTGGAATTTGGTCGAGTTTTCAGAAGATTTAGGGATTTTTGTGAGATTTTTGTGGGATGTTCTGGGAATTGGTAGAGATTTTGTGGGACATTCCTGTGAATTGGTAGGGTTTTGAAATGATTGAGGGAGTTTTGTGGGACTTCTCTGGATTTTTTGTGTTTTTTCTGGAATTGTGTGGGATTCTGAGGAGACTTGAAGAATTTTGAGGAATTTTTCTTAGATTTTGTGGAAACTTGTGGAGGTTTTGGGTGATTTTTGTGTGATTTTGTGGGATATTGAGGCGATTTAGGGATCTTGAGGGATTTCTCATGTATTTTGTGGGAATTTGTGGAGATTTGGTGGGATATTTTTCTAGAATTTGGTCGTGTTTTGAGAAGATTTAGGGAATTTTGTGGGATTTTTCCTGGAATTTTGTTGGATACTGGGGAGATTTTGTGGGTGTTTTGTGGAACTTTGAGGGACTTTTCTGGAATTTGGTGAGATTCTGTAGAGAACTGACGAATTATCAGGGATTTTTCATGCATTCTGTGGGAATTTGTGGGGATTCGGTGGGATTTTTGAGGATTTTGGCCGTGTTTTGAGAAGATTTAGGGAATTTTGTGTGATTTTTCTGGGATTTTGTTGGATATTGAGGACATTTTGTGGGATGTTTGTGGAACTTTGAGGGACTTTTCTGGAATTTGGTGAGATTCTGTAGAGAACTGACGAATTATCAGGGATTTTTCATGTATTCTGTGGGAATTTGTGGAGATTCGGTGGGATTTTTGAGGATTTTGGCCGTGTTTTGAGAAGATTTAGAGAATTTTGTGGGATTTTTCCTGGAATTTTGTTGGATACTGGGGAGATTTTGTGGGATGTTTGTGGAACTTTGAGGGACTTTTCTGGAATTTGGTGAGATTCTGTAGAGAACTGACGAATTATCAGGGATTTTTCATGTATTCTGTGGGAATTTGTGGAGATTCGGTGGGATTTTTGAGGATTTTGGCCGTGTTTTGAGAAGATTTAGGGAATTTTGTGGGATTTTTCTTGAATTTTGTTGGATATTGAGGAGATTTTGTGGGATGTTTCTGGAAATTTGAGGGACTTTTCTGGAATTTTGTGGTATTTTGAAAAGATTTTGGGAATTTTGTGGTGTTTTTTCTTGAATTTTGTGGGAAACTGTGCTGATTTTATGGGGCGTTTCTGGAATTTGGTCGAGTTTTCAGAAGTGTTAGGGATTTTTGTGAGATTTTTGTGGGATGTTTGTGGAACTTTGAGGGACTTTTCTGGAATTTGGTGAGATTCTGTAGAGAACTGACGAATTATCAGGGATTTTTCATGTATTCTGTGGGAATTTGTGGAGATTTGGTGGGATATTTTTCTAGAATTTGGTCGTGTTTTGAGAAGATTTAGGGAATTTTGTGGGATTTTTTCTGGAATTTTGTTGGATACTGGGGAGATTTTTTGGTTGTTTTGTGGAACTTTGAGGGACTTTTCTGGAATTTGGTGAGATTCTGTAGAGAACTGACGAATTATCAGGGATTTTTCATGTATTCTGTGGGAATTTGTGGAGATTCGGTGGGATTTTTCTGGAATTTTGGTTGTGTTTTGAGAAAATTTAGGGAATTTTGTGTGATTTTTCTGGGATTTTGTTGGGTATTGAGGACATTTTGTGGGATGTTTCTGGAATTTGGTGGGGCTTTTCAAGAATTTTGTGGTATTTTGAAAAGATTTTGGGAATTTTGTGGTGTTTTTTCTTGAATTTTGTGGGAAACTGTGCTGATTTTATGGGGCGTTTCTGGAATTTGGTCGAGTTTTCAGAAGTGTTAGGGATTTTTGTGAGATTTTTGTGGGATGTTTGTGGAACTTTGAGGGACTTTTCTGGAATTTGGTGAGATTCTGTAGAGAACTGACGAATTATCAGGGATTTTTCATGTATTCTGTGGGAATTTGTGGAGATTTGGTGGGATATTTTTCTAGAATTTGGTAGAGTTTTGAGAAGATTTAGAGAATTTTGTGTGGTTTTTTCCTGAATTTTGTGGGAAACTGTGCTGATTTTATGGGGCGCTTCTGGAATTTGGTCAAGTTTTCAGAAGATTTAGGGAATTGTGTGAGATTTTTCCTGGAATTTTGTTGGATATTAGGGAGATTTTTTGGGATGCTTGTGGAACTTCTGGGGACTTTTCTGGTATTTGGTGAGATTCTGTAGAGAACTGACGAATTATCAGGGGTATTTTCATGTATTCTGTGGGAATTTGTGGAGATTTGGTGGGATATTTTTCTAGAATTTGGTCGTGTTTTGAGAAGATTTAGGGAATTTTGTGGGATTTTTCCTGGAATTTTGTTGGATACTGGGGAGATTTTGTGGGATGTTTGTGGAACTTTGAGGGACTTTTCTGGAATTTGGTGAGATTCTGTAGAGAACTGACGAATTATCAGGGATTTTTCATGTATTCTGTGGGAATTTGTGGAGATTCGGTGGGATTTTTCTGGAATTTTGGTTGTGTTTTGAGAAAATTTAGGGAATTTTGTGTGATTTTTCTGGGATTTTGTTGGGTGTTGAGGACATTTTGTGGGATGTTTCTGGAATTTGGTGGGGTTTTTCAAGAATTTTGTGGTATTTTGAAAAGATTTAGGGAATTTTGTGGTGTTTTTTCTTGAATTTTGTGGGAAACTGTGCTGATTTTATGGGGCGTTTCTGGAATTTGGTCGAGTTTTCAGAAGATTTAGGGATTTTTGTGAGATTTTTGTGGGATGTTCTGGGAATTGGTAGAGATTTTGTGGGACATTCCTGTGAATTGGTAGGGTTTTGAAATGATTTAGGGAGTTTTGTGAGACTTCTCTGGAATTTGGTGGGGTTTTTCTAGAATTGTGTGGGATTCTGAGGAGACTTGAAGAATTTTGAGGAATTTGATTTAGATTTTTGTGGGAATTTGTGGAGATTCTGTGGTATTTTTTTGGAATTTGGTGGGCCTTTTCACGAACTTTGTGTGGTTTTGAGGAGACTTGAAGAATTTTGAGGAATTTTTCTTAGATTTTGTGGAAACTTGTGGAGGTTTTGTGTGATTTTTGTGTGATTTTGTGGGATATTGAGGCGATTTAGGGATCTTGAGGGATTTCTCATGTATTTTGTGGGAATTTGTGGAGATTTGGTGGGATAATTTTCTAGAATTTTGTGGTATTTTGAAAAGGTTTAGGGAATTTTGTGGTGTTTTTTCTTGAATTTTGTGGGAAACTGTGCTGATTTTATGGGGCGTTTCTGGAATTTGGTCAAGTTTTCAGAGGATTTAGGGAATTGTGTGAGATTTTTCCTGGAATTTTGTTGGATATTAGGGAGATTTTGTGGGATGCTTGTGGAACTTTGAGGGACTTTTCTGGAATTTGGTGAGATTCTGTAGAGAACTGACGAATTATCAGGGATTTTTCATGTATTCTCTGGGAATTTGTGGAGATTTGGTGGGATTTTTCTGGAATTTTGGTTATGTTTTGAGAAGATTTAGGGAATTTTGTGTGATTTTTCTGGGATTTTGTTGGATATTGAGGACATTTTGTGGGATGTTTCTGGAATTTGGTGGGGCTTTTCAAGAATTTTGTGGCATTTTGAAAAGATTTTGGGAATTTTGTGGTGTTTTTTCTTGAATTTTGTGGGAAACTATGCTGATTTTATGGGGCGTTTCTGGAATTTGGTCGAGTTTTCAGAAGATTTAGGGATTTTTGTGAGATTTTTGTGGGATGTTCTGGGAATTGGTAGAGATTTTGTGGGACATTCCTGTGAATTGGTAGGGTTTTGAAATGATTGAGGGAGTTTTGTGGGACTTCTCTGGAATTTTGTGTGTTTTTTCTGGAATTGTGTGGGATTCTGAGGAGACTTGAAGAATTTTGAGGAATTTTTCTTAGATTTTGTGGAAACTTGTGGAGGTTTTGGGTGATTTTTGTGTGATTTTGTGGGATATTGAGGCGATTTAGGGATCTTGAGGGATTTCTCATGTATTTTGTGGGAATTTGTGGAGATTTGGTGGGATATTTTTCTAGAATTTGGTCGTGTTTTGAGAAGATTTAGGGAATTTTGTTGGATTTTTCCTGGAATTTTGTTGGATACTGGGGAGAATTTGTGGGTGTTTTGTGGGACTTTGAGGGACTATTCTGGAATTTGGTGAGATTCTGTAGAGAACTGACAAATTATCAAGGATTTTTCATGTATTCTGTGGGAATTTGTGGAGATTCGGTGGGATTTTTGAGGATTTTGGCCGTGTTTTGAGAAGATTTAGGGAATTTTGTGTGATTTTTCTGGGATTTTGTTGGATATTGAGGACATTTTGTTGGATGTTTGTGGAACTTTGAGGGACTTTTCTGGAATTTGGTGAGATTCTGTAGAGAACTGACGAATTATCAGGGATTTTTCATGTATTCTGTGGGAATTTGTGGAGATTCGGTGGGATTTTTGAGGATTTTGGCCGTGTTTTGAGAAGATTTAGGGAATTTTGTGGGATTTTTCTTGAATTTTGTTGGATATTGAGGAGATTTTGTGGGATGTTTGTGGAACTTTGAGGGACTTTCCAAGAATTTTGTGGTATTTTGAAAAGATTTAGGGAATTTTGTGGTGTTTTTTCTTGAATTTTGTGGGAAACTGTGCTGATTTTATGGGGCGTTTCTGGAATTTGGTCGAGTTTTCAGAAGTGTTAGGGATTTTTGTGAGATTTTTGTGGGATGTTTGTGGAACTTTGAGGGACTTTTCTGGAATTTGGTGAGATTCTGTAGAGAACTGACGAATTATCAGGGATTTTTCATGTATTCTGTGGGAATTTGTGGAGATGTGGTGGGATATTTTTCTAGAATTTGGTAGAGTTTTGAGAAGATTTCGGGAATTTTGTGGGATTTTTCCTGGAGTTTTGTTGGATACTGGGGAGATTTTGTGGGATGTTTGTGGAACTTTGAGGGACTTTTTAGGAATTTGGTGAGATTCTGTAGAGAACTGACGAATTATCAGGGATTTTTCATGTATTCTGTGGGAATTTGTGGAGATTCTGTGGGATTTTTCTGGAATTTAGGTTGTGTTTTGAGAAGATTTAGGGAATTTTGTGTGATTTTTCTGGGATTTTGTTGGATACTGGGGAGATTTTGTGGGATGTTTGTGGAATTTGGTGGGACTTTTCTGGAATTTGGTGAGATTCTGTAGAGAACTGACGAATTATCAGGGATTTTTCATGTATTCTGTGGGAATTTGTGGAGATTCTGTGGGATTTTTCTGGAATTTGGTAGAGTTTTGAGAAGATTTAGGGAATTTTGTGGGATTTTTCTGGGATTTTGTTGGATATTGAGGACATTTTGTGGGATGTTTCTGGAATTTGGTGGGGCTTTTCAAGAATTTTGTGGTATTTTGAAAAGGTTTAGGGAATTTTGTGGTGTTTTTTCTTGAATTTTGTGGGAAACTGTGCTGATTTAATGGGGCGTTTCTGGAATTTGGTCGAGTTTTCAGAAGATTTAGGGATTTTTGTGAGATTTTTTTGGGATGTTCTGGGAATTAGTGGAGATTTTGTGGGACATTCCTGTGAATTGGTAGGGTTTTGAAATGATTTAGGGAGTTTTGTGGGACTTCTCTGGAATTTGGTGGGGTTTTTCTGGAATTGTGTGGGATTCTGAGGAGACTTGAAGAATTTTGAGGAATTTGATTTAGATTTTTGTGGGAATTTGTGGAGATTCTGTGGGATTTTTCTGGAATTTGGTGGGCCTTTTCAAGGACTTTGTGTGGTTTTGAGGAGACTTGAAGAATTTTGTGGAATTTTTCTTAGATTTTGTGGAAACTTGTGGAGGTTTTGGGTGATTTTTGTGTGATTTTGTGGGATATTGAGGAGATTTAGGGATCTTGAGGGATTTCTCATGTATTTTGTGGGAATTTGTGGAGATTTGGTGGGATATTTTTCTAGAATTTGGTCGTGTTTTGAGAAGATTTAGGGAATTTTGTGGGATTTTTCCTGGAATTTTGTTGGATATTAGGGAGAATTTGTGGGATGTTTGTGGAACTTTGAGGGACTTTTCTGGAATTTGGTGAGATTCTGTAGAGAACTGACGAATTATCAGGGATTTTTCATGTATTTTGTGGGAATTTGTGGAGATTTGGTGGGATATTTTTCTAGAATTTGGTCGTGTTTTGAGAAGATTTAGGGAATTTTGTGGGATTTTTTCTGGAATTTTGTTGGATACTGGGGAGATTTTGTGGGATGTTTGTGGAACTTTGAGGGACTTTTCTGGAATTTGGTGAGATTCTATAGAGAACTGAGAAATTATCAGGGATTTTTCATGTATTCTGTGGGAATTTGTGGAGATTCGGTGGGATTTTTGAGGATTTTGGCCGTGTTTTGAGAAGATTTAGGGAATTTTTTGTGATTTTTCTGGAATTTTGTTGGATATTGAGGACATTTTGTGGGATGTTTGTGGAACTTTGAGGGACATTTCAGGAATTTGGTGAGATTCTGTAGAGAACTGACGAATTATCAGGGATTTTTCATGTATTCTGTGGGAATTGGTGGAGATTCGGTGGGATTTTTGAGGATTTTGGCCGTGTTTTGAGAAGATTTAGAGAATTTTGTGGGATTTTTCTTGAATTTTGATGGATATTGAGGAGAATTTGTGGGATGTTTGTGGAACTTTGAGGGACTTTTCTGGAATTTGGTGAGATTCTGTAGAGAACTGACGAATTATCAGGGATTTTTCACGTATTCTGTGGGAATTTCTGGAGATTCGGTGGGATTTTTCTGGAATTTTGGTTGTGTTTTGAGAAAATTTAGGGAATTTTGTGTGATTTTTCTGGGATTTTGTTGGATATTGAGGACATTTTGTGGGATGTTTGTGGAACTTTGAGGGACTTTTCTGGAATTTGGTGAGATTCTGTAGAGAACTGACGAATTATCAGGGATTTTTCATGTATTCTGTGGGAATTTGTGGAGATTCGGTGGGATTTTTGAGGATTTTGGCCGTGTTTTGAGAAGATTTAGAGAATTTTGTGGGATTTTTCCTGGAATTTTGTTGGATACTGGGGAGATTTTGTGGGATGTTTGTGGAACTTTGAGGGACTTTTCTGGAATTTGGTGAGATTCTGTAGAGAACTGACGAATTATCAGGGATTTTTCATGTATTCTGTGGGAATTTGTGGAGATTCGGTGGGATTTTTGAGGATTTTGGCCGTGTTTTGAGAAGATTTAGGGAATTTTGTGGGATTTTTCTTGAATTTTGTTGGATATTGAGGAGATTTTGTGGGATGTTTCTGGAAATTTGAGGGACTTTTCTGGAATTTTGTGGTATTTTGAAAAGATTTTGGGAATTTTGTGGTGTTTTTTCTTGAATTTTGTGGGAAACTGTGCTGATTTTATGGGGCGTTTCTGGAATTTGGTCGAGTTTTCAGAAGTGTTAGGGATTTTTGTGAGATTTTTGTGGGATGTTTGTGGAACTTTGAGGGACTTTTCTGTAATTTGGTGAGATTCTGTAGAGAACTGACGAATTATCAGGGATTTTTCATGTATTCTGTGGGAATTTGTGGAGATTTGGTGGGATATTTTTCTAGAATTTGGTCGTGTTTTGAGAAGATTTAGGGAATTTTGTGGGATTTTTTCTGGAATTTTGTTGGATACTGGGGAGATTTTGTGGGTGGTTTGTGGAACTTTGAGGGACTTTTCTGGAATTTGGTGAGATTCTGTAGAGAACTGACGAATTATCAGGGATTTTTCATGTATTCTGTGGGAATTTGTGGAGATTCGGTGGGATTTTTCTGGAATTTTGGTTGTGTTTTGAGAAAATTTAGGGAATTTTGTGTGATTTTTCTGGGATTTTGTTGGGTATTGAGGACATTTTGTGGGATGTTTCTGGAATTTGGTGGGGCTTTTCAAGAATTTTGTGGTATTTTGAAAAGATTTTGGGAATTTTGTGGTGTTTTTTCTTGAATTTTGTGGGAAACTGTGCTGATTTTATGGGGCGTTTCTGGAATTTGGTCGAGTTTTCAGAAGTGTTAGGGATTTTTGTGAGATTTTTGTGGGATGTTTGTGGAACTTTGAGGGACTTTTCTGGAATTTGGTGAGATTCTGTAGAGAACTGACGAATTATCAGGGATTTTTCATGTATTCTGTGGGAATTTGTGGAGATTTGGTGGGATATTTTTCTAGAATTTGGTAGAGTTTTGAGAAGATTTAGAGAATTTTGTGTGGTTTTTTCCTGAATTTTGTGGGAAACTGTGCTGATTTTATGGGGCGCTTCTGGAATTTGGTCAAGTTTTCAGAAGATTTAGGGAATTGTGTGAGATTTTTCCTGGAATTTTGTTGGATATTAGGGAGATTTTTTGGGATGCTTGTGGAACTTCTGGGGACTTTTCTGGTATTTGGTGAGATTATGTAGAGAACTGACGAATTATCAGGGGTATTTTCATGTATTCTGTGGGAATTTGTGGAGATTTGGTGGGATATTTTTCTAGAATTTGGTCGTGTTTTGAGAAGATTTAGGGAATTTTGTGGGATTTTTCCTGGAATTTTGTTGGATACTGGGGAGATTTTGTGGGATGTTTGTGGAACTTTGAGGGACTTTTCTGGAATTTGGTGAGATTCTGTAGAGAACTGACGAATTATCAGGGATTTTTCATGTATTCTGTGGGAATTTGTGGAGATTCGGTGGGATTTTTGTGGAATTTTGGTTGTGTTTTGAGAAAATTTAGGGAATTTTGTGTGATTTTTCTGGGATTTTGTTGGGTGTTGAGGACATTTTGTGGGATGTTTCTGGAATTTGGTGGGGTTTTTCAAGAATTTTGTGGTATTTTGAAAAGATTTAGGGAATTTTGTGGTGTTTTTTCTTGAATTTTGTGGGAAACTGTGCTGATTTTATGGGGCGTTTCTGGAATTTGGTCGAGTTTTCAGAAGATTTAGGGATTTTTGTGAGATTTTTGTGGGATGTTCTGGGAATTGGTAGAGATTTTGTGGGACATTCCTGTGAATTGGTAGGGTTTTGAAATGATTTAGGGAGTTTTGTGGGACTTCTCTGGAATTTGGTGGGGTTTTTCTGGAATTGTGTGGGATCTGAGGAGACTTGAAGAATTTTGAGGAATTTTTCTTAGATTTTGTGGAAACTTGTGGAGGTTTTGGGTGATTTTTGTGTGATTTTGTGGGATATTGAGGCGATTTAGGGATCTTGAGGGATTTCTCATGAATTTTGTGGGAATTTGTGGAGATTTGGTGGGATATTTTTCTAGAATTTGGTCGTGTTTTGAGAAGATTTAGGGAATTTTGTGGGATTTTTTCTGGAATTTTGTTGGATACTGGGGAGATTTTGTGGGATGTTTGTGGAACTTTGAGGGACTTTTCTGGAATTTGGTGAGATTCTGTAGAGAACTGACGAATTATCAGGGATTTTTCATGTATTCTGTGGGAATTTGTGGAGATTCGGTGGGATTTTTCTGGAATTTTGGTTGTGTTTTGAGAAAATTTAGGGAATTTTGTGTGATTTTTCTGGGATTTTGTTGGGTATTGAGGAAATTTTGTGGGATGTTTCTGGAATTTGGTGGGGCTTTTCAAGAATTTTGTGGTATTTTGAAAAGATTTAGGGAATTTTGTGGTGTTTTTTCTTGAATTTTGTGGGAAACTGTGCTGATTTTATGGGGCGTTTCTGGAATTTGGTCGAGTTTTCAGAAGATTTAGGGATTTTTGTGAGATTTTTGTGGGATGTTCTGGGAATTGGTAGAGATTTTGTGGGACATTCCTGTGAATTGGTAGGGTTTTGAAATGATTGAGGGAGTTTTGTGGGACTTCTCTGGAATTTTGTGTGTTTTTTCTGGAATTGTGTGGGATTCTGAGGAGACTTGAAGAATTTTGAGGAATTTTTCTTAGATTTTGTGGAAACTTGTGGAGGTTTTGGGTGATTTTTGTGTGATTTTGTGGGATATTGAGGCGATTTCGGGATCTTGATGGATTTCTCATATATTTTGTGGGAATTTCTGGAGATTTGGTGGGATATTTTTCTAGAATTTGGTCGTGTTTTGAGAAGATTTAGGGAATTTTGTGGTGTTTTTTCTTGAATTTTGTGGGAAACTGTGCTGATTTTATGGGGCGTTTCTGGAATTTGGTCGAGTTTTCAGAAGATTTAGGGATTTTTGTGGGATTTCTGTGGGATGTTCTGGGAATTGGTGGAGATTTTGTGGGACATTCCTGTGAATTGGTAGGGTTTTGAAATGATTTAGGGAGTTTTGTGGGACTTCTCTGGAATTTTGTGGGGTTTTTCTGGAATTGTGTGGTTTTGAGGAGACTTGAAGAATTTTGAGGAATTTTTCTTAGATTTTGTGGAAACTTGTGGAGGTTTTGTGTGATTTTTGTGTGATTTTGTGGGATATTGAGGCGATTTAGGGATCTTGAGGGATTTCTCATGTATTTTGTGGGAATTTGTGGAGATTTGGTGGGATAATTTTCTAGAATTTTGTGGTATTTTGAAAAGGTTTAGGGAATTTTGTGGTGTTTTTTCTTGAATTTTGTGGGAAACTGTGCTGATTTTATGGGGCGTTTCTGGAATTTGGTCAAGTTTTCAGAAGATTTAGGGAATTGTGTGAGATTTTTCCTGGAATTTTGTTGGATATTAGGGAGATTTTGTGGGATGCTTGTGGAACTTTGAGGGACTTTTCTGGAATTTGGTGAGATTCTGTAGAGAACTGACGAATTATCAGGGATTTTTCATGTATTCTCTGGGAATTTGTGGAGATTTGGTGGGATTTTTCTGGAATTTTGGTTATGCTTTGAGGAGATTTAGGGAATTTTTGTTGATTTTTCTGGGATTTTGTTGGGTATTGAGGACATTTTGTGGGATGTTTCTGGAATTTGGTGGGGCTTTTCAAGAATTTTGTGGTATTTTGAAAAGATTTTGGGAATTTTGTGGTGTTTTTTCTTGAATTTTTTGGGAAACTGTGCTGATTTTATGGGGCGTTTCTGGAATTTGGTCGAGTTTTCAGAAGATTTAGGGATTTTTGTGAGATTTTTGTGGGATGTTCTGGGAATTGGTAGAGATTTTGTGGGACATTCCTGTGAATTGGTAGGGTTTTGAAATGATTGAGGGAGTTTTGTGGGACTTCTCTGGATTTTTTGTGTTTTTTCTGGAATTGTGTGGGATTCTGAGGAGACTTGAAGAATTTTGAGGAATTTTTCTTAGATTTTGTGGAAACTTGTGGAGGTTTTGGGTGATTTTTGTGTGATTTTGTGGGATATTGAGGCGATTTAGGGATCTTGAGGGATTTCTCATGTATTTTGTGGGAATTTGTGGAGATTTGGTGGGATATTTTTCTAGAATTTGGTCGTGTTTTGAGAAGATTTAGGGAATTTTGTGGGATTTTTCCTGGAATTTTGTTGGATACTGGGGAGATTTTGTGGGTGTTTTGTGGAACTTTGAGGGACTTTTCTGGAATTTGGTGAGATTCTGTAGAGAACTGACGAATTATCAGGGATTTTTCATGCATTCTGTGGGAATTTGTGGGGATTCGGTGGGATTTTTGAGGATTTTGGCCGTGTTTTGAGAAGATTTAGGGAATTTTGTGTGATTTTTCTGGGATTTTGTTGGATATTGAGGACATTTTGTGGGATGTTTGTGGAACTTTGAGGGACTTTTCTGGAATTTGGTGAGATTCTGTAGAGAACTGACGAATTATCAGGGATTTTTCATGTATTCTGTGGGAATTTGTGGAGATTCGGTGGGATTTTTGAGGATTTTGGCCGTGTTTTGAGAAGATTTAGAGAATTTTGTGGGATTTTTCCTGGAATTTTGTTGGATACTGGGGAGATTTTGTGGGATGTTTGTGGAACTTTGAGGGACTTTTCTGGAATTTGGTGAGATTCTGTAGAGAACTGACGAATTATCAGGGATTTTTCATGTATTCTGTGGGAATTTGTGGAGATTCGGTGGGATTTTTGAGGATTTTGGCCGTGTTTTGAGAAGATTTAGGGAATTTTGTGGGATTTTTCTTGAATTTTGTTGGATATTGAGGAGATTTTGTGGGATGTTTCTGGAAATTTGAGGGACTTTTCTGGAATTTTGTGGTATTTTGAAAAGATTTTGGGAATTTTGTGGTGTTTTTTCTTGAATTTTGTGGGAAACTGTGCTGATTTTATGGGGCGTTTCTGGAATTTGGTCGAGTTTTCAGAAGTGTTAGGGATTTTTGTGAGATTTTTGTGGGATGTTTGTGGAACTTTGAGGGACTTTTCTGGAATTTGGTGAGATTCTGTAGAGAACTGACGAATTATCAGGGATTTTTCATGTATTCTGTGGGAATTTGTGGAGATTTGGTGGGATATTTTTCTAGAATTTGGTCGTGTTTTGAGAAGATTTAGGGAATTTTGTGGGATTTTTTCTGGAATTTTGTTGGATACTGGGGAGATTTTTTGGTTGTTTTGTGGAACTTTGAGGGACTTTTCTGGAATTTGGTGAGATTCTGTAGAGAACTGACGAATTATCAGGGATTTTTCATGTATTCTGTGGGAATTTGTGGAGATTCGGTGGGATTTTTCTGGAATTTTGGTTGTGTTTTGAGAAAATTTAGGGAATTTTGTGTGATTTTTCTGGGATTTTGTTGGGTATTGAGGACATTTTGTGGGATGTTTCTGGAATTTGGTGGGGCTTTTCAAGAATTTTGTGGTATTTTGAAAAGATTTTGGGAATTTTGTGGTGTTTTTTCTTGAATTTTGTGGGAAACTGTGCTGATTTTATGGGGCGTTTCTGGAATTTGGTCGAGTTTTCAGAAGTGTTAGGGATTTTTGTGAGATTTTTGTGGGATGTTTGTGGAACTTTGAGGGACTTTTCTGGAATTTGGTGAGATTCTGTAGAGAACTGACGAATTATCAGGGATTTTTCATGTATTCTGTGGGAATTTGTGGAGATTTGGTGGGATATTTTTCTAGAATTTGGTAGAGTTTTGAGAAGATTTAGAGAATTTTGTGTGGTTTTTTCCTGAATTTTGTGGGAAACTGTGCTGATTTTATGGGGCGCTTCTGGAATTTGGTCAAGTTTTCAGAAGATTTAGGGAATTGTGTGAGATTTTTCCTGGAATTTTGTTGGATATTAGGGAGATTTTTTGGGATGCTTGTGGAACTTCTGGGGACTTTTCTGGTATTTGGTGAGATTCTGTAGAGAACTGACGAATTATCAGGGGTATTTTCATGTATTCTGTGGGAATTTGTGGAGATTTGGTGGGATATTTTTCTAGAATTTGGTCGTGTTTTGAGAAGATTTAGGGAATTTTGTGGGATTTTTCCTGGAATTTTGTTGGATACTGGGGAGATTTTGTGGGATGTTTGTGGAACTTTGAGGGACTTTTCTGGAATTTGGTGAGATTCTGTAGAGAACTGACGAATTATCAGGGATTTTTCATGTATTCTGTGGGAATTTGTGGAGATTCGGTGGGATTTTTCTGGAATTTTGGTTGTGTTTTGAGAAAATTTAGGGAATTTTGTGTGATTTTTCTGGGATTTTGTTGGGTGTTGAGGACATTTTGTGGGATGTTTCTGGAATTTGGTGGGGTTTTTCAAGAATTTTGTGGTATTTTGAAAAGATTTAGGGAATTTTGTGGTGTTTTTTCTTGAATTTTGTGGGAAACTGTGCTGATTTTATGGGGCGTTTCTGGAATTTGGTCGAGTTTTCAGAAGATTTAGGGATTTTTGTGAGATTTTTGTGGGATGTTCTGGGAATTGGTAGAGATTTTGTGGGACATTCCTGTGAATTGGTAGGGTTTTGAAATGATTTAGGGAGTTTTGTGAGACTTCTCTGGAATTTGGTGGGGTTTTTCTAGAATTGTGTGGGATTCTGAGGAGACTTGAAGAATTTTGAGGAATTTGATTTAGATTTTTGTGGGAATTTGTGGAGATTCTGTGGTATTTTTTTGGAATTTGGTGGGCCTTTTCACGAACTTTGTGTGGTTTTGAGGAGACTTGAAGAATTTTGAGGAATTTTTCTTAGATTTTGTGGAAACTTGTGGAGGTTTTGTGTGATTTTTGTGTGATTTTGTGGGATATTGAGGCGATTTAGGGATCTTGAGGGATTTCTCATGTATTTTGTGGGAATTTGTGGAGATTTGGTGGGATAATTTTCTAGAATTTTGTGGTATTTTGAAAAGGTTTAGGGAATTTTGTGGTGTTTTTTCTTGAATTTTGTGGGAAACTGTGCTGATTTTATGGGGCGTTTCTGGAATTTGGTCAAGTTTTCAGAGGATTTAGGGAATTGTGTGAGATTTTTCCTGGAATTTTGTTGGATATTAGGGAGATTTTGTGGGATGCTTGTGGAACTTTGAGGGACTTTTCTGGAATTTGGTGAGATTCTGTAGAGAACTGACGAATTATCAGGGATTTTTCATGTATTCTCTGGGAATTTGTGGAGATTTGGTGGGATTTTTCTGGAATTTTGGTTATGTTTTGAGAAGATTTAGGGAATTTTGTGTGATTTTTCTGGGATTTTGTTGGATATTGAGGACATTTTGTGGGATGTTTCTGGAATTTGGTGGGGCTTTTCAAGAATTTTGTGGCATTTTGAAAAGATTTTGGGAATTTTGTGGTGTTTTTTCTTGAATTTTGTGGGAAACTATGCTGATTTTATGGGGCGTTTCTGGAATTTGGTCGAGTTTTCAGAAGATTTAGGGATTTTTGTGAGATTTTTGTGGGATGTTCTGGGAATTGGTAGAGATTTTGTGGGACATTCCTGTGAATTGGTAGGGTTTTGAAATGATTGAGGGAGTTTTGTGGGACTTCTCTGGAATTTTGTGTGTTTTTTCTGGAATTGTGTGGGATTCTGAGGAGACTTGAAGAATTTTGAGGAATTTTTCTTAGATTTTGTGGAAACTTGTGGAGGTTTTGGGTGATTTTTGTGTGATTTTGTGGGATATTGAGGCGATTTAGGGATCTTGAGGGATTTCTCATGTATTTTGTGGGAATTTGTGGAGATTTGGTGGGATATTTTTCTAGAATTTGGTCGTGTTTTGAGAAGATTTAGGGAATTTTGTTGGATTTTTCCTGGAATTTTGTTGGATACTGGGGAGAATTTGTGGGTGTTTTGTGGGACTTTGAGGGACTATTCTGGAATTTGGTGAGATTCTGTAGAGAACTGACAAATTATCAAGGATTTTTCATGTATTCTGTGGGAATTTGTGGAGATTCGGTGGGATTTTTGAGGATTTTGGCCGTGTTTTGAGAAGATTTAGGGAATTTTGTGTGATTTTTCTGGGATTTTGTTGGATATTGAGGACATTTTGTTGGATGTTTGTGGAACTTTGAGGGACTTTTCTGGAATTTGGTGAGATTCTGTAGAGAACTGACGAATTATCAGGGATTTTTCATGTATTCTGTGGGAATTTGTGGAGATTCGGTGGGATTTTTGAGGATTTTGGCCGTGTTTTGAGAAGATTTAGGGAATTTTGTGGGATTTTTCTTGAATTTTGTTGGATATTGAGGAGATTTTGTGGGATGTTTGTGGAACTTTGAGGGACTTTCCAAGAATTTTGTGGTATTTTGAAAAGATTTAGGGAATTTTGTGGTGTTTTTTCTTGAATTTTGTGGGAAACTGTGCTGATTTTATGGGGCGTTTCTGGAATTTGGTCGAGTTTTCAGAAGTGTTAGGGATTTTTGTGAGATTTTTGTGGGATGTTTGTGGAACTTTGAGGGACTTTTCTGGAATTTGGTGAGATTCTGTAGAGAACTGACGAATTATCAGGGATTTTTCATGTATTCTGTGGGAATTTGTGGAGATGTGGTGGGATATTTTTCTAGAATTTGGTAGAGTTTTGAGAAGATTTCGGGAATTTTGTGGGATTTTTCCTGGAGTTTTGTTGGATACTGGGGAGATTTTGTGGGATGTTTGTGGAACTTTGAGGGACTTTTTAGGAATTTGGTGAGATTCTGTAGAGAACTGACGAATTATCAGGGATTTTTCATGTATTCTGTGGGAATTTGTGGAGATTCTGTGGGATTTTTCTGGAATTTAGGTTGTGTTTTGAGAAGATTTAGGGAATTTTGTGTGATTTTTCTGGGATTTTGTTGGATACTGGGGAGATTTTGTGGGATGTTTGTGGAATTTGGTGGGACTTTTCTGGAATTTGGTGAGATTCTGTAGAGAACTGACGAATTATCAGGGATTTTTCATGTATTCTGTGGGAATTTGTGGAGATTCTGTGGGATTTTTCTGGAATTTGGTAGAGTTTTGAGAAGATTTAGGGAATTTTGTGGGATTTTTCTGGGATTTTGTTGGATATTGAGGACATTTTGTGGGATGTTTCTGGAATTTGGTGGGGCTTTTCAAGAATTTTGTGGTATTTTGAAAAGGTTTAGGGAATTTTGTGGTGTTTTTTCTTGAATTTTGTGGGAAACTGTGCTGATTTAATGGGGCGTTTCTGGAATTTGGTCGAGTTTTCAGAAGATTTAGGGATTTTTGTGAGATTTTTTTGGGATGTTCTGGGAATTAGTGGAGATTTTGTGGGACATTCCTGTGAATTGGTAGGGTTTTGAAATGATTTAGGGAGTTTTGTGGGACTTCTCTGGAATTTGGTGGGGTTTTTCTGGAATTGTGTGGGATTCTGAGGAGACTTGAAGAATTTTGAGGAATTTGATTTAGATTTTTGTGGGAATTTGTGGAGATTCTGTGGGATTTTTCTGGAATTTGGTGGGCCTTTTCAAGGACTTTGTGTGGTTTTGAGGAGACTTGAAGAATTTTGTGGAATTTTTCTTAGATTTTGTGGAAACTTGTGGAGGTTTTGGGTGATTTTTGTGTGATTTTGTGGGATATTGAGGAGATTTAGGGATCTTGAGGGATTTCTCATGTATTTTGTGGGAATTTGTGGAGATTTGGTGGGATATTTTTCTAGAATTTGGTCGTGTTTTGAGAAGATTTAGGGAATTTTGTGGGATTTTTCCTGGAATTTTGTTGGATATTAGGGAGAATTTGTGGGATGTTTGTGGAACTTTGAGGGACTTTTCTGGAATTTGGTGAGATTCTGTAGAGAACTGACGAATTATCAGGGATTTTTCATGTATTTTGTGGGAATTTGTGGAGATTTGGTGGGATATTTTTCTAGAATTTGGTCGTGTTTTGAGAAGATTTAGGGAATTTTGTGGGATTTTTTCTGGAATTTTGTTGGATACTGGGGAGATTTTGTGGGATGTTTGTGGAACTTTGAGGGACTTTTCTGGAATTTGGTGAGATTCTATAGAGAACTGAGAAATTATCAGGGATTTTTCATGTATTCTGTGGGAATTTGTGGAGATTCGGTGGGATTTTTGAGGATTTTGGCCGTGTTTTGAGAAGATTTAGGGAATTTTTTGTGATTTTTCTGGAATTTTGTTGGATATTGAGGACATTTTGTGGGATGTTTGTGGAACTTTGAGGGACATTTCAGGAATTTGGTGAGATTCTGTAGAGAACTGACGAATTATCAGGGATTTTTCATGTATTCTGTGGGAATTGGTGGAGATTCGGTGGGATTTTTGAGGATTTTGGCCGTGTTTTGAGAAGATTTAGAGAATTTTGTGGGATTTTTCTTGAATTTTGATGGATATTGAGGAGAATTTGTGGGATGTTTGTGGAACTTTGAGGGACTTTTCTGGAATTTGGTGAGATTCTGTAGAGAACTGACGAATTATCAGGGATTTTTCACGTATTCTGTGGGAATTTCTGGAGATTCGGTGGGATTTTTCTGGAATTTTGGTTGTGTTTTGAGAAAATTTAGGGAATTTTGTGTGATTTTTCTGGGATTTTGTTGGATATTGAGGACATTTTGTGGGATGTTTGTGGAACTTTGAGGGACTTTTCTGGAATTTGGTGAGATTCTGTAGAGAACTGACGAATTATCAGGGATTTTTCATGTATTCTGTGGGAATTTGTGGAGATTCGGTGGGATTTTTGAGGATTTTGGCCGTGTTTTGAGAAGATTTAGAGAATTTTGTGGGATTTTTCCTGGAATTTTGTTGGATACTGGGGAGATTTTGTGGGATGTTTGTGGAACTTTGAGGGACTTTTCTGGAATTTGGTGAGATTCTGTAGAGAACTGACGAATTATCAGGGATTTTTCATGTATTCTGTGGGAATTTGTGGAGATTCGGTGGGATTTTTGAGGATTTTGGCCGTGTTTTGAGAAGATTTAGGGAATTTTGTGGGATTTTTCTTGAATTTTGTTGGATATTGAGGAGATTTTGTGGGATGTTTCTGGAAATTTGAGGGACTTTTCTGGAATTTTGTGGTATTTTGAAAAGATTTTGGGAATTTTGTGGTGTTTTTTCTTGAATTTTGTGGGAAACTGTGCTGATTTTATGGGGCGTTTCTGGAATTTGGTCGAGTTTTCAGAAGTGTTAGGGATTTTTGTGAGATTTTTGTGGGATGTTTGTGGAACTTTGAGGGACTTTTCTGTAATTTGGTGAGATTCTGTAGAGAACTGACGAATTATCAGGGATTTTTCATGTATTCTGTGGGAATTTGTGGAGATTTGGTGGGATATTTTTCTAGAATTTGGTCGTGTTTTGAGAAGATTTAGGGAATTTTGTGGGATTTTTTCTGGAATTTTGTTGGATACTGGGGAGATTTTGTGGGTGGTTTGTGGAACTTTGAGGGACTTTTCTGGAATTTGGTGAGATTCTGTAGAGAACTGACGAATTATCAGGGATTTTTCATGTATTCTGTGGGAATTTGTGGAGATTCGGTGGGATTTTTCTGGAATTTTGGTTGTGTTTTGAGAAAATTTAGGGAATTTTGTGTGATTTTTCTGGGATTTTGTTGGGTATTGAGGACATTTTGTGGGATGTTTCTGGAATTTGGTGGGGCTTTTCAAGAATTTTGTGGTATTTTGAAAAGATTTTGGGAATTTTGTGGTGTTTTTTCTTGAATTTTGTGGGAAACTGTGCTGATTTTATGGGGCGTTTCTGGAATTTGGTCGAGTTTTCAGAAGTGTTAGGGATTTTTGTGAGATTTTTGTGGGATGTTTGTGGAACTTTGAGGGACTTTTCTGGAATTTGGTGAGATTCTGTAGAGAACTGACGAATTATCAGGGATTTTTCATGTATTCTGTGGGAATTTGTGGAGATTTGGTGGGATATTTTTCTAGAATTTGGTAGAGTTTTGAGAAGATTTAGAGAATTTTGTGTGGTTTTTTCCTGAATTTTGTGGGAAACTGTGCTGATTTTATGGGGCGCTTCTGGAATTTGGTCAAGTTTTCAGAAGATTTAGGGAATTGTGTGAGATTTTTCCTGGAATTTTGTTGGATATTAGGGAGATTTTTTGGGATGCTTGTGGAACTTCTGGGGACTTTTCTGGTATTTGGTGAGATTCTGTAGAGAACTGACGAATTATCAGGGGTATTTTCATGTATTCTGTGGGAATTTGTGGAGATTTGGTGGGATATTTTTCTAGAATTTGGTCGTGTTTTGAGAAGATTTAGGGAATTTTGTGGGATTTTTCCTGGAATTTTGTTGGATACTGGGGAGATTTTGTGGGATGTTTGTGGAACTTTGAGGGACTTTTCTGGAATTTGGTGAGATTCTGTAGAGAACTGACGAATTATCAGGGATTTTTCATGTATTCTGTGGGAATTTGTGGAGATTCGGTGGGATTTTTCTGGAATTTTGGTTGTGTTTTGAGAAAATTTAGGGAATTTTGTGTGATTTTTCTGGGATTTTGTTGGGTGTTGAGGACATTTTGTGGGATGTTTCTGGAATTTGGTGGGGTTTTTCAAGAATTTTGTGGTATTTTGAAAAGATTTAGGGAATTTTGTGGTGTTTTTTCTTGAATTTTGTGGGAAACTGTGCTGATTTTATGGGGCGTTTCTGGAATTTGGTCGAGTTTTCAGAAGATTTAGGGATTTTTGTGAGATTTTTGTGGGATGTTCTGGGAATTGGTAGAGATTTTGTGGGACATTCCTGTGAATTGGTAGGGTTTTGAAATGATTTAGGGAGTTTTGTGAGACTTCTCTGGAATTTGGTGGGGTTTTTCTAGAATTGTGTGGGATTCTGAGGAGACTTGAAGAATTTTGAGGAATTTGATTTAGATTTTTGTGGGAATTTGTGGAGATTCTGTGGTATTTTTTTGGAATTTGGTGGGCCTTTTCACGAACTTTGTGTGGTTTTGAGGAGACTTGAAGAATTTTGAGGAATTTTTCTTAGATTTTGTGGAAACTTGTGGAGGTTTTGTGTGATTTTTGTGTGATTTTGTGGGATATTGAGGCGATTTAGGGATCTTGAGGGATTTCTCATGTATTTTGTGGGAATTTGTGGAGATTTGGTGGGATAATTTTCTAGAATTTTGTGGTATTTTGAAAAGGTTTAGGGAATTTTGTGGTGTTTTTTCTTGAATTTTGTGGGAAACTGTGCTGATTTTATGGGGCGTTTCTGGAATTTGGTCAAGTTTTCAGAGGATTTAGGGAATTGTGTGAGATTTTTCCTGGAATTTTGTTGGATATTAGGGAGATTTTGTGGGATGTTTGTGGAACTTTGAGGGACTTTTCTGGAATTTGGTGAGATTCTGTAGAGAACTGACGAATTATCAGGGATTTTTCATGTATTCTCTGGGAATTTGTGGAGATTTGGTGGGATTTTTCTGGAATTTTGGTTATGTTTTGAGAAGATTTAGGGAATTTTGTGTGATTTTTCTGGGATTTTGTTGGATATTGAGGACATTTTGTGGGATGTTTCTGGAATTTGGTGGGGCTTTTCAAGAATTTTGTGGCATTTTGAAAAGATTTTGGGAATTTTGTGGTGTTTTTTCTTGAATTTTGTGGGAAACTATGCTGATTTTATGGGGCGTTTCTGGAATTTGGTCGAGTTTTCAGAAGATTTAGGGATTTTTGTGAGATTTTTGTGGGATGTTCTGGGAATTGGTAGAGATTTTGTGGGACATTCCTGTGAATTGGTAGGGTTTTGAAATGATTGAGGGAGTTTTGTGGGACTTCTCTGGAATTTTGTGTGTTTTTTCTGGAATTGTGTGGGATTCTGAGGAGACTTGAAGAATTTTGAGGAATTTTTCTTAGATTTTGTGGAAACTTGTGGAGGTTTTGGGTGATTTTTGTGTGATTTTGTGGGATATTGAGGCGATTTAGGGATCTTGAGGGATTTCTCATGTATTTTGTGGGAATTTGTGGAGATTTGGTGGGATATTTTTCTAGAATTTGGTCGTGTTTTGAGAAGATTTAGGGAATTTTGTTGGATTTTTCCTGGAATTTTGTTGGATACTGGGGAGAATTTGTGGGTGTTTTGTGGGACTTTGAGGGACTATTCTGGAATTTGGTGAGATTCTGTAGAGAACTGACAAATTATCAAGGATTTTTCATGTATTCTGTGGGAATTTGTGGAGATTCGGTGGGATTTTTGAGGATTTTGGCCGTGTTTTGAGAAGATTTAGGGAATTTTGTGTGATTTTTCTGGGATTTTGTTGGATATTGAGGACATTTTGTTGGATGTTTGTGGAACTTTGAGGGACTTTTCTGGAATTTGGTGAGATTCTGTAGAGAACTGACGAATTATCAGGGATTTTTCATGTATTCTGTGGGAATTTGTGGAGATTCGGTGGGATTTTTGAGGATTTTGGCCGTGTTTTGAGAAGATTTAGGGAATTTTGTGGGATTTTTCTTGAATTTTGTTGGATATTGAGGAGATTTTGTGGGATGTTTGTGGAACTTTGAGGGACTTTCCAAGAATTTTGTGGTATTTTGAAAAGATTTAGGGAATTTTGTGGTGTTTTTTCTTGAATTTTGTGGGAAACTGTGCTGATTTTATGGGGCGTTTCTGGAATTTGGTCGAGTTTTCAGAAGTGTTAGGGATTTTTGTGAGATTTTTGTGGGATGTTTGTGGAACTTTGAGGGACTTTTCTGGAATTTGGTGAGATTCTGTAGAGAACTGACGAATTATCAGGGATTTTTCATGTATTCTGTGGGAATTTGTGGAGATGTGGTGGGATATTTTTCTAGAATTTGGTAGAGTTTTGAGAAGATTTCGGGAATTTTGTGGGATTTTTCCTGGAGTTTTGTTGGATACTGGGGAGATTTTGTGGGATGTTTGTGGAACTTTGAGGGACTTTTTAGGAATTTGGTGAGATTCTGTAGAGAACTGACGAATTATCAGGGATTTTTCATGTATTCTGTGGGAATTTGTGGAGATTCTGTGGGATTTTTCTGGAATTTTGGTTGTGTTTTGAGAAGATTTAGGGAATTTTGTGTGATTTTTCTGGGATTTTGTTGGATACTGGGGAGATTTTGTGGGATGTTTGTGGAATTTGGTGGGACTTTTCTGGAATTTGGTGAGATTCTGTAGAGAACTGACGAATTATCAGGGATTTTTCATGTATTCTGTGGGAATTTGTGGAGATTCTGTGGGATTTTTCTGGAATTTGGTAGAGTTTTGAGAAGATTTAGGGAATTTTGTGGGATTTTTCTGGGATTTTGTTGGATATTGAGGACATTTTGTGGGATGTTTCTGGAATTTGGTGGGGCTTTTCAAGAATTTTGTGGTATTTTGAAAAGGTTTAGGGAATTTTGTGGTGTTTTTTCTTGAATTTTGTGGGAAACTGTGCTGATTTAATGGGGCGTTTCTGGAATTTGGTCGAGTTTTCAGAAGATTTAGGGATTTTTGTGAGATTTTTTTGGGATGTTCTGGGAATTAGTGGAGATTTTGTGGGACATTCCTGTGAATTGGTAGGGTTTTGAAATGATTTAGGGAGTTTTGTGGGACTTCTCTGGAATTTGGTGGGGTTTTTCTGGAATTGTGTGGGATTCTGAGGAGACTTGAAGAATTTTGAGGAATTTGATTTAGATTTTTGTGGGAATTTGTGGAGATTCTGTGGGATTTTTCTGGAATTTGGTGGGCCTTTTCAAGGACTTTGTGTGGTTTTGAGGAGACTTGAAGAATTTTGTGGAATTTTTCTTAGATTTTGTGGAAACTTGTGGAGGTTTTGGGTGATTTTTGTGTGATTTTGTGGGATATTGAGGAGATTTAGGGATCTTGAGGGATTTCTCATGTATTTTGTGGGAATTTGTGGAGATTTGGTGGGATATTTTTCTATAATTTGGTCGTGTTTTGAGAAGATTTAGGGAATTTTGTGGGATTTTTCCTGGAATTTTGTTGGATATTAGGGAGAATTTGTGGGATGTTTGTGGAACTTTGAGGGACTTTTCTGGAATTTGGTGAGATTCTGTAGAGAACTGACGAATTATCAGGGATTTTTCATGTATTTTGTGGGAATTTTTGGAGATTTGGTGGGATATTTTTCTAGAATTTGGTCGTGTTTTGAGAAGATTTAGGGAATTTTGTGGGATTTTTTCTGGAATTTTGTTGGATACTGGGGAGATTTTGTGGGATGTTTGTGGAACTTTGAGGGACTTTTCTGGAATTTGGTGAGATTCTATAGAGAACTGAGAAATTATCAGGGATTTTTCATGTATTCTGTGGGAATTTGTGGAGATTCGGTGGGATTTTTGAGGATTTTGGCCGTGTTTTGAGAAGATTTAGGGAATTTTTTGTGATTTTTCTGGAATTTTGTTGGATATTGAGGACATTTTGTGGGATGTTTGTGGAACTTTGAGGGACATTTCAGGAATTTGGTGAGATTCTGTAGAGAACTGACGAATTATCAGGGATTTTTCATGTATTCTGTGGGAATTGGTGGAGATTCGGTGGGATTTTTGAGGATTTTGGCCGTGTTTTGAGAAGATTTAGAGAATTTTGTGGGATTTTTCTTGAATTTTGATGGATATTGAGGAGAATTTGTGGGATGTTTGTGGAACTTTGAGGGACTTTTCTGGAATTTGGTGAGATTCTGTAGAGAACTGACGAATTATCAGGGATTTTTCACGTATTCTGTGGGAATTTCTGGAGATTCGGTGGGATTTTTCTGGAATTTTGGTTGTGTTTTGAGAAAATTTAGGGAATTTTGTGTGATTTTTCTGGGATTTTGTTGGGTATTGAGGACATTTTGTGGGATGTTTCTGGAATTTGGTGGCCGTTTTCAAGAATTTTGTGGTATTTTGAAAACATTTTGGGAATTTTGTGCTGTTTTTTCTGGAATTTTGTGGGAAACTGTGCTGATTTTATGGGGCGTTTCTGGAATTTGGTCGAGTTTTCAGAAGATTTAGGGATTTTTTTGAGATTTCTGTGGGATGTTCTGGGAATTGGTGGAGATTTTGTGGGACATTCCTGTGAATTGGTAGGGTTTTGAAATGATTTAGGGAGTTTTGTGGGACTTCTCTGGAATTTTGTGTGTTTTTTCTGGAATTGTGTGGGATTCTGAGGAGACTTGAAGAATTTTGAGGAATTTGATTTAGATTTTTATGGGAATTTGTGGAGAGTCTGTGGGATTTTTTTGGAATTTGGTGGGCCTTTTCACAAACTTTGTGTGGTTTTGAGGAGACTTGAAGAATTTTGAGGAATTTTTCTTAGATTTTGTGGAAACTTGTGGAGGTTTTGTGGAATTTTTGTGTGATTTTGTGGGATATTGAGGCGATTTAGGGATCTTGATGGATTTTTCATGTATTTTGTGGGATTTTGTGGAGATTTGGTGGGATATTTTTCTAGAATTTGGTCGTGTTTTGAGAAGATTTAGGGAATTTTGTGGTGGTTTTTCTTGAATTTTGTGGGAAACTGTGCTGATTTTATGGGGCGTTTCAGAAATTTGGTCGAGTTTTCAGAAGATTTAGGGATTTTTGTGGGATTTCTGTGGGATGTTCTGGGAATTGGAGATTTTGTGGGACATTCCTGTGAATTGGTAGGGTTTTGAAATGATTGAGGGAGTTTTGTGGGACTTCTCTGGAATTTTGTGTGTTTTTTCTGGAATTGTGTGGGATTCTGAGGAGACTTGAAGAATTTTGAGGAATTTTTCTTAGATTTTGTGGAAACTTGTGGAGGTTTTGTGGGATTTTTGTGTGATTTTGTGGGATATTGAGGCGATTTAGGGATCTTGAGGGATTTCTCATGTATTTTGTGGGAATTTGTGGAGATTTGGTGGGATATTTTTCTAGAATTTGGTCGTGTTTTGAGAAGATTTAGGGAATTTTGTGGGATTTTTCCTGGAATTTTGTTGGATATTAGGGAGAATTTGTGGGATGTTTATGGAACTTTGAGGGACTTTTCTGGAATTTGGTGAGATTCTGTAGAGAACTGACGAATTATCAGGGATTTTTCATGTATTCTGTGGGAATTTGTGGAGATTCGGTGGGATTTTTCTGGAATTTTGGTTGTGGTTTGAGAAAATTTAGGGAATTTTGTGGGATTTTTCTGGGATTTTGTTGGGTATTGAGGACATTTTTTGGAATGTTTCTGGAATTTGGTGGGGCTTTTCAAGAATTTTGTGGTATTTTGAAAAGGTTTAGGGAATTTTGTGGTGTTTTTTCTTGAATTTTGTGGGAAACTGTGCTGATTTTATGGGGCGTTTCTGGAATTTGGTCGAGTTTTCAGAAGATTTAGGGATTTTTGTGGGATTTCTGTGGGATGTTCTGGGAATTGGTGGAGATTTTGTGGGACATTCCTGTGAATTGGTAGGGTTTTGAAATGATTTAGGGAGTTTTGTGGGACTTCTCTGGAAATTTGTGGGGTTTTTCTGGAATTGTGTGGGATTCTGAGGAGACTTGAAGAATTTTGAGGAATTTGATTTAGATTTTTGTGGGAATTTGTGAAGATTCTGTGGGATTTTTCTGGAATTTGGTGGGCCTTTTCACGAACTTTGTGTGGTTTTGAGGAGACTTGAAGAATTTTGAGGAATTTTTCTTAGATTTTGTGGAAACTTGTGGAGGTTTTGTGGGATTTTTGTGTGATTTTGTGGGATATTGAGGCGATTTAGGGATCTTGAGGGATTTTTCATGTATTTTGTGGGAATTTGTGGAGATTTGGTGGGATATTTTTCTAGAATTTGGTCGTGTTTTGAGAAGATTTAGGGAATTTTGTGGGATTTTTCCTGGAATTTTGTTGGATATTAGGGAGATTTTGTGGGATGTTTGTGGAACTTTGAGGGACTTTTCTGGAATTTGGTGAGATTCTGTAGAGAACTGACGAATTATCAGGGATTTTTCATGTATTCTGTGGGAATTTGTGGAGATTCTGTGGGATTTTTCAAGAATTTGGTAGAGTTTTGAGAAGATTTAGGGAATTTTGTGTGATTTTTCTGGGATTTTGTTGGGTATTGAGGACATTTTGTGGGATGTTTCTGGAATTTGGTGGCCGTTTTCAAGAATTTTGTGGTATTTTGAAAACATTTTGGGAATTTTGTGCTGTTTTTTCTGGAATTTTGTGGGAAACTGTGCTGATTTTATGGGGCGTTTCTGGAATTTGGTCGAGTTTTCAGAAGATTTAGGGATTTTTTTGAGATTTCTGTGGGATGTTCTGGGAATTGGTGGAGATTTTGTGGGACATTCCTGTGAATTGGTAGGGTTTTGAAATGATTTAGGGAGTTTTGTGGGACTTCTCTGGAATTTTGTGTGTTTTTTCTGGAATTGTGTGGGATTCTGAGGAGACTTGAAGAATTTTGAGGAATTTGATTTAGATTTTTATGGGAATTTGTGGAGAGTCTGTGGGATTTTTTTGGAATTTGGTGGGCCTTTTCACAAACTTTGTGTGGTTTTGAGGAGACTTGAAGAATTTTGAGGAATTTTTCTTAGATTTTGTGGAAACTTGTGGAGGTTTTGGGTGATTTTTGTGTGATTTTGTGGGATATTGAGGCGATTTCGGGATCTTGATGGATTTCTCATATATTTTGTGGGAATTTCTGGAGATTTGGTGGGATATTTTTCTAGAATTTGGTCGTGTTTTGAGAAGATTTAGGGAATTTTGTGGTGGTTTTTCTTGAATTTTGTGGGAAACTGTGCTGATTTTATGGGGCGTTTCAGAAATTTGGTCGAGTTTTCAGAAGATTTAGGGATTTTTGTGGGATTTCTGTGGGATGTTCTGGGAATTGGTGGAGATTTTGTGGGACATTCCTGTGAATTGGTAGGGTTTTGAAATGATTGAGGGAGTTTTGTGGGACTTCTCTGGAATTTTGTGTGTTTTTTCTGGAATTGTGTGGGATTCTGAGGAGACTTGAAGAATTTTGAGGAATTTTTCTTAGATTTTGTGGAAACTTGTGGAGGTTTTGTGTGATTTTTGTGTGATTTTGTGGGATATTGAGGCGATTTAGGGATCTTGAGGGATTTCTCATGTATTTTGTGGGAATTTGTGGAGATTTGGTGGGATATTTTTCTAGAATTTGGTCGTGTTTTGAGAAGATTTAGGGAATTTTGTGGGATTTTTCCTGGAATTTTGTTGGATATTAGGGAGAATTTGTGGGATGTTTATGGAACTTTGAGGGACTTTTCTGGAATTTGGTGAGATTCTGTAGAGAACTGACGAATTATCAGGGATTTTTCATGTATTCTGTGGGAATTTGTGGAGATTCGGTGGGATTTTTCTGGAATTTTGGTTGTGGTTTGAGAAAATTTAGGGAATTTTGTGGGATTTTTCTGGGATTTTGTTGGGTATTGAGGACATTTTTTGGAATGTTTCTGGAATTTGGTGGGGCTTTTCAAGAATTTTGTGGTATTTTGAAAAGGTTTAGGGAATTTTGTGGTGTTTTTTCTTGAATTTTGTGGGAAACTGTGCTGATTTTATGGGGCGTTTCAGAAATTTGGTCGAGTTTTCAGAAGATTTAGGGATTTTTGTGGGATTTCTGTGGGATGTTCTGGGAATTGGAGATTTTGTGGGACATTCCTGTGAATTGGTAGGGTTTTGAAATGATTGAGGGAGTTTTGTGGGACTTCTCTGGAATTTTGTGTGTTTTTTCTGGAATTGTGTGGGATTCTGAGGAGACTTGAAGAATTTTGAGGAATTTTTCGTAGATTTTGTGGAAACTTGTGGAGGTTTTGTGTGATTTTTGTGTGATTTTGTGGGATATTGAGGCGATTTAGGGATCTTGAGGGATTTCTCATGTATTTTGTGGGAATTTGTGTAGATTTGGTGGGATATTTTTCTAGAATTTGGTCGTGTTTTGAGAAGATTTAGGGAATTTTGTGGGATTTTTCCTGGAATTTTGTTGGATATTAGGGAGAATTTGTGGGATGTTTGTGGAACTTTGAGGGACTTTTCTGGAATTTGGTGAGATTCTGTAGAGAACTGACGAATTATCAGGGATTTTTCATGTATTTTGTGGGAATTTGTGGAGATTTGGTGGGATATTTTTCTAGAATTTGGTCGTGTTTTGAGAAGATTTAGGGAATTTTGTGGGATTTTTTCTGGAATTTTGTTGGATACTGGGGAGATTTTGTGGGATGTTTGTGGAACTTTGAGGGACTTTTCTGGAATTTGGTGAGATTCTATAGAGAACTGAGAAATTATCAGGGATTTTTCATGTATTCTGTGGGAATTTGTGGAGATTCGGTGGGATTTTTGAGGATTTTGGCCGTGTTTTGAGAAGATTTAGGGAATTTTTTGTGATTTTTCTGGAATTTTGTTGGATATTGAGGACATTTTGTGGGATGTTTGTGGAACTTTGAGGGACATTTCAGGAATTTGGTGAGATTCTGTAGAGAACTGACGAATTATCAGGGATTTTTCATGTATTCTGTGGGAATTGGTGGAGATTCGGTGGGATTTTTGAGGATTTTGGCCGTGTTTTGAGAAGATTTAGAGAATTTTGTGGGATTTTTCTTGAATTTTGATGGATATTGAGGAGAATTTGTGGGATGTTTGTGGAACTTTGAGGGACTTTTCTGGAATTTGGTGAGATTCTGTAGAGAACTGACGAATTATCAGGGATTTTTCACGTATTCTGTGGGAATTTCTGGAGATTCGGTGGGATTTTTCTGGAATTTTGGTTGTGTTTTGAGAAAATTTAGGGAATTTTGTGTGATTTTTCTGGGATTTTGTTGGGTATTGAGGACATTTTGTGGGATGTTTCTGGAATTTGGTGGCCGTTTTCAAGAATTTTGTGGTATTTTGAAAACATTTTGGGAATTTTGTGCTGTTTTTTCTGGAATTTTGTGGGAAACTGTGCTGATTTTATGGGGCGTTTCTGGAATTTGGTCGAGTTTTCAGAAGATTTAGGGATTTTTTTGAGATTTCTGTGGGATGTTCTGGGAATTGGTGGAGATTTTGTGGGACATTCCTGTGAATTGGTAGGGTTTTGAAATGATTTAGGGAGTTTTGTGGGACTTCTCTGGAATTTTGTGTGTTTTTTCTGGAATTGTGTGGGATTCTGAGGAGACTTGAAGAATTTTGAGGAATTTGATTTAGATTTTTATGGGAATTTGTGGAGAGTCTGTGGGATTTTTTTGGAATTTGGTGGGCCTTTTCACAAACTTTGTGTGGTTTTGAGGAGACTTGAAGAATTTTGAGGAATTTTTCTTAGATTTTGTGGAAACTTGTGGAGGTTTTGTGGAATTTTTGTGTGATTTTGTGGGATATTGAGGCGATTTAGGGATCTTGATGGATTTTTCATGTATTTTGTGGGATTTTGTGGAGATTTGGTGGGATATTTTTCTAGAATTTGGTCGTGTTTTGAGAAGATTTAGGGAATTTTGTGGTGGTTTTTCTTGAATTTTGTGGGAAACTGTGCTGATTTTATGGGGCGTTTCAGAAATTTGGTCGAGTTTTCAGAAGATTTAGGGATTTTTGTGGGATTTCTGTGGGATGTTCTGGGAATTGGAGATTTTGTGGGACATTCCTGTGAATTGGTAGGGTTTTGAAATGATTGAGGGAGTTTTGTGGGACTTCTCTGGAATTTTGTGTGTTTTTTCTGGAATTGTGTGGGATTCTGAGGAGACTTGAAGAATTTTGAGGAATTTTTCTTAGATTTTGTGGAAACTTGTGGAGGTTTTGTGGGATTTTTGTGTGATTTTGTGGGATATTGAGGCGATTTAGGGATCTTGAGGGATTTCTCATGTATTTTGTGGGAATTTGTGGAGATTTGGTGGGATATTTTTCTAGAATTTGGTCGTGTTTTGAGAAGATTTAGGGAATTTTGTGGGATTTTTCCTGGAATTTTGTTGGATATTAGGGAGAATTTGTGGGATGTTTATGGAACTTTGAGGGACTTTTCTGGAATTTGGTGAGATTCTGTAGAGAACTGACGAATTATCAGGGATTTTTCATGTATTCTGTGGGAATTTGTGGAGATTCGGTGGGATTTTTCTGGAATTTTGGTTGTGGTTTGAGAAAATTTAGGGAATTTTGTGGGATTTTTCTGGGATTTTGTTGGGTATTGGGGACATTTTGTGGGATGTTTCTGGAATTTGGTGGGGCTTTTCAAGAATTTTGTGGTATTTTGAAAAGGTTTAGGGAATTTTGTGGTGTTTTTTCTTGAATTTTGTGGGAAACTGCTGATTTTATGGGGCGTTTCTGGAATTTGGTCGAGTTTTCAGAAGATTTAGGGATTTTTGTGGGATTTCTGTGGGATGTTCTGGGAATTGGTGGAGATTTTGTGGGACATTCCTGTGAATTGGTAGGGTTTTGAAATGATTGAGGGAGTTTTGTGGGATTTCTCTGGAATTTTGTGTGTTTTTTCTGGAATTGTGTGGGATTCTGAGGAGACTTGAAGAATTTTGAGGAATTTTTCGTAGATTTTGTGGAAACTTGTGGAGGTTTTGTGTGATTTTTGTGTGATTTTGTGGGATATTGAGGCGATTTAGGGATCTTGAGGGATTTCTCATGTATTTTGTGGGAATTTGTGTAGATTTGGTGGGATATTTTTCTAGAATTTGGTCGTGTTTTGAGAAGATTTAGGGAATTTTGTGGGATTTTTCTTGAATTTTGTGGGAAACTGTGCTGATTTTATGGGGCGTTTCAGAAATTTGGTCGAGTTTTCAGAAGATTTAGGGATTTTTGTGGGATTTCTGTGGGATGTTCTGGGAATTGGAGATTTTGTGGGACATTCCTGTGAATTGGTAGGGTTTTGAAATGATTGAGGGAGTTTTGTGGGACTTCTCTGGAATTTTGTGTGTTTTTTCTGGAATTGTGTGGGATTCTGAGGAGACTTGAAGAATTTTGAGGAATTTTTCTTAGATTTTGTGGAAACTTGTGGAGGTTTTGGGTGATTTTTGTGTGATTTTGTGGGATATTGAGGCGATTTAGGGATCTTGAGGGATTTCTCATGAATTTTGTGGGAATTTGTGGAGATTTGGTGGGATATTTTTCTAGAATTTGGTCGTGTTTTGAGAAGATTTAGGGAATTTTGTGGGATTTTTTCTGGAATTTTGTTGGATACTGGGGAGATTTTGTGGGATGTTTGTGGAACTTTGAGGGACTTTTCTGGAATTTGGTGAGATTCTGTAGAGAACTGACGAATTATCAGGGATTTTTCATGTATTCTGTGGGAATTTGTGGAGATTCGGTGGGATTTTTCTGGAATTTTGGTTGTGTTTTGAGAAAATTTAGGGAATTTTGTGTGATTTTTCTGGGATTTTGTTGGGTATTGAGGAAATTTTGTGGGATGTTTCTGGAATTTGGTGGGGCTTTTCAAGAATTTTGTGGTATTTTGAAAAGATTTAGGGAATTTTGTGGTGTTTTTTCTTGAATTTTGTGGGAAACTGTGCTGATTTTATGGGGCGTTTCTGGAATTTGGTCGAGTTTTCAGAAGATTTAGGGATTTTTGTGAGATTTTTGTGGGATGTTCTGGGAATTGGTAGAGATTTTGTGGGACATTCCTGTGAATTGGTAGGGTTTTGAAATGATTGAGGGAGTTTTGTGGGACTTCTCTGGAATTTTGTGTGTTTTTTCTGGAATTGTGTGGGATTCTGAGGAGACTTGAAGAATTTTGAGGAATTTTTCTTAGATTTTGTGGAAACTTGTGGAGGTTTTGGGTGATTTTTGTGTGATTTTGTGGGATATTGAGGCGATTTCGGGATCTTGATGGATTTCTCATATATTTTGTGGGAATTTCTGGAGATTTGGTGGGATATTTTTCTAGAATTTGGTCGTGTTTTGAGAAGATTTAGGGAATTTTGTGGTGTTTTTTCTTGAATTTTGTGGGAAACTGTGCTGATTTTATGGGGCGTTTCTGGAATTTGGTCGAGTTTTCAGAAGATTTAGGGATTTTTGTGGGATTTCTGTGGGATGTTCTGGGAATTGGTGGAGATTTTGTGGGACATTCCTGTGAATTGGTAGGGTTTTGAAATGATTTAGGGAGTTTTGTGGGACTTCTCTGGAATTTTGTGGGGTTTTTCTGGAATTGTGTGGTTTTGAGGAGACTTGAAGAATTTTGAGGAATTTTTCTTAGATTTTGTGGAAACTTGTGGAGGTTTTGTGTGATTTTTGTGTGATTTTGTGGGATATTGAGGCGATTTAGGGATCTTGAGGGATTTCTCATGTATTTTGTGGGAATTTGTGGAGATTTGGTGGGATAATTTTCTAGAATTTTGTGGTATTTTGAAAAGGTTTAGGGAATTTTGTGGTGTTTTTTCTTGAATTTTGTGGGAAACTGTGCTGATTTTATGGGGCGTTTCTGGAATTTGGTCAAGTTTTCAGAAGATTTAGGGAATTGTGTGAGATTTTTCCTGGAATTTTGTTGGATATTAGGGAGATTTTGTGGGATGCTTGTGGAACTTTGAGGGACTTTTCTGGAATTTGGTGAGATTCTGTAGAGAACTGACGAATTATCAGGGATTTTTCATGTATTCTGTGGGAATTTGTGGAGATTTGGTGGGATTTTTCTGGAATTTTGGTTATGCTTTGAGGAGATTTAGGGAATTTTTGTTGATTTTTCTGGGATTTTGTTGGGTATTGAGGACATTTTGTGGGATGTTTCTGGAATTTGGTGGGGCTTTTCAAGAATTTTGTGGTATTTTGAAAAGATTTTGGGAATTTTGTGGTGTTTTTTCTTGAATTTTTTGGGAAACTGTGCTGATTTTATGGGGCGTTTCTGGAATTTGGTCGAGTTTTCAGAAGATTTAGGGATTTTTGTGAGATTTTTGTGGGATGTTCTGGGAATTGGTAGAGATTTTGTGGGACATTCCTGTGAATTGGTAGGGTTTTGAAATGATTGAGGGAGTTTTGTGGGACTTCTCTGGATTTTTTGTGTTTTTTCTGGAATTGTGTGGGATTCTGAGGAGACTTGAAGAATTTTGAGGAATTTTTCTTAGATTTTGTGGAAACTTGTGGAGGTTTTGGGTGATTTTTGTGTGATTTTGTGGGATATTGAGGCGATTTAGGGATCTTGAGGGATTTCTCATGTATTTTGTGGGAATTTGTGGAGATTTGGTGGGATATTTTTCTAGAATTTGGTCGTGTTTTGAGAAGATTTAGGGAATTTTGTGGGATTTTTCCTGGAATTTTGTTGGATACTGGGGAGATTTTGTGGGTGTTTTGTGGAACTTTGAGGGACTTTTCTGGAATTTGGTGAGATTCTGTAGAGAACTGACGAATTATCAGGGATTTTTCATGCATTCTGTGGGAATTTGTGGGGATTCGGTGGGATTTTTGAGGATTTTGGCCGTGTTTTGAGAAGATTTAGGGAATTTTGTGTGATTTTTCTGGGATTTTGTTGGATATTGAGGACATTTTGTGGGATGTTTGTGGAACTTTGAGGGACTTTTCTGGAATTTGGTGAGATTCTGTAGAGAACTGACGAATTATCAGGGATTTTTCATGTATTCTGTGGGAATTTGTGGAGATTCGGTGGGATTTTTGAGGATTTTGGCCGTGTTTTGAGAAGATTTAGGGAATTTTGTGGGATTTTTCTTGAATTTTGTTGGATATTGAGGAGATTTTGTGGGATGTTTCTGGAAATTTGAGGGACTTTTCTGGAATTTTGTGGTATTTTGAAAAGATTTTGGGAATTTTGTGGTGTTTTTTCTTGAATTTTGTGGGAAACTGTGCTGATTTTATGGGGCGTTTCTGGAATTTGGTCGAGTTTTCAGAAGTGTTAGGGATTTTTGTGAGATTTTTGTGGGATGTTTGTGGAACTTTGAGGGACTTTTCTGTAATTTGGTGAGATTCTGTAGAGAACTGACGAATTATCAGGGATTTTTCATGTATTCTGTGGGAATTTGTGGAGATTTGGTGGGATATTTTTCTAGAATTTGGTCGTGTTTTGAGAAGATTTAGGGAATTTTGTGGGATTTTTTCTGGAATTTTGTTGGATACTGGGGAGATTTTTTGGTTGTTTTGTGGAACTTTGAGGGACTTTTCTGGAATTTGGTGAGATTCTGTAGAGAACTGACGAATTATCAGGGATTTTTCATGTATTCTGTGGGAATTTGTGGAGATTCGGTGGGATTTTTCTGGAATTTTGGTTGTGTTTTGAGAAAATTTAGGGAATTTTGTGTGATTTTTCTGGGATTTTGTTGGGTATTGAGGACATTTTGTGGGATGTTTCTGGAATTTGGTGGGGCTTTTCAAGAATTTTGTGGTATTTTGAAAAGATTTTGGGAATTTTGTGGTGTTTTTTCTTGAATTTTGTGGGAAACTGTGCTGATTTTATGGGGCGTTTCTGGAATTTGGTCGAGTTTTCAGAAGTGTTAGGGATTTTTGTGAGATTTTTGTGGGATGTTTGTGGAACTTTGAGGGACTTTTCTGGAATTTGGTGAGATTCTGTAGAGAACTGACGAATTATCAGGGATTTTTCATGTATTCTGTGGGAATTTGTGGAGATTTGGTGGGATATTTTTCTAGAATTTGGTAGAGTTTTGAGAAGATTTAGAGAATTTTGTGTGGTTTTTTCCTGAATTTTGTGGGAAACTGTGCTGATTTTATGGGGCGCTTCTGGAATTTGGTCAAGTTTTCAGAAGATTTAGGGAATTGTGTGAGATTTTTCCTGGAATTTTGTTGGATATTAGGGAGATTTTTTGGGATGCTTGTGGAACTTCTGGGGACTTTTCTGGTATTTGGTGAGATTATGTAGAGAACTGACGAATTATCAGGGGTATTTTCATGTATTCTGTGGGAATTTGTGGAGATTTGGTGGGATATTTTTCTAGAATTTGGTCGTGTTTTGAGAAGATTTAGGGAATTTTGTGGGATTTTTCCTGGAATTTTGTTGGATACTGGGGAGATTTTGTGGGATGTTTGTGGAACTTTGAGGGACTTTTCTGGAATTTGGTGAGATTCTGTAGAGAACTGACGAATTATCAGGGATTTTTCATGTATTCTGTGGGAATTTGTGGAGATTCGGTGGGATTTTTCTGGAATTTTGGTAGTGTTTTGAGAAAATTTAGGGAATTTTGTGTGATTTTTCTGGGATTTTGTTGGGTGTTGAGGACATTTTGTGGGATGTTTCTGGAATTTGGTGGGGTTTTTCAAGAATTTTGTGGTATTTTGAAAAGATTTAGGGAATTTTGTGGTGTTTTTTCTTGAATTTTGTGGGAAACTGTGCTGATTTTATGGGGCGTTTCTGGAATTTGGTCGAGTTTTCAGAAGATTTAGGGATTTTTGTGAGATTTTTGTGGGATGTTCTGGGAATTGGTAGAGATTTTGTGGGACATTCCTGTGAATTGGTAGGGTTTTGAAATGATTTAGGGAGTTTTGTGGGACTTCTCTGGAATTTGGTGGGGTTTTTCTGGAATTGTGTGGGATCTGAGGAGACTTGAAGAATTTTGAGGAATTTTTCTTAGATTTTGTGGAAACTTGTGGAGGTTTTGGGTGATTTTTGTGTGATTTTGTGGGATATTGAGGCGATTTAGGGATCTTGAGGGATTTCTCATGAATTTTGTGGGAATTTGTGGAGATTTGGTGGGATATTTTTCTAGAATTTGGTCGTGTTTTGAGAAGATTTAGGGAATTTTGTGGGATTTTTTCTGGAATTTTGTTGGATACTGGGGAGATTTTGTGGGATGTTTGTGGAACTTTGAGGGACTTTTCTGGAATTTGGTGAGATTCTGTAGAGAACTGACGAATTATCAGGGATTTTTCATGTATTCTGTGGGAATTTGTGGAGATTCGGTGGGATTTTTCTGGAATTTTGGTTGTGTTTTGAGAAAATTTAGGGAATTTTGTGTGATTTTTCTGGGATTTTGTTGGGTATTGAGGAAATTTTGTGGGATGTTTCTGGAATTTGGTGGGGCTTTTCAAGAATTTTGTGGTATTTTGAAAAGATTTAGGGAATTTTGTGGTGTTTTTTCTTGAATTTTGTGGGAAACTGTGCTGATTTTATGGGGCGTTTCTGGAATTTGGTCGAGTTTTCAGAAGATTTAGGGATTTTTGTGAGATTTTTGTGGGATGTTCTGGGAATTGGTAGAGATTTTGTGGGACATTCCTGTGAATTGGTAGGGTTTTGAAATGATTGAGGGAGTTTTGTGGGACTTCTCTGGAATTTTGTGTGTTTTTTCTGGAATTGTGTGGGATTCTGAGGAGACTTGAAGAATTTTGAGGAATTTTTCTTAGATTTTGTGGAAACTTGTGGAGGTTTTGGGTGATTTTTGTGTGATTTTGTGGGATATTGAGGCGATTTAGGGATCTTGATGGATTTCTCATATATTTTGTGGGAATTTCTGGAGATTTGGTGGGATATTTTTCTAGAATTTGGTCGTGTTTTGAGAAGATTTAGGGAATTTTGTGGTGTTTTTTCTTGAATTTTGTGGGAAACTGTGCTGATTTTATGGGGCGTTTCTGGAATTTGGTCGAGTTTTCAGAAGATTTAGGGATTTTTGTGGGATTTCTGTGGGATGTTCTGGGAATTGGTGGAGATTTTGTGGGACATTCCTGTGAATTGGTAGGGTTTTGAAATGATTTAGGGAGTTTTGTGGGACTTCTCTGGAATTTTGTGGGGTTTTTCTGGAATTGTGTGGTTTTGAGGAGACTTGAAGAATTTTGAGGAATTTTTCTTAGATTTTGTGGAAACTTGTGGAGGTTTTGTGTGATTTTTGTGTGATTTTGTGGGATATTGAGGCGATTTAGGGATCTTGAGGGATTTCTCATGTATTTTGTGGGAATTTGTGGAGATTTGGTGGGATAATTTTCTAGAATTTTGTGGTATTTTGAAAAGGTTTAGGGAATTTTGTGGTGTTTTTTCTTGAATTTTGTGGGAAACTGTGCTGATTTTATGGGGCGTTTCTGGAATTTGGTCAAGTTTTCAGAAGATTTAGGGAATTGTGTGAGATTTTTCCTGGAATTTTGTTGGATATTAGGGAGATTTTGTGGGATGCTTGTGGAACTTTGAGGGACTTTTCTGGAATTTGGTGAGATTCTGTAGAGAACTGACGAATTATCAGGGATTTTTCATGTATTCTCTGGGAATTTGTGGAGATTTGGTGGGATTTTTCTGGAATTTTGGTTATGCTTTGAGGAGATTTAGGGAATTTTTTGTGACTTTTCTGGGATTTTGTTGGGTATTGAGGACATTTTGTGGGATGTTTCGGGAATTTGGTGGGGCTTTTCAAGAATTTTGTGGTATTTTGAAAAGATTTTGGGAATTTTGTGGTGTTTTTTCTTGAATTTTTTGGGAAACTGTGCTGATTTTATGGGGCGTTTCTGGAATTTGGTCGAGTTTTCAGAAGATTTAGGGATTTTTGTGAGATTTTTGTGGGATGTTCTGGGAATTGGTAGAGATTTTGTGGGACATTCCTGTGAATTGGTAGGGTTTTGAAATGATTGAGGGAGTTTTGTGGGACTTCTCTGGATTTTTTGTGTTTTTTCTGGAATTGTGTGGGATTCTGAGGAGACTTGAAGAATTTTGAGGAATTTTTCTTAGATTTTGTGGAAACTTGTGGAGGTTTTGGGTGATTTTTGTGTGATTTTGTGGGATATTGAGGCGATTTAGGGATCTTGAGGGATTTCTCATGTATTTTGTGGGAATTTGTGGAGATTTGGTGGGATATTTTTCTAGAATTTGGTCGTGTTTTGAGAAGATTTAGGGAATTTTGTGGGATTTTTCCTGGAATTTTGTTGGATACTGGGGAGATTTTGTGGGTGTTTTGTGGAACTTTGAGGGACTTTTCTGGAATTTGGTGAGATTCTGTAGAGAACTGACGAATTATCAGGGATTTTTCATGCATTCTGTGGGAATTTGTGGGGATTCGGTGGGATTTTTGAGGATTTTGGCCGTGTTTTGAGAAGATTTAGGGAATTTTGTGTGATTTTTCTGGGATTTTGTTGGATATTGAGGACATTTTGTGGGATGTTTGTGGAACTTTGAGGGACTTTTCTGGAATTTGGTGAGATTCTGTAGAGAACTGACGAATTATCAGGGATTTTTCATGTATTCTGTGGGAATTTGTGGAGATTCGGTGGGATTTTTGAGGATTTTGGCCGTGTTTTGAGAAGATTTAGAGAATTTTGTGGGATTTTTCCTGGAATTTTGTTGGATACTGGGGAGATTTTGTGGGATGTTTGTGGAACTTTGAGGGACTTTTCTGGAATTTGGTGAGATTCTGTAGAGAACTGACGAATTATCAGGGATTTTTCATGTATTCTGTGGGAATTTGTGGAGATTCGGTGGGATTTTTGAGGATTTTGGCCGTGTTTTGAGAAGATTTAGGGAATTTTGTGGGATTTTTCTTGAATTTTGTTGGATATTGAGGAGATTTTGTGGGATGTTTCTGGAAATTTGAGGGACTTTTCTGGAATTTTGTGGTATTTTGAAAAGATTTTGGGAATTTTGTGGTGTTTTTTCTTGAATTTTGTGGGAAACTGTGCTGATTTTATGGGGCGTTTCTGGAATTAGGTCGAGTTTTCAGAAGTGTTAGGGATTTTTGTGAGATTTTTGTGGGATGTTTGTGGAACTTTGAGGGACTTTTCTGTAATTTGGTGAGATTCTGTAGAGAACTGACGAATTATCAGGGATTTTTCATGTATTCTGTGGGAATTTGTGGAGATTTGGTGGGATATTTTTCTAGAATTTGGTCGTGTTTTGAGAAGATTTAGGGAATTTTGTGGGATTTTTTCTGGAATTTTGTTGGATACTGGGGAGATTTTTTGGTTGTTTTGTGGAACTTTGAGGGACTTTTCTGGAATTTGGTGAGATTCTGTAGAGAACTGACGAATTATCAGGGATTTTTCATGTATTCTGTGGGAATTTGTGGAGATTCGGTGGGATTTTTCTGGAATTTTGGTTGTGTTTTGAGAAAATTTAGGGAATTTTGTGTGATTTTTCTGGGATTTTGTTGGGTATGGAGGACATTTTGTGGGATGTTTCTGGAATTTGGTGGGGCTTTTCAAGAATTTTGTGGTATTTTGAAAAGATTTTGGGAATTTTGTGGTGTTTTTTCTTGAATTTTGTGGGAAACTGTGCTGATTTTATGGGGCGTTTCTGGAATTTGGTCGAGTTTTCAGAAGTGTTAGGGATTTTTGTGAGATTTTTGTGGGATGTTTGTGGAACTTTGAGGGACTTTTCTGGAATTTGGTGAGATTCTGTAGAGAACTGACGAATTATCAGGGATTTTTCATGTATTCTGTGGGAATTTGTGGAGATTTGGTGGGATATTTTTCTAGAATTTGGTAGAGTTTTGAGAAGATTTAGAGAATTTTGTGTGGTTTTTTCCTGAATTTTGTGGGAAACTGTGCTGATTTTATGGGGCGCTTCTGGAATTTGGTCAAGTTTTCAGAAGATTTAGGGAATTGTGTGAGATTTTTCCTGGAATTTTGTTGGATATTAGGGAGATTTTTTGGGATGCTTGTGGAACTTCTGGGGACTTTTCTGGTATTTGGTGAGATTCTGTAGAGAACTGACGAATTATCAGGGGTATTTTCATGTATTCTGTGGGAATTTGTGGAGATTTGGTGGGATATTTTTCTAGAATTTGGTCGTGTTTTGAGAAGATTTAGGGAATTTTGTGGGATTTTTCCTGGAATTTTGTTGGATACTGGGGAGATTTTGTGGGATGTTTGTGGAACTTTGAGGGACTTTTCTGGAATTTGGTGAGATTCTGTAGAGAACTGACGAATTATCAGGGATTTTTCATGTATTCTGTGGGAATTTGTGGAGATTCGGTGGGATTTTTCTGGAATTTTGGTTGTGTTTTGAGAAAATTTAGGGAATTTTGTGTGATTTTTCTGGGATTTTGTTGGGTGTTGAGGACATTTTGTGGGATGTTTCTGGAATTTGGTGGGGTTTTTCAAGAATTTTGTGGTATTTTGAAAAGATTTAGGGAATTTTGTGGTGTTTTTTCTTGAATTTTGTGGGAAACTGTGCTGATTTTATGGGGCGTTTCTGGAATTTGGTCGAGTTTTCAGAAGATTTAGGGATTTTTGTGAGATTTTTGTGGGATGTTCTGGGAATTGGTAGAGATTTTGTGGGACATTCCTGTGAATTGGTAGGGTTTTGAAATGATTTAGGGAGTTTTGTGAGACTTCTCTGGAATTTGGTGGGGTTTTTCTAGAATTGTGTGGGATTCTGAGGAGACTTGAAGAATTTTGAGGAATTTGATTTAGATTTTTGTGGGAATTTGTGGAGATTCTGTGGTATTTTTTTGGAATTTGGTGGGCCTTTTCACGAACTTTGTGTGGTTTTGAGGAGACTTGAAGAATTTTGAGGAATTTTTCTTAGATTTTGTGGAAACTTGTGGAGGTTTTGTGTGATTTTTGTGTGATTTTGTGGGATATTGAGGCGATTTAGGGATCTTGAGGGATTTCTCATGTATTTTGTGGGAATTTGTGGAGATTTGGTGGGATAATTTTCTAGAATTTTGTGGTATTTTGAAAAGGTTTAGGGAATTTTGTGGTGTTTTTTCTTGAATTTTGTGGGAAACTGTGCTGATTTTATGGGGCGTTTCTGGAATTTGGTCAAGTTTTCAGAGGATTTAGGGAATTGTGTGAGATTTTTCCTGGAATTTTGTTGGATATTAGGGAGATTTTGTGGGATGCTTGTGGAACTTTGAGGGACTTTTCTGGAATTTGGTGAGATTCTGTAGAGAACTGACGAATTATCAGGGATTTTTCATGTATTCTCTGGGAATTTGTGGAGATTTGGTGGGATTTTTCTGGAATTTTGGTTATGTTTTGAGAAGATTTAGGGAATTTTGTGTGATTTTTCTGGGATTTTGTTGGATATTGAGGACATTTTGTGGGATGTTTCTGGAATTTGGTGGGGCTTTTCAAGAATTTTGTGGTATTTTGAAAAGATTTTGGGAATTTTGTGGTGTTTTTTCTTGAATTTTGTGGGAAACTATGCTGATTTTATGGGGCGTTTCTGGAATTTGGTCGAGTTTTCAGAAGATTTAGGGATTTTTGTGAGATTTTTGTGGGATGTTCTGGGAATTGGTAGAGATTTTGTGGGACATTCCTGTGAATTGGTAGGGTTTTGAAATGATTGAGGGAGTTTTGTGGGACTTCTCTGGAATTTTGTGTGTTTTTTCTGGAATTGTGTGGGATTCTGAGGAGACTTGAAGAATTTTGAGGAATTTTTCTTAGATTTTGTGGAAACTTGTGGAGGTTTTGGGTGATTTTTGTGTGATTTTGTGGGATATTGAGGCGATTTAGGGATCTTGAGGGATTTCTCATGTATTTTGTGGGAATTTGTGGAGATTTGGTGGGATATTTTTCTAGAATTTGGTCGTGTTTTGAGAAGATTTAGGGAATTTTGTTGGATTTTTCCTGGAATTTTGTTGGATACTGGGGAGAATTTGTGGGTGTTTTGTGGGACTTTGAGGGACTATTCTGGAATTTGGTGAGATTCTGTAGAGAACTGACAAATTATCAAGGATTTTTCATGTATTCTGTGGGAATTTGTGGAGATTCGGTGGGATTTTTGAGGATTTTGGCCGTGTTTTGAGAAGATTTAGGGAATTTTGTGTGATTTTTCTGGGATTTTGTTGGATATTGAGGACATTTTGTTGGATGTTTGTGGAACTTTGAGGGACTTTTCTGGAATTTGGTGAGATTCTGTAGAGAACTGACGAATTATCAGGGATTTTTCATGTATTCTGTGGGAATTTGTGGAGATTCGGTGGGATTTTTGAGGATTTTGGCCGTGTTTTGAGAAGATTTAGGGAATTTTGTGGGATTTTTCTTGAATTTTGTTGGATATTGAGGAGATTTTGTGGGATGTTTGTGGAACTTTGAGGGACTTTCCAAGAATTTTGTGGTATTTTGAAAAGATTTAGGGAATTTTGTGGTGTTTTTTCTTGAATTTTGTGGGAAACTGTGCTGATTTTATGGGGCGTTTCTGGAATTTGGTCGAGTTTTCAGAAGTGTTAGGGATTTTTGTGAGATTTTTGTGGGATGTTTGTGGAACTTTGAGGGACTTTTCTGGAATTTGGTGAGATTCTGTAGAGAACTGACGAATTATCAGGGATTTTTCATGTATTCTGTGGGAATTTGTGGAGATGTGGTGGGATATTTTTCTAGAATTTGGTAGAGTTTTGAGAAGATTTCGGGAATTTTGTGGGATTTTTCCTGGAGTTTTGTTGGATACTGGGGAGATTTTGTGGGATGTTTGTGGAACTTTGAGGGACTTTTTAGGAATTTGGTGAGATTCTGTAGAGAACTGACGAATTATCAGGGATTTTTCATGTATTCTGTGGGAATTTGTGGAGATTCTGTGGGATTTTTCTGGAATTTTGGTTGTGTTTTGAGAAGATTTAGGGAATTTTGTGTGATTTTTCTGGGATTTTGTTGGATACTGGGGAGATTTTGTGGGATGTTTGTGGAATTTGGTGGGACTTTTCTGGAATTTGGTGAGATTCTGTAGAGAACTGACGAATTATCAGGGATTTTTCATGTATTCTGTGGGAATTTGTGGAGATTCTGTGGGATTTTTCTGGAATTTGGTAGAGTTTTGAGAAGATTTAGGGAATTTTGTGGGATTTTTCTGGGATTTTGTTGGATATTGAGGACATTTTGTGGGATGTTTCTGGAATTTGGTGGGGCTTTTCAAGAATTTTGTGGTATTTTGAAAAGGTTTAGGGAATTTTGTGGTGTTTTTTCTTGAATTTTGTGGGAAACTGTGCTGATTTAATGGGGCGTTTCTGGAATTTGGTCGAGTTTTCAGAAGATTTAGGGATTTTTGTGAGATTTTTTTGGGATGTTCTGGGAATTAGTGGAGATTTTGTGGGACATTCCTGTGAATTGGTAGGGTTTTGAAATGATTTAGGGAGTTTTGTGGGACTTCTCTGGAATTTGGTGGGGTTTTTCTGGAATTGTGTGGGATTCTGAGGAGACTTGAAGAATTTTGAGGAATTTGATTTAGATTTTTGTGGGAATTTGTGGAGATTCTGTGGGATTTTTCTGGAATTTGGTGGGCCTTTTCAAGGACTTTGTGTGGTTTTGAGGAGACTTGAAGAATTTTGTGGAATTTTTCTTAGATTTTGTGGAAACTTGTGGAGGTTTTGGGTGATTTTTGTGTGATTTTGTGGGATATTGAGGAGATTTAGGGATCTTGAGGGATTTCTCATGTATTTTGTGGGAATTTGTGGAGATTTGGTGGGATATTTTTCTAGAATTTGGTCGTGTTTTGAGAAGATTTAGGGAATTTTGTGGGATTTTTCCTGGAATTTTGTTGGATATTAGGGAGAATTTGTGGGATGTTTGTGGAACTTTGAGGGACTTTTCTGGAATTTGGTGAGATTCTGTAGAGAACTGACGAATTATCAGGGATTTTTCATGTATTTTGTGGGAATTTGTGGAGATTTGGTGGGATATTTTTCTAGAATTTGGTCGTGTTTTGAGAAGATTTAGGGAATTTTGTGGGATTTTTTCTGGAATTTTGTTGGATACTGGGGAGATTTTGTGGGATGTTTGTGGAACTTTGAGGGACTTTTCTGGAATTTGGTGAGATTCTATAGAGAACTGAGAAATTATCAGGGATTTTTCATGTATTCTGTGGGAATTTGTGGAGATTCGGTGGGATTTTTGAGGATTTTGGCCGTGTTTTGAGAAGATTTAGGGAATTTTTTGTGATTTTTCTGGAATTTTGTTGGATATTGAGGACATTTTGTGGGATGTTTGTGGAACTTTGAGGGACATTTCAGGAATTTGGTGAGATTCTGTAGAGAACTGACGAATTATCAGGGATTTTTCATGTATTCTGTGGGAATTGGTGGAGATTCGGTGGGATTTTTGAGGATTTTGGCCGTGTTTTGAGAAGATTTAGAGAATTTTGTGGGATTTTTCTTGAATTTTGATGGATATTGAGGAGAATTTGTGGGATGTTTGTGGAACTTTGAGGGACTTTTCTGGAATTTGGTGAGATTCTGTAGAGAACTGACGAATTATCAGGGATTTTTCACGTATTCTGTGGGAATTTCTGGAGATTCGGTGGGATTTTTCTGGAATTTTGGTTGTGTTTTGAGAAAATTTAGGGAATTTTGTGTGATTTTTCTGGGATTTTGTTGGGTATTGAGGACATTTTGTGGGATGTTTCTGGAATTTGGTGGCCGTTTTCAAGAATTTTGTGGTATTTTGAAAACATTTTGGGAATTTTGTGCTGTTTTTTCTGGAATTTTGTGGGAAACTGTGCTGATTTTATGGGGCGTTTCTGGAATTTGGTCGAGTTTTCAGAAGATTTAGGGATTTTTTTGAGATTTCTGTGGGATGTTCTGGGAATTGGTGGAGATTTTGTGGGACATTCCTGTGAATTGGTAGGGTTTTGAAATGATTTAGGGAGTTTTGTGGGACTTCTCTGGAATTTTGTGTGTTTTTTCTGGAATTGTGTGGGATTCTGAGGAGACTTGAAGAATTTTGAGGAATTTGATTTAGATTTTTATGGGAATTTGTGGAGAGTCTGTGGGATTTTTTTGGAATTTGGTGGGCCTTTTCACAAACTTTGTGTGGTTTTGAGGAGACTTGAAGAATTTTGAGGAATTTTTCTTAGATTTTGTGGAAACTTGTGGAGGTTTTGTGGAATTTTTGTGTGATTTTGTGGGATATTGAGGCGATTTAGGGATCTTGATGGATTTTTCATGTATTTTGTGGGATTTTGTGGAGATTTGGTGGGATATTTTTCTAGAATTTGGTCGTGTTTTGAGAAGATTTAGGGAATTTTGTGGTGTTTTTTCTTGAATTTTGTGGGAAACTGTGCTGATTTTATGGGGCGTTTCAGAAATTTGGTCGAGTTTTCAGAAGATTTAGGGATTTTTGTGGGATTTCTGTGGGATGTTCTGGGAATTGGAGATTTTGTGGGACATTCCTGTGAATTGGTAGGGTTTTGAAATGATTGAGGGAGTTTTGTGGGACTTCTCTGGAATTTTGTGTGTTTTTTCTGGAATTGTGTGGGATTCTGAGGAGACTTGAAGAATTTTGAGGAATTTTTCTTAGATTTTGTGGAAACTTGTGGAGGTTTTGTGTGATTTTTGTGTGATTTTGTGGGATATTGAGGCGATTTAGGGATCTTGAGGGATTTCTCATGTATTTTGTGGGAATTTGTGGAGATTTGGTGGGATATTTTTCTAGAATTTGGTCGTGTTTTGAGAAGATTTAGGGAATTTTGTGGGATTTTTCCTGGAATTTTGTTGGATATTAGGGAGAATTTGTGGGATGTTTATGGAACTTTGAGGGACTTTTCTGGAATTTGGTGAGATTCTGTAGAGAACTGACGAATTATCAGGGATTTTTCATGTATTCTGTGGGAATTTGTGGAGATTCGGTGGGATTTTTCTGGAATTTTGGTTGTGGTTTGAGAAAATTTAGGGAATTTTGTGGGATTTTTCTGGGATTTTGTTGGGTATTGAGGACATTTTTTGGAATGTTTCTGGAATTTGGTGGGGCTTTTCAAGAATTTTGTGGTATTTTGAAAAGGTTTAGGGAATTTTGTGGTGTTTTTTCTTGAATTTTGTGGGAAACTGTGCTGATTTTATGGGGCGTTTCTGGAATTTGGTCGAGTTTTCAGAAGATTTAGGGATTTTTGTGGGATTTCTGTGGGATGTTCTGGGAATTGGTGGAGATTTTGTGGGACATTCCTGTGAATTGGTAGGGTTTTGAAATGATTTAGGGAGTTTTGTGGGACTTCTCTGGAAATTTGTGGGGTTTTTCTGGAATTGTGTGGGATTCTGAGGAGACTTGAAGAATTTTGAGGAATTTGATTTAGATTTTTGTGGGAATTTGTGAAGATTCTGTGGGATTTTTCTGGAATTTGGTGGGCCTTTTCACGAACTTTGTGTGGTTTTGAGGAGACTTGAAGAATTTTGAGGAATTTTTCTTAGATTTTGTGGAAACTTGTGGAGGTTTTGTGGGATTTTTGTGTGATTTTGTGGGATATTGAGGCGATTTAGGGATCTTGAGGGATTTTTCATGTATTTTGTGGGAATTTGTGGAGATTTGGTGGGATATTTTTCTAGAATTTGGTCGTGTTTTGAGAAGATTTAGGGAATTTTGTGGGATTTTTCCTGGAATTTTGTTGGATATTAGGGAGATTTTGTGGGATGTTTGTGGAACTTTGAGGGACTTTTCTGGAATTTGGTGAGATTCTGTAGAGAACTGACGAATTATCAGGGATTTTTCATGTATTCTGTGGGAATTTGTGGAGATTCTGTGGGATTTTTCAAGAATTTGGTAGAGTTTTGAGAAGATTTAGGGAATTTTGTGTGATTTTTCTGGGATTTTGTTGGGTATTGAGGACATTTTGTGGGATGTTTCTGGAATTTGGTGGCCGTTTTCAAGAATTTTGTGGTATTTTGAAAACATTTTGGGAATTTTGTGCTGTTTTTTCTGGAATTTTGTGGGAAACTGTGCTGATTTTATGGGGCGTTTCTGGAATTTGGTCGAGTTTTCAGAAGATTTAGGGATTTTTTTGAGATTTCTGTGGGATGTTCTGGGAATTGGTGGAGATTTTGTGGGACATTCCTGTGAATTGGTAGGGTTTTGAAATGATTTAGGGAGTTTTGTGGGACTTCTCTGGAATTTTGTGTGTTTTTTCTGGAATTGTGTGGGATTCTGAGGAGACTTGAAGAATTTTGAGGAATTTGATTTAGATTTTTATGGGAATTTGTGGAGAGTCTGTGGGATTTTTTTGGAATTTGGTGGGCCTTTTCACAAACTTTGTGTGGTTTTGAGGAGACTTGAAGAATTTTGAGGAATTTTTCTTAGATTTTGTGGAAACTTGTGGAGGTTTTGTGGAATTTTTGTGTGATTTTGTGGGATATTGAGGCGATTTAGGGATCTTGATGGATTTTTCATGTATTTTGTGGGATTTTGTGGAGATTTGGTGGGATATTTTTCTAGAATTTGGTCGTGTTTTGAGAAGATTTAGGGAATTTTGTGGTGGTTTTTCTTGAATTTTGTGGGAAACTGTGCTGATTTTATGGGGCGTTTCAGAAATTTGGTCGAGTTTTCAGAAGATTTAGGGATTTTTGTGGGATTTCTGTGGGATGTTCTGGGAATTGGAGATTTTGTGGGACATTCCTGTGAATTGGTAGGGTTTTGAAATGATTGAGGGAGTTTTGTGGGACTTCTCTGGAATTTTGTGTGTTTTTTCTGGAATTGTGTGGGATTCTGAGGAGACTTGAAGAATTTTGAGGAATTTTTCTTAGATTTTGTGGAAACTTGTGGAGGTTTTGTGGGATTTTTGTGTGATTTTGTGGGATATTGAGGCGATTTAGGGATCTTGAGGGATTTTTCATGTATTTTGTGGGAATTTGTGGAGATTTGGTGGGATATTTTTCTAGAATTTGGTCGTGTTTTGAGAAGATTTAGGGAATTTTGTGGGATTTTTCCTGGAATTTTGTTGGATATTAGGGAGATTTTGTGGGATGTTTGTGGAACTTTGAGGGACTTTTCTGGAATTTGGTGAGATTCTGTAGAGAACTGACGAATTATCAGGGATTTTTCATGTATTCTGTGGGAATTTGTGGAGATTCTGTGGGATTTTTCAAGAATTTGGTAGAGTTTTGAGAAGATTTAGGGAATTTTGTGTGATTTTTCTGGGATTTTGTTGGGTATTGAGGACATTTTGTGGGATGTTTCTGGAATTTGGTGGCCGTTTTCAAGAATTTTGTGGTATTTTGAAAACATTTTGGGAATTTTGTGCTGTTTTTTCTGGAATTTTGTGGGAAACTGTGCTGATTTTATGGGGCGTTTCTGGAATTTGGTCGAGTTTTCAGAAGATTTAGGGATTTTTTTGAGATTTCTGTGGGATGTTCTGGGAATTGGTGGAGATTTTGTGGGACATTCCTGTGAATTGGTAGGGTTTTGAAATGATTTAGGGAGTTTTGTGGGACTTCTCTGGAATTTTGTGTGTTTTTTCTGGAATTGTGTGGGATTCTGAGGAGACTTGAAGAATTTTGAGGAATTTGATTTAGATTTTTATGGGAATTTGTGGAGAGTCTGTGGGATTTTTTTGGAATTTGGTGGGCCTTTTCACAAACTTTGTGTGGTTTTGAGGAGACTTGAAGAATTTTGAGGAATTTTTCTTAGATTTTGTGGAAACTTGTGGAGGTTTTGTGGAATTTTTGTGTGATTTTGTGGGATATTGAGGCGATTTAGGGATCTTGATGGATTTTTCATGTATTTTGTGGGATTTTGTGGAGATTTGGTGGGATATTTTTCTAGAATTTGGTCGTGTTTTGAGAAGATTTAGGGAATTTTGTGGTGGTTTTTCTTGAATTTTGTGGGAAACTGTGCTGATTTTATGGGGCGTTTCAGAAATTTGGTCGAGTTTTCAGAAGATTTAGGGATTTTTGTGGGATTTCTGTGGGATGTTCTGGGAATTGGAGATTTTGTGGGACATTCCTGTGAATTGGTAGGGTTTTGAAATGATTGAGGGAGTTTTGTGGGACTTCTCTGGAATTTTGTGTGTTTTTTCTGGAATTGTGTGGGATTCTGAGGAGACTTGAAGAATTTTGAGGAATTTTTCTTAGATTTTGTGGAAACTTGTGGAGGTTTTGTGTGATTTTTGTGTGATTTTGTGGGATATTGAGGCGATTTAGGGATCTTGAGGGATTTCTCATGTATTTTGTGGGAATTTGTGGAGATTTGGTGGGATATTTTTCTAGAATTTGGTCGTGTTTTGAGAAGATTTAGGGAATTTTGTGGGATTTTTCCTGGAATTTTGTTGGATATTAGGGAGAATTTGTGGGATGTTTATGGAACTTTGAGGGACTTTTCTGGAATTTGGTGAGATTCTGTAGAGAACTGACGAATTATCAGGGATTTTTCATGTATTCTGTGGGAATTTGTGGAGATTCGGTGGGATTTTTCTGGAATTTTGGTTGTGGTTTGAGAAAATTTAGGGAATTTTGTGGGATTTTTCTGGGATTTTGTTGGGTATTGAGGACATTTTTTGGAATGTTTCTGGAATTTGGTGGGGCTTTTCAAGAATTTTGTGGTATTTTGAAAAGGTTTAGGGAATTTTGTGGTGTTTTTTCTTGAATTTTGTGGGAAACTGTGCTGATTTTATGGGGCGTTTCAGAAATTTGGTCGAGTTTTCAGAAGATTTAGGGATTTTTGTGGGATTTCTGTGGGATGTTCTGGGAATTGGAGATTTTGTGGGACATTCCTGTGAATTGGTAGGGTTTTGAAATGATTGAGGGAGTTTTGTGGGACTTCTCTGGAATTTTGTGTGTTTTTTCTGGAATTGTGTGGGATTCTGAGGAGACTTGAAGAATTTTGAGGAATTTTTCGTAGATTTTGTGGAAACTTGTGGAGGTTTTGTGTGATTTTTGTGTGATTTTGTGGGATATTGAGGCGATTTAGGGATCTTGAGGGATTTCTCATGTATTTTGTGGGAATTTGTGTAGATTTGGTGGGATATTTTTCTAGAATTTGGTCGTGTTTTGAGAAGATTTAGGGAATTTTGTGGGATTTTTCCTGGAATTTTGTTGGATATTAGGGAGAATTTGTGGGATGTTTGTGGAACTTTGAGGGACTTTTCTGGAATTTGGTGAGATTCTGTAGAGAACTGACGAATTATCAGGGATTTTTCATGTATTTTGTGGGAATTTGTGGAGATTTGGTGGGATATTTTTCTAGAATTTGGTCGTGTTTTGAGAAGATTTAGGGAATTTTGTGGGATTTTTTCTGGAATTTTGTTGGATACTGGGGAGATTTTGTGGGATGTTTGTGGAACTTTGAGGGACTTTTCTGGAATTTGGTGAGATTCTATAGAGAACTGAGAAATTATCAGGGATTTTTCATGTATTCTGTGGGAATTTGTGGAGATTCGGTGGGATTTTTGAGGATTTTGGCCGTGTTTTGAGAAGATTTAGGGAATTTTTTGTGATTTTTCTGGAATTTTGTTGGATATTGAGGACATTTTGTGGGATGTTTGTGGAACTTTGAGGGACATTTCAGGAATTTGGTGAGATTCTGTAGAGAACTGACGAATTATCAGGGATTTTTCATGTATTCTGTGGGAATTGGTGGAGATTCGGTGGGATTTTTGAGGATTTTGGCCGTGTTTTGAGAAGATTTAGAGAATTTTGTGGGATTTTTCTTGAATTTTGATGGATATTGAGGAGAATTTGTGGGATGTTTGTGGAACTTTGAGGGACTTTTCTGGAATTTGGTGAGATTCTGTAGAGAACTGACGAATTATCAGGGATTTTTCACGTATTCTGTGGGAATTTCTGGAGATTCGGTGGGATTTTTCTGGAATTTTGGTTGTGTTTTGAGAAAATTTAGGGAATTTTGTGTGATTTTTCTGGGATTTTGTTGGGTATTGAGGACATTTTGTGGGATGTTTCTGGAATTTGGTGGCCGTTTTCAAGAATTTTGTGGTATTTTGAAAACATTTTGGGAATTTTGTGCTGTTTTTTCTGGAATTTTGTGGGAAACTGTGCTGATTTTATGGGGCGTTTCTGGAATTTGGTCGAGTTTTCAGAAGATTTAGGGATTTTTTTGAGATTTCTGTGGGATGTTCTGGGAATTGGTGGAGATTTTGTGGGACATTCCTGTGAATTGGTAGGGTTTTGAAATGATTTAGGGAGTTTTGTGGGACTTCTCTGGAATTTTGTGTGTTTTTTCTGGAATTGTGTGGGATTCTGAGGAGACTTGAAGAATTTTGAGGAATTTGATTTAGATTTTTATGGGAATTTGTGGAGAGTCTGTGGGATTTTTTTGGAATTTGGTGGGCCTTTTCACAAACTTTGTGTGGTTTTGAGGAGACTTGAAGAATTTTGAGGAATTTTTCTTAGATTTTGTGGAAACTTGTGGAGGTTTTGTGGAATTTTTGTGTGATTTTGTGGGATATTGAGGCGATTTAGGGATCTTGATGGATTTTTCATGTATTTTGTGGGATTTTGTGGAGATTTGGTGGGATATTTTTCTAGAATTTGGTCGTGTTTTGAGAAGATTTAGGGAATTTTGTGGTGGTTTTTCTTGAATTTTGTGGGAAACTGTGCTGATTTTATGGGGCGTTTCAGAAATTTGGTCGAGTTTTCAGAAGATTTAGGGATTTTTGTGGGATTTCTGTGGGATGTTCTGGGAATTGGAGATTTTGTGGGACATTCCTGTGAATTGGTAGGGTTTTGAAATGATTGAGGGAGTTTTGTGGGACTTCTCTGGAATTTTGTGTGTTTTTTCTGGAATTGTGTGGGATTCTGAGGAGACTTGAAGAATTTTGAGGAATTTTTCTTAGATTTTGTGGAAACTTGTGGAGGTTTTGTGGGATTTTTGTGTGATTTTGTGGGATATTGAGGCGATTTAGGGATCTTGAGGGATTTCTCATGTATTTTGTGGGAATTTGTGTAGATTTGGTGGGATATTTTTCTAGAATTTGGTCGTGTTTTGAGAAGATTTAGGGAATTTTGTGGGATTTTTCCTGGAATTTTGTTGGATATTAGGGAGAATTTGTGGGATGTTTATGGAACTTTGAGGGACTTTTCTGGAATTTGGTGAGATTCTGTAGAGAACTGACGAATTATCAGGGATTTTTCATGTATTCTGTGGGAATTTGTGGAGATTCGGTGGGATTTTTCTGGAATTTTGGTTGTGGTTTGAGAAAATTTAGGGAATTTTGTGGGATTTTTCTGGGATTTTGTTGGGTATTGGGGACATTTTGTGGGATGTTTCTGGAATTTGGTGGGGCTTTTCAAGAATTTTGTGGTATTTTGAAAAGGTTTAGGGAATTTTGTGGTGTTTTTTCTTGAATTTTGTGGGAAACTGCTGATTTTATGGGGCGTTTCTGGAATTTGGTCGAGTTTTCAGAAGATTTAGGGATTTTTGTGGGATTTCTGTGGGATGTTCTGGGAATTGGTGGAGATTTTGTGGGACATTCCTGTGAATTGGTAGGGTTTTGAAATGATTGAGGGAGTTTTGTGGGATTTCTCTGGAATTTTGTGTGTTTTTTCTGGAATTGTGTGGGATTCTGAGGAGACTTGAAGAATTTTGAGGAATTTTTCGTAGATTTTGTGGAAACTTGTGGAGGTTTTGTGTGATTTTTGTGTGATTTTGTGGGATATTGAGGCGATTTAGGGATCTTGAGGGATTTCTCATGTATTTTGTGGGAATTTGTGTAGATTTGGTGGGATATTTTTCTAGAATTTGGTCGTGTTTTGAGAAGATTTAGGGAATTTTGTGGGATTTTTCTTGAATTTTGTGGGAAACTGTGCTGATTTTATGGGGCGTTTCAGAAATTTGGTCGAGTTTTCAGAAGATTTAGGGATTTTTGTGGGATTTCTGTGGGATGTTCTGGGAATTGGAGATTTTGTGGGACATTCCTGTGAATTGGTAGGGTTTTGAAATGATTGAGGGAGTTTTGTGGGACTTCTCTGGAATTTTGTGTGTTTTTTCTGGAATTGTGTGGGATTCTGAGGAGACTTGAAGAATTTTGAGGAATTTTTCTTAGATTTTGTGGAAACTTGTGGAGGTTTTGTGTGATTTTTGTGTGATTTTGTGGGATATTGAGGCGATTTAGGGATCTTGAGGGATTTCTCATGTATTTTGTGGGAATTTGTGGAGATTTGGTGGGATATTTTTCTAGAATTTGGTCGTGTTTTGAGAAGATTTAGGGAATTTTGTGGGATTTTTCCTGGAATTTTGTTGGATATTAGGGAGAATTTGTGGGATGTTTATGGAACTTTGAGGGACTTTTCTGGAATTTGGTGAGATTCTGTAGAGAACTGACGAATTATCAGGGATTTTTCACGTATTCTGTGGGAATTTGCGGAGATTCTGTGGGATTTTTGTGGATTTTGGCCGTGTTTTGAGAAGATTTAGGGAATTTTGTGTGATTTTTCTGGGATTTTGTTGGATATTGAGGACATTTTGTGGGATGTTTCTGGAATTTGGTGGAGCTTTTCAAGGATTTTGTGGTATTTTGAAAAGATTTTGGGAATTTTGTGGTGTTTTTTCTTGAATTTTGTGGGAAACTGTGCTGATTTTATGGGGCGTTTCTGGAATTTGGTCGAGTTTTCTGAAGATTTAGGGATTTTTGTGGGATTTTTGTGGGATGTTCTGGGAATTGGTGGAGATTTTGTGGGACATTCCTGTGAATTGGTAGGGTTTTGAAATGATTGAGGGAGTTTTGTGGGACTTCTCTGGAATTTTGTGTGTTTTTTCTGGAATTGTGTGGGATTCTGAGGAGACTTGAAGAATTTTGAGGAATTTGTTTTTCTTAGATTTTGTGGAAACTTGTGGAGGTTTTGTGTGATTTTTGTGTGATTTTGTGGGATATTGAGGCGATTTAGGGATCTTGAGGGATTTCTCATGTATTTTGTGGGAATTGGTGGAGATTTGGTGGGATAATTTTCTAGAATTTGGTTGTGTTTTGAGAAGATTTAGGGAATTTTCTGGTGTTTTTTCTTGAATTTTTTGGGAAACTGTGCTGATTTTATGGGGCGTTTCTGGAATTTGGTCAAGTTTTCAGAAGATTTAGGTAATTGTGTGAGATTTTTCCTGGAATTTTGTTGGATATTAGGGAGATTTTGTGGGATGCTTGTGGAACTTTGAGGGACTTTTCTGGAATTTGGTGAGATTCTGTAGAGAACTGACGAATTATCAGGGATTTTTCATGTATTCTGTGTTAATTTGTGGAGATTCTGTGGGATTTTTCTGGAATTTGGTAGAGTTTTGAGAAGATTTAGGGAATTTTGTGTGACTTTTCTGGGATTTTGTTGGGTATTGAGGATATTTTGTGGGATGTTTCGGGAATTTGGTGGGGCTTTTCAGGAATTTTGTGGTATTTTGAAAAGATTTAGGGAATTTTGTGGTGTTTTTTCTTGAATTTTGTGGGAAACTGTGCTGATTTTATGGGGCGTTTCTGGAATTTGGTCGAGTTTTCAGAAGATTTAGGGATTTTTGTGGGATTTCTGTGGGATGTTCTGGGAATTGGTGGAGATTTTGTGGAACATTCCTGTGAATTGGTAGGGTTTTGAAATGATTGAGGGAGTTTTGTGGGACTTCTCTGGAATTTTGTGGGGTTTTTCTGGAATTGTGTGGGATTCTGAGGAGACTTGAAGAATTTTGAGGAATTTTTCTTAGATTTTGTGGAAACTTGTGGAGGTTTTGTGTGATTTTTGTGTGATTTTGTGGGATATTGAGGCGATTTAGGGATCTTGAGGGATTTTTCATGTATTTTGTGGGAATTTGTGTAGATTTGGTGGGATATTTTTCTAGAATTTGGTCGTGTTTTGAGAAGATTTAGGGAATTTTGTGGGATTTTTCCTGGAATTTTGTTGGATATTAGGGAGAATTTGTGGGATGTTTGTGGAACTTTGAGGGACTTTTCTGGAATTTGGTGAGATTCTGTAGAGAACTGACGAATTATCAGGGATTTTTCATGTATTTTGTGTTAATTTGTGGAGATTTGGTGGGATATTTTTCTAGAATTTGGTCGTGTTTTGAGAAGATTTAGGAAATTTTGTGGGATTTTTCCTGGAATTTTGTTGGATATTAGGGAGATTTTGTGGGATGTTTGTGGAACTTTGAACGACTTTTTAGGAATTTGGTGAGATTCTGTAGAGAACTGACGAATTATCAGGGATTTTTCATGTATTCTGTGGGAATTTGTGGAGATTCTGTGGGATTTTTCTGGAATTTGGTAGAGTTTTGAGAAGATTTAGGGAATTTTGTGGGACTTTTCTGGGATTTTGTTGGATATTGAGGACATTATGTGGGATGTTTCGGGAATTTGGTGGGGCATTTCAGGAATTTTGTGGTATTTTGAAAAGATTTTGGGAATTTTGTGGTGTTTTTTCTTGAATTTTGTGGGAAACTGTGCTGATTTTATGGGGCGTTTCTGGAATTTGGTCGAGTTTTCAAAAGATTTAGGGATTTTTGTGGGATTTCTGTGGGATGTTCTGGGAATTGGTGGAGATTTTGTGGGACATTCCTGTGAATTGGTAGGGTTTTGAAATGATTTAGGGAGTTTTGTGGGACTTCTCTGGAATTTGGTGGGGTTTTTCTGGAATTGTGTGGGATTCTGAGGAGACTTGAAGAATTTTGAGGAATTTGATTTAGATTTTTGTGGGAATTTGTGGAGATTCTGTGGGATTTTTCTGGAATTTGGTGGGCCTTTTCACGAACTTTGTGTGGTTTTGAGGAGACTTGAAGAATTTTGAGGAATTTTTCTTAGATTTTGTGGAAACTTGTGGAGGTTTTGTGGGATTTTTGTGTGATTTTGTGGGATATTGAGGAGATTTAGGGATCTTGAGGGATTTCTCATGTATTTTGTAGGAATTTGTGGAGATTTGGTGGGATAATTTTCTAGAATTTGGTCGTGTTTTGAGAAGATTTAGGGAATTTTGTGGTGTTTTTTCTTGAATTTTGTGGGAAACTGTGCTGATTTTATGGGGCGTTTCTGGAATTTGGTCTAAAGCAAGAGAAAAACCCCAAACAAACACAACCTTTCAGGCAGAGAAAAGATGTGGTTGCTCTTGAAGAAAGCATTTCATTCTGCCTGGAGAAGAACCTGTTGGGAAAAATATTAGCTTTTAGCAAAATGGCACTGTGCTGTTGCACTTGTTCTAGCACTGGGAGAAAGAACAGGCCCGTCTGTAAGGCTCCTGCAGCTCACCCTGGCTGAGGGTCATTGACCACTGAGCACTGCAGGCATCACTGGCAACAACGATGGTGGAAAATGGGGAGGGAGCAGGATAAATAAATGTTTGCCATTGCCTTAGCCAAAAAAACCCCAGACATCAAAAGCAACCCACCCTCAAAACAAAGCTATGAAAATAGTTTGCCTCTGAATTTAAAGAACTTCAATTAACTCTATGATGTCTGCTTTTGGTTCAGCATTCATCAATCTGAATTTGAATATGCACAGGGTAATGAAAGGTAACTGAGGCTTAAAAATCATGTCTATTGACTTGTGCATAGCCTATACTGAAGCACATTAAAAAGCAGCGTTTTGCTTGAAATCTGCACGGTATTAACTTCATTCAGTCTTACACTCACTAGGTAATTAAATACATGAAGAAATAGATTTTTATTTTTTTTATTAAGAATGCATTATTAATTAGGAAGGCATGGCTTTAGCAGAGTCTGCTGATACCAACATTACTCAGCTAAGTTCAAAGTATGAACACAAGAACTTGATGACAGAAGCAATGTTCATCAGAGCCTCAACAAGAAAGTTGCAGTTCCAAGTTTTTCAGATGTCCTACACTTGCTAAGGCACCTCCAGAAAGAGGAGTCAACTGAAAATAGCACAGGAAATTTGAAACCCATTTCTATATTTTTCTTTTTTTTCCTGAACTTTCTTGTGGGCAACAGAAAACTCCCAATATGTGGAATGCAATGTAGTTTTTATGCCAGAGTCATGAGTCATCCCCTCAGTTCCAACCTGATCCAATGCTCACTTGAATCTTGGAAAGGCTCAAATCAGCAAGATGAAATTAAAATTGTATTCATGAAAGGAGCTCTTTACTCTCCATTCCCCTCCCTCCCCCAAATACATCAGCACCAAGTGAGAAAGGCTCGATTTGAAAGATAATTATTACACAATTAAACTTGGACATAGCTAGTTTGCTACAAGTTCCAGCAGACAGACAAACAAGAGCAGAATCAGAGGTTATCAACCTCAATAGAAATTCCAGCTCATGCTTTCCCCAAAAGCCTCATTTAATTTATCCAGGATTAAAAAATAAAAGAGAAATGAAAAAAAAATCACATAAAAGCATTTCACATAGTATATAGTGAAATACTATCATTTCCACCTGAAATATTCATCATCATTATTATGTTTTTCCATAGTAAATTACAAAGTCTCCTGCACCCATCTTCCCAATATCTCATTCTAAGTGCTTGCTACTTTAATCCCTTAGGAAGCAAAAGGAGCCTCAGGTGTCTCTGGATCAACAGAAACTAAACAACACAGCTTGACAAAGTATATCAAATTGTCAATCAACTCAATATAGGTTTTCCACTCCAGAGATAGCTATCACCAGCTGATGAATTTGGCTAGGGCAGGTTTAGTGAAGAAAAACTAGGTCTTTATTACCAAATCAGTTAGGAGTTGTTCTACCGTACTGCCCGTAGGATGGGAGTATAAACACCATATTCTTCACAGCCTCATCCACAAAGAATTCCACCTTCAAATTAAGGCTGCTTTGGAGTTGGACCAAACCAATGAAAACTCACTCATCAAACACAGTGATGGCAGCATGCTCAGTCTTTGCAATACAAAACTGGCAACTAACAGCACATTCCTGATCACATCTCCAAGGCTGAGTGTACAGAACTGCAGTGGTGGCCAGGCCCTCGCTGACTGCCAAACCTCCAGCCATCATCCCTTCCTCTCACAGCGACAGGGCAGAAAATAACAACAGCAGAAACTAGAAAGCTTAAGCTAAAATCACAAAGGTCATTGATGAAACAGACTGGAGTGCTTTAGAAACTAGCACGCAGATTTAGCTGAAAACAAATCTTATTGATCACCAATTACAATGAATACTTAATTCTATCATTCTGCATTATTATTAGACAGTCAGAGACAGCCAAGCTGACCTCAAGCATGCTGAAGCATCGGGGCCAAGCAGTGCACATCTTCCCAGGAGCTGATTTACCCATCGTTCTCAAGTGAATTCACCTGCACACAGCCCCACCGTACAACTGCTAGGCTGCAAAATAAAAAAATAGCTCTGCTTAAGAGTCAAACCCCAGGACATAGACCATATGAAAGGAAGAATGAAACCTGCAGCATTTGGTTGACCTTCAATGCCCTGAGAAGATGACAAATTTCCCAAGATGAACAAGTGCCCAAAATACAAAGCAAAGGACTGACTTTTAGGGATCAAATGTTAAATAGGCCTGCGAAATTGGAGTTGTTAGGTTGCACATGAAAGAAGGGAAAAAAGAAAAAACCACCCCAACCCTCAACTGCAATTTTACATCCCTCTTGGAAAATTTGCTTTAATAAGAGAGAGGAATGGATACAACCTTCCCCTCACCTGGAGATTTTAATCAATTCAAGCCATTTCAAATCTGGCAAGAAAGCCCTACCACAGTCCCCATCAAACAACATTGCCTTTCATTTTTGCTTCTCAGGACTACTTCAGAGCAGTCTAAATAACAGCAAAGAAGGAAATTCAAGTTGCAATTCAAACACTAAGCTCTGGAATCCCACATTGCCTTCAAACACCTGCATGAAACACTAACTTCATGCTCTATGCTCCCTGCTTTCTTCTAGTTTACTGCACAGTGCATTATTTACATAAAACAGAATTTCTTCTGTGGGAAAGGCTTGCATGGTACTTCAAAGCCTGAATAAATCAGGGACTGCAGCTTGAACTAACAAAAAAATCATCCAAAAAATTCCTTTCAATATCTGCATTGTATTGCCTTATCATGCTACCTGTCTAGCTGAGTTATTCAGGTATCCACACCAGAAATGACAGACAATGTCTCTCTATGATGATGTGATGTTACTTCAAATGAAAAAAAACAATAAATAAAAATCACAGATTAATTTCCCATACAAATGATGACTCACTACTCCCAAATCCTTCCTTATAGCAGGATGCTCACTTCAGTCTGGAAGTCTTCATGTTGCAGCCTGCAGGAATCAGCTTATTTCCTGTCAAGGGCTGGAAAGCCTTACAGGAACTGGTTTTGGTTGAAGAACTTCTCCAAGGTGCTTACCTGTGGGACTTATCCAGGTAAGGGATGTTAGCTCCCTCTTCTTTGAGGTTCAGTGTCCAACCACTCCTACTGCTGGTAAGAAGAACAGAAGAAACATCTGCCCATAGCAAGGACTGCACTGGTGGGCAAAGTCCAAATTCCATCCTTCAGGGAAAAAGAAACAAAGACTGAGGAATTCATGTCTGTTCAAAATTTCATCCTTGACTACTGAAAGCATTGGAAGCACATGTGTATGTTTAAAAATGGAATTGTCCTCATTTAAGAATAAAAATAATTTCATCCCATCACCATTTTTCTTGGTCCAATCCTGAACTGCAGATCCAAACAGCTGAGAAAGCATGGAATAGTCTGCTGGACAGCATTAAAATGAGCAACTCCTGTATCTTCCTAAGATAAGAACACAAATCACAAAGAAAGGCACTCTGAGAAAAAATTTCTTAGAGGAAGACCTCAATTATTTTCCAGCAAGGCAGGTAATATGCATTTGGCTATTTGTTAGAAAAAAAACCAAAAAACAAACCTGTTTTTATACAAGATTTTACTCATATATTAACTATCACATATTTTGCAAAACAAAAAGAGACCACAGCAAAGTAAAATCCCAATTTTTTCCTATATTTAAGCTGTGATAGTATGTCTGAAATGGGAATCCAGAGCCTCACCAGATTAATATCACCACTTGGACCAGAGAATTTGCCATATCCACTTCTTCTGGTTTCGTTCAGTTGGAGCTTCTGTTTGTACAGTGATGATGGCTCTTGAACATTCTGGGATTTAAAGTAGTCCCTGAAGAGATGGCTGACAAAAATATGATGTTACTTTCAAGATGCTTTTTAATTATTTCTACCCTCATCCAGAACCTGCAATCATCTGATCTCCTTCACTATGCTCCAAGCTCATTAAAACTGGAACGCTAAATAAGAATATTCAAAATATTTTGTTTTGCATTGCTAAAGGCACCACTGCAGGTACTTGACTCATCCTTCAGACTGTAAATAAATAAATGAAGTCTAGGACAGGTCAAATAAAGACACTATGTTTTCTGTGTTTTGTTGGGGTTGGTTTTAGAAGACTTAGGAGATTTGAAACAGATCTTTTATTAAGGAATTGTTCCTAAGGGACTTGACTTACAGAAATTAATTTATACTTGGCAGTGCATTTGATTGATTGCAGTTCCTTTTTTTCAAATACAAACCAGCATTTTCACTACCAGGTGTGGTGGTTGGAAATGTTGGGACTGTAGAACACTGCAAGGCTAATTTCTCCTCCAGTCTCCATCATTTTTATGTAGCTCAGCATTTTCTCATCCTTACTGAGATCTGCTGCAAATTTAAAATACCCTAACAGGGCTGAGAGAGTATTGCAACAGTGTTTATCTAGTGTATCATTACAGTTCTTGTTACCCTAATTCCACAGTTCTGAGCAACAACTCTCATTTTATGGGCAGGTAATTGAGCTCTATGATACATGAATTGATTTGCAGGGGAAATACATTAAAACCTGGCTGGAAAAGAAAATTATTCAGGATCTTCACTCTGATTGCCTTTTACAGCTACCACTCTAGGACCACTGAAAGAGCTTACTTTAGCTCATGTCAATGAAGCTACAATTCAGTGTTTGTCCAAAAAATGTTCACATTCTAAAATGAAGGTTACTGTGGTTTCCTGAGTTATAAAGGCAGAATTAAAGATTACTGCAGATTCTTAGATCAGGACCACTTCCCAGCTCAAGAACTATTTAGTGGGAAGAGCCAAGGCAAAAGGCAGCATTCAAGCAAGTGTTGCTGATCAAGTGAGTTATGGGTTCTACATGAAAATGTTAGCAAGGGTGATCCAGTCAGATCTCATGTCTGCCTGTGGTTCAGCACTGCAGCTGCTAACACCCAGAGCACCAGATCCAATCACTCCTGAGGAGCAGGTTTGTTCAAGCAGGCACTGTTGTTTCAGGACCAGTGAAAGACAGGACAGAGACAAAATTGATAGTACTCCCTCAGTGCAAACAGAACTTGCCCTGCGACAAATTTGCTCCTCTCTGGCCCTACTTTTAACATCCCTGCTCTCAAATTCCTATTTTTAGCAGCTTCTCATAAAAGGCATTCTTACTCAGAGAAGTGAATGTTAGAAGTGTTCATTTGAATGAAGCAAACAATTAAGCAACATCTTCCCTAAAGTGATTTTGTAAAAGTTATGGTTTAGTTTTCTTCCTAATTGCTTGGAAAAATCGGATTGGCGCAGGAAATGGGAAGGGTTGGCTAAAAGGAGTCAGCTGATGGGAAGCAGCCAGTAACTCCTGCTGCTGCTGACCTGCTGCAACTCCCAGGTTAAGAGGACAAGTGCCTCATTTGTAATCAAGTCTATATAAAACACAAAAGAGGCAGAAGGACAAACCTGGTTCATAAAGGCAGCAGTCTGTGACCAAAAGCAGCAGAGTCAGCAGCCAGTGTTTCACTCCTGATGAGAGCCCACTTGCAAAAGTTCCACTTGAGTACCTGCTGCAGAGCAGAGGCTGTTCTTCATTGATGTGTCAAACCATGACAGCCATACTTCTGTTGCTATTCAAAGAACAGGGATAAACTCCGGGGTTTGTTAGGTTTTAAATAGTTTCCAATTTCAGGCCTAATAGAAGGCAAAATGGAAAATATCACATGTAATAGGACTTAAAAATAGAAATACGGAAGAACACAATGTTATACTCATGTTACCTATTACTTTTTTCAGCTGAGCAAAGTCTTCACAAACACTATAAATACATATCTTTTTCCCCCAATGAAAATAATAATAAAAAAATCTGTCTTGTAACCTGAAAGAAAAGAGATAAAACCAAAGCAAACCTGATTCTTGTAAACAGAAAATGTTGCTTAAAAATTGAGTTTGGGGAGCATAAATATTTAATTGCCTTGAGCATGTCTTAGGAATTCACATTTACTCAAAATAGTGTCAAGAGCAAACAAAACTGCAAAACAATCTCTTTTAGTAGGAAATACCTTGTGAGAATCAAGTGTTTTCTTATCATCTTTCACTGTTTCACTTGATGTCTGAATCTTCTAACTCCAACTCCTAGAACAGCATCAGTGGGGGAGAGAGACAATGAACACTCCTTCTGTTATTTGACTGACTGCAAGGTTTTGACATGTAGAGTATTAATAAAAATAATTTATTCTCACAGGGTTTTGTCAGAATAACAAGCTGGTAGCTTTAAATATGGTTAAGAAAATTTTATGTATGTTAGGAAAAAACAAACAAAAAGAAACATTTGCAGTAGTAGGACAAAACCATCATAAAAAAGGTATATAGCAGATATACATATTTATATTCATATATATATATCTCCAATTTCCCAAAGCATTGCTCTAAGAATTAGACAAAACTGGCTACAAAATTCAGATTTTTTAGGTTATTTATTGACTGTAAAGTGAATCCTGACTGACAATAAATATCACTGGGGAACATTAATTATTAAATATACATTGTCCAATCTTTAACAAATCAACTTTAGTAAGAACAGTTTTAAATCTAAAAATAAAAACAATTTCCAAGACACTTATTTTAAGTAATTGCACTAAGAAATAGTAAGACCTTATATATAGTTAAATGACTAGCAGCCAACTCACATCATCATAGTAAGAATAATATATATGTACTGCAATTTTAAGTGTTATGACTTCAAGAACTTGTAGTAATAACCAAGCATTACTTGCTAAATAACACAAAATTTGTCTGATTAAGTCTGTTTAAAAGAATATGCAATGGGAATAACTAAGAGCTGAAATTAATGGTGTTAGCTTGTAAAGACAGAAATTTACTTCTTACAAGTAGGAAAACATGCAATATATTCCTATACTTAACACATGTTCGTAGTACAGACATTCCTGTTAATAAATTTCAGGTTAAAATTGACAAATGTGACATGTTCTACTATATGGAATTTCTTCAAGTGGCTGTTGTTCCATCGGACAACACAAACTAAAAAATGTCCTGCCTCTCAGAAATATTATTCTGTTTCTACTCTTTACTTTATTTTTTTATTTTTTTTTTTCACTTTTAGAAAAACACAGATTTTTTTTTTTTTAGTATTAGAAAAATATAGGACAAAAACAAGGCTTAAGTTTTAGATAGGGAAGAGAGAATAAGGAGATGCTTTATAAGCTGAAATATTTTTCTCTTAAAGCTATGGAGATGGACAACCATGTTCTGAAAAAAACTCCTTTAATTCATGACAGAGTATATTGGGAAGCATGGAGTGTTCAAAGTGTGGATTTTGAGTAAAAAGTAGAGTAATTGTGATACAGTGAGGCGCTGGAACAGAGTGGAGTGAAGATTTGAGGCCTTGAGGGCAATGAGAAAACTGTTTTCCTGCGAAGCTCACAGAGACAGATGAAGAGGACTCATGGCCCATACACACCTCAGAGTGATGTGAAATGGGAGGAGTGAACTCATGGCAGATTTCCGGGCAGCTGGCATCAAACAAATAGAAAACTATAACAGAAATATTTTTCTTGTGAGAAACTCCATAGATTAGCAGAAGAAGATTTCTGTTTCTATACAAACACTGATAAAGAGACTCTAGCAAGAATTGGGACTGTTTTAAACACCAAAGTTCCAAAGTCTTTTGTCTCTATCTTGTCATGTGAACAAGGGAATGCTGGGTAGTGCGGGATAAAAGGGTTTTCTGAAAGTTTATTCTGGTGTTCTTATTCTTGTAGTTTTGTGAATAAACTTTCTTTATTCCTTTTAAGTTTTAAGCCTGTTTTGCTCTTGCTCTAATCCATATCTCACAGCAAGAAATAAGTAAGTTTTCTAGTATTTTTTCAGTTACTGCTTTAAAACCACGACAACTGTGTTTTCACCATCACGTCAGATCAGCTCTTGGACTCACAGCTCACCGCAGACCTCGAAACAGGAGGCAAAGATCTGCACCACTTGGCCTTTCAGAACTTCTCACCCATCTATGACCTTTCTGGGGCCAGCTTCACAAAATGAGGGGGAAGCCATTCCAAAGAACACGACCAAGGAAATCACACAGCACTCGGGATTTGTTCCAGGCATCAAATTTTTAATGGATGATGTGAAGTAACACCGAAGCAATTCCTGTCCACAGAAAAAAAGATTTCAAATGGTTTTGTCTCAAGGACAATCACTGGAGGTTGAAAGTTTCTGGGGCTGAAAGTTACATGAGGTCCTCAACACTGAGCAATCAATATCCCCAGAGTCTAAACTGTGAAATTACTACCTGGGCAAGGAGAACATTTTCAGGATTTGCAACTCATCTCAAAGCCTCAGTAGAACTCAACCAGCAGAATTCCCCTGAGATGGCACTGTGCTCTGGAAGCCCTCAAATACTCACTAAAACAGACTTGGCTTTCACTAGGACAGCTGCTCATGAAAATCTGGGGTAAAACCTATGGGAAGTGGCCATGTGCACGCATATTCCTTCTTCCCACAGCAGGCACAATCAAATCCTCCTTTGAATGGCCTCCAAGTTGAGCAGCACTCATTGGCACAGCCTCTTCTCCCACAGACAGGCCAGCGAGCAACACGGCAGCGCCAGCCAGGTGGGCAAGGACAAGAGAGAGCAGATGCCAACAAGGCTTGGAAGCTGGGCCAAGGGAGGTTTACGCTGGCCATTGGGAAGAACTTGTGCCCAGCGTGGGCCATCAGATACTGCAATGGCCTGACAGGGGCTGCTGGAGTCATCATTGTGGCACGGGTGCAAGGCAAGCCAGGCCGCAGCGCTCGGGCCCCGCTCTGCTGGCCATGCTTGCCGCCATGGCTCCCAGCTTGGACTCAACATTCTCTCAGGGCTCTCTGCAGCCAGGGCGTTCTGTGCTTCTGTGACATCACAGCCTCTGGGGACGGCACGCTGGCTGGCAACTGTCCCCAGCTGTTGTTCCCCCCCTGTGCCCAGGCACAGCTGCTCGCAGAGAGACGCCCAGAGCCTCGGTGCTGCTGGCAGAGCACTATGGCTGCTCACGGCTCCTCCGCGCTGCTGCAGCTTTACGTGCTGCTGCTCTTGGCTCATCCCCTCGACCCTGTGAGCAAACCTGAGCGCAGCACGGATGCCTCTCCTCTGCTTCTGGAGGATTGTCATCTGGACGAGTCGGACCCTGAGCGCATCCGGTGGGCGGCCAGGACATTCCTGCTCATCGACCTGCTCATCATAGGAATGGCCATGGGATGGTCGCTCGGAAAAAGAATTCAGAGACGCTGGCGAGAGGTGAGGAGGGGGGTGGGGGGTCAGGCAGGCGGGATGGGGCAGACCTTGAGGGCCTCTTGGGCACCCTTTGGCCAATGCCCTGTGGCAGAAGGGGCCTGAGCTCCTGGCTGGGGAATGCGGCCCAGGGGCTGAGCTCCATGGACAGCACCAAGCAGAGGCGGCAGAGCTCTGCCTGCTGCAGCCTCTTCCCCGGGCCAGCCCAGCCCAACTGGGCCCGAGTCTCTGTCTCCCAGGCCAAAGGCAGCCCCACAGGTGCCGGCCCCGCTCTGCCCCTCTGCCTCTTCCATGGGGATCCCTGTGCTTTGCCTTGCAGCGGAATCTCCAGAGCCCTTCGGGCCGTGCGGGGCCCCGCCGCCATCGAAGACAGGGCTGTCCCACGGAGCTGATGCAGCTGCTGATGGACAACCGCGACCTGATGCGGCTGCTCCTTCGCGACAGCCCTCAACCAACCACCAAGATGGCGGCAAAAGAGGGCAGTGACAGGAGACTCCGCACCTCCCCACAGCTCTGACCTCCAGCGTCGCGCTCCAGCTACAGAACCTTACGGGGAACGGGTGACCAGTGCCCAGCCCAGGCACTGCGACGTTCCCCACCTTACAAGTTAGCCACACCCCTGTTGTTGTTCGATTCCCCACCACGTTTCCCCCAAGAAGTTGACCTTTCCCTTAGTGTTCAGTTCTAAACAGTTGAAGCATTGAAGTTTCTTAGCCTTAAGATTCTTACCCCATAGTCTTCTAGTAACGTTGGATTGTAGATTTTAGAAGTAGTCAAGTGAATAAAGTTCACGTTTTCTACACGTTGCTGTGTCATTTTCTTGAGGTTGCACCTGAGACCTGGGGACTCCTTGAGAGATGGCTTTGCATGGCAGCTCCAGACTGCCTGCAATGGAGAGCCCCAGTGCCCCAGCAGGCTTTGCAAGAGCACGGAGGGCAGCGGGAAAGAAGAAGGTGGCCAATATTCACCTGCCTCCAGCTTCCAAGGAAGCTTGCAGTCAAGCCCTGTCTGCCCTTTAGGGGGGACCCTAAAGGCCCCGGCAGGCATCACCATGGCCCCAGGACGGGGGGCTTGCAGCACTCTGGGGCACCAGGAAAGGAGCAGGATCATCCCTGGAAAGCTGTCTGGAGACAAATCCAGAGACGTCTCCCCTGGCATCCAGGCAAGGGCTGAATACAGGCAGGCAATTAGATCCACAGGCTGCCTGGGCTATGGCACCAATCAGTCCTGCTTCATAGATTTCGGGGGGCGGGGTTATACATATATATATATATATATATATATATATATATATACACGCATATATGTATATATGTATCTACATCTGTATTTAGTTCTTTGTATTTATCCTGTTGACCCTCAAATAGGATTAGATTTCATTTTCCTACAAAACAAAACATCCGTTTTTTGATTTTTAGGAATCAACCATCTGTGCTCCCACTTTAAATCACTTCTCTCAAACTCATTCTGCATCTTGCTCCTTTCCAGCACCATCAAATACCTCTGTTAAAATACAGAGCATCAGTGGAAGGACGACAATCTTGTTACTTGCTGAAGAAAGTTAACTTGGATGACATACCTGCTTTTAAAAATCCAAGAGGAACAAAACCTACACATCAGCTTTAGAATTTCAAAAGCTGCTTCCTCAACTCTTCCACACCACTTTACTCTTTGGGGACATTCAGCAGCAATACCAAACAAGCACAGAAAAGAAATGGAAGAAGAAATGCAGATAGTCAGCAGCAGACCACCTACCAAAATACATTTTAAATGCAGCTCCAAGTTCTCCAAGAGCAAGTTTGAAGTGTAAATGGAGACACTCACACAAAATTACTACCAGGTGGTACTTTTGGCATTTCCTTGGGCTTTCCTCTTCATTTTTTTTTTATCTCTCACCTAAGGCAAGAGAAAAAACCCCAAACAAACACAACCTTTCAGGCAGAGAAAAGATGTGGTTGCTCTTGAAGAAAGCATTTCATTCTGCCTGGAGAAGAAGCTGCTGGGAAAAATATTAGCTTTTAGCAAAATGGCACTGTGCTGTTGCACTTGTTCTAGCACTGGGAGAAAGAACAGGCCCGTCTGTAAGGCTCCTGCAGCTCACCCTGGCTGAGGGTCATTGACCACTGAGCACTGCAGGCATCACTGGCAACAACGATGGTGGAAAATGGGGAGGGAGCAGGATAAATAAATGTTTGCCATTGCCTTAGCCAAAAAAACCCCAGACATCAAAAGCAACCCACCCTCAAAACAAAGCTATGAAAATAGTTTGCCTCTGAATTTAAAGAACTTCAATTAACTCTATGATGTCTGCTTTTGGTTCAGCATTCATCAATCTGAATTTGAATATGCACAGGGTAATGAAAGGTAACTGAAGCTTAAAAATCATGTCTATTGACTTGTGCATAGCCTATACTGAAGCACATTAAAAAGCAGCGTTTTGCTTGAAATCTGCACGGTATTAACTTCATTCAGTCTTACACTCACTAGGTAATTAAATACATGAAGAAATAGATTTTTTTTTTTTTTATTAAGAATGCATTATTAATTAGGAAGGCATGGCTTTAGTAGAGTCTGCTGATACCAACATTACTCAGCTAAGTTCAAAGTATGAACACAAGAACTTGATGACAGAAGCAATGTTCATCAGAGCCTCAACAAGAAAGTTGCAGTTCCAAGTTTTTCAGATGTCCTACACTTGCTAAGGCATCTCCAGAAAGAGGAGTCAACTGAAAATAGCACAGGAAATTTGAAACCCATTTCTCTTTTTGTCTTTTTTTCCTGAACTTTCTTGTGGGCAACAGAAAACTCCTAATATGTGGAATGCAATGTAGTTTTTATGCCAGAGTCATGAGTCATCCCCTCAGTTCCAACCTGATCCAATGCTCACTTGAATCTTGGAAAGGCTCAAATCAGCAAGATGAAATTAAAATTGTATTCATGAAAGGAGCTCTTTACTCTCCATTCCCCTCCCTCCCCCAAATACATCAGCACCAAGTGAGAAAGGCTCAATTTGAAAAATAATTATTACACAATTAAACTTGGACATAGCTAGTTTGCTACAAGTTCCAGCAGACAGACAAACGAGAGCAGAATCAGAGGTTATCAACCTCAATAGAAATTCCAGCTCATGCTTTCCCCAAAAGCCTCATTTAATTTATCCAGGATTAAAAAATAAAAGAGAAATGAAAAAGACCACATAAAAGCATTTCACATAGTATATAGTGAAATGCTATCGTTTCCACCTGAAATATTCATCATCATTATTATGTTTTTCCATAGTAAATTACAAAGTCTCCTGCACCCATCTTCCCAATATCTCATTCTAAGTGCTTGCTACTTTAATCCCTTAGGAAGCAAAAGGAGCCTCAGGTGTCTCTGGATCAACAGAAACTAAACAACACAGCTTGACAAAGTATATTAAATTGTCAATCAACTCAATAAAGGTTTTCCACTCCAGAGATAGCTATCACCAGCTGATGAATTTGGCTAGGGCAGGTTTAGTGAAGAAAAACTAGGTCTTTATTACCAAATCAGTTAGGAGTTGTTCTACCGTACTGCCCGTAGGATGGGAGTATAAACACCATATTCTTCACAGCCTCATCCACAAAGAATTCCACCTTCAAATTAAGGCTGCTTTGGAGTTGGACCAAACCAATGAAAACTCACTCATCAAACACAGTGATGGCAGCATGCTCAGTCTTTGCAGTACAAAACTGGCAACTAACAGCACATTCCTGATCACATCTCCAAGGCTGAGTGTACAGAACTGCAGTGGTGGCCAGGCCCTCGCTGACTGCCAAACCTCCAGCCATCATCCCTTCCTCTCACAGCGACAGGGCAAAAAATAACAACAGCAGAAACTGGAAAGCTTAAGCTAAAACCACAAAGGTCATTGATGAAACAGACTGGAGTGCTTTAGAAACTAGCACGCAGACTTAGCTGAAAACAAATCTTATTGATCACCAATTACAATGAATACTTAATTCTGTTATTCTGCATTATTATTAGACAGTCAGAGACAGCCAAGCTGACCTCAAGCATGCTGAAGCATCGGGGCCAGGCAGTGCACATCTTCCCAGGAGCTGATTTACCCATCGTTCTCAAGTCAATTCACCTGCACACAGCCCCACCGTACAACTGCTAGGCTGCAAAATAAAAAAATAGCTCTGCTTAAGAGTCAAACCCCAGGACATAGACCATATGAAAGGAAGAATGAAACCTGCAGCATTTGGTTGACCTTCAATGCCCTGAGAAGATGACAAATTCCCCAAGATGAACAAGTGCCCAAAATACAAAGCAAAGGACTGACTTTTAGGGATCAAATGTTAAATAGGCCTGCGAAATTGGAGTTGTTAGGTTGCACATGAAAGAAGGGAAAAAAGAAAAAACCACCCCAACCCTCAACTGCAATTTTACATCCCTCTTGGAAAATTTGCTTTAATAAGAGAGAGGAATGGATACAACCTTCCCCTCACCTGGAGATTTTAATCAATTCAAGCCATTTCAAATCTGGCAAGAAAGCCCTACCACAGTCCCCATCAAACAACATTGCCTTTCATTTTTGCTTCTCATGACTACTTCAGAGCAGTCTAAATAACAGCAAAGAAGGAAATTCAAGTTGCAATTCAAACACTAAGCTCTGGAATCCCATATTGCCTTCAAACAACTGCATGAAACACTAACTTCATGCTCTATGCTCTCCAATACATAGAAGCCATTTATTTGCATAGCCTTTGGCTGCTAAAGATGGAACCTGCATTTCTAGGAGCAGATGGGCCTGATTCTCACCTTCCCCCGACACACATGAGCAGTGTGGGCCCTGCCTTTCTGGGCACCTCACACTTACTTGATTCAAACTCTTGACTTTGCTCTCTGGAACACTGCCCTTCCTGAATCCAGCCCAAGCTACGAAGCAGCCACACACCTGCTGAAGTTGCCATTCTTGACATCTGCCTCTCCCCATCAGGATGCCTTGCAAAAACTATTAGGATCCAATGCTGCCCGTGTCTGCTGCAAGGAGGAGCTCTCTGGCTTTTTTACTCCTATCTTTAGAACATTCTCTTTCTAAGGTCATGACAGCTGGGGACAAATACAGAGCAGCACCTTGAAGCATTAACAAACAGAAGCAACAGAAAACAGAAGCTGCTGCATTTCCTGTGGCCATTTGAGGGTGAAACTGCAAGTGTGAAAATATTGCAGTTCTGTCATTCAGGAAGAAGCACACGTTCCAAAGGAAATCCATTCAAAGCAGATTATACAGCATAGATTTGTTATCCATTTGAAGTTATTAACTGGAAGCCAAAGAAAGATTTCTTTGGTAGCCTCACAGGTTTATCTTCAGCATTTATAATGGAACAGTTACTCTGCTTTAAATTTAAGTGTTTCTTTCCCCCAACAGTCTCATCTACCTCCTCACCAAGCTGATACGGAATAGAGGAGCACAGATCGTGTGAGGAACAGATTTGGAATTACATAAATGGACTTACCATGTGGCTACAACTGATATTTCCAGCTCTGTGGCCTAAGAGCATCCATCCAATGTCCTGCCAGTCCAGCACTTCCTGATGGTATTTGAAGCCACTGCTTCCACACAAGTTAGAACAATGCACTTCTCCTTTGAGGTCATCTGGCTGCTCCAAGTGCAACAATGGAGCCACCAAGTTCCACTTGCAAGGTCAGCATTACAAATTTAAAACCTTCCTGTTACAAAAGGTAAAGGCTCTCCAATCCTGCTGGAAACAAGAGCTTTGAAGAAACCTAACTCTTCCAACTTCAGCTTGCTTCCAACTTGAACGGTATCAGCTTTTTTAGATAATAAAGGATTGTCTGTAGATTACTGTGGATTAAAATTAGAACTGCAGACCTGACTATTAGTCTCAAGTTTGCTGGTGTGAGGAAGGTGATGGTCCTTCTTATCCATCCCTGGAATCACCATCATGCACTGTCTTCACTATCTCCAAGAGGTATTTTTTTTTTCAACGTGGATAAACAATTTTAGGAAGTTTGGAACAGGGAGAATGGCTGCCTTCCATATAAATCAAACAGGTTCCATTTCCAAGTGATTACAATTGTATCAAAGTCTTCAGGCCCAAATAGGTGTAGCCTCTGTGAAATACAGAAGCCCTTATGAAAGGCTCACTCAGAAGGTGTGAATAGAATAAAAAAGAAATTCATTATAAAAAAATGAGGAAGGAAAAAGCCTTCATTCCCAGCACTGCAGAATTCCAGCCAAGTAAAATCTCACTCACTTTACAATGAAAGGAAAATATTTGAGTGGTGGTGTCAGGGAGAAGGCGAGGATATACAGTGCCAGGGAGGATTCTGCACTTAGAGATGCTGAGTATCCAGCCAAGAGACAGAAATTCAATTGCCAAGGCATTTGAATGAAGTCAATTAAGTCACATCACCTTTTCTATTTCAGTGTTTCCATCTGACAAGAAAGCAAAGGCGGGCAGCAGAAAGCAGGTGAGCTGCTGCACTCAGGGGTAGGGATCAAATGAACTATGCTGGTTCCATATGCACTATGGGAAAAGCAGGCAGAAGAGAGGAAGAGCTCTAAAATTAAGATGGAATTTTAACCTCTTCCTTCTCTGTTGACACTGACTGTAGGCATGTCTAACAGCTTTTCAGACAATTGTGTTTGATTTTGTTCCACAAACCTTACCTAGATCCACATTCATTAGCTGACTCTCTGCTGCCATCAAAATTGAGGGAAGGAACACCTTTTAGCACTGCTTAGAAACAGAGGAGATCAAACTAAACTCTGCAGCTCCAATGAGCGAAGGAATTATGTCCTATCCACCTTCATGAAGCCGCAAAGACCAAAATCTCTTGAGAGCGTGCCATTTCCTTTCAGCCTTGTGCACTGAGCCTTCAGCTCATCACGGATCAAAAGATGCTGCACTAAATTACAAGAAAAATGACTGCATTCTGTTTAGTTGCAATCCTGGTAGTCATAACAAATCTTGTGTGCATCAGATGGCCTCCAGAAAAATCACATGCAACAGCAACACCATCCTCAGATGCTCTCCCAGTACCTTACCTAATCATTGCTCCGTCACTGGACAAGACTTGTCCCCACCCTTCACACCTACAGCAACAAACCTACAAATCTTCCAAACATTTCTTCAATTCCACACCCCTCCGGAACATTCCCGCTTAAAACCGCACAGCTGCCCACGGGACAAAGGTCCAGTGTTACAAGCTGCTGCTCTCCCTCCACACAAGCCCCTTGCACATCTTGCACTGCTGCTCTGAAACTGCACAATTTGTCAGCAGCACCATTAGACTCAGAATTGGGAAACAATTCCTTCTGCTGGGTTAAGTTGGAAACAGTTCAGGCTACAGGAGTTCTTTATTATTCACCCTCATGGAATGCCCCTGCCCTTCAGAGCTCAAGCACTCCTGTGCAGAGCATCTCATGGAGCCAAAGAGAAAGGACTGCTGTCCCAAAAGAAGAGTCTGGGAGGAACTCCCAGTGTCCTTCATGCCTTGAGAAAGCTAAGGAGCAGTCACTGATGGCCTAAAGGGTACAAATTCAGTTCAGATGACAAATTTTCCAGGGTGATCCCCCTCCTCTTTATCTTCTAACACAACTACAAACAAACCAAATGATAGATTTCACAAGGAATAAGGGATGTTTAAAAGCAAATCTCTAAACTAAGCCTGGCATGCTCACCCAGGAGTTCAACACAGCAAGGCAGGCACTCTGCACTACCTAGTTCATGGCAAGAGATTTCTAAACTCTACCAAATGAAGTGAAGAAATGAAACAGAGAGCAATAGAACCGTATTTTAATTCATTTCAAGGCATGGAATAACACAGAATCTTTTCCATGAAACTAGGGCATTTTTCTCCCTTATCTAGTGCCCAAGTAAGATTAGAAATTGGGAAAAAAACCACTGAAACTGCAAATGCATTTTGCCCCCAGCTAGAAACAAAAGGTAATTATTTGAAAACTAGAAAAAACTCCAAGAGGAAACGTAAAACATTATGGAATATGTATTATTTTTATCACCCAGAATTCCCCATGTTAAAGGCACAGAGAAAACCATCATTCAGAAGTGGGAAAACAGAGGGACTGTACAAGTGAAATGGAGTTCTGACAAATGATGCTGTGTAGAATATGGGTTCCCAAACCAACAGAACAAAGGCACCCCGACAGCAGCAGCCTCAGAGATTGTACATTGCAGCTGAAGCACGGGGGTTTCTGTAGATTCACCTTGTAAACTGGCACACTTACTTGCCAAGGCTGCTGAACTTCTTTCACCTTAAACCACAAAACCTCCCAGTCCTTCCACAGCAATCACTCCATCAAATCAAGGCAGACCAAAACATGTTCTTTGCGCTGTTCACAATAAGATGAAGTTATGTGCCCAAGAGATACCATTTGAAGTCAGAAGGAGCAAGCCAGCAGGTGTAGAAAACTGGTATTTGAAGAAGTGACAAAAAGACAGCAAACTGAAGCCCATGCTTAATACAAAACCCCATGATTAATAGAACACAAATGCAGATGGATATGATAAGCTTGCACTGTCGAAGCTAAAATCATTTCTAACAAAAATCACCACATTTCCAAGAATTCAGTACCACTTGTGGTGGCCACTCCTGATCTCTACATAATATGTCAGCAGTTCAATTGGCAAGAATCTCTTTATCTAGATCCAAGCAGGGAAGAAGTCAAGGTCCCAGTGATATGCAATTCTGTAGCTTCATTAGAAACCTTTCATCCTGCAATAGTTGAAATCCAAGCGAGAAAAGAACCTGTTTGGACACCAACTATCCTTAGTAGCAACGTTTTGCAGCACGCAATTTGAAAAGGTTAACCTGCCAGGCAATAATACAGACAAGAAAAATGAAAAGGAGGGCAAGGAGAATCATCTGCTGCTGAAACTGCTCTTCTACAAAAACAAAGTGATATGAAGATTCAGCCCGTGAAGAACACATTCCTCAACCAGGAGAGAAAAACACAATTCTTAAAAATCTCCTCTGTCGTTCTGATTGGGAACGGTGGGAAAGAACGACACGGACTCTCAAGGGAGTCACAACAGGAGAATCTTCTCTACTTTATTACTCTAGGCTTGTCTAATAGACAGATACGTGGAAAGTACAGAAAGGAAACTCTTATTGCTTAGTAAAGTGCTACATCACCATCATTGGTCAGCGGGGCTCACCACCCCCCTGACTTTCTCCTGCAAGGAAAACAAGAGGACAGACAAACAGCACCTGGCAGTTGTTTTCTGTCTCTGAGGATTGTTTTGAAATCCTCCTATGAATTCCCAGGCTAGCTTCTCGGGCAGGACTGATAGGCCATGGGGCCTGCAGTTTCTGCAGCTCTCTGCAGCCTGCTCCAAAGCTAGCATCCATACTCTCCACTACATAAGAAATAGAAAACTGACTACAAATCACGTGTTCACTACTTGTTGCTTGTTCACTACTCAGACATCAAAATTACTACCACAATACTAGAAGAACAATCCAAGAAACATATTCCAGGGATGCATTTTAATTCATTTGCTGCTGCCAGCCGTGCTGTGCTTTGCTTCTATCCATCCACCCTGCTGCAAAAAGGTTCAATTGTGTTTTCACCATCACTTCAAATCAGCTCTTGGACTCACAGCTCACCACAGACCTCGAAACAGGAGGCAAAGATCTGCACCACTTGACCCTTCAGAACTTCTCACCCATCTATGACCTTTCTGGGGCCAGCTTCAGAAAATGGGGGGGAAGCCATTCCAAGGAACACGACCAAGGAAATCACACAGCACTGGGGACTTGTTCCAGGCATCAAATTTTTAATGGATGATGTGAAGTAACACCGAAGCAATTCCTGTCCACAGAAAAAAAGATTTCAAATGGTTTTGTCTCAAGGACAATCACTGGAGGTTGAAAGTTTCTGGGGCTGAAAGTTACATGAGGTCCTCAACACTGAGCAATCAATATCCCCAGAGTCTAAACTGTGAAATTACTACCTGGGCAAGGAGAACATTTTCAGGATTTGCAACTCATCTCAAAGCCTCAGTAGAACTCAACCAGCAGAATTCCCCTGAGATGGCACTGTGCTCTGGAAGCCCTCAAATACTCACTAAAACAGACTTGACTTTCACTAGGACAGCTGCTCATGAAAATCTGGGGTAAAACCTATGGGAAGTGGCCATGTGCACGCATATTCCTTCTTCCCACAGCAGGCACAATCAAATCCTCCTTTGAATGGCCTCCAAGTTGAGCAGCACTCATTGGCACAGCCTCTTCTCCCACAGACAGGCCAGCGAGCAACACGGCAGCGCCAGCCAGGTGGGCAAGGACAAGAGAGAGCAGATGCCAACAAGGCTTGGAAGCTGGGCCAAGGGAGGTTTACGCTGGCCATTGGGAAGAACTTGTGCCCAGCGTGGGCCATCAGATACTGCAATGGCCTGACAGGGGCTGCTGGAGTCATCATTGTGGCACGGGTGCAAGGCAAGCCAGGCCGCAGCGCTCGGGCCCCGCTCTGCTGGCCATACTTGCCGCCATGGCTCCCAGCTTGGACTCAACATTCTCTCAGGGCTCTCTGCAGCCAGGGCGTTCTGTGCTTCTGTGACATCACAGCCTCTGGGGACGGCACGCTGGCTGGCAACTGTCCCCAGCTGTTGCTGCGCCCCAGAGCCCAGGCACAGCTGCTCGCAGAGAGACGCCCAGAGCCTCGGTGCTGCTGGCAGAGCACTATGGCTGCTCACGGCTCCTCCGCGCTGCTGCAGCTTTACGTGCTGCTGCTCTTGGCCCATCCCCTCGACCCTGTGAGCAAACCCGAGAGGAGCACGGGTGCCTCTCCTCTGGTTCCGGAGGATTTCGACCTGGAGGAGAAGGACTCTGCGCTCCTCTGGTGGGCGTCCAGGACACTCCTGCTCATTGACATGCTCCTCATAGGAATGGCCATGGGATGGGCCCTTGGAAGAAGATTTCAGAGACGCTGGGGAGAGGTGAGGCAGGGGGTGGGGGGTCAGGGGCAGGTGGGATGGGGCAGACCTTGAGGGCCTCTTGGGCACCCTTTGGCCAATGCCCTGCGGCAGAAGGGGCCTGAGCTCCTGGCTGGGGAATGTGGCCCAGGGGCTGAGCTCCATGGACAGCACCAAGCAGAGGCGGCAGAGCTCTGCCTGCTGCAGCCTCTTCCCCGGGCCAGCCCAGCCCAACTGGGCCCGAGTCTCTGTCTCCCAGGCCAAAGGCAGCCCCACAGGTGCCAGCCCCGCTCTGCCTCTCTGCCTCTTCCATGGGGATCCCTGTGCTTTGCCTTGCAGCGGAATCTCCAGAGCCCTTCGGGCCGTGCGGGGCCCCGCCGCCATCGAAGACTCGGCTGTCCCACCAAGTTGATGCAGCTGCTCAGGCAAAACCGTGACCTGATGCGGCTGCACCTTCGCTACAGCTCTCAGCCGAGGAGGCCAACCACCAAGACGGCGGCAAAAGAGGGCAGTGACAGGAGACTCCGAACCTCCCCACAGCTCTGACCTCCAGCGTCGCGCTCCATCTAAAGAACCTTACGGGGAACGGGTGACCAGTGCCCAGCCCAGGCACTGCGACGTTCCCCACCTTACAAGTTAGCCACACCCCTGTTGTTGTTCGATTCCCCACCACGTTTCCCCCAAGAAGTTGACCTTTCCCTTAGTGTTCAGTTCTAAACAGTTGAAGCATTGAAGTTTCTTAGCCTTAAGATTCTTACCCCATAGTCTTCTAGTAACGTTGGATTGTAGATTTTAGAAGTAGTCAAGTGAATAAAGTTCACGTTTTCTACACGTTGCTGTGTCATTTTCTTGAGGTTGCACCTGAGACCTGGGGACTCCTTGAGAGATGGCTTTGCATGGCAGCTCCAGACTGCCTGCAATGGAGAGCCCCAGTGCCCCAGCAGGCTTTGCAAGAGCACGGAGGGCAGCGGGAAAGAAGAAGGTGGCCAATATTCACCTGCCTCCACCTTCCAAGGAAGCTTGCAGTCAAACCCTGTCTGCCCTTTAGGGGGGACCCTAAAGGCCCCGGCAGGCATCACCATGGCCCCAGGACGGGGGGCTTGCAGCACTCTGGGGCACCAGGAAAGGAGCAGGATCATCCCTGGAAAGCTGTCTGGAGACAAATCCAGAGACGTCTCCCCTGGCATCCAGGCAAGGGCTGAATACAGGCAGGCAATTAGATCCACAGGCTGCCTGGGATATGGCACCAATCAGTCCTGCTTCATAGATTTCGGGGGGCGGGGTTATACATATATTTATATATATATATATACGCATATATGTATATATGTATCTACATCTGTATTTAGTTCTTTGTATTTATCCTGTTGACCCTCAAATAGGATTAGATTTCATTTTCCTACAAAACAAAACATCCGTTTTTTGATTTTTAGGAATCAACCATCTGTGCTCCCACTTTAAATCACTTCTCTCAAACTCATTCTGCATCTTGCTCCTTTCCAGCACCATCAAATACCTCTGTTAAAATACAGAGCATCAGTGGAAGGACGACAATCTTGTTACTTGCTGAAGAAAGTTAACTTGGATGACATACCTGCTTTTAAAAATCCAAGAGGAACAAAACCTACACATCAGCTTTAGAATTTCAAAAGCTGCTTCCTCAACTCTTCCACACCACTTTACTCTTTGGGGACATTCAGCAGCAATACCAAACAAGCACAGAAAAGAAATGGAAGAAGAAATGCAGATAGTCAGCAGCAGACCACCTACCAAAATACATTTTAAATGCAGCTCCAAGTTCTCCAAGAGCAAGTTTGAAGTGTAAATGGAGACACTCACACAAAATTACTACCAGGTGGTACTTTTGGCATTTCCTTGGGCTTTCCTCTTCATTTTTTTTTTATCTCTCACCTAAGGCAAGAGAAAAAACCCCAAACAAACACAACCTTTCAGGCAGAGAAAAGATGTGGTTGCTCTTGAAGAAAGCATTTCATTCTGCCTGGAGAAGAAGCTGCTGGGAAAAATATTAGCTTTTAGCAAAATGGCACTGTGCTGTTGCACTTGTTCTAGCACTGGGAGAAAGAACAGGCCCGTCTGTAAGGCTCCTGCAGCTCACCCTGGCTGAGGGTCATTGACCACTGAGCACTGCAGGCATCACTGGCAACAACGATGGTGGAAAATGGGGAGGGAGCAGGATAAATAAATGTTTGCCATTGCCTTAGCCAAAAAAACCCCAGACATCAAAAGCAACCCACCCTCAAAACAAAGCTATGAAAATAGTTTGCCTCTGAATTTAAAGAACTTCAATTAACTCTATGATGTCTGCTTTTGGTTCAGCATTCATCAATCTGAATTTGAATATGCACAGGGTAATGAAAGGTAACTGAAGCTTAAAAATCATGTCTATTGACTTGTGCATAGCCTATACTGAAGCACATTAAAAAGCAGCGTTTTGCTTGAAATCTGCACGGTATTAACTTCATTCAGTCTTACACTCACTAGGTAATTAAATACATGAAGAAATAGATTTTTTTTTTTTTATTAAGAATGCATTATTAATTAGGAAGGCATGGCTTTAGCAGAGTCTGCTGATACCAACATTACTCAGCTAAGTTCAAAGTATGAACACAAGAACTTGATGACAGAAGCAATGTTCATCAGAGCCTCAACAAGAAAGTTGCAGTTCCAAGTTTTTCAGATGTCCTACACTTGCTAAGGCATCTCCAGAAAGAGGAGTCAACTGAAAATAGCACAGGAAATTTGAAACCCATTTCTCTTTTTGTCTTTTTTTCCTGAACTTTCTTGTGGGCAACAGAAAACTCCTAATATGTGGAATGCAATGTAGTTTTTATGCCAGAGTCATGAGTCATCCCCTCAGTTCCAACCTGATCCAATGCTCACTTGAATCTTGGAAAGGCTCAAATCAGCAAGATGAAATTAAAATTGTATTCATGAAAGGAGCTCTTTACTCTCCATTCCCCTCCCTCCCCCAAATACATCAGCACCAAGTGAGAAAGGCTCGATTTGAAAGATAATTATTACACAATTAAACTTGGACATAGCTAGTTTGCTACAAGTTCCAGCAGACAGACAAACAAGAGCAGAATCAGAGGTTATCAACCTCAATAGAAATTCCAGCTCATGCTTTCCCCAAAAGCCTCATTTAATTTATCCAGGATTAAAAAATAAAAGGGAAATGAAAAAAAATCACATAAAAGCATTTCACATAGTATATAGTGAAATACTATCATTTCCACCTGAAATATTCATCATCATTATTATGTTTTTCCATACTAAATTACAAAGTCTCCTGCACCCATCTTCCCAATATCTCATTCTAAGTGCTTGCTTCTTTAATCCCTTAGGAAGCAAAAGGAGCCTCAGGTGTCTCTGGATCAACAGAAACTAAACAACACAGCTTGACAAAGTATATCAAATTGTCAATCAACTCAATAAAGAACTCCCACTCCAGAGATAGCTATCACCAGCTGATGAATTTGGCTAGGGCAGGTTTAGTGAAGAAAAACTAGGTCTTTATTACCAAATCAGTTAGGAGTTGTTCTACCGTACTGCCCGTAGGATGGGAGTACAAACACCATATTCTTCACAGCCTCATCCACGAAGAATTCCACCTTCAAATTAAGGCTGCTTTGGAGTTGGACCAAACCAATGAAAACTCACTCATCAAACACAGTGATGGCAGCATGCTCAGTCTTTGCAATACAAAACTGGCAACTAACAGCACATTCCTGATCACATCTCCAAGGCTGAGTGTACAGAACTGCAGTGGTGGCCAGGCCCTCGCTGACTGCCAAACCTCCAGCCATCATCCCTTCCTCTCACAGCGACAGGGCAGAAAATAACAACAGCAGAAACTAGATTTTTAGCTTAAGCTAAAACCACAAAGGTCATTGATGAAACAGACTGGAGTGCTTTAGAAACTAGCACGCAGACTTAGCTGAAAACAAATCTTATTGATCACCAATTACAATGAATACTTAATTCTGTTATTCTGCATTATTATTAGACAGTCAGAGACAGCCAAGCTGACCTCAAGCATGCTGAAGCATCGGGGCCAGGCAGTGCACATCTTCCCAGGAGCTGATTTACCCATCGTTCTCAAGTCAATTCACCTGCACACAGCCCCACCGTACAACTGCTAGGCTGCAAAATAAAAAAATAGCTCTGCTTAAGAGTCAAACCCCAGGACATAGACCATATGAAAGGAAGAATGAAACCTGCAGCATTTGGTTGACCTTCAATGCCCTGAGAAGATGACAAATTCCCCAAGATGAACAAGTGCCCAAAATACAAAGCAAAGGACTGACTTTTAGGGATCAAATGTTAAATAGGCCTGCGAAATTGGAGTTGTTAGGTTGCACATGAAAGAAGGGAAAAAAGAAAAAACCACCCCAACCCTCAACTGCAATTTTACATCCCTCTTGGAAAATTTGCTTTAATAAGAGAGAGGAATGGATACAACCTTCCCCTCACCTGGAGATTTTAATCAATTCAAGCCATTTCAAATCTGGCAAGAAAGCCCTACCACAGTCCCCATCAAACAACATTGCCTTTCATTTTTGCTTCTCATGACTACTTCAGAGCAGTCTAAATAACAGCAAAGAAGGAAATTCAAGTTGCAATTCAAACACTAAGCTCTGGAATCCCACATTGCCTTCAAACACCTGCATGAAACACTAACTTCATGCTCTATGCTCCCTGCTTTCTTCTAGTTTACTGCACAGTGCATTATTTACATAAAACAGAATTTCTTCTGTGGGAAAGGCTTGCATGGTACTTCAAAGCCTGAATAAATCAGGGACTGCAGCTTGAACTAACAAAAAAATCATCCAAAAAATTCCTTTCAATATCTGCATTGTATTGCCTTATCATGCTACCTGTCTAGCTGAGTTATTCAGGTATCCACACCAGAAATGACAGACAATGTCTCTCTATGATGATGTGATGTTACTTCAAATGAAAAAAAACAATAAATAAAAATCACAGATTAATTTCCCATACAAATGATGACTCACTACTCCCAAATCCTTCCTTATAGCAGGATGCTCACTTCAGTCTGGAAGTCTTCATGTTGCAGCCTGCAGGAATCAGCTTATTTCCTGTCAAGGGCTGGAAAGCCTTACAGGAACTGGTTTTGGTTGAAGAACTTCTCCAAGGTGCTTACCTGTGGGACTTATCCAGGTAAGGGATGTTAGCTCCCTCTTCTTTGAGGTTCAGTGTCCAACCACTCCTACTGCTGGTAAGAAGAACAGAAGAAACATCTGCCCATAGCAAGGACTGCACTGGTGGGCAAAGTCCAAATTCCATCCTTCAGGGAAAAAGAAACAAAGACTGAGGAATTCATGTCTGTTCAAAATTTCATCCTTGACTACTGAAAGCATTGGAAGCACATGTGTATGTTTAAAAATGGAATTGTCCTCATTTAAGAATAAAAATAATTTCATCCCATCACCATTTTTCTTGGTCCAATCCTGAACTGCAGATCCAAACAGCTGAGAAAGCATGGAATAGTCTGCTGGACAGCATTAAAATGAGCAACTCCTGTATCTTCCTAAGATAAGAACACAAATCACAAAGAAAGGCACTCTGAGAAAAAATTTCTTAGAGGAAGACCTCAATTATTTTCCAGCAAGGCAGGTAATATGCATTTGGCTATTTGTTAGAAAAAAAACCAAAAAACAAACCTGTTTTTATACAAGATTTTACTCATATATTAACTATCACATATTTTGCAAAACAAAAAGAGACCACAGCAAAGTAAAATCCCAATTTTTTCCTATATTTAAGCTGTGATAGTATGTCTGAAATGGGAATCCAGAGCCTCACCAGATTAATATCACCACTTGGACCAGAGAATTTGCCATATCCACTTCTTCTGGTTTCGTTCAGTTGGAGCTTCTGTTTGTACAGTGATGATGGCTCTTGAACATTCTGGGATTTAAAGTAGTCCCTGAAGAGATGGCTGACAAAAATATGATGTTACTTTCAAGATGCTTTTTAATTATTTCTACCCTCATCCAGAACCTTCTGAGGAGACTTGAAGAATTTTGAGGAATTTTTCTTAGATTTTGTGGAAACTTGTGGAGGTTTTGTGGGATTTTTGTGTGATTTTGTGGGATATTGAGGCGATTTAGGGATCTTGAGGGATTTTTCATGTATTTTGTGGGAATTTGTGGAGATTTGGTGGGATATTTTTCTAGAATTTGGTCGTGTTTTGAGAAGATTTAGGGAATTATGTGGGATTTTTCTTGGAATTTTGTTGGATATTGAGGAGATTTTGTGGGTGGTTTGTGGAACTTTGAGGGACTTTTCTGGAATTTGGTGAGATTCTGTAGAGAACTGACAAATTATCAGGGATTTTTCATGTATTCTGTGGGAATTTGTGGAGATTTGGTGGGATTTTTGTGGATTTTGGCCGTGTTTTGAGAAGACTTAGGGAATTTTGTGGGACTTTCCTGGGATTTTGTTGGGTATTGCGGACATTTTGTGGGATGTTTCTGGAATTTGCTGGGGCTTTTCAAGAATTTTGTGGTATTTTGAAAAGATTTTGGGAATTTTGTGGTGTTTTTTCTTGAATTTTGTGGGAAACTGTGCTGATTTTATGGGGCGTTTCTGGAATTTGGTCGAGTTTTCAGAAGATTTAGGGATTTTTGTGGGATTTTTGTGGGATGTTCTGGGAATTGGTGGAGATTTTGTGGGACATTCCTGTGAATTGGTAGGGTTTTGAAATGATTTAGGGAGTTTTGTGGGACTTCTCTGGAATTTTGTGTGTTTTTTCTGGAATTGTGTGGTTTTGAGGAGACTTGAAGAATTTTGAGGAATTTGTTTTAGATTTTGTGGGAATTTGTGGAGAATCTGTGGGATTTTACTGGAATTTGGTGGGCCTTTTCAAGGACTTTGTGTGGTTTTGAGGAGACTTGAAGAATTTTGAGGAATTTTTCTTAGATTTTGTGGAAACTTGTGGAGGTTTTGTTTGATTTTTGTGGGATTTTGTGGGATATTGAGGCGATTTCGGGATCTTGAGGGATTTTTCATGTATTTTGTGGGATTTTGTGGAGATTTGGTGGGACATTTTTCTAGAATTTAGTCGTGTTTTGAGAAGATTTAGGGAATTTTGTGTGATTTTTCTGGGATTTTGTTGTATATTGAGGAGATTTTGTGGGATGTTTGTGGAACTTTGAGGGACTTTTCTGGAATTTGGTGAGATTCTGTAGAGAACTGACGAATTATCAGGGGTATTTTCATGTATTCTGTGGGAATTTGTGGAGATTCGGTGGGATTTTTGTGGATTTTGTCCATGTTTTGAGAAGATTTAGGGAATTTTGTGGGATTTTTCCTGGAATTTTATTGGATACCGGGGAGATTTTGTGGGATGTTTCTGGAACTTTGAGGGACTTTTCTGGAATTTGGTGAGATTCTGTAGAGAACTGACGAATTATCAGGGATTTTTCATGTATTCTGTGGGAATTTGTGGAGATTCTGTGGGATTTTTTTGGAATTTGGTAGAGTTTTGAGAAGATTTAGGGAATTTTTTGTGACTTTTCTGGGATTTTGTTGGGTATTGAGGACATTTTGTGGGATGTTTCGGGAATTTGGTGGGGCTTTTCAAGAATTTTGTGGTATTTTGAAAAGATTTAGGGAATTGTGTGGTGTTTTTTCTTGAATTTTGTGGGAAACTGTGCTGATTTTATGGGGCGTTTCAGGAATTTGGTCGAGTTTTCAGAAGATTTAGGGATTTTTGTGGGATTTTTGTGGGATGTTCTGGGAATTGGTGGAGATTTTGTGGGACATTCCTGTGAATTGGTAGGGTTTTGAAATGATTTAGGGAGTTTTGTGGGACTTCTCTGGAATTTTGTGGGGTTTTTCTGGAATTGTGTGGGATTCTGAGGAGACTTGAAGAATTTTGAGGAATTTTTCTTAGATTTTGTGGAAACTTGTGGCGGTTTTGTGGGATTTTTGTGTGATTTTGTGGGATATTGAGGCGATTTAGGGATCTTGAGGGATTTCTCATGTATTTTGTGGGAATTTGTGGAGATTTGGTGGGATATTTTTCTAGAATTTGGTTGTGTTTTGAGAAGATTTAGGGAATTTTGTCGTGTTTTTTCTTGAATTTTGTGGGAAACTGTGCTGATTTTATGGGGCGTTTCTGGAATTTGGTCGAGTTTTCAGAAGATTTAGGGATTTTTGTGAGATTTTTGTGGGATGTTCTGGGAATTGGTGGAGATTTTGTGGGACATTCCTGTGAATTGGTAGGGTTTTGAAATGATTTAGGGAGTTTTGTGGGACTTCTCTGGAATTTTGTGTGTTTTTTCTGGAATTGTGTGGGATTCTGAGGAGACTTGAAGAATTTTGAGGAATTTGTTTTAGATTTTGTGGGAATTTGTGAAGATTCTGTGGGATTTTTCTGGAATTTGGTGGGCCTTTTCCAGGACGTTGTGTGGTTTTGAGGAGACTTGAAGAATTTTGAGGAATTTTTCTTAGATTTTGTGGAAACTTGTGGAGGTTTTGTGTGATTTTTGTGTGATTTTGTGGGATATTGAGGCGATTTATGGATCTTGAGGGATTTTTCATGTATTTTGTGGGATTTTGTGGAGATTTGGTGGGATATTTTTCTAGAATTTGGTCGTGTTTTGAGAAGATTTAGGGAATTATGTGGGCTTTTTCCTGGAATTTTGTTGGATATTGAGGAGATTTTGTGGGTGGTGTGTGGAACTTTGAGGGACTTTTCTGGAATTTGGTGAGATTCTGTAGAGAACTGACGAATTATCAGGGATTTTTCATGTATTCTGTAAGAATTTGTGGAGATTTGGTGGGATATTTTTCTAGAATTTGGTCGTGTTTTGAGAAGATTTAGGGAATTTTGTGGGATTTTTCCTGGAATTTTGTTGGATACTGGGGAGATTTTGTGGGATGTTTGTGGAACTTTGAGGGACTTTTTAGGAATTTTGTGAGATTCTGTAGAGAACTGACGAATTATCAGGGATTTTTCATGTATTCTGTGGGAATTTGTGGAGATTCTGTGGGATTTTTGTGGATTTTGGCCGTGTTTTGAGAAGATTTAGGGAATTTTGTGTGATTTTTCTGGGATTTTGTTGGATATTGAGGCGATTTTGTGGGATGTTTCTGGAATTTTTGGGGCTTTTCAAGAATTTTGTGGTATTTTGAAAAGGTTTAGGGAATTTTGTGGTGTTTTTTCTTGAATTTTGTGGGAAACTGTGCTGATTTTATGGGGCGTTTCTGGAATTTGGTCGAGTTTTCAGAAGATTTAGGGATTTTTGTGAGATTTTTGTGGGATGTTCTGGGAATTGGTAGAGATTTTGTGGGACATTCCTGTGAATTGGTAGGGTTTTGAAATTATTTAGGGAGTTTTGTGGGACTTCTCTGGAATTTTGTGTGTTTTTTCTGGAATTGTGTGGGATTCTGAGGAGACTTGAAGAATTTTGAGGAATTTGATTTAGATTTTTGTGGGAATTTGTGGAGATTCTGTGGGATTTTTTTGGAATTTGGTGGGCCTTTTCACGAACTTTGTGTGGTTTTGCGGAGACTTGAAGAATTTTGAGGAATTTTTCTTAGATTTTGTGGAAACTTGTGGAGGTTTTGTGGGATTTTTGTGTGATTTTGTGGGATATTGAGGCGATTTAGGGATCTTGAGGGATTTTTCATGTATTTTGTGGGAATTTGTGGAGATTTGGTGGGATATTTTTCTAGAATTTGGTCGTGTTTTGAGAAGATTTAGGGAATTTTGTGGGATTTTTCCTGGAATTTTGTTGGATATTAGGGAGATTTTGTGGGATGTTTGTGGAACTTTGAGGGACTTTTCTGGAATTTGGTGAGATTCTGTAGAGAACTGACGAATTATCAGGGATTTTTCATGTATTCTGTGGGAATTTGTGGAGATTCGGTGGGATTTTTGTGGATTTTGGCCGTGTTTTGAGAAGATTTAGAGAATTTTGTGGGATTTTTCTTGAATTTTGTTGGATATTGAGGAGATTCTGTGGGATGTTTGTGGAACTTTGAGGGACTTTTCTGGAATTTGGTGAGATTCTGTAGAGAACTGACGAATTATCAGGGATTTTTCATGTATTCTGTGGGAATTTGTGGAGATTCTGTGGGATTTTTTTGGAATTTGGTAGAGTTTTGAGAAGATTTAGGGAATTTTGTGGGACTTTTCTGGGATTTTGTTGGGTATTGAGGACATTTTGTGGGATGTTTCTGGAATTTGGTGGGGCTTTTCAAGAATTTTGTAGTATTTTGAAAAGATTTAGGGAATTTTGTGGTGTTTTTTCTTGAATTTTGTGGGAAACTGCTGATTTTATGGAGCGTTTCTGGAATTTGGTCGAGTTTTCAGAAGTGTTAGGGATTTTTGTGAGATTTTTGTGGGATGCTTGTGGAACTTTGAGGGACTTTTCTGGAATTTGGTGAGATTCTGTAGAGAACTGACGAATTATCAGGGATTTTTCTTGTATTCTGTGGGAATTTGTGGAGATTTGGTGGGATTTTTCTGGAATTTGGTAGAGTTTTGAGAAGATTTAGGGAATTTTGTGTTGTTTTTTCTTGAATTTTGTGGGAAACTGCTGATTTTATGGGGCGTTTCTGGAATTTGGTCAAGTTTTCAGAAGATTTAGGGATTTTTGTGGGATTTCTGTGGGATGTTCTGGGAATTGGTGGAGATTTTGTGGGACATTCCTGTGAATTGGTAGGGTTTTGAAATGATTTAGGGAGTTTTGTGGGACTTCTCTGGAATTTTGTGGGGTTTTTCTGGAATTGTGTGGGTTTCTGAGGAGACTTGAAGAATTTTGAGGAATTTTTCTTAGATTTTGTGGAAACTTGTGGAGGTTTTGTGTGATTTTTGTGTGATTTTGTGGGATATTGAGGCGATTTAGGGATCTTGAGGGATTTCTCATGTATTTTGTGGGAATTTGTGGAGATTTGGTGGGATATTTTTCTAGAATTTGGTCGTGTTTTGAGAAGATTGAGGGAATTTTGTGGGATTTTTCCTGGAATTTTGTTGGATACTGGGGAGATTTTGTGGGTGTTTTGTGGAACTTTGGGGGACTTTTCTGGAATTTGGTGAGATTCTGTAGAGAACTGACGAATTATCAGGGATTTTTCATGTATTCTGTGGGAATTTGTGGAGATTCTGTGGGATTTTTGTGGATTTTGGCCGTGTTTTGAGACGATTTAGGGAATTTTGTGGGATTTTTCCTTGAATTTTTTTGGATATTGGGGAGATTTTGTGGGATATTTCTCTAATTTGGTGGGGCTTTTCAAGAATTTTGTTGTATTTTGAAGAGATTTAGGGAATTTTGTGGTGTTTTTTCTTGAATTTTGTGGGAAACTGTGCTGATTTTATGGGGCGTTTCTGGAATTTGGTCGAGTTTTCAGAAGATTTAGGGATTTTTATGGGATATTCTGGGAATTGGTGGAGATTTTGTGGGACATTCCTGTGAATTGGTAGGGTTTTGAAATGATTGAGGGAGTTTTGTGGGACTTCTCTGGAATTTTGTGTGTTTTTTATGGAATTGTGTGGGATTCTGAGGAGACTTGAAGAATTTTGAGGAATTTGTTTTAGATTTTTTGGGAATTTGTGGAGATTCTGTGGGATTTTACTGGAATTTGGTGGGCCTTTTCAAGGACTTTGTGTGGTTTTGAGGAGACTTGAAGAATTTTGAGGAATTTTTCTTAGATTTTGTGGAAACTTGTGGAGGTTTTGTGTGATTTTTGTGGAATTTTGTGGGATATTGAGGCGATTTCGGGATCTTGAGGGATTTTTCATGTATTTTGTGGGAATTTGTGGTGATTTGGTGGGATATTTTTCTAGAATTTGGTCGTGTTTTGAGAAGATTTAGGGAATTTTGTGTGATTTTTCTTGAATTTTGTTGGATATTGCGGAGATTTTGTGGGATGTTTGTGGAACTTTGAGGGACTTTTCTGGAATTTGGTGAGATTCTGTAGAGAACTGACGAATTATCAGGGATTTTTCATGTATTCTGTGGGAATTTGTGGAGATTTGGTGGGATTTTTGTGGATTTTGGCCGTGTTTTGAGAAGATTTAGGGAATTTGGTGGGATTTTTCCAGGAATTTTGTTGGATATTGGGAGATTTTTTGGGATGTTTGTGGAACTTTGAGGGACTTTTCCGGAATTTGGTGAGATTCTGTAGAGAACTGACGAATTATCAGGGATTTTTCATGTATTCTGTGGGAATTTGTGGAGATTCGGTGGGATTTTTCTGGAACTTGGTGGACCTTTTCAAGGACTATGTGTGGTTTTGAGGGAACTCAAAACACGGCCAAAATCCACAAAAATCCCACCAAATCTCCACAAATTCCCACAGAATACATGAAAAATCCCTGATAATTGGTCAGTTCTCTACAGAATCTCACCAAATTCCAGAAAAGTCCCTCAAAGTTCCACAAACCACCCACAAAATCTCCTCAATATCCAACAAAATTCCAAGAAAAATCCCACATAATTCCCTAAATCTTCTCAAAACACGACCAAATTCTAGAAAAATATCCCACCAAATCTCCACAAATTCCCACAAAATACATGAAAAATCCCTCAAGATCCCTAAATCGCCTCAATATCCCACAAAATCACACAAAAATCCCACAAAACCTCCACAAGTTTCCACAAAATCTAAGAAAAATTCCTCAAAATTCTTCAAGTCTCCTCAGAAGGTTCTGGATGAGGGTAGAAATAATTAAAAAGCATCTTGAAAGTAACATCATATTTTTGTCAGCCATCTCTTCAGGGACTACTTTAAATCCCAGAATGTTCAAGAGCCATCATCACTGTACAAACAGAAGCTCCAACTGAACGAAACCAGAAGAAGTGGATATGGCAAATTCTCTGGTCCAAGTGGTGATATTAATCTGGTGAGGCTCTGGATTCCCATTTCAGACATACTATCACAGCTTAAATATAGGAAAAAATTGGGATTTTACTTTGCTGTGGTCTCTTTTTGTTTTGCAAAATATGTGATAGTTAATATATGAGTAAAATCTTGTATAAAAACAGGTTTGTTTTTTGGTTTTTTTTCTAACAAATAGCCAAATGCATATTACCTGCCTTGCTGGAAAATAATTGAGGTCTTCCTCTAAGAAATTTTTTCTCAGAGTGCCTTTCTTTGTGATTTGTGTTCTTATCTTAGGAAGATACAGGAGTTGCTCATTTTAATGCTGTCCAGCAGACTATTCCATGCTTTCTCAGCTGTTTGGATCTGCAGTTCAGGATTGGACCAAGAAAAATGGTGATGGGATGAAATTATTTTTATTCTTAAATGAGGACAATTCCATTTTTAAACATACACATGTGCTTCCAATGCTTTCAGTAGTCAAGGATGAAATTTTGAACAGACATGAATTCCTCAGTCTTTGTTTCTTTTTCCCTGAAGGATGGAATTTGGACTTTGCCCACCAGTGCAGTCCTTGCTATGGGCAGATGTTTCTTCTGTTCTTCTTACCAGCAGTAGGAGTGGTTGGACACTGAACCTCAAAGAAGAGGGAGCTAACATCCCTTACCTGGATAAGTCCCACAGGTAAGCACCTTGGAGAAGTTCTTCAACCAAAACCAGTTCCTGTAAGGCTTTCCAGCCCTTGACAGGAAATAAGCTGATTCCTGCAGGCTGCAACATGAAGACTTCCAGACTGAAGTGAGCATCCTGCTATAAGGAAGGATTTGGGAGTAGTGAGTCATCATTTGTATGGGAAATTAATCTGTGATTTTTATTTATTGTTTTTTTTCATTTGAAGTAACATCACATCATCATAGAGAGACATTGTCTGTCATTTCTGGTGTGGATACCTGAATAACTCAGCTAGACAGGTAGCATGATAAGGCAATACAATGCAGATATTGAAAGGAATTTTTTGGATGATTTTTTTGTTAGTTCAAGCTGCAGTCCCTGATTTATTCAGGCTTTGAAGTACCATGCAAGCCTTTCCCACAGAAGAAATTCTGTTTTATGTAAATAATGCACTGTGCAGTAAACTAGAAGAAAGCAGGGAGCATAGAGCATGAAGTTAGTGTTTCATGCAGGTGTTTGAAGGCAATGTGGGATTCCAGAGCTTAGTGTTTGAATTGCAACTTGAATTTCCTTCTTTGCTGTTATTTAGACTGCTCTGAAGTAGTCATGAGAAGCAAAAATGAAAGGCAATGTTGTTTGATGGGGACTGTGGTAGGGCTTTCTTGCCAGATTTGAAATGGCTTGAATTGATTAAAATCTCCAGGTGAGGGGAAGGTTGTATCCATTCCTCTCTCTTATTAAAGCAAATTTTCCAAGAGGGATGTAAAATTGCAGTTGAGGGTTGGGGTGGTTTTTTCTTTTTTCCCTTCTTTCATGTGCAACCTAACAACTCCAATTTCGCAGGCCTATTTAACATTTGATCCCTAAAAGTCAGTCCTTTGCTTTGTATTTTGGGCACTTGTTCATCTTGGGGAATTTGTCATCTTCTCAGGGCATTGAAGGTCAACCAAATGCTGCAGGTTTCATTCTTCCTTTCATATGGTCTATGTCCTGGGGTTTGACTCTTAAGCAGAGCTATTTTTTTATTTTGCAGCCTAGCAGTTGTACGGTGGGGCTGTGTGCAGGTGAATTGACTTGAGAACGATGGGTAAATCAGCTCCTGGGAAGATGTGCACTGCCTGGCCCCGATGCTTCAGCATGCTTGAGGTCAGCTTGGCTGCCTCTGACTGTCTAATAATAATGCAGAATAACAGAATTAAGTATTCATTGTAATTGGTGATCAATAAGATTTGTTTTCAGCTAAGTCTGCGTGCTAGTTTCTAAAGCACTCCAGTCTGTTTCATCAATGACCTTTGTGGTTTTAGCTTAAGCTTTCCAGTTTCTGCTGTTGTTATTTTTTGCCCTGTCGCTGTGAGAGGAAGGGATGATGGCTGGAGGTTTGGCAGTCAGCGAGGGCCTGGCCACCACTGCAGTTCTGTACACTCAGCCTTGGAGATGTGATCAGGAATGTGCTGTTAGTTGCCAGTTTTGTATTGCAAAGACTGAGCATGCTGCCATCACTGTGTTTGATGAGTGAGTTTTCATTGGTTTGGTCCAACTCCAAAGCAGCCTTAATTTGAAGGTGGAATTCTTTGTGGATGAGGCTGTGAAGAATATGGTGTTTATACTCCCATCCTACGGGCAGTACGGTAGAACAACTCCTAACTGATTTGGTAATAAAGACCTAGTTTTTCTTCACTAAACCTGCCCTAGCCAAATTCATCAGCTGGTGATAGCTATCTCTGGAGTGGAAAACCTTTATTGAGTTGATTGACAATTTAATATACTTTGTCAAGCTGTGTTGTTTAGTTTCTGTTGATCCAGAGACACCTGAGGCTCCTTTTGCTTCCTAAGGGATTAAAGTAGCAAGCACTTAGAATGAGATATTGGGAAGATGGGTGCAGGAGACTTTGTAATTTACTATGGAAAAACATAATAATGATGATGAATATTTCAGGTGGAAACGATAGCATTTCACTATATACTATGTGAAATGCTTTTATGTGGTTTTTTTCATTTCTCTTTTATTTTTTAATCCTGGATAAATTAAATGAGGCTTTTGGGGAAAGCATGAGCTGGAATTTCTATTGAGGTTGATAACCTCTGATTCTGCTCTCGTTTGTCTGTCTGCTGGAACTTGTAGCAAACTAGCTATGTCCAAGTTTAATTGTGTAATAATTATTTTTCAAATTGAGCCTTTCTCACTTGGTGCTGATGTATTTGGGGGAGGGAGGGGAATGGAGAGTAAAGAGCTCCTTTCATGAATACAATTGAAATTTCATCTTGCTGATTTGAGCCTTTCCAAGATTCAAGTGAGCATTGGATCAGGTTGGAACTGAGGGGATGACTCATGACTCTGGCATAAAAACTACATTGCATTCCACATATTAGGAGTTTTCTGTTGCCCACAAGAAAGTTCAGGAAAAAAAGACAAAAAGAGAAATGGGTTTCAAATTTCCTGTGCTATTTTCAGTTGACTCCTCTTTCTGGAGATGCCTTAGCAAGTGTAGGACATCTGAAAAACTTGGAACTGCAACTTTCTTGTTGAGGCTCTGATGAACATTGCTTCTGTCATCAAGTTCTTGTGTTCATACTTTGAACTTAGCTGAGTAATGTTGGTATCAGCAGACTCTACTAAAGCCATGCCTTCCTAATTAATAATGCATTCTTAATAAAAAAAAAAAAAATCTATTTCTTCATGTATTTAATTACCTAGTGAGTGTAAGACTGAATGAAGTTAATACCGTGCAGATTTCAAGCAAAACGCTGCTTTTTAATGTGCTTCAGTATAGGCTATGCACAAGTCAATAGACATGATTTTTAAGCTTCAGTTACCTTTCATTACCCTGTGCATATTCAAATTCAGATTGATGAATGCTGAACCAAAAGCAGACATCATAGAGTTAATTGAAGTTCTTTAAATTCAGAGGCAAACTATTTCCATAGCTTTGTTTTGAGGGTGGGTTGCTTTTGATGTCTGGGGTTTTTTTGGCTAAGGCAATGGCAAACATTTATTTATCCTGCTCCCTCCCCATTTTCCACCATCGTTGTTGCCAGTGATGCCTGCAGTGCTCAGTGGTCAATGACCCTCAGCCAGGGTGAGCTGCAGGAGCCTTACAGACGGGCCTGTTCTTTCTCCCAGTGCTAGAACAAGTGCAACAGCACAGTGCCATTTTGCTAAAAGCTAATATTTTTCCCAGCAGCTTCTTCTCCAGGCAGAATGAAATGCTTTCTTCAAGAGCAACCACATCTTTTCTCTGCCTGAAAGGTTGTGTTTGTTTGGGGTTTTTTCTCTTGCCTTAGGTGAGAGATAAAAAAAAAATGAAGAGGAAAGCCCAAGGAAATGCCAAAAGTACCACCTGGTAGTAATTTTGTGTGAGTGTCTCCATTTACACTTCAAACTTGCTCTTGGAGAACTTGGAGCTGCATTTAAAATGTATTTTGGTAGGTGGTCAGCTGCTGACTATCTGCATTTCTTCTTCCATTTCTTTTCTGTGCTTGTTTGGTATTGCTGCTGAATGTCCCCAAAGAGTAAAGTGGTGTGGAAGAGTTGAGGAAGCAGCTTTTGAAATTCTAAAGCTGATGTGTAGGTTTTGTTCCTCTTGGATTTTTAAAAGCAGGTATGTCATCCAAGTTAACTTTCTTCAGCAAGTAACAAGATTGTCGTCCTTCCACTGATGCTCTGTATTTTAACAGAGGTATTTGATGGTGCTGGAAAGGAGCAAGATGCAGAATGAGTTTGAGAGAAGTGATTTAAAGTGGGAGCACAGATGGTTGATTCCTAAAAATCAAAAAACGGATGTTTTGTTTTGTAGGAAAATGAAATCTAATCCTATTTGAGGGTCAACAGGATAAATACAAAGAACTAAATACAGATGTAGATACATATATACATATATGCGTGTATATATATATATATATATATATATATATATGTATAACCCCGCCCCCCGAAATCTATGAAGCAGGACTGATTGGTGCCATAGCCCAGGCAGCCTGTGGATCTAATTGCCTGCCTGTATTCAGCCCTTGCCTGGATGCCAGGGGAGACGTCTCTGGATTTGTCTCCAGACAGCTTTCCAGGGATGATCCTGCTCCTTTCCTGGTGCCCCAGAGTGCTGCAAGCCCCCCGTCCTGGGGCCATGGTGATGCCTGCCGGGGCCTTTAGGGTCCCCCCTAAAGGGCAGACAGGGCTTGACTGCAAGCTTCCTTGGAAGCTGGAGGCAGGTGAATATTGGCCACCTTCTTCTTTCCCGCTGCCCTCCGTGCTCTTGCAAAGCCTGCTGGGGCACTGGGGCTCTCCATTGCAGGCAGTCTGGAGCTGCCATGCAAAGCCATCTCTCAAGGAGTCCCCAGGTCTCAGGTGCAACCTCAAGAAAATGACACAGCAACGTGTAGAAAACGTGAACTTTATTCACTTGACTACTTCTAAAATCTACAATCCAACGTTACTAGAAGACTATGGGGTAAGAATCTTAAGGCTAAGAAACTTCAATGCTTCAACTGTTTAGAACTGAACACTAAGGGAAAGGTCAACTTCTTGGGGGAAACGTGGTGGGGAATCGAACAACAACAGGGGTGTGGCTAACTTGTAAGGTGGGGAACGTCGCAGTGCCTGGGCTGGGCACTGGTCACCCGTTCCCCGTAAGGTTCTGTAGCTGGAGCGCGACGCTGGAGGTCAGAGCTGTGGGGAGGTGCGGAGTCTCTTGTCACTGCCCTCTTTTGCCGCCATCTTGGTGGTTGGTTGAGGGCTGTCGCGAAGGAGCAGCCGCATCAGGTCGCGGTTGTCCATCAGCAGCTGCATCAGCTCCGTGGGACAGCCCTGTCTTCGATGGCGGCGGGGCCCCGCACGGCCCGAAGGGCTCTGGAGATTCCGCTGCAAGGCAAAGCACAGGGATCCCCATGGAAGAGGCAGAGGGGCAGAGCGGGGCCGGCACCTGTGGGGCTGCCTTTGGCCTGGGAGACAGAGACTCGGGCCCAGTTGGGCTGGGCTGGCCCGGGGAAGAGGCTGCAGCAGGCAGAGCTCTGCCGCCTCTGCTTGGTGCTGTCCATGGAGCTCAGCCCCTGGGCCGCATTCCCCAGCCAGGAGCTCAGGCCCCTTCTGCCACAGGGCATTGGCCAAAGGGTGCCCAAGAGGCCCTCAAGGTCTGCCCCATCCCGCCTGCCTGACCCCCCACCCCCCTCCTCACCTCTCGCCAGCGTCTCTGAATTCTTTTTCCGAGCGACCATCCCATGGCCATTCCTATGATGAGCAGGTCGATGAGCAGGAATGTCCTGGCCGCCCACCGGATGCGCTCAGGGTCCGACTCGTCCAGATGACAATCCTCCAGAAGCAGAGGAGAGGCATCCGTGCTGCGCTCAGGTTTGCTCACAGGGTCGAGGGGATGAGCCAAGAGCAGCAGCACGTAAAGCTGCAGCAGCGCGGAGGAGCCGTGAGCAGCCATAGTGCTCTGCCAGCAGCACCGAGGCTCTGGGCGTCTCTCTGCGAGCAGCTGTGCCTGGGCACAGGGGGGGAACAACAGCTGGGGACAGTTGCCAGCCAGCGTGCCGTCCCCAGAGGCTGTGATGTCACAGAAGCACAGAACGCCCTGGCTGCAGAGAGCCCTGAGAGAATGTTGAGTCCAAGCTGGGAGCCATGGCGGCAAGCATGGCCAGCAGAGCGGGGCCCGAGCGCTGCGGCCTGGCTTGCCTTGCACCCGTGCCACAATGATGACTCCAGCAGCCCCTGTCAGGCCATTGCAGTATCTGATGGCCCACGCTGGGCACAAGTTCTTCCCAATGGCCAGCGTAAACCTCCCTTGGCCCAGCTTCCAAGCCTTGTTGGCATCTGCTCTCTCTTGTCCTTGCCCACCTGGCTGGCGCTGCCGTGTTGCTCGCTGGCCTGTCTGTGGGAGAAGAGGCTGTGCCAATGAGTGCTGCTCAACTTGGAGGCCATTCAAAGGAGGATTTGATTGTGCCTGCTGTGGGAAGAAGGAATATGCGTGCACATGGCCACTTCCCATAGGTTTTACCCCAGATTTTCATGAGCAGCTGTCCTAGTGAAAGTCAAGTCTGTTTTAGTGAGTATTTGAGGGCTTCCAGAGCACAGTGCCATCTCAGGGGAATTCTGCTGGTTGAGTTCTACTGAGGCTTTGAGATGAGTTGCAAATCCTGAAAATGTTCTCCTTGCCCAGGTAGTAATTTCACAGTTTAGACTCTGGGGATATTGATTGCTCAGTGTTGAGGACCTCATGTAACTTTCAGCCCCAGAAACTTTCAACCTCCAGTGATTGTCCTTGAGACAAAACCATTTGAAATCTTTTTTTCTGTGGACAGGAATTGCTTCGGTGTTACTTCACATCATCCATTAAAAATTTGATGCCTGGAACAAATCCCGAGTGCTGTGTGATTTCCTTGGTCGTGTTCTTTGGAATGGCTTCCCCCTCATTTTGTGAAGCTGGCCCCAGAAAGGTCATAGATGGGTGAGAAGTTCTGAAAGGCCAAGTGGTGCAGATCTTTGCCTCCTGTTTCGAGGTCTGCGGTGAGCTGTGAGTCCAAGAGCTGATCTGACGTGATGGTGAAAACACAGTTGTCGTGGTTTTAAAGCAGTAACTGAAAAAATACTAGAAAACTTACTTATTTCTTGCTGTGAGATATGGATTAGAGCAAGAGCAAAACAGGCTTAAAACTTAAAAGGAATAAAGAAAGTTTATTCACAAAACTACAAGAATAAGAACACCAGAATAAACTTTCAGAAAACCCTTTTATCCCGCACTACCCAGCATTCCCTTGTTCACATGACAAGATAGAGACAAAAGACTTTGGAACTTTGGTGTTTAAAACAGTCCCAATTCTTGCTAGAGTCTCTTTATCAGTGTTTGTATAGAAACAGAAATCTTCTTCTGCTAATCTATGGAGTTTCTCACAAGAAAAATATTTCTGTTATAGTTTTCTATTTGTTTGATGCCAGCTGCCCGGAAATCTGCCATGAGTTCACTCCTCCCATTTCACATCACTCTGAGGTGTGTATGGGCCATGAGTCCTCTTCATCTGTCTCTGTGAGCTTCGCAGGAAAACAGTTTTCTCATTGCCCTCAAGGCCTCAAATCTTCACTCCACTCTGTTCCAGCGCCTCACTGTATCACAATTACTCTACTTTTTACTCAAAATCCACACTTTGAACACTCCATGCTTCCCAATATACTCTGTCATGAATTAAAGGAGTTTTTTTCAGAACATGGTTGTCCATCTCCATAGCTTTAAGAGAAAAATATTTCAGCTTATAAAGCATCTCCTTATTCTCTCTTCCCTATCTAAAACTTAAGCCTTGTTTTTGTCCTATATTTTTCTAATACTAAAAAAAAAAAAATCTGTGTTTTTCTAAAAGTGAAAAAAAAAAATAAAAAAATAAAGTAAAGAGTAGAAACAGAATAATATTTCTGAGAGGCAGGACATTTTTTAGTTTGTGTTGTCCGATGGAACAACAGCCACTTGAAGAAATTCCATATAGTAGAACATGTCACATTTGTCAATTTTAACCTGAAATTTATTAACAGGAATGTCTGTACTACGAACATGTGTTAAGTATAGGAATATATTGCATGTTTTCCTACTTGTAAGAAGTAAATTTCTGTCTTTACAAGCTAACACCATTAATTTCAGCTCTTAGTTATTCCCATTGCATATTCTTTTAAACAGACTTAATCAGACAAATTTTGTGTTATTTAGCAAGTAATGCTTGGTTATTACTACAAGTTCTTGAAGTCATAACACTTAAAATTGCAGTACATATATATTATTCTTACTATGATGATGTGAGTTGGCTGCTAGTCATTTAACTATATATAAGGTCTTACTATTTCTTAGTGCAATTACTTAAAATAAGTGTCTTGGAAATTGTTTTTATTTTTAGATTTAAAACTGTTCTTACTAAAGTTGATTTGTTAAAGATTGGACAATGTATATTTAATAATTAATGTTCCCCAGTGATATTTATTGTCAGTCAGGATTCACTTTACAGTCAATAAATAACCTAAAAAATCTGAATTTTGTAGCCAGTTTTGTCTAATTCTTAGAGCAATGCTTTGGGAAATTGGAGATATATATATATGAATATAAATATGTATATCTGCTATATACCTTTTTTATGATGGTTTTGTCCTACTACTGCAAATGTTTCTTTTTGTTTGTTTTTTCCTAACATACATAAAATTTTCTTAACCATATTTAAAGCTACCAGCTTGTTATTCTGACAAAACCCTGTGAGAATAAATTATTTTTATTAATACTCTACATGTCAAAACCTTGCAGTCAGTCAAATAACAGAAGGAGTGTTCATTGTCTCTCTCCCCCACTGATGCTGTTCTAGGAGTTGGAGTTAGAAGATTCAGACATCAAGTGAAACAGTGAAAGATGATAAGAAAACACTTGATTCTCACAAGGTATTTCCTACTAAAAGAGATTGTTTTGCAGTTTTGTTTGCTCTTGACACTATTTTGAGTAAATGTGAATTCCTAAGACATGCTCAAGGCAATTAAATATTTATGCTCCCCAAACTCAATTTTTAAGCAACATTTTCTGTTTACAAGAATCAGGTTTGCTTTGGTTTTATCTCTTTTCTTTCAGGTTACAAGACAGATTTTTTTATTATTATTTTCATTGGGGGAAAAAGATATGTATTTATAGTGTTTGTGAAGACTTTGCTCAGCTGAAAAAAGTAATAGGTAACATGAGTATAACATTGTGTTCTTCCGTATTTCTATTTTTAAGTCCTATTACATGTGATATTTTCCATTTTGCCTTCTATTAGGCCTGAAATTGGAAACTATTTAAAACCTAACAAACCCCGGAGTTTATCCCTGTTCTTTGAATAGCAACAGAAGTATGGCTGTCATGGTTTGACACATCAATGAAGAACAGCCTCTGCTCTGCAGCAGGTACTCAAGTGGAACTTTTGCAAGTGGGCTCTCATCAGGAGTGAAACACTGGCTGCTGACTCTGCTGCTTTTGGTCACAGACTGCTGCCTTTATGAACCAGGTTTGTCCTTCTGCCTCTTTTGTGTTTTATATAGACTTGATTACAAATGAGGCACTTGTCCTCTTAACCTGGGAGTTGCAGCAGGTCAGCAGCAGCAGGAGTTACTGGCTGCTTCCCATCAGCTGACTCCTTTTAGCCAACCCTTCCCATTTCCAGCGCCAATCCGATTTTTCCAAGCAATTAGGAAGAAAACTAAACCATAACTTTTACAAAATCACTTTAGGGAAGATGTTGCTTAATTGTTTGCTTCATTCAAATGAACACTTCTAACATTCACTTCTCTGAGTAAGAATGCCTTTTATGAGAAGCTGCTAAAAATAGGAATTTGAGAGCAGGGATGTTAAAAGTAGGGCCAGAGAGGAGCAAATTTGTCGCAGGGCAAGTTCTGTTTGCACTGAGGGAGTACTATCAATTTTGTCTCTGTCCTGTCTTTCACTGGTCCTGAAACAACAGTGCCTGCTTGAACAAACCTGCTCCTCAGGAGTGATTGGATCTGGTGCTCTGGGTGTTAGCAGCTGCAGTGCTGAACCACAGGCAGACATGAGATCTGACTGGATCACCCTTGCTAACATTTTCATGTAGAACCCATAACTCACTTGATCAGCAACACTTGCTTGAATGCTGCCTTTTGCCTTGGCTCTTCCCACTAAATAGTTCTTGAGCTGGGAAGTGGTCCTGATCTAAGAATCTGCAGTAATCTTTAATTCTGCCTTTATAACTCAGGAAACCACAGTAACCTTCATTTTAGAATGTGAACATTTTTTGGACAAACACTGAATTGTAGCTTCATTGACATGAGCTAAAGTAAGCTCTTTCAGTGGTCCTAGAGTGGTAGCTGTAAAAGGCAATCAGAGTGAAGATCCTGAATAATTTTCTTTTCCAGCCAGGTTTTAATGTATTTCCCCTGCAAATCAATTCATGTATCATAGAGCTCAATTACCTGCCCATAAAATGAGAGTTGTTGCTCAGAACTGTGGAATTAGGGTAACAAGAACTGTAATGATACACTAGATAAACACTGTTGCAATACTCTCTCAGCCCTGTTAGGGTATTTTAAATTTGCAGCAGATCTCAGTAAGGATGAGAAAATGCTGAGCTACATAAAAATGATGGAGACTGGAGGAGAAATTAGCCTTGCAGTGTTCTACAGTCCCAACATTTCCAACCACCACACCTGGTAGTGAAAATGCTGGTTTGTATTTGAAAAAAAGGAACTGCAATCAATCAAATGCACTGCCAAGTATAAATTAATTTCTGTAAGTCAAGTCCCTTAGGAACAATTCCTTAATAAAAGATCTGTTTCAAATCTCCTAAGTCTTCTAAAACCAACCCCAACAAAACACAGAAAACATAGTGTCTTTATTTGACCTGTCCTAGACTTCATTTATTTATTTACAGTCTGAAGGATGAGTCAAGTACCTGCAGTGGTGCCTTTAGCAATGCAAAACAAAATATTTTGAATATTCTTATTTAGCGTTCCAGTTTTAATGAGCTTGGAGCATAGTGAAGGAGATCAGATGATTGCAGGTTCTGGATGAGGGTAGAAATAATTAAAAAGCATCTTGAAAGTAACATCATATTTTTGTCAGCCATCTCTTCAGGGACTACTTTAAATCCCAGAATGTTCAAGAGCCATCATCACTGTACAAACAGAAGCTCCAACTGAACGAAACCAGAAGAAGTGGATATGGCAAATTCTCTGGTCCAAGTGGTGATATTAATCTGGTGAGGCTCTGGATTCCCATTTCAGACATACTATCACAGCTTAAATATAGGAAAAAATTGGGATTTTACTTTGCTGTGGTCTCTTTTTGTTTTGCAAAATATGTGATAGTTAATATATGAGTAAAATCTTGTATAAAAACAGGTTTGTTTTTTGGTTTTTTTTCTAACAAATAGCCAAATGCATATTACCTGCCTTGCTGGAAAATAATTGAGGTCTTCCTCTAAGAAATTTTTTCTCAGAGTGCCTTTCTTTGTGATTTGTGTTCTTATCTTAGGAAGATACAGGAGTTGCTCATTTTAATGCTGTCCAGCAGACTATTCCATGCTTTCTCAGCTGTTTGGATCTGCAGTTCAGGATTGGACCAAGAAAAATGGTGATGGGATGAAATTATTTTTATTCTTAAATGAGGACAATTCCATTTTTAAACATACACATGTGCTTCCAATGCTTTCAGTAGTCAAGGATGAAATTTTGAACAGACATGAATTCCTCAGTCTTTGTTTCTTTTTCCCTGAAGGATGGAATTTGGACTTTGCCCACCAGTGCAGTCCTTGCTATGGGCAGATGTTTCTTCTGTTCTTCTTACCAGCAGTAGGAGTGGTTGGACACTGAACCTCAAAGAAGAGGGAGCTAACATCCCTTACCTGGATAAGTCCCACAGGTAAGCACCTTGGAGAAGTTCTTCAACCAAAACCAGTTCCTGTAAGGCTTTCCAGCCCTTGACAGGAAATAAGCTGATTCCTGCAGGCTGCAACATGAAGACTTCCAGACTGAAGTGAGCATCCTGCTATAAGGAAGGATTTGGGAGTAGTGAGTCATCATTTGTATGGGAAATTAATCTGTGATTTTTATTTATTGTTTTTTTTCATTTGAAGTAACATCACATCATCATAGAGAGACATTGTCTGTCATTTCTGGTGTGGATACCTGAATAACTCAGCTAGACAGGTAGCATGATAAGGTAATACAATGCAGATATTGAAAGGAATTTTTTGGATGATTTTTTTGTTAGTTCAAGCTGCAGTCCCTGATTTATTCAGGCTTTGAAGTACCATGCAAGCCTTTCCCACAGAAGAAATTCTGTTTTATGTAAATAATGCACTGTGCAGTAAACTAGAAGAAAGCAGGGAGCATAGAGCATGAAGTTAGTGTTTCATGCAGGTGTTTGAAGGCAATGTGGGATTCCAGAGCTTAGTGTTTGAATTGCAACTTGAATTTCCTTCTTTGCTGTTATTTAGACTGCTCTGAAGTAGTCCTGAGAAGCAAAAATGAAAGGCAATGTTGTTTGATGGGGACTGTGGTAGGGCTTTCTTGCCAGATTTGAAATGGCTTGAATTGATTAAAATCTCCAGGTGAGGGGAAGGTTGTATCCATTCCTCTCTCTTATTAAAGCAAATTTTCCAAGAGGGATGTAAAATTGCAGTTGAGGGTTGGGGTGGTTTTTTCTTTTTTCCCTTCTTTCATGTGCAACCTAACAACTCCAATTTCGCAGGCCTATTTAACATTTGATCCCTAAAAGTCAGTCCTTTGCTTTGTATTTTGGGCACTTGTTCATCTTGGGAAATTTGTCATCTTCTCAGGGCATTGAAGGTCAACCAAATGCTGCAGGTTTCATTCTTCCTTTCATATGGTCTATGTCCTGGGGTTTGACTCTTAAGCAGAGCTATTTTTTTATTTTGCAGCCTAGCAGTTGTACGGTGGGGCTGTGTGCAGGTGAATTCACTTGAGAACGATGGGTAAATCAGCTCCTGGGAAGATGTGCACTGCTTGGCCCCGATGCTTCAGCATGCTTGAGGTCAGCTTGGCTGTCTCTGACTGTCTAATAATAATGCAGAATGATAGAATTAAGTATTCATTGTAATTGGTGATCAATAAGATTTGTTTTCAGCTAAATCTGCGTGCTAGTTTCTAAAGCACTCCAGTCTGTTTCATCAATGACCTTTGTGATTTTAGCTTAAGCTTTCTAGTTTCTGCTGTTGTTATTTTCTGCCCTGTCGCTGTGAGAGGAAGGGATGATGGCTGGAGGTTTGGCAGTCAGCGAGGGCCTGGCCACCACTGCAGTTCTGTACACTCAGCCTTGGAGATGTGATCAGGAATGTGCTGTTAGTTGCCAGTTTTGTATTGCAAAGACTGAGCATGCTGCCATCACTGTGTTTGATGAGTGAGTTTTCATTGGTTTGGTCCAACTCCAAAGCAGCCTTAATTTGAAGGTGGAATTCTTTGTGGATGAGGCTGTGAAGAATATGGTGTTTATACTCCCATCCTACGGGCAGTACGGTAGAACAACTCCTAACTGATTTGGTAATAAAGACCTAGTTTTTCTTCACTAAACCTGCCCTAGCCAAATTCATCAGCTGGTGATAGCTATCTCTGGAGTGGAAAACCTATATTGAGTTGATTGACAATTTGATATACTTTGTCAAGCTGTGTTGTTTAGTTTCTGTTGATCCAGAGACACCTGAGGCTCCTTTTGCTTCCTAAGGGATTAAAGTAGCAAGCACTTAGAATGAGATATTGGGAAGATGGGTGCAGGAGACTTTGTAATTTAGTATGGAAAAACATAATAATGATGATGAATATTTCAGGTGGAAATGATAGTATTTCACTATATACTATGTGAAATGCTTTTATGTGATTTTTTTTTCATTTCTCTTTTATTTTTTAATCCTGGATAAATTAAATGAGGCTTTTGGGGAAAGCATGAGCTGGAATTTCTATTGAGGTTGATAACCTCTGATTCTGCTCTTGTTTGTCTGTCTGCTGGAACTTGTAGCAAACTAGCTATGTCCAAGTTTAATTGTGTAATAATTATCTTTCAAATCGAGCCTTTCTCACTTGGTGCTGATGTATTTGGGGGAGGGAGGGGAATGGAGAGTAAAGAGCTCCTTTCATGAATACAATTTTAATTTCATCTTGCTGATTTGAGCCTTTCCAAGATTCAAGTGAGCATTGGATCAGGTTGGAACTGAGGGGATGACTCATGACTCTGGCATAAAAACTACATTGCATTCCACATATTGGGAGTTTTCTGTTGCCCACAAGAAAGTTCAGGAAAAAAAAGAAAAATATAGAAATGGGTTTCAAATTTCCTGTGCTATTTTCAGTTGACTCCTCTTTCTGGAGGTGCCTTAGCAAGTGTAGGACATCTGAAAAACTTGGAACTGCAACTTTCTTGTTGAGGCTCTGATGAACATTGCTTCTGTCATCAAGTTCTTGTGTTCATACTTTGAACTTAGCTGAGTAATGTTGGTATCAGCAGACTCTGCTAAAGCCATGCCTTCCTAATTAATAATGCATTCTTAATAAAAAAAAAAAAAATCTATTTCTTCATGTATTTAATTACCTAGTGAGTGTAAGACTGAATGAAGTTAATACCGTGCAGATTTCAAGCAAAACGCTGCTTTTTAATGTGCTTCAGTATAGGCTATGCACAAGTCAATAGACATGATTTTTAAGCCTCAGTTACCTTTCATTACCCTGTGCATATTCAAATTCAGATTGATGAATGCTGAACCAAAAGCAGACATCATAGAGTTAATTGAAGTTCTTTAAATTCAGAGGCAAACTATTTTCATAGCTTTGTTTTGAGGGTGGGTTGCTTTTGATGTCTGGGGTTTTTTTGGCTAAGGCAATGGCAAACATTTATTTATCCTGCTCCCTCCCCATTTTCCACCATCGTTGTTGCCAGTGATGCCTGCAGTGCTCAGTGGTCAATGACCCTCAGCCAGGGTGAGCTGCAGGAGCCTTACAGACGGGCCTGTTCTTTCTCCCAGTGCTAGAACAAGTGCAACAGCACAGTGCCATTTTGCTAAAAGCTAATATTTTTCCCAACAGGTTCTTCTCCAGGCAGAATGAAATGCTTTCTTCAAGAGCAACCACATCTTTTCTCTGCCTGAAAGGTTGTGTTTGTTTGGGGTTTTTTCTCTTGCTTTAGACCAAATTCCAGAAACGCCCCATAAAATCAGCACAGTTTCCCACAAAATTCAAGAAAAAACACCACAAAATTCCCTAAATCTTCTCAAAACACGACCAAATTCTAGAAAATTATCCCACCAAATCTCCACAAATTCCTACAAAATACATGAGAAATCCCTCAAGATCCCTAAATCTCCTCAATATCCCACAAAATCACACAAAAATCACACAAAACCTCCACAAGTTTCCACAAAATCTAAGAAAAATTCCTCAAAATTCTTCAAGTCTCCTCAGAATCCCACACAATTCCAGAAAAACCCCACAAAATTCCAGAGAAGTCTCACAAAACTCCCTAAATCATTTCAAAACCCTACCAATTCACAGGAATGTCCCACAAAATCTCCACCAATTCCCAGAACATCCCACAGAAATCCCACAAAAATCCCTAAATCTTTTGAAAACTCGACCAAATTCCAGAAACGCCCCATAAAATCAGCACAGTTTCCCACAAAATTCAAGAAAAAACACCACAAAATTCCCAAAATCTTTTCAAAATACAACAAAATTCCTGAAATGCCCCACCAAATTCCCGAAACATCCCACAAAATGTCCTCAATATCCAACAAAATCCCAGAAAAGTCCCACAAAATTCCCTAAATCTTCTCAAAACTCTACCAAATTCCAGAAAAATCCCACAGAATCTCCACAAATTCGCACAGAATACATGAAAAATCCCTGATAATTTGTCAGTTCTCTACAGAATCTCACCAAATTCCTAAAAAGTCCCTCAAAGTTCCACAAACATCCCACAAAATCTCCCTAATATCCAACAAAATTCCAGGAAAAATCCCACAAAATTTCCTAAATCTTCTCAAAACACGACCAAATTCTAGAAAAATATCCCACCAAATCTCCACAAATTCCCACAAAATACATGAAAAATCCCTCAAGATCCCTAAATCGCCTCAATATCCCACAAAATCACACAAAAATCCCACAAAACCTCCACAAGTTTCCACAAAATCTAAGAAAAATTCCTCAAAATTCTTCAAGTCTCCTCAAAACCACACAAAGTTCGTGAAAAGGCCCACCAAATTCCAGAAAAATCCCACAGAATCTCCACAAATTCCCACAAAAATCTAAATCAAATTCCTCAAAATTCTTCAAGTCTCCTCAGAATCCCACACAATTCCAGAAAAACCCCACCAAATTCCAGAGAAGTCCCACAAAACTCCCTAAATCATTTCAAAACCCTACCAATTCACAGGAATGTCCCACAAAATCTCCACCAATTCCCAGAACATCCCACAGAAATCCCACAAAAATCCCTAAATCTTTTGAAAACTCGACCAAATTCCAGAAACGCCCCATAAAATCAGCACAGTTTCCCACAAAATTCAAGAAAAAACACCACAAAATTCCCAAAATCTTTTCAAAATACCACAAAATTCCTGAAATGCCCCACCAAATTCCCGAAACATCCCACATAATGTCCTCAATATCCAACAAAATCCCAGAAAAGTCCCACAAAATTCCCTAAATCTTCTCAAAACTCTACCAAATTCCAGAAAAATCCCACAGAATCTCCACAAATTCCCACAGAATACATGAAAAATCCCTGATAATTCGTCAGTTCTCTACAGAATCTCACCAAATTCCTAAAAAGTCGTTCAAAGTTCCACAAACATCCCACAAAATCTCCCTAATATCCAACAAAATTCCAGGAAAAATCCCACAAAATTTCCTAAATCTTCTCAAAACACGACCAAATTCTAGAAAAATATCCCACCAAATCTCCACAAATTAACACAAAATACATGAAAAATCCCTGATAATTCGTCAGTTCTCTACAGAATCTCACCAAATTCCAGAAAAGTCCCTCAAAGTTCCACAAACATCCCACAAATTCTCCCTAATATCCAACAAAATTCCAGGAAAAATCCCACAAAATTCCCTAAATCTTCTCAAAACACGACCAAATTCTAGAAAAATATCCCACCAAATCTACACAAATTCCCACAAAATACATGAAAAATCCCTCAAGATCCCTAAATCGCCTCAATATCCCACAAAATCACACAAAAATCCCACAAAACCTCCACAAGTTTCCACAAAATCTAAGAAAAATTCCTCAAAATTCTTCAAGTCTCCTCAGAATCCCACACAATTCCAGAAAAACCCCACAAAATTCCAGAGAAGTCCCACAAAACTCCCTCAATCATTTCAAAACCCTACCAATTCACAGGAATGTTCCACAAAATCTCCACCAATTCCCAGAACATCCCACAGAAATCCCACAAAAATCCCTAAATCTTCTGAAAACTCGACCAAATTCCAGAAACGCCCCATAAAATCAGCACAGTTTCCCACAAAATTCAAGAAAAAACACCACAAAATTCCCTAAATCTTTTCAAAATACCACAAAATTCCTGAAAAGCCCCACCAAATTCCCGAAACATCCCACAAAATGTCCTCAATACCCAACAAAATCCCAGAAAAATCCCACAAAATTCCCTAAATCTTCTCAAAACTCTACCAAATTCCAGAAAAATCCCACAGAATCTCCACAAATTAACACAGAATACATGAAAAATCCCTGATAATTCGTCAGTTCTCTACAGAATCTCACCAAATTCCTAAAAAGTCCCTCAAAGTTCCATAAACATCCCACAAAATCTCCCTAATATCCAACAAAATTCCAGGAAAAATCCCACAAAATTCCCTAAATCTTCTCAAAACACGACCAAATTCTAGAAAAATATCCCACCAAATCTCCACAAATTCCCACAAAATACATGAAAAATCCCTCAAGATCCCTAAATCGCCTCAATATCCCACAAAATCACACAAAAATCCCACAAAACCTCCACAAGTTTCCACAAAATCTAAGAAAAATTCCTCAAAATTCTTCAAGTCTCCTCAAAACCACACAAAGTTCGTGAAAAGGCCCACCAAATTCCAGAAAAATCCCACAGAATCTTCACAAATTCCCACAAAAATCTAAATCAAATTCCTCAAAATTCTTCAAGTCTCCTCAGAATCCCACACAATTCCAGAAAAAACACACAAAATTCCAGAGAAGTCCCACAAAACTCCCTAAATCATTTCAAAACCCTACCAATTCACAGGAATGTCCCACAAAATCTCCACCAATTCCCAGAACATCCCACAGAAATCCCACAAAAATCCCTAAATCTTCTGAAAACTCGACCAAATTCCAGAAACGCCCCATAAAATCAGCAGTTTCCCACAAAATTCAAGAAAAAACACCACAAAATTCCCTAAATCTTTTCAAAATACCACAAAATTCTTGAAAAGCCCCACCAAATTCCAGAAACATCCCACAAAATGTCCCCAATACCCAACAAAATCCCAGAAAAATCCCACAAAATTCCCTAAATTTTCTCAAACCACAACCAAAATTCCAGAAAAATCCCACCGAATCTCCACAAATTCCCACAGAATACATGAAAAATCCCTGATAATTCGTCAGTTCTCTACAGAATCTCACCAAATTCCTAAAAAGTCCCTCAAAGTTCCAAAAACATCCCACAAAATCTCCTCAATATCCAACAAAATTCAAGAAAAATCCCACAATATTCTCTAAATCTTCTCAAAACACGGCCAAAATCCTCAAAAATCCCACCGAATCTCCACAAATTCCCACAGAATACATGAAAAATCCCTGATAATTCGTCAGTTCTCTACAGAATCTCACCAAATTCCAGAAAAGTCCCTCAAAGTTCCACAAACATCCCACAAAATCTCCTCAATATCCAAGAAAATTCCAGGAAAAATCCCACAAAATTCCCTAAATCTTCTCAAAACACGACCAAATTCTAGAAAAATATCCCACCAAATCTCCACAAATTCCCACAAAATACATGAGAAATCCCTCAAGATCCCTAAATCTCCTCAATATCCCACAAAATCACACAAATATCACCCAAAACCTCCACAAGTTTCCACAAAATCTAAGAAAAATTCCTCAAAATTCTTCAAGTCTCCTCAAAACCACACAATTCCAGAAAAAACACACAAAATTCCAGAGAAGTCCCACAAAACTCCCTAAATCATTTCAAAACCCTACCAATTCACAGGAATGTCCCACAAAATCTCCACCAATTCCCAGAACATCCCACAGAAATCCCACAAAAATCCCTAAATCTTCTGAAAACTCGACCAAATTCCAGAAACGCCCCATAAAATCAGCACAGTTTCCCACAAAATTCAAGAAAAAACACCACAAAATTCCCAAAATCTTTTCAAAATACCACAAAATTCTTGAAAAGCCCCACCAAATTCCAAAAACATCCCACAAAATGTCCTCAATATCCAACAAAATACCAGAAAAATCACACAAAATTCCCTAAATCTTCTCAAAACATAACCAAAATTCCAGAAAAATCCCACCAAATCTCCACAAATTCCCACAGAATACGTGAAAAATCCCTGATAATTCGTCAGTTCTCTACAGAATCTCACCAAATTCCAGAAAAGTCCCTCAAAGTTCCACAAACATCCCACAAAATCTCCTCAATATCCAACAAAATTCAAGAAAAATCCCACAAAATTCTCTAAATCTTCTCAAAACATGGCCAAATTCCAGAAAAATCCCACCAAATCTCCACAAATTCCCAGAGAATACATGAAAAATCCCTGATAATTCGTCAGTTCTCTACAGAATCTCACCAAATTCCAGAAAAGTCCCTCAAAGTTCCACAAGCATCCCACAAAATCTCCCTAATATCCAACAAAATTCCAGGAAAAATCTCACACAATTACCTAAATCTTCTGAAAACTTGACCAAATTCCAGAAACGCCCCATAAAATCAGCACAGTTTCCCAAAAAATTCAAGAAAAAACACCAGAAAATTCCCTAAATCTTCTCAAAACACAACCAAATTCTAGAAAATTATCCCACCAAATCTCCACCAATTCCCACAAAATACATGAGAAATCCCTCAAGATCCCTAAATCGCCTCAATATCCCACAAAATCACACAAAAATCCCACAAAACCTCCACAAGTTTCCACAAAATCTAAGAAAAATTCCTCAAAATTCTTCAAGTCTCCTCAGAATCCCACACAATTCCAGAAAAAACACACAAAATTCCAGAGAAGTCCCACAAAACTCCCTAAATCATTTCAAAACCCTACCAATTCACAGGAATGTCCCACAAAATCTCCAATTCCCAGAACATCCCACAGAAATCCCACAAAAATCCCTAAATCTTCAGAAAACTCGACCAAATTCCAGAAATGCCCCATAAAATCAGCACAGTTTCCCACAAAATTCAAGAAAAAACACCACAAAATTCCCTAAATCTTCTCAAAACACGACCAAATTCTAGAAAAATATCCCACCAAATCTCCACAAAATCCCACAAAATACATGAAAAATCCATCAAGATCCCTAAATCGCCTCAATATCCCACAAAATCACACAAAAATTCCACAAAACCTCCACAAGTTTCCACAAAATCTAAGAAAAATTCCTCAAAATTCTTCAAGTCTCCTCAAAACCACACAAAGTTCGTGAAAAGGCCCACCAAATTCCAAAAAAATCCCACAGACTCTCCACAAATTCCCATAAAAATCTAAATCAAATTCCTCAAAATTCTTCAAGTCTCCTCAGAATCCTACACAATTCCAGAAAAAACACACAAAATTCCAGAGAAGTCCCACAAAACTCCCTAAATCATTTCAAAACCCTACCAATTCACAGGAATGTCCCACAAAATCTCCACCAATTCCCAGAACATCCCACAGAAATCCCACAAAAATCCCTAAATCTTCTGAAAACTCGACCAAATTCCAGAAACGCCCCATAAAATCAGCACAGTTTCCCACAAAATTCAAGAAAAAACACCACAAAATTCCCTAAACCTTTTCAAAATACCACAAAATTCTTGAAAAGCCCCACCAAATTCCAGAAACATCCCACAAAATGTCCCCAATATCCAACAAAATCCCAGAAAAATCACACAAAATTCCCTAAATTTTCTCAAAACACAACCAAAATTCCAGAAAAATCCCACCGAATCTCCAGAAATTCCCACAGAATACGTGAAAAATCCCTGATAATTCGTCAGTTCTCTACAGAATCTCACCAAATTCCAGAAAAGTCCCTCAAAGTTCCACAAACATCCCACAAATTCTCCTCAATATCCATCAAAATTCAAGAAAAATCCCACAAAATTCTCTAAATCTTCTCAAAACACGGCCAAAATCCTCAAAAATCCCACCGAATCTCCACCAATTCCCACAGAATACATGAAAAATCCCTGATAATTCGTCAGTTCTCTACAGAATCTCACCAAATTCCTGAAATGTCCCTCAAAGTTCCACAAACATCCCACAAAATGTCCTCAATATCCAACAAAATTCCAGAAAAATCACAAAAAATTCCCTAAATCTTCTCAAAACACGGCCAAAATCCTCAAAAATCCCACCGAATCTCCACAAATTCCCACAGAATACATGAAAAATCCCTGATAATTTCTCAGTTCTCTATAGAATCTCACCAAATTCCAGAAAAGTCCCTCAAAGTTCCACAAACATCCCACAAAATCTCCCCAGTATCCAACAAAATTCCAGAAAAAATCCCACAAAATTCCCTAAATCTTCTCAAAACACGACCAAATTCTAGAAAAATATCCCACCAAATCTCCACAAATTCCCACAAAATACATGAAAAATCCCTGATAATTCGTCAGTTCTCTACAGAATCTCACCAAATTCCAGAAAAGTCCCTCAAAGTTCCACAAACATCCCACAAATTCTCCCTAATATCCAACAAAATTCCAGGAAAAATCCCACAAAATTCCCTAAATCTTCTCAAAACACGACCAAATTCTAGAAAAATATCCCACCAAATCTACACAAATTCCCACAAAATACTTGAAAAATCCCTCAAGATCCCTAAATCGCCTCAATATCCCACAAAATCACACAAAAATCCCACAAAACCTCCACAAGTTTCCACAAAATCTAAGAAAAATTCCTCAAAATTCTTCAAGTCTCCTCAGAATCCCACACAATTCCAGAAAAAACACACAAAATTCCAGAGAAGTCCCACAAAACTCCCTCAATCATTTCAAAACCCTACCAATTCACAGGAATGTCCCACAAAATCTCCACCAATTCCCAGAACATCCCACAAAAATCCCACAAAAATCCCTAAATCTTCTGAAAACTCGACCAAATTCCAGAAACGCCCCATAAAATCAGCACAGTTTCCCACAAAATTCAAGAAAAAACACCACAAAATTCCCTAAATCTTTTCAAAATACCACAAAATTCTTGAAAAGCCCCACCAAATTCCCGAAACATCCCACAAAATGTCCTCAATACCCAACAAAATCCCAGAAAAGTCCCACAAAATTCCCTAAATCTTCTCAAAACTCTACCAAATTCTTGAAAAATCCCACAGAATCTCCACAAATTCCCACAGAATACATGAAAAATCCCTGATAATTCGTCAGTTCTCTACAGAATCTCACCAAATTCCAGAAAAGTCCTTCAAAGTTCCACAAACATCCCACAAATTCTCCCTAATATCCAACAAAATTCCAGGAAAAATCCCACAAAATTCCCTAAATCTTCTCAAAACACGACCAAATTCTAGAAAAATATCCCACCAAATCTCCACAAATTCCCACAAAATACATGAGAAATCCCTCAAGATCCCGAAATCGCCTCAATATCCCACAAAATCACACAAAAATCCCACAAAACCTCCACAAGTTTCCACAAAATCTAAGAAAAATTCCTCAAAATTCTTCAAGTCTCCTCAAAAACACAAAGTTCGTGAAAAGGCCCACCAAATTCCAAAAAAATCCCACAGAATCTTCACAAATTCCCACAAAAATCTAAATCAAATTCCTCAAAATTCTTCAAGTCTCCTTAGAATCCCACACAATTCCATAAAAACCCCACAAAATTCCAGAGAAGTCCCACAAAACTCCCTAAATCATTTCAAAACCCTACCAATTCACAGGAATGTCCCACAAAATCTCCACCAATTCCCAGAACATCCCACAAAAATCCCACAAAAATCCCTAAATCTTCTGAAAACTCGACCAAATTCCAGAAACGCCCCATAAAATCAGCACAGTTTCCCACAAAATTCAAGAAAAAACACCACAAAATTCCCTAAATCTTTTCAAAATACCACAAAATTCCCTAAACCTTTTCAAAATACCACAAAATTCTTGAAAAGCCCCACCAAATTCCAGAAACATCCCACAAAATGTCCCCAATACCCAACAAAATCCCAGAAAAATCCCACAAAATTCCCTAAATTTTCTCAAAACACAACCAAAATTCCAGAAAAATCCCACCGAATCTCCACAAATTCCCACAGAATACATGAAAAATCCCTGATAATTCGTCAGTTCTCTACAGAATCTCACCAAATTCCAGAAAAGTCCCTCAAAGTTCCACAAACATCCCACAAAATCTCCTCAATATCCAACAAAATTCAAGAAAAACCCCACAAAATTCTCTAAATCTTCTCAAAACACGGCCAAATTCAAGAAAAATCACACCAAATCTCCACAAATTCCCAGAGAATACATGAAAAATCCCTGATAATTCGTCAGTTCTCTACAGAATCTCACCAAATTCCAGAAAAGTCCCTCAAAGTTCCACAAACATCCCACAAAATCTCCCTAATATCCAACAAAATTCCAGGAAAAATCCCACAAAATTCCCTAAATCTTCTCAAAACACGACCAAATTCTAGAAAAATATCCCACCAAATCTCCACAAATTCCCACAAAATACATGAAAAATCCCTCAAGATCCCTAAATCGCCTCAATATCCCACAAAATCACACAAAAATCCCACAAAACCTCCACAAGTTTCCACAAAATCTAAGAAAAATTCCTCAAAATTCTTCAAGTCTCCTCAAAACCACACAAAGTTCGTGAAAAGGCCCACCAAATTCCAGAAAAATCCCACAGAATCTTCACAAATTCCCACAAAAATCTAAATCAAATTCCTCAAAATTCTTCAAGTCTCCTCAGAATCCCACACAATTCCAGAAAAACCCCACCAAATTCCAGAGAAGTCCCACAAAACTCCCTAAATCATTTCAAAACCCTACCAATTCACAGGAATGTCCCACAAAATCTCCACCAATTCCCAGAACATCCCACAGAAATCCCACAAAAATCCCTAAATCTTCTGAAAACTCGACCAAATTCCAGAAACGCCCCATAAAATCAGCACAGTTTCCCACAAAATTCAAGAAAAAAAACCACAAAATTCCCTAAACCTTTTCAAAATACCACAAAATTCTTGAAAAGCCCCACCAAATTCCAGAAACATCCCAAAAAATGTCCCCAATACCCAACAAAATCCCAGAAAAATCCCACAAAATTCCCTAAATTTTCTCAAACCACAACCAAAATTCCAGAAAAATCCCACCGAATCTCCACAAATTCCCACAGAATACATGAAAAATCCCTGATAATTCGTCAGTTCTCTACAGAATCTCACCAAATTCCAGAAAAGTCCCTCAAAGTTCCATAAACATCCCACAAATTCTCCCTAATATCCAACAAAATTCCAGGAAAAATCCCACAAAATTCCCTAAATCTTCTCAAAACACGACCAAATTCTAGAAAAATATCCCACCAAATCTACACAAATTCCCACAAAATACATGAGAAATCCCTCAAGATCCCTAAATCGCCTCAATATCCCACAAAATCACACAAAAATCACACAAAACCTCCACAAGTTTCCACAAAATCTACGAAAAATTCCTCAAAATTCTTCAAGTCTCCTCAGAATCCCACACAATTCCAGAAAAAACACACAAAATTCCAGAGAAGTCCCACAAAACTCCCTCAATCATTTCAAAACCCTACCAATTCACAGGAATGTCCCACAAAATCTCCAATTCCCAGAACATCCCACAGAAATCCCACAAAAATCCCTAAATCTTCTGAAAACTCGACCAAATTTCTGAAACGCCCCATAAAATCAGCACAGTTTCCCACAAAATTCAAGAAAAAACACCACAAAATTCCCTAAATCTTCTCAAAACACGACCAAATTCTAGAAAAATATCCCACCAAATCTCCACAAAATCCCACAAAATACATGAAAAATCCATCAAGATCCCTAAATCGCCTCAATATCCCACAAAATCACACAAAAATTCCACAAAACCTCCACAAGTTTCCACAAAATCTAAGAAAAATTCCTCAAAATTCTTCAAGTCTCCTCAAAACCACACAAAGTTCGTGAAAAGGCCCACCAAATTCCAAAAAAATCCCACAGACTCTCCACAAATTCCCATAAAAATCTAAATCAAATTCCTCAAAATTCTTCAAGTCTCCTCAGAATCCCACAAAATTCCAGAAAAAACACACAAAATTCCAGAGAAGTCCCACAAAACTCCCTAAATCATTTCAAAACCCTACCAATTCACAGGAATGTCCCACAAAATCTCCACCAATTCCCAGAACATCCCACAGAAATCTCAAAAAAATCCCTAAATCTTCTGAAAACTCGACCAAATTCCAGAAACGCCCCATAAAATCAGCACAGTTTCCCACAAAATTCCAGAAAAAACAGCACAAAATTCCCAAAATGTTTTCAAAATACCACAAAATTCTTGAAAACGGCCACCAAATTCCAGAAACATCCCACAAAATGTCCTCAATACCCAACAAAATCCCAGAAAAATCACACAAAATTCCCTAAATTTTCTCAAAACACAACCAAAATTCCAGAAAAATCCCACCGAATCTCCAGAAATTCCCACAGAATACGTGAAAAATCCCTGATAATTCGTCAGTTCTCTACAGAATCTCACCAAATTCCAGAAAAGTCCCTCAAAGTTCCACAAACATCCCACAAATTCTCCTCAATATCCATCAAAATTCAAGAAAAATCCCACAAAATTCTCTAAATCTTCTCAAAACACGGCCAAAATCCTCAAAAATCCCACCGAATCTCCACCAATTCCCACAGAATACATGAAAAATCCCTGATAATTCGTCAGTTCTCTACAGAATCTCACCAAATTCCTGAAATGTCCCTCAAAGTTCCACAAACATCCCACAAAATATCCTCAATATCCAACAAAATTCCAGAAAAATCACAAAAAATTCCCTAAATCTTCTCAAAACACGGCCAAAATCCTCAAAAATCCCACCGAATCTCCACAAATTCCCACAGAATACATGAAAAATCCCTGATAATTTCTCAGTTCTCTATAGAATCTCACCAAATTCCAGAAAAGTCCCTCAAAGTTCCACAAACATCCCACAAAATCTCCCCAGTATCCAACAAAATTCCAGAAAAAATCCCACAAAATTCCCTAAATCTTCTCAAAACACGACCAAATTCTAGAAAAATATCCCACCAAATCTCCACAAATTCCCACAAAATACATGAAAAATCCCTGATAATTCGTCAGTTCTCTACAGAATCTCACCAAATTCCAGAAAAGTCCCTCAAAGTTCCACAAACATCCCACAAATTCTCCCTAATATCCAACAAAATTCCAGGAAAAATCCCACAAAATTCCCTAAATCTTCTCAAAACACGACCAAATTCTAGAAAAATATCCCACCAAATCTACACAAATTCCCACAAAATACTTGAAAAATCCCTCAAGATCCCTAAATCGCCTCAATATCCCACAAAATCACACAAAAATCCCACAAAACCTCCACAAGTTTCCACAAAATCTAAGAAAAATTCCTCAAAATTCTTCAAGTCTCCTCAGAATCCCACACAATTCCAGAAAAAACACACAAAATTCCAGAGAAGTCCCACAAAACTCCCTCAATCATTTCAAAACCCTACCAATTCACAGGAATGTCCCACAAAATCTCCACCAATTCCCAGAACATCCCACAGAAATCCCACAAAAATTTCTAAATCTTCTGAAAACTCGACCAAATTCCAGAAACGCCCCATAAAATCAGCACAGTTTCCCACAAAATTCAAGAAAAAACACCACAAAATTCCCTAAATCTTTTCAAAATACTACAAAATTCTTGAAAAGCCCCACCAAATTCCCGAAACATCCCACAAAATGTCCTCAATACCCAACAAAATCCCAGAAAAGTCCCACAAAATTCCCTAAATCTTCTCAAAACTCTACCAAATTCTTGAAAAATCCCACAGAATCTCCACAAATTCCCACAGAATACATGAAAAATCCCTGATAATTCGTCAGTTCTCTACAGAATCTCACCAAATTCCAGAAAAGTCCCTCAAAGTTCCACAAACATCCCACAAATTCTCCCTAATATCCAACAAAATTCCAGGAAAAATCCCACAAAATTCCCTAAATCTTCTCAAAACACGACCAAATTCTAGAAAAATATCCCACCAAATCTCCACAAATTCCCACAAAACACATGAGAAATCCCTCAAGATCCCGAAATCGCCTCAATATCCCACAAAATCACACAAAAATCCCACAAAACCTCCACAAGTTTCCACAAAATCTAAGAAAAATTCCTCAAAATTCTTCAAGTCTCCTCAAAAACACAAAGTTCGTGAAAAGGCCCACCAAATTCCAGAAAAATCCCACAGAATCTTCACAAATTCCCACAAAAATCTAAATCAAATTCCTCAAAATTCTTCAAGTCTCCTTAGAATCCCACAAATTCCATAAAAACCCCACAAAATTCCAGAGAAGTCCCACAAAACTCCCTAAATCATTTCAAAACCCTACCAATTCACAGGAATGTCCCACAAAATCTCCACCAATTCCCAGAACATCCCACAAAAATCCCACAAAAATCCCTAAATCTTCTGAAAACTCGACCAAATTCCAGAAACGCCCCATAAAATCAGCACAGTTTCCCACAAAATTCAAGAAAAAACACCACAAAATTCCCTAAACCTTTTCAAAATACCACAAAATTCTTGAAAAGCCCCACCAAATTCCAGAAACATCCCACAAAATGTCCCCAATACCCAACAAAACCCCAGAAAAATCCCACAAAATTCCCTAAATTTTCTCAAAACACAACCAAAATTCCAGAAAAATCCCACCGAATCTCCACAAATTCCCACAGAATACATGAAAAATCCCTGATAATTCGTCAGTTCTCTACAGAATCTCACCAAATTCCAGAAAAGTCCCTCAAAGTTCCACAAACATCCCACAAAATCTCCTCAATATCCAACAAAATTCAAGAAAAACCCCACAAAATTCTCTAAATCTTCTCAAAACACGGCCAAATTCAAGAAAAATCCCACCAAATCTCCACAAATTCCCAGAGAATACATGAAAAATCCCTGATAATTCGTCAGTTCTCTACAGAATCTCACCAAATTCCAGAAAAGTCCCTCAAAGTTCCACAAACATCCCACAAATTCTCCCTAATATCCAACAAAATTCCAGGAAAAATCCCACAAAATTCCCTAAATCTTCTCAAAACACGACCAAATTCTAGAAAAATATCCCACCAAATCTCCACAAATTCCCACAAAATACATGAGAAATCCCTCAAGATCCCTAAATCGCCTCAATATCCCACAAAATCACACAAAAATCCCACAAAACCTCCACAAGTTTCCACAAAATCTAAGAAAAATTCCTCAAAATTCTTCAAGTCTCCTCAGAATCCCACACAATTCCAGAAAAAACACACAAAATTCCAGAGAAGTCCCACAAAACTCCCTCAATCATTTCAAAACCCTACCAATTCACAGGAATGTCCCACAAAATCTCCAATTCCCAGAACATCCCACAGAAATCCCACAAAAATCCCTAAATCTTCTGAAAACTCGACCAAATTTCTGAAACGCCCCATAAAATCAGCACAGTTTCCCACAAAATTCAAGAAAAAACACCACAAAATTCCCTAAATCTTCTCAAAACACGACCAAATTCTAGAAAAATATCCCACCAAATCTCCACAAAATCCCACAAAATACATGAGAAATCCATCAAGATCCCTAAATCGCCTCAATATCCCACAAAATCACACAAAAATCACACAAAACCTCCACAAGTTTCCACAAAATCTAAGAAAAATTCCTCAAAATTCTTCAAGTCTCCTCAAAACCACACAAAGTTTGTGAAAAGGCCCACCAAATTCCAAAAAAATCCCACAGACTCTCCACAAATTCCCATAAAAATCTAAATCAAATTCCTCAAAATTCTTCAAGTCTCCTCAGAATCCCACACAATTCCAGAAAAAACACACAAAATTCCAGAGAAGTCCCACAAAACTCCCTAAATCATTTCAAAACCCTACCAATTCACAGGAATGTCCCACAAAATCTCCACCAATTCCCAGAACATCCCACAGAAATCTCAAAAAAATCCCTAAATCTTCTGAAAACTCGACCAAATTCCAGAAACGCCCCATAAAATCAGCACAGTTTCCCACAAAATTCCAGAAAAAACAGCACAAAATTCCCAAAATGTTTTCAAAATACCACAAAATTCTTGAAAAGCGCCACCAAATTCCAGAAACATCCCACAAAATGTCCTCAATACCCAACAAAATCCCAGAAAAATCACACAAAATTCCCTAAATTTTCTCAAAACACAACCAAAATTCCAAAAAAATCCCACCGAATCTCCAGAAATTCCCACAGAATACATGAAAAATCCCTGATAATTCGTCAGTTCTCTACAGAATCTCACCAAATTCCAGAAAAGTCCCCCAAAGTTCCACAAGCATCCCACAAAATCTCCCTAATATCCAACAAAATTCCAGGAAAAATCTCACACAATTCCCTAAATCTTCTGAAAACTTGACCAAATTCCAGAAGCGCACCATAAAATCAGCATAGTTTCCCACAAAACTCAAGAAAAATCAACACAAAATTCCCTAAATCTTCTCAAAACTCTACCAAATTCCAGAAAAATCCCACCAAATCTCCAGAAATTCCCACAGAATGCATGAAAAATCCCTGAAAATTCATCAGTTCTCTACAGAATCTCACCAAATTCCAGAAAAGTCCCTCAAAGTTCCACAAACATCCCACAAAAATCTCACAAAAATCCCTAAATCTTCTGAAAACTCGACCAAATTCCAGAAACGCCCCATAAAATCAGCACAGTTTCCCACAAAATTCAAGAAAAAACACCACAAAATTCCCTAAATCTTTTCAAAATACCACAAAATTCTTGAAAAGCCCCACCAAATTCCAGAAACATCCCACAAAATGTCCTCAATACCCAACAAAATCCCAGAAAAATCCCACAAAATTCCCTAAATTTTCTCAAAACACAACCAAAATTCCAGAAAAATCCCACCGAATCTCCACAAATTCCCACAGAATACATGAAAAATCCCTGATAATTCGTCAGTTCTCTACAGAATCTCACCAAATTCCAGAAAAGTCCCTCAAAGTTCCACAAACATCCCACAAAATCTCCTCAATATCCAACAAAATCCCAGAAAAATCACACAAAATTCCCTAAATCTTCTCAAAACACGGCCAAAATCCACAAAAATCCCACAGAATCGCCACAAATTCCCACAGAATACATGAAAAATCCCTGATAATTCGTCAGTTCTCTACAGAATCTCACCAAATTCCAGAAAAGTCCCTCAAAGTTCCACAAACATCCCACAAAATCTCCTCAATATCCAAGAAAATTCCAGGAAAAATCCCACAAAATTCCCTAAATCTTCTCAAAACACGACCAAATTCTAGAAAAATATCCCACCAAATCTCCACAAATTCCCACAAAATACATGAGAAATCCCTCAAGATCCCTAAATCTCCTCAATATCCCACAAAATCACACAAATATCACCCAAAACCTCCACAAGTTTCCACAAAATCTAAGAAAAATTCCTCAAAATTCTTCAAGTCTCCTCAGAATCCCACACAATTCCAGAAAAAACACACAAAATTCCAGAGAAGTCCCACAAAACTCCCTAAATCATTTCAAAACCCTACCAATTCACAGGAATGTCCCACAAAATCTCCACCAATTCCCAGAACATCCCACAGAAATCCCACAAAAATCCCTAAATCTTCTGAAAACTCGACCAAATTCCAGAAACGCCCCATAAAATCAGCACAGTTTCCCACAAAATTCAAGAAAAAACACCACAAAATTCCCAAAATCTTTTCAAAATACCACAAAATTCTTGAAAAGCCCCACCAAATTCCAAAAACATCCCACAAAATGTCCTCAATATCCAACAAAATCCCAGAAAAATCACACAAAATTCCCTAAATCTTCTCAAAACATAACCAAAATTCCAGAAAAATCCCACCAAATCTCCAGAAATTCCCACAGAATACGTGAAAAATCCCTGATAATTCGTCAGTTCTCTACAGAATCTCACCAAATTCCAGAAAAGTCCCTCAAAGTTCCACAAACATCCCACAAAATCTCCTCAATATCCAACAAAATTCAAGAAAAATCCCACAAAATTCTCTAAATCTTCTCAAAACACGGCCAAAATGCACAAAAATCCCACCAAATCTCCACAAATTCCCAGAGAATACATGAAAAATCCCTGATAATTCGTCAGTTCTCTACAGAATCTCACCAAATTCCAGAAAAGTCCCTCAAAGTTCCACAAGCATCCCACAAAATCTCCCTAATATCCAACAAAATTCCAGGAAAAATCTCACACAATTACCTAAATCTTCTGAAAACTTGACCAAATTCCAGAAACGCCCCATAAAATCAGCACAGTTTCCCAAAAAATTCAAGAAAAAACACCAGAAAATTCCCTAAATCTTCTCAAAACACAACCAAATTCTAGAAAATTATCCCACCAAATCTCCACCAATTCCCACAAAATACATGAGAAATCCCTCAAGATCCCTAAATCGCCTCAATATCCCACAAAATCACACAAAAATCACACAAAACCTCCACAAGTTTCCACAAAATCTAAGAAAAACAAATTCCTCAAAATTCTTCAAGTCTCCTCAGAATCCCACACAATTCCAGAAAAACCCCACAAAATTCCAGAGAAGTCCCACAAAACTCCCTAAATCATTTCAAAACCCTACCAATTCACAGGAATGTCCCACAAAATCTCCACCAATTCCCAGAACATCCCACAAAAATCCCACAAAAATCCCTAAATCTTCAGAAAACTCGACCAAATTCCAGAAACGCCCCATAAAATCAGCACAGTTTCCCACAAAATTCAAGAAAAAACACCACAAAATTCCCAAAATCTTTTCAAAATACCACAAAATCCTTGAAAAGCTCCACCAAATTCCAGAAACAACCCACAAAATGTCCTCAATACCCAACAAAATCCCAGAAAAATCACACAAAATTCCCTAAATCTTCTCAAAACACGGCCAAAATCCACAAAAATCCCACAGAATCTCCGCAAATTCCCACAGAATACGTGAAAAATCCCTGATAATTCGTCAGTTCTCTACAGAATCTCACCAAATTCCAGAAAAGTCCCTCAAAGTTCCACAAACATCCCACAAAATCTCCTCAATATCCAACAAAATTCAAGAAAAATCCCACAAAATTCTCTAAATCTTCTCAAAACACGGCCAAAATGCACAAAAATCCCACCAAATCTCCACAAATTCCCAGAGAATACATGAAAAATCCCTGATAATTCGTCAGTTCTCTACAGAATCTCACCAAATTCCAGAAAAGTCCCTCAAAGTTCCACAAGCATCCCACAAAATCTCCCTAATATCCAACAAAATTCCAGGAAAAATCTCACACAATTACCTAAATCTTCTGAAAACTTGACCAAATTCCAGAAACGCCCCATAAAATCAGCACAGTTTCCCACAAAATTCAAGAAAAAACACCAGAAAATTCCCTAAATCTTCTCAAAACACAACCAAATTCTAGAAAATTATCCCACCAAATCTCCACCAATTCCCACAAAATACATGAGAAATCCCTCAAGATCCCTAAATCGCCTCAATATCCCACAAAATCACACAAAAATCACACAAAACCTCCACAAGTTTCCACAAAATCTAAGAAAAACAAATTCCTCAAAATTCTTCAAGTCTCCTCAGAATCCCACACAATTCCAGAAAAAACACACAAAATTCCAGAGAAGTCCCACAAAACTCCCTAAATCATTTCAAAACCCTACCAATTCACAGGAATGTCCCACAAAATCTCCACTAATTCCCAGAACATCCCACAAAAATCCCACAAAAATCCCTAAATCTTCAGAAAACTCGACCAAATTCCAGAAACGCCCCATAAAATCAGCACAGTTTCCCACAAAATTCAAGAAAAAACACCACAAAATTCCCAAAATCTTTTCAAAATACCACAAAATCCTTGAAAAGCTCCACCAAATTCCAGAAACATCCCACAAAATGTCCTCAATATCCAACAAAATCCCAGAAAAATCACACAAAATTCCCTAAATCTTCTCAAAACACGGCCAAAATCCACAAAAATCCCACAGAATCTCCGCAAATTCCCACAGAATACGTGAAAAATCCCTGATAATTCGTCAGTTCTCTACAGAATCTCACCAAATTCCAGAAAAGTCCCTCAAAGTTCCACAAACATCCCACAAAATCTCCCCAGTATCCAACAAAACTCCAGGAAAAATCCCACAAAATTCCCTAAATCTTCTCAAAACTCTACCAAATTCCAGAAAAATCCCACCAAATCTCCACAAATTCCCACAGAATACATGAAAAATCCCTGATAATTCGTCAGTTCTCTACAGAATCTCAACAAATTCCTAAAAAGTCCCTCAAAGTTCCACAAAACATCCACAAAACCTCTCTAATATCCAACAAAATTCCAGGAAAAATCCCACAAAATTCCCTAAATCTTCTCAAAACACGACCAAATTCTAGAAAAATATCCCACCAAATCTCCACAAATTCCCACAAAATACATGAAAAATCCCTCAAGATCCCTAAATCGCCTCAATATCCCACAAAATCACACAAAAATCACACAAAACCTCCACAAGTTTCCACAAAATCTAAGAAAAATTCCTCAAAATTCTTCAAGTCTCCTCAAAACCACACAAAGTTCGTGAAAAGGCCCACCAAATTCCAGAAAAATCCCACAGAATCTCCACAAATTCCCACAAAAATCTAAATCAAATTCCTCAAAATTCTTCAAGTCTCCTCAGAACCCCACACAATTCCAGAAAAAACCCCACCAAATTCCAGAGAAGTCCCACAAAACTCCCTAAATCATTTCAAAACCCTAACAATTCACAGGAATGTCCCACAAAATCTCCACCAATTCCCAGAACATCCCACAGAAATCCCACAAAAATCCCTAAATCTTCTGAAAACTCGACCAAATTCCAGAAACGCCCCATAAAATCAGCACAGTTTCCCACAAAATTCAAGAAAAAACACCACAAAATTCCCAAAATCTTTTCAAAATACCACAAAATTCTTGAAAAGCCCCACCAAATTCCAGAAACATCCCACAAAATGTCCTCAATATCCAACAAAATCCCAGAAAAATCACACAAAATTCCCTAAATCTTCTCAAAACATAACCAAAATTCCAGAAAAATCCCACCAAATCTCCACAAATTCCCACAGAATACGTGAAAAATCCCTGATAATTCGTCAGTTCTCTACAGAATCTCACCAAATTCCAGAAAAGTCCCTCAAAGTTCCACAAACATCCCACAAAATCTCCTCAATATCCAACAAAATTCAAGAAAAATCCCACAAAATTCTCTAAATCTTCTCAAAACAAGGCCAAAATGCACAAAAATCCCACCAAATCTCCACAAATTCCCACAGAATACATGAAAAATCCCTGATAATTCGTCAGTTCTCTACAGAATCTCACCAAATTCCAGAAAAGTAACTCAAAGTTCCACAAGCATCCCACAAAATCTCCCTAATATCCAACAAAATTCCAGGAAAAATCTCACACAATTACCTAAATCTTCTGAAAACTTGACCAAATTCCAGAAATGCCCAATAAAATCAGCACAGTTTCCCACAAAATTCAAGAAAAAACACCACAAAATTCCCTAAATCTTCTCAAAATACGACCAAATTCTAGAAAATTATCCCACCAAATCTCCACCAATTCCCACAAAATACATGAGAAATCCCTCAAGATCCCTAAATCGCCTCAATATCCCACAAAATCACACAAAAATCACACAAAACCTCCACAAGTTTCCACAAAATCTAAGAAAAATTCCTCAAAATTCTTCAAGTCTCCTCAAAACCACACAAAGTTCGTGAAAAGGCCCACCAAATTCCAGAAAAATCCCACAGATTCTCCACAAATTCCCACAAAAATCTAAATCAAATTCCTCAAAATTCTTCAAGTCTCCTCAGAATCCCACACAATTCCAGAAAAACCCCACCAAATTCCAGAGAAGTCCCACAAAACTCCCTAAATCATTTCAAAACCCTACCAATTCACAGGAATGTCCCACAAAATCTCTACCAATTCCCAGAACATCCCACAAAAATCTCACAAAAATCCCTAAATCTTCTGAAAACTCGACCAAATTCCAGAAACGCCCCATAAAATCAGCACAGTTTCCCACAAAATTCAAGAAAAAACACCACAAAATTCCCTAAACCTTTTCAAAATACCACAAAATTCTTGAAAAGCCCCAACAAATTCCAGAAACATCCCACAAAATTTCCTCAATACCCAACAAAATCCCAGAAAAATCACACAAAATTCCCTAAATCTTCTCAAAACACGGCCAAAATCCACAAAAATCCCACCGAATCTCCACAAATTCCCACAGAATACATGAAAAATCCCTGATAATTCGTCAGTTCTCTACAGAATCTCACCAAATTCCAGAAAAGTCCCTCAAACTTCCACAAACATCCCACAAAATCTCCTCAATATCCAACAAAATTCAAGAAAAATCCCACAAAATTCTCTAAATCTTCTCAAAACACGACCAAATTCTAGAAAAATATCCCACCAAATCTCCACAAATTCCCAGAGAATACATGAAAAATCCCTGATAATTCGTCAGTTCTCTACAGAATCTCACCAAATTCCAGAAAAGTCCCTCAAAGTTCCACAAGCATCCCACAAAATCTCCCTAATATCCAAGAAAATTCCAGGAAAAATCTCACAAAATTCCCTAAATCTTCTGAAAACTTGACGAAATTCCAGAAATGCCCAATAAAATCAGCACAGTTTCCCACAAAATTCAAGAAAAAACCCCACAAAATTCCCTAAATCTTCTCAAAACACGGCCAAAATCCTCAAAAATCCCACCGAATCTCCACAAATTCCCACAGAATACATGAAAAATCCCTGATAATTCGTCAGTTCTCTACAGAATCTCACCAAATTCCAGAAAAGTCCCTCAAAGTTCCACAAACATCCCACAAAATCTTCTCAATATCCAACAAAATCCCAGAAAAATCACACAAAATTCCCTAAATTTTCTCAAAACACGGCCAAAATCCTCAAAAATCCCACCGAATCTCCACAAATTCCCACAGAATACATGAAAAATCCCTGATAATTTGTCAGTTCTCTACAGAATCTCACCAAATTCCAGAAAAGTCCCTCAAAGTTCCACAAAACACCCACAAAATCTCCCCAGTATCCAACAAAATTCCAGGAAAAATCCCACAAAATTCCCTAAATCTTCTCAAAACACGACCAAATTCTAGAAAAATATCCCACCAAATCTCCACAAATTCCCACAAAATACATGAAAAATCCCTCAAGATCCCGAAATCGCCTCAATATCCCACAAAATCACACAAAAATCCCACAAAACCTCCACAAGTTTCCACAAAATCTAAGAAAAATTCCTCAAAATTCTTCAAGTCTCCTCAAAACCACACAAAGTTCGTGAAAAGGCCCACCAAATTCCAGAAAAAACCCACAGAATCTCCACAAATTCCCACAAAAATCTAAATCAAATTCCTCAAAATTCTTCAAGTCTCCTCAGAATCCCACACAATTCCATAAAAAACACACAAAATTCCAGAGAAGTCCCACAAAACTCCCTAAATCATTTCAAAACCCTACCAATTCACAGGAATGTCCCACAAAATCTCCACCAATTCCCAGAACATCCCACAGAAATCCCACAAAAATCCCTAAATCTTCTGAAAACTCGACCAAATTCCAGAAACGCCCCATAAAATCAGCACAGTTTCCCACAAAATTCAAGAAAAAACACCACAAAATTCCCTAAATCTTCTCAAAATACCACAAAATTCTTGAAAAGCCCCACCAAATTCCACAAACATCCCACAAAATCTCCTCAATATCCAACAAAATTCAAGAAAAATCCCACAAAATTCTCTAAATCTTCTCAAAACACGGCCAAAATCCACAACAATCCCACCGAATCTCCACAAATTCCCACAGAATACATGAAAAATCCCTGATAATTCGTCAGTTCTCTACAGAATCTCACCAAATTCCAGAAAAGTCCCTCAAAGTTCCACAAACATCCCACAAAATCTCCCCAGTATCCAACAAAATTCCAGGAAAAATCCCACAAAATTCCCTAAATCTTCTCAAAACACGACCAAATTCTAGAAAAATATCCCACCAAATCGCCACAAATTCCCACAAAATACATGAGAAATCCCTCAAGATCCCTAAATCGCCTCAATATCCCACAAAATCACACAAAAATCACACAAAACCTCCACAAGTTTCCACAAAATCTAAGAAAAATTCCTCAAAATTCTTCAAGTCTCCTCAGAATCCCACACAATTCCAGAAAAAACACACAAAATTCCAGAGAAGTCCCACAAAACTCCCTAAATCATTTCAAAACCCTACCAATTCACAGGAATGTCCCACAAAATCTCCACCAATTCCCAGAACATCCCACAGAAATCCCACAAAAATCCCTAAATCTTCTGAAAACTCGACCAAATTTTAGAAACGCCCCATAAAATCAGCACAGTTTCCCACAAAATTCAAGAAAAAACACCACAAAATTCCCTAAATCTTTTCAAAATACCACAAAATTCTTGAAAAGCCCCACCAAATTCCCGAAACATCCCACAAAATGTCCTCAATATCCAACAAAATCCCAGAAAAATCACACAAAATTCCCTAAATTTTCTCAAAACATAACCAAAATTCCAGAAAAATCCCACAGAATCTCCACAAATTCCCACAGAATACATGAAAAATCCCTGATAATTGGTCAGTTCTCTACAGAATCTCACCAAATTCCAGAAAAGTCCCTCAAAGTTCCACAAACATCCCACAAAATCTCCTCAATATCCAACAAAATTCAAGAAAAATCCCACAAAATTCTCTAAATCTTCTCAAAACACGACCAAATTCTAGAAAAATATCCCACCAAATCTCCACAAATTCCCACAAAATACATGAAAAATCCCTCAAGATCCCGAAATCGCCTCAATATCCCACAAAATCACACAAAAATCCCACAAAACCTCCACAAGTTTCCACAAAATCTAAGAAAAATTCCTCAAAATTCTTCAAGTCTCCTCAAAACCACACAAAGTCCTTGAAAAGGCCCACCAAATTCCAGTAAAATCCCACAGATTCTCCACAAATTCCCACAAAATCTAAAACAAATTCCTCAAAATTCTTCAAGTCTCCTCAGAATCCCACACAATTCCATAAAAAACACACAAAATTCCAGAGAAGTCCCACAAAACTCCCTAAATCATTTCAAAACCCTACCAATTCACAGGAATGTCCCACAAAATCTCTACCAATTCCCAGAACATCCCACAAAAATCCCACAAAAATCCCTAAATCTTCTGATAAATCGACCAAATTCCAGAAACGCCCCATAAAATCAGCACAGTTTCCCACAAAATTCAAGAAAAAACACCACAAAATTCCCTAAATCTTCTCAAAATACCACAAAATTCTTGAAAAGCCCCACCAAATTCCAGAAACATCCCACAAAATTTCCTCAATACACAACAAAATCCCAGAAAAATCACACAAAATTCCCTAAATCTTCTCAAAACACGGCCAAAATCCACAAAAATCCCACCAAATCTCCACAAATTCCCACAGAATACATGAAAAATCCCTGATAATTGGTCAGTTCTCTACAGAATCTCACCAAATTCCAGAAAAGTCCCTCAAAGTTCCACAAACATCCCACGAAATCTCCCCGGAATCCAATAAAATTCCAGGAAAAATCCCACAAAATTCCCTAAATCTTCTCAAAACATGGACAAAATCCGCAAAAATCCCACCGAATCTCCACAAATTCCCACAGAATACATGAAAATACCCCTGATAATTCGTCAGTTCTCTACAGAATCTCACCAAATTCCAGAAAAGTCCCTCAAAGTTCCACAAACATCCCACAAAATCTCCTCAATATACAACAAAATCCCAGAAAAATCACACAAAATTCCCTAAATCTTCTCAAAACACGACTAAATTCTAGAAAAATATCCCACCAAATCTCCACAAAATCCCACAAAATACATGAAAAATCCCTCAAGATCCCGAAATCGCCTCAATATCCCACAAAATCACACAAAAATCCCACAAAACCTCTACAAGTTTCCACAAAATCTAAGAAAAATTCCTCAAAATTCTTCAAGTCTCCTCAAAACCACACAAAGTCCTTGAAAAGGCCCACCAAATTCCAGTAAAATCCCACAGATTCTCCACAAATTCCCACAAAATCTAAAACAAATTCCTCAAAATTCTTCAAGTCTCCTCAGAATCCCACACAATTCCATAAAAAACACACAAAATTCCAGAGAAGTCCCACAAAACTCCCTAAATCATTTCAAAACCCTACAAATTCACAGGAATGTCCCACAAAATCTCCACCAATTCCCAGAACATCCCACAAAAATCTCACAAAAATCCCTAACACTTCTGAAAACTCGACCAAATTCCAGAAACGCCCCATAAAATCAGCACAGTTTCCCACAAAATTCAAGAAAAAACACCACAAAATTCCCTAAATCTTTTCAAAATACCACAAAATTCTTGAAAAGCCCCACCAAATTCCAGCAACATCCCACAAAATGTCCTCAATACCCAACAAAATCCCAGAAAAATCACACAAAATTCCCTAAATCTTCTCAAAACACGGCCAAAATCCACAAAAATCCCACCAAATCTCCACAAATTCCCACAGAATACATGAAAAATCCCTGATAATTTGTCAGTTCTCTACAGAATCTCACCAAATTCCAGAAAAGTCCCTCAAAGTTCCACAAACATCCCACAAAATCTCCTCAATATCCCACAAAATTCAAGAAAAATCACACAAAATTCCCTAAATCTTCTCAAAACACAACCAAATTCTAGAAAAATATCCCACCAAATCTCCACAAATTCCCACAAAATACATGAAAAATCCCTCAAGATCCCTAAATCGCCTCAATATCCCAAAAAATTCCACAAAAATCCCACAAAACCTCCACAAGTTTCCACAAAATCTAAGAAAAATTCCTCAAAATTCTTCAAGTCTCCTCAAAACCACACAATTCCAGAAAAACCCCACAAAATTCCAGAGAAGTCCCACAAAACTCCCTAAATCATTTCAAAACCCTACCAATTCACAGGAATGTCCCACAAAATCTCCACCAATTCCCAGAACATCCCACAGAAATCTCACAAAAATCCCTAAATCTTCTGAAAACTCGACCAAATTCCAGAAACGCCCCATAAAATCAGCACAGTTTCCCACAAAATTCAAGAAAAAACACCACAAAATTCCCTAAATCTTCTCAAAATACCACAAAATTCTTGAAAAGCCCCACCAAATTCCAGAAACATCCCACAAAATTTCCTCAATACACAACAAAATCCCAGAAAAATCACACAAAATTCCCTAAATCTTCTCAAAACACGGCCAAAATCCACAAAAATCCCACCAAATCTCCACAAATTCCCACAGAATACATGAAAAATCCCTGATAATTGGTCAGTTCTCTACAGAATCTCACCAAATTCCAGAAAAGTCCCTCAAAGTTCCACAAACATCCCACGAAATCTCCCCGGAATCCAATAAAATTCCAGGAAAAATCCCACAAAATTCCCTAAATCTTCTCAAAACATGGCCAAAATCCACAAAAATCCCACCGAATCTCCACAAATTCCCACAGAATACATGAAAATACCCCTGATAATTCGTCAGTTCTCTACAGAATCTCACCAAATTCCAGAAAAGTCCCTCAAAGTTCCACAAACATCCCACAAAATCTCCTCAATATACAACAAAATCCCAGAAAAATCACACAAAATTCCCTAAATCTTCTCAAAACACGACTAAATTCTAGAAAGATATCCCACCAAATCTCCACAAAATCCCACAAAATACATGAAAAATCCCTCAAGATCCCGAAATCGCCTCAATATCCCACAAAATTCCACAAAAATCCCACAAAACCTCCACAAGTTTCCACAAAATCTAAGAAAAATTCCTCAAAAGTCTTCAAGTCTCCTCAAAACCACACAAAGTCCTTGAAAAGGCCCACCAAATTCCAGTAAAATCCCACAGATTCTCCACAAATTCCCACAAAATCTAAAACAAATTCCTCAAAATTCTTCAAGTCTCCTCAGAATCCCACACAATTCCATAGAAAACACACAAAATTCCAGAGAAGTCCCACAAAACTCCCTAAATCATTTCAAAACCCTACCAATTCACAGGAATGTCCCACAAAATCTCCACCAATTCCCAGAACATCCCACAAAAATCTCACAAAAATCCCTAACACTTCTGAAAACTCGACCAAATTCCAGAAACGCCCCATAAAATCAGCACAGTTTCCCACAAAATTCAAGAAAAAACACCACAAAATTCCCTAAATCTTTTCAAAATACCACAAAATTCTTGAAAAGCCCCACCAAATTCCAGAAACATCCCACAAAATTTCCTCAATACCCAACAAAATCCCAGAAAAATCACACAAAATTCCCTAAATCTTCTCAAAACACGGCCAAAATCCACAAAAATCCCACCAAATCTCCACAAATTCCCACAGAATACATGAAAAATCCCTGATAATTTGTCAGTTCTCTACAGAATCTCACCAAATTCCAGAAAAGTCCCTCAAAGTTCCACAAACATCCCACAAAATCTCCTCAATATCCCACAAAATTCAAGAAAAATCACACAAAATTCCCTAAATCTTCTCAAAACACAACCAAATTCTAGAAAAATATCCCACCAAATCTACACAAATTCCCACAAAATACATGAAAAATCCCTCAAGATCCCTAAATTGCCTCAATACCCCAAAAAATTCCACAAAAATCACACAAAACCTCCACAAGTTTCCACAAAATCTAAGAAAAATTCCTCAAAATTCTTCAAGTCTCCTCAGAATCCCACACAATTCCAGAAAAACCCCACAAAATTCCAGAGAAGTCCCACAAAACTCCCTAAATCATTTCAAAACCCTACCAATTCACAGGAATGTCCCACAAAATCTCCACCAATTCCCAGAACATCCCACAAAAATCCCACAAAAATCCCTAAATCTTCTGAAAACTCGACCAAATTCCAGAAACGCCCCATAAAATCAGCACAGTTTCCCACAAAATTCAAGAAAAAACACCACAAAATTCCCTAAACCTTTTCAAAATACCACAAAATTCTTGAAAAGCCCCACCAAATTCCAGAAACATCCCACAAAATGTCCTCAATATCCAACAAAATCCCAGAAAAGTCCCAGAAAATTCCCTAAATCTTCTCAAAATTCTACCAAATTCCAGAATAATCCCACAGAATCTCCACAAATTCCCACAGAATACATGACAAATCCCTGATAATTCGTCAGTTCTCTACAGAATCTCACCAAATTCCAGAAGAGTCCCTCAAAGTTCCACAAACATCCCACAAAATCTCCCCGGAATCCAATAAAATTCCAGGAAAAATCCCACAAAATTCCCTAAATCTTCTCAAAACATGGACAAAATCCACAAAAATCCCACCGAATCTCCACAAATTCCCACAGAATACATGAAAATACCCCTGATAATTCGTCAGTTCTCTACAGAATCTCACCAAATTCCAGAAAAGTCCCTCAAAGTTCCACAAACATCCCACAAAATCTCCTCAATATACAACAAAATCCCAGAAAAATCACACAAAATTCCCTAAATCTTCTCAAAACACGACTAAATTCTAGAAAAATATCCCACCAAATCTCCACAAAATCCCACAAAATACATGAAAAATCCCTCAAGATCCCGAAATCGCCTCAATATCCCACAAAATCCCACAAAAATCACACAAAACCTCCACAAGTTTCCACAAAATCTAAGAAAAATTCCTCAAAAGTCTTCAAGTCTCCTCAAAACCACACAAAGTCCTTGAAAAGGCCCACCAAATTCCAGTAAAATCCCACAGATTCTCCACAAATTCCCACAAAATCTAAAACAAATTCCTCAAAATTCTTCAAGTCTCCTCAGAATCCCACACAATTTCATAAAAAACACACAAAATTCCAGAGAAGTCCCACAAAACTCCCTAAATCATTTCAAAACCCTACCAATTCACAGGAATGTCCCACAAAATCTCCACCAATTCCCAGAACATCCCACAAAAATCCCACAAAAATCCCTAAATCTTCTGAAAACTCGACCAAATTCCAGAAACGCCCCATAAAATCAGCACAGTTTCCCACAAAATTCAAGAAAAAACACCACAAAATTCCCTAAATCTTCTCAAAACACAACCAAATTCTAGAAAAATATCCCACTAAATCTCCACAAATTCCCACAAAATACATGAAAAATCCCTCAAGATCCCGAAATCGCCTCAATATCCCACAAAATCACACAAAAATCCCACAAAACCTCCACAAGTTTCCACAAAATCTAAGAAAAATTCCTCAAAATTCTTCAAGTCTCCTCAGAATCCCACACAATTCCAGAAAAAACACACAAAATTCCAGAGAAGTCCCACAAAACTCCCTAAATCATTTCAAAACCCTACCAATTCACAGGAATGTCCCACAAAATCTCCACCAATTCCCAGAACATCCCACAAAAATCTCACAAAAATCCCTAAATCTTCTGAAAACTCGACCAAATTCCAGAAACGCCCCATAAAATCAGCACAGTTTCCCACAAAATTCAAGAAAAAACACCACAAAATTCCCTAAATCTTTTCAAAATACCACAAAATTCTTGAAAAGCCCCACCAAATTCCAGAAACATCCCACAAAATGTCCTCAATATCCAACAAAATCCCAGAAAAGTCCCACAAAATTCCCTAAATCTTCTCAAAACTCTACCAAATTCCAAAAAAATCCCACAGAATCTCCACAAATTCGCACAGAATACATGAAAAATCCCTGATAATTCGTCAGTTCTCTACAGAATCTCACCAAATTCCTAAAAAGTCCCTCAAAGTTCCACAAACATCCCACAAAATCTCCCCGGAATCCAATAAAATTCCAGGAAAAATCCCACAAAATTCCCTAAATCTTCTCAAAACATGGCCAAAATCCACAAAAATCCCACCGAATCTCCACAAATTCCCACAGAATACATGAAAATACCCCTGATAATTCGTCAGTTCTCTACAGAATCTCACCAAATTCCAGAAAAGTCCCCCAAAGTTCCACAAGCCTCCCACAAAATCTCCCTAATATCCAACAAAATTCCAGGAAAAATCTCACACAATTCCCTAAATCTTCTGAAAACTTGACCAAATTCCAGAAACGCCCCATAAAATCAGCAGTTTCCCACAAAATTCAAGAAAAAACAACACAAAATTCCCTAAATCTTCTCAAAACTCTACCAAATTCCAGAAAAATCCCACCAAATCTCCAGAAATTCCCACAGAATACATGAAAAATCCCTGATAATTCGTCAGTTCTCTACAGAATCTCACCAAATTCCAGAAAAGTCCCTCAAAGTTCCACAAACATCCCACAAAAATCTCACAAAAATCCCTAACACTTCTGAAAACTCGACCAAATTCCAGAAACGCCCCATAAAATCAGCACAGTTTCCCACAAAATTCAAGAAAAAACACCACAAAATTCCCTAAATCTTTTCAAAATACCACAAAATTCTTGAAAAGCCCCACCAAATTCCAGAAACATCCCAGAAAATGTCCTCAATACCCAACAAAATCCCAGAAAAATCCCACAAAATTCCCTAAATTTTCTCAAAACACAACCAAAATTCCAGAAAAATCCCACCGAATCTCCACAAATTCCCACAGAATACATGAAAAATCCCTGATAATTCGTCAGTTCTCTGCAGAATCTCACCAAATTCCAGAAAAGTCCCTCAAAGTTCCACAAACATCCCACAAAATCTCCCTAATATCCAACAAAATTCCAGGAAAAATCCCACAAAATTCCCTAAATCTTCTCAAAACACGACCAAATTCTAGAAAAATATCCCACCAAATCTCCACAAATTCCCACAAAATACATGATAAATCCCTCAAGATCCCTAAATCGCCTCAATATCCCACAAAATCCCACAAAAATCCCACAAAACCTCCACAAGTTTCCACAAAATCTAAGAAAAATTCCTCAAAATTCTTCAAGTCTCCTCAGAATCCCACACGATTCCAGAAAAAACACACAAAATTCCAGAGAAGTCCCACAAAACTCCCTAAATCATTTCAAAACCCTACCAATTCACAGGAATGTCCCACAAAATCTCCACCAATTCCCAGAACATCCCACAAAAATCCCACAAAAATCCCTAAATCTTCTGAAAACTCGACCAAATTCCAGAAATGCCCCATAAAATCAGCACAGTTTCCCACAAAATTCAAGAAAAAACACCACAAAATTCCCTAAATCTTTTCAAAATACCACAAAATTCTTGAAAAGCCCCACCAAATTCCAGAAACATCCCACAAAATGTCCTCAATATCCAACAAAATCCCAGAAAAATCACACAAAATTCCCTAAATCTTCTCAAAACACGGCCAAAATCCACAAAAATCCCACCAAATCTCCACAAATTCCCACAGAATACATGAAAAATCCCTGATAATTCGTCAGTTCTCTACAGAATCTCAACAAATTCCAGAAGAGTCCCTCAAAGTTCCACAAACATCCCACAAAATCTCCCCAGTATCCAACAAAATTCCAGGAAAAATCCCACAAAATTCCCTAAATCTTCTCAAAACTCTACCAAATTCTAGAAAAATATCCCACCGAATCTCCACAAATTCCCACAGAATACATGAAAAATCCCTGATAATTCGTCAGTTCTCTACAGAATCTCACCAAATTCCAGAAAAGTCCCCCAAAGTTCCACAAGCCTCCCACAAAATCTCCCTAATATCCAACAAAATTCCAGGAAAAATCTCACGCAATTCCCTAAATCTTCTGAAAACTTGACCAAATTCCAGAAACGCCCCATAAAATCAGCACAGTTTCCCACAAAATTCAAGAAAAAACAACACAAAATTCCCTAAATCTTCTCAAAACTCTACCAAATTCCAGAAAAATCCCACAGAATCTCCACAAATTCCCACAGAATACATGACAAATCCCTGATAATTCGTCAGTTCTCTACAGAATCTCACCAAATTCCAGAAGAGTCCCTCAAAGTTCCATAAACATCCCACAAAATCTCCCAATATCCAACAAAATTCCAGGAAAAATCCCACAAAATTCCCTAAATCTTCTCAAAACACGACCAAATTCTAGAAAAATATCCCACCAAATCTCCACAAATTCTTACAGAATACATGAAAAATCCCTGATAATTCGTCAGTTCTCTACAGAATCTCACCAAATTCCAGAAGAGTCCCTCAAAGTTCCACAAACATCCCACAAAATCTCCCAATATCCAATAAAATTCCAGAAAAAAACCCACAAAATTCCCTAAATCTCAAAACTAGGCCAAAATCCACAAAAATCCCGCCGAATCTCCACAAATTCCCACAGAATACATGAAAAATCCCTGATAATTCGTCAGTTCTCTACAGAATCTCACCAAATTCCAGAAGAGTCCCTCAAAGTTCCACAAACATCCCACAAAATCTCCCCAGTATCCAATAAAATTCCAGGAAAAATCTTCGGAATTTGGTGGGGCTTTTCAGGAATTTTGAGGTATTTTGAAAAGATTTAGGGAATTGTGTGGTGTTTTTTCTTGAATTTTGTGGGAAACTGTGCTGATTTTATGGGGAGTTTCAGGAATTTGGTCGAGTTTTCAGAAGATTTAGGGATTTTTGTGGGATTTTTGTGGGATGTTCTGGGAATTGGTGGAGATTTTGTGGGACATTCCTGTGAATTGGTAGGGTTTTGAAATGATTTAGGGAGTTTTGTGGGACTTCTCTGGAATTTGGTGGGGTTTTTCTGGAATTGTGTGGGATTCTGAGGAGACTTGAAGAATTTTGAGGAATTTGTTTTAGATTTTGTGGGAATTTGTGGAGATTCTGTGGGATTTTTCTGGAATTTGGTGGGCCTTTTCACAAACTTTGTGTGGTTTTGAGGAGACTTGAAGAATTTTGTGGAATTTTTCTTAGATTTTGTGGAAACTTGTGGAGGTTTTGTGGGATTTTTGTGTGATTTTGTGGGATATTGAGGCGATTTAGGGATCTTGAGGGATTTTTCATGTATTTTGTGGGAATTTGTGGTGATTTTGTGAGATATTTTTCTAGAATTTGGTCGTGTTTATGGGAAGATTTATCTATCTATCTATCTATCTATCTATCTATCTATCTATCTATCTATCTATCTATCTATCTATCTATCTATCTATCTATCTCCCTATCTATCTATCTATCTATCTCTCTATCTATCTATCTATCTATCTATCTATCTATCTATCTATCTATCTATCTATCTATCTCCCTATCTATATATCTCCCTATCTATCACCCTATATGCATTTCTTTATTATAGATTTGTATATTTTAATTTCTATATTATTCATTTAAATGCCAAGCTTTTAAATAAATAGGGGAACCGAGTGAGAGGAGTGGCAGCATGGTACGGGTCGTCGCGAGTGCCAGAAGCCCGAAAAAGCGGCCGCGTCAAGGACCCCGGCAGAGTGCGGCGTCGTCACCGCTGCCTGTCGGCGCCCGACCGGCTCGCGCTCGGCCCCGGTGCCGCCGAGCGCACAGCCCGTGTCAGCACGGCTGGAGCAGCCGCGGAAAATTGCGACGGGGCGGCGTCGACGCCGGGGTGTTTGTCAGGCAGTCGAATTCACGCACCCACTGCCCGGGGTCCTTCCATTTTCCCGCCTTTTTGGCCGCCATCCTTGGAAGGACAAGCCGGCCACGACCTGGCAGCCATCTTCTGCGTGGCGTGACGTAACTTCCGCCCTTCCTCGCCGCCATCTTTGCTGTGGCTGAAGCCACTTCCGGCAGAGCGGCCATCTTTGTTATGGCACAAGTAAGGCCCCCGCTGCTCTCAGCGCGTCTGTCTAACTTACATGCCTGAACGAAAAACCTGCCGACGCCGACCGACTCCGAGCATTCCGCCCGATTTTCCGCCGCCTTTCCCGGGGCGAGGACGATGGCGGCGAGACTCAGCGGCTCCGTAGCTGGGTGGCGGCCGCGCCTGCGGCGGCAGGCATTGGAGTTAACGCCTCTGCCGCGGTCCTCCCGGCCGGCTCCGGCGGGGGTCGGGGGGGAGGCCCGACGCGGCTCGGTTCGGTTCGACTCTTTCCGGCCTGCTTCGGCTCGGCTCTTTCTGGCCCGCTTCGGCTCGGCTCGCCCCTGCTCGGCCCCGCTCGGCCAGGCCCCGCCCGGCTCGGAGCACAGCTGCAGTACCGCTCTGTGCCCACAAGGCGGCAGCACTGCCGCAGAGCTCAGCCCGGGGTGGGCGGGGGGAGCCCCTGCAAGTGCAGAGAAGCGAGGCAAGAAACCACGTGTACAACCCCCTTCCATATGCTGCTACCTGTTTCCAGGCGACGACAAAGACCCATGAAGCAAATGCTTTTTCTTGGCCCATTTTGCTAAGCAAAGCTCTTCTGCAGCTCTTTAGTGCTTGCCAAACTCCAATGCGCGTGCTGCTGTTTCGATCGGATAAGAAGCACAGCCTTCTGACAGCAGCTTTCAGGTTGCTTCAGAATGAGCTTGGCCATTTGAACGTGCAGCATGTCTGTGTGTGCATAAGCTGCAGGTGCAAGCTCCTGACAAATGTGTTCTGCAGGCACAGTTTCTCCCTGCCGGATGCAGTGGAAATGCTTTCTGCTGGTATTCTCGCCAAGAGCCACAGAGTGCTTAACTCAGGAGCTCTGAGAATGGAAGCGCAAGAAGCGTTCCGCATTTGGTGGGATATTTTTCTAGAATTTGGTCGTGTTTTGAGAAGATTTAGGGAATTTGGTGGGATTTTTCCTGGAATTTTGTTGGATATTGAGGAGATTTTGTGAGATGTTTGTGGAACTTTGAGGGACTTTTCTGGAATTTGGTGAGATTTTGTAGAGAACTGATGAATTATCAGGGATTTTTCATGTATTCTGTGGGAATTTGTGGAGATTCTGTGGGATTTTTGTGGATTTTGGCCGTGTTTTGAGTCCCCTCAAAACCACACAAATCCTTGAAAAGGTCCACCAAATTCCAGAAAAATCCCACAGAATCTCCACAAATTCCCACAAAATCTAAGAAAAATTCCTCAAAATTCTTCAAGTCTCCTCAGAATCCCACACAATTCCAGAAAAACCCCACAAAATTCCAGAGAAGTCCCACAAAACTCCCTAAATCATTTCAAAACCCTACCAATTCACAGGAATGTCCCACAAAATCTCCACCAATTCCCAGAACATCCCAAAAAATCTCACAAAAATCCCTAAATCTTCTGAAAACTCGACCAAATTCCAGAAACGACCCATAAAATCAGCACACTTTCCCACAAAATTCAAGAAAAAACACCACAAAATTGCCTAAATCTTCTCAAAACACAACCAAATTCTAGAAAAATATCCCACCAAATCTCCACAAATTCCCACAAAATACATGAGAAATCCCTCAAGATCCCTAAATCGCCTCAATATCCCACAAAATCACACAAAAATCCCACAAAACCTCCACAAGTTTCCACAAAATCTAAGAAAAATTCCTCAAAATTCTTCAAGTCTCCTCAGAATCCCACACAATTCCAGAAAAAACACACAAAACTCCAGAGAAGTCCCACAAAACTCCCTAAATCATTTCAAAACCCTACCAATTCACAGGAATGTCTTACAAAATCTCCACCAATTCCCAGAACATCCCACAAAAATCCCACAAAAATCCCTAAATCTTCTGAAAACTCGACCAAATTCCAGAAATGCCCCATAAAATCAGCACAGTTTCCCACAAAATTCAAGAAAAAACACCACAAAATTCCCTAAATCTTTTCAAAATACCACAAAATTCTTGAAAAGCCCCACCAAATTCCAGAAACATCCCACAAAATTTCCTCAATACCCAACAAAATCCCAGAAAAGTCCCACAAAATTCCCTAAATCTTCTCAAAACACGGCCAAAATCCACAAAAATCCCACCAAATCTCCACAAATTCCCACAGAATACATGAAAAATCCCTGATAATTCGTCAGTTCTCTACAGAATCTCACCAAATTCCAGAAAAGTCCCTCAAAGTTCCACAAACCACCCACAAAATCTCCCCAGTATCCAACAAAATTCAAGAAAAATCCCACAAAATTCTCTAAATCTTCTCAAAACACGGCCAAAATCTAGAAAAATATCCCACCAAATCTCCACAAATTCCCACAAAATACATGAAAAATCCCTCAAGATCCCTAAATCGCCTCAATATCCCACAAAATCACACAAAAATCACACAAAACCTCCACAAGTTTCCACAAAATCTAAGAAAAATTCCTCAAAATTCTTCAAGTCTCCTCAAAACCACACAAAGTTCGTGAAAAGGCCCACCAAATTCCAGAAAAATCCCACAGAATCTCCACAAATTCCCACAAAAATCTAAATCAAATTCCTCAAAATTCTTCAAGTCTCCTCAGAATCCCACACAATTCCAGGAAAAGCCCACCAAATTCCAGAGAAGTCCCACAAAACTCCCTAAATCATTTCAAAACCCTACCAATTCACAGGAATGTCCCACAAAATCTCCACCAATTCCCAGAACATCCCACAAAAATCCCACAAAAATCCCTAAATCTTCTGAAAACTCGACCAAATTCCTGAAACTCCCCATAAAATCAGCACAGTTTCCCACAAAATTCAAGAAAAAACAGCACACAATTCCCTAAATCTTTTCAAAATACCTCAAAATTCCTGAAAAGCCCCACCAAATTCCGAAGATTTTTCCTGGAATTTTATTGGATACTGGGGAGATTTTGTGGGATGTTTGTGGAACTTTGAGGGACTCTTCTGGAATTTGGTGAGATTCTGTAGAGAACTGACGAATTATCAGGGATTTTTCATGTATTCTGTGGGAATTTGTGGAGATTCGGCGGGATTTTTGTGGATTTTGGCCTAGTTTTGAGATTTAGGGAATTTTGTGGGTTTTTTTCTGGAATTTTATTGGATATTGGGAGATTTTGTGGGATGTTTGTGGAACTTTGAGGGACTCTTCTGGAATTTGGTGAGATTCTGTAGAGAACTGACGAATTATCAGGGATTTTTCATGTATTCTGTGGGAATTTGTGGAGATTCGGTGGGATATTTTTCTAGAATTTTGTAGAGTTTTGAGAAGATTTAGGGAATTTTGTGGGATTTTTCCTGGAATTTTGTTGGATATTAGGGAGATTTTGTGGGATGTTTGTGGAACTTTGAGGGACTTTTCTGGAATTTGGTGAGATTCTGCAGAGAACTGACGAATTATCAGGGATTTTTCATGTATTCTGTGGGAATTTGTGGAGATTCGGTGGGATTTTTCTGGAATTTTGGTTGTGTTTTGAGAAAATTTAGGGAATTTTGTGGGATTTTTCTGGGATTTTGTTGGGTATTGAGGACATTTTGTGGGATGTTTCTGGAATTTGGTGGGGCTTTTCAAGAATTTTGTGGTATTTTGAAAAGATTTAGGGAATTTTGTGGTGTTTTTTCTTGAATTTTGTGGGAAACTGTGCTGATTTTATGGGGCGTTTCTGGAATTTGGTCGAGTTTTCAGAAGTGTTAGGGATTTTTGTGAGATTTTTGTGGGATGTTTGTGGAACTTTGAGGGACTTTTCTGTAATTTGGTGAGATTCTGTAGAGAACTGACGAATTATCAGGGATTTTTCATGTATTCTGTGGGAATTTCTGGAGATTTGGTGGGATTTTTCTGGAATTTGGTAGAGTTTTGAGAAGATTTAGGGAATTTTGTGTTGTTTTTTCTTGAATTTTGTGGGAAACTGTGCAGATTTTATGGGGCGTTTCTAGAATTTGGTCAAGTTTTCAGAAGATTTAGGGAATTGTGTGAGATTTTTCCTGGAATTTTGTTGGATATTAGGGAGATTTTGTGGGAGGCTTGTGGAACTTTGGGGGACTTTTCTGGTATTTGGTGAGATTCTGTAGAGAACTGACGAATTATCAGGGATTTTTCATGTATTCTGTGGGAATTTGTGGAGATTTGGTGGGATTTTTGTGGATTTTGTCCGTGTTTTGAGAAGATTTAGGGAATTTTGTGTAATTTTTCTGGGATTTTTTTGGATATTGAGGACATTTTGTGGGATGTTTCTGGAATTTGGTGGGGCTTTTCAAGAATTTTGTGGTATTTTGAAAAGATTTAGGGAATTTTGTGGTGTTTTTTCTTGAATTTTGTGGGAAACTGTGCTGATTTTATGGGGCGTTTCTGGAATTTGGTCGAGTTTTCAGAAGATTTAGGGATTTTTGTGAGATTTTTGTGGGATGTTCTGGGAATTGGTAGAGATTTTGTGGGACATTCCTGTGAATTGGTAGGGTTTTGAAATGATTTAGGGAGATTTGTGAGACTTCTCTGGAATTTGGTGGGGTTTTTCTGGAATTGTGTGGGATTCTGAGGAGACTTGAAGAATTTTGAGGAATTTTTTTTAGATTTTGTGGGAATTTGTGGAGGATCTGTGGGATTTTACTGGAATTTGGTGGGCCTTTTCAAGGACTTTGTGTGGTTTTGAGGAGACTTGAAGAATTTTGAGGAATTTTTCTTAGATTTTGTGGAAACTTGTGGAGGTTTTGGGTGATTTTTGTGTGATTTTGTGGGATATTGAGGCCATTTCGGGATCTTGAGGGATTTTTCGTGTATTTTGTGGGATTTTGTGGAGATTTGGTGGGACATTTTTCTAGAATTTAGTCGTGTTTTGAGAAGATTTAGGGAATTTTGTGGTGTTTTTTCTTGAATTTTGTGTGAAACTGTGCTGATTTTATTGGGCGTTTCTGGAATTTGGTCAAGTTTTCAGAAGATTTAGGGAATTTTGTGAGATTTTTCCTGGAATTTTGTTGGATATTAGGGAGATTTTGTGGGATGCTTGTGGAACTTTGAGGGACTTTTCTGGAATTTGGTGAGATTCTGTAGAGAACTGACGAATTATCAGGGATTTTTCACGTATTCTGTGGGAATTTCTGGAGATTTGGTGGGATTTTTCTGGAATTTTGGTTATGTTTTGAGAAGATTTAGGGAATTTTGTGTGATTTTTCCGGGATTTTGTTGGATATTGAGGACATTTTGTGGGATGTTTCTGGAATTTGGTGGGGCTTTTCAAGAATTTTGTGGTATTTTGAAAAGATTTTGGGAATTTTGTGGTGTTTTTTCTTGAATTTTGTGGGAAACTGTGCTGATTTTATGGGGCGTTTCTGGAATTTGGTCGAGTTTTCAGAAGATTTAGGGATTTTTGTGGGATTTCTGTGGGATGTTCTGGGAATTGGTGGAGATTTTGTGGGACATTCCTGTGAATTGGTAGGGTTTTGAAATGATTTAGGGAGTTTTGTGGGACTTCTCTGGAATTTTGTGTGTTTTTTCTGGAATTGTGTGGGATTCTGAGGAGACTTGAAGAATTTTGAGGAATTTTTCTTAGATTTTGTGGAAACTTGTGGAGGTTTTGGGTGATTTTTGTGGGATTTTGTGGGATATTGAGGCGATTTAGGGATCTTGAGGGATTTTTCATGTATTTTGTGGGAATTTGTGGAGATTTGGTGGGATATTTTTCTAGAATTTGGTCGTGTTTTGAGAAGATTTAGGGAATTTTGTGGGATTTTTTCTTGAATTTTGTTGGATACTGGGGAGATTTTGTGGGTGGTTTGTGGAACTTTGAGGGACTTTTCTGGAATTTGGTGAGATTCTGTAGAGAACTGACAAATTATCAGGGATTTTTCATGTATTCTGTGGGAATTTGTGGAGATTTGGTGGGATTTTTGAGGATTTTGGCCGTGTTTTGAGAAGATTTAGGGAATTTTTTGTGATTTTTCTGGAATTTTGTTGGATATTGAGGACATTTTGTGGGATGTTTGTGGAACTTTGAGGGACATTTCAGGAATTTGGTGAGATTCTGTAGAGAACTGACGAATTATCAGGGATTTTTCATGTATTCTGTGGGAATTTGTGGAGATTTGGTGGGATTTTTCTGGAATTTTGGTTGTGTTTTGAGGAAATTTAGGGAATTTTGTGTGCTTTTTCTGGGATTTTGTTGGGTATTGAGGACATCTTGTGGGATGTTTCTGGAATTTGGTGGGGCTTTTCAAGAATTTTGTGGTATTTTGAAAAGATTTTGGGAATCTTGTGGTGTTTTTTCTTGAATTTTGTGGGAAACTGTGCTGATTTTATGGGGCGTTTCTGGAATTTGGTCGAGTTTTCAGAAGATTTAGGGATTTTTGTGGGATTTCTGTGGGATGTTCTGGGAATTGGTGGAGATTTTGTGGGACATTCCTGTGAATTGTTAGGGTTTTGAAATGATTTAGGGAGTTTTGTGGGACTTCTCTGGAATTTTGTGTGTTTTTTATGGAATTGTGTGGGATTCTGAGGAGACTTGAAGAATTTTGAGGAATTTTTCTTAGATTTTGTGGAAACTTGTGGAGGTTTTGTGGGATTTTTGTGGAATTTTTTGGGATATTGAGGCGATTTAGGGATCTTGAGGGATTTTTCATGTATTTTGTGGGAATTTGTGGAGATTTGGTGGGATATTTTTCTAGAATTTGGTCGTGTTTTGAGAAGATTTAGGAAATTTTGTGGGATTTTTCCTGGAATTTTGTTGGATATTAGGGAGATTTTGTGGGATGTTTGTGGAACTTTGAGGGACTTTTTAGGAATTTGGTGAGATTCTGTAGAGAACTGACGAATTATCAGGGATTTTTCATATATTCTGTGGGAATTTGTGGAGATTCTGTGGGATTTTTCTGGAATTTTGGTTATGTTTTGAGAAGATTTAGGGAATTTTGTGGGACTTTTCTGGGATTTTGTTGGGTATTGAGGACATTTTGTGGGATGTTTCGGGAATTTGGTGGGGCTTTTCAGGAATTTTGTGGTATTTTGAAAAGATTTAGGGAATTTTGTGGTGTTTTTTCTTGAATTTTGTGGGAAACTGTGCTGATTTTATGGGGCGTTTCTGGAATTTGGTTGAGTTTTCAGAAGATTTAGGGATTTTTGTGGGATTTCCGTGGGATGTTCTGGGAATTGGTGGAGATTTTGTGGGACATTCCTGTGAATTGGTAGGGTTTTGAAATGATTGAGGGAGTTTTGTGGGACTTCTCTGGAATTTTGTGAGTTTTTTCTGGAATTGTGTGGGATTCTGAGGAGACTTGAAGAATTTTGAGGAATTTTTCTTAGATTTTGTGGAAACTTGTGGAGGTTTTGTGGGATTTTTGTGTGATTTTGTGGGATATTGAGGCGATTTAGGGATCTTGATGGATTTCTCATGTATTTTGTGGGAATTTGTGGAGATTTGGTGGGATATTTTTCTAGAATTTGGTCGTGTTTTGAGAAGATTTAGGGAATTTTGTGGGATTTTTCCTGGAATTTTGTTGGATATTAGGGAGAATTTGTGGGATGTTTGTGGAACTTTGAGGGACTTTTCTGGAATTTGGTGAGATTCTGTAGAGAACTGACGAATTATCAGGGATTTTTCATGTATTCTCTGGGAATTTGTGGAAATTTGGTGGGATTTTTCTGGAATTTGGCCGTGTTTTGAGAAGATTTAGAGAATTTTGTGGGATTTTTCTTGAATTTTGTTGGATATTGAGGAGATTTTGTGGGATGTTTGTGGAACTTTGAGGGACTTTTCTGGAATTTGGTGAGATTCTGTAGAGAACTGACGAATTATCAGGGATTTTTCATGTATTCTGTGGGAATTTGTGGAGATTCGGTGGGATTTTTCTGGAATTTTGGTTGTGTTTTGAGAAAATTTAGGGAATTTTGTGGGATTTTTCTGGGATTTTGTTGGGTATTGGGGACATCTTGTGGGATGTTTCTGGAATTTGGTGGGGCTTTTCAAGAATTTTGTGGTATTTTGAAAAGATTTAGGGAATTTTGTGGTGTTTTTTCTTGAATTTTGTGGGAAACTGTGCTGATTTTATGGGGCGTTTCTGGAATTTGGTCGAGTTTTCAGAAGATTTAGGGATTTTTGTGGGATTTTTGTGGGATGTTCTGGGAATTGGTGGAGATTTTGTGGGACATTCCTGTGAATTGGTAGGGTTTTGAAATGATTTAGGGAGTTTTGTGGGACTTCTCTGGAATTTTGTGGGGTTTTTCTGGAATTGTGTGGGATTCTGAGGAGACTTGAAGAATTTTGAGGAATTTGATTTAGATTTCTGTGGGAATTTGTGGAGATTCTGTGGGATTTTTCTGGAATTTGGTGGGCCTTTTCACGAGCTTTGTGTGGTTTTGAGAAGACTTGAAGAATTTTGAGGAATTTTTCTTAGATTTTGTGGAAACTTGTGGAGGTTTTGTGGGATTTTTGTGTGATTTTGTGGGATATTGAGGCGATTTAGGGATCTTGAGGCATTTCTCATGTATTTTGTGGGAATTTGTGGAGATTTGGTGGGATATTTTTCTAGAATTTGGTCGTGTTTTGAGAAGATTTAGGAAATTTTGTGGGATTTTTCCTGGAATTTTGTTGGATATTAGGGAGATTTTGTGGGATGTTTGTGGAACTTTGAGGGACTTTTTAGGAATTTGGTGAGATTCTGTAGAGAACTGACGAATTATCAGGGATTTTTCATGTATTCTGTGGGAATTTGTGGAGATTCTGTGGGATTTTTCTGGAATTTGGTAGAGTTTTGAGAAGATTTAGGGAATTTTGTGGGACTTTTCTGGGATTTTGTTGGGTATTGAGGACATTTTGTGGGATGTTTCGGGAATTTGGTGGGGCTTTTCAGGCATTTTGTGGTATTTTGAAAAGATTTAGGGAATTTTGTGGTGTTTTTTCTTGAATTTTGTGGGAAACTGTGCTGATTTTATGGGGCGTTTCTGGAATTTGGTCGGGTTTTCAAAAGATTTAGGGATTTTTGTGGGATTTCTGTGGGATGTTCTGGGAATTGGTGGAGATTTTGTGGGACATTCCTGTGAATTGGTAGGGTTTTGAAATGATTTAGGGAGTTTTGTGAGACTTCTCTGGAATTTTGTGGGGTTTTTCTGGAATTGTGTGGGATTCTGAGGAGACTTGAAGAATTTTGAGGAATTTTTCTTAGATTTTGTGGAAACATGTGGAGGTTTTGGGTGATTTTTGTGTGATTTTGTGGGATATTGAGGAGATTTAGGGATCTTGAGGGATTTCTCATGTATTTTGTGGGAATTTGTGGAGATTTGGTGGGATAATTTTCTAGAATTTGGTCGTGTTTTGAGAAGATTTAGGGAATTTTGTGGTGTTTTTTCTTGAATTTTGTGGGAAACTGTGCTGATTTTATGGGGCGTTTCTGGAATTTGGTCTAAAGCAAGAGAAAAAACCCCAAACAAACACAACCTTTCAGGCAGAGAAAAGATGTGGTTGCTCTTGAAGAAAGCATTTCATTCTGCCTGGAGAAGAACCTGTTGGGAAAAATATTAGCTTTTAGCAAAATGGCACTGTGCTGTTGCACTTGTTCTAGCACTGGGAGAAAGAACAGGCCCGTCTGTAAGGCTCCTGCAGCTCACCCTGGCTGAGGGTCATTGACCACTGAGCACTGCAGGCATCACTGGCAACAACGATGGTGGAAAATGGGGAGGGAGCAGGATAAATAAATGTTTGCCATTGCCTTAGCCAAAAAAACCCCAGACATCAAAAGCAACCCACCCTCAAAACAAAGCTATGAAAATAGTTTGCCTCTGAATTTAAAGAACTTCAATTAACTCTATGATGTCTGCTTTTGGTTCAGCATTCATCAATCTGAATTTGAATATGCACAGGGTAATGAAAGGTAACTGAGGCTTAAAAATCATGTCTATTGACTTGTGCATAGCCTATACTGAAGCACATTAAAAAGCAGCGTTTTGCTTGAAATCTGCACGGTATTAACTTCATTCAGTCTTACACTCACTAGGTAATTAAATACATGAAGAAATAGATTTTTATTTTTTTTATTAAGAATGCATTATTAATTAGGAAGGCATGGCTTTAGCAGAGTCTGCTGATACCAACATTACTCAGCTAAGTTCAAAGTATGAACACAAGAACTTGATGACAGAAGCAATGTTCATCAGAGCCTCAACAAGAAAGTTGCAGTTCCAAGTTTTTCAGATGTCCTACACTTGCTAAGGCACCTCCAGAAAGAGGAGTCAACTGAAAATAGCACAGGAAATTTGAAACCCATTTCTATATTTTTCTTTTTTTTCCTGAACTTTCTTGTGGGCAACAGAAAACTCCCAATATGTGGAATGCAATGTAGTTTTTATGCCAGAGTCATGAGTCATCCCCTCAGTTTCAACCTGATCCAATGCTCACTTGAATCTTGGAAAGGCTCAAATCAGCAAGATGAAATTAAAATTGTATTCATGAAAGGAGCTCTTTACTCTCCATTCCCCTCCCTCCCCCAAATACATCAGCACCAAGTGAGAAAGGCTCGATTTGAAAGATAATTATTACACAATTAAACTTGGACATAGCTAGTTTGCTACAAGTTCCAGCAGACAGACAAACAAGAGCAGAATCAGAGGTTATCAACCTCAATAGAAATTCCAGCTCATGCTTTCCCCAAAAGCCTCATTTAATTTATCCAGGATTAAAAAATAAAAGAGAAATGAAAAAAAAAATCACATAAAAGCATTTCACATAGTATATAGTGAAATACTATCATTTCCACCTGAAATATTCATCATCATTATTATGTTTTTCCATACTAAATTACAAAGTCTCCTGCACCCATCTTCCCAATATCCCATTCTAAGTGCTTGCTTCTTTAATCCCTTAGGAAGCAAAAGGAGCCTCAGGTGTCTCTGGATCAACAGAAACTAAACAACACAGCTTGACAAAGTATATCAAATTGTCAATCAACTCAATAAAGAACTCCCACTCCAGAGATAGCTATCACCAGCTGATGAATTTGGCTAGGGCAGGTTTAGTGAAGAAAAACTAGGTCTTTATTACCAAATCAGTTAGGAGTTGTTCTACCGTACTGCCCGTAGGATGGGAGTACAAACACCATATTCTTCACAGCCTCATCCACAAAGAATTCCACCTTCAAATTAAGGCTGCTTTGGAGTTGGACCAAACCAATGAAAACTCACTCATCAAACACAGTGATGGCAGCATGCTCAGTCTTTGCAATACAAAACTGGCAACTAACAGCACATTCCTGATCACATCTCCAAGGCTGAGTGTACAGAACTGCAGTGGTGGCCAGGCCCTCGCTGACTGCCAAACCTCCAGCCATCATCCCTTCCTCTCACAGCGACAGGGCAGAAAATAACAACAGCAGAAACTAGAAAGCTTAAGCTAAAACCACAAAGGTCATTGATGAAACAGACTGGAGTGCTTTAGAAACTAGCACGCAGATTTAGCTGAAAACAAATCTTATTGATCACCAATTACAATGAATACTTAATTCTATCATTCTGCATTATTATTAGACAGTCAGAGACAGCCAAGCTGACCTCAAGCATGCTGAAGCATCGGGGCCAAGCAGTGCACATCTTCCCAGGAGCTGATTTACCCATCGTTCTCAAGTGAATTCACCTGCACACAGCCCCACCGTACAACTGCTAGGCTGCAAAATAAAAAAATAGCTCTGCTTAAGAGTCAAACCCCAGGACATAGACCATATGAAAGGAAGAATGAAACCTGCAGCATTTGGTTGACCTTCAATGCCCTGAGAAGATGACAAATTTCCCAAGATGAACAAGTGCCCAAAATACAAAGCAAAGGACTGACTTTTAGGGATCAAATGTTAAATAGGCCTGCGAAATTGGAGTTGTTAGGTTGCACATGAAAGAAGGGAAAAAAGAAAAAACCACCCCAACCCTCAACTGCAATTTTACATCCCTCTTGGAAAATTTGCTTTAATAAGAGAGAGGAATGGATACAATCTTCCCCTCACCTGGAGATTTTAATCAATTCAAGCCATTTCAAATCTGGCAAGAAAGCCCTACCACAGTCCCCATCAAACAACATTGCCTTTCATTTTTGCTTCTCATGACTACTTCAGAGCAGTCTAAATAACAGCAAAGAAGGAAATTCAAGTTGCAATTCAAACACTAAGCTCTGGAATCCCACATTGCCTTCAAACACCTGCATGAAACACTAACTTCATGCTCTATGCTCCCTGCTTTCTTCTAGTTTACTGCACAGTGCATTATTTACATAAAACAGAATTTCTTCTGTGGGAAAGGCTTGCATGGTACTTCAAAGCCTGAATAAATCAGGGACTGCAGCTTGAACTAACAAAAAAATCATCCAAAAAATTCCTTTCAATATCTGCATTGTATTGCCTTATCATGCTACCTGTCTAGCTGAGTTATTCAGGTATCCACACCAGAAATGACAGACAATGTCTCTCTATGATGATGTGATGTTACTTCAAATGAAAAAAAACAATAAATAAAAATCACAGATTAATTTCCCATACAAATGATGACTCACTACTCCCAAATCCTTCCTTATAGCAGGATGCTCACTTCAGTCTGGAAGTCTTCATGTTGCAGCCTGCAGGAATCAGCTTATTTCCTGTCAAGGGCTGGAAAGCCTTACAGGAACTGGTTTTGGTTGAAGAACTTCTCCAAGGTGCTTACCTGTGGGACTTATCCAGGTAAGGGATGTTAGCTCCCTCTTCTTTGAGGTTCAGTGTCCAACCACTCCTACTGCTGGTAAGAAGAACAGAAGAAACATCTGCCCATAGCAAGGACTGCACTGGTGGGCAAAGTCCAAATTCCATCCTTCAGGGAAAAAGAAACAAAGACTGAGGAATTCATGTCTGTTCAAAATTTCATCCTTGACTACTGAAAGCATTGGAAGCACATGTGTATGTTTAAAAATGGAATTGTCCTCATTTAAGAATAAAAATAATTTCATCCCATCACCATTTTTCTTGGTCCAATCCTGAACTGCAGATCCAAACAGCTGAGAAAGCATGGAATAGTCTGCTGGACAGCATTAAAATGAGCAACTCCTGTATCTTCCTAAGATAAGAACACAAATCACAAAGAAAGGCACTCTGAGAAAAAATTTCTTAGAGGAAGACCTCAATTATTTTCCAGCAAGGCAGGTAATATGCATTTGGCTATTTGTTAGAAAAAAAACCAAAAAACAAACCTGTTTTTATACAAGATTTTACTCATATATTAACTATCACATATTTTGCAAAACAAAAAGAGACCACAGCAAAGTAAAATCCCAATTTTTTCCTATATTTAAGCTGTGATAGTATGTCTGAAATGGGAATCCAGAGCCTCACCAGATTAATATCACCACTTGGACCAGAGAATTTGCCATATCCACTTCTTCTGGTTTCGTTCAGTTGGAGCTTCTGTTTGTACAGTGATGATGGCTCTTGAACATTCTGGGATTTAAAGTAGTCCCTGAAGAGATGGCTGACAAAAATATGATGTTACTTTCAAGATGCTTTTTAATTATTTCTACCCTCATCCAGAACCTTCTGAGGAGACTTGAAGAATTTTGAGGAATTTTTCTTAGATTTTGTGGAAACTTGTGGAGGTTTTGTGGGATTTTTGTGTGATTTTGTGGGATATTGAGGCGATTTAGGGATCTTGAGGGATTTTTCATGTATTTTGTGGGAATTTGTGGAGATTTGGTGGGATATTTTTCTAGAATTTGGTCGTGTTTTGAGAAGATTTAGGGAATTATGTGGGATTTTTCTTGGAATTTTGTTGGATATTGAGGAGATTTTGTGGGTGGTTTGTGGAACTTTGAGGGACTTTTCTGGAATTTGGTGAGATTCTGTAGAGAACTGACAAATTATCAGGGATTTTTCATGTATTCTGTGGGAATTTGTGGAGATTTGGTGGGATTTTTGTGGATTTTGGCCGTGTTTTGAGAAGACTTAGGGAATTTTGTGGGACTTTCCTGGGATTTTGTTGGGTATTGCGGACATTTTGTGGGATGTTTCTGGAATTTGGTGGGGCTTTTCAAGAATTTTGTGGTATTTTGAAAAGATTTTGGGAATTTTGTGGTGTTTTTTCTTGAATTTTGTGGGAAACTGTGCTGATTTTATGGGGCGTTTCTGGAATTTGGTCGAGTTTTCAGAAGATTTAGGGATTTTTGTGGGATTTTTGTGGGATGTTCTGGGAATTGGTGGAGATTTTGTGGGACATTCCTGTGAATTGGTAGGGTTTTGAAATGATTTAGGGAGTTTTGTGGGACTTCTCTGGAATTTTGTGTGTTTTTTCTGGAATTGTGTGGTTTTGAGGAGACTTGAAGAATTTTGAGGAATTTGTTTTAGATTTTGTGGGAATTTGTGGAGAATCTGTGGGATTTTACTGGAATTTGGTGGGCCTTTTCAAGGACTTTGTGTGGTTTTGAGGAGACTTGAAGAATTTTGAGGAATTTTTCTTAGATTTTGTGGAAACTTGTGGAGGTTTTGTTTGATTTTTGTGGGATTTTGTGGGATATTGAGGCGATTTCGGGATCTTGAGGGATTTTTCATGTATTTTGTGGGATTTTGTGGAGATTTGGTGGGACATTTTTCTAGAATTTAGTCGTGTTTTGAGAAGATTTAGGGAATTTTGTGTGATTTTTCTGGGATTTTGTTGTATATTGAGGAGATTTTGTGGGATGTTTGTGGAACTTTGAGGGACTTTTCTGGAATTTGGTGAGATTCTGTAGAGAACTGACGAATTATCAGGGGTATTTTCATGTATTCTGTGGGAATTTGTGGAGATTCGGTGGGATTTTTGTGGATTTTGTCCATGTTTTGAGAAGATTTAGGGAATTTTGTGGGATTTTTCCTGGAATTTTATTGGATACCGGGGAGATTTTGTGGGATGTTTCTGGAACTTTGAGGGACTTTTCTGGAATTTGGTGAGATTCTGTAGAGAACTGACGAATTATCAGGGATTTTTCATGTATTCTGTGGGAATTTGTGGAGATTCTGTGGGATTTTTTTGGAATTTGGTAGAGTTTTGAGAAGATTTAGGGAATTTTGTGTGACTTTTCTGGGATTTTGTTGGGTATTGAGGACATTTTGTGGGATGTTTCGGGAATTTGGTGGGGCTTTTCAAGAATTTTGTGGTATTTTGAAAAGATTTAGGGAATTGTGTGGTGTTTTTTCTTGAATTTTGTGGGAAACTGTGCTGATTTTATGGGGCGTTTCAGGAATTTGGTCGAGTTTTCAGAAGATTTCGGGATTTTTGTGGGATTTTTGTGGGATGTTCTGGGAATTGGTGGAGATTTTGTGGGACATTCCTGTGAATTGGTAGGGTTTTGAAATGATTTAGGGAGTTTTGTGGGACTTCTCTGGAATTTTGTGGGGTTTTTCTGGAATTGTGTGGGATTCTGAGGAGACTTGAAGAATTTTGAGGAATTTTTCTTAGATTTTGTGGAAACTTGTGGCGGTTTTGTGGGATTTTTGTGTGATTTTGTGGGATATTGAGGCGATTTAGGGATCTTGAGGGATTTCTCATGTATTTTGTGGGAATTTGTGGAGATTTGGTGGGATATTTTTCTAGAATTTGGTTGTGTTTTGAGAAGATTTAGGGAATTTTGTCGTGTTTTTTCTTGAATTTTGTGGGAAACTGTGCTGATTTTATGGGGCGTTTCTGGAATTTGGTCGAGTTTTCAGAAGATTTAGGGATTTTTGTGAGATTTTTGTGGGATGTTCTGGGAATTGGTGGAGATTTTGTGGGACATTCCTGTGAATTGGTAGGGTTTTGAAATGATTGAGGGAGTTTTGTGGGACTTCTCTGGAATTTTGTGTGTTTTTTCTGGAATTGTGTGGGATTCTGAGGAGACTTGAAGAATTTTGAGGAATTTTTCGTAGATTTTGTGGAAACTTGTGGAGGTTTTGTGTGATTTTTGTGTGATTTTGTGGGATATTGAGGCGATTTAGGGATCTTGAGGGATTTCTCATGTATTTTGTGGGAATTTGTGTAGATTTGGTGGGATATTTTTCTAGAATTTGGTCGTGTTTTGAGAAGATTTAGGGAATTTTGTGGGATTTTTCCTGGAATTTTGTTGGATATTAGGGAGAATTTGTGGGATGTTTATGGAACTTTGAGGGACTTTTCTGGAATTTGGTGAGATTCTGTAGAGAACTGACGAATTATCAGGGATTTTTCATGTATTCTGTGGGAATTTGTGGAGATTCGGTGGGATTTTTCTGGAATTTTGGTTGTGGTTTGAGAAAATTTAGGGAATTTTGTGGGATTTTTCTGGGATTTTGTTGGGTATTGGGGACATTTTTTGAAATGTTTCTGGAATTTGGTGGGGCTTTTCAAGAATTTTGTGGTATTTTGAAAAGGTTTAGGGAATTTTGTGGTTTTTTTTCTTGAATTTTGTGGGAAACTGTGCTGATTTTATGGGGCGTTTCTGGAATTTGGTCGAGTTTTCAGAAGATTTAGGGATTTTTGTGGGATTTCTGTGGGATGTTCTGGGAATTGGTGGAGATTTTGTGGGACATTCCTGTGAATTGGTAGGGTTTTGAAATGATTTAGGGAGTTTTGTGGGACTTCTCTGGAATTTGGTGGGGTTTTTCTGGAATTGTGTGGGATTCTGAGGAGACTTGAAGAATTTTGAGGAATTTGATTTAGATTTTTGTGGGAATTTGTGAAGATTCTGTGGGATTTTTCTGGAATTTGGTGGGCCTTTTCACGAACTTTGTGTGGTTTTGAGGAGACTTGAAGAATTTTGAGGAATTTTTCTTAGATTTTGTGGAAACTTGTGGAGGTTTTGTGGGATTTTTGTGTGATTTTGTGGGATATTGAGGCGATTTAGGGATCTTGAGGGATTTTTCATGTATTTTGTGGGAATTTGTGGAGATTTGGTGGGATATTTTTCTAGAATTTGGTCGTGTTTTGAGAAGATTTAGGGAATTTTGTGGGATTTTTCCTGGAATTTTGTTGGATATTAGGGAGATTTTGTGGGATGTTTGTGGAACTTTGAGGGACTTTTCTGGAATTTGGTGAGATTCTGTAGAGAACTGACGAATTATCAGGGATTTTTCATGTATTCTCTGGGAATTTGTGGAGATTTGGTGTGATTTTTCTTGAATTTGGCCGTGTTTTGAGAAGATTTAGAGAATTTTGTGGGGTTTTTCTTGAATTTTGTTGGATATTGAGGAGATTTTGTGGGATGTTTGTGGAACTTTGAGGGACTTTTCTGGAATTTGGTGAGATTCTGTAGAGAACTGACGAATTATCAGGGATTTTTCATGTATTCTGTGGGAATTTGTGGAGATTCGGTGGGATTTTTCTGGAATTTTGGTTGTGTTTTGAGAAAATTTAGGGAATTTTGTGGGATTTTTCTGGGATTTTGTTGGGTATTGGGGACATTTTGTGGGATGTTTCTGGAATTTGGTGGGGCTTTTCAAGAATTTTGTGGTATTTTGAAAAGGTTTAGGGAATTTTGTGGTGTTTTTTCTTGAATTTTGTGGGAAACTGTGCTGATTTTATGGGGCGTTTCTGGAATTTGGTCGAGTTTTCAGAAGATTTAGGGATTTTTGTGGGATTTTTGTGGGATGTTCTGGGAATTGGTGGAGATTTTGTGGGACATTCCTGTGAATTGGTAGGGTTTTGAAATGATTTAGGGAGTTTTGTGGGACTTCTCTGGAATTTTGTGGGGTTTTTATGGAATTGTGTGGGATTCTAAGGAGACTTGAAGAATTTTGAGGAATTTGATTTAGATTTTTGTGGGAATTTGTGAAGATTCTGTGGGATTTTTTTGGAATTTGGTGGGCCTTTTCACGAACTTTGTGTTTTTGAGGAGACTTGAAGAATTTTGAGGAATTTTTCTTAGATTTTGTGGAAACTTGTGGAGGTTTTGTGGGATTTTTGTGTGATTTTGTGGGATATTGAGGCGATTTCGGGATCTTGAGGGATTTCTCATGTATTTTGTGGGAATTTGTGGAGATTTGGTGGGATATTTTTCTAGAATTTGGTCGTGTTTTGAGAAGATTTAGGGAATTTTGTGGGATTTTTCCTGGAATTTTGTTGGATATTAGGGAGAATTTGTGGGATGTTTGTGGAACTTTGAAGGACTTTTCTGGAATTTGGTGAGATTCTGTAGAGAACTGACGAATTATCAGGGATTTTTCATGTATTCTGTGGGAATTTGTGGAGATTCTGTGGGATTTTTCAAGAATTTGGTAGAGTTTTGAGAAGATTTAGGGAATTTTGTGGGACTTTTCTGGGATTTTGTTGGGTATTGAGGACATTTTGTGGGATGTTTCGGGAATTTGGTGGGGCTTTTCAAGAATTTTGTGGTATTTTGAAAAGATTTAGGGAATTTTGTGGTGTTTTTTCTTGAATTTTGTGGGAAACTGTGCTGATTTTATGGGGCGTTTCTGGAATTTGGTCGAGTTTTCAGAAGATTTAGAAATTTTTGTGGGATTTCTGTGGGATGTTCTGGGAATTGGTGGAGATTTTGTGGGACATTCCTGTGAATTGGTAGGGTTTTGAAATGATTGAGGGAGTTTTGTGGGACTTCTCTGGAATTTTGTGTGTTTTTTCTGGAATTGTGTGGGATTCTGAGGAGACTTGAAGAATTTTGAGGAATTTTTCTTAGATTTTGTGGAAACTTGTGGAGGTTTTGTGGGATTTTTGTGTGATTTTGTGGGATATTGAGGCGATTTAGGGATCTTGAGGGATTTTTCAAGTATTTTGTGGGAATTTGTGTAGATTTAGTGGGATATTTTTCTAGAATTTGGTCGTGTTTTGAGAAGATTTAGGGAATTTTGTGGGATTTTTCCTGGAATTTTGTTGGATATTAGGGAGAATTTGTGGGATGTTTGTGGAACTTTGAGGGACTTTTCTGGAATTTGGTGAGATTCTGTAGAGAACTGACGAATTATCAGGGATTTTTCATGTATTTTGTGTTAATTTGTGGAGATTTGGTGGGATATTTTTCTAGAATTTGGTCGTGTTTTGAGAAGATTTAGGGAATTTTGTGGGATTTTTTCTGGAATTTTGTTGGATACTGGGGAGATTTTGTGGGATGTTTGTGGAACTTTGAGGGACTTTTCTGGAATTTGGTGAGATTCTATAGAGAACTGAGAAATTATCAGGGATTTTTCATGTATTCTGTGGGAATTTGTGGAGATTCGGTGGGATTTTTGAGGATTTTGGCCGTGTTTTGAGAAGATTTAGGGAATTTTTTGTGATTTTTCTGGAATTTTGTTGGATATTGAGGACATTTTGTGGGATGTTTGTGGAACTTTGAGGGACATTTCAGGAATTTGGTGAGATTCTGTAGAGAACTGACGAATTATCAGGGATTTTTCATGTATTCTGTGGGAATTGGTGGAGATTCGGTGGGATTTTTGAGGATTTTGGCCGTGTTTTGAGAAGATTTAGAGAATTTTGTGGGATTTTTCTTGAATTTTGATGGATATTGAGGAGAATTTGTGGGATGTTTGTGGAACTTTGAGGGACTTTTCTGGAATTTGGTGAGATTCTGTAGAGAACTGACGAATTATCAGGGATTTTTCACGTATTCTGTGGGAATTTCTGGAGATTCGGTGGGATTTTTCTGGAATTTTGGTTGTGTTTTGAGAAAATTTAGGGAATTTTGTGTGATTTTTCTGGGATTTTGTTGGATATTGAGGACATTTTGTGGGATGTTTCTGGAATTTGGTGGCCGTTTTCAAGAATTTTGTGGTATTTTGAAAACATTTTGGGAATTTTGTGCTGTTTTTTCTGGAATTTTGTGGGAAACTGTGCTGATTTTATGGGGCGTTTCTGGAATTTGGTCGAGTTTTCAGAAGATTTAGGGATTTTTTTGAGATTTCTGTGGGATGTTCTGGGAATTGGTGGAGATTTTGTGGGACATTCCTGTGAATTGTTAGGGTTTTGAAATGATTTAGGGAGTTTTGTGGGACTTCTCTGGAATTTTGTGTGTTTTTTCTGGAATTGTGTAGGATTCTGAGGAGACTTGAAGAATTTTGAGGAATTTGATTTAGATTTTTATGGGAATTTGTGGAGAGTCTGTGGGATTTTTTTGGAATTTGGTGGGCCTTTTCACGAACTTTGTGTGGTTTTGAGGAGACTTGAAGAATTTTGAGGAATTTTTCTTAGATTTTGTGGAAACTTGTGGAGGTTTTGTGGAATTTTTGTGTGATTTTGTGGGATATTGAGGCGATTTAGGGATCTTGATGGATTTTTCATGTATTTTGTGGGATTTTGTGGAGATTTGGTGGGATATTTTTCTAGAATTTGGTCGTGTTTTGAGAAGATTTAGGGAATTTTGTGGTGTTTTTTCTTGAATTTTGTGGGAAACTGTGCTGATTTTATGGGGCGTTTCTGGAATTTGGTCGAGTTTTCTGAAGATTTAGGGATTTTTGTGGGATTTCTGTGGGATGTTCTGGGAATTGGAGATTTTGTGGGACATTCCTGTGAATTGGTAGGGTTTTGAAATGATTTAGGGAGTTTTGTGGGACTTCTCTGGAATTTTGTGTGTTTTTTCTGGAATTGTGTGGGATTCTGAGGAGACTTGAAGAATTTTGAGGAATTTTTCTTAGATTTTGTGGAAACTTGTGGAGGTTTTGTGTGATTTTTGTGTGATTTTGTGGGATATTGAGGCGATTTAGGGATCTTGAGGGATTTCTCATGTATTTTGTGGGAATTTGTGTAGATTTGGTGGGATATTTTTCTAGAATTTGGTCGTGTTTTGAGAAGATTTAGGGAATTTTGTGGGATTTTTCCTGGAATTTTGTTGGATATTAGGGAGAATTTGTGGGATGTTTATGGAACTTTGAGGGACTTTTCTGGAATTTGGTGAGATTCTGTAGAGAACTGACGAATTATCAGGGATTTTTCATGTATTCTGTGGGAATTTGTGGAGATTCGGTGGGATTTTTCTGGAATTTTGGTTGTGGTTTGAGAAAATTTAGGGAATTTTGTGGGATTTTTCTGGGATTTTGTTGGGTATTGGGGACATTTTTTGAAATGTTTCTGGAATTTGGTGGGGCTTTTCAAGAATTTTGTGGTATTTTGAAAAGGTTTAGGGAATTTTGTGGTTTTTTTTCTTGAATTTTGTGGGAAACTGTGCTGATTTTATGGGGCGTTTCTGGAATTTGGTCGAGTTTTCAGAAGATTTAGGGATTTTTGTGGGATTTCTGTGGGATGTTCTGGGAATTGGTGGAGATTTTGTGGGACATTCCTGTGAATTGGTAGGGTTTTGAAATGATTTAGGGAGTTTTGTGGGACTTCTCTGGAATTTGGTGGGGTTTTTCTGGAATTGTGTGGGATTCTGAGGAGACTTGAAGAATTTTGAGGAATTTGATTTAGATTTTTGTGGGAATTTGTGAAGATTCTGTGGGATTTTTCTGGAATTTGGTGGGCCTTTTCACGAACTTTGTGTGGTTTTGAGGAGACTTGAAGAATTTTGAGGAATTTTTCTTAGATTTTGTGGAAACTTGTGGAGGTTTTGTGGGATTTTTGTGTGATTTTGTGGGATATTGAGGCGATTTAGGGATCTTGAGGGATTTTTCATGTATTTTGTGGGAATTTGTGGAGATTTGGTGGGATATTTTTCTAGAATTTGGTCGTGTTTTGAGAAGATTTAGGGAATTTTGTGGGATTTTTCCTGGAATTTTGTTGGATATTAGGGAGATTTTGTGGGATGTTTGTGGAACTTTGAGGGACTTTTCTGGAATTTGGTGAGATTCTGTAGAGAACTGACGAATTATCAGGGATTTTTCATGTATTCTCTGGGAATTTGTGGAGATTTGGTGTGATTTTTCTTGAATTTGGCCGTGTTTTGAGAAGATTTAGAGAATTTTGTGGGGTTTTTCTTGAATTTTGTTGGATATTGAGGAGATTTTGTGGGATGTTTGTGGAACTTTGAGGGACTTTTCTGGAATTTGGTGAGATTCTGTAGAGAACTGACGAATTATCAGGGATTTTTCATGTATTCTGTGGGAATTTGTGGAGATTCGGTGGGATTTTTCTGGAATTTTGGTTGTGTTTTGAGAAAATTTAGGGAATTTTGTGGGATTTTTCTGGGATTTTGTTGGGTATTGGGGACATTTTGTGGGATGTTTCTGGAATTTGGTGGGGCTTTTCAAGAATTTTGTGGTATTTTGAAAAGGTTTAGGGAATTTTGTGGTGTTTTTTCTTGAATTTTGTGGGAAACTGTGCTGATTTTATGGGGCGTTTCTGGAATTTGGTCGAGTTTTCAGAAGATTTAGGGATTTTTGTGGGATTTTTGTGGGATGTTCTGGGAATTGGTGGAGATTTTGTGGGACATTCCTGTGAATTGGTAGGGTTTTGAAATGATTTAGGGAGTTTTGTGGGACTTCTCTGGAATTTTGTGGGGTTTTTATGGAATTGTGTGGGATTCTAAGGAGACTTGAAGAATTTTGAGGAATTTGATTTAGATTTTTGTGGGAATTTGTGAAGATTCTGTGGGATTTTTTTGGAATTTGGTGGGCCTTTTCACGAACTTTGTGTTTTTGAGGAGACTTGAAGAATTTTGAGGAATTTTTCTTAGATTTTGTGGAAACTTGTGGAGGTTTTGTGGGATTTTTGTGTGATTTTGTGGGATATTGAGGCGATTTAGGGATCTTGAGGGATTTTTCAAGTATTTTGTGGGAATTTGTGTAGATTTAGTGGGATATTTTTCTAGAATTTGGTCGTGTTTTGAGAAGATTTAGGGAATTTTGTGGGATTTTTCCTGGAATTTTGTTGGATATTAGGGAGAATTTGTGGGATGTTTGTGGAACTTTGAGGGACTTTTCTGGAATTTGGTGAGATTCTGTAGAGAACTGACGAATTATCAGGGATTTTTCATGTATTTTGTGGGAATTTGTGGAGATTTGGTGGGATATTTTTCTAGAATTTGGTCGTGTTTTGAGAAGATTTAGGGAATTTTGTGGGATTTTTTCTGGAATTTTGTTGGATACTGGGGAGATTTTGTGGGATGTTTGTGGAACTTTGAGGGACTTTTCTGGAATTTGGTGAGATTCTATAGAGAACTGAGAAATTATCAGGGATTTTTCATGTATTCTGTGGGAATTTGTGGAGATTCGGTGGGATTTTTGAGGATTTTGGCCGTGTTTTGAGAAGATTTAGGGAATTTTTTGTGATTTTTCTGGAATTTTGTTGGATATTGAGGACATTTTGTGGGATGTTTGTGGAACTTTGAGGGACATTTCAGGAATTTGGTGAGATTCTGTAGAGAACTGACGAATTATCAGGGATTTTTCATGTATTCTGTGGGAATTGGTGGAGATTCGGTGGGATTTTTGAGGATTTTGGCCGTGTTTTGAGAAGATTTAGAGAATTTTGTGGGATTTTTCTTGAATTTTGATGGATATTGAGGAGAATTTGTGGGATGTTTGTGGAACTTTGAGGGACTTTTCTGGAATTTGGTGAGATTCTGTAGAGAACTGACGAATTATCAGGGATTTTTCACGTATTCTGTGGGAATTTCTGGAGATTCGGTGGGATTTTTCTGGAATTTTGGTTGTGTTTTGAGAAAATTTAGGGAATTTTGTGTGATTTTTCTGGGATTTTGTTGGATATTGAGGACATTTTGTGGGATGTTTCTGGAATTTGGTGGCCGTTTTCAAGAATTTTGTGGTATTTTGAAAACATTTTGGGAATTTTGTGCTGTTTTTTCTGGAATTTTGTGGGAAACTGTGCTGATTTTATGGGGCGTTTCTGGAATTTGGTCGAGTTTTCAGAAGATTTAGGGATTTTTTTGAGATTTCTGTGGGATGTTCTGGGAATTGGTGGAGATTTTGTGGGACATTCCTGTGAATTGTTAGGGTTTTGAAATGATTTAGGGAGTTTTGTGGGACTTCTCTGGAATTTTGTGTGTTTTTTCTGGAATTGTGTAGGATTCTGAGGAGACTTGAAGAATTTTGAGGAATTTGATTTAGATTTTTATGGGAATTTGTGGAGAGTCTGTGGGATTTTTTTGGAATTTGGTGGGCCTTTTCACGAACTTTGTGTGGTTTTGAGGAGACTTGAAGAATTTTGAGGAATTTTTCTTAGATTTTGTGGAAACTTGTGGAGGTTTTGTGGAATTTTTGTGTGATTTTGTGGGATATTGAGGCGATTTAGGGATCTTGATGGATTTTTCATGTATTTTGTGGGATTTTGTGGAGATTTGGTGGGATATTTTTCTAGAATTTGGTCGTGTTTTGAGAAGATTTAGGGAATTTTGTGGTGTTTTTTCTTGAATTTTGTGGGAAACTGTGCTGATTTTATGGGGCGTTTCTGGAATTTGGTCGAGTTTTCTGAAGATTTAGGGATTTTTGTGGGATTTCTGTGGGATGTTCTGGGAATTGGAGATTTTGTGGGACATTCCTGTGAATTGGTAGGGTTTTGAAATGATTTAGGGAGTTTTGTGGGACTTCTCTGGAATTTTGTGTGTTTTTTCTGGAATTGTGTGGGATTCTGAGGAGACTTGAAGAATTTTGAGGAATTTTTCTTAGATTTTGTGGAAACTTGTGGAGGTTTTGTGTGATTTTTGTGTGATTTTGTGGGATATTGAGGCGATTTAGGGATCTTGAGGGATTTCTCATGTATTTTGTGGGAATTTGTGTAGATTTGGTGGGATATTTTTCTAGAATTTGGTCGTGTTTTGAGAAGATTTAGGGAATTTTGTGGGATTTTTCCTGGAATTTTGTTGGATATTAGGGAGAATTTGTGGGATGTTTATGGAACTTTGAGGGACTTTTCTGGAATTTGGTGAGATTCTGTAGAGAACTGACGAATTATCAGGGATTTTTCATGTATTCTGTGGGAATTTGTGGAGATTCGGTGGGATTTTTCTGGAATTTTGGTTGTGGTTTGAGAAAATTTAGGGAATTTTGTGGGATTTTTCTGGGATTTTGTTGGGTATTGGGGACATTTTTTGAAATGTTTCTGGAATTTGGTGGGGCTTTTCAAGAATTTTGTGGTATTTTGAAAAGGTTTAGGGAATTTTGTGGTTTTTTTTCTTGAATTTTGTGGGAAACTGTGCTGATTTTATGGGGCGTTTCTGGAATTTGGTCGAGTTTTCAGAAGATTTAGGGATTTTTGTGGGATTTCTGTGGGATGTTCTGGGAATTGGTGGAGATTTTGTGGGACATTCCTGTGAATTGGTAGGGTTTTGAAATGATTTAGGGAGTTTTGTGGGACTTCTCTGGAATTTGGTGGGGTTTTTCTGGAATTGTGTGGGATTCTGAGGAGACTTGAAGAATTTTGAGGAATTTGATTTAGATTTTTGTGGGAATTTGTGAAGATTCTGTGGGATTTTTCTGGAATTTGGTGGGCCTTTTCACGAACTTTGTGTGGTTTTGAGGAGACTTGAAGAATTTTGAGGAATTTTTCTTAGATTTTGTGGAAACTTGTGGAGGTTTTGTGGGATTTTTGTGTGATTTTGTGGGATATTGAGGCGATTTAGGGATCTTGAGGGATTTTTCATGTATTTTGTGGGAATTTGTGGAGATTTGGTGGGATATTTTTCTAGAATTTGGTCGTGTTTTGAGAAGATTTAGGGAATTTTGTGGGATTTTTCCTGGAATTTTGTTGGATATTAGGGAGATTTTGTGGGATGTTTGTGGAACTTTGAGGGACTTTTCTGGAATTTGGTGAGATTCTGTAGAGAACTGACGAATTATCAGGGATTTTTCATGTATTCTCTGGGAATTTGTGGAGATTTGGTGTGATTTTTCTTGAATTTGGCCGTGTTTTGAGAAGATTTAGAGAATTTTGTGGGGTTTTTCTTGAATTTTGTTGGATATTGAGGAGATTTTGTGGGATGTTTGTGGAACTTTGAGGGACTTTTCTGGAATTTGGTGAGATTCTGTAGAGAACTGACGAATTATCAGGGATTTTTCATGTATTCTGTGGGAATTTGTGGAGATTCGGTGGGATTTTTCTGGAATTTTGGTTGTGTTTTGAGAAAATTTAGGGAATTTTGTGGGATTTTTCTGGGATTTTGTTGGGTATTGGGGACATTTTGTGGGATGTTTCTGGAATTTGGTGGGGCTTTTCAAGAATTTTGTGGTATTTTGAAAAGGTTTAGGGAATTTTGTGGTGTTTTTTCTTGAATTTTGTGGGAAACTGTGCTGATTTTATGGGGCGTTTCTGGAATTTGGTCGAGTTTTCAGAAGATTTAGGGATTTTTGTGGGATTTTTGTGGGATGTTCTGGGAATTGGTGGAGATTTTGTGGGACATTCCTGTGAATTGGTAGGGTTTTGAAATGATTTAGGGAGTTTTGTGGGACTTCTCTGGAATTTTGTGGGGTTTTTATGGAATTGTGTGGGATTCTAAGGAGACTTGAAGAATTTTGAGGAATTTGATTTAGATTTTTGTGGGAATTTGTGAAGATTCTGTGGGATTTTTTTGGAATTTGGTGGGCCTTTTCACGAACTTTGTGTTTTTGAGGAGACTTGAAGAATTTTGAGGAATTTTTCTTAGATTTTGTGGAAACTTGTGGAGGTTTTGTGGGATTTTTGTGTGATTTTGTGGGATATTGAGGCGATTTCGGGATCTTGAGGGATTTCTCATGTATTTTGTGGGAATTTGTGGAGATTTGGTGGGATATTTTTCTAGAATTTGGTCGTGTTTTGAGAAGATTTAGGGAATTTTGTGGGATTTTTCCTGGAATTTTGTTGGATATTAGGGAGAATTTGTGGGATGTTTGTGGAACTTTGAAGGACTTTTCTGGAATTTGGTGAGATTCTGTAGAGAACTGACGAATTATCAGGGATTTTTCATGTATTCTGTGGGAATTTGTGGAGATTCTGTGGGATTTTTCAAGAATTTGGTAGAGTTTTGAGAAGATTTAGGGAATTTTGTGGGACTTTTCTGGGATTTTGTTGGGTATTGAGGACATTTTGTGGGATGTTTCGGGAATTTGGTGGGGCTTTTCAAGAATTTTGTGGTATTTTGAAAAGATTTAGGGAATTTTGTGGTGTTTTTTCTTGAATTTTGTGGGAAACTGTGCTGATTTTATGGGGCGTTTCTGGAATTTGGTCGAGTTTTCAGAAGATTTAGAAATTTTTGTGGGATTTCTGTGGGATGTTCTGGGAATTGGTGGAGATTTTGTGGGACATTCCTGTGAATTGGTAGGGTTTTGAAATGATTGAGGGAGTTTTGTGGGACTTCTCTGGAATTTTGTGTGTTTTTTCTGGAATTGTGTGGGATTCTGAGGAGACTTGAAGAATTTTGAGGAATTTTTCTTAGATTTTGTGGAAACTTGTGGAGGTTTTGTGGGATTTTTGTGTGATTTTGTGGGATATTGAGGCGATTTAGGGATCTTGAGGGATTTTTCAAGTATTTTGTGGGAATTTGTGTAGATTTGGTGGGATATTTTTCTAGAATTTGGTCGTGTTTTGAGAAGATTTAGGGAATTTTGTGGGATTTTTCCTGGAATTTTGTTGGATATTAGGGAGAATTTGTGGGATGTTTGTGGAACTTTGAGGGACTTTTCTGGAATTTGGTGAGATTCTGTAGAGAACTGACGAATTATCAGGGATTTTTCATGTATTTTGTGGGAATTTGTGGAGATTTGGTGGGATATTTTTCTAGAATTTGGTCGTGTTTTGAGAAGATTTAGGGAATTTTGTGGGATTTTTTCTGGAATTTTGTTGGATACTGGGGAGATTTTGTGGGATGTTTGTGGAACTTTGAGGGACTTTTCTGGAATTTGGTGAGATTCTATAGAGAACTGAGAAATTATCAGGGATTTTTCATGTATTCTGTGGGAATTTGTGGAGATTCGGTGGGATTTTTGAGGATTTTGGCCGTGTTTTGAGAAGATTTAGGGAATTTTTTGTGATTTTTCTGGAATTTTGTTGGATATTGAGGACATTTTGTGGGATGTTTGTGGAACTTTGAGGGACATTTCAGGAATTTGGTGAGATTCTGTAGAGAACTGACGAATTATCAGGGATTTTTCATGTATTCTGTGGGAATTGGTGGAGATTCGGTGGGATTTTTGAGGATTTTGGCCGTGTTTTGAGAAGATTTAGAGAATTTTGTGGGATTTTTCTTGAATTTTGATGGATATTGAGGAGAATTTGTGGGATGTTTGTGGAACTTTGAGGGACTTTTCTGGAATTTGGTGAGATTCTGTAGAGAACTGACGAATTATCAGGGATTTTTCATGTATTTTGTGTTAATTTGTGGAGATTTGGTGGGATATTTTTCTAGAATTTGGTCGTGTTTTGAGAAGATTTAGGAAATTTTGTGGGATTTTTCCTGGAATTTTGTTGGATATTAGGGAGATTTTGTGGGATGTTTGTGGAACTTTGAACGACTTTTTAGGAATTTGGTGAGATTCTGTAGAGAACTGACGAATTATCAGGGATTTTTCATGTATTCTGTGGGAATTTGTGGAGATTCTGTGGGATTTTTCTGGAATTTGGTAGAGTTTTGAGAAGATTTAGGGAATTTTGTGGGACTTTTCTGGGATTTTGTTGGATATTGAGGACATTATGTGGGATGTTTCGGGAATTTGGTGGGGCATTTCAGGAATTTTGTGGTATTTTGAAAAGATTTTGGGAATTTTGTGGTGTTTTTTCTTGAATTTTGTGGGAAACTGTGCTGATTTTATGGGGCGTTTCTGGAATTTGGTCGAGTTTTCAAAAGATTTAGGGATTTTTGTGGGATTTCTGTGGGATGTTCTGGGAATTGGTGGAGATTTTGTGGGACATTCCTGTGAATTGGTAGGGTTTTGAAATGATTTAGGGAGTTTTGTGGGACTTCTCTGGAATTTGGTGGGGTTTTTCTGGAATTGTGTGGGATTCTGAGGAGACTTGAAGAATTTTGAGGAATTTGATTTAGATTTTTGTGGGAATTTGTGGAGATTCTGTGGGATTTTTCTGGAATTTGGTGGGCCTTTTCACGAACTTTGTGTGGTTTTGAGGAGACTTGAAGAATTTTGAGGAATTTTTCTTAGATTTTGTGGAAACTTGTGGAGGTTTTGTGGGATTTTTGTGTGATTTTGTGGGATATTGAGGCGATTTAGGGATCTTGAGGGATTTTTCATGTATTTTGTGGGAATTTGTGGAGATTTGGTGGGATATTTTTCTAGAATTTGGTCGTGTTTTGAGAAGATTTAGGAAATTTTGTGGGATTTTTCCTGGAATTTTGTTGGATATTAGGGAGATTTTGTGGGATGTTTGTGGAACTTTGAGGGACTTTTTAGGAATTTGGTGAGATTCTGTAGAGAACTGACGAATTATCAGGGATTTTTCATGTATTCTGTGCGAATTTGTGGAGATTCTGTGGGATTTTTCTGGAATTTGGTAGAGTTTTGAGAAGATTTAGGGAATTTTGTGGGACTTTTCTGGGATTTTGTTGGATATTGAGGACATTTTGTGGGATGTTTCGGGAATTTGGTGGGGCATTTCAGGAATTTTGTGGTATTTTGAAAAGATTTTGGGAATTTTGTGGTGTTTTTTCTTGAATTTTGTGGGAAACTGTGCTGATTTTATGGGGCGTTTCTGGAATTTGGTCGAGTTTTCAAAAGATTTAGGGATTTTTGTGGGATTTCTGTGGGATGTTCTGGGAATTGGTGGAGATTTTGTGGGACATTCCTGTGAATTGGTAGGGTTTTGAAATGATTTAGGGAGTTTTGTGAGACTTCTCTGGAATTTTGTGGGGTTTTTCTGGAATTGTGTGGGATTCTGAGGAGACTTGAAGAATTTTGAGGAATTTTTCTTAGATTTTGTGGAAACTTGTGGAGGTTTTGTGTGATTTTTGTGTGATTTTGTGGGATATTGAGGAGATTTAGGGATCTTGAGGGATTTCTCATGTATTTTGTAGGAATTTGTGGAGATTTGGTGGGATAATTTTCTAGAATTTGGTCGTGTTTTGAGAAGATTTAGGGAATTTTGTGGTGTTTTTTCTTGAATTTTGTGGGAAACTGTGCTGATTTTATGGGGCGTTTCTGGAATTTGGTCTAAAGCAAGAGAAAAAACCCCAAACAAACACAACCTTTCAGGCAGAGAAAAGATGTGGTTGCTCTTGAAGAAAGCATTTCATTCTGCCTGGAGAAGAACCTGTTGGGAAAAATATTAGCTTTTAGCAAAATGGCACTGTGCTGTTGCACTTGTTCTAGCACTGGGAGAAAGAACAGGCCCGTCTGTAAGGCTCCTGCAGCTCACCCTGGCTGAGGGTCATTGACCACTGAGCACTGCAGGCATCACTGGCAACAACGATGGTGGAAAATGGGGAGGGAGCAGGATAAATAAATGTTTGCCATTGCCTTAGCCAAAAAAACCCCAGACATCAAAAGCAACCCACCCTCAAAACAAAGCTATGAAAATAGTTTGCCTCTGAATTTAAAGAACTTCAATTAACTCTATGATGTCTGCTTTTGGTTCAGCATTCATCAATCTGAATTTGAATATGCACAGGGTAATGAAAGGTAACTGAGGCTTAAAAATCATGTCTATTGACTTGTGCATAGCCTATACTGAAGCACATTAAAAAGCAGCGTTTTGCTTGAAATCTGCACGGTATTAACTTCATTCAGTCTTACACTCACTAGGTAATTAAATACATGAAGAAATAGATTTTTTTTTTTTTTATTAAGAATGCATTATTAATTAGGAAGGCATGGCTTTAGCAGAGTCTGCTGATACCAACATTACTCAGCTAAGTTCAAAGTATGAACACAAGAACTTGATGACAGAAGCAATGTTCATCAGAGCCTCAACAAGAAAGTTGCAGTTCCAAGTTTTTCAGATGTCCTACACTTGCTAAGGCACCTCCAGAAAGAGGAGTCAACTGAAAATAGCACAGGAAATTTGAAACCCATTTCTATATTTTTCTTTTTTTTCCTGAACTTTCTTGTGGGCAACAGAAAACTCCCAATATGTGGAATGCAATGTAGTTTTTATGCCAGAGTCATGAGTCATCCCCTCAGTTCCAACCTGATCCAATGCTCACTTGAATCTTGGAAAGGCTCAAATCAGCAAGATGAAATTAAAATTGTATTCATGAAAGGAGCTCTTTACTCTCCATTCCCCTCCCTCCCCCAAATACATCAGCACCAAGTGAGAAAGGCTCGATTTGAAAGATAATTATTACACAATTAAACTTGGACATAGCTAGTTTGCTACAAGTTCCAGCAGACAGACAAACAAGAGCAGAATCAGAGGTTATCAACCTCAATAGAAATTCCAGCTCATGCTTTCCCCAAAAGCCTCATTTAATTTATCCAGGATTAAAAAATAAAAGAGAAATGAAAAAAAAATCACATAAAAGCATTTCACATAGTATATAGTGAAATACTATCATTTCCACCTGAAATATTCATCATCATTATTATGTTTTTCCATACTAAATTACAAAGTCTCCTGCACCCATCTTCCCAATATCTCATTCTAAGTGCTTGCTACTTTAATCCCTTAGGAAGCAAAAGGAGCCTCAGGTGTCTCTGGATCAACAGAAACTAAACAACACAGCTTGACAAAGTATATCAAATTGTCAATCAACTCAATATAGGTTTTCCACTCCAGAGATAGCTATCACCAGCTGATGAATTTGGCTAGGGCAGGTTTAGTGAAGAAAAACTAGGTCTTTATTACCAAATCAGTTAGGAGTTGTTCTACCGTACTGCCCGTAGGATGGGAGTATAAACACCATATTCTTCACAGCCTCATCCACAAAGAATTCCACCTTCAAATTAAGGCTGCTTTGGAGTTGGACCAAACCAATGAAAACTCACTCATCAAACACAGTGATGGCAGCATGCTCAGTCTTTGCAATACAAAACTGGCAACTAACAGCACATTCCTGATCACATCTCCAAGGCTGAGTGTACAGAACTGCAGTGGTGGCCAGGCCCTCGCTGACTGCCAAACCTCCAGCCATCATCCCTTCCTCTCACAGCGACAGGGCAGAAAATAACAACAGCAGAAACTAGAAAGCTTAAGCTAAAATCACAAAGGTCATTGATGAAACAGACTGGAGTGCTTTAGAAACTAGCACGCAGATTTAGCTGAAAACAAATCTTATTGATCACCAATTACAATGAATACTTAATTCTATCATTCTGCATTATTATTAGACAGTCAGAGACAGCCAAGCTGACCTCAAGCATGCTGAAGCATCGGGGCCAAGCAGTGCACATCTTCCCAGGAGCTGATTTACCCATCGTTCTCAAGTGAATTCACCTGCACACAGCCCCACCGTACAACTGCTAGGCTGCAAAATAAAAAAATAGCTCTGCTTAAGAGTCAAACCCCAGGACATAGACCATATGAAAGGAAGAATGAAACCTGCAGCATTTGGTTGACCTTCAATGCCCTGAGAAGATGACAAATTTCCCAAGATGAACAAGTGCCCAAAATACAAAGCAAAGGACTGACTTTTAGGGATCAAATGTTAAATAGGCCTGCGAAATTGGAGTTGTTAGGTTGCACATGAAAGAAGGGAAAAAAGAAAAAACCACCCCAACCCTCAACTGCAATTTTACATCCCTCTTGGAAAATTTGCTTTAATAAGAGAGAGGAATGGATACAACCTTCCCCTCACCTGGAGATTTTAATCAATTCAAGCCATTTCAAATCTGGCAAGAAAGCCCTACCACAGTCCCCATCAAACAACATTGCCTTTCATTTTTGCTTCTCAGGACTACTTCAGAGCAGTCTAAATAACAGCAAAGAAGGAAATTCAAGTTGCAATTCAAACACTAAGCTCTGGAATCCCACATTGCCTTCAAACACCTGCATGAAACACTAACTTCATGCTCTATGCTCCCTGCTTTCTTCTAGTTTACTGCACAGTGCATTATTTACATAAAACAGAATTTCTTCTGTGGGAAAGGCTTGCATGGTACTTCAAAGCCTGAATAAATCAGGGACTGCAGCTTGAACTAACAAAAAAATCATCCAAAAAATTCCTTTCAATATCTGCATTGTATTACCTTATCATGCTACCTGTCTAGCTGAGTTATTCAGGTATCCACACCAGAAATGACAGACAATGTCTCTCTATGATGATGTGATGTTACTTCAAATGAAAAAAAACAATAAATAAAAATCACAGATTAATTTCCCATACAAATGATGACTCACTACTCCCAAATCCTTCCTTATAGCAGGATGCTCACTTCAGTCTGGAAGTCTTCATGTTGCAGCCTGCAGGAATCAGCTTATTTCCTGTCAAGGGCTGGAAAGCCTTACAGGAACTGGTTTTGGTTGAAGAACTTCTCCAAGGTGCTTACCTGTGGGACTTATCCAGGTAAGGGATGTTAGCTCCCTCTTCTTTGAGGTTCAGTGTCCAACCACTCCTACTGCTGGTAAGAAGAACAGAAGAAACATCTGCCCATAGCAAGGACTGCACTGGTGGGCAAAGTCCAAATTCCATCCTTCAGGGAAAAAGAAACAAAGACTGAGGAATTCATGTCTGTTCAAAATTTCATCCTTGACTACTGAAAGCATTGGAAGCACATGTGTATGTTTAAAAATGGAATTGTCCTCATTTAAGAATAAAAATAATTTCATCCCATCACCATTTTTCTTGGTCCAATCCTGAACTGCAGATCCAAACAGCTGAGAAAGCATGGAATAGTCTGCTGGACAGCATTAAAATGAGCAACTCCTGTATCTTCCTAAGATAAGAACACAAATCACAAAGAAAGGCACTCTGAGAAAAAATTTCTTAGAGGAAGACCTCAATTATTTTCCAGCAAGGCAGGTAATATGCATTTGGCTATTTGTTAGAAAAAAAACCAAAAAACAAACCTGTTTTTATACAAGATTTTACTCATATATTAACTATCACATATTTTGCAAAACAAAAAGAGACCACAGCAAAGTAAAATCCCAATTTTTTCCTATATTTAAGCTGTGATAGTATGTCTGAAATGGGAATCCAGAGCCTCACCAGATTAATATCACCACTTGGACCAGAGAATTTGCCATATCCACTTCTTCTGGTTTCGTTCAGTTGGAGCTTCTGTTTGTACAGTGATGATGGCTCTTGAACATTCTGGGATTTAAAGTAGTCCCTGAAGAGATGGCTGACAAAAATATGATGTTACTTTCAAGATGCTTTTTAATTATTTCTACCCTCATCCAGAACCTGCAATCATCTGATCTCCTTCACTATGCTCCAAGCTCATTAAAACTGGAACGCTAAATAAGAATATTCAAAATATTTTGTTTTGCATTGCTAAAGGCACCACTGCAGGTACTTGACTCATCCTTCAGACTGTAAATAAATAAATGAAGTCTAGGACAGGTCAAATAAAGACACTATGTTTTCTGTGTTTTGTTGGGGTTGGTTTTAGAAGACTTAGGAGATTTGAAACAGATCTTTTATTAAGGAATTGTTCCTAAGGGACTTGACTTACAGAAATTAATTTATACTTGGCAGTGCATTTGATTGATTGCAGTTCCTTTTTTTCAAATACAAACCAGCATTTTCACTACCAGGTGTGGTGGTTGGAAATGTTGGGACTGTAGAACACTGCAAGGCTAATTTCTCCTCCAGTCTCCATCATTTTTATGTAGCTCAGCATTTTCTCATCCTTACTGAGATCTGCTGCAAATTTAAAATACCCTAACAGGGCTGAGAGAGTATTGCAACAGTGTTTATCTAGTGTATCATTACAGTTCTTGTTACCCTAATTCCACAGTTCTGAGCAACAACTCTCATTTTATGGGCAGGTAATTGAGCTCTATGATACATGAATTGATTTGCAGGGGAAATACATTAAAACCTGGCTGGAAAAGAAAATTATTCAGGATCTTCACTCTGATTGCCTTTTACAGCTACCACTCTAGGACCACTGAAAGAGCTTACTTTAGCTCATGTCAATGAAGCTACAATTCAGTGTTTGTCCAAAAAATGTTCACATTCTAAAATGAAGGTTACTGTGGTTTCCTGAGTTATAAAGGCAGAATTAAAGATTACTGCAGATTCTTAGATCAGGACCACTTCCCAGCTCAAGAACTATTTAGTGGGAAGAGCCAAGGCAAAAGGCAGCATTCAAGCAAGTGTTGCTGATCAAGTGAGTTATGGGTTCTACATGAAAATGTTAGCAAGGGTGATCCAGTCAGATCTCATGTCTGCCTGTGGTTCAGCACTGCAGCTGCTAACACCCAGAGCACCAGATCCAATCACTCCTGAGGAGCAGGTTTGTTCAAGCAGGCACTGTTGTTTCAGGACCAGTGAAAGACAGGACAGAGACAAAATTGATAGTACTCCCTCAGTGCAAACAGAACTTGCCCTGCGACAAATTTGCTCCTCTCTGGCCCTACTTTTAACATCCCTGCTCTCAAATTCCTATTTTTAGCAGCTTCTCATAAAAGGCATTCTTACTCAGAGAAGTGAATGTTAGAAGTGTTCATTTGAATGAAGCAAACAATTAAGCAACATCTTCCCTAAAGTGATTTTGTAAAAGTTATGGTTTAGTTTTCTTCCTAATTGCTTGGAAAAATCGGATTGGCGCTGGAAATGGGAAGGGTTGGCTAAAAGGAGTCAGCTGATGGGAAGCAGCCAGTAACTCCTGCTGCTGCTGACCTGCTGCAACTCCCAGGTTAAGAGGACAAGTGCCTCATTTGTAATCAAGTCTATATAAAACACAAAAGAGGCAGAAGGACAAACCTGGTTCATAAAGGCAGCAGTCTGTGACCAAAAGCAGCAGAGTCAGCAGCCAGTGTTTCACTCCTGATGAGAGCCCACTTGCAAAAGTTCCACTTGAGTACCTGCTGCAGAGCAGAGGCTGTTCTTCATTGATGTGTCAAACCATGACAGCCATACTTCTGTTGCTATTCAAAGAACAGGGATAAACTCCGGGGTTTGTTAGGTTTTAAATAGTTTCCAATTTCAGGCCTAATAGAAGGCAAAATGGAAAATATCACATGTAATAGGACTTAAAAATAGAAATACGGAAGAACACAATGTTATACTCATGTTACCTATTACTTTTTTCAGCTGAGCAAAGTCTTCACAAACACTATAAATACATATCTTTTTCCCCCAATGAAAATAATAATAAAAAAATCTGTCTTGTAACCTGAAAGAAAAGAGATAAAACCAAAGCAAACCTGATTCTTGTAAACAGAAAATGTTGCTTAAAAATTGAGTTTGGGGAGCATAAATATTTAATTGCCTTGAGCATGTCTTAGGAATTCACATTTACTCAAAATAGTGTCAAGAGCAAACAAAACTGCAAAACAATCTCTTTTAGTAGGAAATACCTTGTGAGAATCAAGTGTTTTCTTATCATCTTTCACTGTTTCACTTGATGTCTGAATCTTCTAACTCCAACTCCTAGAACAGCATCAGTGGGGGAGAGAGACAATGAACACTCCTTCTGTTATTTGACTGACTGCAAGGTTTTGACATGTAGAGTATTAATAAAAATAATTTATTCTCACAGGGTTTTGTCAGAATAACAAGCTGGTAGCTTTAAATATGGTTAAGAAAATTTTATGTATGTTAGGAAAAAACAAACAAAAAGAAACATTTGCAGTAGTAGGACAAAACCATCATAAAAAAGGTATATAGCAGATATACATATTTATATTCATATATATATATCTCCAATTTCCCAAAGCATTGCTCTAAGAATTAGACAAAACTGGCTACAAAATTCAGATTTTTTAGGTTATTTATTGACTGTAAAGTGAATCCTGACTGACAATAAATATCACTGGGGAACATTAATTATTAAATATACATTGTCCAATCTTTAACAAATCAACTTTAGTAAGAACAGTTTTAAATCTAAAAATAAAAACAATTTCCAAGACACTTATTTTAAGTAATTGCACTAAGAAATAGTAAGACCTTATATATAGTTAAATGACTAGCAGCCAACTCACATCATCATAGTAAGAATAATATATATGTACTGCAATTTTAAGTGTTATGACTTCAAGAACTTGTAGTAATAACCAAGCATTACTTGCTAAATAACACAAAATTTGTCTGATTAAGTCTGTTTAAAAGAATATGCAATGGGAATAACTAAGAGCTGAAATTAATGGTGTTAGCTTGTAAAGACAGAAATTTACTTCTTACAAGTAGGAAAACATGCAATATATTCCTATACTTAACACATGTTCGTAGTACAGACATTCCTGTTAATAAATTTCAGGTTAAAATTGACAAATGTGACATGTTCTACTATATGGAATTTCTTCAAGTGGCTGTTGTTCCATCGGACAACACAAACTAAAAAATGTCCTGCCTCTCAGAAATATTATTCTGTTTCTACTCTTTACTTTATTTTTTTATTTTTTTTTTTCACTTTTAGAAAAACACAGATTTTTTTTTTTTTAGTATTAGAAAAATATAGGACAAAAACAAGGCTTAAGTTTTAGATAGGGAAGAGAGAATAAGGAGATGCTTTATAAGCTGAAATATTTTTCTCTTAAAGCTATGGAGATGGACAACCATGTTCTGAAAAAAACTCCTTTAATTCATGACAGAGTATATTGGGAAGCATGGAGTGTTCAAAGTGTGGATTTTGAGTAAAAAGTAGAGTAATTGTGATACAGTGAGGCGCTGGAACAGAGTGGAGTGAAGATTTGAGGCCTTGAGGGCAATGAGAAAACTGTTTTCCTGCGAAGCTCACAGAGACAGATGAAGAGGACTCATGGCCCATACACACCTCAGAGTGATGTGAAATGGGAGGAGTGAACTCATGGCAGATTTCCGGGCAGCTGGCATCAAACAAATAGAAAACTATAACAGAAATATTTTTCTTGTGAGAAACTCCATAGATTAGCAGAAGAAGATTTCTGTTTCTATACAAACACTGATAAAGAGACTCTAGCAAGAATTGGGACTGTTTTAAACACCAAAGTTCCAAAGTCTTTTGTCTCTATCTTGTCATGTGAACAAGGGAATGCTGGGTAGTGCGGGATAAAAGGGTTTTCTGAAAGTTTATTCTGGTGTTCTTATTCTTGTAGTTTTGTGAATAAACTTTCTTTATTCCTTTTAAGTTTTAAGCCTGTTTTGCTCTTGCTCTAATCCATATCTCACAGCAAGAAATAAGTAAGTTTTCTAGTATTTTTTCAGTTACTGCTTTAAAACCACGACAACTGTGTTTTCACCATCACGTCAGATCAGCTCTTGGACTCACAGCTCACCGCAGACCTCGAAACAGGAGGCAAAGATCTGCACCACTTGGCCTTTCAGAACTTCTCACCCATCTATGACCTTTCTGGGGCCAGCTTCACAAAATGAGGGGGAAGCCATTCCAAAGAACACGACCAAGGAAATCACACAGCACTCGGGATTTGTTCCAGGCATCAAATTTTTAATGGATGATGTGAAGTAACACCGAAGCAATTCCTGTCCACAGAAAAAAAGATTTCAAATGGTTTTGTCTCAAGGACAATCACTGGAGGTTGAAAGTTTCTGGGGCTGAAAGTTACATGAGGTCCTCAACACTGAGCAATCAATATCCCCAGAGTCTAAACTGTGAAATTACTACCTGGGCAAGGAGAACATTTTCAGGATTTGCAACTCATCTCAAAGCCTCAGTAGAACTCAACCAGCAGAATTCCCCTGAGATGGCACTGTGCTCTGGAAGCCCTCAAATACTCACTAAAACAGACTTGACTTTCACTAGGACAGCTGCTCATGAAAATCTGGGGTAAAACCTATGGGAAGTGGCCATGTGCACGCATATTCCTTCTTCCCACAGCAGGCACAATCAAATCCTCCTTTGAATGGCCTCCAAGTTGAGCAGCACTCATTGGCACAGCCTCTTCTCCCACAGACAGGCCAGCGAGCAACACGGCAGCGCCAGCCAGGTGGGCAAGGACAAGAGAGAGCAGATGCCAACAAGGCTTGGAAGCTGGGCCAAGGGAGGTTTACGCTGGCCATTGGGAAGAACTTGTGCCCAGCGTGGGCCATCAGATACTGCAATGGCCTGACAGGGGCTGCTGGAGTCATCATTGTGGCACGGGTGCAAGGCAAGCCAGGCCGCAGCGCTCGGGCCCCGCTCTGCTGGCCATGCTTGCCGCCATGGCTCCCAGCTTGGACTCAACATTCTCTCAGGGCTCTCTGCAGCCAGGGCGTTCTGTGCTTCTGTGACATCACAGCCTCTGGGGACGGCACGCTGGCTGGCAACTGTCCCCAGCTGTTGCTGCGCCCCAGTGCCCAGGCACAGCTGCTCGCAGAGAGACGCCCAGAGCCTCGGTGCTGCTGGCAGAGCACTATGGCTGCTCACGGCTCCTCCGCGCTGCTGCAGCTTTACGTGCTGCTGCTCTTGGCTCATCCCCTCGACCCTGTGAGCAAACCTGAGCGCAGCACGGATGCCTCTCCTCTGCTTCTGGAGGATTGTCATCTGGACGAGTCGGACCCTGAGCGCATCCGGTGGGCGGCCAGGACATTCCTGCTCATCGACCTGCTCATCATAGGAATGGCCATGGGATGGTCGCTCGGAAAAAGAATTCAGAGACGCTGGCGAGAGGTGAGGAGGGGGGTGGGGGGTCAGGCAGGCGGGATGGGGCAGACCTTGAGGGCCTCTTGGGCACCCTTTGGCCAATGCCCTGCGGCAGAAGGGGCCTGAGCTCCTGGCTGGGGAATGCGGCCCAGGGGCTGAGCTCCATGGACAGCACCAAGCAGAGGCGGCAGAGCTCTGCCTGCTGCAGCCTCTTCCCCGGGCCAGCCCAGCCCAACTGGGCCCGAGTCTCTGTCTCCCAGGCCAAAGGCAGCCCCACAGGTGCCGGCCCCGCTCTGCCCCTCTGCCTCTTCCATGGGGATCCCTGTGCTTTGCCTTGCAGCGGAATCTCCAGAGCCCTTCGGGCCGTGCGGGGCCCCGCCGCCATCGAAGACAGGGCTGTCCCACGGAGCTGATGCAGCTGCTGATGGACAACCGCGACCTGATGCGGCTGCTCCTTCGCGACAGCCCTCAACCAACCACCAAGATGGCGGCAAAAGAGGGCAGTGACAGGAGACTCCGCACCTCCCCACAGCTCTGACCTCCAGCGTCGCGCTCCAGCTACAGAACCTTACGGGGAACGGGTGACCAGTGCCCAGCCCAGGCACTGCGACGTTCCCCACCTTACAAGTTAGCCACACCCCTGTTGTTGTTCGATTCCCCACCACGTTTCCCCCAAGAAGTTGACCTTTCCCTTAGTGTTCAGTTCTAAACAGTTGAAGCATTGAAGTTTCTTAGCCTTAAGATTCTTACCCCATAGTCTTCTAGTAACGTTGGATTGTAGATTTTAGAAGTAGTCAAGTGAATAAAGTTCACGTTTTCTACACGTTGCTGTGTCATTTTCTTGAGGTTGCACCTGAGACCTGGGGACTCCTTGAGAGATGGCTTTGCATGGCAGCTCCAGACTGCCTGCAATGGAGAGCCCCAGTGCCCCAGCAGGCTTTGCAAGAGCACGGAGGGCAGCGGGAAAGAAGAAGGTGGCCAATATTCACCTGCCTCCAGCTTCCAAGGAAGCTTGCAGTCAAGCCCTGTCTGCCCTTTAGGGGGGACCCTAAAGGCCCCGGCAGGCATCACCATGGCCCCAGGACGGGGGGCTTGCAGCACTCTGGGGCACCAGGAAAGGAGCAGGATCATCCCTGGAAAGCTGTCTGGAGACAAATCCAGAGACGTCTCCCCTGGCATCCAGGCAAGGGCTGAATACAGGCAGGCAATTAGATCCACAGGCTGCCTGGGCTATGGCACCAATCAGTCCTGCTTCATAGATTTCGGGGGGCGGGGTTATACATATATATATATATATATATATATATATATATACACGCATATATGTATATATGTATCTACATCTGTATTTAGTTCTTTGTATTTATCCTGTTGACCCTCAAATAGGATTAGATTTCATTTTCCTACAAAACAAAACATCCGTTTTTTGATTTTTAGGAATCAACCATCTGTGCTCCCACTTTAAATCACTTCTCTCAAACTCATTCTGCATCTTGCTCCTTTCCAGCACCATCAAATACCTCTGTTAAAATACAGAGCATCAGTGGAAGGACGACAATCTTGTTACTTGCTGAAGAAAGTTAACTTGGATGACATACCTGCTTTTAAAAATCCAAGAGGAACAAAACCTACACATCAGCTTTAGAATTTCAAAAGCTGCTTCCTCAACTCTTCCACACCACTTTACTCTTTGGGGACATTCAGCAGCAATACCAAACAAGCACAGAAAAGAAATGGAAGAAGAAATGCAGATAGTCAGCAGCTGACCACCTACCAAAATACATTTTAAATGCAGCTCCAAGTTCTCCAAGAGCAAGTTTGAAGTGTAAATGGAGACACTCACACAAAATTACTACCAGGTGGTACTTTTGGCATTTCCTTGGGCTTTCCTCTTCATTTTTTTTTTATCTCTCACCTAAGGCAAGAGAAAAAACCCCAAACAAACACAACCTTTCAGGCAGAGAAAAGATGTGGTTGCTCTTGAAGAAAGCATTTCATTCTGCCTGGAGAAGAAGCTGCTGGGAAAAATATTAGCTTTTAGCAAAATGGCACTGTGCTGTTGCACTTGTTCTAGCACTGGGAGAAAGAACAGGCCCGTCTGTAAGGCTCCTGCAGCTCACCCTGGCTGAGGGTCATTGACCACTGAGCACTGCAGGCATCACTGGCAACAACGATGGTGGAAAATGGGGAGGGAGCAGGATAAATAAATGTTTGCCATTGCCTTAGCCAAAAAAACCCCAGACATCAAAAGCAACCCACCCTCAAAACAAAGCTATGAAAATAGTTTGCCTCTGAATTTAAAGAACTTCAATTAACTCTATGATGTCTGCTTTTGGTTCAGCATTCATCAATCTGAATTTGAATATGCACAGGGTAATGAAAGGTAACTGAAGCTTAAAAATCATGTCTATTGACTTGTGCATAGCCTATACTGAAGCACATTAAAAAGCAGCGTTTTGCTTGAAATCTGCACGGTATTAACTTCATTCAGTCTTACACTCACTAGGTAATTAAATACATGAAGAAATAGATTTTTTTTTTTTTTATTAAGAATGCATTATTAATTAGGAAGGCATGGCTTTAGTAGAGTCTGCTGATACCAACATTACTCAGCTAAGTTCAAAGTATGAACACAAGAACTTGATGACAGAAGCAATGTTCATCAGAGCCTCAACAAGAAAGTTGCAGTTCCAAGTTTTTCAGATGTCCTACACTTGCTAAGGCATCTCCAGAAAGAGGAGTCAACTGAAAATAGCACAGGAAATTTGAAACCCATTTCTCTTTTTGTCTTTTTTTCCTGAACTTTCTTGTGGGCAACAGAAAACTCCTAATATGTGGAATGCAATGTAGTTTTTATGCCAGAGTCATGAGTCATCCCCTCAGTTCCAACCTGATCCAATGCTCACTTGAATCTTGGAAAGGCTCAAATCAGCAAGATGAAATTTCAATTGTATTCATGAAAGGAGCTCTTTACTCTCCATTCCCCTCCCTCCCCCAAATACATCAGCACCAAGTGAGAAAGGCTCAATTTGAAAAATAATTATTACACAATTAAACTTGGACATAGCTAGTTTGCTACAAGTTCCAGCAGACAGACAAACGAGAGCAGAATCAGAGGTTATCAACCTCAATAGAAATTCCAGCTCATGCTTTCCCCAAAAGCCTCATTTAATTTATCCAGGATTAAAAAATAAAAGAGAAATGAAAAAAACCACATAAAAGCATTTCACATAGTATATAGTGAAATGCTATCGTTTCCACCTGAAATATTCATCATCATTATTATGTTTTTCCATAGTAAATTACAAAGTCTCCTGCACCCATCTTCCCAATATCTCATTCTAAGTGCTTGCTACTTTAATCCCTTAGGAAGCAAAAGGAGCCTCAGGTGTCTCTGGATCAACAGAAACTAAACAACACAGCTTGACAAAGTATATTAAATTGTCAATCAACTCAATAAAGGTTTTCCACTCCAGAGATAGCTATCACCAGCTGATGAATTTGGCTAGGGCAGGTTTAGTGAAGAAAAACTAGGTCTTTATTACCAAATCAGTTAGGAGTTGTTCTACCGTACTGCCCGTAGGATGGGAGTATAAACACCATATTCTTCACAGCCTCATCCACAAAGAATTCCACCTTCAAATTAAGGCTGCTTTGGAGTTGGACCAAACCAATGAAAACTCACTCATCAAACACAGTGATGGCAGCATGCTCAGTCTTTGCAATACAAAACTGGCAACTAACAGCACATTCCTGATCACATCTCCAAGGCTGAGTGTACAGAACTGCAGTGGTGGCCAGGCCCTCGCTGACTGCCAAACCTCCAGCCATCATCCCTTCCTCTCACAGCGACAGGGCAAAAAATAACAACAGCAGAAACTGGAAAGCTTAAGCTAAAATCACAAAGGTCATTGATGAAACAGACTGGAGTGCTTTAGAAACTAGCACGCAGACTTAGCTGAAAACAAATCTTATTGATCACCAATTACAATGAATACTTAATTCTGTTATTCTGCATTATTATTAGACAGTCAGAGGCAGCCAAGCTGACCTCAAGCATGCTGAAGCATCGGGGCCAGGCAGTGCACATCTTCCCAGGAGCTGATTTACCCATCGTTCTCAAGTCAATTCACCTGCACACAGCCCCACCGTACAACTGCTAGGCTGCAAAATAAAAAAATAGCTCTGCTTAAGAGTCAAACCCCAGGACATAGACCATATGAAAGGAAGAATGAAACCTGCAGCATTTGGTTGACCTTCAATGCCCTGAGAAGATGACAAATTCCCCAAGATGAACAAGTGCCCAAAATACAAAGCAAAGGACTGACTTTTAGGGATCAAATGTTAAATAGGCCTGCGAAATTGGAGTTGTTAGGTTGCACATGAAAGAAGGGAAAAAAGAAAAAACCACCCCAACCCTCAACTGCAATTTTACATCCCTCTTGGAAAATTTGCTTTAATAAGAGAGAGGAATGGATACAACCTTCCCCTCACCTGGAGATTTTAATCAATTCAAGCCATTTCAAATCTGGCAAGAAAGCCCTACCACAGTCCCCATCAAACAACATTGCCTTTCATTTTTGCTTCTCATGACTACTTCAGAGCAGTCTAAATAACAGCAAAGAAGGAAATTCAAGTTGCAATTCAAACACTAAGCTCTGGAATCCCACATTGCCTTCAAACACCTGCATGAAACACTAACTTCATGCTCTATGCTCCCTGCTTTCTTCTAGTTTACTGCACAGTGCATTATTTACATAAAACAGAATTTCTTCTGTGGGAAAGGCTTGCATGGTACTTCAAAGCCTGAATAAATCAGGGACTGCAGCTTGAACTAACAAAAAAATCATCCAAAAAATTCCTTTCAATATCTGCATTGTATTGCCTTATCATGCTACCTGTCTAGCTGAGTTATTCAGGTATCCACACCAGAAATGACAGACAATGTCTCTCTATGATGATGTGATGTTACTTCAAATGAAAAAAAACAATAAATAAAAATCACAGATTAATTTCCCATACAAATGATGACTCACTACTCCCAAATCCTTCCTTATAGCAGGATGCTCACTTCAGTCTGGAAGTCTTCATGTTGCAGCCTGCAGGAATCAGCTTATTTCCTGTCAAGGGCTGGAAAGCCTTACAGGAACTGGTTTTGGTTGAAGAACTTCTCCAAGGTGCTTACCTGTGGGACTTATCCAGGTAAGGGATGTTAGCTCCCTCTTCTTTGAGGTTCAGTGTCCAACCACTCCTACTGCTGGTAAGAAGAACAGAAGAAACATCTGCCCATAGCAAGGACTGCACTGGTGGGCAAAGTCCAAATTCCATCCTTCAGGGAAAAAGAAACAAAGACTGAGGAATTCATGTCTGTTCAAAATTTCATCCTTGACTACTGAAAGCATTGGAAGCACATGTGTATGTTTAAAAATGGAATTGTCCTCATTTAAGAATAAAAATAATTTCATCCCATCACCATTTTTCTTGGTCCAATCCTGAACTGCAGATCCAAACAGCTGAGAAAGCATGGAATAGTCTGCTGGACAGCATTAAAATGAGCAACTCCTGTATCTTCCTAAGATAAGAACACAAATCACAAAGAAAGGCACTCTGAGAAAAAATTTCTTAGAGGAAGACCTCAATTATTTTCCAGCAAGGCAGGTAATATGCATTTGGCTATTTGTTAGAAAAAAAACCAAAAAACAAACCTGTTTTTATACAAGATTTTACTCATATATTAACTATCACATATTTTGCAAAACAAAAAGAGACCACAGCAAAGTAAAATCCCAATTTTTTCCTATATTTAAGCTGTGATAGTATGTCTGAAATGGGAATCCAGAGCCTCACCAGATTAATATCACCACTTGGACCAGAGAATTTGCCATATCCACTTCTTCTGGTTTCGTTCAGTTGGAGCTTCTGTTTGTACAGTGATGATGGCTCTTGAACATTCTGGGATTTAAAGTAGTCCCTGAAGAGATGGCTAACAAAAATATGATGTTACTTTCAAGATGCTTTTTAATTATTTCTACCCTCATCCAGAACCTTCTGAGGAGACTTGAAGAATTTTGAGGAATTTTTCTTAGATTTTGTGGAAACTTGTGGAGGTTTTGTGGGATTTTTGTGTGATTTTGTGGGATATTGAGGCGATTTAGGGATCTTGAGGGATTTTTCATGTATTTTGTGGGAATTTGTGGAGATTTGGTGGGATATTTTTCTAGAATTTGGTCGTGTTTTGAGAAGATTTAGGGAATTATGTGGGATTTTTCTTGGAATTTTGTTGGATATTGAGGAGATTTTGTGGGTGGTTTGTGGAACTTTGAGGGACTTCTCTGGAATTTGGTGAGATTCTGTAGAGAACTGACAAATTATCAGGGATTTTTCATGTATTCTGTGGGAATTTGTGGAGATTTGGTGGGATTTTTGTGGATTTTGGCCGTGTTTTGAGAAGACTTAGGGAATTTTGTGGGACTTTCCTGGGATTTTGTTGGGTATTGAGGACATTTTGTGGGATGTTTCTGGAATTTGCTGGGGCTTTTCAAGAATTTTGTGGTATTTTGAAAAGATTTTGGGAATTTTGTGGTGTTTTTTCTTGAATTTTGTGGGAAACTGTGCTGATTTTATGGGGCGTTTCTGGAATTTGGTCGAGTTTTCAGAAGATTTAGGGATTTTTGTGGGATTTTTGTGGGATGTTCTGGGAATTGGTGGAGATTTTGTGGGACATTCCTGTGAATTGGTAGGGTTTTGAAATGATTTAGGGAGTTTTGTGGGACTTCTCTGGAATTTTGTGTGTTTTTTATGGAATTGTGTGGGATTCTGAGGAGACTTGAAGAATTTTGAGGAATTTGTTTTAGATTTTGTGGGAATTTGTGGAGAATCTGTGGGATTTTACTGGAATTTGGTGGGCCTTTTCAAGGACTTTGTGTGGTTTTGAGGAGACTTGAAGACTTTTGAGGAATTTTTCTTAGATTTTGTGGAAACTTGTGGAGGTTTTGTGGGATTTTTGTGGAATTTTGTGGGATATTGAGGCGATTTCGGGATCTTGAGGGATTTTTCATGTATTTTGTGGGAATTTGTGGAGATTTGGTGGGATATTTTTCTAGAATTTAGTCGTGTTTTGAGAAGATTTAGGGAATTTTGTGTGATTTTTCTGGGATTTTGTTGTATATTGAGGAGATTTTGTGGGATGTTTGTGGAACTTTGAGGGACTTTTCTGGAATTTGGTGAGATTCTGTAGAGAACTGACGAATTATCAGGGGTATTTTCATGTATTCTGTGGGAATTTGTGGAGATTCGGTGGGATTTTTGTGGATTTTGTCCATGTTTTGAGAAGATTTAGGGAATTTTGTGTGACTTTTCTGGGATTTTGTTGGGTATTGAGGACATTTTGTGGGATGTTTCGGGAATTTGGTGGGGCTTTTCAAGAATTTTGTGGTATTTTGAAAAGATTTAGGGAATTGTGTGGTGTTTTTTCTTGAATTTTGTGGGAAACTGTGCTGATTTTATGGGGCGTTTCAGGAATTTGGTCGAGTTTTCAGAAGATTTAGGGATTTTTGTGGGATTTTTGTGGGATGTTCTGGGAATTGGTGGAGATTTTGTGGGACATTCCTGTGAATTGGTAGGGTTTTGAAATGATTTAGGGAGTTTTGTGGGACTTCTCTGGAATTTTGTGTGTTTTTTCTGGAATTGTGTGGGATTCTGAGGAGACTTGAAGAATTTTGAGGAATTTGTTTTAGATTTTGTGGGAATTTGTGGAGAATCTGTGGGATTTTACTGGAATTTGGTGGGCCTTTTCAAGGACTTTGTGTGCTTTTGAGGAGACTTGAAGAATTTTGAGGAATTTTTCTTAGATTTTGTGGAAACTTGTGGAGGTTTTGTGTGATTTTTGTGGGATTTTGTGGGATATTGAGGCGATTTCGGGATCTTGAGGGATTTTTCATGTATTTTGTGGGATTTTGTGGACATTTGGTGGGACATTTTTCTAGAATTTAGTCGTGTTTTGAGAAGATTTAGGGAATTTTGTGTGATTTTTCTGGGATTTTGTTGTATATTGAGGAGATTTTGTGGGATGTTTGTGGAACTTTGAGGGACTTTTCTGGAATTTGGTGAGATTCTGTAGAGAACTGACGAATTATCAGGGGTATTTTCATGTATTCTGTGGGAATTTGTGGAGATTCGGTGGGATTTTTGTGGATATTGTCCATGTTTTGAGAAGATTTAGGGAATTTTGTGGGATTTTTCCTGGAATTTTATTGGATACCGGGGAGATTTTGTGGGATGTTTCTGGAACTTTGAGGGACTTTTCTGGAATTTGGTGAGATTCTGTAGAGAACTGACGAATTATCAGGGATTTTTCATGTATTCTGTGGGAATTTGTGGAGATTCTGTGGGATTTTTTTGGAATTTGGCCGTGTTTTGAGAAGATTTAGGGAATTTTGTGTGACTTTTCTGGGATTTTGTTGGGTATTGAGGACATTTTGTGGGATGTTTCAGGAATTTGGTGGGGCTTTTCAAGAATTTTGTGGTATTTTGAAAAGATTTAGGGAATTGTGTGGTGTTTTTTCTTGAATTTTGTGGGAAACTGTGCTGATTTTATGGGGCGTTTCAGGAATTTGGTCGAGTTTTCAGAAGATTTAGGGATTTTTGTGGGATTTTTGTGGGATGTTCTGGGAATTGGTGGAGATTTTGTGGGACATTCCTGTGAATTGGTAGGGTTTTGAAATGATTTAGGGAGTTTTGTGGGACTTCTCTGGAATTTTGTGTGTTTTTTATGGAATTGTGTGGGATTCTGAGGAGACTTGAAGAATTTTGAGGAATTTGTTTTAGATTTTGTGGGAATTTGTGGAGAATCTGTGGGATTTTACTGGAATTTGGTGGGCCTTTTCAAGGACTTTGTGTGGTTTTGAGGAGACTTGAAGACTTTTGAGGAATTTTTCTTAGATTTTGTGGAAACTTGTGGAGGTTTTGTGGGATTTTTGTGGAATTTTGTGGGATATTGAGGCGATTTCGGGATCTTGAGGGATTTTTCATGTATTTTGTGGGAATTTGTGGAGATTTGGTGGGATATTTTTCTAGAATTTGGTCGTGTTTTGAGAAGATTTAGGGAATTTTGTGTGATTTTTCTTGAATTTTGTGGGATATTGAGGAGATTTTGTGGGATGTTTGTGGAACTTTGAGGGACTTTTCTGGAATTTGGTGAGATTCTGTAGAGAACTGACGAATTATCAGGGATTTTTCATGTATTCTGTGGGAATTTGTGGAGATTTGGTGGGATTTTTCTGGAATTTTGGTTGTGTTTTGAGAAAATTTAGGGAATTTTGTGGGATTTTTCTGGGATTTTGTTGGGTATTGGGGACATTTTGTGGGATGTTTCTGGAATTTGGTGGGGCTTTTCAAGAATTTTGTGGTATTTTGAAAAGGTTTAGGGAATTTTGTGGTGTTTTTTCTTGAATTTTGTGGGAAACTGTGCTGATTTTATGGGGCGTTTCTGGAATTTGGTCGAGTTTTCAGAAGATTTAGGGATTTTTGTGGGATTTCTGTGGGATGTTCTGGGAATTGGTGGAGATTTTGTGGGACATTCCTGTGAATTGGTAGGGTTTTGAAATGATTTAGGGAGTTTTGTGGGACTTCTCTGGAATTTGGTGGGGTTTTTCTGGAATTGTGTGGGATTCTGAGGAGACTTGAAGAATTTTGAGGAATTTGATATAGATTTCTGTGGGAATTTGTGAAGATTCTGTGGGATTTTTCTGGAATTTGGTGGGCCTTTTCAAGGACTTTGTGTGGTTTTGAGGAGACTTGAAGAATTTTGAGGAATTTTTCTTAGATTTTGTGGAAACTTGTGGAGGTTTTGTGGGATTTTTGTGTGATTTTGTGGGATATTGAGGCGATTTATGGATCTTGAGGCATTTCTCATGTATTTTGTGGGAATTTGTGGAGATTTGGTGGGATATTTTTCTAGAATTTGGTCGTGTTTTGAGAAGATTTAGGGAATTTTGTGGTGTTTTTTCTTGAATTTTGTGGGAAACTGTGCTGATTTTATGGGGCGTTTCAGAAATTTGGTCGAGTTTTCAGAAGATTTAGGGATTTTTGTGGGATTTCTGTGGGATGTTCTGGGAATTGGAGATTTTGTGGGACATTCCTGTGAATTGGTAGGGTTTTGAAATGATTTATGGAGTTTTGTGGGACTTCTCTGGAATTTTGTGGGGTTTTTATGGAATTGTGTGGGATTCTGAGGAGACTTGAAGAATTTTGAGGAATTTTTCTTAGATTTTGTGGAAACTTGTGGAGGTTTTGTGGGATTTTTGTGTGATTTTGTGGGATATTGAGGCGATTTAGGGATCTTGAGGGATTTTTCATGTATTTTGTGGGAATTTGTGGAGATTTGGTGGGATATTTTTCTAGAATTTGGTCGTGTTTTGAGAAGATTTAGGAAATTTTGTGGGATTTTTCCTGGAATTTTGTTGGATATTAGGGAGATTTTGTGGGATGTTTGTGGAACTTTGAGGGACTTTTCTGGAATTTGGTGAGATTCTGTAGAGAACTGACGAATTATCAGGGATTTTTCATGTATTCTGTGGGAATTTGTGGAGAATCTTTGGGATTTTTCTGGAATTTGGTAGAGTTTTGAGAAGATTTAGGGAATTTTGTGGGACTTTTCTGGGATTTTGTTGGGTACTGGGGACATTTTGTGGGATGTTTCTGGAATTTGGTGGGGCTTTTCAAGAATTTTGTGGTATTTTGAAAAAGTTTAGGGAATTTTGTGGTGTTTTTTCTTGAATTTTGTGGGAAACTGTGCTGATTTTATGGGGCGTTTCTGGAATTTGGTCGAGTTTTCAGAAGTGTTAGGGATTTTTGTGAGATTTTTGTGGGATGTTTGTGGAACTTTGAGGGACTTTTCTGTAATTTGGTGAGATTCTGTAGAGAACTGACGAATTATCAGGGATTTGTCATGTATTCTGTGGGAATTTCTGGAGATTTGGTGGGATTTTTCTGGAATTTGGTAGAGTTTTGATAAGATTTAGGGAATTTTGTGTTGTTTTTTCTTGAATTTTGTGGGAAACTGTGCTGATTTTATGGGGCGTTTCTGGAATTTGGTCAAGTTTTCAGAAGATTTAGGGAATTGTGTGAGATTTTTCCTGGAATTTTGTTGGATATTAGGGAGATTTTGTGGGAGGCTTGTGGAACTTTGGGGGACTTTTCTGGTATTTGGTGAGATTCTGTAGAGAACTGACGAATTATCAGGGATTTTTCATGTATTCTGTGGGAATTTCTGGAGATTTGGTGGGATTTTTGTGGATTTTGGCCGTGTTTTGAGAAGATTTAGGGAATTTTGTGTAATTTTTCTGGAATTTTGTTGGATATTGAGGACATTTTGTGGGATGTTTGTGGAACTTTGAGGGACATTTCAGGAATTTGGTGAGATTCTGTAGAGAACTGACGAATTATCAGGGATTTTTCATGTATTTTGTGTTAATTTGTGGAGATTTGGTGGGATATTTTTCTAGAATTTGGTCGTGTTTTGAGAAGATTTAGAGAATTTTGTGGGATTTTTCTTGAATTTTGTTGGATATTGAGGAGATTTTGTGGGATGTTTGTGGAACTTTGAGGGACTTTTCTGGAATTTGGTGAGATTCTGTAGAGAACTGACGAATTATCAGGGATTTTTCATGTATTCTGTGGGAATTTGTGGAGATTCGGTGGGATTTTTCTGGAATTTTGGTTGTGTTTTGAGGAAATTTAGGGAATTTTGTGTGATTTTTCTGGGATTTTGTTGGGTATTGAGGACATCTTGTGGGATGTTTCTGGAATTTGGTGGCCCTTTTCAAGAATTTTGTGGTATTTTGAAAACATTTTGGGAATTTTGTGGTGTTTTTTCTTGAATTTTGTGGGAAACTGTGCTGATTTTATGGGGCGTTTCTGGAATTTGGTCGAGTTTTCAGAAGATTTAGGGATTTTTTTGAGATTTCTGTGGAATGTTCTGGGAATTGGTGGAGATTTTGTGGGACATTCCTGTGAATTGTTAGGGTTTTGAAATGATTTAGGGAGTTTTGTGGGACTTCTCTGGAATTTTGTGTGTTTTTTCTGGAATTTTGTGGGATTCTGAGGAGACTTGAAGAATTTTGAGGAATTTGATTTAGATTTTTATGGGCATTTGTGGAGAGTCTGTGGGATTTTTTTGGAATTTGGTGGGCCTTTTCACGAACTTTGTGTGGTTTTGAGGAGACTTGAAGAATTTTGAGGAATTTTTCTTAGATTTTGTGGAAACTTGTGGAGGTTTTGTGGGATTTTTGTGTGATTTTGTGGTATATTGAGGCGATTTAGGGATCTTGATGGATTTCTCATATATTTTGTGGGAATTTGTGGAGATTTGTTGGGATATTTTTCTAGAATTTGGTCGTGTTTTGAGAAGATTTAGGGAATTTTGTGGTGTTTTTTCTTGAATTTTGTGGGAAACTGTGCTGATTTTATGGGGCGTTTCAGAAATTTGGTCGAGTTTTCAGAAGATTTAGGGATTTTTGTGGGATTTCTGTGGGATGTTCTGGGAATTGGAGATTTTGTGGGACATTCCTGTGAATTGGTAGGGTTTTGAAATGATTTATGGAGTTTTGTGGGACTTCTCTGGAATTTTGTGTGTTTTTTATGGAATTGTGTGGGATTCTGAGGAGACTTGAAGAATTTTGAGGAATTTTTCTTAGATTTTGTGGAAACTTGTGGAGGTTTTGTGGGATTTTTGTGTGATTTTGTGGGATATTGAGGCGATTTAGGGATCTTGAGGGATTTCTCATGTATTTTGTGGGAATTTGTGGAGATTTGGTGGGATATTTTTCTAGAATTTGGTTGTGTTTTGAGAAGATTTAGGGAATTTTGTGGGATTTTTCCTGGAATTTTGTTGGATATTAGGGAGAATTTGTGGGATGTTTGTGGAACTTTGAGGGACTTTTCTGGAATTTGGTGAGATTCTGTAGAGAACTGACGAATTATCAGGGATTTTTCATGTATTCTGTGGGAATTTGTGGAGATTTGGTGGGATTTTTCTGGAATTTTGGTTGTGTTTTGAGAAAATTTAGGGAATTTTGTGGGATTTTTCTGGGATTTTGTTGGGTATTGGGGACATTTTGTGGGATGTTTCTGGAATTTGGGGTGGCTTTTCAAGAATTTTGTGGTATTTTGAAAAGGTTTAGGGAATTTTGTGGTGTTTTTTCTTGAATTTTGTGGGAAACTGTGCTGATTTTATGGGGCGTTTCTGGAATTTGGTCGAGTTTTCAGAAGATTTAGGGATTTTTGTGGGATTTCTGTGGGATGTTCTGGGAATTGGTGGAGATTTTGTGGGACATTCCTGTGAATTGGTAGGGTTTTGAAATGATTTAGGGAGTTTTGTGGGACTTCTCTGGAATTTGGTGTGTTTTTTCTGGAATTGTGTGGGATTCTGAGGAGACTTGAAGAATTTTGAGGAATTTGATTTAGATTTTTGTGGGAATTTGTGAAGATTCTGTGGGATTTTTCTGGAATTTGGTGGGCCTTTTCAAGGACTTTGTGTGGTTTTGAGGAGACTTGAAGAATTTTGAGGAATTTTTCTTAGATTTTGTGGAAACTTGTGGAGGTTTTGTGGGATTTTTGTGTGATTTTGTGGGATATTGAGGCGATTTATGGATCTTGAGGCATTTCTCATGTATTTTGTGGGAATTTGTGGAGATTTGGTGGGATATTTTTCTAGAATTTGGTCGTGTTTTGAGAAGATTTAGGGAATTTTGTGGTGTTTTTTCTTGAATTTTGTGGGAAACTGTGCTGATTTTATGGGGCGTTTCAGAAATTTGGTCGAGTTTTCAGAAGATTTAGGGATTTTTGTGGGATTTCTGTGGGATGTTCTGGGAATTGGAGATTTTGTGGGACATTCCTGTGAATTGGTAGGGTTTTGAAATGATTTATGGAGTTTTGTGGGACTTCTCTGGAATTTTGTGGGGTTTTTATGGAATTGTGTGGGATTCTGAGGAGACTTGAAGAATTTTGAGGAATTTTTCTTAGATTTTGTGGAAACTTGTGGAGGTTTTGTGGGATTTTTGTGTGATTTTGTGGGATATTGAGGCGATTTAGGGATCTTGAGGGATTTTTCATGTATTTTGTGGGAATTTGTGGAGATTTGGTGGGATATTTTTCTAGAATTTGGTCGTGTTTTGAGAAGATTTAGGGAATTTTGTGGGATTTTTCCTGGAATTTTGTTGGATATTAGGGAGATTTTGTGGGATGTTTGTGGAACTTTGAGGGACTTTTCTGGAATTTGGTGAGATTCTGTAGAGAACTGACGAATTATCAGGGATTTTTCATGTATTCTGTGGGAATTTGTGGAGAATCTGTGGGATTTTTCTGGAATTTGGTAGAGTTTTGAGAAGATTTAGGGAATTTTGTGGGACTTTTCTGGGATTTTGTTGGGTACTGGGGACATTTTGTGGGATGTTTCTGGAATTTGGTGGGGCTTTTCAAGAATTTTGTGGTATTTTGAAAAAGTTTAGGGAATTTTGTGGTGTTTTTTCTTGAATTTTGTGGGAAACTGTGCTGATTTTATGGGGCGTTTCTGGAATTTGGTCGAGTTTTCAGAAGTGTTAGGGATTTTTGTGAGATTTTTGTGGGATGTTTGTGGAACTTTGAGGGACTTTTCTGTAATTTGGTGAGATTCTGTAGAGAACTGACGAATTATCAGGGATTTGTCATGTATTCTGTGGGAATTTCTGGAGATTTGGTGGGATTTTTCTGGAATTTGGTAGAGTTTTGATAAGATTTAGGGAATTTTGTGTTGTTTTTTCTTGAATTTTGTGGGAAACTGTGCTGATTTTATGGGGCGTTTCTGGAATTTGGTCAAGTTTTCAGAAGATTTAGGGAATTGTGTGAGATTTTTCCTGGAATTTTGTTGGATATTAGGGAGATTTTGTGGGAGGCTTGTGGAACTTTGGGGGACTTTTCTGGTATTTGGTGAGATTCTGTAGAGAACTGACGAATTATCAGGGATTTTTCATGTATTCTGTGGGAATTTCTGGAGATTTGGTGGGATTTTTGTGGATTTTGGCCGTGTTTTGAGAAGATTTAGGGAATTTTGTGTAATTTTTCTGGGATTTTTTTGGATATTGAGGACATTTTGTGGGATGTTTCTGGAATTTGGTGGGGCTTTTCAAGAATTTTGTGGTATTTTGAAAAGGTTTAGGGAATTTTGTGGTGTTTTTTCTTGAATTTTGTGGGAAACTGTGCTGATTTTATGGGGCGTTTCTGGAATTTGGTCGAGTTTTCAGAAGATTTAGGGATTTTTGTGGGATTTTTGTGGGATGTTCTGGGAATTGGTGGAGATTTTGTGGGACATTCCTGTGAATTGGTAGGGTTTTGAAATGATTTAGGGAGTTTTGTGGGACTTCTCTGGAATTTTGTGGGGTTTTTCTGGAATTGTGTGGGATTCTGAGGAGACTTGAAGAATTTTGAGGAATTTGTTTTAGATTTTGTGGGAATTTGTGGAGAATCTGTGGGATTTTACTGGAATTTGGTGGGCCTTTTCAAGGACTTTGTGTGGTTTTGAGGAGACTTGAAGAATTTTGAGGAATTTTTCTTAGATTTTGTGGAAACTTGTGGAGGTTTTGGGTGATTTTTGTGTGATTTTGTGGGATATTGAGGCCATTTCGGGATCTTGAGGGATTTTTCGTGTATTTTGTGGGATTTTGTGGAGATTTGGTGGGACATTTTTCTAGAATTTAGTCGTGTTTTGAGAAGATTTAGGGAATTTTGTGGTGTTTTTTCTTGAATTTTGTGTGAAACTGTGCTGATTTTATTGGGCGTTTCTGGAATTTGGTCAAGTTTTCAGATGATTTAGGGAATTTTGTCAGATTTTTCCTGGAATTTTGTTGGATATTAGGGAGATTTTGTGGGATGCTTGTGGAACTTTGAGGGACTTTTCTGGAATTTGGTGAGATTCTGTAGAGAACTGACGAATTATCAGGGATTTTTCATGTATTCTGTGGGAATTTCTGGAGATTTGGTGGGATTTTTCTGGAATTTTGGTTATGTTTTGAGAAGATTTAGGGAATTTTGTGGGACTTTTCTGGGATTTTGTTGGGTATAGAGGACATTTTGTGGGATGTTTCTGGAATTTGGTGGGGCTTTACAAGAATTTTGTGGTATTTTGAAAAGATTTTGGGAATTTTGTGGTGTTTTTTCTTGAATTTTGTGGGAAACTGTGCTGATTTTATGGGGCGTTTCTGGAATTTGGTCGAGTTTTCAGAAGATTTAGGGATTTTTGTGGGATTTCTGTGGGATGTTCTGGTAATTGGTGGAGATTTTGTGGGACATTCCTGTGAATTGGTAGGGTTTTGAAATGATTTAGGGAGTTTTGTGGGACTTCTCTGGAATATTGTGTGTTTTTTCTGGAATTGTGTGGGATTCTGAGGAGACTTGAAGAATTTTGAGGAATTTTTCTTAGATTTTGTGGAAACTTGTGGAGGTTTTGGGTGATTTTTGTTGGATTTTGTGGGATATTGAGGAGATTTAGGGATCTTGAGGGATTTTTCATGTATTTTGTGGGAAATTGTGGAGTTTTGGTGGGATATTTTTCTAGAATTTGGTCGTGTTTTGAGAAGATTTAGGGAATTTTGTGGGATTTTTTCTGGAATTTTGTTGGATACTGGGGAGATTTTGTGGGTGGTTTGTGGAACTTTGAGGGACTTTTCTGGAATTTGGTGAGATTCTGTAGAGAACTGACAAATTATCAGGGATTTTTCATGTATTCTGTGGGAATTTGTGGAGATTCGGTAGGATTTTTGAGGATTTTGGCCGTGTTTTGAGAAGATTTAGGGAATTTTTTGTGATTTTTCTGGAATTTTGTTGGATATTGAGGACATTTTGTGGGATGTTTGTGGAACTTTGAGGGACATTTCAGGAATTTGGTGAGATTCTGTAGAGAACTGACGAATTATCAGGGATTTTTCATGTATTCTCTGGGAATTTGTGGAGATTTGGTGGGATATTTTTCTAGAATTTGGTCGTGTTTTGAGAAGATTTAGAGAATTTTGTGGGATTTTTCTTGAATTTTGTTGGATATTGAGGAGATTTTGTGGGATGTTTGTGGAACTTTGAGGGACTTTTCTGGAATTTGGTGAGATTCTGTAGAGAACTGACGAATTATCAGGGATTTTTCATGTATTCTGTGGGAATTTGTGGAGATTCGGTGGGATTTTTCTGGAATTTTGGTTGTGTTTTGAGAAAATTTAGGGAATTTTGTGGGATTTTTCTGGGATTTTGTTGGGTATTGGGGACATTTTGTGGGATGTTTCTGGAATTTGGTGGGGCTTTTCAAGAATTTTGTGGTATTTTGAAAAGATTTTGGGAATTTTGTGGTGTTTTTTCTTGAATTTTGTGGGAAACTGTGCTGATTTTATGGGGCGTTTCTGGAATTTGGTCGAGTTTTCAGAAGATTTAGGGATTTTTGTGGGATTTTTGTGGGATGTTCTGGGAATTGGTGGAGATTTTGTGGGACATTCCTGTGAATTGGTAGGGTTTTGAAATGATTTAGGGAGTTTTGTGGGACTTCTCTGGAATTTTGTGGGGTTTTTCTGGAATTGTGTGGGATTCTGAGGAGACTTGAAGAATTTTGAGGAATTTGATTTAGATTTCTGTGGGAATTTGTGGAGATTCTGTGGGATTTTTCTGGAATTTGGTGGGCGTTTTCACGAACTTTGTGTGGTTTTGAGGAGACTTGAAGAATTTTGAGGAATTTTTCTTAGATTTTGTGGAAACTTGTGGAGGTTTTGTGGGATTTTTGTGTGATTTTGTGGGACATTGAGGCGATTTAGGGATCTTGAGGGATTTTTCATGTATTTTGTGGGAATTTGTGGAGATTTGGTGGGATATTTTTCTAGAATTTGGTCGTGTTTTGAGAAGATTTAGGAAATTTTGTGGGATTTTTCCTGGAATTTTGTTGGATATTAGGGAGATTTTGTGGGATGTTTGTGGAACTTTGAGGGACTTTTTAGGAATTTGGTGAGATTCTGTAGAGAACTGACGAATTATCAGGGATTTTTCATGTATTCTGTGGGAATTTGTGGAGATTCTGTGGGATTTTTCTGGAATTTGGTAGAGTTTTGAGAAGATTTAGGGAATTTTGTGGGACTTTTCTGGGATTTTGTTGGATATTGAGGACATTTTGTGGGATGTTTCGGGAATTTGGTGGGGCATTTCAGGAATTTTGTGGTATTTTGAAAAGATTTTGGGAATTTTGTGGTGTTTTTTCTTGAATTTTGTGGGAAACTGTGCTGATTTTATGGGGCGTTTCTGGAATTTGGTCGGGTTTTCAAAAGATTTAGGGATTTTTGTGGGATTTCTGTGGGATGTTCTGGGAATTGGTGGAGATTTTGTGGGACATTCCTGTGAATTGGTAGGGTTTTGAAATGATTTAGGGAGTTTTGTGAGACTTCTCTGGAATTTTGTGGGGTTTTTCTGGAATTGTGTGGGATTCTGAGGAGACTTGAAGAATTTTGAGGAATTTTTCTTAGATTTTGTGGAAACATGTGGAGGTTTTGGGTGATTTTTGTGTGATTTTGTGGGATATTGAGGAGATTTAGGGATCTTGAGGGATTTCTCATGTATTTTGTGGGAATTTGTGGAGATTTGGTGGGATAATTTTCTAGAATTTGGTCGTGTTTTGAGAAGATTTAGGGAATTTTGTGGTGTTTTTTCTTGAATTTTGTGGGAAACTGTGCTGATTTTATGGGGCGTTTCTGGAATTTGGTCTAAAGCAAGAGAAAAAACCCCAAACAAACACAACCTTTCAGGCAGAGAAAAGATGTGGTTGCTCTTGAAGAAAGCATTTCATTCTGCCTGGAGAAGAACCTGTTGGGAAAAATATTAGCTTTTAGCAAAATGGCACTGTGCTGTTGCACTTGTTCTAGCACTGGGAGAAAGAACAGGCCCGTCTGTAAGGCTCCTGCAGCTCACCCTGGCTGAGGGTCATTGACCACTGAGCACTGCAGGCATCACTGGCAACAACGATGGTGGAAAATGGGGAGGGAGCAGGATAAATAAATGTTTGCCATTGCCTTAGCCAAAAAACCCCCAGACATCAAAAGCAACCCACCCTCAAAACAAAGCTATGAAAATAGTTTGCCTCTGAATTTAAAGAACTTCAATTAACTCTATGATGTCTGCTTTTGGTTCAGCATTCATCAATCTGAATTTGAATATGCACAGGGTAATGAAAGGTAACTGAGGCTTAAAAATCATGTCTATTGACTTGTGCATAGCCTATACTGAAGCACATTAAAAAGCAGCGTTTTGCTTGAAATCTGCACGGTATTAACTTCATTCAGTCTTACACTCACTAGGTAATTAAATACATGAAGAAATAGATTTTTATTTTTTTTATTAAGAATGCATTATTAATTAGGAAGGCATGGCTTTAGCAGAGTCTGCTGATACCAACATTACTCAGCTAAGTTCAAAGTATGAACACAAGAACTTGATGACAGAAGCAATGTTCATCAGAGCCTCAACAAGAAAGTTGCAGTTCCAAGTTTTTCAGATGTCCTACACTTGCTAAGGCACCTCCAGAAAGAGGAGTCAACTGAAAATAGCACAGGAAATTTGAAACCCATTTCTATATTTTTCTTTTTTTTCCTGAACTTTCTTGTGGGCAACAGAAAACTCCCAATATGTGGAATGCAATGTAGTTTTTATGCCAGAGTCATGAGTCATCCCCTCAGTTTCAACCTGATCCAATGCTCACTTGAATCTTGGAAAGGCTCAAATCAGCAAGATGAAATTAAAATTGTATTCATGAAAGGAGCTCTTTACTCTCCATTCCCCTCCCTCCCCCAAATACATCAGCACCAAGTGAGAAAGGCTCGATTTGAAAGATAATTATTACACAATTAAACTTGGACATAGCTAGTTTGCTACAAGTTCCAGCAGACAGACAAACAAGAGCAGAATCAGAGGTTATCAACCTCAATAGAAATTCCAGCTCATGCTTTCCCCAAAAGCCTCATTTAATTTATCCAGGATTAAAAAATAAAAGAGAAATGAAAAAAAAATCACATAAAAGCATTTCACATAGTATATAGTGAAATACTATCATTTCCACCTGAAATATTCATCATCATTATTATGTTTTTCCATACTAAATTACAAAGTCTCCTGCACCCATCTTCCCAATATCTCATTCTAAGTGCTTGCTTCTTTAATCCCTTAGGAAGCAAAAGGAGCCTCAGGTGTCTCTGGATCAACAGAAACTAAACAACACAGCTTGACAAAGTATATCAAATTGTCAATCAACTCAATAAAGAACTCCCACTCCAGAGATAGCTATCACCAGCTGATGAATTTGGCTAGGGCAGGTTTAGTGAAGAAAAACTAGGTCTTTATTACCAAATCAGTTAGGAGTTGTTCTACCGTACTGCCCGTAGGATGGGAGTACAAACACCATATTCTTCACAGCCTCATCCACAAAGAATTCCACCTTCAAATTAAGGCTGCTTTGGAGTTGGACCAAACCAATGAAAACTCACTCATCAAACACAGTGATGGCAGCATGCTCAGTCTTTGCAATACAAAACTGGCAACTAACAGCACATTCCTGATCACATCTCCAAGGCTGAGTGTACAGAACTGCAGTGGTGGCCAGGCCCTCGCTGACTGCCAAACCTCCAGCCATCATCCCTTCCTCTCACAGCGACAGGGCAGAAAATAACAACAGCAGAAACTAGAAAGCTTAAGCTAAAATCACAAAGGTCATTGATGAAACAGACTGGAGTGCTTTAGAAACTAGCACGCAGATTTAGCTGAAAACAAATCTTATTGATCACCAATTACAATGAATACTTAATTCTATCATTCTGCATTATTATTAGACAGTCAGAGACAGCCAAGCTGACCTCAAGCATGCTGAAGCATCGGGGCCAAGCAGTGCACATCTTCCCAGGAGCTGATTTACCCATCGTTCTCAAGTGAATTCACCTGCACACAGCCCCACCGTACAACTGCTAGGCTGCAAAATAAAAAAATAGCTCTGCTTAAGAGTCAAACCCCAGGACATAGACCATATGAAAGGAAGAATGAAACCTGCAGCATTTGGTTGACCTTCAATGCCCTGAGAAGATGACAAATTTCCCAAGATGAACAAGTGCCCAAAATACAAAGCAAAGGACTGACTTTTAGGGATCAAATGTTAAATAGGCCTGCGAAATTGGAGTTGTTAGGTTGCACATGAAAGAAGGGAAAAAAGAAAAAACCACCCCAACCCTCAACTGCAATTTTACATCCCTCTTGGAAAATTTGCTTTAATAAGAGAGAGGAATGGATACAACCTTCCCCTCACCTGGAGATTTTAATCAATTCAAGCCATTTCAAATCTGGCAAGAAAGCCCTACCACAGTCCCCATCAAACAACATTGCCTTTCATTTTTGCTTCTCATGACTACTTCAGAGCAGTCTAAATAACAGCAAAGAAGGAAATTCAAGTTGCAATTCAAACACTAAGCTCTGGAATCCCACATTGCCTTCAAACACCTGCATGAAACACTAACTTCATGCTCTATGCTCCCTGCTTTCTTCTAGTTTACTGCACAGTGCATTATTTACATAAAACAGAATTTCTTCTGTGGGAAAGGCTTGCATGGTACTTCAAAGCCTGAATAAATCAGGGACTGCAGCTTGAACTAACAAAAAAATCATCCAAAAAATTCCTTTCAATATCTGCATTGTATTACCTTATCATGCTACCTGTCTAGCTGAGTTATTCAGGTATCCACACCAGAAATGACAGACAATGTCTCTCTATGATGATGTGATGTTACTTCAAATGAAAAAAAACAATAAATAAAAATCACAGATTAATTTCCCATACAAATGATGACTCACTACTCCCAAATCCTTCCTTATAGCAGGATGCTCACTTCAGTCTGGAAGTCTTCATGTTGCAGCCTGCAGGAATCAGCTTATTTCCTGTCAAGGGCTGGAAAGCCTTACAGGAACTGGTTTTGGTTGAAGAACTTCTCCAAGGTGCTTACCTGTGGGACTTATCCAGGTAAGGGATGTTAGCTCCCTCTTCTTTGAGGTTCAGTGTCCAACCACTCCTACTGCTGGTAAGAAGAACAGAAGAAACATCTGCCCATAGCAAGGACTGCACTGGTGGGCAAAGTCCAAATTCCATCCTTCAGGGAAAAAGAAACAAAGACTGAGGAATTCATGTCTGTTCAAAATTTCATCCTTGACTACTGAAAGCATTGGAAGCACATGTGTATGTTTAAAAATGGAATTGTCCTCATTTAAGAATAAAAATAATTTCATCCCATCACCATTTTTCTTGGTCCAATCCTGAACTGCAGATCCAAACAGCTGAGAAAGCATGGAATAGTCTGCTGGACAGCATTAAAATGAGCAACTCCTGTATCTTCCTAAGATAAGAACACAAATCACAAAGAAAGGCACTCTGAGAAAAAATTTCTTAGAGGAAGACCTCAATTATTTTCCAGCAAGGCAGGTAATATGCATTTGGCTATTTGTTAGAAAAAAAACCAAAAAACAAACCTGTTTTTATACAAGATTTTACTCATATATTAACTATCACATATTTTGCAAAACAAAAAGAGACCACAGCAAAGTAAAATCCCAATTTTTTCCTATATTTAAGCTGTGATAGTATGTCTGAAATGGGAATCCAGAGCCTCACCAGATTAATATCACCACTTGGACCAGAGAATTTGCCATATCCACTTCTTCTGGTTTCGTTCAGTTGGAGCTTCTGTTTGTACAGTGATGATGGCTCTTGAACATTCTGGGATTTAAAGTAGTCCCTGAAGAGATGGCTGACAAAAATATGATGTTACTTTCAAGATGCTTTTTAATTATTTCTACCCTCATCCAGAACCTGCAAACATCTGATCTCCTTCACTATGCTCCAAGCTCATTAAAACTGGAACGCTAAATAAGAATATTCAAAATATTTTGTTTTGCATTGCTAAAGGCACCACTGCAGGTACTTGACTCATCCTTCAGACTGTAAATAAATAAATGAAGTCTAGGACAGGTCAAATAAAGACACTATGTTTTCTGTGTTTTGTTGGGGTTGGTTTTAGAAGACTTAGGAGATTTGAAACAGATCTTTTATTAAGGAATTGTTCCTAAGGGACTTGACTTACAGAAATTAATTTATACTTGGCAGTGCATTTGATTGATTGCAGTTCCTTTTTTTCAAATACAAACCAGCATTTTCACTACCAGGTGTGGTGGTTGGAAATGTTGGGACTGTAGAACACTGCAAGGCTAATTTCTCCTCCAGTCTCCATCATTTTTATGTAGCTCAGCATTTTCTCATCCTTACTGAGATCTGCTGCAAATTTAAAATACCCTAACAGGGCTGAGAGAGTATTGCAACAGTGTTTATCTAGTGTATCATTACAGTTCTTGTTACCCTAATTCCACAGTTCTGAGCAACAACTCTCATTTTATGGGCAGGTAATTGAGCTCTATGATACATGAATTGATTTGCAGGGGAAATACATTAAAACCTGGCTGGAAAAGAAAATTATTCAGGATCTTCACTCTGATTGCCTTTTACAGCTACCACTCTAGGACCACTGAAAGAGCTTACTTTAGCTCATGTCAATGAAGCTACAATTCAGTGTTTGTCCAAAAAATGTTCACATTCTAAAATGAAGGTTACTGTGGTTTCCTGAGTTATAAAGGCAGAATTAAAGATTACTGCAGATTCTTAGATCAGGACCACTTCCCAGCTCAAGAACTATTTAGTGGGAAGAGCCAAGGCAAAAGGCAGCATTCAAGCAAGTGTTGCTGATCAAGTGAGTTATGGGTTCTACATGAAAATGTTAGCAAGGGTGATCCAGTCAGATCTCATGTCTGCCTGTGGTTCAGCACTGCAGCTGCTAACACCCAGAGCACCAGATCCAATCACTCCTGAGGAGCAGGTTTGTTCAAGCAGGCACTGTTGTTTCAGGACCAGTGAAAGACAGGACAGAGACAAAATTGATAGTACTCCCTCAGTGCAAACAGAACTTGCCCTGCGACAAATTTGCTCCTCTCTGGCCCTACTTTTAACATCCCTGCTCTCAAATTCCTATTTTTAGCAGCTTCTCATAAAAGGCATTCTTACTCAGAGAAGTGAATGTTAGAAGTGTTCATTTGAATGAAGCAAACAATTAAGCAACATCTTCCCTAAAGTGATTTTGTAAAAGTTATGGTTTAGTTTTCTTCCTAATTGCTTGGAAAAATCGGATTGGCGCAGGAAATGGGAAGGGTTGGCTAAAAGGAGTCAGCTGATGGGAAGCAGCCAGTAACTCCTGCTGCTGCTGACCTGCTGCAACTCCCAGGTTAAGAGGACAAGTGCCTCATTTGTAATCAAGTCTATATAAAACACAAAAGAGGCAGAAGGACAAACCTGGTTCATAAAGGCAGCAGTCTGTGACCAAAAGCAGCAGAGTCAGCAGCCAGTGTTTCACTCCTGATGAGAGCCCACTTGCAAAAGTTCCACTTGAGTACCTGCTGCAGAGCAGAGGCTGTTCTTCATTGATGTGTCAAACCATGACAGCCATACTTCTGTTGCTATTCAAAGAACAGGGATAAACTCCGGGGTTTGTTAGGTTTTAAATAGTTTCCAATTTCAGGCCTAATAGAAGGCAAAATGGAAAATATCACATGTAATAGGACTTAAAAATAGAAATATGGAAGAACACAATGTTATACTCATGTTACCTATTACTTTTTTCAGCTGAGCAAAGTCTTCACAAACACTATAAATACATATCTTTTTCCCCCAATGAAAATAATAATAAAAAAATCTGTCTTGTAACCTGAAAGAAAAGAGATAAAACCAAAGCAAACCTGATTCTTGTAAACAGAAAATGTTGCTTAAAAATTGAGTTTGGGGAGCATAAATATTTAATTGCCTTGAGCATGTCTTAGGAATTCACATTTACTCAAAATAGTGTCAAGAGCAAACAAAACTGCAAAACAATCTCTTTTAGTAGGAAATACCTTGTGAGAATCAAGTGTTTTCTTATCATCTTTCACTGTTTCACTTGATGTCTGAATCTTCTAACTCCAACTCCTAGAACAGCATCAGTGGGGGAGAGAGACAATGAACACTCCTTCTGTTATTTGACTGACTGCAAGGTTTTGACATGTAGAGTATTAATAAAAATAATTTATTCTCACAGGGTTTTGTCAGAATAACAAGCTGGTAGCTTTAAATATGGTTAAGAAAATTTTATGTATGTTAGGAAAAAACAAATAAAAAGAAACATTTGCAGTAGTAGGACAAAACCATCATAAAAAAGGTATATAGCAGATATACATATTTATATTCATATATATATATCTCCAATTTCCCAAAGCATTGCTCTAAGAATTAGACAAAACTGGCTACAAAATTCAGATTTTTTAGGTTATTTATTGACTGTAAAGTGAATCCTGACTGACAATAAATATCACTGGGGAACATTAATTATTAAATATACATTGTCCAATCTTTAACAAATCAACTTTAGTAAGAACAGTTTTAAATCTAAAAATAAAAACAATTTCCAAGACACTTATTTTAAGTAATTGCACTAAGAAATAGTAAGACCTTATATATAGTTAAATGACTAGCAGCCAACTCACATCATCATAGTAAGAATAATATATATGTACTGCAATTTTAAGTGTTATGACTTCAAGAACTTGTAGTAATAACCAAGCATTACTTGCTAAATAACACAAAATTTGTCTGATTAAGTCTGTTTAAAAGAATATGCAATGGGAATAACTAAGAGCTGAAATTAATGGTGTTAGCTTGTAAAGACAGAAATTTACTTCTTACAAGTAGGAAAACATGCAATATATTCCTATACTTAACACATGTTCGTAGTACAGACATTCCTGTTAATAAATTTCAGGTTAAAATTGACAAATGTGACATGTTCTACTATATGGAATTTCTTCAAGTGGCTGTTGTTCCATCGGACAACACAAACTAAAAAATGTCCTGCCTCTCAGAAATATTATTCTGTTTCTACTCTTTACTTTATTTTTTTATTTTTTTTTTTCACTTTTAGAAAAACACAGATTTTTTTTTTTTTAGTATTAGAAAAATATAGGACAAAAACAAGGCTTAAGTTTTAGATAGGGAAGAGAGAATAAGGAGATGCTTTATAAGCTGAAATATTTTTCTCTTAAAGCTATGGAGATGGACAACCATGTTCTGAAAAAAACTCCTTTAATTCATGACAGAGTATATTGGGAAGCATGGAGTGTTCAAAGTGTGGATTTTGAGTAAAAAGTAGAGTAATTGTGATACAGTGAGGCGCTGGAACAGAGTGGAGTGAAGATTTGAGGCCTTGAGGGCAATGAGAAAACTGTTTTCCTGCGAAGCTCACAGAGACAGATGAAGAGGACTCATGGCCCATACACACCTCAGAGTGATGTGAAATGGGAGGAGTGAACTCATGGCAGATTTCCGGGCAGCTGGCATCAAACAAATAGAAAACTATAACAGAAATATTTTTCTTGTGAGAAACTCCATAGATTAGCAGAAGAAGATTTCTGTTTCTATACAAACACTGATAAAGAGACTCTAGCAAGAATTGGGACTGTTTTAAACACCAAAGTTCCAAAGTCTTTTGTCTCTATCTTGTCATGTGAACAAGGGAATGCTGGGTAGTGCGGGATAAAAGGGTTTTCTGAAAGTTTATTCTGGTGTTCTTATTCTTGTAGTTTTGTGAATAAACTTTCTTTATTCCTTTTAAGTTTTAAGCCTGTTTTGCTCTTGCTCTAATCCATATCTCACAGCAAGAAATAAGTAAGTTTTCTAGTATTTTTTCAGTTACTGCTTTAAAACCACGACAACTGTGTTTTCACCATCACGTCAGATCAGCTCTTGGACTCACAGCTCACCGCAGACCTCGAAACAGGTGGCAAAGATCTGCACCACTTGGCCTTTCAGAACTTCTCACCCATCTATGACCTTTCTGGGGCCAGCTTCACAAAATGAGGGGGAAGCCATTCCAAAGAACACGACCAAGGAAATCACACAGCACTCGGGATTTGTTCCAGGCATCAAATTTTTAATGGATGATGTGAAGTAACACCGAAGCAATTCCTGTCCACAGAAAAAAAGATTTCAAATGGTTTTGTCTCAAGGACAATCACTGGAGGTTGAAAGTTTCTGGGGCTGAAAGTTACATGAGGTCCTCAACACTGAGCAATCAATATCCCCAGAGTCTAAACTGTGAAATTACTACCTGGGCAAGGAGAACATTTTCAGGATTTGCAACTCATCTCAAAGCCTCAGTAGAACTCAACCAGCAGAATTCCCCTGAGATGGCACTGTGCTCTGGAAGCCCTCAAATACTCACTAAAACAGACTTGACTTTCACTAGGACAGCTGCTCATGAAAATCTGGGGTAAAACCTATGGGAAGTGGCCATGTGCACGCATATTCCTTCTTCCCACAGCAGGCACAATCAAATCCTCCTTTGAATGGCCTCCAAGTTGAGCAGCACTCATTGGCACAGCCTCTTCTCCCACAGACAGGCCAGCGAGCAACACGGCAGCGCCAGCCAGGTGGGCAAGGACAAGAGAGAGCAGATGCCAACAAGGCTTGGAAGCTGGGCCAAGGGAGGTTTACGCTGGCCATTGGGAAGAACTTGTGCCCAGCGTGGGCCATCAGATACTGCAATGGCCTGACAGGGGCTGCTGGAGTCATCATTGTGGCACGGGTGCAAGGCAAGCCAGGCCGCAGCGCTCGGGCCCCGCTCTGCTGGCCATGCTTGCCGCCATGGCTCCCAGCTTGGACTCAACATTCTCTCAGGGCTCTCTGCAGCCAGGGCGTTCTGTGCTTCTGTGACATCACAGCCTCTGGGGACGGCACGCTGGCTGGCAACTGTCCCCAGCTGTTGCTGCGCCCCAGTGCCCAGGCACAGCTGCTCGCAGAGAGACGCCCAGAGCCTCGGTGCTGCTGGCAGAGCACTATGGCTGCTCACGGCTCCTCCGCGCTGCTGCAGCTTTACGTGCTGCTGCTCTTGGCTCATCCCCTCGACCCTGTGAGCAAACCTGAGCGCAGCACGGATGCCTCTCCTCTGCTTCTGGAGGATTGTCATCTGGACGAGTCGGACCCTGAGCGCATCCGGTGGGCGGCCAGGACATTCCTGCTCATCGACCTGCTCATCATAGGAATGGCCATGGGATGGTCGCTCGGAAAAAGAATTCAGAGACGCTGGCGAGAGGTGAGGAGGGGGGTGGGGGGTCAGGCAGGCGGGATGGGGCAGACCTTGAGGGCCTCTTGGGCACCCTTTGGCCAATGCCCTGCGGCAGAAGGGGCCTGAGCTCCTGGCTGGGGAATGCGGCCCAGGGGCTGAGCTCCATGGACAGCACCAAGCAGAGGCGGCAGAGCTCTGCCTGCTGCAGCCTCTTCCCCGGGCCAGCCCAGCCCAACTGGGCCCGAGTCTCTGTCTCCCAGGCCAAAGGCAGCCCCACAGGTGCCGGCCCCGCTCTGCCCCTCTGCCTCTTCCATGGGGATCCCTGTGCTTTGCCTTGCAGCGGAATCTCCAGAGCCCTTCGGGCCGTGCGGGGCCCCGCCGCCATCGAAGACAGGGCTGTCCCACGGAGCTGATGCAGCTGCTGATGGACAACCGCGACCTGATGCGGCTGCTCCTTCGCGACAGCCCTCAACCAACCACCAAGATGGCGGCAAAAGAGGGCAGTGACAGGAGACTCCGCACCTCCCCACAGCTCTGACCTCCAGCGTCGCGCTCCAGCTACAGAACCTTACGGGGAACGGGTGACCAGTGCCCAGCCCAGGCACTGCGACGTTCCCCACCTTACAAGTTAGCCACACCCCTGTTGTTGTTCGATTCCCCACCACGTTTCCCCCAAGAAGTTGACCTTTCCCTTAGTGTTCAGTTCTAAACAGTTGAAGCATTGAAGTTTCTTAGCCTTAAGATTCTTACCCCATAGTCTTCTAGTAACGTTGGATTGTAGATTTTAGAAGTAGTCAAGTGAATAAAGTTCACGTTTTCTACACGTTGCTGTGTCATTTTCTTGAGGTTGCACCTGAGACCTGGGGACTCCTTGAGAGATGGCTTTGCATGGCAGCTCCAGACTGCCTGCAATGGAGAGCCCCCGTGCCCCAGCAGGCTTTGCAAGAGCACGGAGGGCAGCGGGAAAGAAGAAGGTGGCCAATATTCACCTGCCTCCAGCTTCCAAGGAAGCTTGCAGTCAAACCCTGTCTGCCCTTTAGGGGGGACCCTAAAGGCCCCGGCAGGCATCACCATGGCCCCAGGACGGGGGGCTTGCAGCACTCTGGGGCACCAGGAAAGGAGCAGGATCATCCCTGGAAAGCTGTCTGGAGACAAATCCAGAGACGTCTCCCCTGGCATCCAGGCAAGGGCTGAATACAGGCAGGCAATTAGATCCACAGGCTGCCTGGGCTATGGCACCAATCAGTCCTGCTTCATAGATTTCGGGGGGCGGGGTTATACATATATATATATATATATATACGCATATATGTATATATGTATCTACATCTGTATTTAGTTCTTTGTATTTATCCTGTTGACCCTCAAATAGGATTAGATTTCATTTTCCTACAAAACAAAACATCCGTTTTTTGATTTTTAGGAATCAACCATCTGTGCTCCCACTTTAAATCACTTCTCTCAAACTCATTCTGCATCTTGCTCCTTTCCAGCACCATCAAATACCTCTGTTAAAATACAGAGCATCAGTGGAAGGACGACAATCTTGTTACTTGCTTAAGAAAGTTAACTTGGATGACATACCTGCTTTTAAAAATCCAAGAGGAACAAAACCTACACATCAGCTTTAGAATTTCAAAAGCTGCTTCCTCAACTCTTCCACACCACTTTACTCTTTGGGGACATTCAGCAGCAATACCAAACAAGCACAGAAAAGAAATGGAAGAAGAAATGCAGATAGTCAGCAGCTGACCACCTACCAAAATACATTTTAAATGCAGCTCCAAGTTCTCCAAGAGCAAGTTTGAAGTGTAAATGGAGACACTCACACAAAATTACTACCAGGTGGTACTTTTGGCATTTCCTTGGGCTTTCCTCTTCATTTTTTTTTTATCTCTCACCTAAAGCAAGAGAAAAAACCCCAAACAAACACAACCTTTCAGGCAGAGAAAAGATGTGGTTGCTCTTGAAGAAAGCATTTCATTCTGCCTGGAGAAGAAGCTGCTGGGAAAAATATTAGCTTTTAGCAAAATGGCACTGTGCTGTTGCACTTGTTCTAGCACTGGGAGAAAGAACAGGCCCGTCTGTAAGGCTCCTGCAGCTCACCCTGGCTGAGGGTCATTGACCACTGAGCACTGCAGGCATCACTGGCAACAACGATGGTGGAAAATGGGGAGGGAGCAGGATAAATAAATGTTTGCCATTGCCTTAGCCAAAAAAACCCCAGACATCAAAAGCAACCCACCCTCAAAACAAAGCTATGAAAATAGTTTGCCTCTGAATTTAAAGAACTTCAATTAACTCTATGATGTCTGCTTTTGGTTCAGCATTCATCAATCTGAATTTGAATATGCACAGGGTAATGAAAGGTAACTGAAGCTTAAAAATCATGTCTATTGACTTGTGCATAGCCTATACTGAAGCACATTAAAAAGCAGCGTTTTGCTTGAAATCTGCACGGTATTAACTTCATTCAGTCTTACACTCACTAGGTAATTAAATACATGAAGAAATAGATTTTTTTTTTTTTTATTAAGAATGCATTATTAATTAGGAAGGCATGGCTTTAGTAGAGTCTGCTGATACCAACATTACTCAGCTAAGTTCAAAGTATGAACACAAGAACTTGATGACAGAAGCAATGTTCATCAGAGCCTCAACAAGAAAGTTGCAGTTCCAAGTTTTTCAGATGTCCTACACTTGCTAAAGCATCTCCAGAAAGAGGAGTCAACTGAAAATAGCACAGGAAATTTGAAACCCATTTCTATATTTTTCTTTTTTTTCCTGAACTTTCTTGTGGGCAACAGAAAACTCCCAATATGTGGAATGCAATGTAGTTTTTATGCCAGAGTCATGAGTCATCCCCTCAGTTCCAACCTGATCCAATGCTCACTTGAATCTTGGAAAGGCTCAAATCAGCAAGATGAAATTAAAATTGTATTCATGAAAGGAGCTCTTTACTCTCCATTCCCCTCCCTCCCCCAAATACATCAGCACCAAGTGAGAAAGGCTCAATTTGAAAAATAATTATTACACAATTAAACTTGGACATAGCTAGTTTGCTACAAGTTCCAGCAGACAGACAAACGAGAGCAGAATCAGAGGTTATCAACCTCAATAGAAATTCCAGCTCATGCTTTCCCCAAAAGCCTCATTTAATTTATCCAGGATTAAAAAATAAAAGAGAAATGAAAAAAACCACATAAAAGCATTTCACATAGTATATAGTGAAATGCTATCGTTTCCACCTGAAATATTCATCATCATTATTATGTTTTTCCATAGTAAATTACAAAGTCTCCTGCACCCATCTTCCCAATATCTCATTCTAAGTGCTTGCTACTTTAATCCCTTAGGAAGCAAAAGGAGCCTCAGGTGTCTCTGGATCAACAGAAACTAAACAACACAGCTTGACAAAGTATATTAAATTGTCAATCAACTCAATAAAGAACTCCCACTCCAGAGATAGCTATCACCAGCTGATGAATTTGGCTAGGGCAGGTTTAGTGAAGAAAAACTAGGTCTTTATTACCAAATCAGTTAGGAGTTGTTCTACCGTACTGCCCGTAGGATGGGAGTATAAACACCATATTCTTCACAGCCTCATCCACAAAGAATTCCACCTTCAAATTAAGGCTGCTTTGGAGTTGGACCAAACCAATGAAAACTCACTCATCAAACACAGTGATGGCAGCATGCTCAGTCTTTGCAATACAAAACTGGCAACTAACAGCACATTCCTGATCACATCTCCAAGGCTGAGTGTACAGAACTGCAGCGGTGGCCAGGCCCTCGCTGACTGCCAAACCTCCAGCCATCATCCCTTCCTCTCACAGCGACAGGGCAAAAAATAACAACAGCAGAAACTGGAAAGCTTAAGCTAAAATCACAAAGGTCATTGATGAAACAGACTGGAGTGCTTTAGAAACTAGCACGCAGATTTAGCTGAAAACAAATCTTATTGATCACCAATTACAATGAATACTTAATTCTATCATTCTGCATTATTATTAGACAGTCAGAGACAGCCAAGCTGACCTCAAGCATGCTGAAGCATCGGGGCCAGGCAGTGCACATCTTCCCAGGAGCTGATTTACCCATCGTTCTCAAGTCAATTCACCTGCACACAGCCCCACCGTACAACTGCTAGGCTGCAAAATAAAAAAATAGCTCTGCTTAAGAGTCAAACCCCAGGACATAGACCATATGAAAGGAAGAATGAAACCTGCAGCATTTGGTTGACCTTCAATGCCCTGAGAAGATGACAAATTCCCCAAGATGAACAAGTGCCCAAAATACAAAGCAAAGGACTGACTTTTAGGGATCAAATGTTAAATAGGCCTGCGAAATTGGAGTTGTTAGGTTGCACATGAAAGAAGGGAAAAAAGAAAAAACCACCCCAACCCTCAACTGCAATTTTACATCCCTCTTGGAAAATTTGCTTTAATAAGAGAGAGGAATGGATACAACCTTCCCCTCACCTGGAGATTTTAATCAATTCAAGCCATTTCAAATCTGGCAAGAAAGCCCTACCACAGTCCCCATCAAACAACATTGCCTTTCATTTTTGCTTCTCATGACTACTTCAGAGCAGTCTAAATAACAGCAAAGAAGGAAATTCAAGTTGCAATTCAAACACTAAGCTCTGGAATCCCATATTGCCTTCAAACAACTGCATGAAACACTAACTTCATGCTCTATGCTCTCCAATACATAGAAGCCATTTATTTGCATAGCCTTTGGCTGCTAAAGATGGAACCTGCATTTCTAGGAGCAGATGGGCCTGATTCTCACCTTCCCCCGACACACATGAGCAGTGTGGGCCCTGCCTTTCTGGGCACCTCACACTTACTTGATTCAAACTCTTGACTTTGCTCTCTGGAACACTGCCCTTCCTGAATCCAGCCCAAGCTACGAAGCAGCCACACACCTGCTGAAGTTGCCATTCTTGACATCTGCCTCTCCCCATCAGGATGCCTTGCAAAAACTATTAGGATCCAATGCTGCCCGTGTCTGCTGCAAGGAGGAGCTCTCTGGCTTTTTTACTCCTATCTTTAGAACATTCTCTTTCTAAGGTCATGACAGCTGGGGACAAATACAGAGCAGCACCTTGAAGCATTAACAAACAGAAGCAACAGAAAACAGAAGCTGCTGCATTTCCTGTGGCCATTTGAGGGTGAAACTGCAAGTGTGAAAATATTGCAGTTCTGTCATTCAGGAAGAAGCACACGTTCCAAAGGAAATCCATTCAAAGCAGATTATACAGCATAGATTTGTTATCCATTTGAAGTTATTAACTGGAAGCCAAAGAAAGATTTCTTTGGTAGCCTCACAGGTTTATCTTCAGCATTTATAATGGAACAGTTACTCTGCTTTAAATTTAAGTGTTTCTTTCCCCCAACAGTCTCATCTACCTCCTCACCAAGCTGATACGGAATAGAGGAGCACAGATCGTGTGAGGAACAGATTTGGAATTACATAAATGGACTTACCATGTGGCTACAACTGATATTTCCAGCTCTGTGGCCTAAGAGCATCCATCCAATGTCCTGCCAGTCCAGCACTTCCTGATGGTATTTGAAGCCACTGCTTCCACACAAGTTAGAACAATGCACTTCTCCTTTGAGGTCATCTGGCTGCTCCAAGTGCAACAATGGAGCCACCAAGTTCCACTTGCAAGGTCAGCATTACAAATTTAAAACCTTCCTGTTACAAAAGGTAAAGGCTCTCCAATCCTGCTGGAAACAAGAGCTTTGAAGAAACCTAACTCTTCCAACTTCAGCTTGCTTCCAACTTGAACGGTATCAGCTTTTTTAGATAATAAAGGATTGTCTGTAGATTACTGTGGATTAAAATTAGAACTGCAGACCTGACTATTAGTCTCAAGTTTGCTGGTGTGAGGAAGGTGATGGTCCTTCTTATCCATCCCTGGAATCACCATCATGCACTGTCTTCACTATCTCCAAGAGGTATTTTTTTTTTCAACGTGGATAAACTATTTTAGGAAGTTTGGAACAGGGAGAATGGCTGCCTTCCATATAAATCAAACAGGTTCCATTTCCAAGTGATTACAATTGTATCAAAGTCTTCAGGCCCAAATAGGTGTAGCCTCTGTGAAATACAGAAGCCCTTATGAAAGGCTCACTCAGAAGGTGTGAATAGAATAAAAAAGAAATTCATTATAAAAAAATGAGGAAGGAAAAAGCCTTCATTCCCAGCACTGCAGAATTCCAGCCAAGTAAAATCTCACTCACTTTACAATGAAAGGAAAATATTTGAGTGGTGGTGTCAGGGAGAAGGCGAGGATATACAGTGCCAGGGAGGATTCTGCACTTAGAGATGCTGAGTATCCAGCCAAGAGACAGAAATTCAATTGCCAAGGCATTTGAATGAAGTCAATTAAGTCACATCACCTTTTCTATTTCAGTGTTTCCATCTGACAAGAAAGCAAAGGCGGGCAGCAGAAAGCAGGTGAGCTGCTGCACTCAGGGGTAGGGATCAAATGAACTATGCTGGTTCCATATGCACTATGGGAAAAGCAGGCAGAAGAGAGGAAGAGCTCTAAAATTAAGATGGAATTTTAACCTCTTCCTTCTCTGTTGACACTGACTGTAGGCATGTCTAACAGCTTTTCAGACAATTGTGTTTGATTTTGTTCCACAAACCTTACCTAGATCCACATTCATTAGCTGACTCTCTGCTGCCATCAAAATTGAGGGAAGGAACACCTTTTAGCACTGCTTAGAAACAGAGGAGATCAAACTAAACTCTGCAGCTCCAATGAGCGAAGGAATTATGTCCTATCCACCTTCATGAAGCCGCAAAGACCAAAATCTCTTGAGAGCGTGCCATTTCCTTTCAGCCTTGTGCACTGAGCCTTCAGCTCATCACGGATCAAAAGATGCTGCACTAAATTACAAGAAAAATGACTGCATTCTGTTTAGTTGCAATCCTGGTAGTCATAACAAATCTTGTGTGCATCAGATGGCCTCCAGAAAAATCACATGCAACAGCAACACCATCCTCAGATGCTCTCCCAGTACCTTACCTAATCATTGCTCCGTCACTGGACAAGACTTGTCCCCACCCTTCACACCTACAGCAACAAACCTACAAATCTTCCAAACATTTCTTCAATTCCACACCCCTCCGGAACATTCCCGCTTAAAACCGCACAGCTGCCCACGGGACAAAGGTCCAGTGTTACAAGCTGCTGCTCTCCCTCCACACAAGCCCCTTGCACATCTTGCACTGCTGCTCTGAAACTGCACAATTTGTCAGCAGCACCATTAGACTCAGAATTGGGAAACAATTCCTTCTGCTGGGTTAAGTTGGAAACAGTTCAGGCTACAGGAGTTCTTTATTATTCACCCTCATGGAATGCCCCTGCCCTTCAGAGCTCAAGCACTCCTGTGCAGAGCATCTCATGGAGCCAAAGAGAAAGGACTGCTGTCCCAAAAGAAGAGTCTGGGAGGAACTCCCAGTGTCCTTCATGCCTTGAGAAAGCTAAGGAGCAGTCACTGATGGCCTAAAGGGTACAAATTCAGTTCAGATGACAAATTTTCCAGGGTGATCCCCCTCCTCTTTATCTTCTAACACAACTACAAACAAACCAAATTATAGATTTCACAAGGAATAAGGGATGTTTAAAAGCAAATCTCTAAACTAAGCCTGGCATGCTCACCCAGGAGTTCAACACAGCAAGGCAGGCACTCTGCACTACCTAGTTCATGGCAAGAGATTTCTAAACTCTACCAAATGAAGTGAAGAAATGAAACAGAGAGCAATAGAACCGTATTTTAATTCATTTCAAGGCATGGAATAACACAGAATCTTTTCCATGAAACTAGGGCATTTTTCTCCCTTATCTAGTGCCCAAGTAAGATTAGAAATTGGGAAAAAAACCACTGAAACTGCAAATGCATTTTGCCCCCAGCTAGAAACAAAAGGTAATTATTTGAAAACTAGAAAAAACTCCAAGAGGAAACGTAAAACATTATGGAATATGTATTATTTTTATCACCCAGAATTCCCCATGTTAAAGGCACAGAGAAAACCATCATTCAGAAGTGGGAAAACAGAGGGACTGTACAAGTGAAATGGAGTTCTGACAAATGATGCTGTGTAGAATATGGGTTCCCAAACCAACAGAACAAAGGCACCCCGACAGCAGCAGCCTCAGAGATTGTACATTGCAGCTGAAGCACGGGGGTTTCTGTAGATTCACCTTGTAAACTGGCACACTTACTTGCCAAGGCTGCTGAACTTCTTTCACCTTAAACCACAAAACCTCCCAGTCCTTCCACAGCAATCACTCCATCAAATCAAGGCAGACCAAAACATGTTCTTTGCGCTGTTCACAATAAGATGAAGTTATGTGCCCAAGAGATACCATTTGAAGTCAGAAGGAACAAGCCAGCAGGTGTAGAAAACTGGTATTTGAAGAAGTGACAAAAAGACAGCAAACTGAAGCCCATGCTTAATACAAAACCCCATGATTAATAGAACACAAATGCAGATGGATATGATAAGCTTGCACTGTCGAAGCTAAAATCATTTCTAACAAAAATCACCACATTTCCAAGAATTCAGTACCACTTGTGGTGGCCACTCCTGATCTCTACATAATATGTCAGCAGTTCAATTGGCAAGAATCTCTTTATCTAGATCCAAGCAGGGAAGAAGTCAAGGTCCCAGTGATATGCAATTCTGTAGCTTCATTAGAAACCTTTCATCCTGCAATAGTTGAAATCCAAGCGAGAAAAGAACCTGTTTGGACACCAACTATCCTTAGTAGCAACGTTTTGCAGCACGCAATTTGAAAAGGTTAACCTGCCAGGCAATAATACAGACAAGAAAAATGAAAAGGAGGGCAAGGAGAATCATCTGCTGCTGAAACTGCTCTTCTACAAAAACAAAGTGATATGAAGATTCAGCCCGTGAAGAACACATTCCTCAACCAGGAGAGAAAAACACAATTCTTAAAAATCTCCTCTGTCGTTCTGATTGGGAACGGTGGGAAAGAACGACACGGACTCTCAAGGGAGTCACAACAGGAGAATCTTCTCTACTTTATTACTCTAGGCTTGTCTAATAGACAGATACGTGGAAAGTACAGAAAGGAAACTCTTATTGCTTAGTAAAGTGCTACATCACCATCATTGGTCAGCGGGGCTCACCACCCCCCTGACTTTCTCCTGCAAGGAAAACAAGAGGACAGACAAACAGCACCTGGCAGTTGTTTTCTGTCTCTGAGGATTGTTTTGAAATCCTCCTATGAATTCCCAGGCTAGCTTCTCGGGCAGGACTGATAGGCCATGGGGCCTGCAGTTTCTGCAGCTCTCTGCAGCCTGCTCCAAAGCTAGCATCCATACTCTCCACTACATAAGAAATAGAAAACTGACTACAAATCACGTGTTCACTACTTGTTGCTTGTTCACTACTCAGACATCAAAATTACTACCACAATACTAGAAGAACAATCCAAGAAACATATTCCAGGGATGCATTTTAATTCATTTGCTGCTGCCAGCCGTGCTGTGCTTTGCTTCTATCCATCCACCCTGCTGCAAAAAGGTTCAATTGTGTTTTCACCATCACTTCAAATCAGCTCTTGGACTCACAGCTCACCACAGACCTCGAAACAGGAGGCAAAGATCTGCACCACTTGACCCTTCAGAACTTCTCACCCATCTATGACCTTTCTGGGGCCAGCTTCAGAAAATGGGGGGGAAGCCATTCCAAGGAACACGACCAAGGAAATCACACAGCACTGGGGACTTGTTCCAGGCATCAAATTTTTAATGGATGATGTGAAGTAACACCGAAGCAATTCCTGTCCACAGAAAAAAAGATTTCAAATGGTTTTGTCTCAAGGACAATCACTGGAGGTTGAAAGTTTCTGGGGCTGAAAGTTACATGAGGTCCTCAACACTGAGCAATCAATATCCCCAGAGTCTAAACTGTGAAATTACTACCTGGGCAAGGAGAACATTTTCAGGATTTGCAACTCATCTCAAAGCCTCAGTAGAACTCAACCAGTAGAATTCCCCTGAGATGGCACTGTGCTCTGGAAGCCCTCAAATACTCACTAAAACAGACTTGACTTTCACTAGGACAGCTGCTCATGAAAATCTGGGGTAAAACCTATGGGAAGTGGCCATGTGCACGCATATTCCTTCTTCCCACAGCAGGCACAATCAAATCCTCCTTTGAATGGCCTCCAAGTTGAGCAGCACTCATTGGCACAGCCTCTTCTCCCACAGACAGGCCAGCGAGCAACACGGCAGCGCCAGCCAGGTGGGCAAGGACAAGAGAGAGCAGATGCCAACAAGGCTTGGAAGCTGGGCCAAGGGAGGTTTACGCTGGCCATTGGGAAGAACTTGTGCCCAGCGTGGGCCATCAGATACTGCAATGGCCTGACAGGGGCTGCTGGAGTCATCATTGTGGCACGGGTGCAAGGCAAGCCAGGCCGCAGCGCTCGGGCCCCGCTCTGCTGGCCATACTTGCCGCCATGGCTCCCAGCTTGGACTCAACATTCTCTCAGGGCTCTCTGCAGCCAGGGCGTTCTGTGCTTCTGTGACATCACAGCCTCTGGGGACGGCACGCTGGCTGGCAACTGTCCCCAGCTGTTGCTGCGCCCCAGAGCCCAGGCACAGCTGCTCGCAGAGAGACGCCCAGAGCCTCGGTGCTGCTGGCAGAGCACTATGGCTGCTCACGGCTCCTCCGCGCTGCTGCAGCTTTACGTGCTGCTGCTCTTGGCCCATCCCCTCGACCCTGTGAGCAAACCCGAGAGGAGCACGGGTGCCTCTCCTCTGGTTCCGGAGGATTTCGACCTGGAGGAGAAGGACTCTGCGCTCCTCTGGTGGGCGTCCAGGACACTCCTGCTCATTGACATGCTCCTCATAGGAATGGCCATGGGATGGGCCCTTGGAAGAAGATTTCAGAGACGCTGGGGAGAGGTGAGGCAGGGGGTGGGGGGTCAGGGGCAGGTGGGATGGGGCAGACCTTGAGGGCCTCTTGGGCACCCTTTGGCCAATGCCCTGCGGCAGAAGGGGCCTGAGCTCCTGGCTGGGGAATGTGGCCCAGGGGCTGAGCTCCATGGACAGCACCAAGCAGAGGCGGCAGAGCTCTGCCTGCTGCAGCCTCTTCCCCGGGCCAGCCCAGCCCAACTGGGCCCGAGTCTCTGTCTCCCAGGCCAAAGGCAGCCCCACAGGTGCCAGCCCCGCTCTGCCTCTCTGCCTCTTCCATGGGGATCCCTGTGCTTTGCCTTGCAGCGGAATCTCCAGAGCCCTTCGGGCCGTGCGGGGCCCCGCCGCCATCGAAGACTCGGCTGTCCCACCAAGTTGATGCAGCTGCTCAGGCAAAACCGTGACCTGATGCGGCTGCACCTTCGCTACAGCTCTCAGCCGAGGAGGCCAACCACCAAGACGGCGGCAAAAGAGGGCAGTGACAGGAGACTCCGCACCTCCCCACAGCTCTGACCTCCAGCGTCGCGCTCCAGCTACAGAACCTTACGGGGAACGGGTGACCAGTGCCCAGCCCAGGCACTGCGACGTTCCCCACCTTACAAGTTAGCCACACCCCTGTTGTTGTTCGATTCCCCACCACGTTTCCCCCAAGAAGTTGACCTTTCCCTTAGTGTTCAGTTCTAAACAGTTGAAGCATTGAAGTTTCTTAGCCTTAAGATTCTTACCCCATAGTCTTCTAGTAACGTTGGATTGTAGATTTTAGAAGTAGTCAAGTGAATAAAGTTCACGTTTTCTACACGTTGCTGTGTCATTTTCTTGAGGTTGCACCTGAGACCTGGGGACTCCTTGAGAGATGGCTTTGCATGGCAGCTCCAGACTGCCTGCAATGGAGAGCCCCAGTGCCCCAGCAGGCTTTGCAAGAGCACGAAGCAACCTGAAAGCTGCTGTCAGAAGGCTGTGCTTCTTATCCGATCGAAGCAGCAGCACGCGCATTGGAGTTTGGCAAGCACTAAAGAGCTGCAGAAGAGCTTTGCTTAGCAAAATGGGCCAAGAAAAAGCATTTGCTTCATGGGTCTTTGTCGTCGCCTGGAAACAGGTAGCAGCATATGGAAGGGGGTTGTACACGTGGTTTCTTGCCTCGCTTCTCTGCACTTGCAGGGGCTCCCCCCGCCCACCCCGGGCTGCGCTCTGCGGCAGTGCTGCCGCATTGTGGGCACAGAGCGGTACTGCAGCTGTGCTCCGAGCCGGGCGGGGCCTGGCCGAGCGGGGCCGAGCAGGGGCGAGCCGAGCCGAAGCGGGCCAGAAAGAGCCGAGCCGAAGCGGGCCGGAAAGAGTCGAACCGAACCGAGCCGCGTCGGGCCTCCCCCCCGCCCCCCGCCGGAGCTGGCCGGGAGGACCGCGGCAGAGGCGTTAACTCCAATGCCTGCCGCCGCAGGCGCGGCCGCCACCCAGCTACGGAGCCGCTGAGTCTCGCCGCCATCGTCCTCGCCCCGGGAAAGGCGGCGGAAAATCGGGCGGAATGCTCGGAGTCGGTCGGCGTCGGCAGGTTTTTCGTTCAGGCATGTAAGTTAGACAGACGCGCTGAAAGCAGCGGGGGCCTTACTTGTGCCATAACAAAGATGGCCGCTCTGCCGGAAGTGGCTTCAGCCACAGCAAAGATGGCGGCGAGGAAGGGCGGAAGTTACGTCACGCCACGCAGAAGATGGCTGCCAGGTCGTGGCCGGCTTGTCCTTCCAAGGATGGCGGCCAAAAAGGCGGGAAAATAGAAGGACCCCGGGCAGTGGGTGCGTGAATTCGACTGCCTGACAAACACCCTGGCGTCGACGCCGCCCCGTCGCAATTTTCCGCGGCTGCTCCAGCCGTGCGGACACGGGCTGTGCGCTCGGCGGCACCGGGGCCGAGCGCGAGCCGGTCGGGCGCCGACAGGCAGCGGTGACGACGCCGCACTCTGCCGGGGTCCTTGACGCGGCCGCTTTTTCGGGCTTCTGGCACTCGCGACGACCCGTACCATGCTGCCACTCCTCTCACTCGGTTCCCCTATTTATTTAAAAGCTTGGCATTTAAATGAATAATATAGAAATTAAAATATAAAAATCTATAATAAAGAAATGCATATAGGGTGATAGATAGGGAGATATATAGATAGGGAGATAGATAGATAGATAGATAGATAGATAGATAGATAGAGAGATAGATAGATACATAGATACATAGATAGATAGATAGATAAATCTTCCCATAAACACGACCAAATTCTAGAAAAATATCTCACCAAATCACCACAAATTCCCACAAAATACATGAAAAATCCCTCAAGATCCCTAAATCGCCTCAATATCCCACAAAATCACACAAAAATCCCACAAAACCTCCACAAGTTTCCACAAAATCTAAGAAAAATTCCTCAAAATTCTTCAAGTCTCCTCAAAACCACACAAAGTTCGTGAAAAGGCCCACCAAATTCCAGAAAAATCCCACAGAATCTCCACAAATTCCCACAAAATCTAAAATAAATTCCTCAAAATTCTTCAAGTCTCCTCAGAATCCCACACAATTCCAGAAAAAACACACAAAATTCCAGAGAAGTCCCACAAAACTCCCTAAATCATTTCAAAACCCTACCAATTCACAGGAATGTCCCACAGAATCTCTACCAATTCCCAGAACATCCCACAAAAATCCCACCAAAATCATTAAATCTTCTGAAAACCCGACCAAATTCCTGAAACTCCCCATAAAATCAGCACAGTTTCCCACAAAATTCAAGAAAAAACACCACACAATTCCTTAAATCTTTTCAAAATACCACAAAATTCCTGAAAAGCCCCACCAAATTCCGAAGATTTTTCCTGGAATTTTATTGGATACTGGGGAGATTTTGTGGGATGATAGTGGAACTTTGAGAGACTCTTCTGGAATTTGGTGAGATTCTGTAGAGAACTGACGAATTATCAGGGATTTTTCATGTATTCTGTGGGAATTTGTGGAGATTCGGCGGGATTTTTGTGGATTTTGGCCTAGTTTTGAGGAGATTTAGGGAATTTTGTGGGATTTTTTCTGGAATTTTATTGGATATTGGGAGATTTTGTGGGATGTTTGTGGAACTTTGAGGGACTCTTCTGGAATTTGGTGAGATTCTGTAGAGAACTGACGAATTATCAGGGATTTTTCATGTATTCTGTGGGAATTTGTGGAGATTTGGTGGGATATTTTTCTAGAATTTGGTCGTGTTTTGAGAAGATTTAGGGAATTTTGTGGGATTTTTCCTGGAATTTTGTTGGATATTGGGAGATTTTGTGGGATGTTTCTGGAACTTTGAGGGACTCTTCTGGAATTTGGAGAGATTCTGTAGAGAACTGACGAATTATCAGGGATTTTTCATGTATTCAGTGGGAATTTGTGGAGATTCTGTGGGATTTTTGTGGATTTTGGTAGAGTTTTGAGAAGATTTAGGGAATTTTCTGTGATTTTTCCTGGAATTTTGTTGGATATTGGGGAGATTTTGTGGGATGTTTCTGGAATTTTGTGGGGGTTTTCAAGAATTTTGTTGTATTTTGAAAAGATTTAGGGAATTGTGTGGTGTTTTTTCTTGAATTTTGTGGGAAACTGTGCTGTTTTTATAGGGCGTTTCTGGAATTTGGTCGAGTTTTCAGAAGATTTAGGGATTTTTGTGAGATTTTTGTGGGATGTTCTGGGAATTGGTGGAGATTTTGTGGGACATTCCTGTGAATTGGTAGGGTTTTGAAATGATTTAGGGAGTTTTGTGGGACTTCTCTGGAATTTTGTGGGTTTTTCTGGAATTGTGTGGGATTCTGAGGAGACTTGAAGAATTTTAGAGGAATTTGTTTTAGATTTTGTGGGAATTTGTGGAGAATCTGTGGGATTTTACTGGAATTTGGTGGTTTTTTTCAAGGACGTTGTGTGGTTTTGAGGAGACTTGGAGAATTTTGAGGAATTTTTCTTAGATTTTGTGGAACCTTGTGGAGGTTTTGTGGGATTTTTGTGGAATTTTGTGGGATATTGAGGCGATTTAGGGATCTCGAGGGATTTTTCATGTATTTTGTGGGAATTTGTGGAGATTTGGTGGGATATTTTTCTAGAATTTGGTTGTGTTTTGAGAAGATTTAGAGAATTTTGTGGGATTTTTCTTGAATTTTGTTGGATATTGAGGAGATTTTGTGGGATGTTTGTGGAACTTTGAGGGACTTTTCTGGAATTTGGTGAGATTCTGTAGAGAACTGACGAATTATCAGGGATTTTTCACGTATTCTGTGGGAATTTGTGGAGATTTGGTGGGATTTTTCTGGAATTTTGGTTATGTTTTCAGAAGATTTAGGGATTTTTGTGGGATTTTTGTGGGATGTTCTGGGAATTGGTGGAGATTTTGTGGGACATTCCTGTGAATTGGTAGGGTTTTGAAATGATTGAGGGAGTTTTGTGGGACTTCTCTGGAATTTGGTGTGTTTTTTCTGGAATTGTGTGGGATTCTGAGGAGACTTGAAGAATTTTGAGGAATTTTTCTTAGATTTTGTGGAAAATTGTGGAGGTTTTGTGGGATTTTTGTGTGATTTTGTGGGATATTGAGGAGATTTAGGGATCTTGAGGGATTTCTCATGTATTTTGTGGGAATTTGTGGAGATTTGGTGGGATATTTTTCTAGAATTTGGTCGTGTTTTGAGAAGATTTAGGGAATTTTGTGGGATTTTTCCTGGAATTTTGTTGGATACTGGGGAGATTTTGTGGGTGTTTTGTGGAACTTTGAGGGACTTTTCTGGAATTTGGTGAGATCCTGTAGAGAACTGACAAATTATCAGGGATTTTTCATGTATTCTGTGGGAATTTGTGGAGATTCGGTGGGATTTTTGAGGATTTTGGCCGTGTTTTGAGAAGATTTAGGGAATTTTGTGTGATTTTTCTGGGATTTTGTTGGATATTGAGGAGATTTTGAGGGATGTTTGTGGAACTTTGAGGGACTTTTCTGGAATTTGGTGAGATTCTGTAGAGAACTGACGAATTATCAGGGATTTTTCATGTATTCTGTGGGAATTTGTGGAGATTCTGTGGGATTTTTGTGGATTTTGGCCGTGTTTTGAGAAGATTTAGAGAATTTTGTGGGATTTTTCCTGGAATTTTGTTGGATACTGGGGAGATTTTGTGGGATGTTTTTGGAACTTTGAGGGACTTTTTAGGAATTTGGTGAGATTCTGTAGAGAACTGACGAATTATCAGGGATTTTTCATGTATTCTGTGGGAATTTGTGGAGATTCTGTGGGATTTTTTTGGAATTTGGTAGAGTTTTGAGAAGATTTAGGGAATTTTGTGGGACTTTTCTGGGATTTTGTTGGGTATTGAGGACATTTTGTGGGATGTTTCTGGAATTTGGTGGGGCTTTTCAAGAATTTTGTGGTATTTTGAAAAGATTTTGGGAATTTTGTGGTGTTTTTTCTTGAATTTTGTGGGAAACTGTGCTGATTTTATGGGGCGTTTCTGGAATTTGGTCGAGTTTTCAGAAGATTTAGGGATTTTTGTGAGATTTTTGTGGGATGTTCTGGGAATTGGTGGAGATTTTGTGGGACATTCCTGTGAATTGTTGGGTTTTGAAATGATTTAGGGAGTTTTGTGGGACTTCTCTGGAATTTTGTGTGTTTTTTCTGGAATTGTGTGGGATTCTGAGGAGACTTGAAGAATTTTGAGGAATTTGTTTTAGATTTTGTGGGAATTTGTGGAGATTCTGTGGGATTTTTCTGGAATTTGGTGGGCCTTTTCAAGGACTTTGTGTGGTTTTGAGGAGACTTGAAGACTTTTGAGGAATTTTTCTTAGATTTTGTGGTAACTTGTGGAGGTTTTGTTGGATTTTTGTGGAATTTTGTGGGATATTGAGGCGATTTAGGGATCTTGAGGGATTTCTCATGTATTTTGTGGGAATTTGTGGAGATTTGGTGGGATATTTTTCTAGAATTTGGTCGTGTTTTGAGAAGATTTAGGGAATTTTGTGGGATTTTTCCTGGAATTTTGTTGGATACTGGGGAGATTTTGTGGGTGTTTTGTGGAACTTTGAGGGAATTTTCTGGAATTTGGTGAGATTCTGTAGAGAACTGACGAATTATCAGGGATTTTTCATATATTCTGTGGGAATTTGTGGAGATTCGGTGGGATTTTGAGGATTTTGGCCGTGTTTTGAGAAGATTTAGAGAATTTTGTGGGATTTTTCTTGAATTTTGTTGGATATTGAGGAGATTTTGTGGGATGTTTGTGGAACTTTGAGCGACATTTCTGGAATTTGGTGAGATTCTGTAGAGAACTGACGAATTATCAGGGATTTTTCATGTATTCTGTGGGAATTTGTGGAGATTTCATGGGATTTTTGTGGAATTTGGCGGTGTTTTGAGAAGATTTAGGGAATTTTGTGGGACTTTTCTGGGATTTTGTTGGGTATAGAGGACATTTTGTGGGATGTTTCTGGAATTTGGTGGGGCTTTTCAAGAATTTTGTGGTATTTTGAAAAGATTTTGGGAATTTTGTGGTGTTTTTTCTTGAATTTTGTGGGAAACTGTGCTGATTTTATGGGGCGTTTCTGGAATTTGGTCGAGTTTTCAGAAGATTTAGGGATTTTTGTGGGATTTCTGTGGGATGTTCTGGGAATTGGTGGAGATTTTGTGGGACATTCCTGTGAATTGGTAGGGTTTTGAAATGATTTAGGGAGTTTTGTGGGACTTCTCTGGAATTTTGTGTGTTTTTTCTGGAATTGTGTGGGATTCTGAGGAGACTTGAAGAATTTTGAGGAATTTTTCTTAGATTTTGTGGAAACTTGTGGAGGTTTTGTGTGATTTTTGTGGGATTTTGTGGGATATTGAGGCCATTTCGGGATCTTGAGGGATTTTTCATGTATTTTGTGGGAATTTGTGGAGTTTTGGTGGGATATTTTTCTAGAATTTGGTCGTGTTTTGAGAAGATTTAGGGAATTTTGTGGGATTTTTTCTGGAATTTTGTTGGATACTGGGGAGATTTTGTGGGTGGTTTGTGGAACTTTGAGGGACTTTTCTGGAATTTGGTGAGATTCTGTAGAGAACTGACAAATTATCAGGGATTTTTCATGTATTCTGTGGGAATTTGTGGAGATTCGGTAGGATTTTTGAGGATTTTGGCCGTGTTTTGAGAAGATTTAGGGAATTTTTTGTGATTTTTCTGGAATTTTGTTGGATATTGAGGACATTTTGTGGGATGTTTGTGGAACTTTGAGGGACATTTCAGGAATTTGGTGAGATTCTGTAGAGAACTGACGAATTATCAGGGATTTTTCATGTATTCTCTGGGAATTTGTGGAGATTTGGTGGGATATTTTTCTAGAATTTGGTCGTGTTTTGAGAAGATTTAGAGAATTTTGTGGGATTTTTCTTGAATTTTGTTGGATATTGAGGAGATTTTGTGGGATGTTTGTGGAACTTTGAGGGACTTTTCTGGAATTTGGTGAGATTCTGTAGAGAACTGACGAATTATCAGGGATTTTTCATGTATTCTGTGGGAATTTCTGGAGATTCGGTGGGATTTTTCTGGAATTTTGGTTGTGTTTTGAGGAAATTTAGGGAATTTTGTGGGATTTTTCTGGGATTTTGTTGGGTATTGAGGACATCTTGTGGGATGTTTCTGGAATTTGGTGGCCCTTTTCAAGAATTTTGTGGTATTTTGAAAAGATTTTGGGAATTTTGTGGTGTTTTTTCTTGAATTTTGTGGGAAACTGTGCTGATTTTATGGGGCGTTTCTGGAATTTGGTCGAGTTTTCAGAAGATTTAGGGATTTTTTTGAGATTTCTGTGGAATGTTCTGGGAATTGGTGGAGATTTTGTGGGACATTCCTGTGAATTGGTAGGGTTTTGAAATGATTTAGGGAGTTTTGTGGGACTTCTCTGGAATTTTGTGTGTTTTTTCTGGAATTTTGTGGGATTCTGAGGAGACTTGAAGAATTTTGAGGAATTTGATTTAGATTTTTATGGGAATTTGTGGAGAGTCTGTGGGATTTTTTTGGAATTTGGTGGACCTTTTCACGAACTTTGTGTGGTTTTGAGGAGACTTGAAGAATTTTGAGGAATTTTTCTTAGATTTTGTGGAAACTTGTGGAGGTTTTGTGGGATTTTTGTGTGATTTTGTGGTATATTGCGGCGATTTAGGGATCTTGATGGATTTCTCATATATTTTGTGGGAATTTGTGGAGATTTGGTGGGATATTTTTCTAGAATTTGGTCGTGTTTTGAGAAGATTTAGGGAATTTTGTGGTGTTTTTTCTTGAATTTTGTGGGAAACTGTGCTGATTTTATGGGGCGTTTCAGAAATTTGGTCGAGTTTTCAGAAGATTTAGGGATTTTTGTGGGATTTCTGTGGGATGTTCTGGGAATTGGAGATTTTGTGGGACATTCCTGTGAATTGGTAGGGTTTTGAAATGATTTAGGGAGTTTTGTGAGACTTCTCTGGAATTTTGTGTGTTTTTTATGGAATTGTGTGGGATTCTGAGGAGACTTGAAGAATTTTGAGGAATTTTTCTTAGATTTTGTGGAAACTTGTGGAGGTTTTGTGGGATTTTTGTGTGATTTTGTGGGATATTGAGGCGATTTAGGGATCTTGAGGGATTTCTCATGTATTTTGTGGGAATTTGTGGAGATTTGGTGGGATATTTTTCTAGAATTTGGTTGTGTTTTGAGAAGATTTAGGGAATTTTGTGGGATTTTTCCTGGAATTTTGTTGGATATTAGGGAGAATTTGTGGGATGTTTGTGGAACTTTGAGGGACTTTTCTGGAATTTGGTGAGATTCTGTAGAGAACTGACGAATTATCAGGGATTTTTCATGTATTCTCTGGGAATTTGTGGAGATTTGGTGGGATTTTTCTGGAATTTGGCCGTGTTTTGAGAAGATTTAGAGAATTTTGTGGGATTTTTCTTGAATTTTGTTGGATATTGAGGAGATTTTGTGGGATGTTTGTGGAACTTTGAGGGACTTTTCTGGAATTTGGTGAGATTCTGTAGAGAACTGACGAATTATCAGGGATTTTTCATGTATTCTGTGGGAATTTGTGGAGATTCGGTGGGATTTTTCTGGAATTTTGGTTGTGTTTTGAGAAAATTTAGGGAATTTTGTGGGATTTTTCTGGGATTTTGTTGGGTATTGGGGACATTTTGTGGGATGTTTCTGGAATTTGGTGGGGCTTTTCAAGAATTTTGTGGTATTTTGAAAAGGTTTAGGGAATTTTGTGGTGTTTTTTCTTGAATTTTGTGGGAAACTGTGCTGATTTTATGGGGCGTTTCTGGAATTTGGTCGAGTTTTCAGAAGATTTAGGGATTTTTGTGGGATTTCTGTGGGATGTTCTGGGAATTGGTGGAGATTTTGTGGGACATTCCTGTGAATTGGTAGGGTTTTGAAATGATTGAGGGAGTTTTGTGGGACTTCTCTGGAATTTGGTGGGGTTTTTCTGGAATTGTGTGGGATTCTGAGGAGACTTGAAGAATTTTGAGGAATTTTTCTTAGATTTTGTGGAAACTTGTGGAGGTTTTGTGTGATTTTTGTGGGATTTTGTGGGATATTGAGGCCATTTCGGGATCTTGAGGGATTTTTCATGTATTTTGTGGGAATTTGTGGAGTTTTGGTGGGATATTTTTCTAGAATTTGGTCGTGTTTTGAGAAGATTTAGGGAATTTTGTGGGATTTTTTCTGGAATTTTGTTGGATACTGGGGAGATTTTGTGGGTGGTTTGTGGAACTTTGAGGGACTTTTCTGGAATTTGGTGAGATTCTGTAGAGAACTGACAAATTATCAGGGATTTTTCATGTATTCTGTGGGAATTTGTGGAGATTCGGTAGGATTTTTGAGGATTTTGGCCGTGTTTTGAGAAGATTTAGGGAATTTTTTGTGATTTTTCTGGAATTTTGTTGGATATTGAGGACATTTTGTGGGATGTTTGTGGAACTTTGAGGGACATTTCAGGAATTTGGTGAGATTCTGTAGAGAACTGACGAATTATCAGGGATTTTTCATGTATTCTCTGGGAATTTGTGGAGATTTGGTGGGATATTTTTCTAGAATTTGGTCGTGTTTTGAGAAGATTTAGAGAATTTTGTGGGATTTTTCTTGAATTTTGTTGGATATTGAGGAGATTTTGTGGGATGTTTGTGGAACTTTGAGGGACTTTTCTGGAATTTGGTGAGATTCTGTAGAGAACTGACGAATTATCAGGGATTTTTCATGTATTCTGTGGGAATTTCTGGAGATTCGGTGGGATTTTTCTGGAATTTTGGTTGTGTTTTGAGGAAATTTAGGGAATTTTGTGTGATTTTTCTGGGATTTTGTTGGGTATTGAGGACATCTTGTGGGATGTTTCTGGAATTTGGTGGCCCTTTTCAAGAATTTTGTGGTATTTTGAAAAGATTTTGGGAATTTTGTGGTGTTTTTTCTTGAATTTTGTGGGAAACTGTGCTGATTTTATGGGGCGTTTCTGGAATTTGGTCGAGTTTTCAGAAGATTTAGGGATTTTTTTGAGATTTCTGTGGAATGTTCTGGGAATTGGTGGAGATTTTGTGGGACATTCCTGTGAATTGGTAGGGTTTTGAAATGATTTAGGGAGTTTTGTGGGACTTCTCTGGAATTTTGTGTGTTTTTTCTGGAATTTTGTGGGATTCTGAGGAGACTTGAAGAATTTTGAGGAATTTGATTTAGATTTTTATGGGAATTTGTGGAGAGTCTGTGGGATTTTTTTGGAATTTGGTGGACCTTTTCACGAACTTTGTGTGGTTTTGAGGAGACTTGAAGAATTTTGAGGAATTTTTCTTAGATTTTGTGGAAACTTGTGGAGGTTTTGTGGGATTTTTGTGTGATTTTGTGGTATATTGCGGCGATTTAGGGATCTTGATGGATTTCTCATATATTTTGTGGGAATTTGTGGAGATTTGGTGGGATATTTTTCTAGAATTTGGTCGTGTTTTGAGAAGATTTAGGGAATTTTGTGGTGTTTTTTCTTGAATTTTGTGGGAAACTGTGCTGATTTTATGGGGCGTTTCAGAAATTTGGTCGAGTTTTCAGAAGATTTAGGGATTTTTGTGGGATTTCTGTGGGATGTTCTGGGAATTGGAGATTTTGTGGGACATTCCTGTGAATTGGTAGGGTTTTGAAATGATTTAGGGAGTTTTGTGAGACTTCTCTGGAATTTTGTGTGTTTTTTATGGAATTGTGTGGGATTCTGAGGAGACTTGAAGAATTTTGAGGAATTTTTCTTAGATTTTGTGGAAACTTGTGGAGGTTTTGTGGGATTTTTGTGTGATTTTGTGGGATATTGAGGCGATTTAGGGATCTTGAGGGATTTCTCATGTATTTTGTGGGAATTTGTGGAGATTTGGTGGGATATTTTTCTAGAATTTGGTTGTGTTTTGAGAAGATTTAGGGAATTTTGTGGGATTTTTCCTGGAATTTTGTTGGATATTAGGGAGAATTTGTGGGATGTTTGTGGAACTTTGAGGGACTTTTCTGGAATTTGGTGAGATTCTGTAGAGAACTGACGAATTATCAGGGATTTTTCATGTATTCTCTGGGAATTTGTGGAGATTTGGTGGGATTTTTCTGGAATTTGGCCGTGTTTTGAGAAGATTTAGAGAATTTTGTGGGATTTTTCTTGAATTTTGTTGGATATTGAGGAGATTTTGTGGGATGTTTGTGGAACTTTGAGGGACTTTTCTGGAATTTGGTGAGATTCTGTAGAGAACTGACGAATTATCAGGGATTTTTCATGTATTCTGTGGGAATTTGTGGAGATTCGGTGGGATTTTTCTGGAATTTTGGTTGTGTTTTGAGAAAATTTAGGGAATTTTGTGGGATTTTTCTGGGATTTTGTTGGGTATTGGGGACATTTTGTGGGATGTTTCTGGAATTTGGTGGGGCTTTTCAAGAATTTTGTGGTATTTTGAAAAGGTTTAGGGAATTTTGTGGTGTTTTTTCTTGAATTTTGTGGGAAACTGTGCTGATTTTATGGGGCGTTTCTGGAATTTGGTCGAGTTTTCAGAAGATTTAGGGATTTTTGTGGGATTTCTGTGGGATGTTCTGGGAATTGGTGGAGATTTTGTGGGACATTCCTGTGAATTGGTAGGGTTTTGAAATGATTTAGGGAGTTTTGTGGGACTTCTCTGGAATTTGGTGGGGTTTTTCTGGAATTGTGTGGGATTCTGAGGAGACTTGAAGAATTTTGAGGAATTTGATTTAGATTTTTGTGGGAATTTGTGAAGATTCTGTGGGATTTTTCTGGAATTTGGTGGGCCTTTTCAAGGACTTTGTGTGGTTTTGAGGAGACTTGAAGAATTTTGAGGAATTTTTCTTAGATTTTGTGGAAACTTGTGGAGGTTTTGTGGGATTTTTGTGTGATTTTGTGGGATATTGAGGCGATTTCGGGATCTTGAGGGATTTTTCATGTATTTTGTGGGAATTTGTGGAGATTTGGTGGGATATTTTTCTAGAATTTGGTCGTGTTTTGAGAAGATTTAGGAAATTTTGTGGGATTTTTCCTGGAATTTTGTTGGATATTAGGGAGATTTTGTGGGATGTTTGTGGAACTTTGAGGGACTTTTCTGGAATTTGGTGAGATTCTGTAGAGAACTGACGAATTATCAGGGATTTTTCATGTATTCTGTGGGAATTTGTGGAGATTTGGTGGGATTTTTCTGGAATTTTGGTTATGTTTTGAGAAGATTTAGGGAATTTTGTGGGACTTTTCTGGGATTTTGTTGGGTATTGAGGACATTTTGTGGGATGTTTCGGGAATTTGGTGGGGCTTTTCAGGAATTTTGTGGTATTTTGAAAAGATTTAGGGAATTTTGTGGTGTTTTTTCTGGAATTTTGTGGGAAACTGTGCTGATTTTATGGGGCGTTTCTGGAATTTGGTTGAGTTTTCAGAAGATTTAGGGATTTTTGTGGGATTTTTGTGGGATGTTCTGGGAATTGGTGGAGATTTTGTGGGACATTCCTGTGAATTGGTAGGGTTTTGAAATGATTTAGGGAGTTTTGTGGGACTTCTCTGGAATTTTGTGGGGTTTTTCTGGAATTTTGTGGGATTCTGAGGAGACTTGAAGAATTTTGAGGAATTTGATTTAGATTTTTATGGGAATTTGTGGAGAGTCTGTGGGATTTTTTTGGAATTTGGTGGGCCTTTTCACGAACTTTGTGTGGTTTTGAGGAGACTTGAAGAATTTTGAGGAATTTTTCTTAGATTTTGTGGAAACTTGTGGAGGTTTTGTGGGATTTTTGTGTGATTTTGTGGTATATTGCGGCGATTTAGGGATCTTGATGGATTTCTCATATATTTTGTGGGAATTTGTGGAGATTTGGTGGGATATTTTTCTAGAATTTGGTCGTGTTTTGAGAAGATTTAGGGAATTTTGTGGTGTTTTTTCTTGAATTTTGTGGGAAACTGTGCTGATTTTATGGGGCGTTTCAGAAATTTGGTCGAGTTTTCAGAAGATTTAGGGATTTTTGTGGGATTTCTGTGGGATGTTCTGGGAATTGGAGATTTTGTGGGACATTCCTGTGAATTGGTAGGGTTTTGAAATGATTTAGGGAGTTTTGTGAGACTTCTCTGGAATTTTGTGTGTTTTTTATGGAATTGTGTGGGATTCTGAGGAGACTTGAAGAATTTTGAGGAATTTTTCTTAGATTTTGTGGAAACTTGTGGAGGTTTTGTGGGATTTTTGTGTGATTTTGTGGGATATTGAGGCGATTTAGGGATCTTGAGGGATTTCTCATGTATTCTGTGGGAATTTGTGGAGATTTGGTGGGATATTTTTCTAGAATTTGGTTGTGTTTTGAGAAGATTTAGGGAATTTTGTGGGATTTTTCCTGGAATTTTGTTGGATATTAGGGAGAATTTGTGGGATGTTTGTGGAACTTTGAGGGACTTTTCTGGAATTTGGTGAGATTCTGTAGAGAACTGACGAATTATCAGGGATTTTTCATGTATTCTCTGGGAATTTGTGGAGATTTGGTGGGATTTTTCTGGAATTTGGCCGTGTTTTGAGAAGATTTAGAGAATTTTGTGGGATTTTTCTTGAATTTTGTTGGATATTGAGGAGATTTTGTGGGATGTTTGTGGAACTTTGAGGGACTTTTCTGGAATTTGGTGAGATTCTGTAGAGAACTGACGAATTATCAGGGATTTTTCATGTATTCTGTGGGAATTTGTGGAGATTCGGTGGGATTTTTCTGGAATTTTGGTTGTGTTTTGAGAAAATTTAGGGAATTTTGTGGGATTTTTCTGGGATTTTGTTGGGTATTGGGGACATTTTGTGGGATGTTTCTGGAATTTGGTGGGGCTTTTCAAGAATTTTGTGGTATTTTGAAAAGGTTTAGGGAATTTTGTGGTGTTTTTTCTTGAATTTTGTGGGAAACTGTGCTGATTTTATGGGGCGTTTCTGGAATTTGGTCGAGTTTTCAGAAGATTTAGGGATTTTTGTGGGATTTCTGTGGGATGTTCTGGGAATTGGTGGAGATTTTGTGGGACATTCCTGTGAATTGGTAGGGTTTTGAAATGATTTAGGGAGTTTTGTGGGACTTCTCTGGAATTTGGTGGGGTTTTTCTGGAATTGTGTGGGATTCTGAGGAGACTTGAAGAATTTTGAGGAATTTGATTTAGATTTTTGTGGGAATTTGTGAAGATTCTGTGGGATTTTTCTGGAATTTGGTGGGCCTTTTCAAGGACTTTGTGTGGTTTTGAGGAGACTTGAAGAATTTTGAGGAATTTTTCTTAGATTTTGTGGAAACTTGTGGAGGTTTTGTGGGATTTTTGTGTGATTTTGTGGGATATTGAGGCGATTTCGGGATCTTGAGGGATTTTTCATGTATTTTGTGGGAATTTGTGGAGATTTGGTGGGATATTTTTCTAGAATTTGGTCGTGTTTTGAGAAGATTTAGGAAATTTTGTGGGATTTTTCCTGGAATTTTGTTGGATATTAGGGAGAATTTGTGGGATGTTTGTGGAACTTTGAGGGACTTTTTAGGAATTTGGTGAGATTCTGTAGAGAACTGACGAATTATCAGGGATTTTTCATGTATTCTCTGGGAATTTGTGGAGATTTGGTGGGATTTTTCTGGAATTTGGCCGTGTTTTGAGAAGATTTAGAGAATTTTGTGGGATTTTTCTTGAATTTTGTTGGATATTGAGGAGATTTTGTGGGATGTTTGTGGAACTTTGAGGGACTTTTCTGGAATTTGGTGAGATTCTGTAGAGAACTGACGAATTATCAGGGATTTTTCATGTATTCTGTGGGAATTTGTGGAGATTCGGTGGGATTTTTCTGGAATTTTGGTTGTGTTTTGAGAAAATTTAGGGAATTTTGTGGGATTTTTCTGGGATTTTGTTGGGTATTGGGGACATTTTGTGGGATGTTTCTGGAATTTGGTGGGGCTTTTCAAGAATTTTGTGGTATTTTGAAAAGGTTTAGGGAATTTTGTGGTGTTTTTTCTTGAATTTTGTGGGAAACTGTGCTGATTTTATGGGGCGTTTCTGGAATTTGGTCGAGTTTTCAGAAGATTTAGGGATTTTTGTGGGATTTCTGTGGGATGTTCTGGGAATTGGTGGAGATTTTGTGGGACATTCCTGTGAATTGGTAGGGTTTTGAAATGATTTAGGGAGTTTTGTGGGACTTCTCTGGAATTTGGTGGGGTTTTTCTGGAATTGTGTGGGATTCTGAGGAGACTTGAAGAATTTTGAGGAATTTGATTTAGATTTTTGTGGGAATTTGTGAAGATTCTGTGGGATTTTTCTGGAATTTGGTGGGCCTTTTCAAGGACTTTGTGTGGTTTTGAGGAGACTTGAAGAATTTTGAGGAATTTTTCTTAGATTTTGTGGAAACTTGTGGAGGTTTTGTGGGATTTTTGTGTGATTTTGTGGGATATTGAGGCGATTTCGGGATCTTGAGGGATTTTTCATGTATTTTGTGGGAATTTGTGGAGATTTGGTGGGATATTTTTCTAGAATTTGGTCGTGTTTTGAGAAGATTTAGGAAATTTTGTGGGATTTTTCCTGGAATTTTGTTGGATATTAGGGAGATTTTGTGGGATGTTTGTGGAACTTTGAGGGACTTTTTAGGAATTTGGTGAGATTCTGTAGAGAACTGACGAATTATCAGGGATTTTTCATGTATTCTGTGGGAATTTGTGGAGATTCTGTGGGATTTTTCTGGAATTTTGGTTATGTTTTGAGAAGATTTAGGGAATTTTGTGGGACTTTTCTGGGATTTTGTTGGGTATTGAGGACATTTTGTGGGATGTTTCGGGAATTTGGTGGGGCTTTTCAGGAATTTTGTGGTATTTTGAAAAGATTTAGGGAATTTTGTGGTGTTTTTTCTTGAATTTTGTGGGAAACTGTGCTGATTTTATGGGGCGTTTCTGGAATTTGGTTGAGTTTTCAGAAGATTTAGGGATTTTTGTGGGATTTTTGTGGGATGTTCTGGGAATTGGTGGAGATTTTGTGGGACATTCCTGTGAATTGGTAGGGTTTTGAAATGATTTAGGGAGTTTTGTGGGACTTCTCTGGAATTTTGTGGGGTTTTTCTGGAATTGTGTGGGATTCTGAGGAGACTTGAAGAATTTTGAGGAATTTGATTTAGATTTCTGTGGGAATTTGTGGAGATTCTGTGGGATTTTTCTGGAATTTGGTGGGCCTTTTCACGAACTTTGTGTGGTTTTGAGGAGACTTGAAGAATTTTGAGGAATTTTTCTTAGATTTTGTGGAAACTTGTGGAGGTTTTGTGGGATTTTTGTGTGATTTTGTGGGATATTGAGGCGATTTAGGGATCTTGAGGGATTTCTCATGTATTTTGTGGGAATTTGTGGAGATTTGGTGGGATACTTTTCTAGAATTTGGTCGTGTTTTGAGAAGATTTAGGAAATTTTGTGGGATTTTTCCTGGAATTTTGTTGGATATTAGGGAGATTTTGTGGGATGTTTGTGGAACTTTGAGGGACTTTTTAGGAATTTGGTGAGTTTCTGTAGAGAACTGACGAATTATCAGGGATTTTTCATGTATTCTGTGGGAATTTGTGGAGATTCTGTGGGATTTTTCTGGAATTTGGTAGAGTTTTGAGAAGATTTAGGGAATTTTGTGGGACTTTTCTGGGATTTTGTTGGGTATTGGGGACATTTTGTGGGATGTTTCTGGAATTTGGTGGGGCTTTTCAAGAATTTTGTGGTATTTTGAAAAGGTTTAGGGAATTTTGTGGTGTTTTTTCTTGAATTTTGTGGGAAACTGTGCTGATTTTATGGGGCGTTTCTGGAATTTGGTCGAGTTTTCAGAAGATTTAGGGATTTTTGTGGGATTTCTGTGGGATGTTCTGGGAATTGGTGGAGATTTTGTGGGACATTCCTGTGAATTGGTAGGGTTTTGAAATGATTTAGGGAGTTTTGTGAGACTTCTCTGGAATTTGGTAGGGTTTTTCTGGAATTGTGTGGGATTCTGAGGAGACTTGAAGAATTTTGAGGAATTTGATTTAGATTTTTGTGGGAATTTGTGAAGATTCTGTGGGATTTTTCTGGAAATTGGTGGGCCTTTTCAAGGACTTTGTGTGGTTTTGAGGAGACTTGAAGAATTTTGAGGAATTTTTCTTAGATTTTTTGGAAACTTGTGGAGGTTTTGTGGGATTTTTGTGTGATTTTGTGGGATATTGAGGCGATTTAGGGATCTTGAGGGATTTTTCATGTATTTTGTGGGAATTTGTGGAGATTTGGTGGGATATTTTTCTAGAATTTGGTCGTGTTTTGAGAAGATTTAGGAAATTTTGTGGGATTTTTCCTGGAATTTTGTTGGATATTAGGGAGATTTTGTGGGATGTTTGTGGAACTTTGAGGGACTTTTTAGGAATTTGGTGAGATTCTGTAGAGAACTGACGAATTATCAGGGATTTTTCATGTATTCTGTGGGAATTTGTGGAGATTCTGTGGGATTTTTCTGGAATTTTGGTTATGTTTTGAGAAGATTTAGGGAATTTTGTGGGACTTTTCTGGGATTTTGTTGGGTATTGAGGACATTTTGTGGGATGTTTCGGGAATTTGGTGGGGCTTTTCAGGAATTTTGTGGTATTTTGAAAAGATTTAGGGAATTTTGTGGTGTTTTTTCTTGAATTTTGTGGGAAACTGTGCTGATTTTATGGGGCGTTTCTGGAATTTGGTTGAGTTTTCAGAAGATTTAGGGATTTTTGTGGGATTTCTGTGGGATGTTCTGGGAATTGGTGGAGATTTTGTGGGACATTCCTGTGAATTGGTAGGGTTTTGAAATGATTGAGGGAGTTTTGTGGGACTTCTCTGGAATTTTGTGTGTTTTTTCTGGAATTGTGTGGGATTCTGAGGAGACTTGAAGAATTTTGAGGAATTTTTCTTAGATTTTGTGGAAACTTGTGGAGGTTTTGTGGGATTTTTGTGTGATTTTGTGGGATATTGAGGCGATTTAGGGATCTTGAGGGATTTCTCATGTATTTTGTGGGAATTTGTGGAGATTTGGTGGGATATTTTTCTAGAATTTGGTCGTGTTTTGAGAAGATTTAGGGAATTTTGTGGGATTTTTCCTGGAATTTTGTTGGATATTAGGGAGAATTTGTGGGATGTTTGTGGAACTTTGAGGGACTTTTCTGGAATTTGGTGAGATTCTGTAGAGAACTGACGAATTATCAGGGATTTTTCATGTATTCTCTGGGAATTTGTGGAGATTTGGTGGGATTTTTGTGGATTTTGGCCGTGTTTTGAGAAGATTTAGAGAATTTTGTGGGATTTTTCTTGAATTTTGTTGGATATTGAGGAGATTTTGTGGGATGTTTGTGGAACTTTGAGGGACTTTTCTGGAATTTGGTGAGATTCTGTAGAGAACTGACGAATTATCAGGGATTTTTCATGTATTCTGTGGGAATTTCTGGAGATTCGGTGGGATTTTTCTGGAATTTTGGTTGTGTTTTGAGGAAATTTAGGGAATTTTGTGTGATTTTTCTGGGATTTTGTTGGGTATTGAGGACATCTTGTGGGATGTTTCTGGAATTTGGTGGCCCTTTTCAAGAATTTTGTGGTATTTTGAAAAGATTTTGGGAATTTTGTGGTGTTTTTTCTTGAATTTTGTGGGAAACTGTGCTGATTTTATGGGGCGTTTCTGGAATTTGGTCGAGTTTTCAGAAGATTTAGGGATTTTTTTGAGATTTCTGTGGAATGTTCTGGGAATTGGTGGAGATTTTGTGGGACATTCCTGTGAATTGGTAGGGTTTTGAAATGATTTAGGGAGTTTTGTGGGACTTCTCTGGAATTTTGTGTGTTTTTTCTGGAATTTTGTGGGATTCTGAGGAGACTTGAAGAATTTTGAGGAATTTGATTTAGATTTTTATGGGAATTTGTGGAGAGTCTGTGGGATTTTTTTGGAATTTGGTGGACCTTTTCACGAACTTTGTGTGGTTTTGAGGAGACTTGAAGAATTTTGAGGAATTTTTCTTAGATTTTGTGGAAACTTGTGGAGGTTTTGTGGGATTTTTGTGTGATTTTGTGGTATATTGCGGCGATTTAGGGATCTTGATGGATTTCTCATATATTTTGTGGGAATTTGTGGAGATTTGGTGGGATATTTTTCTAGAATTTGGTCGTGTTTTGAGAAGATTTAGGGAATTTTGTGGTGTTTTTTCTTGAATTTTGTGGGAAACTGTGCTGATTTTATGGGGCGTTTCAGAAATTTGGTCGAGTTTTCAGAAGATTTAGGGATTTTTGTGGGATTTCTGTGGGATGTTCTGGGAATTGGAGATTTTGTGGGACATTCCTGTGAATTGGTAGGGTTTTGAAATGATTTAGGGAGTTTTGTGAGACTTCTCTGGAATTTTGTGTGTTTTTTATGGAATTGTGTGGGATTCTGAGGAGACTTGAAGAATTTTGAGGAATTTTTCTTAGATTTTGTGGAAACTTGTGGAGGTTTTGTGGGATTTTTGTGTGATTTTGTGGGATATTGAGGCGATTTAGGGATCTTGAGGGATTTCTCATGTATTTTGTGGGAATTTGTGGAGATTTGGTGGGATATTTTTCTAGAATTTGGTTGTGTTTTGAGAAGATTTAGGGAATTTTGTGGGATTTTTCCTGGAATTTTGTTGGATATTAGGGAGAATTTGTGGGATGTTTGTGGAACTTTGAGGGACTTTTCTGGAATTTGGTGAGATTCTGTAGAGAACTGACGAATTATCAGGGATTTTTCATGTATTCTCTGGGAATTTGTGGAGATTTGGTGGGATTTTTCTGGAATTTGGCCGTGTTTTGAGAAGATTTAGAGAATTTTGTGGGATTTTTCTTGAATTTTGTTGGATATTGAGGAGATTTTGTGGGATGTTTGTGGAACTTTGAGGGACTTTTCTGGAATTTGGTGAGATTCTGTAGAGAACTGACGAATTATCAGGGATTTTTCATGTATTCTGTGGGAATTTGTGGAGATTCGGTGGGATTTTTCTGGAATTTTGGTTGTGTTTTGAGAAAATTTAGGGAATTTTGTGGGATTTTTCTGGGATTTTGTTGGGTATTGGGGACATTTTGTGGGATGTTTCTGGAATTTGGTGGGGCTTTTCAAGAATTTTGTGGTATTTTGAAAAGGTTTAGGGAATTTTGTGGTGTTTTTTCTTGAATTTTGTGGGAAACTGTGCTGATTTTATGGGGCGTTTCTGGAATTTGGTCGAGTTTTCAGAAGATTTAGGGATTTTTGTGGGATTTCTGTGGGATGTTCTGGGAATTGGTGGAGATTTTGTGGGACATTCCTGTGAATTGGTAGGGTTTTGAAATGATTTAGGGAGTTTTGTGGGACTTCTCTGGAATTTGGTGGGGTTTTTCTGGAATTGTGTGGGATTCTGAGGAGACTTGAAGAATTTTGAGGAATTTGATTTAGATTTTTGTGGGAATTTGTGAAGATTCTGTGGGATTTTTCTGGAATTTGGTGGGCCTTTTCAAGGACTTTGTGTGGTTTTGAGGAGACTTGAAGAATTTTGAGGAATTTTTCTTAGATTTTGTGGAAACTTGTGGAGGTTTTGTGGGATTTTTGTGTGATTTTGTGGGATATTGAGGCGATTTCGGGATCTTGAGGGATTTTTCATGTATTTTGTGGGAATTTGTGGAGATTTGGTGGGATATTTTTCTAGAATTTGGTCGTGTTTTGAGAAGATTTAGGAAATTTTGTGGGATTTTTCCTGGAATTTTGTTGGATATTAGGGAGATTTTGTGGGATGTTTGTGGAACTTTGAGGGACTTTTTAGGAATTTGGTGAGATTCTGTAGAGAACTGACGAATTATCAGGGATTTTTCATGTATTCTGTGGGAATTTGTGGAGATTCTGTGGGATTTTTCTGGAATTTTGGTTATGTTTTGAGAAGATTTAGGGAATTTTGTGGGACTTTTCTGGGATTTTGTTGGGTATTGAGGACATTTTGTGGGATGTTTCGGGAATTTGGTGGGGCTTTTCAGGAATTTTGTGGTATTTTGAAAAGATTTAGGGAATTTTGTGGTGTTTTTTCTTGAATTTTGTGGGAAACTGTGCTGATTTTATGGGGCGTTTCTGGAATTTGGTTGAGTTTTCAGAAGATTTAGGGATTTTTGTGGGATTTTTGTGGGATGTTCTGGGAATTGGTGGAGATTTTGTGGGACATTCCTGTGAATTGGTAGGGTTTTGAAATGATTTAGGGAGTTTTGTGGGACTTCTCTGGAATTTTGTGGGGTTTTTCTGGAATTTTGTGGGATTCTGAGGAGACTTGAAGAATTTTGAGGAATTTGATTTAGATTTTTATGGGAATTTGTGGAGAGTCTGTGGGATTTTTTTGGAATTTGGTGGGCCTTTTCACGAACTTTGTGTGGTTTTGAGGAGACTTGAAGAATTTTGAGGAATTTTTCTTAGATTTTGTGGAAACCTGTGGAGGTTTTGTGGGATTTTTGTGTGATTTTGTGGTATATTGCGGCGATTTAGGGATCTTGATGGATTTCTCATATATTTTGTGGGAATTTGTGGAGATTTGGTGGGATATTTTTCTAGAATTTGGTCGTGTTTTGAGAAGATTTAGGGAATTTTGTGGTGTTTTTTCTTGAATTTTGTGGGAAACTGTGCTGATTTTATGGGGCGTTTCAGAAATTTGGTCGAGTTTTCAGAAGATTTAGGGATTTTTGTGGGATTTCTGTGGGATGTTCTGGGAATTGGAGATTTTGTGGGACATTCCTGTGAATTGGTAGGGTTTTGAAATGATTTAGGGAGTTTTGTGAGACTTCTCTGGAATTTTGTGTGTTTTTTATGGAATTGTGTGGGATTCTGAGGAGACTTGAAGAATTTTGAGGAATTTTTCTTAGATTTTGTGGAAACTTGTGGAGGTTTTGTGGGATTTTTGTGTGATTTTGTGGGATATTGAGGCGATTTAGGGATCTTGAGGGATTTCTCATGTATTTTGTGGGAATTTGTGGAGATTTGGTGGGATATTTTTCTAGAATTTGGTTGTGTTTTGAGAAGATTTAGGGAATTTTGTGGGATTTTTCCTGGAATTTTGTTGGATATTAGGGAGAATTTGTGGGATGTTTGTGGAACTTTGAGGGACTTTTCTGGAATTTGGTGAGATTCTGTAGAGAACTGACGAATTATCAGGGATTTTTCATGTATTCTCTGGGAATTTGTGGAGATTTGGTGGGATTTTTCTGGAATTTGGCCGTGTTTTGAGAAGATTTAGAGAATTTTGTGGGATTTTTCTTGAATTTTGTTGGATATTGAGGAGATTTTGTGGGATGTTTGTGGAACTTTGAGGGACTTTTCTGGAATTTGGTGAGATTCTGTAGAGAACTGACGAATTATCAGGGATTTTTCATGTATTCTGTGGGAATTTGTGGAGATTCGGTGGGATTTTTCTGGAATTTTGGTTGTGTTTTGAGAAAATTTAGGGAATTTTGTGGGATTTTTCTGGGATTTTGTTGGGTATTGGGGACATTTTGTGGGATGTTTCTGGAATTTGGTGGGGCTTTTCAAGAATTTTGTGGTATTTTGAAAAGGTTTAGGGAATTTTGTGGTGTTTTTTCTTGAATTTTGTGGGAAACTGTGCTGATTTTATGGGGCGTTTCTGGAATTTGGTCGAGTTTTCAGAAGATTTAGGGATTTTTGTGGGATTTCTGTGGGATGTTCTGGGAATTGGTGGAGATTTTGTGGGACATTCCTGTGAATTGGTAGGGTTTTGAAATGATTTAGGGAGTTTTGTGGGACTTCTCTGGAATTTGGTGGGGTTTTTCTGGAATTGTGTGGGATTCTGAGGAGACTTGAAGAATTTTGAGGAATTTGATTTAGATTTTTGTGGGAATTTGTGAAGATTCTGTGGGATTTTTCTGGAATTTGGTGGGCCTTTTCAAGGACTTTGTGTGGTTTTGAGGAGACTTGAAGAATTTTGAGGAATTTTTCTTAGATTTTGTGGAAACTTGTGGAGGTTTTGTGGGATTTTTGTGTGATTTTGTGGGATATTGAGGCGATTTCGGGATCTTGAGGGATTTTTCATGTATTTTGTGGGAATTTGTGGAGATTTGGTGGGATATTTTTCTAGAATTTGGTCGTGTTTTGAGAAGATTTAGGAAATTTTGTGGGATTTTTCCTGGAATTTTGTTGGATATTAGGGAGATTTTGTGGGATGTTTGTGGAACTTTGAGGGACTTTTTAGGAATTTGGTGAGATTCTGTAGAGAACTGACGAATTATCAGGGATTTTTCATGTATTCTGTGGGAATTTGTGGAGATTCTGTGGGATTTTTCTGGAATTTTGGTTATGTTTTGAGAAGATTTAGGGAATTTTGTGGGACTTTTCTGGGATTTTGTTGGGTATTGAGGACATTTTGTGGGATGTTTCGGGAATTTGGTGGGGCTTTTCAGGAATTTTGTGGTATTTTGAAAAGATTTAGGGAATTTTGTGGTGTTTTTTCTTGAATTTTGTGGGAAACTGTGCTGATTTTATGGGGCGTTTCTGGAATTTGGTTGAGTTTTCAGAAGATTTAGGGATTTTTGTGGGATTTTTGTGGGATGTTCTGGGAATTGGTGGAGATTTTGTGGGACATTCCTGTGAATTGGTAGGGTTTTGAAATGATTTAGGGAGTTTTGTGGGACTTCTCTGGAATTTTGTGGGGTTTTTCTGGAATTGTGTGGGATTCTGAGGAGACTTGAAGAATTTTGAGGAATTTGATTTAGATTTCTGTGGGAATTTGTGGAGATTCTGTGGGATTTTTCTGGAATTTGGTGGGCCTTTTCACGAACTTTGTGTGGTTTTGAGGAGACTTGAAGAATTTTGAGGAATTTTTCTTAGATTTTGTGGAAACTTGTGGAGGTTTTGTGGGATTTTTGTGTGATTTTGTGGGATATTGAGGCGATTTAGGGATCTTGAGGGATTTCTCATGTATTTTGTGGGAATTTGTGGAGATTTGGTGGGATACTTTTCTAGAATTTGGTCGTGTTTTGAGAAGATTTAGGAAATTTTGTGGGATTTTTCCTGGAATTTTGTTGGATATTAGGGAGATTTTGTGGGATGTTTGTGGAACTTTGAGGGACTTTTTAGGAATTTGGTGAGTTTCTGTAGAGAACTGACGAATTATCAGGGATTTTTCATGTATTCTGTGGGAATTTGTGGAGATTCTGTGGGATTTTTCTGGAATTTGGTAGAGTTTTGAGAAGATTTAGGGAATTTTGTGGGACTTTTCTGGGATTTTGTTGGGTATTGGGGACATTTTGTGGGATGTTTCTGGAATTTGGTGGGGCTTTTCAAGAATTTTGTGGTATTTTGAAAAGGTTTAGGGAATTTTGTGGTGTTTTTTCTTGAATTTTGTGGGAAACTGTGCTGATTTTATGGGGCGTTTCTGGAATTTGGTCGAGTTTTCAGAAGATTTAGGGATTTTTGTGGGATTTCTGTGGGATGTTCTGGGAATTGGTGGAGATTTTGTGGGACATTCCTGTGAATTGGTAGGGTTTTGAAATGATTTAGGGAGTTTTGTGAGACTTCTCTGGAATTTGGTAGGGTTTTTCTGGAATTGTGTGGGATTCTGAGGAGACTTGAAGAATTTTGAGGAATTTGATTTAGATTTTTGTGGGAATTTGTGAAGATTCTGTGGGATTTTTCTGGAAATTGGTGGGCCTTTTCAAGGACTTTGTGTGGTTTTGAGGAGACTTGAAGAATTTTGAGGAATTTTTCTTAGATTTTTTGGAAACTTGTGGAGGTTTTGTGGGATTTTTGTGTGATTTTGTGGGATATTGAGGCGATTTAGGGATCTTGAGGGATTTTTCATGTATTTTGTGGGAATTTGTGGAGATTTGGTGGGATATTTTTCTAGAATTTGGTCGTGTTTTGAGAAGATTTAGGAAATTTTGTGGGATTTTTCCTGGAATTTTGTTGGATATTAGGGAGATTTTGTGGGATGTTTGTGGAACTTTGAGGGACTTTTTAGGAATTTGGTGAGATTCTGTAGAGAACTGACGAATTATCAGGGATTTTTCATGTATTCTGTGGGAATTTGTGGAGATTCTGTGGGATTTTTCTGGAATTTTGGTTATGTTTTGAGAAGATTTAGGGAATTTTGTGGGACTTTTCTGGGATTTTGTTGGGTATTGAGGACATTTTGTGGGATGTTTCGGGAATTTGGTGGGGCTTTTCAGGAATTTTGTGGTATTTTGAAAAGATTTAGGGAATTTTGTGGTGTTTTTTCTTGAATTTTGTGGGAAACTGTGCTGATTTTATGGGGCGTTTCTGGAATTTGGTTGAGTTTTCAGAAGATTTAGGGATTTTTGTGGGATTTCTGTGGGATGTTCTGGGAATTGGTGGAGATTTTGTGGGACATTCCTGTGAATTGGTAGGGTTTTGAAATGATTGAGGGAGTTTTGTGGGACTTCTCTGGAATTTTGTGTGTTTTTTCTGGAATTGTGTGGGATTCTGAGGAGACTTGAAGAATTTTGAGGAATTTTTCTTAGATTTTGTGGAAACTTGTGGAGGTTTTGTGGGATTTTTGTGTGATTTTGTGGGATATTGAGGCGATTTAGGGATCTTGAGGGATTTCTCATGTATTTTGTGGGAATTTGTGGAGATTTGGTGGGATATTTTTCTAGAATTTGGTCGTGTTTTGAGAAGATTTAGGGAATTTTGTGGGATTTTTCCTGGAATTTTGTTGGATATTAGGGAGAATTTGTGGGATGTTTGTGGAACTTTGAGGGACTTTTCTGGAATTTGGTGAGATTCTGTAGAGAACTGACGAATTATCAGGGATTTTTCATGTATTCTCTGGGAATTTGTGGAGATTTGGTGGGATTTTTGTGGATTTTGGCCGTGTTTTGAGAAGATTTAGAAAATTTTGTGGGATTTTTCTTGAATTTTGTTGGATATTGAGGAGATTCTGTGGGATGTTTGTGGAACTTTGAGGGACTTTTCTGGAATTTGGTGAGATTCTGTAGAGAACTGACGAATTATCAGGGATTTTTCATGTATTCTGTGGGAATTTCTGGAGATTCGGTGGGATTTTTCTGGAATTTTGGTTGTGTTTTGAGAAGATTTAGAGAATTTTGTGGGATTTTTCTTGAATTTTGTTGGATATTGAGGAGATTTTGTGGGATGTTTGTGGAACTTTGAGGGACTTTTCTGGAATTTGGTGAGATTCTTTAGAGAACTGACGAATTATCAGGGATTTTTCCCGTATTCTGTGGGAATTTGTGGAGATTCGGTGGGATTTTTCTGGAATTTTGGTTGTGTTTTGAGAAAATTTAGGGAATTTTGTGTGATTTTTCTGGGATTTTGTTGGGTGTTGAGGACATTTTGTGGGATGTTTCTGGAATTTGGTGGGGCTTTTCAAGAATTTTGTGGTATTTTGAAAAGATTTAGGGAATTTTGTGGTGTTTTTTCTTGAATTTTGTGGGAAACTGTGCTGATTTTATGGGGCGTTTCTGGAATTTGGTCGAGTTTTCAGAAGATTTAGGGATTTTTGTGAGATTTTTGTGGGATGTTCTGGGAATTGGTAGAGATTTTGTGGGACATTCCTGTGAATTGGTAGGGTTTTGAAATGATTTAGGGAGTTTTGTGAGACTTCTCTGGAATTTGGTGGGGTTTTTCTAGAATTGTGTGAGATTCTGAGGAGACTTGAAGAATTTTGAGGAATTTGATTTAGATTTTTGTGGGAATTTGTGGAGATTCTGTGGGATTTTTTTGGAATTTGGTGGGCCTTTTCACGAACTTTGTGTGGTTTTGAGGAGACTTGAAGAATTTTGAGGAATTTTTCTTAGATTTTGTGGAAACTTGTGGAGGTTTTGTGTGATTTTTGTGTGATTTTGTGGGATATTGAGGCGATTTAGGGATCTTGAGGGATTTCTCATGTATTTTGTGGGAATTTGTGGAGATTTGGTGGGATAATTTTCTAGAATTTTGTGGTATTTTGAAAAGGTTTAGGGAATTTTGTGGTGTTTTTTCTTGAATTTTGTGGGAAACTGTGCTGATTTTATGGGGCGTTTCTGGAATTTGGTCAAGTTTTCAGAAGATTTAGGGAATTGTATGAGATTTTTCCTGGAATTTTGTTGGATATTAGGGAGATTTTGTGGGATGCTTGTGGAACTTTGAGGGACTTTTCTGGAATTTGGTGAGATTCTGTAGAGAACTGACGAATTATCAGGGATTTTTCATGTATTCTCTGGGAATTTGTGGAGATTTGGTGGGATTTTTCTGGAATTTTGGTTATGTTTTGAGAAGATTTAGGGAATTTTGGTTGATTTTTCTGGGATTTTGTTGGATATTGAGGACATTTTGTGGGATGTTTCTGGAATTTGGTAAGGCTTTTCAAGAATTTTGTGGTATTTTGAAAAGATTTTGGGAATTTTGTGGTGTTTTTTCTTGAATTTTGTGGGAAACTGTGCAGATTTTATGGGGCGTTTCTGGAATTTGGTCGAGTTTTCAGAAGATTTAGGGATTTTTGTGAGATTTTTGTGGGATGTTCTGGGAATTGGTAGAGATTTTGTGGGACATTCCTGTGAATTGGTAGGGTTTTGAAATGATTGAGGGAGTTTTGTGGGACTTCTCTGGAATTTTGTGTGTTTTTTCTGGAATTGTGTGGGATCTGAGGAGACTTGAAGAATTTTGAGGAATTTTTCTTAGATTTTGTGGAAACTTGTGGAGGTTTTGGGTGATTTTTGTGTGATTTTGTGGGATATTGAGGCGATTTAGGGATCTTGAGGGATTTCTCATGAATTTTGTGGGAATTTGTGGAGATTTGGTGGGATATTTTTCTAGAATTTGGTCGTGTTTTGAGAAGATTTAGGGAATTTTGTGGGATTTTTTCTGGAATTTTGTTGGATACTGGGGAGATTTTGTGGGATGTTTGTGGAACTTTGAGGGACTTTTCTGGAATTTGGTGAGATTCTGTAGAGAACTGACGAATTATCAGGGATTTTTCATGTATTCTGTGGGAATTTGTGGAGATTCGGTGGGATTTTTCTGGAATTTTGGTTGTGTTTTGAGAAAATTTAGGGAATTTTGTGTGATTTTTCTGGGATTTTGTTGGGTATTGAGGAAATTTTGTGGGATGTTTCTGGAATTTGGTGGGGCTTTTCAAGAATTTTGTGGTATTTTGAAAAGATTTAGGGAATTTTGTGGTGTTTTTTCTTGAATTTTGTGGGAAACTGTGCTGATTTTATGGGGCGTTTCTGGAATTTGGTCGAGTTTTCAGAAGTGTTAGGGATTTTTGTGAGATTTTTGTGGGATGTTTGTGGAACTTTGAGGGACTTTTCTGTAATTTGGTGAGATTCTGTAGAGAACTGACGAATTATCAGGGATTTTTCATGTATTCTGTGGGAATTTGTGGAGATTTGGTGGGATTTTTCTGGAATTTGGTAGAGTTTTGAGAAGATTTAGGGAATTTTGTGTGGTTTTTTCTTGAATTTTGTGGGAAACTGTGCTGATTTTATGGGGCGCTTCTGGAATTTGGTCAAGTTTTCAGAAGATTTAGGGAATTGTGTTAGATTTTTCCTGGAATTTTCTTGGATATTAGGGAGATTTTGTGGGATGCTTGTGGAACTTTGGGGGACTTTTCTGGTATTTGTTGAGATTCTGTATAGAACTGACGAATTATCAGGGGTATTTTCATGTATTCTGTGGGAATTTGTGGAGATTTGGTGGGATATTTTTCTAGAATTTGGTCGTGTTTTGAGAAGATTTAGGGAATTTTGTGGGATTTTTCCTGGAATTTTGTTGGATACTGGGGAGATTTTGTGGGTGGTTTGTGGAACTTTGAGGGACTTTTCTGGAATTTGGTGAGATTCTGTAGAGAACTGACGAATTATCAGGGATTTTTCATGTATTCTGTGGGAATTTGTGGAGATTTGGTGGGATATTTTTCTAGAATTTGGTCGTGTTTTGAGAAGATTTAGAGAATTCTGTGGGATTTTTCTTGAATTTTGTTGGATATTGAGGAGATTTTGTGGGATGTTTGTGGAACTTTGAAAGACTTTTCTGGAATTTGGTGAGATTCTGTAGAGAACTGACGAATTATCAGGGATTTTTCATGTATTCTGTGGGAATTTGTGGAGATTCGGTGGGATTTTTCTGGAATTTTGGTTGTGTTTTGAGAAAATTTAGGGAATTTTGTGGGACTTTTCTGGGATTTTGTTGGGTGTTGAGGACATTTTGTGGGATGTTTCTGGAATTTGTTGGGGCTTTTCAAGAATTTTGTGGTATTTTGAAAAGATTTAGGGAATTTTGTGGTGTTTTTTCTTGAATTTTGTGGGAAACTGTGCTGATTTTATGGGGCGTTTCTGGAATTTGGTCGAGTTTTCAGAAGATTTAGGGATTTTTGTGAGATTTTTGTGGGATGTTCTGGGAATTGGTAGAGATTTTGTGGGACATTCCTGTGAATTGGTAGGGTTTTGAAATGATAGAGGGAGTTTTGTGGGACTTCTCTGGAATTTTGTGTGTTTTTTCTGGAATTGTGTGGGATTCTGAGGAGACTTGAAGAATTTTGAGGAATTTTTCTTAGATTTTGTGGAAACTTGTGGAGGTTTTGGGTGATTTTTGTGTGATTTTGTGGGATATTGAGGCGATTTCGGGATCTTGATGGATTTCTCATATATTTTGTGGGAATTTCTGGAGATTTGGTGGGATATTTTTCTAGAATTTGGTCGTGTTTTGAGAAGATTTAGGGAATTTTGTGGTGTTTTTTCTTGAATTTTGTGGGAAACTGTGCTGATTTTATGGGGCGTTTCTGGAATTTGGTCGAGTTTTCAGAAGATTTAGGGATTTTTGTGGGATTTCTGTGGGATGTTCTGGGAATTGGTGGAGATTTTGTGGGACATTCCTGTGAATTGGTAGGGTTTTGAAATGATTTAGGGAGTTTTGTGGGACTTCTCTGGAATTTTGTGGGGTTTTTCTGGAATTGTGTGGTTTTGAGGAGACTTGAAGAATTTTGAGGAATTTTTCTTAGATTTTGTGGAAACTTGTGGAGGTTTTGTGTGATTTTTGTGTGATTTTGTGGGATATTGAGGCGATTTAGGGATCTTGAGGGATTTCTCATGTATTTTGTGGGAATTTGTGGAGATTTGGTGGGATAATTTTCTAGAATTTTGTGGTATTTTGAAAAGGTTTAGGGAATTTTGTGGTGTTTTTTCTTGAATTTTGTGGGAAACTGTGCTGATTTTATGGGGCGTTTCTGGAATTTGGTCAAGTTTTCAGAAGATTTAGGGAATTGTGTGAGATTTTTCCTGGAATTTTGTTGGATATTAGGGAGATTTTGTGGGATGCTTGTGGAACTTTGAGGGACTTTTCTGGAATTTGGTGAGATTCTGTAGAGAACTGACGAATTATCAGGGATTTTTCATGTATTCTCTGGGAATTTGTGGAGATTTGGTGGGATTTTTCTGGAATTTTGGTTATGCTTTGAGGAGATTTAGGGAATTTTTGTTGATTTTTCTGGGATTTTGTTGGGTATTGAGGACATTTTGTGGGATGTTTCTGGAATTTGGTGGGGCTTTTCAAGAATTTTGTGGTATTTTGAAAAGATTTTGGGAATTTTGTGGTGTTTTTTCTTGAATTTTGTGGGAAACTGTGCTGATTTTATGGGGCGTTTCTGGAATTTGGTCGAGTTTTCAGAAGATTTAGGGATTTTTGTGGGATTTTTGTGGGATGTTCTGGGAATTGGTAGAGATTTTGTGGGACATTCCTGTGAATTGGTAGGGTTTTGAAATGATTGAGGGAGTTTTGTGAGACTTCTCTGGATTTTTTGTGTTTTTTCTGGAATTGTGTGTGATTCTGAGGAGACTTGAAGAATTTTGAGGAATTTTTCTTAGATTTTGTGGAAACTTGTGGAGGTTTTGGGTGATTTTTGTGTGATTTTGTGGGATATTGAGGCGATTTAGGGATCTTGAGGGATTTCTCATGTATTTTGTGGGAATTTGTGGAGATTTGGTGGGATATTTTTCTAGAATTTGGTCGTGTTTTGAGAAGATTTAGGGAATTTTGTGGGATTTTTCCTGGAATTTTGTTGGATATTAGGGAGATTTTGTGGGATGCTTGTGGAACTTTGAGGGACTTTTCTGGAATTTGGTGAGATTCTGTAGAGAACTGACGAATTATCAGGGATTTTTCATGCATTCTGTGGGAATTTGTGGGGATTCGGTGGGATTTTTGTGGATTTTGGCCGTGTTTTGAGAAGATTTAGGGAATTTTGTGTGATTTTTCTGGGATTTTGTTGGATATTGAGGACATTTTGTGGGATGTTTGTGGAACTTTGAGGGACTTTTCTGGAATTTGGTGAGATTCTGTAGAGAACTGACGAATTATCAGGGATTTTTCATGTATTCTGTGGGAATTTGTGGAGATTCGGTGGGATTTTTGAGGATTTTGGCCGTGTTTTGAGAAGATTTAGGGAATTTTGTTGGATTTTTCCTGGAATTTTGTTGGATACTGGGGAGATTTTGTGGGATGTTTGTGGAACTTTGAGGGACTTTTCTGGAATTTGGTGAGATTCTGTAGAGAACTGACGAATTATCAGGGATTTTTCATGTATTCTGTGGGAATTTGTGGAGATTCGGTGGGATTTTTGAGGATTTTGGCCGTGTTTTGAGAAGATTTAGGGAATTTTGTGGGATTTTTCTTGAATTTTGTTGGATATTGAGGAGATTTTGTGGGATGTTTCTGGAACTTTGAGGGACTTTCCAAGAATTTTGTGGTATTTTGAAAAGATTTAGGGAATTTTGTGGTGTTTTTTCTTGAATTTTGTGGGAAACTGTGCTGATTTTATGGGGCGTTTCTGGAATTTGGTCGAGTTTTCAGAAGTGTTAGGGATTTTTGTGAGATTTTTGTGGGATGTTTGTGGAACTTTGAGGGACTTTTCTGGAATTTGGTGAGATTCTGTAGAGAACTGACGAATTATCAGGGATTTTTCATGTATTCTGTGGGAATTTGTGGAGATGTGGTGGGATATTTTTCTAGAATTTGGTAGAGTTTTGAGAAGATTTCGGGAATTTTGTGGGATTTTTCCTGGAGTTTTGTTGGATACTGGGGAGATTTTGTGGGATGTTTGTGGAACTTTGAGGGACTTTTTAGGAATTTGGTGAGATTCTGTAGAGAACTGACGAATTATCAGGGATTTTTCATGTATTCTGTGGGAATTTGTGGAGATTCTGTGGGATTTTTGTGGATTTTGGCCGTGTTTTGAGAAGATTTAGGGAATTTTGTGTGATTTTTCTGGGATTTTGTTGGATACTGGGGAGATTTTGTGGGATGTTTGTGGAATTTGGTGGGACTTTTCTGGAATTTGGTGAGATTCTGTAGAGAACTGACGAATTATCAGGGATTTTTCATGTATTCTGTGGGAATTTGTGGAGATTCTGTGGGATTTTTCTGGAATTTGGTAGAGTTTTGAGAAGATTTAGGGAATTTTGTGGGATTTTTCTGGGATTTTGTTGGATATTGAGGACATTTTGTGGGATGTTTCTGGAATTTGGTGGGGCTTTTCAAGAATTTTGTGGTATTTTGAAAAGGTTTAGGGAATTTTGTGGTGTTTTTTCTTGAATTTTGTGGGAAACTGTGCTGATTTAATGGGGCGTTTCTGGAATTTGGTCGAGTTTTCAGAAGATTTAGGGATTTTTGTGAGATTTTTTTGGGATGTTCTGGGAATTAGTGGAGATTTTGTGGGACATTCCTGTGAATTGGTAGGGTTTTGAAATGATTTAGGGAGTTTTGTGGGACTTCTCTGGAATTTGGTGGGGTTTTTCTGGAATTGTGTGGGATTCTGAGGAGACTTGAAGAATTTTGAGGAATTTGATTTAGATTTTTGTGGGAATTTGTGGAGATTCTGTGGGATTTTTCTGGAATTTGGTGGGCCTTTTCAAGGACTTTGTGTGGTTTTGAGGAGACTTGAAGAATTTTGTGGAATTTTTCTTAGCTTTTGTGGAAACTTGTGGAGGTTTTGGGTGATTTTCGTGTGATTTTGTGGGATATTGAGGAGATTTAGGGATCTTGAGGGATTTCTCATGTATTTTGTGGGAATTTGTGGAGATTTGGTGGGATAATTTTCTAGAATTTGGTCGTGTTTTGAGAAGATTTAGGGAATTTTGTGGTGTTTTTTCTTGAATTTTGTGGGAAACTGTGCTGATTTTATGGGGCGTTTCTGGAATTTGGTCTAAAGGAAGAGAAAAAACCCCACACAAACACAACCTTTCAGGCAGAGAAAAGATGTGGTTGCTCTTGAAGAAAGCATTTCATTCTGCCTGGAGAAGAACCTGTTGGGAAAAATATTAGCTTTTAGCAAAATGGCACTGTGCTGTTGCACTTGTTCTAGTACTGGGAGAAAGAACAGGCCCGTCTGTAAGGCTCCTGCAGCTCACCCTGGCTGAGGGTCATTGACCACTGAGCACTGCAGGCATCACTGGCAACAACGATGGTGGAAAATGGGGAGGGAGCAGGATAAATAAATGTTTGCCATTGCCTTAGCCAAAAAAACCCCAGACATCAAAAGCAACCCACCCTCAAAACAAAGCTATGGAAATAGTTTGCCTCTGAATTTAAAGAACTTCAATTAACTCTATGATGTCTGCTTTTGGTTCAGCATTCATCAATCTGAATTTGAATATGCACAGGGTAATGAAAGGTAACTGAGGCTTAAAAATCATGTCTATTGACTTGTGCATAGCCTATACTGAAGCACATTAAAAAGCAGCGTTTTGCTTGAAATCTGCACGGTATTAACTTCATTCAGTCTTACACTCACTAGGTAATTAAATACATGAAGAAATAGATTTTTTTTTTTTTTATTAAGAATGCATTATTAATTAGGAAGGCATGGCTTTAGCAGAGTCTGCTGATACCAACATTACTCAGCTAAGTTCAAAGTATGAACACAAGAACTTGATGACAGAAGCAATGTTCATCAGAGCCTCAACAAGAAAGTTGCAGTTCCAAGTTTTTCAGATGTCCTACACTTGCTAAGGCACCTCCAGAAAGAGGAGTCAACTGAAAATAGCACAGGAAATTTGAAACCCATTTCTATATTTTTCTTTTTTTTCCTGAACTTTCTTGTGGGCAACAGAAAACTCCCAATATGTGGAATGCAATGTAGTTTTTATGCCAGAGTCATGAGTCATCCCCTCAGTTCCAACCTGATCCAATGCTCACTTGAATCTTGGAAAGGCTCAAATCAGCAAGATGAAATTAAAATTGTATTCATGAAAGGAGCTCTTTACTCTCCATTCCCCTCCCTCCCCCAAATACATCAGCACCAAGTGAGAAAGGCTCGATTTGAAAGATAATTATTACACAATTAAACTTGGACATAGCTAGTTTGCTACAAGTTCCAGCAGACAGACAAACGAGAGCAGAATCAGAGGTTATCAACCTCAATAGAAATTCCAGCTCATGCTTTCCCCAAAAGCCTCATTTAATTTATCCAGGATTAAAAAATAAAAGAGAAATGAAAAAAAAATCACATAAAAGCATTTCACATAGTATATAGTGAAATACTATCATTTCCACCTGAAATATTCATCATCATTATTATGTTTTTCCATACTAAATTACAAAGTCTCCTGCACCCATCTTCCCAATATCTCATTCTAAGTGCTTGCTACTTTAATCCCTTAGGAAGCAAAAGGAGCCTCAGGTGTCTCTGGATCAACAGAAACTAAACAACACAGCTTGACAAAGTATATCAAATTGTCAATCAACTCAATAAAGAACTCCCACTCCAGAGATAGCTATCACCAGCTGATGAATTTGGCTAGGGCAGGTTTAGTGAAGAAAAACTAGGTCTTTATTACCAAATCAGTTAGGAGTTGTTCTACCATACTGCCCGTAGGATGGGAGTACAAACACCATATTCTTCACAGCCTCATCCACAAAGAATTCCACCTTCAAATTAAGGCTGCTTTGGAGTTGGACCAAACCAATGAAAACTCACTCATCAAACACAGTGATGGCAGCATGCTCAGTCTTTGCAATACAAAACTGGCAACTAACAGCACATTCCTGATCACATCTCCAAGGCTGAGTGTACAGAACTGCAGTGGTGGCCAGGCCCTCGCTGACTGCCAAACCTCCAGCCATCATCCCTTCCTCTCACAGCGACAGGGCAGAAAATAACAACAGCAGAAACTAGAAAGCTTAAGCTAAAACCACAAAGGTCATTGATGAAACAGACTGGAGTGCTTTAGAAACTAGCACGCAGATTTAGCTGAAAACAAATCTTATTGATCACCAATTACAATGAATACTTAATTCTATCATTCTGCATTATTATTAGACAGTCAGAGACAGCCAAGCTGACCTCAAGCATGCTGAAGCATCGGGGCCAAGCAGTGCACATCTTCCCAGGAGCTGATTTACCCATCGTTCTCAAGTGAATTCACCTGCACACAGCCCCACCGTACAACTGCTAGGCTGCAAAATAAAAAAATAGCTCTGCTTAAGAGTCAAACCCCAGGACATAGACCATATGAAAGGAAGAATGAAACCTGCAGCATTTGGTTGACCTTCAATGCCCTGAGAAGTTGACAAATTCCCCAAGATGAACAAGTGCCCAAAATACAAAGCAAAGGACTGACTTTTAGGGATCAAATGTTAAATAGGCCTGCGAAATTGGAGTTGTTAGGTTGCACATGAAAGAAGGGAAAAAAGAAAAAACCACCCCAACCCTCAACTGCAATTTTACATCCCTCTTGGAAAATTTGCTTTAATAAGAGAGAGGAATGGATACAACCTTCCCCTCACCTGGAGATTTTAATCAATTCAAGCCATTTCAAATCTGGCAAGAAAGCCCTACCACAGTCCCCATCAAACAACATTGCCTTTCATTTTTGCTTCTCAGGACTACTTCAGAGCAGTCTAAATAACAGCAAAGAAGGAAATTCAAGTTGCAATTCAAACACTAAGCTCTGGAATCCCACATTGCCTTCAAACACCTGCATGAAACACTAACTTCATGCTCTATGCTCCCTGCTTTCTTCTAGTTTACTGCACAGTGCATTATTTACATAAAACAGAATTTCTTCTGTGGGAAAGGCTTGCATGGTACTTCAAAGCCTGAATAAATCAGGGACTGCAGCTTGAACTAACAAAAAAATCATCCAAAAAATTCCTTTCAATATCTGCATTGTATTGCCTTATCATGCTACCTGTCTAGCTGAGTTATTCAGGTATCCACACCAGAAATGACAGACAATGTCTCTCTATGATGATGTGATGTTACTTCAAATGAAAAAAAACAATAAATAAAAATCACAGATTAATTTCCCATACAAATGATGACTCACTACTCCCAAATCCTTCCTTATAGCAGGATGCTCACTTCAGTCTGGAAGTCTTCATGTTGCAGCCTGCAGGAATCAGCTTATTTCCTGTTGTACTAGTTTGAAATCAAACCAGTAAGAGATCGCAAGTCAGAATTATAATTTAATAGGAAAATGATAAAAAGAATAAATGCAATAATATCAAAAACACTGACAGAGTCAGAATACAGCCTGGAACCCTGTTAGGGTGATGGTAGTCGTCTAGATGAGGTGGTCTTGTTGAAGCGTGATCTTCTGGAAGAAAGGGGGTCTGGTCTTCAGCTGAAAGTCCAGCAGTAGCTCCTGTCCTCTGGAAGTCCCGTAGGTAAGGGCTGCTGTGGTGTTCGAATTCTCAGCTTATATCCAGTATGGAATGCTTGGCTCCTCCCTCGGGGAGGAGCATCTCACAATGGGATGGTGAGTCATGAGATAAGGCCTTGATGAGCCATTAACAGAAAACAGTCCAGGAGGAAGTTATCTCTGAGTCATGCAGCAAGGCAGTGGTGGGCCCATTAACAGGGGACAATACAGGGGGAAGTTATCTATGAGTCATGGGGCAGGGCATTGATGGGCCCATTAACAGAAGGTAGCCCGGGGGGGGGGGGGGGGGAGGCAGGGAGCACTGCCTCACTTGGTTTCAACAGTACATGAGGATGGTGATAGAATATACTGCAACCCAGGACATAATCCACTCCTTATTTTATTACCATCTACATAATTCTAAATCAGTACCTTCTTTAAACTCTACACACACACACACACATATATATATATATATACAATGGAACCTTACACACAGTTCTCACTTAAAATGAGGTCTCCTTGTGGCACACATCGGGTTTCCCCATCTTTCCGCATTACTCACCAAGTGCAACCAGGTCCTTGAGCGAAGACAATCTCACGGATAGGTTTGCTCTTGCCTGAGGTGGGATTAATCTAAACAGTCTTTCTTAACATACCTCTCATGTGTACCACAGGGACTTTATCTCCATCCATCGTGTGCAAGGGTTCAGACTGGGCAGGACCAGCTCGATTGATGGATCTTCTGGTGTTAACTATCCAGGTGGCTTTTGCTAAGTTCACTTCCCAATTTTTGAAGGTTCTTCTACCAAGTGCTTTTAGGGTAGTCTTGAGTAGTCCATTGCACCGTTCAACTTTCCCAGCAGCTGGTGCATGATAAGGGATATGATAGATCTATTCAATTTCATGTTCTCTGGCCCAAGTACTTACGAGGCTGTTCTTGAAATGCGTCCCGTTGTCTGACTCGATTCTCTCAGGGGTGCCATGTCTCTAAAGGACTTGCTTTTCCAGGCCCAAGATGGTGTTCCGGGCAGTAGCATGAGGCACAGGGTATGTCTCCAGCCATCTAGTGGTTGCTTCCACCATGGTCAACACGTAGCGCTTGCCTTGGCGGGTTTGGGGAAGGGTGATGTAGTCAATTTGCCAGGCTTCCTCATACCTGTACTTGGACCATCTTCCACCGTACCACAGAGGCTTTACTCGCTTGGCCTGTTTGATTGCAGCGCAGGTCTCGCAGTTGTGGATAACCTGTGAGATGCTGTCCATAGTAAGGTCCACCCCTCGTTCACGAGCCCATCGGTACGTTGCATCTCGTCCCTGATGACCAGAGGCATCATGGGCTCAACGAGCTAAAAATAATTCTCTCTTGTGCTGCCAGTCCAGATCTACCTGTGATATTTTCACCTTGGCAGCTCGATCCACCTGCTCATTGTTACGGTGCTCTTCATTAGCCCGACTTTTGGGTACATGAGCATCTACGTGTCGAACCTTCACGATCAGCTTCTCCACCCGAGCGGCGATGTCCTGCCAAATCTCAGCGGCCCAGATGGGTTTCCCTCTGCGCTGCCAGTTGGCTTTTCTCTATCGATCTAGCCATCTCTACAGAGCATTAGCTACCATCCAGGAGTCAGTGTAGAGATAGAGCCTCGGCCACTTCTCTCTTTCAGCAATATCTAAAGCCAGCTGGACAGCTTTAAGTTCTGCGACCTGACTCGATCCACCCTCTCCCTCGGTAGCTTGTGCAACTCGTCGTGTGGGGCTCCATACAGCAGCTTTCCATTTCCGGTTAGTGCTTACAATTCGGCAGGAACCATCGGTGAAGAGGGCATATCGTCTTTCACTCTCCGGTAGCTCATTATATGGTGGGGCTTCCTCAGCACGTGTCACTTGCTCCTCTTCTTCAGAAGATAATCCAAAAGTCTCACCTTCAGGCCAGTTTGTTATAATTTCCAGAATCCCAGGGCGGTTCAGGTTTCCAATACGGGCACGCTGTGTAATGAGGGCAATCTATTTGCTCTAAGTAGCATCGGTGGCATGATGCGTGGAAGGAATCTTTCCCTTGAACATCCACCCCAGCACCGGCAGTCGGGGTGCCAGAAGCAGCTGCGCTTCAGTACCAATGACTTCTGAGGCAGCTTGGACTCTTTCATAGGCGGCCAAAATTTCTTTCTCTGTTGGGGTGTAGTTGGCCTCGGATCCTCTGTAGCTTCGGCTCCAGAATCCCAGTGGTCGACCCCGAGTCTCACCAGGCACCTTCTGCCAAAGGCTCCAGGACAGACCATTGTTCTCGGCTGCAGAGTAGAGCACGTTTTTCACTTCTGGCCCCGTTCTGACTGGACCAAGGGCTACTGCATGAGCGATTTCCTGCTTGATCTGGGCGAAAGCTTGTTGTTGTTCAGGGCCCTAATGGAAATTGTTCTTCTTGCGGGTAACCAGGTAGAGAGGGCTCACAATCTGGCTATATTCAGGAATGTGCATTCTCCAAAAGCCTATGGCACCTAGGAAAGCTTGTGTTTCCTTCTTGTTGGTCGGTGGAGACATCGCAGTGATCTTATTGATGACTTCAGTGGGAATCTGACGCCGTCCATCTTGCCACTTTACCCCCAGGAACTGGATCTCCCGGGCAGGTCTCTTGACTTTGCTCTTCTTGATGGCAAAACCAGCCTTCAGGAGAATCTGGATGATCTTTTGTCCCTTCTCAAATACTTCTGCTGCCGTGTTCCCCCACACAATGATGTCATCAATGTACTGCAGGTGTTCTGGAGCCTCACCTTTTTCTAGCACAGTCTGGATCAGTCCATGGCAGATAGTAGGACTGTGCTTCCACCCCTGGGGCAATCGGTTCCAGGTATACTGCACACCCCTCCAGGTGAAGGCAAACTGAGGCCTGCACTCTGCTGCCAGAGGAATGGAGAAAAACGCATTTGCAATATCAATGGTCGCGTACCACTTTGCTGCTTTGGATTCCAGCTTATACTGAAGCTCCAGCATGTCTGGTACGGCTGCACTCAGTGGTGGCGTGACTTCATTCAGTCCACGGTAATCCACCGTCAGTCTCTATTCTCCACTGGATTTACGCACTGGCCATATGGGGCTGTTAAAGGGTGAACGAGCCTTGCTGACCACCCCTTGGCTCTCCAGCTCACGAATCATCGTATGGATGGGGACCACAGAGTCTCTGTCGGTGCGGTATTGCCGACGGTGCACTGTTGCTCTGGCAATTGGTACCTGTTGTTCTTCAACTCTCAGTAGTCCCACAGCAGAAGGGTTGTCTGAGAGACCAGGCAAGGTACTCAGTTGTCTGATGCCTTCTGTCTCTAGAGCAGCTATCCTAAAAGCCCAGCGATAACCTTTTGGGTCTTTGAAGTACCCGTTCCTGAGGTAATCTATGCCGAGGATGCATGGGGCCTCTGGACCAGTCACGATGGGGTGTTTCTGCCACTCATTCCCAGTTAAACTCACTTCAGCTTCCAGTACCGTGAGCTCCTGGGATCCCCCTGTCACCCCAGAAATAGAAATGGGTTCCGCTCCCACATACCTTGATGGCATTAGAGTGCATTGAGCGCCGGTATCAACCAAAGCCGTATATCTTTGTGGGTCAGATGTGCCAGGCCATCGGATCCACACTGTCCAATAGATCCGGTTGTCCCTCTCCTCTACCTGGCTAGAGGCAGGGACCCTCTAATCCTGGTCATGGTGCACGTTGCTCTCCTCCGGTGAATATGCTCTTGATGTCTCTTCAAGAGGATCACTCATATCATCATTTCTATACCTTCTGATGTTCTGGCCACGAGAGACCGGAGCGGCGCTGGCTCTAGATGAGCTCCTTGTGGTAGTTGTCCTTCTTTTTAGTTCACGTACCCGGGCTGCTAAGGAGGAGGTGGGTTTTCCATCCCACTTCCTCATGTCTTCTCCATGCTCCTGGAGAAAAAACCAGAGGTTACCTCGTGGAGTGTATCCTTTCTCCCTGGCTGGGGAATGCCTACTCCTAATAGCAGAGACTCTTGTTGGTTCTGGGGAGACGTGGTAAATTTCTTCTTTAAGTTCCTTTTTTAGTTTCTGATGGCCCTCTTCAATCAAGCTCTGGACTTGCTCAGCCAGCCTTGTTTCCACAGATGAGACATGGGTGCGAAACGGGGCAGTGACAGTGTCCTCGTAGATTCTTAGTTTATTGGCCAGGACACCCACCCTGTCCTCACCTTCTCTCCATTGCAGTGTTGCCAGGTAACGGGAGTACATCTCTGGTCCAAGCCGTGCAAATCTCAGCCACATCTGTGACGTGCACTGGACACCATCTGGGCTCTTAGGAAATCTCTCATCTTCTGCAAAAATGATCTCCAGCACAGCCAACTCCCTCAGGCATCGGATACCCTGTTCCATTGTGCTCCATTTTCCCTGGTGCACCTGGAGGTCTTCTTTGCAGAGGTATCTGTCCCTTACACTTGTCAGCAGTCGCCTCCAGAGGCTGAGAGTTTCTTGGGTTCTCCCAATCCCCTGGTCAATGACCACATCCCGGGACAGCGATCCCAGTTGCCTGGCCTCACTTCCATCCAGGATGGTGTCGTTTGCTGCAGCGTCCCAGATGCGGAGCAGCCAGGTTAGGATGGACTCGTTCGTCTGGCGGGTGAATTCCCTCCGCAGGTCACGCAGCTCACCTAGGGATAGAGAGCGAGTGATAATCTCTGGTTCTGTCTCCTCCGCTGCGTGTGAAGGTCCTGCCTCACCCTCATCAGTCACTATGCGGACTGATTTGCTTTTTGATTTCTTTTTCTGAATGGGGGCAACTTCTACCGGTTTAGGCTGCTCTGGTTCGGTGACTGTTTGTGTGGAGGTGCTCATGGCCCTTTTGGTTCCTTTCTCCTCTGTGGTAGTCTGCGTAGACATGGACGCTGTTGTTTTGCTCTTGGTTCCTTTCTCCTCTGTAGCAGTCTGAGTGGACACGGATGCTGTTGCTTTGCTCTTGGTTTCTTTCTCCTCTGTGGCAGTCTGCGTAGACACGGACGCTGTGGCTTTGCTCTTGGTTCTTTTCTCTTCTGTGGCAGTCTGTGTGGTCATGGATGCTGTTGCTCTGCTTTTGGTTCTTTTCTCTTCCTCCTCAAGAAGACGCTGTACCACACCAAACAGTGCTTTGTTTCTAAGCATGGTGTACATGGTGCAGGCCATGCAGAGAAAACAAAACAGCAAGACTAGGCTGTCCTTGGCATCTAGAGAGAACTCAATATTTTTAAAAACTGCTGTGCCTGACCTGAAAGGCTGGAAGAAACCACTCTCCACTCTTCCCACCAAGGGCAGGGTGCGATTGTTGAGAAGGTCCCAGATGTAGCAGCCCAGACTAGGACAAGCAAACAAAATTGAGTATATATTCCGAATGGTATTCATTGCCTCACAGGTTATCATGCCATAAGCATAATAAACTAATAAAGCAATTCTCATACCATTCCCTGGTCTCAACAGGAGCAATACAACAGGCAAGTAGTTCCCCATGTGAGGGAAAATATAGAGAGCAAGATACAGTACCCATATAGACAAGCCAACCACCATGGTGGATAGGTTTCTGTTAATATGAAATTGCAATTCTGACTTTCTCTCAGGTTAATGCCCCACGTTGGGCGCCAAAATATGTACTAGTTTGAAATCAAACCAGTAAGAGATCGCAAGTCAGAATTATAATTTAATAGGAAAATGATAAAAAGAATAAATGCAATAATATCAAAAACACTGACAGAGTCAGAATACAGCCTGGAACCCTGTTAGGGTGATGGTAGTCGTCCAGATGAGGTGGTCTTGTTGAAGCGTGATCTTCTGGAAGAAAGGGGGTCTGGTCTTCAGCTGAAAGTCCAGCAGTAGCTCCTGTCCTCTGGAAGTCCCGTAGGTAAGGGCTGCTGTGGTGTTCGAATTCTCAGCTTATATCCAGTATGGAATGCTTGGCTCCTCCCTCGGGGAGGAGCATCTCACAATGGGATGGTGAGTCATGAGATAAGGCCTTGATGAGCCATTAACAGAAAACAGTCCAGGAGGAAGTTATCTCTGAGTCATGCAGCAAGGCAGTGGTGGGCCCATTAACAGGGGACAATACAGGGGGAAGTTATCTATGAGGGGCAGGGCATTGATGGGCCCATTAACAGAAGGTAGCCCGGGGGGGGGGGGGGGGAGGCAGGGAGCACTGCCTCACCTGGTTTCAACAGTACATGAGGATGGTGATAGAATATACTGCAACCCAGGACACCTGTCAAGGGCTGGAAAGCCTTACAGGAACTGGTTTTGGTTGAAGAACTTCTCCAAGGTGCTTACCTGTGGGACTTATCCAGGTAAGGGATGTTAGCTCCCTCTTCTTTGAGGTTCAGTGTCCAACCACTCCTACTGCTGGTAAGAAGAACAGAAGAAACATCTGCCCATAGCAAGGACTGCACTGGTGGGCAAAGTCCAAATTCCATCCTTCAGGGAAAAAGAAACAAAGACTGAGGAATTCATGTCTGTTCAAAATTTCATCCTTGACTACTGAAAGCATTGGAAGCACATGTGTATGTTTAAAAATGGAATTGTCCTCATTTAAGAATAAAAATAATTTCATCCCATCACCATTTTTCTTGGTCCAATCCTGAACTGCAGATCCAAACAGCTGAGAAAGCATGGAATAGTCTGCTGGACAGCATTAAAATGAGCAACTCCTGTATCTTCCTAAGATAAGAACACAAATCACAAAGAAAGGCACTCTGAGAAAAAATTTCTTAGAGGAAGACCTCAATTATTTTCCAGCAAGGCAGGTAATATGCATTTGGCTATTTGTTAGAAAAAAAACCAAAAAACAAACCTGTTTTTATACAAGATTTTACTCATATATTAACTATCACATATTTTGCAAAACAAAAAGAGACCACAGCAAAGTAAAATCCCAATTTTTTCCTATATTTAAGCTGTGATAGTATGTCTGAAATGGGAATCCAGAGCCTCACCAGATTAATATCACCACTTGGACCAGAGAATTTGCCATATCCACTTCTTCTGGTTTCGTTCAGTTGGAGCTTCTGTTTGTACAGTGATGATGGCTCTTGAACATTCTGGGATTTAAAGTAGTCCCTGAAGAGATGGCTGACAAAAATATGATGTTACTTTCAAGATGCTTTTTAATTATTTCTACCCTCATCCAGAACCTGCAATCATCTGATCTCCTTCACTATGCTCCAAGCTCATTAAAACTGGAACGCTAAATAAGAATATTCAAAATATTTTGTTTTGCATTGCTAAAGGCACCACTGCAGGTACTTGACTCATCCTTCAGACTGTAAATAAATAAATGAAGTCTAGGACAGGTCAAATAAAGACACTATGTTTTCTGTGTTTTGTTGGGGTTGGTTTTAGAAGACTTAGGAGATTTGAAACAGATCTTTTATTAAGGAATTGTTCCTAAGGGACTTGACTTACAGAAATTAATTTATACTTGGCAGTGCATTTGATTGATTGCAGTTCCTTTTTTTCAAATACAAACCAGCATTTTCACTACCAGGTGTGGTGGTTGGAAATGTTGGGACTGTAGAACACTGCAAGGCTAATTTCTCCTCCAGTCTCCATCATTTTTATGTAGCTCAGCATTTTCTCATCCTTACTGAGATCTGCTGCAAATTTAAAATACCCTAACAGGGCTGAGAGAGTATTGCAACAGTGTTTATCTAGTGTATCATTACAGTTCTTGTTACCCTAATTCCACAGTTCTGAGCAACAACTCTCATTTTATGGGCAGGTAATTGAGCTCTATGATACATGAATTGATTTGCAGGGGAAATACATTAAAACCTGGCTGGAAAAGAAAATTATTCAGGATCTTCACTCTGATTGCCTTTTACAGCTACCACTCTAGGACCACTGAAAGAGCTTACTTTAGCTCATGTCAATGAAGCTACAATTCAGTGTTTGTCCAAAAAATGTTCACATTCTAAAATGAAGGTTACTGTGGTTTCCTGAGTTATAAAGGCAGAATTAAAGATTACTGCAGATTCTTAGATCAGGACCACTTCCCAGCTCAAGAACTATTTAGTGGGAAGAGCCAAGGCAAAAGGCAGCATTCAAGCAAGTGTTGCTGATCAAGTGAGTTATGGGTTCTACATGAAAATGTTAGCAAGGGTGATCCAGTCAGATCTCATGTCTGCCTGTGGTTCAGCACTGCAGCTGCTAACACCCAGAGCACCAGATCCAATCACTCCTGAGGAGCAGGTTTGTTCAAGCAGGCACTGTTGTTTCAGGACCAGTGAAAGACAGGACAGAGACAAAATTGATAGTACTCCCTCAGTGCAAACAGAACTTGCCCTGCGACAAATTTGCTCCTCTCTGGCCCTACTTTTAACATCCCTGCTCTCAAATTCCTATTTTTAGCAGCTTCTCATAAAAGGCATTCTTACTCAGAGAAGTGAATGTTAGAAGTGTTCATTTGAATGAAGCAAACAATTAAGCAACATCTTCCCTAAAGTGATTTTGTAAAAGTTATGGTTTAGTTTTCTTCCTAATTGCTTGGAAAAATCGGATTGGCGCAGGAAATGGGAAGGGTTGGCTAAAAGGAGTCAGCTGATGGGAAGCAGCCAGTAACTCCTGCTGCTGCTGACCTGCTGCAACTCCCAGGTTAAGAGGACAAGTGCCTCATTTGTAATCAAGTCTATATAAAACACAAAAGAGGCAGAAGGACAAACCTGGTTCATAAAGGCAGCAGTCTGTGACCAAAAGCAGCAGAGTCAGCAGCCAGTGTTTCACTCCTGATGAGAGCCCACTTGCAAAAGTTCCACTTGAGTACCTGCTGCAGAGCAGAGGCTGTTCTTCATTGATGTGTCAAACCATGACAGCCATACTTCTGTTGCTATTCAAAGAACAGGGATAAACTCCGGGGTTTGTTAGGTTTTAAATAGTTTCCAATTTCAGGCCTAATAGAAGGCAAAATGGAAAATATCACATGTAATAGGACTTAAAAATAGAAATACGGAAGAACACAATGTTATACTCATGTTACCTATTACTTTTTTCAGCTGAGCAAAGTCTTCACAAACACTATAAATACATATCTTTTTCCCCCAATGAAAATAATAATAAAAAAATCTGTCTTGTAACCTGAAAGAAAAGAGATAAAACCAAAGCAAACCTGATTCTTGTAAACAGAAAATGTTGCTTAAAAATTGAGTTTGGGGAGCATAAATATTTAATTGCCTTGAGCATGTCTTAGGAATTCACATTTACTCAAAATAGTGTCAAGAGCAAACAAAACTGCAAAACAATCTCTTTTAGTAGGAAATACCTTGTGAGAATCAAGTGTTTTCTTATCATCTTTCACTGTTTCACTTGATGTCTGAATCTTCTAACTCCAACTCCTAGAACAGCATCAGTGGGGGAGAGAGACAATGAACACTCCTTCTGTTATTTGACTGACTGCAAGGTTTTGACATGTAGAGTATTAATAAAAATAATTTATTCTCACAGGGTTTTGTCAGAATAACAAGCTGGTAGCTTTAAATATGGTTAAGAAAATTTTATGTATGTTAGGAAAAAACAAACAAAAAGAAACATTTGCAGTAGTAGGACAAAACCATCATAAAAAAGGTATATAGCAGATATACATATTTATATTCATATATATATATCTCCAATTTCCCAAAGCATTGCTCTAAGAATTAGACAAAACTGGCTACAAAATTCAGATTTTTTAGGTTATTTATTGACTGTAAAGTGAATCCTGACTGACAATAAATATCACTGGGGAACATTAATTATTAAATATACATTGTCCAATCTTTAACAAATCAACTTTAGTAAGAACAGTTTTAAATCTAAAAATAAAAACAATTTCCAAGACACTTATTTTAAGTAATTGCACTAAGAAATAGTAAGACCTTATATATAGTTAAATGACTAGCAGCCAACTCACATCATCATAGTAAGAATAATATATATGTACTGCAATTTTAAGTGTTATGACTTCAAGAACTTGTAGTAATAACCAAGCATTACTTGCTAAATAACACAAAATTTGTCTGATTAAGTCTGTTTAAAAGAATATGCAATGGGAATAACTAAGAGCTGAAATTAATGGTGTTAGCTTGTAAAGACAGAAATTTACTTCTTACAAGTAGGAAAACATGCAATATATTCCTATACTTAACACATGTTCGTAGTACAGACATTCCTGTTAATAAATTTCAGGTTAAAATTGACAAATGTGACATGTTCTACTATATGGAATTTCTTCAAGTGGCTGTTGTTCCATCGGACAACACAAACTAAAAAATGTCCTGCCTCTCAGAAATATTATTCTGTTTCTACTCTTTACTTTATTTTTTTATTTTTTTTTTTCACTTTTAGAAAAACACAGATTTTTTTTTTTTTAGTATTAGAAAAATATAGGACAAAAACAAGGCTTAAGTTTTAGATAGGGAAGAGAGAATAAGGAGATGCTTTATAAGCTGAAATATTTTTCTCTTAAAGCTATGGAGATGGACAACCATGTTCTGAAAAAAACTCCTTTAATTCATGACAGAGTATATTGGGAAGCATGGAGTGTTCAAAGTGTGGATTTTGAGTAAAAAGTAGAGTAATTGTGATACAGTGAGGCGCTGGAACAGAGTGGAGTGAAGATTTGAGGCCTTGAGGGCAATGAGAAAACTGTTTTCCTGCGAAGCTCACAGAGACAGATGAAGAGGACTCATGGCCCATACACACCTCAGAGTGATGTGAAATGGGAGGAGTGAACTCATGGCAGATTTCCGGGCAGCTGGCATCAAACAAATAGAAAACTATAACAGAAATATTTTTCTTGTGAGAAACTCCATAGATTAGCAGAAGAAGATTTCTGTTTCTATACAAACACTGATAAAGAGACTCTAGCAAGAATTGGGACTGTTTTAAACACCAAAGTTCCAAAGTCTTTTGTCTCTATCTTGTCATGTGAACAAGGGAATGCTGGGTAGTGCGGGATAAAAGGGTTTTCTGAAAGTTTATTCTGGTGTTCTTATTCTTGTAGTTTTGTGAATAAACTTTCTTTATTCCTTTTAAGTTTTAAGCCTGTTTTGCTCTTGCTCTAATCCATATCTCACAGCAAGAAAAAAGTAAGTTTTCTAGTATTTTTTCAGTTACTGCTTTAAAACCACGACAACTGTGTTTTCACCATCACGTCAGATCAGCTCTTGGACTCACAGCTCACCGCAGACCTCGAAACAGGAGGCAAAGATCTGCACCACTTGGCCTTTCAGAACTTCTCACCCATCTATGACCTTTCTGGGGCCAGCTTCACAAAATGAGGGGGAAGCCATTCCAAAGAACACGACCAAGGAAATCACACAGCACTCGGGATTTGTTCCAGGCATCAAATTTTTAATGGATGATGTGAAGTAACACCGAAGCAATTCCTGTCCACAGAAAAAAAGATTTCAAATGGTTTTGTCTCAAGGACAATCACTGGAGGTTGAAAGTTTCTGGGGCTGAAAGTTACATGAGGTCCTCAACACTGAGCAATCAATATCCCCAGAGTCTAAACTGTGAAATTACTACCTGGGCAAGGAGAACATTTTCAGGATTTGCAACTCATCTCAAAGCCTCAGTAGAACTCAACCAGCAGAATTCCCCTGAGATGGCACTGTGCTCTGGAAGCCCTCAAATACTCACTAAAACAGACTTGACTTTCACTAGGACAGCTGCTCATGAAAATCTGGGGTAAAACCTATGGGAAGTGGCCATGTGCACGCATATTCCTTCTTCCCACAGCAGGCACAATCAAATCCTCCTTTGAATGGCCTCCAAGTTGAGCAGCACTCATTGGCACAGCCTCTTCTCCCACAGACAGGCCAGCGAGCAACACGGCAGCGCCAGCCAGGTGGGCAAGGACAAGAGAGAGCAGATGCCAACAAGGCTTGGAAGCTGGGCCAAGGGAGGTTTACGCTGGCCATTGGGAAGAACTTGTGCCCAGCGTGGGCCATCAGATACTGCAATGGCCTGACAGGGGCTGCTGGAGTCATCATTGTGGCACGGGTGCAAGGCAAGCCAGGCCGCAGCGCTCGGGCCCCGCTCTGCTGGCCATGCTTGCCGCCATGGCTCCCAGCTTGGACTCAACATTCTCTCAGGGCTCTCTGCAGCCAGGGCGTTCTGTGCTTCTGTGACATCACAGCCTCTGGGGACGGCACGCTGGCTGGCAACTGTCCCCAGCTGTTGCTGCGCCCCAGTGCCCAGGCACAGCTGCTCGCAGAGAGACGCCCAGAGCCTCGGTGCTGCTGGCAGAGCACTATGGCTGCTCACGGCTCCTCCGCGCTGCTGCAGCTTTACGTGCTGCTGCTCTTGGCTCATCCCCTCGACCCTGTGAGCAAACCTGAGCGCAGCACGGATGCCTCTCCTCTGCTTCTGGAGGATTGTCATCTGGACGAGTCGGACCCTGAGCGCATCCGGTGGGCGGCCAGGACATTCCTGCTCATCGACCTGCTCATCATAGGAATGGCCATGGGATGGTCGCTCGGAAAAAGAATTCAGAGACGCTGGCGAGAGGTGAGGAGGGGGGTGGGGGGTCAGGCAGGCGGGATGGGGCAGACCTTGAGGGCCTCTTGGGCACCCTTTGGCCAATGCCCTGCGGCAGAAGGGGCCTGAGCTCCTGGCTGGGGAATGCGGCCCAGGGGCTGAGCTCCATGGACAGCACCAAGCAGAGGCGGCAGAGCTCTGCCTGCTGCAGCCTCTTCCCCGGGCCAGCCCAGCCCAACTGGGCCCGAGTCTCTGTCTCCCAGGCCAAAGGCAGCCCCACAGGTGCCGGCCCCGCTCTGCCCCTCTGCCTCTTCCATGGGGATCCCTGTGCTTTGCCTTGCAGCGGAATCTCCAGAGCCCTTCGGGCCGTGCGGGGCCCCGCCGCCATCGAAGACAGGGCTGTCCCACGGAGCTGATGCAGCTGCTGATGGACAACCGCGACCTGATGCGGCTGCTCCTTCGCGACAGCCCTCAACCAACCACCAAGATGGCGGCAAAAGAGGGCAGTGACAGGAGACTCCGCACCTCCCCACAGCTCTGACCTCCAGCGTCGCGCTCCAGCTACAGAACCTTACGGGGAACGGGTGACCAGTGCCCAGCCCAGGCACTGCGACGTTCCCCACCTTACAAGTTAGCCACACCCCTGTTGTTGTTCGATTCCCCACCACGTTTCCCCCAAGAAGTTGACCTTTCCCTTAGTGTTCAGTTCTAAACAGTTGAAGCATTGAAGTTTCTTAGCCTTAAGATTCTTACCCCATAGTCTTCTAGTAACGTTGGATTGTAGATTTTAGAAGTAGTCAAGTGAATAAAGTTCACGTTTTCTACACGTTGCTGTGTCATTTTCTTGAGGTTGCACCTGAGACCTGGGGACTCCTTGAGAGATGGCTTTGCATGGCAGCTCCAGACTGCCTGCAATGGAGAGCCCCAGTGCCCCAGCAGGCTTTGCAAGAGCACGGAGGGCAGCGGGAAAGAAGAAGGTGGCCAATATTCACCTGCCTCCAGCTTCCAAGGAAGCTTGCAGTCAAGCCCTGTCTGCCCTTTAGGGGGGACCCTAAAGGCCCCGGCAGGCATCACCATGGCCCCAGGACGGGGGGCTTGCAGCACTCTGGGGCACCAGGAAAGGAGCAGGATCATCCCTGGAAAGCTGTCTGGAGACAAATCCAGAGACGTCTCCCCTGGCATCCAGGCAAGGGCTGAATACAGGCAGGCAATTAGATCCACAGGCTGCCTGGGCTATGGCACCAATCAGTCCTGCTTCATAGATTTCGGGGGGCGGGGTTATACATATATATATATATATATATATATATACACGCATATATGTATATATGTATCTACATCTGTATTTAGTTCTTTGTATTTATCCTGTTGACCCTCAAATAGGATTAGATTTCATTTTCCTACAAAACAAAACATCCGTTTTTTGATTTTTAGGAATCAACCATCTGTGCTCCCACTTTAAATCACTTCTCTCAAACTCATTCTGCATCTTGCTCCTTTCCAGCACCATCAAATACCTCTGTTAAAATACAGAGCATCAGTGGAAGGACGACAATCTTGTTACTTGCTGAAGAAAGTTAACTTGGATGACATACCTGCTTTTAAAAATCCAAGAGGAACAAAACCTACACATCAGCTTTAGAATTTCAAAAGCTGCTTCCTCAACTCTTCCACACCACTTTACTCTTTGGGGACATTCAGCAGCAATACCAAACAAGCACAGAAAAGAAATGGAAGAAGAAATGCAGATAGTCAGCAGCTGACCACCTACCAAAATACATTTTAAATGCAGCTCCAAGTTCTCCAAGAGCAAGTTTGAAGTGTAAATGGAGACACTCACACAAAATTACTACCAGGTGGTACTTTTGGCATTTCCTTGGGCTTTCCTCTTCATTTTTTTTTTATCTCTCACCTAAGGCAAGAGAAAAAACCCCAAACAAACACAACCTTTCAGGCAGAGAAAAGATGTGGTTGCTCTTGAAGAAAGCATTTCATTCTGCCTGGAGAAGAAGCTGCTGGGAAAAATATTAGCTTTTAGCAAAATGGCACTGTGCTGTTGCACTTGTTCTAGCACTGGGAGAAAGAACAGGCCCGTCTGTAAGGCTCCTGCAGCTCACCCTGGCTGAGGGTCATTGACCACTGAGCACTGCAGGCATCACTGGCAACAACGATGGTGGAAAATGGGGAGGGAGCAGGATAAATAAATGTTTGCCATTGCCTTAGCCAAAAAAACCCCAGACATCAAAAGCAACCCACCCTCAAAACAAAGCTATGAAAATAGTTTGCCTCTGAATTTAAAGAACTTCAATTAACTCTATGATGTCTGCTTTTGGTTCAGCATTCATCAATCTGAATTTGAATATGCACAGGGTAATGAAAGGTAACTGAAGCTTAAAAATCATGTCTATTGACTTGTGCATAGCCTATACTGAAGCACATTAAAAAGCAGCGTTTTGCTTGAAATCTGCACGGTATTAACTTCATTCAGTCTTACACTCACTAGGTAATTAAATACATGAAGAAATAGATTTTTTTTTTTTTTATTAAGAATGCATTATTAATTAGGAAGGCATGGCTTTAGCAGAGTCTGCTGATACCAACATTACTCAGCTAAGTTCAAAGTATGAACACAAGAACTTGATGACAGAAGCAATGTTCATCAGAGCCTCAACAAGAAAGTTGCAGTTCCAAGTTTTTCAGATGTCCTACACTTGCTAAGGCATCTCCAGAAAGAGGAGTCAACTGAAAATAGCACAGGAAATTTGAAACCCATTTCTCTTTTTGTCTTTTTTTCCTGAACTTTCTTGTGGGCAACAGAAAACTCCTAATATGTGGAATGCAATGTAGTTTTTATGCCAGAGTCATGAGTCATCCCCTCAGTTCCAACCTGATCCAATGCTCACTTGAATCTTGGAAAGGCTCAAATCAGCAAGATGAAATTTCAATTGTATTCATGAAAGGAGCTCTTTACTCTCCATTCCCCTCCCTCCCCCAAATACATCAGCACCAAGTGAGAAAGGCTCAATTTGAAAAATAATTATTACACAATTAAACTTGGACATAGCTAGTTTGCTACAAGTTCCAGCAGACAGACAAACGAGAGCAGAATCAGAGGTTATCAACCTCAATAGAAATTCCAGCTCATGCTTTCCCCAAAAGCCTCATTTAATTTATCCAGGATTAAAAAATAAAAGAGAAATGAAAAAGACCACATAAAAGCATTTCACATAGTATATAGTGAAATGCTATCGTTTCCACCTGAAATATTCATCATCATTATTATGTTTTTCCATAGTAAATTACAAAGTCTCCTGCACCCATCTTCCCAATATCTCATTCTAAGTGCTTGCTACTTTAATCCCTTAGGAAGCAAAAGGAGCCTCAGGTGTCTCTGGATCAACAGAAACTAAACAACACAGCTTGACAAAGTATATTAAATTGTCAATCAACTCAATAAAGGTTTTCCACTCCAGAGATAGCTATCACCAGCTGATGAATTTGGCTAGGGCAGGTTTAGTGAAGAAAAACTAGGTCTTTATTACCAAATCAGTTAGGAGTTGTTCTACCGTACTGCCCGTAGGATGGGAGTATAAACACCATATTCTTCACAGCCTCATCCACAAAGAATTCCACCTTCAAATTAAGGCTGCTTTGGAGTTGGACCAAACCAATGAAAACTCACTCATCAAACACAGTGATGGCAGCATGCTCAGTCTTTGCAATACAAAACTGGCAACTAACAGCACATTCCTGATCACATCTCCAAGGCTGAGTGTACAGAACTGCAGTGGTGGCCAGGCCCTCGCTGACTGCCAAACCTCCAGCCATCATCCCTTCCTCTCACAGCGACAGGGCAAAAAATAACAACAGCAGAAACTGGAAAGCTTAAGCTAAAATCACAAAGGTCATTGATGAAACAGACTGGAGTGCTTTAGAAACTAGCACGCAGACTTAGCTGAAAACAAATCTTATTGATCACCAATTACAATGAATACTTAATTCTGTTATTCTGCATTATTATTAGACAGTCAGAGGCAGCCAAGCTGACCTCAAGCATGCTGAAGCATCGGGGCCAGGCAGTGCACATCTTCCCAGGAGCTGATTTACCCATCGTTCTCAAGTCAATTCACCTGCACACAGCCCCACCGTACAACTGCTAGGCTGCAAAATAAAAAAATAGCTCTGCTTAAGAGTCAAACCCCAGGACATAGACCATATGAAAGGAAGAATGAAACCTGCAGCATTTGGTTGACCTTCAATGCCCTGAGAAGATGACAAATTCCCCAAGATGAACAAGTGCCCAAAATACAAAGCAAAGGACTGACTTTTAGGGATCAAATGTTAAATAGGCCTGCGAAATTGGAGTTGTTAGGTTGCACATGAAAGAAGGGAAAAAAGAAAAAACCACCCCAACCCTCAACTGCAATTTTACATCCCTCTTGGAAAATTTGCTTTAATAAGAGAGAGGAATGGATACAACCTTCCCCTCACCTGGAGATTTTAATCAATTCAAGCCATTTCAAATCTGGCAAGAAAGCCCTACCACAGTCCCCATCAAACAACATTGCCTTTCATTTTTGCTTCTCATGACTACTTCAGAGCAGTCTAAATAACAGCAAAGAAGGAAATTCAAGTTGCAATTCAAACACTAAGCTCTGGAATCCCACATTGCCTTCAAACACCTGCATGAAACACTAACTTCATGCTCTATGCTCCCTGCTTTCTTCTAGTTTACTGCACAGTGCATTATTTACATAAAACAGAATTTCTTCTGTGGGAAAGGCTTGCATGGTACTTCAAAGCCTGAATAAATCAGGGACTGCAGCTTGAACTAACAAAAAAATCATCCAAAAAATTCCTTTCAATATCTGCATTGTATTGCCTTATCATGCTACCTGTCTAGCTGAGTTATTCAGGTATCCACACCAGAAATGACAGACAATGTCTCTCTATGATGATGTGATGTTACTTCAAATGAAAAAAAACAATAAATAAAAATCACAGATTAATTTCCCATACAAATGATGACTCACTACTCCCAAATCCTTCCTTATAGCAGGATGCTCACTTCAGTCTGGAAGTCTTCATGTTGCAGCCTGCAGGAATCAGCTTATTTCCTGTCAAGGGCTGGAAAGCCTTACAGGAACTGGTTTTGGTTGAAGAACTTCTCCAAGGTGCTTACCTGTGGGACTTATCCAGGTAAGGGATGTTAGCTCCCTCTTCTTTGAGGTTCAGTGTCCAACCACTCCTACTGCTGGTAAGAAGAACAGAAGAAACATCTGCCCATAGCAAGGACTGCACTGGTGGGCAAAGTCCAAATTCCATCCTTCAGGGAAAAAGAAACAAAGACTGAGGAATTCATGTCTGTTCAAAATTTCATCCTTGACTACTGAAAGCATTGGAAGCACATGTGTATGTTTAAAAATGGAATTGTCCTCATTTAAGAATAAAAATAATTTCATCCCATCACCATTTTTCTTGGTCCAATCCTGAACTGCAGATCCAAACAGCTGAGAAAGCATGGAATAGTCTGCTGGACAGCATTAAAATGAGCAACTCCTGTATCTTCCTAAGATAAGAACACAAATCACAAAGAAAGGCACTCTGAGAAAAAATTTCTTAGAGGAAGACCTCAATTATTTTCCAGCAAGGCAGGTAATATGCATTTGGCTATTTGTTAGAAAAAAAACCAAAAAACAAACCTGTTTTTATACAAGATTTTACTCATATATTAACTATCACATATTTTGCAAAACAAAAAGAGACCACAGCAAAGTAAAATCCCAATTTTTTCCTATATTTAAGCTGTGATAGTATGTCTGAAATGGGAATCCAGAGCCTCACCAGATTAATATCACCACTTGGACCAGAGAATTTGCCATATCCACTTCTTCTGGTTTCGTTCAGTTGGAGCTTCTGTTTGTACAGTGATGATGGCTCTTGAACATTCTGGGATTTAAAGTAGTCCCTGAAGAGATGGCTGACAAAAATATGATGTTACTTTCAAGATGCTTTTTAATTATTTCTACCCTCATCCAGAACCTTCTGAGGAGACTTGAAGAATTTTGAGGAATTTTTCTTAGATTTTGTGGAAACTTGTGGAGGTTTTGTGGGATTTTTGTGTGATTTTGTGGGATATTGAGGCGATTTAGGGATCTTGAGGGATTTTTCATGTATTTTGTGGGAATTTGTGGAGATTTGGTGGGATATTTTTCTAGAATTTGGTCGTGTTTTGAGAAGATTTAGGGAATTATGTGGGATTTTTCTTGGAATTTTGTTGGATATTGAGGAGATTTTGTGGGTGGTTTGTGGAACTTTGAGGGACTTTTCTGGAATTTGGTGAGATTCTGTAGAGAACTGACCAATTATCAGGGATTTTTCATGTATTCTGTGGGAATTTGTGGAGATTTGGTGGGATTTTTGTGGATTTTGGCCGTGTTTTGAGAAGACTTAGGGAATTTTGTGGGACTTTCCTGGGATTTTGTTGGGTATTGAGGACATTTTGTGGGATGTTTCTGGAATTTGCTGGGGCTTTTCAAGAATTTTGTGGTATTTTGAAAAGATTTTGGGAATTTTGTGGTGTTTTTTCTTGAATTTTGTGGGAAACTGTGCTGATTTTATGGGGCGTTTCTGGAATTTGGTCGAGTTTTCAGAAGATTTAGGGATTTTTGTGGGATTTTTGTGGGATGTTCTGGGAATTGGTGGAGATTTTGTGGGACATTCCTGTGAATTGGTAGGGTTTTGAAATGATTTAGGGAGTTTTGTGGGACTTCTCTGGAATTTTGTGTGTTTTTTCTGGAATTGTGTGGGATTCTGAGGAGACTTGAAGAATTTTGAGGAATTTTTCTTAGATTTTGTGGAAACTTGTGGAGGTTTTGTGTGATTTTTGTGTGATTTTGTGGGATATTGAGGCGATTTAGGGATCTTGAGGGATTTCTCATGTATTTTGTGGGAATTTGTGGAGATTTGGTGGGATATTTTTCTATAATTTGGTCGTGTTTTGAGAAGATTTAGGGAATTATGTGGGATTTTTCCTGGAATTTTGTTGGATATTGAGGAGATTTTGTGGGTGGTTTGTGGAACTTTGAGGGACTTTTCTGGAATTTGGTGAGATTCTGTAGAGAACTGACGAATTATCAGGGATTTTTCATGTATTCTGTGGGAATTTGTGGAGATGTGGTGGGATATTTTTCTAGAATTTGGTAGAGTTTTGAGAAGATTTAGGGAATTTTGTGGGATTTTTCCTGGAGTTTTGTTGGATACTGGGGAGATTTTGTGGGATGTTTGTGGAACTTTGAGGGACTTTTTAGGAATTTGGTGAGATTCTGTAGAGAACTGACGAATTATCAGGGATTTTTCATGTATTCTGTGGGAATTTGTGGAGATTTGGTGGGATTTTTCTGGAATTTGGCCGTGTTTTGAGAAGATTTAGAGAATTTTGTGGGATTTTTCTTGAATTTTGTTGGATATTGAGGAGATTTTGTGGGATGTTTGTGGAACTTTGAGGGACTTTTTAGGAATTTGGTGAGATTCTGTAGAGAACTGACGAATTATCAGGGATTTTTCATGTATTCTGTGGGAATTTGTGGAGATTCGGTGGGATTTTTCTGGAATTTTGGTTGTGTTTTGAGAAAATTTAGGGAATTTTGTGGGATTTTTCTGGGATTTTGCTGGGTATTGAGGACATTTTGTGGGATGTTTCTGGAATTTGGTGGGGCTTTTCAAGAATTTTGTGGTATTTTGAAAAGATTTAGGGAATTTTGTGGTGTTTTTTCTTGAATTTTGTGGGAAACTGTGCTGATTTTATGGGGCGTTTCTGGAATTTGGTCGAGTTTTCAGAAGATTTAGGGATTTTTGTGGGATTTCTGTGGGATGTTCTGGGAATTGGTGGAGATTTTGTGGGACATTCCTGTGAATTGGTAGGGTTTTGAAATGATTTAGGGAGTTTTGTGGGACTTCTCTGGAATTTGGTGGGGTTTTTTCTGGAATTGTGTGGGATTCTGAGGAAACTTGAAGAATTTTGAGGAACTTGTTTTGGATTTTGTGGGAATTTGTGAGATTCTGTGGTATTTTACTGGAATTTGGTGGGCCTTATCAAGGACTTTGTGTGGTTTTGAGGAGACTTGAAGAATTTTGAGGAATTTTTCTTAGATTTTGTGGAAACTTGTGGAGGTTTTGTGTGATTTTTGTGTGATTTTGTGGGATATTGAGGCGATTTATGGATCTTGAGGGATTTCTCATGTATTTTGTAGGAATTTGTGGAGATTTGGTGGGATATTTTTCTAGAATTTGGTTGTGTTTTGAGAAGATTTAGGGAATTTTGTGGTGTTTTTTCTTGAATTTTGTGGGAAACTGTGCTGATTTTATGGGGCGTTTCTGGAATTTGGTCAAGTTTTCAGAAGATTTAGGGAATTTTGTGAGATTTTTCCTGGAATTTTGTTGGATACTGGGGAGATTTTGTGGGATGTTTGTGGAACTTTGAGGGACTTTTCTGGAATTTGGTGAGATTCTGTAGAGAACTGACGAATTATCAGGGATTTTTCATGTATTCTGTAAGAATTTGTGGAGATTCGGTGGGATTTTTGTGGATTTTGGCCGTGTTTTGAGACGATTTAGGGAATTTTGTGGGATTTTTCCTGGAATTTTATTGGATATTGGGGAGATTTTGTGGGATGTTTCTGGAATTTGGTGGGGCTTTTCAAGAATTTTGTGGTATTTTGAAAAGATTTAGGGAATTTTGTGGTGTTTTTTCTTGAATTTTGTGGGAAACTGTGCTGTTTTTATGGGGTGTTTCTGGAATTTGGTCGAGTTTTCAGAAGATTTAGGGATTTTTGTGAGATTTTTGTGGGATGTTCTGGGAATTGGTGGAGATTTTGTGGGACATTCCTGTGAATTGGTAGGGTTTTGAAATGATTTAGGGAGTTTTGTGGGACTTCTCTGGAATTTTGTGGGGTTTTTCTGGAATTGTGTGGTTTTGAGGAGACTTGAAGAATTTTGAGGAATTTTTCTTAGATTTTGTGGAAACTTGTGGAGGTTTTGTGTGATTTTTGTGTAATTTTTTGGGATATTGAGGCGATTTAGGGATCTTGAGGGATTTTTCATGTATTTTGTGGGAATTTGTGGAGATTTGGTGGGATATTTTTCTAGAATTTGGTCGTGTTTTGAGAAGATTGAGGGAATTTTGTGGGATTTTTCTTGAATTTTGTGGGATATTGAGGAGATTTTGTAGGATGTTTGTGGAACTTTGGGGGACTTTTCTGGAATTTGGTGAGATTCTGTAGAGAACTGACGAATTATCAGGGATTTTTCATGTATTCTGTGGGAATTTGTGGAGATTTGGTGGGATTTTTGTGGATTTTGGCCGTGTTTTGAGTTCCCTCAAAACCACACATAGTCCTTGAAAAGGTCCACCAAGTTCCAGAAAAATCCCACCGAATCTCCACAAATTCCCACAGAATACATGAAAAATCCCTGATAATTCGTCAGTTCTCTACAGAATCTCACCAAATTCCGGAAAAGTCCCTCAAAGTTCCACAAACATCCCAAAAAATCTCCCAATATCCAACAAAATTCCTGGAAAAATCCCACCAAATTCCCTAAATCTTCTCAAAACACGGCCAAAATCCACAAAAATCCCACCAAATCTCCACAAATTCCCACAGAATACATGAAAAATCCCTGATAATTCGTCAGTTCTCTACAGAATCTCACCAAATTCCAGAAAAGTCCCTCAAAGTTCCACAAACATCCCACAAAATCTCCGCAATATCCAACAAAATTCAAGAAAAATCACACAAAATTCCCTAAATCTTCTCAAAACACGACCAAATTCTAGAAAAATATCCCACCAAATCTCCACAAATTCCCACAAAATACATGAGAAATCCCTCAAGATCCCGAAATCGCCTCAATATCCCACAAAATTCCACAAAAATCACACAAAACCTCCACAAGTTTCCACAAAATCTAAGAAAAATTCCTCAAAATTCTTCAAGTCTCCTCAGAATGCCACACAATTCCATAAAAAACACACAAAATTCCAGAGAAGTCCCACAAAACTCCCTAAATCATTTCAAAACCCTACCAATTCACAGGAATGTCCCACAAAATCTCCACCAATTCCCAGAACATCCCACAAAAATCTCACAAAAATCCCTAAATCTTCTGAAAACTCGACCAAATTCCAGAAACACCCCATAAAATCAGCACAGTTTCCCACAAAATTCAAGAAAAAACACCACAAAATTCCCTAAATCTTTTCAAAATACCACAAAATTCTTGAAAAGCCCCACCAAATTCCAGAAACATCCCACAAAATCTCATCAATACCCAACAAAATCCCAGAAAAATCACACAAAATTCCCTAAATCTTCTCAAAACACGGCCAAATTCCAGAAAAATCCCATAAAATCAGCACAGTTTCCCACAAAATTCAAGAAAAAACAACACAAAATTCCCTAAATCTTTTCAAAACTCTACCAAATTCCAGAAAAATCCCACCAAATCTCCACAAATTCCCACAGAATACATGAAAAATCCCTGATAATTCGTCAGTTCTCTACAGAATCTCACCAAATTCCAGAAAAGTCCCCCAAAGTTCCACAAAACACCCACAAAATCTCCCCAGTATCCAACAAAATTCCAGGAAAAATCCCACAAAATTCCCTCAATCTTCTCAAAACACGACCAAATTCTAGAAAAATATCCCACCAAATCTCCACAAATTCCCACAAAATACATGAGAAATCCCTCAAGATCCCTAAATCGCCTCAATATCCCACAAAATCACACAAAAATCACACAAAACCTCCACAAGTTTCCACAAAATCTAAGAAAAATTCCTCTAAATTCTTCAAGTCTCCTCAGAAACCCACACAATTCCAGAAAAACCCCACAAAATTCCAGAGAAGTCCCACAAAACTCCCTCAATCATTTCAAAACCCTACCAATTCACAGGAATGTCCCACAAAATCTCCACCAATTCCCAGAACATCCCACAGAAATCCCACAAAAATCCCTAAATCTTCTGAAAACTTGACCAAATTCCAGAAACGCCCCATAAAATCAGCAGTTTCCCACAAAATTCAAGAAAAAACAACACAAAATTCCCTAAATCTTCTCAAAACTCTACCAAATTCCAGAAAAATCCCACCAAATCTCCACAAATTCCCACAGAATACAAGAAAAATCCCTGATAATTCGTCAGTTCTCTACAGAATCTCACCAAATTCCAGAAAAGTCCCTCAAAGTTCCACAAGCATCCCACAAAAATCTCACAAAAATCCCTAACACTTATGAAAACTCGACCAAATTCCAGAAACGCTCCATAAAATCAGCAGTTTCCCACAAAATTCAAGAAAAAACACCACAAAATTCCCTAAATCTTTTCAAAATACTACAAAATTCTTGAAAAGCCCCACCAAATTCCAGAAACATCCCACAAAATGTCCTCAATACCCAACAAAATCCCAGAAAAGTCCCACAAAATTCCCTAAATCTTCTCAAAACTCTACCAAATTCCAAAAAAATCCCACAGAATCTCCACAAATTCCCACAGAATACATGAAAAATCCCTGATAATTCGTCAGTTCTCTACAGAATCTCACCAAATTCCAGAAAAGTCCCTCAAAGTTCCACAAACATCCCACAGAATCTCCTCAATATCCAACAAAATTCAAGAAAAATCCCACAAAATTCTCTAAATCTTCTCAAAACACGGCCAAAATCCACAAAAATCCCACCGAATCTCCACAAATTCCCACAGAATACATGAAAAATCCCTGATAATTCGTCAGTTCTCTACAGAATCTCACCAAATTCCAGAAAAGTCCCTCAAAGTTCCACAAACATCCCACAAAATCTCCCTAATATCCAACAAAATTCCAGGAAAAATCCCACAAAATTCCCTAAATCTTCTCAAAACACGACCAAATTCTAGAAAAATATCCCACCAAATCTCCACAAATTCCCACAAAATACATGAAAAATCCCTCAAGATCCCTAAATCGCCTCAATATCCCACAAAATCACACAAAAATCCCACAAAACCTCCACAAGTTTCCACAAAATCTAAGAAAAATTCCTCAAAATTCTTCAAGTCTCCGCAAAACCACACAAAGTTCGTGAAAAGGCCCACCAAATTCCAAAAAAATCCCACAGAATCTCCACAAATTCCCACAAAAATCTAAATCAAATTCCTCAAAATTCTTCAAGTCTCCTCAGAATCCCACACAATTCCAGAAAAAACACACAAAATTCCAGAGAAGTCCCACAAAACTCCCTAAATAATTTCAAAACCCTACCAATTCACAGGAATGTCCCACAAAATCTCTACCAATTCCCAGAACATCCCACAAAAATCTCACAAAAATCCCTAAATCTTCTGAAAACTCGACCAAATTCCAGAAACGCCCCATAAAATCAGCACAGTTTCCCACAAAATTCAAGAAAAAACACCACAAAATTCCCTAAACCTTTTCAAAATACCACAAAATTCTTGAAAAGCCCCAAAAAATTCCAGAAACATCCCACAAAATCGCCTCAATATCCAACAAAATCCCAGAAAAATCACACAAAATTCCCTAAATCTTCTCAAAACACGGCCAAAATCCACAAAAATCCCACAGAATCTCCACAAATTCCCACAGAATACATGAAAAATCCCTGATAATTCGTCAGTTCTCTACAGAATCTCACAAAATTCCTAAAAAGTCCCTCAAAGTTCCACAAACATCCCACAAAATCTCCCCAGTATCCAACAAAATTCCAGGAAAAATCCCACAAAATTCCCTAAATCTTCTCAAAACACGACCAAATTCTAGAAAAATATCCCACCAAATCTCCACAAATTCTTACAGAATACATGAAAAATCCCTGATAATTTGTCAGTTCTCTACAGAATCTCACCAAATTCCAGAAAAGTCCCTCAAAGTTCCACACACCACCCACAAAATCTCCTCAATATCCAACAAAATTCCAGGAAAAATCCCACATAATTCCCTAAATCTTCTCAAAACACGACCAAATTCTAGAAAAATATCCCACCAAATCTCCACAAATTCCCACAAAATACATGAGAAATCCCTCAAGATCCATAAATCGCCTCAATATCCCACAAAATCACACAAAAATCACACAAAACCTCCACAAGTTTCCACAAAATCTAAGAAAAATTCCTCAAAATTCTTCAAGTCTCCTCAAAACCACACAACGTCCTGGAAAAGGCCCACCAAATTCCAGAAAAATCCCACAGAATCTTCACAAATTCCCACAAAATCTAAAACAAATTCCTCAAAATTCTTCAAGTCTCCTCAGAATCCCACACAATTCCATAAAAAACACACAAAATTCCAGAGAAGTCCCACAAAACTCCCTAAATCATTTCAAAACCCTACCAATTCACAGGAATGTCCCACAAAATCTCCACCAATTCCCAGAACATCCCACAAAAATCTCACAAAAATCCCTAAATCTTCTGAAAACTCGACCAAATTCCAGAAACGCCCCATAAAATCAGCACAGTTTCCCACAAAATTCAAGAAAAAACACCACAAAATTCCCTAAATCTTCTCAAAACAGAACCAAATTCTAGAAAAATATCCCACCAAATCTCCACAAATTCCCACAAAATACATGAGAAATCCCTCAAGATCCCTAAATCGCCTCAATATCCCACAAAATCACACAAAAATCCCACAAAACTGCCACAAGTTTCCACAAAATCTAAGAAAAATTCCTCAAAATTCTTCAAGTCTCCTCAGAATCCCACACAATTCCAGAAAAACCCCACCAAATTCCAGAGAAGTCCCACAAAACTCCCTAAATCATTTCAAAACCCTACCAATTCACAGGAATGTCCCACAAAATCTCCACCAATTCCCAGAACATCCCACAAAAATCCCACAAAAATCCCTAAATCTTCTGAAAACTCGACCAAATTCCAGAAACGCCCCATAAAATCAGCACAGTTTCCCACAAAATTCAAGAAAAAACACCACAAAATTCCCTAAATCTTTTCAAAATACCACAAAATTCTTGAAAAGCCCCACCAAATTCCAAAAACATCCCACAAAATTTCCTCAATACCCAACAAAATCCCAGAAAAATCACACAAAATTCCCTAAATCTTCTCAAAACACGGCCAAAATCCACAAAAATCCCACCAAATCTCCACAAATTCCCACAGAATACATGAAAAATCCCTGATAATTTGTCAGTTCTCTACAGAATCTCACCAAATTCCTAAAAAGTCCCTCAAAGTTCCACAAACATCCCACAAAATCTCCTCAATATCCCACAAAATTCAAGAAAAATCACACAAAATTCCCTAAATCTTCTCAAAACACGACCAAATTCTAGAAAAATATCCCACCAAATCTCCACAAATTCCCACAAAATACATGAAAAATCCCTCAAGATCCCGAAATCGCCTCAATATCCCACAAAATTCCACAAAAATCCCACAAAACCTCCACAAGTTTCCACAAAATCTAAGAAAAATTCCTCAAAAGTCTTCAAGTCTCCTCAAAACCACACAAAGTCCTTGAAAAGGCCCACCAAATTCCAGTAAAATCCCACAGATTCTCCACAAATTCCCACAAAATCTAAAACAAATTCCTCAAAATTCTTCAAGTCTCCTCAGAATCCCACACAATTCCATAAAAACCCCACAAAATTCCAGAGAAGTCCCACAAAACTCCCTAAATCATTTCAAAACCCTACCAATTCACAGGAATGTCCCACAAAATCTCCACCAATTCCCAGAACATCCCACAAAAATCCCACAAAAATCCCTAAATCTTCTGAAAACTCGACCAAATTCCTGAAACGCCCCATAAAATCAGCACAGTTTCCCACAAAATTCAAGAAAAAACACCACACAATTCCCTAAATCTTTTCAAAATACCACAAAATTCTTGAAAAGCCCCACCAAATTCCCGAAACATCCCACAAAATGTCCTCAATACCCAACAAAATCCCAGAAAAGTCACACAAAATTCCCTAAATCTTCTCAAAACTCTACCAAATTCCAAAAAAATCCCACAGAATCTCCACAAATTCCCACAGAATACATGAAAAATCCCTGATAATTCGTCAGTTCTCTACAGAATCTCACCAAATTCCAGAAAAGTCCCTCAAAGTTCCAGAAACATCCCACAAAATCTCCCCGGTATCCAATAAAATTCCAGGAAAAATCCCACAAAATTCCCTAAATCTTCTCAAAACATGGACAAAATCCACAAAAATCCCACCGAATCTCCACAAATTCCCACAGAATACATGAAAATACCCCTGATAATTCGTCAGTTCTCTACAGAATCTCACCAAATTCCAGAAAAGTCCCTCAAAGTTCCACAAACATCCCACAAAATCTCCTCAATATACAACAAAATCCCAGAAAAATCACACAAAATTCCCTAAATCTTCTCAAAACACGACTAAATTCTAGAAAAATGTCCCACCAAATCTCCACAAAATCCCACAAAATACATGAAAAATCCCTCAAGATCCCGAAATCGCCTCAATATCCCACAAAATCCCACAAAAATCAAACAAAACCTCCACAAGTTTCCACAAAATCTAAGAAAAATTCCTCAAAATTCTTCAAGTCTCCTCAAAACCACACAAAGTCCTTGAAAAGGCCCACCAAATTCCAGTAAAATCCCACAGATTCTCCACAAATTCCCACAAAATCTAAAACAAATTCCTCAAAATTCTTCAAGTCTCCTCAAAACCACACAATTCCAGAAAAAACACACAAAATTCCAGAGAAGTCCCACAAAACTCCCTAAATCATTTCAAAACCCTACCAATTCACAGGAATGTCCCACAAAATCTCCACCAATTCCCAGAACATCCCACAAAAATCCCACAAAAATCCCTAAATCTTCTGAAAACTCGACCAAATTCCAGAAACGCCCCATAAAATCAGCACAGTTTCCCACAAAATTCAAGAAAAAACACCACAAAATTCCCAAAATCTTTTCAAAATACCACAAAATTCTTGAAAAGCCCCAGCAAATTCCAGAAACATCCCACAAAATGTCCGCAATACCCAACAAAATCCCAGGAAAGTCCCACAAAATTCCCTAAGTCTTCTCAAAACACGGCCAAAATCCACAAAAATCCCACCAAATCTCCACAAATTCCCACAGAATACATGAAAAATCCCTGATAATTTGTCAGTTCTCTACAGAATCTCACCAAATTCCAGAAAAGTCCCTCAAAGTTCCACAAACCACCCACAAAATCTCCTCAATATCCAACAAAATTCCAAGAAAAATCCCACATAATTCCCTAAATCTTCTCAAAACACGACCAAATTCTAGAAAAATATCCCACCAAATCTCCACAAATTCCCACAAAATACATGAAAAATCCCTCAAGATCCCTAAATCGCCTCAATATCCCACAAAATCACACAAAAATCCCACAAAACCTCCACAAGTTTCCACAAAATCTAAGAAAAATTCCTCAAAATTCTTCAAGTCTCCTCAGAAGGTTCTGGATGAGGGTAGAAATAATTAAAAAGCATCTTGAAAGTAACATCATATTTTTGTCAGCCATCTCTTCAGGGACTACTTTAAATCCCAGAATGTTCAAGAGCCATCATCACTGTACAAACAGAAGCTCCAACTGAACGAAACCAGAAGAAGTGGATATGGCAAATTCTCTGGTCCAAGTGGTGATATTAATCTGGTGAGGCTCTGGATTCCCATTTCAGACATACTATCACAGCTTAAATATAGGAAAAAATTGGGATTTTACTTTGCTGTGGTCTCTTTTTGTTTTGCAAAATATGTGATAGTTAATATATGAGTAAAATCTTGTATAAAAACAGGTTTGTTTTTTGTTTTTTTTTCTAACAAATAGCCAAATGCATATTACCTGCCTTGCTGGAAAATAATTGAGGTCTTCCTCTAAGAAATTTTTTCTCAGAGTGCCTTTCTTTGTGATTTGTGTTCTTATCTTAGGAAGATACAGGAGTTGCTCATTTTAATGCTGTCCAGCAGACTATTCCATGCTTTCTCAGCTGTTTGGATCTGCAGTTCAGGATTGGACCAAGAAAAATGGTGATGGGATGAAATTATTTTTATTCTTAAATGAGGACAATTCCATTTTTAAACATACACATGTGCTTCCAATGCTTTCAGTAGTCAAGGATGAAATTTTGAACAGACATGAATTCCTCAGTCTTTGTTTCTTTTTCCCTGAAGGATGGAATTTGGACTTTGCCCACCAGTGCAGTCCTTGCTATGGGCAGATGTTTCTTCTGTTCTTCTTACCAGCAGTAGGAGTGGTTGGACACTGAACCTCAAAGAAGAGGGAGCTAACATCCCTTACCTGGATAAGTCCCACAGGTAAGCACCTTGGAGAAGTTCTTCAACCAAAACCAGTTCCTGTAAGGCTTTCCAGCCCTTGACAGGAAATAAGCTGATTCCTGCAGGCTGCAACATGAAGACTTCCAGACTGAAGTGAGCATCCTGCTATAAGGAAGGATTTGGGAGTAGTGAGTCATCATTTGTATGGGAAATTAATCTGTGATTTTTATTTATTGTTTTTTTTCATTTGAAGTAACATCACATCATCATAGAGAGACATTGTCTGTCATTTCTGGTGTGGATACCTGAATAACTCAGCTAGACAGGTAGCATGATAAGGCAATACAATGCAGATATTGAAAGGAATTTTTTGGATGATTTTTTTGTTAGTTCAAGCTGCAGTCCCTGATTTATTCAGGCTTTGAAGTACCATGCAAGCCTTTCCCACAGAAGAAATTCTGTTTTATGTAAATAATGCACTGTGCAGTAAACTAGAAGAAAGCAGGGAGCATAGAGCATGAAGTTAGTGTTTCATGCAGGTGTTTGAAGGCAATGTGGGATTCCAGAGCTTAGTGTTTGAATTGCAACTTGAATTTCCTTCTTTGCTGTTATTTAGACTGCTCTGAAGTAGTCATGAGAAGCAAAAATGAAAGGCAATGTTGTTTGATGGGGACTGTGGTAGGGCTTTCTTGCCAGATTTGAAATGGCTTGAATTGATTAAAATCTCCAGGTGAGGGGAAGGTTGTATCCATTCCTCTCTCTTATTAAAGCAAATTTTCCAAGAGGGATGTAAAATTGCAGTTGAGGGTTGGGGTGGTTTTTTCTTTTTTCCCTTCTTTCATGTGCAACCTAACAACTCCAATTTCGCAGGCCTATTTAACATTTGATCCCTAAAAGTCAGTCCTTTGCTTTGTATTTTGGGCACTTGTTCATCTTGGGAAATTTGTCATCTTCTCAGGGCATTGAAGGTCAACCAAATGCTGCAGGTTTCATTCTTCCTTTCATATGGTCTATGTCCTGGGGTTTGACTCTTAAGCAGAGCTATTTTTTTATTTTGCAGCCTAGCAGTTGTACGGTGGGGCTGTGTGCAGGTGAATTCACTTGAGAACGATGGGTAAATCAGCTCCTGGGAAGATGTGCACTGCCTGGCCCCGATGCTTCAGCATGCTTGAGGTCAGCTTGGCTGCCTCTGACTGTCTAATAATAATGCAGAATAACAGAATTAAGTATTCATTGTAATTGGTGATCAATAAGATTTGTTTTCAGCTAAGTCTGCGTGCTAGTTTCTAAAGCACTCCAGTCTGTTTCATCAATGACCTTTGTGGTTTTAGCTTAAGCTAAAAATCTAGTTTCTGCTGTTGTTATTTTCTGCCCTGTCGCTGTGAGAGGAAGGGATGATGGCTGGAGGTTTGGCAGTCAGCGAGGGCCTGGCCACCACTGCAGTTCTGTACACTCAGCCTTGGAGATGTGATCAGGAATGTGCTGTTAGTTGCCAGTTTTGTATTGCAAAGACTGAGCATGCTGCCATCACTGTGTTTGATGAGTGAGTTTTCATTGGTTTGGTCCAACTCCAAAGCAGCCTTAATTTGAAGGTGGAATTCTTCGTGGATGAGGCTGTGAAGAATATGGTGTTTGTACTCCCATCCTACGGGCAGTACGGTAGAACAACTCCTAACTGATTTGGTAATAAAGACCTAGTTTTTCTTCACTAAACCTGCCCTAGCCAAATTCATCAGCTGGTGATAGCTATCTCTGGAGTGGGAGTTCTTTATTGAGTTGATTGACAATTTGATATACTTTGTCAAGCTGTGTTGTTTAGTTTCTGTTGATCCAGAGACACCTGAGGCTCCTTTTGCTTCCTAAGGGATTAAAGAAGCAAGCACTTAGAATGAGATATTGGGAAGATGGGTGCAGGAGACTTTGTAATTTAGTATGGAAAAACATAATAATGATGATGAATATTTCAGGTGGAAATGATAGTATTTCACTATATACTATGTGAAATGCTTTTATGTGATTTTTTTTCATTTCCCTTTTATTTTTTAATCCTGGATAAATTAAATGAGGCTTTTGGGGAAAGCATGAGCTGGAATTTCTATTGAGGTTGATAACCTCTGATTCTGCTCTTGTTTGTCTGTCTGCTGGAACTTGTAGCAAACTAGCTATGTCCAAGTTTAATTGTGTAATAATTATCTTTCAAATCGAGCCTTTCTCACTTGGTGCTGATGTATTTGGGGGAGGGAGGGGAATGGAGAGTAAAGAGCTCCTTTCATGAATACAATTTTAATTTCATCTTGCTGATTTGAGCCTTTCCAAGATTCAAGTGAGCATTGGATCAGGTTGGAACTGAGGGGATGACTCATGACTCTGGCATAAAAACTACATTGCATTCCACATATTAGGAGTTTTCTGTTGCCCACAAGAAAGTTCAGGAAAAAAAGACAAAAAGAGAAATGGGTTTCAAATTTCCTGTGCTATTTTCAGTTGACTCCTCTTTCTGGAGATGCCTTAGCAAGTGTAGGACATCTGAAAAACTTGGAACTGCAACTTTCTTGTTGAGGCTCTGATGAACATTGCTTCTGTCATCAAGTTCTTGTGTTCATACTTTGAACTTAGCTGAGTAATGTTGGTATCAGCAGACTCTGCTAAAGCCATGCCTTCCTAATTAATAATGCATTCTTAATAAAAAAAAAAAAAATCTATTTCTTCATGTATTTAATTACCTAGTGAGTGTAAGACTGAATGAAGTTAATACCGTGCAGATTTCAAGCAAAACGCTGCTTTTTAATGTGCTTCAGTATAGGCTATGCACAAGTCAATAGACATGATTTTTAAGCTTCAGTTACCTTTCATTACCCTGTGCATATTCAAATTCAGATTGATGAATGCTGAACCAAAAGCAGACATCATAGAGTTAATTGAAGTTCTTTAAATTCAGAGGCAAACTATTTTCATAGCTTTGTTTTGAGGGTGGGTTGCTTTTGATGTCTGGGGTTTTTTTGGCTAAGGCAATGGCAAACATTTATTTATCCTGCTCCCTCCCCATTTTCCACCATCGTTGTTGCCAGTGATGCCTGCAGTGCTCAGTGGTCAATGACCCTCAGCCAGGGTGAGCTGCAGGAGCCTTACAGACGGGCCTGTTCTTTCTCCCAGTGCTAGAACAAGTGCAACAGCACAGTGCCATTTTGCTAAAAGCTAATATTTTTCCCAGCAGCTTCTTCTCCAGGCAGAATGAAATGCTTTCTTCAAGAGCAACCACATCTTTTCTCTGCCTGAAAGGTTGTGTTTGTTTGGGGTTTTTTCTCTTGCCTTAGGTGAGAGATAAAAAAAAAATGAAGAGGAAAGCCCAAGGAAATGCCAAAAGTACCACCTGGTAGTAATTTTGTGTGAGTGTCTCCATTTACACTTCAAACTTGCTCTTGGAGAACTTGGAGCTGCATTTAAAATGTATTTTGGTAGGTGGTCTGCTGCTGACTATCTGCATTTCTTCTTCCATTTCTTTTCTGTGCTTGTTTGGTATTGCTGCTGAATGTCCCCAAAGAGTAAAGTGGTGTGGAAGAGTTGAGGAAGCAGCTTTTGAAATTCTAAAGCTGATGTGTAGGTTTTGTTCCTCTTGGATTTTTAAAAGCAGGTATGTCATCCAAGTTAACTTTCTTCAGCAAGTAACAAGATTGTCGTCCTTCCACTGATGCTCTGTATTTTAACAGAGGTATTTGATGGTGCTGGAAAGGAGCAAGATGCAGAATGAGTTTGAGAGAAGTGATTTAAAGTGGGAGCACAGATGGTTGATTCCTAAAAATCAAAAAACGGATGTTTTGTTTTGTAGGAAAATGAAATCTAATCCTATTTGAGGGTCAACAGGATAAATACAAAGAACTAAATACAGATGTAGATACATATATACATATATGCGTATATATATATATATAAATATATGTATAACCCCGCCCCCCGAAATCTATGAAGCAGGACTGATTGGTGCCATATCCCAGGCAGCCTGTGGATCTAATTGCCTGCCTGTATTCAGCCCTTGCCTGGATGCCAGGGGAGACGTCTCTGGATTTGTCTCCAGACAGCTTTCCAGGGATGATCCTGCTCCTTTCCTGGTGCCCCAGAGTGCTGCAAGCCCCCCGTCCTGGGGCCATGGTGATGCCTGCCGGGGCCTTTAGGGTCCCCCCTAAAGGGCAGACAGGGTTTGACTGCAAGCTTCCTTGGAAGGTGGAGGCAGGTGAATATTGGCCACCTTCTTCTTTCCCGCTGCCCTCCGTGCTCTTGCAAAGCCTGCTGGGGCACTGGGGCTCTCCATTGCAGGCAGTCTGGAGCTGCCATGCAAAGCCATCTCTCAAGGAGTCCCCAGGTCTCAGGTGCAACCTCAAGAAAATGACACAGCAACGTGTAGAAAACGTGAACTTTATTCACTTGACTACTTCTAAAATCTACAATCCAACGTTACTAGAAGACTATGGGGTAAGAATCTTAAGGCTAAGAAACTTCAATGCTTCAACTGTTTAGAACTGAACACTAAGGGAAAGGTCAACTTCTTGGGGGAAACGTGGTGGGGAATCGAACAACAACAGGGGTGTGGCTAACTTGTAAGGTGGGGAACGTCGCAGTGCCTGGGCTGGGCACTGGTCACCCGTTCCCCGTAAGGTTCTTTAGATGGAGCGCGACGCTGGAGGTCAGAGCTGTGGGGAGGTTCGGAGTCTCCTGTCACTGCCCTCTTTTGCCGCCGTCTTGGTGGTTGGCCTCCTCGGCTGAGAGCTGTAGCGAAGGTGCAGCCGCATCAGGTCACGGTTTTGCCTGAGCAGCTGCATCAACTTGGTGGGACAGCCGAGTCTTCGATGGCGGCGGGGCCCCGCACGGCCCGAAGGGCTCTGGAGATTCCGCTGCAAGGCAAAGCACAGGGATCCCCATGGAAGAGGCAGAGAGGCAGAGCGGGGCTGGCACCTGTGGGGCTGCCTTTGGCCTGGGAGACAGAGACTCGGGCCCAGTTGGGCTGGGCTGGCCCGGGGAAGAGGCTGCAGCAGGCAGAGCTCTGCCGCCTCTGCTTGGTGCTGTCCATGGAGCTCAGCCCCTGGGCCACATTCCCCAGCCAGGAGCTCAGGCCCCTTCTGCCGCAGGGCATTGGCCAAAGGGTGCCCAAGAGGCCCTCAAGGTCTGCCCCATCCCACCTGCCCCTGACCCCCCACCCCCTGCCTCACCTCTCCCCAGCGTCTCTGAAATCTTCTTCCAAGGGCCCATCCCATGGCCATTCCTATGAGGAGCATGTCAATGAGCAGGAGTGTCCTGGACGCCCACCAGAGGAGCGCAGAGTCCTTCTCCTCCAGGTCGAAATCCTCCGGAACCAGAGGAGAGGCACCCGTGCTCCTCTCGGGTTTGCTCACAGGGTCGAGGGGATGGGCCAAGAGCAGCAGCACGTAAAGCTGCAGCAGCGCGGAGGAGCCGTGAGCAGCCATAGTGCTCTGCCAGCAGCACCGAGGCTCTGGGCGTCTCTCTGCGAGCAGCTGTGCCTGGGCTCTGGGGCGCAGCAACAGCTGGGGACAGTTGCCAGCCAGCGTGCCGTCCCCAGAGGCTGTGATGTCACAGAAGCACAGAACGCCCTGGCTGCAGAGAGCCCTGAGAGAATGTTGAGTCCAAGCTGGGAGCCATGGCGGCAAGTATGGCCAGCAGAGCGGGGCCCGAGCGCTGCGGCCTGGCTTGCCTTGCACCCGTGCCACAATGATGACTCCAGCAGCCCCTGTCAGGCCATTGCAGTATCTGATGGCCCACGCTGGGCACAAGTTCTTCCCAATGGCCAGCGTAAACCTCCCTTGGCCCAGCTTCCAAGCCTTGTTGGCATCTGCTCTCTCTTGTCCTTGCCCACCTGGCTGGCGCTGCCGTGTTGCTCGCTGGCCTGTCTGTGGGAGAAGAGGCTGTGCCAATGAGTGCTGCTCAACTTGGAGGCCATTCAAAGGAGGATTTGATTGTGCCTGCTGTGGGAAGAAGGAATATGCGTGCACATGGCCACTTCCCATAGGTTTTACCCCAGATTTTCATGAGCAGCTGTCCTAGTGAAAGTCAAGTCTGTTTTAGTGAGTATTTGAGGGCTTCCAGAGCACAGTGCCATCTCAGGGGAATTCTGCTGGTTGAGTTCTACTGAGGCTTTGAGATGAGTTGCAAATCCTGAAAATGTTCTCCTTGCCCAGGTAGTAATTTCACAGTTTAGACTCTGGGGATATTGATTGCTCAGTGTTGAGGACCTCATGTAACTTTCAGCCCCAGAAACTTTCAACCTCCAGTGATTGTCCTTGAGACAAAACCATTTGAAATCTTTTTTTCTGTGGACAGGAATTGCTTCGGTGTTACTTCACATCATCCATTAAAAATTTGATGCCTGGAACAAGTCCCCAGTGCTGTGTGATTTCCTTGGTCGTGTTCCTTGGAATGGCTTCCCCCCCATTTTCTGAAGCTGGCCCCAGAAAGGTCATAGATGGGTGAGAAGTTCTGAAGGGTCAAGTGGTGCAGATCTTTGCCTCCTGTTTCGAGGTCTGTGGTGAGCTGTGAGTCCAAGAGCTGATTTGAAGTGATGGTGAAAACACAATTGAACCTTTTTGCAGCAGGGTGGATGGATAGAAGCAAAGCACAGCACGGCTGGCAGCAGCAAATGAATTAAAATGCATCCCTGGAATATGTTTCTTGGATTGTTCTTCTAGTATTGTGGTAGTAATTTTGATGTCTGAGTAGTGAACAAGCAACAAGTAGTGAACACGTGATTTGTAGTCAGTTTTCTATTTCTTATGTAGTGGAGAGTATGGATGCTAGCTTTGGAGCAGGCTGCAGAGAGCTGCAGAAACTGCAGGCCCCATGGCCTATCAGTCCTGCCCGAGAAGCTAGCCTGGGAATTCATAGGAGGATTTCAAAACAATCCTCAGAGACAGAAAACAACTGCCAGGTGCTGTTTGTCTGTCCTCTTGTTTTCCTTGCAGGAGAAAGTCAGGGGGGTGGTGAGCCCCGCTGACCAATGATGGTGATGTAGCACTTTACTAAGCAATAAGAGTTTCCTTTCTGTACTTTCCACGTATCTGTCTATTAGACAAGCCTAGAGTAATAAAGTAGAGAAGATTCTCCTGTTGTGACTCCCTTGAGAGTCCGTGTCGTTCTTTCCCACCGTTCCCAATCAGAACGACAGAGGAGATTTTTAAGAATTGTGTTTTTCTCTCCTGGTTGAGGAATGTGTTCTTCACGGGCTGAATCTTCATATCACTTTGTTTTTGTAGAAGAGCAGTTTCAGCAGCAGATGATTCTCCTTGCCCTCCTTTTCATTTTTCTTGTCTGTATTATTGCCTGGCAGGTTAACCTTTTCAAATTGCGTGCTGCAAAACGTTGCTACTAAGGATAGTTGGTGTCCAAACAGGTTCTTTTCTCGCTTGGATTTCAACTATTGCAGGATGAAAGGTTTCTAATGAAGCTACAGAATTGCATATCACTGGGACCTTGACTTCTTCCCTGCTTGGATCTAGATAAAGAGATTCTTGCCAATTGAACTGCTGACATATTATGTAGAGATCAGGAGTGGCCACCACAAGTGGTACTGAATTCTTGGAAATGTGGTGATTTTTGTTAGAAATGATTTTAGCTTCGACAGTGCAAGCTTATCATATCCATCTGCATTTGTGTTCTATTAATCATGGGGTTTTGTATTAAGCATGGGCTTCAGTTTGCTGTCTTTTTGTCACTTCTTCAAATACCAGTTTTCTACACCTGCTGGCTTGTTCCTTCTGACTTCAAATGGTATCTCTTGGGCACATAACTTCATCTTATTGTGAACAGCGCAAAGAACATGTTTTGGTCTGCCTTGATTTGATGGAGTGATTGCTGTGGAAGGACTGGGAGGTTTTGTGGTTTAAGGTGAAAGAAGTTCAGCAGCCTTGGCAAGTAAGTGTGCCAGTTTACAAGGTGAATCTACAGAAACCCCCGTGCTTCAGCTGCAATGTACAATCTCTGAGGCTGCTGCTGTCGGGGTGCCTTTGTTCTGTTGGTTTGGGAACCCATATTCTACACAGCATCATTTGTCAGAACTCCATTTCACTTGTACAGTCCCTCTGTTTTCCCACTTCTGAATGATGGTTTTCTCTGTGCCTTTAACATGGGGAATTCTGGGTGATAAAAATAATACATATTCCATAATGTTTTACGTTTCCTCTTGGAGTTTTTTCTAGTTTTCAAATAATTACCTTTTGTTTCTAGCTGGGGGCAAAATGCATTTGCAGTTTCAGTGGTTTTTTTCCCAATTTCTAATCTTACTTGGGCACTAGATAAGGGAGAAAAATGCCCTAGTTTCATGGAAAAGATTCTGTGTTATTCCATGCCTTGAAATGAATTAAAATACGGTTCTATTGCTCTCTGTTTCATTTCTTCACTTCATTTGGTAGAGTTTAGAAATCTCTTGCCATGAACTAGGTAGTGCAGAGTGCCTGCCTTGCTGTGTTGAACTCCTGGGTGAGCATGCCAGGCTTAGTTTAGAGATTTGCTTTTAAACATCCCTTATTCCTTGTGAAATCTATAATTTGGTTTGTTTGTAGTTGTGTTAGAAGATAAAGAGGAGGGGGATCACCCTGGAAAATTTGTCATCTGAACTGAATTTGTACCCTTTAGGCCATCAGTGACTGCTCCTTAGCTTTCTCAAGGCATGAAGGACACTGGGAGTTCCTCCCAGACTCTTCTTTTGGGACAGCAGTCCTTTCTCTTTGGCTCCATGAGATGCTCTGCACAGGAGTGCTTGAGCTCTGAAGGGCAGGGGCATTCCATGAGGGTGAATAATAAAGAACTCCTGTAGCCTGAACTGTTTCCAACTTAACCCAGCAGAAGGAATTGTTTCCCAATTCTGAGTCTAATGGTGCTGCTGACAAATTGTGCAGTTTCAGAGCAGCAGTGCAAGATGTGCAAGGGGCTTGTGTGGAGGGAGAGCAGCAGCTTGTAACACTGGACCTTTGTCCCGTGGGCAGCTGTGCGGTTTTAAGCGGGAATGTTCCGGAGGGGTGTGGAATTGAAGAAATGTTTGGAAGATTTGTAGGTTTGTTGCTGTAGGTGTGAAGGGTGGGGACAAGTCTTGTCCAGTGACGGAGCAATGATTAGGTAAGGTACTGGGAGAGCATCTGAGGATGGTGTTGCTGTTGCATGTGATTTTTCTGGAGGCCATCTGATGCACACAAGATTTGTTATGACTACCAGGATTGCAACTAAACAGAATGCAGTCATTTTTCTTGTAATTTAGTGCAGCATCTTTTGATCCGTGATGAGCTGAAGGCTCAGTGCACAAGGCTGAAAGGAAATGGCACGCTCTCAAGAGATTTTGGTCTTTGCGGCTTCATGAAGGTGGATAGGACATAATTCCTTCGCTCATTGGAGCTGCAGAGTTTAGTTTGATCTCCTCTGTTTCTAAGCAGTGCTAAAAGGTGTTCCTTCCCTCAATTTTGATGGCAGCAGAGAGTCAGCTAATGAATGTGGATCTAGGTAAGGTTTGTGGAACAAAATCAAACACAATTGTCTGAAAAGCTGTTAGACATGCCTACAGTCAGTGTCAACAGAGAAGGAAGAGGTTAAAATTCCATCTTAATTTTAGAGCTCTTCCTCTCTTCTGCCTGCTTTTCCCATAGTGCATATGGAACCAGCATAGTTCATTTGATCCCTACCCCTGAGTGCAGCAGCTCACCTGCTTTCTGCTGCCCGCCTTTGCTTTCTTGTCAGATGGAAACACTGAAATAGAAAAGGTGATGTGACTTAATTGACTTCATTCAAATGCCTTGGCAATTGAATTTCTGTCTCTTGGCTGGATACTCAGCATCTCTAAGTGCAGAATCCTCCCTGGCACTGTATATCCTCGCCTTCTCCCTGACACCACCACTCAAATATTTTCCTTTCATTGTAAAGTGAGTGAGATTTTACTTGGCTGGAATTCTGCAGTGCTGGGAATGAAGGCTTTTTCCTTCCTCATTTTTTTATAATGAATTTCTTTTTTATTCTATTCACACCTTCTGAGTGAGCCTTTCATAAGGGCTTCTGTATTTCACAGAGGCTACACCTATTTGGGCCTGAAGACTTTGATACAATTGTAATCACTTGGAAATGGAACCTGTTTGATTTATATGGAAGGCAGCCATTCTCCCTGTTCCAAACTTCCTAAAATAGTTTATCCACGTTGAAAAAAAAAATACCTCTTGGAGATAGTGAAGACAGTGCATGATGGTGATTCCAGGGATGGATAAGAAGGACCATCACCTTCCTCACACCAGCAAACTTGAGACTAATAGTCAGGTCTGCAGTTCTAATTTTAATCCACAGTAATCTACAGACAATCCTTTATTATCTAAAAAAGCTGATACCGTTCAAGTTGGAAGCAAGCTGAAGTTGGAAGAGTTAGGTTTCTTCAAAGCTCTTGTTTCCAGCAGGATTGGAGAGCCTTTACCTTTTGTAACAGGAAGGTTTTAAATTTGTAATGCTGACCTTGCAAGTGGAACTTGGTGGCTCCATTGTTGCACTTGGAGCAGCCAGATGACCTCAAAGGAGAAGTGCATTGTTCTAACTTGTGTGGAAGCAGTGGCTTCAAATACCATCAGGAAGTGCTGGACTGGCAGGACATTGGATGGATGCTCTTAGGCCACAGAGCTGGAAATATCAGTTGTAGCCACATGGTAAGTCCATTTATGTAATTCCAAATCTGTTCCTCACACGATCTGTGCTCCTCTATTCCGTATCAGCTTGGTGAGGAGGTAGATGAGACTGTTGGGGGAAAGAAACACTTAAATTTAAAGCAGAGTAACTGTTCCATTATAAATGCTGAAGATAAACCTGTGAGGCTACCAAAGAAATCTTTCTTTGGCTTCCAGTTAATAACTTCAAATGGATAACAAATCTATGCTGTATAATCTGCTTTGAATGGATTTCCTTTGGAACGTGTGCTTCTTCCTGAATGACAGAACTGCAATATTTTCACACTTGCAGTTTCACCCTCAAATGGCCACAGGAAATGCAGCAGCTTCTGTTTTCTGTTGCTTCTGTTTGTTAATGCTTCAAGGTGCTGCTCTGTATTTGTCCCCAGCTGTCATGACCTTAGAAAGAGAATGTTCTAAAGATAGGAGTAAAAAAGCCAGAGAGCTCCTCCTTGCAGCAGACACGGGCAGCATTGGATCCTAATAGTTTTTGCAAGGCATCCTGATGGGGAGAGGCAGATGTCAAGAATGGCAACTTCAGCAGGTGTGTGGCTGCTTCGTAGCTTGGGCTGGATTCAGGAAGGGCAGTGTTCCAGAGAGCAAAGTCAAGAGTTTGAATCAAGTAAGTGTGAGGTGCCCAGAAAGGCAGGGCCCACACTGCTCATGTGTGTCGGGGGAAGGTGAGAATCAGGCCCATCTGCTCCTAGAAATGCAGGTTCCATCTTTAGCAGCCAAAGGCTATGCAAATAAATGGCTTCTATGTATTGGAGAGCATAGAGCATGAAGTTAGTGTTTCATGCAGTTGTTTGAAGGCAATATGGGATTCCAGAGCTTAGTGTTTGAATTGCAACTTGAATTTCCTTCTTTGCTGTTATTTAGACTGCTCTGAAGTAGTCATGAGAAGCAAAAATGAAAGGCAATGTTGTTTGATGGGGACTGTGGTAGGGCTTTCTTGCCAGATTTGAAATGGCTTGAATTGATTAAAATCTCCAGGTGAGGGGAAGGTTGTATCCATTCCTCTCTCTTATTAAAGCAAATTTTCCAAGAGGGATGTAAAATTGCAGTTGAGGGTTGGGGTGGTTTTTTCTTTTTTCCCTTCTTTCATGTGCAACCTAACAACTCCAATTTCGCAGGCCTATTTAACATTTGATCCCTAAAAGTCAGTCCTTTGCTTTGTATTTTGGGCACTTGTTCATCTTGGGAAATTTGTCATCTTCTCAGGGCATTGAAGGTCAACCAAATGCTGCAGGTTTCATTCTTCCTTTCATATGGTCTATGTCCTGGGGTTTGACTCTTAAGCAGAGCTATTTTTTTATTTTGCAGCCTAGCAGTTGTACGGTGGGGCTGTGTGCAGGTGAATTGACTTGAGAACGATGGGTAAATCAGCTCCTGGGAAGATGTGCACTGCCTGGCCCCGATGCTTCAGCATGCTTGAGGTCAGCTTGGCTGTCTCTGACTGTCTAATAATAATGCAGAATAACAGAATTAAGTATTCATTGTAATTGGTGATCAATAAGATTTGTTTTCAGCTAAGTCTGCGTGCTAGTTTCTAAAGCACTCCAGTCTGTTTCATCAATGACCTTTGTGGTTTTAGCTTAAGCTTTCCAGTTTCTGCTGTTGTTATTTTTTGCCCTGTCGCTGTGAGAGGAAGGGATGATGGCTGGAGGTTTGGCAGTCAGCGAGGGCCTGGCCACCACTGCAGTTCTGTACACTCAGCCTTGGAGATGTGATCAGGAATGTGCTGTTAGTTGCCAGTTTTGTACTGCAAAGACTGAGCATGCTGCCATCACTGTGTTTGATGAGTGAGTTTTCATTGGTTTGGTCCAACTCCAAAGCAGCCTTAATTTGAAGGTGGAATTCTTTGTGGATGAGGCTGTGAAGAATATGGTGTTTATACTCCCATCCTACGGGCAGTACGGTAGAACAACTCCTAACTGATTTGGTAATAAAGACCTAGTTTTTCTTCACTAAACCTGCCCTAGCCAAATTCATCAGCTGGTGATAGCTATCTCTGGAGTGGAAAACCTTTATTGAGTTGATTGACAATTTAATATACTTTGTCAAGCTGTGTTGTTTAGTTTCTGTTGATCCAGAGACACCTGGGGCTCCTTTTGCTTCCTAAGGGATTAAAGTAGCAAGCACTTAGAATGAGATATTGGGAAGATGGGTGCAGGAGACTTTGTAATTTACTATGGAAAAACATAATAATGATGATGAATATTTCAGGTGGAAACGATAGCATTTCACTATATACTATGTGAAATGCTTTTATGTGGTCTTTTTCATTTCTCTTTTATTTTTTAATCCTGGATAAATTAAATGAGGCTTTTGGGGAAAGCATGAGCTGGAATTTCTATTGAGGTTGATAACCTCTGATTCTGCTCTCGTTTGTCTGTCTGCTGGAACTTGTAGCAAACTAGCTATGTCCAAGTTTAATTGTGTAATAATTATTTTTCAAATTGAGCCTTTCTCACTTGGTGCTGATGTATTTGGGGGAGGGAGGGGAATGGAGAGTAAAGAGCTCCTTTCATGAATACAATTGAAATTTCATCTTGCTGATTTGAGCCTTTCCAAGATTCAAGTGAGCATTGGATCAGGTTGGAACTGAGGGGATGACTCATGACTCTGGCATAAAAACTACATTGCATTCCACATATTAGGAGTTTTCTGTTGCCCACAAGAAAGTTCAGGAAAAAAAGACAAAAAGAGAAATGGGTTTCAAATTTCCTGTGCTATTTTCAGTTGACTCCTCTTTCTGGAGATGCCTTAGCAAGTGTAGGACATCTGAAAAACTTGGAACTGCAACTTTCTTGTTGAGGCTCTGATGAACATTGCTTCTGTCATCAAGTTCTTGTGTTCATACTTTGAACTTAGCTGAGTAATGTTGGTATCAGCAGACTCTACTAAAGCCATGCCTTCCTAATTAATAATGCATTCTTAATAAAAAAAAAAAAAATCTATTTCTTCATGTATTTAATTACCTAGTGAGTGTAAGACTGAATGAAGTTAATACCGTGCAGATTTCAAGCAAAACGCTGCTTTTTAATGTGCTTCAGTATAGGCTATGCACAAGTCAATAGACATGATTTTTAAGCTTCAGTTACCTTTCATTACCCTGTGCATATTCAAATTCAGATTGATGAATGCTGAACCAAAAGCAGACATCATAGAGTTAATTGAAGTTCTTTAAATTCAGAGGCAAACTATTTTCATAGCTTTGTTTTGAGGGTGGGTTGCTTTTGATGTCTGGGGTTTTTTTGGCTAAGGCAATGGCAAACATTTATTTATCCTGCTCCCTCCCCATTTTCCACCATCGTTGTTGCCAGTGATGCCTGCAGTGCTCAGTGGTCAATGACCCTCAGCCAGGGTGAGCTGCAGGAGCCTTACAGACGGGCCTGTTCTTTCTCCCAGTGCTAGAACAAGTGCAACAGCACAGTGCCATTTTGCTAAAAGCTAATATTTTTCCCAGCAGCTTCTTCTCCAGGCAGAATGAAATGCTTTCTTCAAGAGCAACCACATCTTTTCTCTGCCTGAAAGGTTGTGTTTGTTTGGGGTTTTTTCTCTTGCCTTAGGTGAGAGATAAAAAAAAAATGAAGAGGAAAGCCCAAGGAAATGCCAAAAGTACCACCTGGTAGTAATTTTGTGTGAGTGTCTCCATTTACACTTCAAACTTGCTCTTGGAGAACTTGGAGCTGCATTTAAAATGTATTTTGGTAGGTGGTCTGCTGCTGACTATCTGCATTTCTTCTTCCATTTCTTTTCTGTGCTTGTTTGGTATTGCTGCTGAATGTCCCCAAAGAGTAAAGTGGTGTGGAAGAGTTGAGGAAGCAGCTTTTGAAATTCTAAAGCTGATGTGTAGGTTTTGTTCCTCTTGGATTTTTAAAAGCAGGTATGTCATCCAAGTTAACTTTCTTCAGCAAGTAACAAGATTGTCGTCCTTCCACTGATGCTCTGTATTTTAACAGAGGTATTTGATGGTGCTGGAAAGGAGCAAGATGCAGAATGAGTTTGAGAGAAGTGATTTAAAGTGGGAGCACAGATGGTTGATTCCTAAAAATCAAAAAACGGATGTTTTGTTTTGTAGGAAAATGAAATCTAATCCTATTTGAGGGTCAACAGGATAAATACAAAGAACTAAATACAGATGTAGATACATATATACATATATGCGTGTATATATATATATATATATATATATATATATGTATAACCCCGCCCCCCGAAATCTATGAAGCAGGACTGATTGGTGCCATAGCCCAGGCAGCCTGTGGATCTAATTGCCTGCCTGTATTCAGCCCTTGCCTGGATGCCAGGGGAGACGTCTCTGGATTTGTCTCCAGACAGCTTTCCAGGGATGATCCTGCTCCTTTCCTGGTGCCCCAGAGTGCTGCAAGCCCCCCGTCCTGGGGCCATGGTGATGCCTGCCGGGGCCTTTAGGGTCCCCCCTAAAGGGCAGACAGGGCTTGACTGCAAGCTTCCTTGGAAGCTGGAGGCAGGTGAATATTGGCCACCTTCTTCTTTCCCGCTGCCCTCCGTGCTCTTGCAAAGCCTGCTGGGGCACTGGGGCTCTCCATTGCAGGCAGTCTGGAGCTGCCATGCAAAGCCATCTCTCAAGGAGTCCCCAGGTCTCAGGTGCAACCTCAAGAAAATGACACAGCAACGTGTAGAAAACGTGAACTTTATTCACTTGACTACTTCTAAAATCTACAATCCAACGTTACTAGAAGACTATGGGGTAAGAATCTTAAGGCTAAGAAACTTCAATGCTTCAACTGTTTAGAACTGAACACTAAGGGAAAGGTCAACTTCTTGGGGGAAACGTGGTGGGGAATCGAACAACAACAGGGGTGTGGCTAACTTGTAAGGTGGGGAACGTCGCAGTGCCTGGGCTGGGCACTGGTCACCCGTTCCCCGTAAGGTTCTGTAGCTGGAGCGCGACGCTGGAGGTCAGAGCTGTGGGGAGGTGCGGAGTCTCCTGTCACTGCCCTCTTTTGCCGCCATCTTGGTGGTTGGTTGAGGGCTGTCGCGAAGGAGCAGCCGCATCAGGTCGCGGTTGTCCATCAGCAGCTGCATCAGCTCCGTGGGACAGCCCTGTCTTCGATGGCGGCGGGGCCCCGCACGGCCCGAAGGGCTCTGGAGATTCCGCTGCAAGGCAAAGCACAGGGATCCCCATGGAAGAGGCAGAGGGGCAGAGCGGGGCCGGCACCTGTGGGGCTGCCTTTGGCCTGGGAGACAGAGACTCGGGCCCAGTTGGGCTGGGCTGGCCCGGGGAAGAGGCTGCAGCAGGCAGAGCTCTGCCGCCTCTGCTTGGTGCTGTCCATGGAGCTCAGCCCCTGGGCCGCATTCCCCAGCCAGGAGCTCAGGCCCCTTCTGCCACAGGGCATTGGCCAAAGGGTGCCCAAGAGGCCCTCAAGGTCTGCCCCATCCCGCCTGCCTGACCCCCCACCCCCCTCCTCACCTCTCGCCAGCGTCTCTGAATTCTTTTTCCGAGCGACCATCCCATGGCCATTCCTATGATGAGCAGGTCGATGAGCAGGAATGTCCTGGCCGCCCACCGGATGCGCTCAGGGTCCGACTCGTCCAGATGACAATCCTCCAGAAGCAGAGGAGAGGCATCCGTGCTGCGCTCAGGTTTGCTCACAGGGTCGAGGGGATGAGCCAAGAGCAGCAGCACGTAAAGCTGCAGCAGCGCGGAGGAGCCGTGAGCAGCCATAGTGCTCTGCCAGCAGCACCGAGGCTCTGGGCGTCTCTCTGCGAGCAGCTGTGCCTGGGCACAGGGGGGGAACAACAGCTGGGGACAGTTGCCAGCCAGCGTGCCGTCCCCAGAGGCTGTGATGTCACAGAAGCACAGAACGCCCTGGCTGCAGAGAGCCCTGAGAGAATGTTGAGTCCAAGCTGGGAGCCATGGCGGCAAGCATGGCCAGCAGAGCGGGGCCCGAGCGCTGCGGCCTGGCTTGCCTTGCACCCGTGCCACAATGATGACTCCAGCAGCCCCTGTCAGGCCATTGCAGTATCTGATGGCCCACGCTGGGCACAAGTTCTTCCCAATGGCCAGCGTAAACCTCCCTTGGCCCAGCTTCCAAGCCTTGTTGGCATCTGCTCTCTCTTGTCCTTGCCCACCTGGCTGGCGCTGCCGTGTTGCTCGCTGGCCTGTCTGTGGGAGAAGAGGCTGTGCCAATGAGTGCTGCTCAACTTGGAGGCCATTCAAAGGAGGATTTGATTGTGCCTGCTGTGGGAAGAAGGAATATGCGTGCACATGGCCACTTCCCATAGGTTTTACCCCAGATTTTCATGAGCAGCTGTCCTAGTGAAAGTCAAGTCTGTTTTAGTGAGTATTTGAGGGCTTCCAGAGCACAGTGCCATCTCAGGGGAATTCTGCTGGTTGAGTTCTACTGAGGCTTTGAGATGAGTTGCAAATCCTGAAAATGTTCTCCTTGCCCAGGTAGTAATTTCACAGTTTAGACTCTGGGGATATTGATTGCTCAGTGTTGAGGACCTCATGTAACTTTCAGCCCCAGAAACTTTCAACCTCCAGTGATTGTCCTTGAGACAAAACCATTTGAAATCTTTTTTTCTGTGGACAGGAATTGCTTCGGTGTTACTTCACATCATCCATTAAAAATTTGATGCCTGGAACAAATCCCGAGTGCTGTGTGATTTCCTTGGTCGTGTTCTTTGGAATGGCTTCCCCCTCATTTTGTGAAGCTGGCCCCAGAAAGGTCATAGATGGGTGAGAAGTTCTGAAAGGCCAAGTGGTGCAGATCTTTGCCTCCTGTTTCGAGGTCTGCGGTGAGCTGTGAGTCCAAGAGCTGATCTGACGTGATGGTGAAAACACAGTTGTCGTGGTTTTAAAGCAGTAACTGAAAAAATACTAGAAAACTTACTTTTTTCTTGCTGTGAGATATGGATTAGAGCAAGAGCAAAACAGGCTTAAAACTTAAAAGGAATAAAGAAAGTTTATTCACAAAACTACAAGAATAAGAACACCAGAATAAACTTTCAGAAAACCCTTTTATCCCGCACTACCCAGCATTCCCTTGTTCACATGACAAGATAGAGACAAAAGACTTTGGAACTTTGGTGTTTAAAACAGTCCCAATTCTTGCTAGAGTCTCTTTATCAGTGTTTGTATAGAAACAGAAATCTTCTTCTGCTAATCTATGGAGTTTCTCACAAGAAAAATATTTCTGTTATAGTTTTCTATTTGTTTGATGCCAGCTGCCCGGAAATCTGCCATGAGTTCACTCCTCCCATTTCACATCACTCTGAGGTGTGTATGGGCCATGAGTCCTCTTCATCTGTCTCTGTGAGCTTCGCAGGAAAACAGTTTTCTCATTGCCCTCAAGGCCTCAAATCTTCACTCCACTCTGTTCCAGCGCCTCACTGTATCACAATTACTCTACTTTTTACTCAAAATCCACACTTTGAACACTCCATGCTTCCCAATATACTCTGTCATGAATTAAAGGAGTTTTTTTCAGAACATGGTTGTCCATCTCCATAGCTTTAAGAGAAAAATATTTCAGCTTATAAAGCATCTCCTTATTCTCTCTTCCCTATCTAAAACTTAAGCCTTGTTTTTGTCCTATATTTTTCTAATACTAAAAAAAAAAAAATCTGTGTTTTTCTAAAAGTGAAAAAAAAAATAAAAAAATAAAGTAAAGAGTAGAAACAGAATAATATTTCTGAGAGGCAGGACATTTTTTAGTTTGTGTTGTCCGATGGAACAACAGTCACTTGAAGAAATTCCATATAGTAGAACATGTCACATTTGTCAATTTTAACCTGAAATTTATTAACAGGAATGTCTGTACTACGAACATGTGTTAAGTATAGGAATATATTGCATGTTTTCCTACTTGTAAGAAGTAAATTTCTGTCTTTACAAGCTAACACCATTAATTTCAGCTCTTAGTTATTCCCATTGCATATTCTTTTAAACAGACTTAATCAGACAAATTTTGTGTTATTTAGCAAGTAATGCTTGGTTATTACTACAAGTTCTTGAAGTCATAACACTTAAAATTGCAGTACATATATATTATTCTTACTATGATGATGTGAGTTGGCTGCTAGTCATTTAACTATATATAAGGTCTTACTATTTCTTAGTGCAATTACTTAAAATAAGTGTCTTGGAAATTGTTTTTATTTTTAGATTTAAAACTGTTCTTACTAAAGTTGATTTGTTAAAGATTGGACAATGTATATTTAATAATTAATGTTCCCCAGTGATATTTATTGTCAGTCAGGATTCACTTTACAGTCAATAAATAACCTAAAAAATCTGAATTTTGTAGCCAGTTTTGTCTAATTCTTAGAGCAATGCTTTGGGAAATTGGAGATATATATATATGAATATAAATATGTATATCTGCTATATACCTTTTTTATGATGGTTTTGTCCTACTACTGCAAATGTTTCTTTTTGTTTGTTTTTTCCTAACATACATAAAATTTTCTTAACCATATTTAAAGCTACCAGCTTGTTATTCTGACAAAACCCTGTGAGAATAAATTATTTTTATTAATACTCTACATGTCAAAACCTTGCAGTCAGTCAAATAACAGAAGGAGTGTTCATTGTCTCTCTCCCCCACTGATGCTGTTCTAGGAGTTGGAGTTAGAAGATTCAGACATCAAGTGAAACAGTGAAAGATGATAAGAAAACACTTGATTCTCACAAGGTATTTCCTACTAAAAGAGATTGTTTTGCAGTTTTGTTTGCTCTTGACACTATTTTGAGTAAATGTGAATTCCTAAGACATGCTCAAGGCAATTAAATATTTATGCTCCCCAAACTCAATTTTTAAGCAACATTTTCTGTTTACAAGAATCAGGTTTGCTTTGGTTTTATCTCTTTTCTTTCAGGTTACAAGACAGATTTTTTTATTATTATTTTCATTGGGGGAAAAAGATATGTATTTATAGTGTTTGTGAAGACTTTGCTCAGCTGAAAAAAGTAATAGGTAACATGAGTATAACATTGTGTTCTTCCATATTTCTATTTTTAAGTCCTATTACATGTGATATTTTCCATTTTGCCTTCTATTAGGCCTGAAATTGGAAACTATTTAAAACCTAACAAACCCCGGAGTTTATCCCTGTTCTTTGAATAGCAACAGAAGTATGGCTGTCATGGTTTGACACATCAATGAAGAACAGCCTCTGCTCTGCAGCAGGTACTCAAGTGGAACTTTTGCAAGTGGGCTCTCATCAGGAGTGAAACACTGGCTGCTGACTCTGCTGCTTTTGGTCACAGACTGCTGCCTTTATGAACCAGGTTTGTCCTTCTGCCTCTTTTGTGTTTTATATAGACTTGATTACAAATGAGGCACTTGTCCTCTTAACCTGGGAGTTGCAGCAGGTCAGCAGCAGCAGGAGTTACTGGCTGCTTCCCATCAGCTGACTCCTTTTAGCCAACCCTTCCCATTTCCTGCGCCAATCCGATTTTTCCAAGCAATTAGGAAGAAAACTAAACCATAACTTTTACAAAATCACTTTAGGGAAGATGTTGCTTAATTGTTTGCTTCATTCAAATGAACACTTCTAACATTCACTTCTCTGAGTAAGAATGCCTTTTATGAGAAGCTGCTAAAAATAGGAATTTGAGAGCAGGGATGTTAAAAGTAGGGCCAGAGAGGAGCAAATTTGTCGCAGGGCAAGTTCTGTTTGCACTGAGGGAGTACTATCAATTTTGTCTCTGTCCTGTCTTTCACTGGTCCTGAAACAACAGTGCCTGCTTGAACAAACCTGCTCCTCAGGAGTGATTGGATCTGGTGCTCTGGGTGTTAGCAGCTGCAGTGCTGAACCACAGGCAGACATGAGATCTGACTGGATCACCCTTGCTAACATTTTCATGTAGAACCCATAACTCACTTGATCAGCAACACTTGCTTGAATGCTGCCTTTTGCCTTGGCTCTTCCCACTAAATAGTTCTTGAGCTGGGAAGTGGTCCTGATCTAAGAATCTGCAGTAATCTTTAATTCTGCCTTTATAACTCAGGAAACCACAGTAACCTTCATTTTAGAATGTGAACATTTTTTGGACAAACACTGAATTGTAGCTTCATTGACATGAGCTAAAGTAAGCTCTTTCAGTGGTCCTAGAGTGGTAGCTGTAAAAGGCAATCAGAGTGAAGATCCTGAATAATTTTCTTTTCCAGCCAGGTTTTAATGTATTTCCCCTGCAAATCAATTCATGTATCATAGAGCTCAATTACCTGCCCATAAAATGAGAGTTGTTGCTCAGAACTGTGGAATTAGGGTAACAAGAACTGTAATGATACACTAGATAAACACTGTTGCAATACTCTCTCAGCCCTGTTAGGGTATTTTAAATTTGCAGCAGATCTCAGTAAGGATGAGAAAATGCTGAGCTACATAAAAATGATGGAGACTGGAGGAGAAATTAGCCTTGCAGTGTTCTACAGTCCCAACATTTCCAACCACCACACCTGGTAGTGAAAATGCTGGTTTGTATTTGAAAAAAAGGAACTGCAATCAATCAAATGCACTGCCAAGTATAAATTAATTTCTGTAAGTCAAGTCCCTTAGGAACAATTCCTTAATAAAAGATCTGTTTCAAATCTCCTAAGTCTTCTAAAACCAACCCCAACAAAACACAGAAAACATAGTGTCTTTATTTGACCTGTCCTAGACTTCATTTATTTATTTACAGTCTGAAGGATGAGTCAAGTACCTGCAGTGGTGCCTTTAGCAATGCAAAACAAAATATTTTGAATATTCTTATTTAGCGTTCCAGTTTTAATGAGCTTGGAGCATAGTGAAGGAGATCAGATGATTGCAGGTTCTGGATGAGGGTAGAAATAATTAAAAAGCATCTTGAAAGTAACATCATATTTTTGTCAGCCATCTCTTCAGGGACTACTTTAAATCCCAGAATGTTCAAGAGCCATCATCACTGTACAAACAGAAGCTCCAACTGAACGAAACCAGAAGAAGTGGATATGGCAAATTCTCTGGTCCAAGTGGTGATATTAATCTGGTGAGGCTCTGGATTCCCATTTCAGACATACTATCACAGCTTAAATATAGGAAAAAATTGGGATTTTACTTTGCTGTGGTCTCTTTTTGTTTTGCAAAATATGTGATAGTTAATATATGAGTAAAATCTTGTATAAAAACAGGTTTGTTTTTTGGTTTTTTTTCTAACAAATAGCCAAATGCATATTACCTGCCTTGCTGGAAAATAATTGAGGTCTTCCTCTAAGAAATTTTTTCTCAGAGTGCCTTTCTTTGTGATTTGTGTTCTTATCTTAGGAAGATACAGGAGTTGCTCATTTTAATGCTGTCCAGCAGACTATTCCATGCTTTCTCAGCTGTTTGGATCTGCAGTTCAGGATTGGACCAAGAAAAATGGTGATGGGATGAAATTATTTTTATTCTTAAATGAGGACAATTCCATTTTTAAACATACACATGTGCTTCCAATGCTTTCAGTAGTCAAGGATGAAATTTTGAACAGACATGAATTCCTCAGTCTTTGTTTCTTTTTCCCTGAAGGATGGAATTTGGACTTTGCCCACCAGTGCAGTCCTTGCTATGGGCAGATGTTTCTTCTGTTCTTCTTACCAGCAGTAGGAGTGGTTGGACACTGAACCTCAAAGAAGAGGGAGCTAACATCCCTTACCTGGATAAGTCCCACAGGTAAGCACCTTGGAGAAGTTCTTCAACCAAAACCAGTTCCTGTAAGGCTTTCCAGCCCTTGACAGGAAATAAGCTGATTCCTGCAGGCTGCAACATGAAGACTTCCAGACTGAAGTGAGCATCCTGCTATAAGGAAGGATTTGGGAGTAGTGAGTCATCATTTGTATGGGAAATTAATCTGTGATTTTTATTTATTGTTTTTTTTCATTTGAAGTAACATCACATCATCATAGAGAGACATTGTCTGTCATTTCTGGTGTGGATACCTGAATAACTCAGCTAGACAGGTAGCATGATAAGGTAATACAATGCAGATATTGAAAGGAATTTTTTGGATGATTTTTTTGTTAGTTCAAGCTGCAGTCCCTGATTTATTCAGGCTTTGAAGTACCATGCAAGCCTTTCCCACAGAAGAAATTCTGTTTTATGTAAATAATGCACTGTGCAGTAAACTAGAAGAAAGCAGGGAGCATAGAGCATGAAGTTAGTGTTTCATGCAGGTGTTTGAAGGCAATGTGGGATTCCAGAGCTTAGTGTTTGAATTGCAACTTGAATTTCCTTCTTTGCTGTTATTTAGACTGCTCTGAAGTAGTCCTGAGAAGCAAAAATGAAAGGCAATGTTGTTTGATGGGGACTGTGGTAGGGCTTTCTTGCCAGATTTGAAATGGCTTGAATTGATTAAAATCTCCAGGTGAGGGGAAGGTTGTATCCATTCCTCTCTCTTATTAAAGCAAATTTTCCAAGAGGGATGTAAAATTGCAGTTGAGGGTTGGGGTGGTTTTTTCTTTTTTCCCTTCTTTCATGTGCAACCTAACAACTCCAATTTCGCAGGCCTATTTAACATTTGATCCCTAAAAGTCAGTCCTTTGCTTTGTATTTTGGGCACTTGTTCATCTTGGGAAATTTGTCATCTTCTCAGGGCATTGAAGGTCAACCAAATGCTGCAGGTTTCATTCTTCCTTTCATATGGTCTATGTCCTGGGGTTTGACTCTTAAGCAGAGCTATTTTTTTATTTTGCAGCCTAGCAGTTGTACGGTGGGGCTGTGTGCAGGTGAATTCACTTGAGAACGATGGGTAAATCAGCTCCTGGGAAGATGTGCACTGCTTGGCCCCGATGCTTCAGACTGCTTGAGGTCAGCTTGGCTGTCTCTGACTGTCTAATAATAATGCAGAATGATAGAATTAAGTATTCATTGTAATTGGTGATCAATAAGATTTGTTTTCAGCTAAATCTGCGTGCTAGTTTCTAAAGCACTCCAGTCTGTTTCATCAATGACCTTTGTGATTTTAGCTTAAGCTTTCTAGTTTCTGCTGTTGTTATTTTCTGCCCTGTCGCTGTGAGAGGAAGGGATGATGGCTGGAGGTTTGGCAGTCAGCGAGGGCCTGGCCACCACTGCAGTTCTGTACACTCAGCCTTGGAGATGTGATCAGGAATGTGCTGTTAGTTGCCAGTTTTGTATTGCAAAGACTGAGCATGCTGCCATCACTGTGTTTGATGAGTGAGTTTTCATTGGTTTGGTCCAACTCCAAAGCAGCCTTAATTTGAAGGTGGAATTCTTTGTGGATGAGGCTGTGAAGAATATGGTGTTTATACTCCCATCCTACGGGCAGTACGGTAGAACAACTCCTAACTGATTTGGTAATAAAGACCTAGTTTTTCTTCACTAAACCTGCCCTAGCCAAATTCATCAGCTGGTGATAGCTATCTCTGGAGTGGAAAACCTATATTGAGTTGATTGACAATTTGATATACTTTGTCAAGCTGTGTTGTTTAGTTTCTGTTGATCCAGAGACACCTGAGGCTCCTTTTGCTTCCTAAGGGATTAAAGTAGCAAGCACTTAGAATGAGATATTGGGAAGATGGGTGCAGGAGACTTTGTAATTTAGTATGGAAAAACATAATAATGATGATGAATATTTCAGGTGGAAATGATAGTATTTCACTATATACTATGTGAAATGCTTTTATGTGATTTTTTTTTCATTTCTCTTTTATTTTTTAATCCTGGATAAATTAAATGAGGCTTTTGGGGAAAGCATGAGCTGGAATTTCTATTGAGGTTGATAACCTCTGATTCTGCTCTTGTTTGTCTGTCTGCTGGAACTTGTAGCAAACTAGCTATGTCCAAGTTTAATTGTGTAATAATTATCTTTCAAATCGAGCCTTTCTCACTTGGTGCTGATGTATTTGGGGGAGGGAGGGGAATGGAGAGTAAAGAGCTCCTTTCATGAATACAATTTTAATTTCATCTTGCTGATTTGAGCCTTTCCAAGATTCAAGTGAGCATTGGATCAGGTTGGAACTGAGGGGATGACTCATGACTCTGGCATAAAAACTACATTGCATTCCACATATTGGGAGTTTTCTGTTGCCCACAAGAAAGTTCAGGAAAAAAAAGAAAAATATAGAAATGGGTTTCAAATTTCCTGTGCTATTTTCAGTTGACTCCTCTTTCTGGAGGTGCCTTAGCAAGTGTAGGACATCTGAAAAACTTGGAACTGCAACTTTCTTGTTGAGGCTCTGATGAACATTGCTTCTGTCATCAAGTTCTTGTGTTCATACTTTGAACTTAGCTGAGTAATGTTGGTATCAGCAGACTCTGCTAAAGCCATGCCTTCCTAATTAATAATGCATTCTTAATAAAAAAAATAAAAATCTATTTCTTCATGTATTTAATTACCTAGTGAGTGTAAGACTGAATGAAGTTAATACCGTGCAGATTTCAAGCAAAACGCTGCTTTTTAATGTGCTTCAGTATAGGCTATGCACAAGTCAATAGACATGATTTTTAAGCCTCAGTTACCTTTCATTACCCTGTGCATATTCAAATTCAGATTGATGAATGCTGAACCAAAAGCAGACATCATAGAGTTAATTGAAGTTCTTTAAATTCAGAGGCAAACTATTTTCATAGCTTTGTTTTGAGGGTGGGTTGCTTTTGATGTCTGGGGTTTTTTTGGCTAAGGCAATGGCAAACATTTATTTATCCTGCTCCCTCCCCATTTTCCACCATCGTTGTTGCCAGTGATGCCTGCAGTGCTCAGTGGTCAATGACCCTCAGCCAGGGTGAGCTGCAGGAGCCTTACAGACGGGCCTGTTCTTTCTCCCAGTGCTAGAACAAGTGCAACAGCACAGTGCCATTTTGCTAAAAGCTAATATTTTTCCCAACAGGTTCTTCTCCAGGCAGAATGAAATGCTTTCTTCAAGAGCAACCACATCTTTTCTCTGCCTGAAAGGTTGTGTTTGTTTGGGGTTTTTCTCTTGCTTTAGACCAAATTCCAGAAACGCCCCATAAAATCAGCACAGTTTCCCACAAAATTCAAGAAAAAACACCACAAAATTCCCTAAATCTTCTCAAAACACGACCAAATTCTAGAAAAATATCCCACCAAATCTCCACAAATTCCTACAAAATACATGAGAAATCCCTCAAGATCCCTAAATCTCCTCAATATCCCACAAAATCACACAAAAATCACACAAAACCTCCACAAGTTTCCACAAAATCTAAGAAAAATTCCTCAAAATTCTTCAAGTCTCCTCAGAATCCCACACAATTCCAGAAAAACCCCACAAAATTCCAGAGAAGTCTCACAAAACTCCCTAAATCATTTCAAAACCCTACCAATTCACAGGAATGTCCCACAAAATCTCCACCAATTCCCAGAACATCCCACAGAAATCACACAAAAATCCCTAAATCTTTTGAAAACTCGACCAAATTCCAGAAACGCCCCATAAAATCAGCACAGTTTCCCACAAAATTCAAGAAAAAACACCACAAAATTCCCAAAATCTTTTCAAAATACCACAAAATTCCTGAAATGCCCCACCAAATTCCCGAAACATCCCACAAAATGTCCTCAATATCCAACAAAATCCCAGAAAAGTCCCACAAAATTCCCTAAATCTTCTCAAAACTCTACCAAATTCCAGAAAAATCCCACAGAATCTCCACAAATTCGCACAGAATACATGAAAAATCCCTGATAATTCGTCAGTTCTCTACAGAATCTCACCAAATTCCTAAAAAGTCCCTCAAAGTTCCACAAACATCCCACAAAATCTCCCTAATATCCAACAAAATTCCAGGAAAAATCCCACAAAATTTCCTAAATCTTCTCAAAACACAACCAAATTCTAGAAAAATATCCCACCAAATCTCCACAAATTCCCACAAAATACATGAAAAATCCCTCAAGATCCCTAAATCGCCTCAATATCCCACAAAATCACACAAAAATCCCACAAAACCTCCACAAGTTTCCACAAAATCTAAGAAAAATTCCTCAAAATTCTTCAAGTCTCCTCAAAACCACACAAAGTTCGTGAAAAGGCCCACCAAATTCCAGAAAAATCCCACAGAATCTCCACAAATTCCCACAAAAATCTAAATCAAATTCCTCAAAATTCTTCAAGTCTCCTCAGAATCCCACACAATTCCAGAAAAACCCCACCAAATTCCAGAGAAGTCCCACAAAACTCCCTAAATCATTTCAAAACCCTACCAATTCACAGGAATGTCCCACAAAATCTCCACCAATTCCCAGAACATCCCACAGAAATCCCACAAAAATCCCTAAATCTTTTGAAAACTCGACCAAATTCCAGAAACGCCCCATAAAATCAGCACAGTTTCCCACAAAATTCAAGAAAAAACACCACAAAATTCCCAAAATCTTTTCAAAATACCACAAAATTCCTGAAATGCCCCACCAAATTCCCGAAACATCCCACATAATGTCCTCAATATCCAACAAAATCCCAGAAAAGTCCCACAAAATTCCCTAAATCTTCTCAAAACTCTACCAAATTCCAGAAAAATACCACCAAATCTCCACAAATTCCCACAGAATACATGAAAAATCCCTGATAATTGGTCAGTTCTCTACAGAATCTCACCAAATTCCAGAAAAGTCCCTCAAAGTTCCACAAACATCCCACGAAATCTCCCCGGAATCCAATAAAATTCCAGGAAAAATCCCACAAAATTCCCTAAATCTTCTCAAAACATGGACAAAATCCACAAAAATCCCACCGAATCTCCACAAATTCCCACAGAATACATGAAAATACCCCTGATAATTCGTCAGTTCTCTACAGAATCTCACCAAATTCCAGAAAAGTCCCTCAAAGTTCCACAAACATCCCACAAAATCTCCTCAATATACAACAAAATCCCAGAAAAATCACACAAAATTCCCTAAATCTTCTCAAAACACGACTAAATTCTAGAAAAATATCCCACCAAATCTCCACAAAATCCCACAAAATACATGAAAAATCCCTCAAGATCCCGAAATCGCCTCAATATCCCACAAAATCACACAAAAATCCCACAAAACCTCCACAAGTTTCCACAAAATCTAAGAAAAATTCCTCAAAATTCTTCAAGTCTCCTCAAAACCACACAAAGTCCTTGAAAAGGCCCACCAAATTCCAGTAAAATCCCACAGATTCTCCACAAATTCCCACAAAATCTAAAACAAATTCCTCAAAATTCTTCAAGTCTCCTCAGAATCCCACACAATTCCATAGAAAACACACAAAATTCCAGAGAAGTCCCACAAAACTCCCTAAATCATTTCAAAACCCTACCAATTCACAGGAATGTCCCACAAAATCTCTACCAATTCCCAGAACATCCCACAAAAATCCCACAAAAATCCCTAAATCTTCTGATAACTCGACCAAATTCCAGAAACGCCCCATAAAATCAGCACAGTTTCCCACAAAATTCAAGAAAAAACACCACAAAATTCCCTAAATCTTCTCAAAATACCACAAAATTCTTGAAAAGCCCCACCAAATTCCAGCAACATCCCACAAAATTTCCTCAATACCCAACAAAATCCCAGAAAAATCACACAAAATTCCCTAAATCTTCTCAAAACACGGCCAAAATCCACAAAAATCCCACCAAATCTCCACAAATTCCCACAGAATACATGAAAAATCCCTGATAATTGGTCAGTTCTCTACAGAATCTCACCAAATTCCAGAAAAGTCCCTCAAAGTTCCACAAACATCCCACGAAATCTCCCCGGAATCCAATAAAATTCCAGGAAAAATCCCACAAAATTCCCTAAATCTTCTCAAAACATGGACAAAATCCACAAAAATCCCACCGAATCTCCACAAATTCCCACAGAATACATGAAAATACCCCTGATAATTCGTCAGTTCTCTACAGAATCTCACCAAATTCCAGAAAAGTCCCTCAAAGTTCCACAAACATCCCACAAAATCTCCTCAATATACAACAAAATCCCAGAAAAATCACACAAAATTCCCTAAATCTTCTCAAAACACGACTAAATTCTAGAAAAATATCCCACCAAATCTCCACAAAATCCCACAAAATACATGAAAAATCCCTCAAGATCCCGAAATCGCTTCAATATCCCACAAAATCCCACAAAAATCCCACAAAACCTCCACAAGTTTCCACAAAATCTAAGAAAAATTCCTCAAAATTCTTCAAGTCTCCTCAAAACCACACAAAGTCCTTGAAAAGGCCCACCAAATTCCAGTAAAATCCCACAGATTCTCCACAAATTCCCACAAAATCTAAAACAAATTCCTCAAAATTCTTCAAGTCTCCTCAGAATCCCACACAATTCCATAGAAAACACACAAAATTCCAGAGAAGTCCCACAAAACTCCCTAAATCATTTCAAAACCCTACAAATTCACAGGAATGTCCCACAAAATCTCCACCAATTCCCAGAACATCCCACAAAAATCTCACAAAAATCCCTAACACTTCTGAAAACTCGACCAAATTCCAGAAACGCCCCATAAAATCAGCACAGTTTCCCACAAAATTCAAGAAAAAACACCACAAAATTCCCTAAATCTTTTCAAAATACCACAAAATTCTTGAAAAGCCCCACCAAATTCCAGCAACATCCCACAAAATTTCCTCAATACCCAACAAAATCCCAGAAAAATCACACAAAATTCCCTAAATCTTCTCAAAACACGGCCAAAATCCACAAAAATCCCACCAAATCTCCACAAATTCCCACAGAATACATGAAAAATCCCTGATAATTTGTCAGTTCTCTACAGAATCTCACCAAATTCCAGAAAAGTCCCTCAAAGTTCCACAAACATCCCACAAAATCTCCTCAATATCCCACAAAATTCAAGAAAAATCACACAAAATTCCCTAAATCTTCTCAAAACACAACCAAATTCTAGAAAAATATCCCACCAAATCTCCACAAATTCCCACAAAATACATGAGAAATCCCTCAAGATCCCTAAATCGCCTCAATATCCCACAAAATCACACAAAAATCACACAAAACCTCCACAAGTTTCCACAAAATCTAAGAAAAATTCCTCAAAATTCTTCAAGTCTCCTCAGAATCCCACACAATTCCAGAAAAAACACACAAAATTCCAGAGAAGTCCCACAAAACTCCCTAAATCATTTCAAACCCTACCAATTCACAGGAATGTCCCACAAAATCTCCACCAATTCCCAGAACATCCCACAAAAATCCCACAAAAATCCCTAAATCTTCTGAAAACTCGACCAAATTCCAGAAACGCCCCATAAAATCAGCACAGTTTCCCACAAAATTCAAGAAAAAACACCACAAAATTCCCTAAATCTTTTCAAAATACCACAAAATTCTTGAAAAGCCCCACCAAATTCCAGAAACATCCCACAAAATTTCCTCAATACCCAACAAAATCCCAGAAAAATCCCACAAAATTCCCTAAATCTTCTCAAAACACGACTAAATTCTAGAAAAATATCCCACCAAATCTCCACAAATTCCCACAAAATACATGAAAAATCCCTCAAGATCCCGAAATCGCCTCAATATCCCACAAAATCACACAAAAATCCCACAAAACCTCCACAAGTTTCCACAAAATCTAAGAAAAATTCCTCAAACTTCTTCAAGTCTCCTCAAAACCACACAAAGTCCTTGAAAAGGCCCACCAAATTCCAGTAAAATCCCACAGATTCTCCACAAATTCCCACAAAATCTAAAACAAATTCCTCAAAATTCTTCAAGTCTCCTCAGAATCCCACACAATTTCATAGAAAACACACAAAATTCCAGAGAAGTCCCACAAAACTCCCTAAATCATTTCAAAACCCTACAAATTCACAGGAATGTCCCACAAAATCTCCACCAATTCCCAGAACATCCCACAAAAATCTCACAAAAATCCCTAAATCTTCTGAAAACTCGACCAAATTCCAGAAACGCCCCATAAAATCAGCACAGTTTCCCACAAAATTCAAGAAAAAACACCACAAAATTCCCTAAATCTTTTCAAAATACCACAAAATTCTTGAAAAGCCCCACCAAATTCCAGCAACATCCCACAAAATTTCCTCAATACCCAACAAAATCCCAGAAAAATCACACAAAATTCCCTAAATCTTCTCAAAACACGGCCAAAATCCACAAAAATCCCACCAAATCTCCACAAATTCCCACAGAATACATGAAAAATCCCTGATAATTTGTCAGTTCTCTACAGAATCTCACCAAATTCCAGAAAAGTCCCTCAAAGTTCCACAAACATCCCACAAAATCTCCTCAATATCCCACAAAATTCAAGAAAAATCACACAAAATTCCCTAAATCTTCTCAAAACACAACCAAATTCTAGAAAAATATCCCACCAAATCTCCACAAATTCCCACAAAATACATGAAAAATCCCTCAAGATCCCTAAATCGCCTCAATATCCCAAAAAATTCCACAAAAATCCCACAAAACCTCCACAAGTTTCCACAAAATCTAAGAAAAATTCCTCAAAATTCTTCAAGTCTCCTCAAAACCACACAATTCCAGAAAAACCCCACAAAATTCCAGAGAAGTCCCACAAAACTCCCTAAATCATTTCAAAACCCTACCAATTCACAGGAATGTCCCACAAAATCTCCACCAATTCCCAGAACATCCCACAGAAATCTCACAAAAATCCCTAAATCTTCTGAAAACTCGACCAAATTCCAGAAACGCCCCATAAAATCAGCACAGTTTCCCACAAAATTCAAGAAAAAACACCACAAAATTCCCTAAATCTTCTCAAAATACCACAAAATTCTTGAAAAGCCCCACCAAATTCCAGAAACATCCCACAAAATTTCCTCAATACACAACAAAATCCCAGAAAAATCACACAAAATTCCCTAAATCTTCTCAAAACACGGCCAAAATCCACAAAAATCCCACCAAATCTCCACAAATTCCCACAGAATACATGAAAAATCCCTGATAATTGGTCAGTTCTCTACAGAATCTCACCAAATTCCAGAAAAGTCCCTCAAAGTTCCACAAACATCCCACGAAATCTCCCCGGAATCCAATAAAATTCCAGGAAAAATCCCACAAAATTCCCTAAATCTTCTCAAAACATGGCCAAAATCCACAAAAATCCCACAGAATCTCCACAAATTCCCACAGAATACATGAAAATACCCCTGATAATTCGTCAGTTCTCTACAGAATCTCACCAAATTCCAGAAAAGTCCCTCAAAGTTCCACAAACATCCCACAAAATCTCCTCAATATACAACAAAATCCCAGAAAAATCACACAAAATTCCCTAAATCTTCTCAAAACACGACTAAATTCTAGAAAGATATCCCACCAAATCTCCACAAAATCCCACAAAATACATGAAAAATCCCTCAAGATCCCGAAATCGCCTCAATATCCCACAAAATCCCACAAAAATCCCACAAAACCTCCACAAGTTTCCACAAAATCTAAGAAAAATTCCTCAAAATTCTTCAAGTCTCCTCAAAACCACACAAAGTCCTTGAAAAGGCCCACCAAATTCCAGTAAAATCCCACAGATTCTCCACAAATTCCCACAAAATCTAAAACAAATTCCTCAAAATTCTTCAAGTCTCCTCAGAATCCCACACAATTCCATAGAAAACACACAAAATTCCAGAGAAGTCCCACAAAACTCCCTAAATCATTTCAAAACCCTACCAATTCACAGGAATGTCCCACAAAATCTCCACCAATTCCCAGAACATCCCACAAAAATCTCACAAAAATCCCTAACACTTCTGAAAACTCGACCAAATTCCAGAAACGCCCCATAAAATCAGCACAGTTTCCCACAAAATTCAAGAAAAAACACCACAAAATTCCCTAAATCTTTTCAAAATACCACAAAATTCTTGAAAAGCCCCACCAAATTCCAGAAACATCCCACAAAATTTCCTCAATACCCAACAAAATCCCAGAAAAATCACACAAAATTCCCTAAATCTTCTCAAAACACGGCCAAAATCCACAAAAATCCCACCAAATCTCCACAAATTCCCACAGAATACATGAAAAATCCCTGATAATTTGTCAGTTCTCTACAGAATCTCACCAAATTCCAGAAAAGTCCCTCAAAGTTCCACAAACATCCCACGAAATCTCCCCGGAATCCAATAAAATTCCAGGAAAAATCCCACAAAATTCCCTAAATCTTCTCAAAACATGGCCAAAATCCACAAAAATCCCACAGAATCTCCACAAATTCCCACAGAATACATGAAAATACCCCTGATAATTCGTCAGTTCTCTACAGAATCTCACCAAATTCCAGAAAAGTCCCTCAAAGTTCCACAAACATCCCACAAAATCTCCTCAATATACAACAAAATCCCAGAAAAATCACACAAAATTCCCTAAATCTTCTCAAAACACGACTAAATTCTAGAAAGATATCCCACCAAATCTCCACAAAATCCCACAAAATACATGAAAAATCCCTCAAGATCCCGAAATCGCCTCAATATCCCACAAAATCACACAAAAATCCCACAAAACCTCCACAAGTTTCCACAAAATCTAAGAAAAATTCCTCAAAATTCTTCAAGTCTCCTCAAAACCACACAAAGTCCTTGAAAAGGCCCACCAAATTCCAGTAAAATCCCACAGATTCTCCACAAATTCCCACAAAATCTAAAACAAATTCCTCAAAATTCTTCAAGTCTCCTCAGAATCCCACACAATTCCATAGAAAACACACAAAATTCCAGAGAAGTCCCACAAAACTCCCTAAATCATTTCAAAACCCTACCAATTCACAGGAATGTCCCACAAAATCTCCACCAATTCCCAGAACATCCCACAAAAATCTCACAAAAATCCCTAACACTTCTGAAAACTCGACCAAATTCCAGAAACGCCCCATAAAATCAGCACAGTTTCCCACAAAATTCAAGAAAAAACACCACAAAATTCCCAAAATCTTTTCAAAATACCACAAAATTCTTGAAAAGCCCCACCAAATTCCAGAAACATCCCACAAAATTTCCTCAATACCCAACAAAATCCCAGAAAAATCACACAAAATTCCCTAAATCTTCTCAAAACACGGCCAAAATCCACAAAAATCCCACCAAATCTCCACAAATTCCCACAGAATACATGAAAAATCCCTGATAATTTGTCAGTTCTCTACAGAATCTCACCAAATTCCAGAAAAGTCCCTCAAAGTTCCACAAACATCCCACAAAATCTCCTCAATATCCCACAAAATTCAAGAAAAATCACACAAAATTCCCTAAATCTTCTCAAAACACAACCAAATTCTAGAAAAATATCCCACCAAATCTCCACAAATTCCCACAAAATACATGAAAAATCCCTCAAGATCCCTAAATCGCCTCAATATCCCAAAAAATTCCACAAAAATCCCACAAAACCTCCACAAGTTTCCACAAAATCTAAGAAAATTTCCTCAAAATTCTTCAAGTCTCCTCAAAACCACACAATTCCAGAAAAACCCCACAAAATTCCAGAGAAGTCCCACAAAACTCCCTAAATCATTTCAAAACCCTACAAATTCACAGGAATGTCCCACAAAATCTCCACCAATTCCCAGAACATCCCACAAAAATCTCACAAAAATCCCTAACACTTCTGAAAACTCGACCAAATTCCAGAAACGCCCCATAAAATCAGCACAGTTTCCCACAAAATTCAAGAAAAAACACCACAAAATTCCCAAAATCTTTTCAAAATACCACAAAATTCTTGAAAAGCCCCACCAAATTCCAGCAACATCCCACAAAATTTCCTCAATACCCAACAAAATCCCAGAAAAATCACACAAAATTCCCTAAATCTTCTCAAAACACGGCCAAAATCCACAAAAATCCCACCAAATCTCCACAAATTCCCACAGAATACATGAAAAATCCCTGATAATTTGTCAGTTCTCTACAGAATCTCACCAAATTCCAGAAAAGTCCCTCAAAGTTCCACAAACATCCCACAAAATCTCCTCAATATCCCACAAAATTCAAGAAAAATCACACAAAATTCCCTAAATCTTCTCAAAACACAACCAAATTCTAGAAAAATATCCCACCAAATCTCCACAAATTCCCACAAAATACATGAAAAATCCCTCAAGATCCCTAAATCGCCTCAATATCCCAAAAAATTCCACAAAAATCCCACAAAACCTCCACAAGTTTCCACAAAATCTAAGAAAAATTCCTCAAAATTCTTCAAGTCTCCTCAAAACCACACAATTCCAGAAAAACCCCACAAAATTCCAGAGAAGTCCCACAAAACTCCCTCAATCATTTCAAAACCCTACCAATTCACAGGAATGTTCCACAAAATCTCCACCAATTCCCAGAACATCCCACAGAAATCTCACAAAAATCCCTAAATCTTCTGAAAACTCGACCAAATTCCAGAAACGCCCCATAAAATCAGCACAGTTTCCCACAAAATTCAAGAAAAAACACCACAAAATTCCCTAAATCTTCTCAAAATACCACAAAATTCTTGAAAAGCCCCACCAAATTCCAGAAACATCCCACAAAATTTCCTCAATACACAACAAAATCCCAGAAAAATCACACAAAATTCCCTAAATCTTCTCAAAACACGGCCAAAATCCACAAAAATCCCACCAAATCTCCACAAATTCCCACAGAATACATGAAAAATCCCTGATAATTGGTCAGTTCTCTACAGAATCTCACCAAATTCCAGAAAAGTCCCTCAAAGTTCCACAAACATCCCACGAAATCTCCCCGGAATCCAATAAAATTCCAGGAAAAATCCCACAAAATTCCCTAAATCTTCTCAAAACATGGCCAAAATCCACAAAAATCCCACAGAATCTCCACAAATTCCCACAGAATACATGAAAATACCCCTGATAATTCGTCAGTTCTCTACAGAATCTCACCAAATTCCAGAAAAGTCCCTCAAAGTTCCACAAACATCCCACAAAATCTCCTCAATATACAACAAAATCCCAGAAAAATCACACAAAATTCCCTAAATCTTCTCAAAACACGACTAAATTCTAGAAAGATATCCCACCAAATCTCCACAAAATCCCACAAAATACATGAAAAATCCCTCAAGATCCCGAAATCGCCTCAATATCCCACAAAATCCCACAAAAATCCCACAAAACCTCCACAAGTTTCCACAAAATCTAAGAAAAATTCCTCAAAATTCTTCAAGTCTCCTCAAAACCACACAAAGTCCTTGAAAAGGCCCACCAAATTCCAGTAAAATCCCACAGATTCTCCACAAATTCCCACAAAATCTAAAACAAATTCCTCAAAATTCTTCAAGTCTCCTCAGAATCCCACACAATTCCATAGAAAACACACAAAATTCCAGAGAAGTCCCACAAAACTCCCTAAATCATTTCAAAACCCTACCAATTCACAGGAATGTCCCACAAAATCTCCACCAATTCCCAGAACATCCCACAAAAATCTCACAAAAATCCCTAACACTTCTGAAAACTCGACCAAATTCCAGAAACGCCCCATAAAATCAGCACAGTTTCCCACAAAATTCAAGAAAAAACACCACAAAATTCCCTAAATCTTTTCAAAATACCACAAAATTCTTGAAAAGCCCCACCAAATTCCAGAAACATCCCACAAAATTTCCTCAATACCCAACAAAATCCCAGAAAAATCACACAAAATTCCCTAAATCTTCTCAAAACACGGCCAAAATCCACAAAAATCCCACCAAATCTCCACAAATTCCCACAGAATACATGAAAAATCCCTGATAATTTGTCAGTTCTCTACAGAATCTCACCAAATTCCAGAAAAGTCCCTCAAAGTTCCACAAACATCCCACGAAATCTCCCCGGAATCCAATAAAATTCCAGGAAAAATCCCACAAAATTCCCTAAATCTTCTCAAAACATGGCCAAAATCCACAAAAATCCCACAGAATCTCCACAAATTCCCACAGAATACATGAAAATACCCCTGATAATTCGTCAGTTCTCTACAGAATCTCACCAAATTCCAGAAAAGTCCCTCAAAGTTCCACAAACATCCCACAAAATCTCCTCAATATACAACAAAATCCCAGAAAAATCACACAAAATTCCCTAAATCTTCTCAAAACACGACTAAATTCTAGAAAAATATCCCACCAAATCTCCACAAATTCCCACAAAATACATGAAAAATCCCTCAAGATCCCTAAATTGCCTCAATATCCCAAAAAATTCCACAAAAATCCCACAAAACCTCCACAAGTTTCCACAAAATCTAAGAAAAATTCCTCAAAATTCTTCAAGTCTCCTCAAAACCACACAATTCCAGAAAAACCCCACAAAATTCCAGAGAAGTCCCACAAAACTCCCTAAATCATTTCAAAACCCTACCAATTCACAGGAATGTCCCACAAAATCTCCACCAATTCCCAGAACATCCCACAAAAATCCCACAAAAATCCCTAAATCTTCTGAAAACTCGACCAAATTCCAGAAACGCCCCATAAAATCAGCACAGTTTCCCACAAAATTCAAGAAAAAACACCACAAAATTCCCTAAACCTTTTCAAAATACCACAAAATTCTTGAAAAGCCCCACCAAATTCCAGAAACATCCCACAAAATGTCCTCAATATCCAACAAAATCCCAGAAAAGTCCCAGAAAATTCCCTAAATCTTCTCAAAATTCTACCAAATTCCAGAATAATCCCACAGAATCTCCACAAATTCCCACAGAATACATGACAAATCCCTGATAATTCGTCAGTTCTCTACAGAATCTCACCAAATTCCAGAAGAGTCCCTCAAAGTTCCACAAACATCCCACGAAATCTCCCCGGAATCCAATAAAATTCCAGGAAAAATCCCACAAAATTCCCTAAATCTTCTCAAAACATGGACAAAATCCACAAAAATCCCACCGAATCTCCACAAATTCCCACAGAATACATGAAAATACCCCTGATAATTCGTCAGTTCTCTACAGAATCTCACCAAATTCCAGAAAAGTCCCTCAAAGTTCCACAAACATCCCACAAAATCTCCTCAATATACAACAAAATCCCAGAAAAATCACACAAAATTCCCTAAATCTTCTCAAAACACGACTAAATTCTAGAAAAATATCCCACCAAATCTCCACAAAATCCCACAAAATACATGAAAAATCCCTCAAGATCCCGAAATCGCCTCAATATCCCACAAAATCCCACAAAAATCACACAAAACCTCCACAAGTTTCCACAAAATCTAAGAAAAATTCCTCAAAAGTCTTCAAGTCTCCTCAAAACCACACAAAGTCCTTGAAAAGGCCCACCAAATTCCAGTAAAATCCCACGGATTCTCCACAAATTCCCACAAAATCTAAAACAAATTCCTCAAAATTCTTCAAGTCTCCTCAGAATCCCACACAATTCCATAAAAAACACACAAAATTCCAGAGAAGTCCCACAAAACTCCCTAAATCATTTCAAAACCCTACCAATTCACAGGAATGTCCCACAAAATCTCCACCAATTCCCAGAACATCCCACAAAAATCCCACAAAAATCCCTAAATCTTCTGAAAACTCGACCAAATTCCAGAAACGCCCCATAAAATCAGCACAGTTTCCCACAAAATTCAAGAAAAAACACCACAAAATTCCCTAAATCTTCTCAAAACACAACCAAATTCTAGAAAAATACCCCACTAAATCTCCACAAATTCCCACAAAATACATGAAAAATCCCTCAAGATCCCGAAATCGCCTCAATATCCCACAAAATCACACAAAAATCCCACAAAACCTCCACAAGTTTCCACAAAATCTAAGAAAAATTCCTCAAAATTCTTCAAGTCTCCTCAGAATCCCACACAATTCCATAAAAAACACACAAAATTCCAGAGAAGTCCCACAAAACTCCCTAAATCATTTCAAAACCCTACCAATTCACAGGAATGTCCCACAAAATCTCCACCAATTCCCAGAACATCCCACAAAAATCTCACAAAAATCCCTAACACTTCTGAAAACTCGACCAAATTCCAGAAACGCCCCATAAAATCAGCACAGTTTCCCACAAAATTCAAGAAAAAACACCACAAAATTCCCTAAATCTTTTCAAAATACCACAAAATTCTTGAAAAGCCCCACCAAATTCCAGAAACATCCCACAAAATGTCCTCAATATCCAACAAAATCCCAGAAAAGTCCCACAAAATTCCCTAAATCTTCTCAAAACTCTACCAAATTCCAGAAAAATCCCACAGAATCTCCACAAATTCGCACAGAATACATGAAAAATCCCTGATAATTCGTCAGTTCTCTACAGAATCTCACCAAATTCCTAAAAAGTCCCTCAAAGTTCCACAAACATCCCACAAAATCTCCCCGGAATCCAATAAAATTCCAGGAAAAATCCCACAAAATTCCCTAAATCTTCTCAAAACATGGCCAAAATCCACAAAAATCCCACCGAATCTCCACAAATTCCCACAGAATACATGAAAATACCCCTGATAATTCGTCAGTTCTCTACAGAATCTCACCAAATTCCAGAAAAGTCCCCCAAAGTTCCACAAGCCTCCCACAAAATCTCCCTAATATCCAACAAAATTCCAGGAAAAATCTCACACAATTCCCTAAATCTTCTGAAAACTTGACCAAATTCCAGAAACGCCCCATAAAATCAGCAGTTTCCCACAAAATTCAAGAAAAAACAACACAAAATTCCCTAAATCTTCTCAAAACTCTACCAAATTCCAGAAAAATCCCACCAAATCTCCAGAAATTCCCACAGAATACATGAAAAATCCCTGATAATTCGTCAGTTCTCTACAGAATCTCACCAAATTACAGAAAAGTCCCTCAAAGTTCCACAAACATCCCACAAAAATCTCACAAAAATCCCTAACACTTCTGAAAACTCGACCAAATTCCAGAAACGCCCCATAAAATCAGCACAGTTTCCCACAAAATTCAAGAAAAAACACCACAAAATTCCCTAAATCTTTTCAAAATACCACAAAATTCTTGAAAAGCCCCACCAAATTCCAGAAACATCCCAGAAAATGTCCTCAATACCCAACAAAATCCCAGAAAAATCCCACAAAATTCCCTAAATTTTCTCAAAACACAACCAAAATTCCAGAAAAATCCCACCGAATCTCCACAAATTCCCACAGAATACATGAAAAATCCCTGATAATTCGTCAGTTCTCTGCAGAATCTCACCAAATTCCAGAAAAGTCCCTCAAAGTTCCACAAACATCCCACAAAATCTCCCTAATATCCAACAAAATTCCAGGAAAAATCCCACAAAATTCCCTAAATCTTCTCAAAACACGACCAAATTCTAGAAAAATATCCCACCAAATCTCCACAAATTCCCACAAAATACATGAGAAATCCCTCAAGATCCCTAAATCGCCTCAATATCCCACAAAATCACACAAAAATCCCACAAAACCTCCACAAGTTTCCACAAAATCTAAGAAAAATTCCTCAAAATTCTTCAAGTCTCCTCAGAATCCCACACAATTCCAGAAAAAACACACAAAATTCCAGAGAAGTCCCACAAAACTCCCTAAATCATTTCAAAACCCTACCAATTCACAGGAATGTCCCACAAAATCTCCACCAATTCCCAGAACATCCCACAAAAATCCCACAAAAATCCCTAAATCTTCTGAAAACTCGACCAAATTCCAGAAATGCCCCATAAAATCAGCACAGTTTCCCACAAAATTCAAGAAAAAACACCACAAAATTCCCTAAATCTTTTCAAAATACCACAAAATTCTTGAAAAGCCCCACCAAATTCCAGAAACATCCCACAAAATGTCCTCAATATCCAACAAAATCCCAGAAAAATCCCACAAAATTCCCTAAATCTTCTCAAAACACGACCAAATTCTAGAAAAATATCCCACCAAATCTCCACAAATTCTTACAGAATACATGAAAAATCCCTGATAATTCGTCAGTTCTCTACAGAATCTCACCAAATTCCAGAAGAGTCCCTCAAAGTTCCACAAACATCCCACAAAATCTCCCAATATCCAATAAAATTCCAGAAAAAAACCCACAAAATTCCCTAAATCTCAAAACTAGGCCAAAATCCACAAAAATCCCGCCGAATCTCCACAAATTCCCACAGAATACATGAAAAATCCCTGATAATTCGTCAGTTCTCTACAGAATCTCACCAAATTCCAGAAGAGTCCCTCAAAGTTCCACAAACATCCCACAAAATCTCCCCAGTATCCAATAAAATTCCAGGAAAAATCTTCGGAATTTGGTGGGGCTTTTCAGGAATTTTGAGGTATTTTGAAAAGATTTAGGGAATTGTGTGGTGTTTTTTCTTGAATTTTGTGGGAAACTGTGCTGATTTTATGGGGAGTTTCAGGAATTTGGTCGAGTTTTCAGAAGATTTAGGGATTTTTGTGGGATTTTTGTGGGATGTTCTGGGAATTGGTGGAGATTTTGTGGGACATTCCTGTGAATTGGTAGGGTTTTGAAATGATTTAGGGAGTTTTGTGGGACTTCTCTGGAATTTGGTGGGGTTTTTCTGGAATTGTGTGGGATTCTGAGGAGACTTGAAGAATTTTGAGGAATTTGTTTTAGATTTTGTGGGAATTTGTGGAGATTCTGTGGGATTTTTCTGGAATTTGGTGGGTCTTTTCACAAACTTTGTGTGGTTTTGAGGAGACTTGAAGAATTTTGTGGAATTTTTCTTAGATTTTGTGGAAACTTGTGGAGGTTTTGTGGGATTTTTGTGTGATTTTGTGGGATATTGAGGCGATTTAGGGATCTTGAGGGATTTTTCATGTATTTTGTGGGAATTTGTGGTGATTTTGTGAGATATTTTTCTAGAATTTGGTCGTGTTTATGGGAAGATTTATCTATCTATCTATCTATCTATCTATCTATCTATCTATCTATCTATCTATCTCCCTATCTATCTATCTATCTATCTATCTATCTATCTCTCTATCTATCTATCTATCTATCTATCTATCTATCTATCTATCTATCTATCTATCTATCTATCTCCCTATCTATATATCTCCCTATCTATCACCCTATATGCATTTCTTTATTATAGATTTGTATATTTTAATTTCTATATTATTCATTTAAATGCCAAGCTTTTAAATAAATAGGGGAACCGAGTGAGAGGAGTGGCAGCATGGTACGGGTCGTCGCGAGTGCCAGAAGCCCGAAAAAGCGGCCGCGTCAAGGACCCCGGCAGAGTGCGGCGTCGTCACCGCTGCCTGTCGGCGCCCGACCGGCTCGCGCTCGGCCCCGGTGCCGCCGAGCGCACAGCCCGTGTCCGCACGGCTGGAGCAGCCGCGGAAAATTGCGACGGGGCGGCGTCGACGCCGGGGTGTTTGTCAGGCAGTCGAATTCACGCACCCACTGCCCGGGGTCCTTCCATTTTCCCGCCTTTTTGGCCGCCATCCTTGGAAGGACAAGCCGGCCACGACCTGGCAGCCATCTTCTGCGTGGCGTGACGTAACTTCCGCCCTTCCTCGCCGCCATCTTTGCTGTGGCTGAAGCCACTTCCGGCAGAGCGGCCATCTTTGTTATGGCACAAGTAAGGCCCCCGCTGCTCTCAGCGCGTCTGTCTAACTTACATGCCTGAACGAAAAACCTGCCGACGCCGACCGACTCCGAGCATTCCGCCCGATTTTCCGCCGCCTTTCCCGGGGCGAGGACGATGGCGGCGAGACTCAGCGGCTCCGTAGCTGGGTGGCGGCCGCGCCTGCGGCGGCAGGCATTGGAGTTAACGCCTCTGCCGCGGTCCTCCCGGCCGGCTCCGGCGGGGGTCGGGGGGGAGGCCCGACGCGGCTCGGTTCGGTTCGACTCTTTCCGGCCTGCTTCGGCTCGGCTCTTTCTGGCCCGCTTCGGCTCGGCTCGCCCCTGCTCGGCCCCGCTCGGCCAGGCCCCGCCCGGCTCGGAGCACAGCTGCAGTACCGCTCTGTGCCCACAAGGCGGCAGCACGGCCGCAGAGCTCAGCCCGGGGTGGGCGGGGGGAGCCCCTGCAAGTGCAGAGAAGCGAGGCAAGAAACCACGTGTACAACCCCCTTCCATATGCTGCTACCTGTTTCCAGGCGACGACAAAGACCCATGAAGCAAATGCTTTTTCTTGGCCCATTTTGCTAAGCAAAGCTCTTCTGCAGCTCTTTAGTGCTTGCCAAACTCCAATGCGCGTGCTGCTGCTTCGATCGGATAAGAAGCACAGCCTTCTGACAGCAGCTTTCAGGTTGCTTCAGAATGAGCTTGGCCATTTGAACGTGCAGCATGTCTGTGTGTGCATAAGCTGCAGGTGCAAGCTCCTGACAAATGTGTTCTGCAGGCACAGTTTCTCCCTGCCGGATGCAGTGGAAATGCTTTCTGCTGGTATTCTCGCCAAGAGCCACAGAGTGCTTAACTCAGGAGCTCTGAGAATGGAAGCGCAAGAAGCGTTCCGCATTTGGTGGGATATTTTCCTAGAAATTGGTCGTGTTTTGAGAAGATTTAGGGAATTTGGTGGGATTTTTCCTGGAATTTTGTTGGATATTGAGGAGATTTTGTGAGATGTTTGTGGAACTTTGAGGGACTTTTCTGGAATTTGGTGAGATTTTGTAGAGAACTGACGAATTATCAGGGATTTTTCATGTATTCTGTTGGAATTTGTGGAGATTCTGTGGGATTTTTGTGGATTTTGGCCGTGTTTTGAGTCCCCTCAAAACCACACAAATCCTTGAAAAGGTCCACCAAATTCCAGAAAAATCCCACAGAATCTCCACAAATTCCCACAAAATCTAAGAAAAATTCCTCAAAATTCTTCAAGTCTCCTCAGAATCCCACACAATTCCAGAAAAACCCCACAAAATTCCAGAGAAGTCCCACAAAACTCCCTAAATCATTTCAAAACCCTACCAATTCACAGGAATGTCCCACAAAATCTCCACCAATTCCCAGAACATCCCAAAAAATCTCACAAAAATCCCTAAATCTTCTGAAAACTCGACCAAATTCCAGAAACGCCCCATAAAATCAGCACACTTTCCCACAAAATTCAAGAAAAAACACCACAAAATTGCCTAAATCTTCTCAAAACACAACCAAATTCTAGAAAAATATCCCACCAAATCTCCACAAATTCCCACAAAATACATGAGAAATCCCTCAAGATCCCTAAATCGCCTCAATATCCCACAAAATCACAAAAAAATCCCACAAAACCTCCACAAGTTTCCACAAAATCTAAGAAAAATTCCTCAAAATTCTTCAAGTCTCCTCAGAATCCCACACAATTCCAGAAAAAACACACAAAATTCCAGAGAAGTCCCACAAAACTCCCTAAATCATTTCAAAACCCTACCAATTCACAGGAATGTCTTACAAAATCTCCACCAATTCCCAGAACATCCCACAAAAATCCCACAAAAATCCCTAAATCTTCTGAAAACTCGACCAAATTCCAGAAATGCCCCATAAAATCAGCACAGTTTCCCACAAAATTCAAGAAAAAACACCACAAAATTCCCTAAATCTTTTCAAAATACCACAAAATTCTTGAAAAGCCCCACCAAATTCCAGAAACATCCCACAAAATTTCCTCAATACCCAACAAAATCCCAGAAAAGTCCCACAAAATTCCCTAAATCTTCTCAAAACACGGCCAAAATCCACAAAAATCCCACCAAATCTCCACAAATTCCCACAGAATACATGAAAAATCCCTGATAATTCGTCAGTTCTCTACAGAATCTCACCAAATTCCAGAAAAGTCCCTCAAAGTTCCACAAACCACCCACAAAATCTCCCCAGTATCCAACAAAATTCAAGAAAAATCCCACAAAATTCCCTAAATCTTCTCAAAACACGGCCAAAATCTAGAAAAATATCCCACCAAATCTCCACAAATTCCCACAAAATACATGAAAAATCCCTCAAGATCCCTAAATCGCCTCAATATCCCACAAAATCACACAAAAATCACACAAAACCTCCACAAGTTTCCACAAAATCTAAGAAAAATTCCTCAAAATTCTTCAAGTCTCCTCAAAACCACACAAAGTTCGTGAAAAGGCCCACCAAATTCCAGAAAAATCCCACAGAATCTCCACAAATTCCCACAAAAATCTAAATCAAATTCCTCAAAATTCTTCAAGTCTCCTCAGAATCCCACACAATTCCAGGAAAAGCCCACCAAATTCCAGAGAAGTCCCACAAAACTCCCTAAATCATTTCAAAACCCTACCAATTCACAGGAATGTCCCACAAAATCTCCACCAATTCCCAGAACATCCCACAAAAATCCCACAAAAATCCCTAAATCTTCTGAAAACTCGACCAAATTCCTGAAACTCCCCATAAAATCAGCACAGTTTCCCACAAAATTCAAGAAAAAACAGCACACAATTCCCTAAATCTTTTCAAAATACCTCAAAATTCCTGAAAAGCCCCACCAAATTCCGAAGATTTTTCCTGGAATTTTATTGGATACTGGGGAGATTTTGTGGGATGTTTGTGGAACTTTGAGGGACTCTTCTGGAATTTGGTGAGATTCTGTAGAGAACTGACGAATTATCAGGGATTTTTCATGTATTCTGTGGGAATTTGTGGAGATTCGGCGGGATTTTTGTGGATTTTGGCCTAGTTTTGAGATTTAGGGAATTTTGTGGGTTTTTTTCTGGAATTTTATTGGATATTGGGAGATTTTGTGGGATGTTTGTGGAACTTTGAGGGACTCTTCTGGAATTTGGTGAGATTCTGTAGAGAACTGACGAATTATCAGGGATTTGTCATGTATTCTGTGGGAATTTGTGGAGATTCTGTGGGATTTTTCTGGAATTTGGTAGAGTTTTGAGAAGATTTAGGGAATTTTGTGTGATTTTTCTGGGATTTTGTTGGATATTGAGGACATTTTGTGGGATGTTTCTGGAATTTGGTGGGGCTTTTCAAGAATTTTGTGGTATTTTGAAAAGATTTAGGGAATTTTGTGGTGTTTTTTCTTGAATTTTGTGGGAAACTGTGCTGATTTTATGGGGCGTTTCTGGAATTTGGTCGAGTTTTCAGAAGTGTTAGGGATTTTTGTGAGATTTTTGTGGGATGTTTGTGGAACTTTGAGGGACTTTTCTGTAATTTGGTGAGATTCTGTAGAGAACTGACGAATTATCAGGGATTTTTCATGTATTCTGTGGGAATTTCTGGAGATTTGGTGGGATTTTTCTGGAATTTGGTAGAGTTTTGAGAAGATTTAGGGAATTTTGTGTTGTTTTTTCTTGAATTTTGTGGGAAACTGTGCTGATTTTATGGGGCGTTTCTGGAATTTGGTCAAGTTTTCAGAAGATTTAGGGAATTTTGTGAGATTTTTCCTGGAATTTTGTTGGATATTAGGGAGATTTTGTGGGAGGCTTGTGGAACTTTGGGGGACTTTTCTGGTATTTGGTGAGATTCTGTAGAGAACTGACGAATTATCAGGGATTTTTCATGTATTCTGTGGGAATTTGTGGAGATTTGGTGGGATTTTTGTGGATTTTGGCCGTGTTTTGAGAAGATTTAGGGAATTTTGTGTAATTTTTCTGGGATTTTTTTGGATATTGAGGACATTTTGTGGGATGTTTCTGGAATTTGGTGGGGCTTTTCAAGAATTTTGTGGTATTTTGAAAAGGTTTAGGGAATTTTGTGGTGTTTTTTCTTGAATTTTGTGGGAAACTGTGCTGATTTTATGGGGCGTTTCTGGAATTTGGTCGAGTTTTCAGAAGATTTAGGGATTTTTGTGAGATTTTTGTGGGATGTTCTGGGAATTGGTAGAGATTTTGTGGGACATTCCTGTGAATTGGTAGGGTTTTGAAATGATTTAGGGAGTTTTGTGAGACTTCTCTGGAATTTGGTGGGGTTTTTCTGGAATTGTGTGGGATTCTGAGGAGACTTGAAGAATTTTGAGGAATTTTTTTTAGATTTTGTGGGAATTTGTGGAGGATCTGTGGGATTTTACTGGAATTTGGTGGGCCTTTTCAAGGACTTTGTGTGGTTTTGAGGAGACTTGAAGAATTTTGAGGAATTTTTCTTAGATTTTGTGGAAACTTGTGGAGGTTTTGGGTGATTTTTGTGTGATTTTGTGGGATATTGAGGCCATTTCGGGATCTTGAGGGATTTTTCGTGTATTTTGTGGGATTTTGTGGAGATTTGGTGGGACATTTTTCTAGAATTTAGTCGTGTTTTGAGAAGATTTAGGGAATTTTGTGGTGTTTTTTCTTGAATTTTGTGTGAAACTGTGCTGATTTTATTGGGCGTTTCTGGAATTTGGTCAAGTTTTCAGAAGATTTAGGGAATTTTGTGAGATTTTTCCTGGAATTTTGTTGGATATTAGGGAGATTTTGTGGGATGCTTGTGGAACTTTGAGGGACTTTTCTGGAATTTGGTGAGATTCTGTAGAGAACTGACGAATTATCAGGGATTTTTCACGTATTCTGTGGGAATTTCTGGAGATTTGGTGGGATTTTTCTGGAATTTTGGTTATGTTTTGAGAAGATTTAGGGAATTTTGTGTGATTTTTCTGGGATTTTGTTGGATATTGAGGACATTTTGTGGGATGTTTCTGGAATTTGGTGGGGCTTTTCAAGAATTTTGTGGTATTTTGAAAAGATTTTGGGAATTTTGTGGTGTTTTTTCTTGAATTTTGTGGGAAACTGTGCTGATTTTATGGGGCGTTTCTGGAATTTGGTCGAGTTTTCAGAAGATTTAGGGATTTTTGTGGGATTTCTGTGGGATGTTCTGGGAATTGGTGGAGATTTTGTGGGACATTCCTGTGAATTGGTAGGGTTTTGAAATGATTTAGGGAGTTTTGTGGGACTTCTCTGGAATTTTGTGTGTTTTTTCTGGAATTGTGTGGGATTCTGAGGAGACTTGAAGAATTTTGAGGAATTTTTCTTAGATTTTGTGGAAACTTGTGGAGGTTTTGGGTGATTTTTGTGGGATTTTGTGGGATATTGAGGCGATTTAGGGATCTTGAGGGATTTTTCATGTATTTTGTGGGAATTTGTGGAGATTTGGTGGGATATTTTTCTAGAATTTGGTCGTGTTTTGAGAAGATTTAGGGAATTTTGTGGGATTTTTTCTTGAATTTTGTTGGATACTGGGGAGATTTTGTGGGTGGTTTGTGGAACTTTGAGGGACTTTTCTGGAATTTGGTGAGATTCTGTAGAGAACTGACAAATTATCAGGGATTTTTCATGTATTCTGTGGGAATTTGTGGAGATTCGGTGGGATTTTTGAGGATTTTGGCCGTGTTTTGAGAAGATTTAGGGAATTTTTTGTGATTTTTCTGGAATTTTGTTGGATATTGAGGACATTTTGTGGGATGTTTGTGGAACTTTGAGGGACATTTCAGGAATTTGGTGAGATTCTGTAGAGAACTGACGAATTATCAGGGATTTTTCATGTATTCTCTGGGAATTTGTGGAGATTTGGTGGGATTTTTGTGCATTTTGGCCGTGTTTTGAGAAGATTTAGGGAATTTTGTGTGATTTTTCTGGGATTTTGTTGGGTATTGAGGACATCTTGTGGGATGTTTCTGGAATTTGGTGGGGCTTTTCAAGAATTTTGTGGTATTTTGAAAAGATTTTGGGAATCTTGTGGTGTTTTTTCTTGAATTTTGTGGGAAACTGTGCTGATTTTATGGGGCGTTTCTGGAATTTGGTCGAGTTTTCAGAAGATTTAGGGATTTTTGTGGGATTTTTGTGGGATGTTCTGGGAATTGGTGGAGATTTTGTGGGACATTCCTGTGAATTGTTAGGGTTTTGAAATGATTTAGGGAGTTTTGTGGGACTTCTCTGGAATTTTGTGTGTTTTTTATGGAATTGTGTGGGATTCTGAGGAGACTTGAAGAATTTTGAGGAATTTTTCTTAGATTTTGTGGAAACTTGTGGAGAATCTGTGGGATTTTTGTGTGATTTTGTGGGATATTGAGGCGATTTAGGGATCTTGAGGGATTTCTCATGTATTTTGTGGGAATTTGTGGAGATTTGGTGGGATATTTTTCTAGAATTTGGTTGTGTTTTGAGAAGATTTAGGGAATTTTGTGGGATTTTTCCTGGAATTTTGTTGGATATTAGGGAGAATTTGTGGGATGTTTGTGGAACTTTGAGGGACTTTTCTGGAATTTGGTGAGATTCTGTAGAGAACTGACGAATTATCAGGGATTTTTCATGTATTCTCTGGGAATTTGTGGAAATTTGGTGGGATTTTTCTGGAATTTGGCCGTGTTTTGAGAAGATTTAGAGAATTTTGTGGGATTTTTCTTGAATTTTGTTGGATATTGAGGAGATTTTGTGGGATGTTTGTGGAACTTTGAGGGACTTTTCTGGAATTTGGTGAGATTCTGTAGAGAACTGACGAATTATCAGGGATTTTTCATGTATTCTGTGGGAATTTGTGGAGATTTGGTGGGATTTTTCTGGAATTTTGGTTGTGTTTTGAGAAAATTTAGGGAATTTTGTGGGATTTTTCTGGGATTTTGTTGGGTATTGGGGACATTTTGTGGGATGTTTCTGGAATTTGGTGGGGCTTTTCAAGAATTTTGTGGTATTTTGAAAAGGTTTAGGGAATTTTGTGGTGTTTTTTCTTGAATTTTGTGGGAAACTGTGCTGATTTTATGGGGCGTTTCTGGAATTTGGTCGAGTTTTCAGAAGATTTAGGGATTTTTGTGGGATTTCTGTGGGATGTTCTGGGAATTGGTGGAGATTTTGTGGGACATTCCTGTGAATTGGTAGGGTTTTGAAATGATTTAGGGAGTTTTGTGGGACTTCTCTGGAATTTTGTGGGGTTTTTCTGGAATTGTGTGGGATTCTGAGGAGACTTGAAGAATTTTGAGGAATTTGATTTAGATTTTTGTGGGAATTTGTGAAGATTCTGTGGGATTTTTCTGGAATTTGGTGGGCCTTTTCAAGGACTTTGTGTGGTTTTGAGGAGACTTGAAGACTTTTGAGGAATTTTTCTTAGATTTTGTGGAAACTTGTGGAGGTTTTGTGGGATTTTTGCGTGATTTTGTGGGATATTGAGGCGATTTAGGGATCTTGAGGGATTTTTCATGTATTTTGTGGGAATTTGTGGAGATTTGGTGGGATATTTTTCTAGAATTTGGTCGTGTTTTGAGAAGATTTAGGGAATTTTGTGGGATTTTTCCTGGAATTTTGTTGGATATTAGGGAGATTTTGTGGGATGTTTGTGGAACTTTGAGGGACTTTTTAGGAATTTGGTGAGATTCTGTAGAGAACTGACGAATTATCAGGGATTTTTCATATATTCTGTGGGAATTTGTGGAGATTCTGTGGGATTTTTCTGGAATTTTGGTTATGTTTTGAGAAGATTTAGGGAATTTTGTGGGACTTTTCTGGGATTTTGTTGGGTATTGAGGACATTTTGTGGGATGTTTCGGGAATTTGGTGGGGCTTTTCAGGAATTTTGTGGTATTTTGAAAAGATTTAGGGAATTTTGTGGTGTTTTTTCTTGAATTTTGTGGGAAACTGTGCTGATTTTATGGGGCGTTTCTGGAATTTGGTTGAGTTTTCAGAAGATTTAGGGATTTTTGTGGGATTTCCGTGGGATGTTCTGGGAATTGGTGGAGATTTTGTGGGACATTCCTGTGAATTGGTAGGGTTTTGAAATGATTGAGGGAGTTTTGTGGGACTTCTCTGGAATTTTGTGTGTTTTTTCTGGAATTGTGTGGGATTCTGAGGAGACTTGAAGAATTTTGAGGAATTTTTCTTAGATTTTGTGGAAACTTGTGGAGGTTTTGTGGGATTTTTGTGTGATTTTGTGGGATATTGAGGCGATTTAGGGATCTTGAGGGATTTCTCATGTATTTTGTGGGAATTTGTGGAGATTTGGTGGGATATTTTTCTAGAATTTGGTCGTGTTTTGAGAAGATTTAGGGAATTTTGTGGGATTTTTCCTGGAATTTTGTTGGATATTAGGGAGAATTTGTGGGATGTTTGTGGAACTTTGAGGGACTTTTCTGGAATTTGGTGAGATTCTGTAGAGAACTGACGAATTATCAGGGATTTTTCATGTATTCTCTGGGAATTTGTGGAAATTTGGTGGGATTTTTCTGGAATTTGGCCGTGTTTTGAGAAGATTTAGAGAATTTTGTGGGATTTTTCTTGAATTTTGTTGGATATTGAGGAGATTTTGTGGGATGTTTGTGGAACTTTGAGGGACTTTTCTGGAATTTGGTGAGATTCTGTAGAGAACTGACGAATTATCAGGGATTTTTCATGTATTCTGTGGGAATTTGTGGAGATTCGGTGGGATTTTTCTGGAATTTTGCTTGTGTTTTGAGAAAATTTAGGGAATTTTGTGGGATTTTTCTGGGATTTTGTTGGGTATTGGGCACATCTTGTGGGATGTTGCTGGAATTTGGTGGGGCTTTTCAAGAATTTTGTGGTATTTTGAAAAGATTTAGGGAATTTTGTGGTGTTTTTTCTTGAATTTTGTGGGAAACTGTGCTGATTTTATGGGGCGTTTCTGGAATTTGGTCGAGTTTTCAGAAGATTTAGGGATTTTTGTGGGATTTTTGTGGGATGTTCTGGGAATTGGTGGAGATTTTGTGGGACATTCCTGTGAATTGGTAGGGTTTTGAAATGATTTAGGGAGTTTTGTGGGACTTCTCTGGAATTTTGTGGGGTTTTTCTGGAATTGTGTGGGATTCTGAGGAGACTTGAAGAATTTTGAGGAATTTGATTTAGATTTCTGTGGGAATTTGTGGAGATTCTGTGGGATTTTTCTGGAATTTGGTGGGCCTTTTCACGAGCTTTGTGTGGTTTTGAGAAGACTTGAAGAATTTTGAGGAATTTTTCTTAGATTTTGTGGAAACTTGTGGAGGTTTTGTGGGATTTTTGTGTGATTTTGTGGGATATTGAGGCGATTTAGGGATCTTGAGGCATTTCTCATGTATTTTGTGGGAATTTGTGGAGATTTGGTGGGATATTTTTCTAGAATTTGGTCGTGTTTTGAGAAGATTTAGGAAATTTTGTGGGATTTTTCCTGGAATTTTGTTGGATATTAGGGAGATTTTGTGGGATGTTTGTGGAACTTTGAGGGACTTTTTAGGAATTTGGTGAGATTCTGTAGAGAACTGACGAATTATCAGGGATTTTTCATGTATTCTGTGGGAATTTGTGGAGATTCTGTGGGATTTTTCTGGAATTTGGTAGAGTTTTGAGAAGATTTAGGGAATTTTGTGGGACTTTTCTGGGATTTTGTTGGATATTGAGGACATTTTGTGGGATGTTTCTGGAATTTGGTGGGGCTTTTCAAGAATTTTGTGGTATTTTGAAAAGATTTAGGGAATTTTGTGGTGTTTTTTCTTGAATTTTGTGGGAAACTGTGCTGATTTTATGGGGCGTTTCTGGAATTTGGTCGAGTTTTCAGAAGATTTAGGGATTTTTGTGGGATTTTTGTGGGATGTTCTGGGAATTGGTGGAGATTTTGTGGGACATTCCTGTGAATTGGTAGGGTTTTGAAATGATTTAGGGAGTTTTGTGAGACTTCTCTGGAATTTTGTGGGGTTTTTCTGGAATTGTGTGGGATTCTGAGGAGACTTGAAGAATTTTGAGGAATTTTTCTTAGATTTTGTGGAAACATGTGGAGGTTTTGGGTGATTTTTGTGTGATTTTGTGGGATATTGAGGAGATTTAGGGATCTTGAGGGATTTCTCATGTATTTTGTGGGAATTTGTGGAGATTTGGTGGGATAATTTTCTAGAATTTGGTCGTGTTTTGAGAAGATTTAGGGAATTTTGTGGTGTTTTTTCTTGAATTTTGTGGGAAACTGTGCTGATTTTATGGGGCGTTTCTGGAATTTGGTCTAAAGCAAGAGAAAAAACCCCAAACAAACACAACCTTTCAGGCAGAGAAAAGATGTGGTTGCTCTTGAAGAAAGCATTTCATTCTGCCTGGAGAAGAACCTGTTGGGAAAAATATTAGCTTTTAGCAAAATGGCACTGTGCTGTTGCACTTGTTCTAGCACTGGGAGAAAGAACAGGCCCGTCTGTAAGGCTCCTGCAGCTCACCCTGGCTGAGGGTCATTGACCACTGAGCACTGCAGGCATCACTGGCAACAACGATGGTGGAAAATGGGGAGGGAGCAGGATAAATAAATGTTTGCCATTGCCTTAGCCAAAAAAACCCCAGACATCAAAAGCAACCCACCCTCAAAACAAAGCTATGAAAATAGTTTGCCTCTGAATTTAAAGAACTTCAATTAACTCTATGATGTCTGCTTTTGGTTCAGCATTCATCAATCTGAATTTGAATATGCACAGGGTAATGAAAGGTAACTGAGGCTTAAAAATCATGTCTATTGACTTGTGCATAGCCTATACTGAAGCACATTAAAAAGCAGCGTTTTGCTTGAAATCTGCACGGTATTAACTTCATTCAGTCTTACACTCACTAGGTAATTAAATACATGAAGAAATAGATTTTTATTTTTTTTATTAAGAATGCATTATTAATTAGGAAGGCATGGCTTTAGCAGAGTCTGCTGATACCAACATTACTCAGCTAAGTTCAAAGTATGAACACAAGAACTTGATGACAGAAGCAATGTTCATCAGAGCCTCAACAAGAAAGTTGCAGTTCCAAGTTTTTCAGATGTCCTACACTTGCTAAGGCACCTCCAGAAAGAGGAGTCAACTGAAAATAGCACAGGAAATTTGAAACCCATTTCTATATTTTTCTTTTTTTTCCTGAACTTTCTTGTGGGCAACAGAAAACTCCCAATATGTGGAATGCAATGTAGTTTTTATGCCAGAGTCATGAGTCATCCCCTCAGTTTCAACCTGATCCAATGCTCACTTGAATCTTGGAAAGGCTCAAATCAGCAAGATGAAATTAAAATTGTATTCATGAAAGGAGCTCTTTACTCTCCATTCCCCTCCCTCCCCCAAATACATCAGCACCAAGTGAGAAAGGCTCGATTTGAAAGATAATTATTACACAATTAAACTTGGACATAGCTAGTTTGCTACAAGTTCCAGCAGACAGACAAACAAGAGCAGAATCAGAGGTTATCAACCTCAATAGAAATTCCAGCTCATGCTTTCCCCAAAAGCCTCATTTAATTTATCCAGGATTAAAAAATAAAAGAGAAATGAAAAAAAAATCACATAAAAGCATTTCACATAGTATATAGTGAAATACTATCATTTCCACCTGAAATATTCATCATCATTATTATGTTTTTCCATACTAAATTACAAAGTCTCCTGCACCCATCTTCCCAATATCTCATTCTAAGTGCTTGCTTCTTTAATCCCTTAGGAAGCAAAAGGAGCCTCAGGTGTCTCTGGATCAACAGAAACTAAACAACACAGCTTGACAAAGTATATCAAATTGTCAATCAACTCAATAAAGAACTCCCACTCCAGAGATAGCTATCACCAGCTGATGAATTTGGCTAGGGCAGGTTTAGTGAAGAAAAACTAGGTCTTTATTACCAAATCAGTTAGGAGTTGTTCTACCGTACTGCCCGTAGGATGGGAGTACAAACACCATATTCTTCACAGCCTCATCCACAAAGAATTCCACCTTCAAATTAAGGCTGCTTTGGAGTTGGACCAAACCAATGAAAACTCACTCATCAAACACAGTGATGGCAGCATGCTCAGTCTTTGCAATACAAAACTGGCAACTAACAGCACATTCCTGATCACATCTCCAAGGCTGAGTGTACAGAACTGCAGTGGTGGCCAGGCCCTCGCTGACTGCCAAACCTCCAGCCATCATCCCTTCCTCTCACAGCGACAGGGCAGAAAATAACAACAGCAGAAACTAGAAAGCTTAAGCTAAAACCACAAAGGTCATTGATGAAACAGACTGGAGTGCTTTAGAAACTAGCACGCAGATTTAGCTGAAAACAAATCTTATTGATCACCAATTACAATGAATACTTAATTCTATCATTCTGCATTATTATTAGACAGTCAGAGACAGCCAAGCTGACCTCAAGCATGCTGAAGCATCGGGGCCAAGCAGTGCACATCTTCCCAGGAGCTGATTTACCCATCGTTCTCAAGTGAATTCACCTGCACACAGCCCCACCGTACAACTGCTAGGCTGCAAAATAAAAAAATAGCTCTGCTTAAGAGTCAAACCCCAGGACATAGACCATATGAAAGGAAGAATGAAACCTGCAGCATTTGGTTGACCTTCAATGCCCTGAGAAGATGACAAATTTCCCAAGATGAACAAGTGCCCAAAATACAAAGCAAAGGACTGACTTTTAGGGATCAAATGTTAAATAGGCCTGCGAAATTGGAGTTGTTAGGTTGCACATGAAAGAAGGGAAAAAAGAAAAAACCACCCCAACCCTCAACTGCAATTTTACATCCCTCTTGGAAAATTTGCTTTAATAAGAGAGAGGAATGGATACAATCTTCCCCTCACCTGGAGATTTTAATCAATTCAAGCCATTTCAAATCTGGCAAGAAAGCCCTACCACAGTCCCCATCAAACAACATTGCCTTTCATTTTTGCTTCTCATGACTACTTCAGAGCAGTCTAAATAACAGCAAAGAAGGAAATTCAAGTTGCAATTCAAACACTAAGCTCTGGAATCCCACATTGCCTTCAAACACCTGCATGAAACACTAACTTCATGCTCTATGCTCCCTGCTTTCTTCTAGTTTACTGCACAGTGCATTATTTACATAAAACAGAATTTCTTCTGTGGGAAAGGCTTGCATGGTACTTCAAAGCCTGAATAAATCAGGGACTGCAGCTTGAACTAACAAAAAAATCATCCAAAAAATTCCTTTCAATATCTGCATTGTATTGCCTTATCATGCTACCTGTCTAGCTGAGTTATTCAGGTATCCACACCAGAAATGACAGACAATGTCTCTCTATGATGATGTGATGTTACTTCAAATGAAAAAAAACAATAAATAAAAATCACAGATTAATTTCCCATACAAATGATGACTCACTACTCCCAAATCCTTCCTTATAGCAGGATGCTCACTTCAGTCTGGAAGTCTTCATGTTGCAGCCTGCAGGAATCAGCTTATTTCCTGTCAAGGGCTGGAAAGCCTTACAGGAACTGGTTTTGGTTGAAGAACTTCTCCAAGGTGCTTACCTGTGGGACTTATCCAGGTAAGGGATGTTAGCTCCCTCTTCTTTGAGGTTCAGTGTCCAACCACTCCTACTGCTGGTAAGAAGAACAGAAGAAACATCTGCCCATAGCAAGGACTGCACTGGTGGGCAAAGTCCAAATTCCATCCTTCAGGGAAAAAGAAACAAAGACTGAGGAATTCATGTCTGTTCAAAATTTCATCCTTGACTACTGAAAGCATTGGAAGCACATGTGTATGTTTAAAAATGGAATTGTCCTCATTTAAGAATAAAAATAATTTCATCCCATCACCATTTTTCTTGGTCCAATCCTGAACTGCAGATCCAAACAGCTGAGAAAGCATGGAATAGTCTGCTGGACAGCATTAAAATGAGCAACTCCTGTATCTTCCTAAGATAAGAACACAAATCACAAAGAAAGGCACTCTGAGAAAAAATTTCTTAGAGGAAGACCTCAATTATTTTCCAGCAAGGCAGGTAATATGCATTTGGCTATTTGTTAGAAAAAAAACCAAAAAACAAACCTGTTTTTATACAAGATTTTACTCATATATTAACTATCACATATTTTGCAAAACAAAAAGAGACCACAGCAAAGTAAAATCCCAATTTTTTCCTATATTTAAGCTGTGATAGTATGTCTGAAATGGGAATCCAGAGCCTCACCAGATTAATATCACCACTTGGACCAGAGAATTTGCCATATCCACTTCTTCTGGTTTCGTTCAGTTGGAGCTTCTGTTTGTACAGTGATGATGGCTCTTGAACATTCTGGGATTTAAAGTAGTCCCTGAAGAGATGGCTGACAAAAATATGATGTTACTTTCAAGATGCTTTTTAATTATTTCTACCCTCATCCAGAACCTGCAAACATCTGATCTCCTTCACTATGCTCCAAGCTCATTAAAACTGGAACGCTAAATAAGAATATTCAAAATATTTTGTTTTGCATTGCTAAAGGCACCACTGCAGGTACTTGACTCATCCTTCAGACTGTAAATAAATAAATGAAGTCTAGGACAGGTCAAATAAAGACACTATGTTTTCTGTGTTTTGTTGGGGTTGGTTTTAGAAGACTTAGGAGATTTGAAACAGATCTTTTATTAAGGAATTGTTCCTAAGGGACTTGACTTACAGAAATTAATTTATACTTGGCAGTGCATTTGATTGATTGCAGTTCCTTTTTTTCAAATACAAACCAGCATTTTCACTACCAGGTGTGGTGGTTGGAAATGTTGGGACTGTAGAACACTGCAAGGCTAATTTCTCCTCCAGTCTCCATCATTTTTATGTAGCTCAGCATTTTCTCATCCTTACTGAGATCTGCTGCAAATTTAAAATACCCTAACAGGGCTGAGAGAGTATTGCAACAGTGTTTATCTAGTGTATCATTACAGTTCTTGTTACCCTAATTCCACAGTTCTGAGCAACAACTCTCATTTTATGGGCAGGTAATTGAGCTCTATGATACATGAATTGATTTGCAGGGGAAATACATTAAAACCTGGCTGGAAAAGAAAATTATTCAGGATCTTCACTCTGATTGCCTTTTACAGCTACCACTCTAGGACCACTGAAAGAGCTTACTTTAGCTCATGTCAATGAAGCTACAATTCAGTGTTTGTCCAAAAAATGTTCACATTCTAAAATGAAGGTTACTGTGGTTTCCTGAGTTATAAAGGCAGAATTAAAGATTACTGCAGATTCTTAGATCAGGACCACTTCCCAGCTCAAGAACTATTTAGTGGGAAGAGCCAAGGCAAAAGGCAGCATTCAAGCAAGTGTTGCTGATCAAGTGAGTTATGGGTTCTACATGAAAATGTTAGCAAGGGTGATCCAGTCAGATCTCATGTCTGCCTGTGGTTCAGCACTGCAGCTGCTAACACCCAGAGCACCAGATCCAATCACTCCTGAGGAGCAGGTTTGTTCAAGCAGGCACTGTTGTTTCAGGACCAGTGAAAGACAGGACAGAGACAAAATTGATAGTACTCCCTCAGTGCAAACAGAACTTGCCCTGCGACAAATTTGCTCCTCTCTGGCCCTACTTTTAACATCCCTGCTCTCAAATTCCTGTTTTTAGCAGCTTCTCATAAAAGGCATTCTTACTCAGAGAAGTGAATGTTAGAAGTGTTCATTTGAATGAAGCAAACAATTAAGCAACATCTTCCCTAAAGTGATTTTGTAAAAGTTATGGTTTAGTTTTCTTCCTAATTGCTTGGAAAAATCGGATTGGCGCAGGAAATGGGAAGGGTTGGCTAAAAGGAGTCAGCTGATGGGAAGCAGCCAGTAACTCCTGCTGCTGCTGACCTGCTGCAACTCCCAGGTTAAGAGGACAAGTGCCTCATTTGTAATCAAGTCTATATAAAACACAAAAGAGGCAGAAGGACAAACCTGGTTCATAAAGGCAGCAGTCTGTGACCAAAAGCAGCAGAGTCAGCAGCCAGTGTTTCACTCCTGATGAGAGCCCACTTGCAAAAGTTCCACTTGAGTACCTGCTGCAGAGCAGAGGCTGTTCTTCATTGATGTGTCAAACCATGACAGCCATACTTCTGTTGCTATTCAAAGAACAGGGATAAACTCCGGGGTTTGTTAGGTTTTAAATAGTTTCCAATTTCAGGCCTAATAGAAGGCAAAATGGAAAATATCACATGTAATAGGACTTAAAAATAGAAATACGGAAGAACACAATGTTATACTCATGTTACCTATTACTTTTTTCAGCTGAGCAAAGTCTTCACAAACACTATAAATACATATCTTTTTCCCCCAATGAAAATAATAATAAAAAAATCTGTCTTGTAACCTGAAAGAAAAGAGATAAAACCAAAGCAAACCTGATTCTTGTAAACAGAAAATGTTGCTTAAAAATTGAGTTTGGGGAGCATAAATATTTAATTGCCTTGAGCATGTCTTAGGAATTCACATTTACTCAAAATAGTGTCAAGAGCAAACAAAACTGCAAAACAATCTCTTTTAGTAGGAAATACCTTGTGAGAATCAAGTGTTTTCTTATCATCTTTCACTGTTTCACTTGATGTCTGAATCTTCTAACTCCAACTCCTAGAACAGCATCAGTGGGGGAGAGAGACAATGAACACTCCTTCTGTTATTTGACTGACTGCAAGGTTTTGACATGTAGAGTATTAATAAAAATAATTTATTCTCACAGGGTTTTGTCAGAATAACAAGCTGGTAGCTTTAAATATGGTTAAGAAAATTTTATGTATGTTAGGAAAAAACAAACAAAAAGAAACATTTGCAGTAGTAGGACAAAACCATCATAAAAAAGGTATATAGCAGATATACATATTTATATTCATATATATATATCTCCAATTTCCCAAAGCATTGCTCTAAGAATTAGACAAAACTGGCTACAAAATTCAGATTTTTTAGGTTATTTATTGACTGTAAAGTGAATCCTGACTGACAATAAATATCACTGGGGAACATTAATTATTAAATATACATTGTCCAATCTTTAACAAATCAACTTTAGTAAGAACAGTTTTAAATCTAAAAATAAAAACAATTTCCAAGACACTTATTTTAAGTAATTGCACTAAGAAATAGTAAGACCTTATATATAGTTAAATGACTAGCAGCCAACTCACATCATCATAGTAAGAATAATATATATGTACTGCAATTTTAAGTGTTATGACTTCAAGAACTTGTAGTAATAACCAAGCATTACTTGCTAAATAACACAAAATTTGTCTGATTAAGTCTGTTTAAAAGAATATGCAATGGGAATAACTAAGAGCTGAAATTAATGGTGTTAGCTTGTAAAGACAGAAATTTACTTCTTACAAGTAGGAAAACATGCAATATATTCCTATACTTAACACATGTTCGTAGTACAGACATTCCTGTTAATAAATTTCAGGTTAAAATTGACAAATGTGACATGTTCTACTATATGGAATTTCTTCAAGTGGCTGTTGTTCCATCGGACAACACAAACTAAAAAATGTCCTGCCTCTCAGAAATATTATTCTGTTTCTACTCTTTACTTTATTTTTTTATTTTTTTTTTTCACTTTTAGAAAAACACAGATTTTTTTTTTTTTAGTATTAGAAAAATATAGGACAAAAACAAGGCTTAAGTTTTAGATAGGGAAGAGAGAATAAGGAGATGCTTTATAAGCTGAAATATTTTTCTCTTAAAGCTATGGAGATGGACAACCATGTTCTGAAAAAAACTCCTTTAATTCATGACAGAGTATATTGGGAAGCATGGAGTGTTCAAAGTGTGGATTTTGAGTAAAAAGTAGAGTAATTGTGATACAGTGAGGCGCTGGAACAGAGTGGAGTGAAGATTTGAGGCCTTGAGGGCAATGAGAAAACTGTTTTCCTGCGAAGCTCACAGAGACAGATGAAGAGGACTCATGGCCCATACACACCTCAGAGTGATGTGAAATGGGAGGAGTGAACTCATGGCAGATTTCCGGGCAGCTGGCATCAAACAAATAGAAAACTATAACAGAAATATTTTTCTTGTGAGAAACTCCATAGATTAGCAGAAGAAGATTTCTGTTTCTATACAAACACTGATAAAGAGACTCTAGCAAGAATTGGGACTGTTTTAAACACCAAAGTTCCAAAGTCTTTTGTCTCTATCTTGTCATGTGAACAAGGGAATGCTGGGTAGTGCGGGATAAAAGGGTTTTCTGAAAGTTTATTCTGGTGTTCTTATTCTTGTAGTTTTGTGAATAAACTTTCTTTATTCCTTTTAAGTTTTAAGCCTGTTTTGCTCTTGCTCTAATCCATATCTCACAGCAAGAAATAAGTAAGTTTTCTAGTATTTTTTCAGTTACTGCTTTAAAACCACGACAACTGTGTTTTCACCATCACGTCAGATCAGCTCTTGGACTCACAGCTCACCGCAGACCTCGAAACAGGAGGCAAAGATCTGCACCACTTGGCCTTTCAGAACTTCTCACCCATCTATGACCTTTCTGGGGCCAGCTTCACAAAATGAGGGGGAAGCCATTCCAAAGAACACGACCAAGGAAATCACACAGCACTCGGGATTTGTTCCAGGCATCAAATTTTTAATGGATGATGTGAAGTAACACCGAAGCAATTCCTGTCCACAGAAAAAAAGATTTCAAATGGTTTTGTCTCAAGGACAATCACTGGAGGTTGAAAGTTTCTGGGGCTGAAAGTTACATGAGGTCCTCAACACTGAGCAATCAATATCCCCAGAGTCTAAACTGTGAAATTACTACCTGGGCAAGGAGAACATTTTCAGGATTTGCAACTCATCTCAAAGCCTCAGTAGAACTCAACCAGCAGAATTCCCCTGAGATGGCACTGTGCTCTGGAAGCCCTCAAATACTCACTAAAACAGACTTGACTTTCACTAGGACAGCTGCTCATGAAAATCTGGGGTAAAACCTATGGGAAGTGGCCATGTGCACGCATATTCCTTCTTCCCACAGCAGGCACAATCAAATCCTCCTTTGAATGGCCTCCAAGTTGAGCAGCACTCATTGGCACAGCCTCTTCTCCCACAGACAGGCCAGCGAGCAACACGGCAGCGCCAGCCAGGTGGGCAAGGACAAGAGAGAGCAGATGCCAACAAGGCTTGGAAGCTGGGCCAAGGGAGGTTTACGCTGGCCATTGGGAAGAACTTGTGCCCAGCGTGGGCCATCAGATACTGCAATGGCCTGACAGGGGCTGCTGGAGTCATCATTGTGGCACGGGTGCAAGGCAAGCCAGGCCGCAGCGCTCGGGCCCCGCTCTGCTGGCCATGCTTGCCGCCATGGCTCCCAGCTTGGACTCAACATTCTCTCAGGGCTCTCTGCAGCCAGGGCGTTCTGTGCTTCTGTGACATCACAGCCTCTGGGGACGGCACGCTGGCTGGCAACTGTCCCCAGCTGTTGCTGCGCCCCAGTGCCCAGGCACAGCTGCTCGCAGAGAGACGCCCAGAGCCTCGGTGCTGCTGGCAGAGCACTATGGCTGCTCACGGCTCCTCCGCGCTGCTGCAGCTTTACGTGCTGCTGCTCTTGGCTCATCCCCTCGACCCTGTGAGCAAACCTGAGCGCAGCACGGATGCCTCTCCTCTGCTTCTGGAGGATTGTCATCTGGACGAGTCGGACCCTGAGCGCATCCGGTGGGCGGCCAGGACATTCCTGCTCATCGACCTGCTCATCATAGGAATGGCCATGGGATGGTCGCTCGGAAAAAGAATTCAGAGACGCTGGCGAGAGGTGAGGAGGGGGGTGGGGGGTCAGGCAGGCGGGATGGGGCAGACCTTGAGGGCCTCTTGGGCACCCTTTGGCCAATGCCCTGCGGCAGAAGGGGCCTGAGCTCCTGGCTGGGGAATGCGGCCCAGGGGCTGAGCTCCATGGACAGCACCAAGCAGAGGCGGCAGAGCTCTGCCTGCTGCAGCCTCTTCCCCGGGCCAGCCCAGCCCAACTGGGCCCGAGTCTCTGTCTCCCAGGCCAAAGGCAGCCCCACAGGTGCCGGCCCCGCTCTGCCCCTCTGCCTCTTCCATGGGGATCCCTGTGCTTTGCCTTGCAGCGGAATCTCCAGAGCCCTTCGGGCCGTGCGGGGCCCCGCCGCCATCGAAGACAGGGCTGTCCCACGGAGCTGATGCAGCTGCTGATGGACAACCGCGACCTGATGCGGCTGCTCCTTCGCGACAGCCCTCAACCAACCACCAAGATGGCGGCAAAAGAGGGCAGTGACAGGAGACTCCGCACCTCCCCACAGCTCTGACCTCCAGCGTCGCGCTCCAGCTACAGAACCTTACGGGGAACGGGTGACCAGTGCCCAGCCCAGGCACTGCGACGTTCCCCACCTTACAAGTTAGCCACACCCCTGTTGTTGTTCGATTCCCCACCACGTTTCCCCCAAGAAGTTGACCTTTCCCTTAGTGTTCAGTTCTAAACAGTTGAAGCATTGAAGTTTCTTAGCCTTAAGATTCTTACCCCATAGTCTTCTAGTAACGTTGGATTGTAGATTTTAGAAGTAGTCAAGTGAATAAAGTTCACGTTTTCTACACGTTGCTGTGTCATTTTCTTGAGGTTGCACCTGAGACCTGGGGACTCCTTGAGAGATGGCTTTGCATGGCAGCTCCAGACTGCCTGCAATGGAGAGCCCCAGTGCCCCAGCAGGCTTTGCAAGAGCACGGAGGGCAGCGGGAAAGAAGAAGGTGGCCAATATTCACCTGCCTCCACCTTCCAAGGAAGCTTGCAGTCAAACCCTGTCTGCCCTTTAGGGGGGACCCTAAAGGCCCCGGCAGGCATCACCATGGCCCCAGGACGGGGGGCTTGCAGCACTCTGGGGCACCAGGAAAGGAGCAGGATCATCCCTGGAAAGCTGTCTGGAGACAAATCCAGAGACGTCTCCCCTGGCATCCAGGCAAGGGCTGAATACAGGCAGGCAATTAGATCCACAGGCTGCCTGGGCTATGGCACCAATCAGTCCTGCTTCATAGATTTCGGGGGGCGGGGTTATACATATATATATATATATATATATATATATATACACGCATATATGTATATATGTATCTACATCTGTATTTAGTTCTTTGTATTTATCCTGTTGACCCTCAAATAGGATTAGATTTCATTTTCCTACAAAACAAAACATCCGTTTTTTGATTTTTAGGAATCAACCATCTGTGCTCCCACTTTAAATCACTTCTCTCAAACTCATTCTGCATCTTGCTCCTTTCCAGCACCATCAAATACCTCTGTTAAAATACAGAGCATCAGTGGAAGGACGACAATCTTGTTACTTGCTGAAGAAAGTTAACTTGGATGACATACCTGCTTTTAAAAATCCAAGAGGAACAAAACCTACACATCAGCTTTAGAATTTCAAAAGCTGCTTCCTCAACTCTTCCACACCACTTTACTCTTTGGGGACATTCAGCAGCAATACCAAACAAGCACAGAAAAGAAATGGAAGAAGAAATGCAGATAGTCAGCAGCTGACCACCTACCAAAATACATTTTAAATGCAGCTCCAAGTTCTCCAAGAGCAAGTTTGAAGTGTAAATGGAGACACTCACACAAAATTACTACCAGGTGGTACTTTTGGCATTTCCTTGGGCTTTCCTCTTCATTTTTTTTTTATCTCTCACCTAAGGCAAGAGAAAAAACCCCAAACAAACACAACCTTTCAGGCAGAGAAAAGATGTGGTTGCTCTTGAAGAAAGCATTTCATTCTGCCTGGAGAAGAAGCTGCTGGGAAAAATATTAGCTTTTAGCAAAATGGCACTGTGCTGTTGCACTTGTTCTAGCACTGGGAGAAAGAACAGGCCCGTCTGTAAGGCTCCTGCAGCTCACCCTGGCTGAGGGTCATTGACCACTGAGCACTGCAGGCATCACTGGCAACAACGATGGTGGAAAATGGGGAGGGAGCAGGATAAATAAATGTTTGCCATTGCCTTAGCCAAAAAAACCCCAGACATCAAAAGCAACCCACCCTCAAAACAAAGCTATGAAAATAGTTTGCCTCTGAATTTAAAGAACTTCAATTAACTCTATGATGTCTGCTTTTGGTTCAGCATTCATCAATCTGAATTTGAATATGCACAGGGTAATGAAAGGTAACTGAAGCTTAAAAATCATGTCTATTGACTTGTGCATAGCCTATACTGAAGCACATTAAAAAGCAGCGTTTTGCTTGAAATCTGCACGGTATTAACTTCATTCAGTCTTACACTCACTAGGTAATTAAATACATGAAGAAATAGATTTTTTTTTTTTTTATTAAGAATGCATTATTAATTAGGAAGGCATGGCTTTAGTAGAGTCTGCTGATACCAACATTACTCAGCTAAGTTCAAAGTATGAACACAAGAACTTGATGACAGAAGCAATGTTCATCAGAGCCTCAACAAGAAAGTTGCAGTTCCAAGTTTTTCAGATGTCCTACACTTGCTAAGGCATCTCCAGAAAGAGGAGTCAACTGAAAATAGCACAGGAAATTTGAAACCCATTTCTCTTTTTGTCTTTTTTTCCTGAACTTTCTTGTGGGCAACAGAAAACTCCTAATATGTGGAATGCAATGTAGTTTTTATGCCAGAGTCATGAGTCATCCCCTCAGTTCCAACCTGATCCAATGCTCACTTGAATCTTGGAAAGGCTCAAATCAGCAAGATGAAATTTCAATTGTATTCATGAAAGGAGCTCTTTACTCTCCATTCCCCTCCCTCCCCCAAATACATCAGCACCAAGTGAGAAAGGCTCAATTTGAAAAATAATTATTACACAATTAAACTTGGACATAGCTAGTTTGCTACAAGTTCCAGCAGACAGACAAACGAGAGCAGAATCAGAGGTTATCAACCTCAATAGAAATTCCAGCTCATGCTTTCCCCAAAAGCCTCATTTAATTTATCCAGGATTAAAAAATAAAAGAGAAATGAAAAAAACCACATAAAAGCATTTCACATAGTATATAGTGAAATGCTATCGTTTCCACCTGAAATATTCATCATCATTATTATGTTTTTCCATACTAAATTACAAAGTCTCCTGCACCCATCTTCCCAATATCTCATTCTAAGTGCTTGCTACTTTAATCCCTTAGGAAGCAAAAGGAGCCTCAGGTGTCTCTGGATCAACAGAAACTAAACAACACAGCTTGACAAAGTATATTAAATTGTCAATCAACTCAATAAAGGTTTTCCACTCCAGAGATAGCTATCACCAGCTGATGAATTTGGCTAGGGCAGGTTTAGTGAAGAAAAACTAGGTCTTTATTACCAAATCAGTTAGGAGTTGTTCTACCGTACTGCCCGTAGGATGGGAGTATAAACACCATATTCTTCACAGCCTCATCCACAAAGAATTCCACCTTCAAATTAAGGCTGCTTTGGAGTTGGACCAAACCAATGAAAACTCACTCATCAAACACAGTGATGGCAGCATGCTCAGTCTTTGCAATACAAAACTGGCAACTAACAGCACATTCCTGATCACATCTCCAAGGCTGAGTGTACAGAACTGCAGTGGTGGCCAGGCCCTCGCTGACTGCCAAACCTCCAGCCATCATCCCTTCCTCTCACAGCGACAGGGCAAAAAATAACAACAGCAGAAACTGGAAAGCTTAAGCTAAAATCACAAAGGTCATTGATGAAACAGACTGGAGTGCTTTAGAAACTAGCACGCAGACTTAGCTGAAAACAAATCTTATTGATCACCAATTACAATGAATACTTAATTCTGTTATTCTGCATTATTATTAGACAGTCAGAGGCAGCCAAGCTGACCTCAAGCATGCTGAAGCATCGGGGCCAGGCAGTGCACATCTTCCCAGGAGCTGATTTACCCATCGTTCTCAAGTCAATTCACCTGCACACAGCCCCACCGTACAACTGCTAGGCTGCAAAATAAAAAAATAGCTCTGCTTAAGAGTCAAACCCCAGGACATAGACCATATGAAAGGAAGAATGAAACCTGCAGCATTTGGTTGACCTTCAATGCCCTGAGAAGATGACAAATTCCCCAAGATGAACAAGTGCCCAAAATACAAAGCAAAGGACTGACTTTTAGGGATCAAATGTTAAATAGGCCTGCGAAATTGGAGTTGTTAGGTTGCACATGAAAGAAGGGAAAAAAGAAAAAACCACCCCAACCCTCAACTGCAATTTTACATCCCTCTTGGAAAATTTGCTTTAATAAGAGAGAGGAATGGATACAACCTTCCCCTCACCTGGAGATTTTAATCAATTCAAGCCATTTCAAATCTGGCAAGAAAGCCCTACCACAGTCCCCATCAAACAACATTGCCTTTCATTTTTGCTTCTCATGACTACTTCAGAGCAGTCTAAATAACAGCAAAGAAGGAAATTCAAGTTGCAATTCAAACACTAAGCTCTGGAATCCCATATTGCCTTCAAACAACTGCATGAAACACTAACTTCATGCTCTATGCTCTCCAATACATAGAAGCCATTTATTTGCATAGCCTTTGGCTGCTAAAGATGGAACCTGCATTTCTAGGAGCAGATGGGCCTGATTCTCACCTTCCCCCGACACACATGAGCAGTGTGGGCCCTGCCTTTCTGGGCACCTCACACTTACTTGATTCAAACTCTTGACTTTGCTCTCTGGAACACTGCCCTTCCTGAATCCAGCCCAAGCTACGAAGCAGCCACACACCTGCTGAAGTTGCCATTCTTGACATCTGCCTCTCCCCATCAGGATGCCTTGCAAAAACTATTAGGATCCAATGCTGCCCGTGTCTGCTGCAAGGAGGAGCTCTCTGGCTTTTTTACTCCTATCTTTAGAACATTCTCTTTCTGTCATTTTCATGACAGCTGGGGACAAATACAGAGCAACACCTTGAAGCATTAACAAACAGAAGCAACAGAAAACAGAAGCTGCTGCATTTCCTGTGGCCATTTGAGGGTGAAACTGCAAGTGTGAAAATATTGCAGTTCTGTCATTCAGGAAGAAGCACACGTTCCAAAGGAAATCCATTCAAAGCAGATTATACAGCATAGATTTGTTATCCATTTGAAGTTATTAACTGGAAGCCAAAGAAAGATTTCTTTGGTAGCCTCACAGGTTTATCTTCAGCATTTATAATGGAACAGTTACTCTGCTTTAAATTTAAGTGTTTCTTTCCCCCAACAGTCTCATCTACCTCCTCACCAAGCTGATACGGAATAGAGGAGCACAGATCGTGTGAGGAACAGATTTGGAATTACATAAATGGACTTACCATGTGGCTACAACTGATATTTCCAGCTCTGTGGCCTAAGAGCATCCATCCAATGTCCTGCCAGTCCAGCACTTCCTGATGGTATTTGAAGCCACTGCTTCCACACAAGTTAGAACAATGCACTTCTCCTTTGAGGTCATCTGGCTGCTCCAAGTGCAACAATGGAGCCACCAAGTTCCACTTGCAAGGTCAGCATTACAAATTTAAAACCTTCCTGTTACAAAAGGTAAAGGCTCTCCAATCCTGCTGGAAACAAGAGCTTTGAAGAAACCTAACTCTTCCAACTTCAGCTTGCTTCCAACTTGAACGGTATCAGCTTTTTTAGATAATAAAGGATTGTCTGTAGATTACTGTGGATTAAAATTAGAACTGCAGACCTGACTATTAGTCTCAAGTTTGCTGGTGTGAGGAAGGTGATGGTCCTTCTTATCCATCCCTGGAATCACCATCATGCACTGTCTTCACTATCTCCAAGAGGTATTTTTTTTTTCAACGTGGATAAACTATTTTAGGAAGTTTGGAACAGGGAGAATGGCTGCCTTCCATACAAATCAAACAGGTTCCATTTCCAAGTGATTACAATTGTATCAAAGTCTTCAGGCCCAAATAGGTGTAGCCTCTGTGAAATACAGAAGCCCTTATGAAAGGCTCACTCAGAAGGTGTGAATAGAATAAAAAAGAAATTCATTATAAAAAAATGAGGAAGGAAAAAGCCTTCATTCCCAGCACTGCAGAATTCCAGCCAAGTAAAATCTCACTCACTTTACAATGAAAGGAAAATATTTGAGTGGTGGTGTCAGGGAGAAGGCGAGGATATACAGTGCCAGGGAGGATTCTGCACTTAGAGATGCTGAGTATCCAGCCAAGAGACAGAAATTCAATTGCCAAGGCATTTGAATGAAGTCAATTAAGTCACATCACCTTTTCTATTTCAGTGTTTCCATCTGACAAGAAAGCAAAGGCGGGCAGCAGAAAGCAGGTGAGCTGCTGCACTCAGGGGTAGGGATCAAATGAACTATGCTGGTTCCATATGCACTATGGGAAAAGCAGGCAGAAGAGAGGAAGAGCTCTAAAATTAAGATGGAATTTTAACCTCTTCCTTCTCTGTTGACACTGACTGTAGGCATGTCTAACAGCTTTTCAGACAATTGTGTTTGATTTTGTTCCACAAACCTTACCTAGATCCACATTCATTAGCTGACTCTCTGCTGCCATCAAAATTGAGGGAAGGAACACCTTTTAGCCTTAGAAACACCTTAGAAACAGAGGAGATCAAACTAAACTCTGCAGCTCCAATGAGCGAAGGAATTATGTCCTATCCACCTTCATGAAGCCGCAAAGACCAAAATCTCTTGAGAGCGTGCCATTTCCTTTCAGCCTTGTGCACTGAGCCTTCAGCTCATCACGGATCAAAAGATGCTGCACTAAATTACAAGAAAAATGACTGCATTCTGTTTAGTTGCAATCCTGGTAGTCATAACAAATCTTGTGTGCATCAGATGGCCTCCAGAAAAATCACATGCAACAGCAACACCATCCTCAGATGCTCTCCCAGTACCTTACCTAATCATTGCTCCGTCACTGGACAAGACTTGTCCCCACCCTTCACACCTACAGCAACAAACCTACAAATCTTCCAAACATTTCTTCAATTCCACACCCCTCCGGAACATTCCCGCTTAAAACCGCACAGCTGCCCACGGGACAAAGGTCCAGTGTTACAAGCTGCTGCTCTCCCTCCACACAAGCCCCTTGCACATCTTGCACTGCTGCTCTGAAACTGCACAATTTGTCAGCAGCACCATTAGACTCAGAATTGGGAAACAATTCCTTCTGCTGGGTTAAGTTGGAAACAGTTCAGGCTACAGGAGTTCTTTATTATTCACCCTCATGGAATGCCCCTGCCCTTCAGAGCTCAAGCACTCCTGTGCAGAGCATCTCATGGAGCCAAAGAGAAAGGACTGCTGTCCCAAAAGAAGAGTCTGGGAGGAACTCCCAGTGTCCTTCATGCCTTGAGAAAGCTAAGGAGCAGTCACTGATGGCCTAAAGGGTACAAATTCAGTTCAGATGACAAATTTTCCAGGGTGATCCCCCTCCTCTTTATCTTCTAACACAACTACAAACAAACCAAATTATAGATTTCACAAGGAATAAGGGATGTTTAAAAGCAAATCTCTAAACTAAGCCTGGCATGCTCACCCAGGAGTTCAACACAGCAAGGCAGGCACTCTGCACTACCTAGTTCATGGCAAGAGATTTCTAAACTCTACCAAATGAAGTGAAGAAATGAAACAGAGAGCAATAGAACCGTATTTTAATTCATTTCAAGGCATGGAATAACACAGAATCTTTTCCATGAAACTAGGGCATTTTTCTCCCTTATCTAGTGCCCAAGTAAGATTAGAAATTGGGAAAAAAACCACTGAAACTGCAAATGCATTTTGCCCCCAGCTAGAAACAAAAGGTAATTATTTGAAAACTAGAAAAAACTCCAAGAGGAAACGTAAAACATTATGGAATATGTATTATTTTTATCACCCAGAATTCCCCATGTTAAAGGCACAGAGAAAACCATCATTCAGAAGTGGGAAAACAGAGGGACTGTACAAGTGAAATGGAGTTCTGACAAATGATGCTGTGTAGAATATGGGTTCCCAAACCAACAGAACAAAGGCACCCCGACAGCAGCAGCCTCAGAGATTGTACATTGCAGCTGAAGCACGGGGGTTTCTGTAGATTCACCTTGTAAACTGGCACACTTACTTGCCAAGGCTGCTGAACTTCTTTCACCTTAAACCACAAAACCTCCCAGTCCTTCCACAGCAATCACTCCATCAAATCAAGGCAGACCAAAACATGTTCTTTGCGCTGTTCACAATAAGATGAAGTTATGTGCCCAAGAGATACCATTTGAAGTCAGAAGGAACAAGCCAGCAGGTGTAGAAAACTGGTATTTGAAGAAGTGACAAAAAGACAGCAAACTGAAGCCCATGCTTAATACAAAACCCCATGATTAATAGAACACAAATGCAGATGGATATGATAAGCTTGCACTGTCGAAGCTAAAATCATTTCTAACAAAAATCACCACATTTCCAAGAATTCAGTACCACTTGTGGTGGCCACTCCTGATCTCTACATAATATGTCAGCAGTTCAATTGGCAAGAATCTCTTTATCTAGATCCAAGCAGGGAAGAAGTCAAGGTCCCAGTGATATGCAATTCTGTAGCTTCATTAGAAACCTTTCATCCTGCAATAGTTGAAATCCAAGCGAGAAAAGAACCTGTTTGGACACCAACTATCCTTAGTAGCAACGTTTTGCAGCACGCAATTTGAAAAGGTTAACCTGCCAGGCAATAATACAGACAAGAAAAATGAAAAGGAGGGCAAGGAGAATCATCTGCTGCTGAAACTGCTCTTCTACAAAAACAAAGTGATATGAAGATTCAGCCCGTGAAGAACACATTCCTCAACCAGGAGAGAAAAACACAATTCTTAAAAATCTCCTCTGTCGTTCTGATTGGGAACGGTGGGAAAGAACGACACGGACTCTCAAGGGAGTCACAACAGGAGAATCTTCTCTACTTTATTACTCTAGGCTTGTCTAATAGACAGATACGTGGAAAGTACAGAAAGGAAACTCTTATTGCTTAGTAAAGTGCTACATCACCATCATTGGTCAGCGGGGCTCACCACCCCCCTGACTTTCTCCTGCAAGGAAAACAAGAGGACAGACAAACAGCACCTGGCAGTTGTTTTCTGTCTCTGAGGATTGTTTTGAAATCCTCCTATGAATTCCCAGGCTAGCTTCTCGGGCAGGACTGATAGGCCATGGGGCCTGCAGTTTCTGCAGCTCTCTGCAGCCTGCTCCAAAGCTAGCATCCATACTCTCCACTACATAAGAAATAGAAAACTGACTACAAATCACGTGTTCACTACTTGTTGCTTGTTCACTACTCAGACATCAGAATTACTACCACAATACTAGAAGAACAATCCAAGAAACATATTCCAGGGATGCATTTTAATTCATTTGCTGCTGCCAGCCGTGCTGTGCTTTGCTTCTATCCATCCACCCTGCTGCAAAAAGGTTCAATTGTGTTTTCACCATCACTTCAAATCAGCTCTTGGACTCACAGCTCACCACAGACCTCGAAACAGGAGGCAAAGATCTGCACCACTTGACCCTTCAGAACTTCTCACCCATCTATGACCTTTCTGGGGCCAGCTTCAGAAAATGGGGGGGAAGCCATTCCAAGGAACACGACCAAGGAAATCACACAGCACTGGGGACTTGTTCCAGGCATCAAATTTTTAATGGATGATGTGAAGTAACACCGAAGCAATTCCTGTCCACAGAAAAAAAGATTTCAAATGGTTTTGTCTCAAGGACAATCACTGGAGGTTGAAAGTTTCTGGGGCTGAAAGTTACATGAGGTCCTCAACACTGAGCAATCAATATCCCCAGAGTCTAAACTGTGAAATTACTACCTGGGCAAGGAGAACATTTTCAGGATTTGCAACTCATCTCAAAGCCTCAGTAGAACTCAACCAGCAGAATTCCCCTGAGATGGCACTGTGCTCTGGAAGCCCTCAAATACTCACTAAAACAGACTTGACTTTCACTAGGACAGCTGCTCATGAAAATCTGGGGTAAAACCTATGGGAAGTGGCCATGTGCACGCATATTCCTTCTTCCCACAGCAGGCACAATCAAATCCTCCTTTGAATGGCCTCCAAGTTGAGCAGCACTCATTGGCACAGCCTCTTCTCCCACAGACAGGCCAGCGAGCAACACGGCAGCGCCAGCCAGGTGGGCAAGGACAAGAGAGAGCAGATGCCAACAAGGCTTGGAAGCTGGGCCAAGGGAGGTTTACGCTGGCCATTGGGAAGAACTTGTGCCCAGCGTGGGCCATCAGATACTGCAATGGCCTGACAGGGGCTGCTGGAGTCATCATTGTGGCACGGGTGCAAGGCAAGCCAGGCCGCAGCGCTCGGGCCCCGCTCTGCTGGCCATACTTGCCGCCATGGCTCCCAGCTTGGACTCAACATTCTCTCAGGGCTCTCTGCAGCCAGGGCGTTCTGTGCTTCTGTGACATCACAGCCTCTGGGGACGGCACGCTGGCTGGCAACTGTCCCCAGCTGTTGCTGCGCCCCAGAGCCCAGGCACAGCTGCTCGCAGAGAGACGCCCAGAGCCTCGGTGCTGCTGGCAGAGCACTATGGCTGCTCACGGCTCCTCCGCGCTGCTGCAGCTTTACGTGCTGCTGCTCTTGGCCCCTCCCCTCGACCCTGTGAGCAAACCCGAGAGGAGCACGGGTGCCTCTCCTCTGGTTCCGGAGGATTTCGACCTGGAGGAGAAGGACTCTGCGCTCCTCTGGTGGGCGTCCAGGACACTCCTGCTCATTGACATGCTCCTCATAGGAATGGCCATGGGATGGGCCCTTGGAAGAAGATTTCAGAGACGCTGGGGAGAGGTGAGGCAGGGGGTGGGGGGTCAGGGGCAGGTGGGATGGGGCAGACCTTGAGGGCCTCTTGGGCACCCTTTGGCCAATGCCCTGCGGCAGAAGGGGCCTGAGCTCCTGGCTGGGGAATGTGGCCCAGGGGCTGAGCTCCATGGACAGCACCAAGCAGAGGCGGCAGAGCTCTGCCTGCTGCAGCCTCTTCCCCGGGCCAGCCCAGCCCAACTGGGCCCGAGTCTCTGTCTCCCAGGCCAAAGGCAGCCCCACAGGTGCCAGCCCCGCTCTGCCTCTCTGCCTCTTCCATGGGGATCCCTGTGCTTTGCCTTGCAGCGGAATCTCCAGAGCCCTTCGGGCCGTGCGGGGCCCCGCCGCCATCGAAGACTCGGCTGTCCCACCAAGTTGATGCAGCTGCTCAGGCAAAACCGTGACCTGATGCGGCTGCACCTTCGCTACAGCTCTCAGCCGAGGAGGCCAACCACCAAGACGGCGGCAAAAGAGGGCAGTGACAGGAGACTCCGCACCTCCCCACAGCTCTGACCTCCAGCGTCGCGCTCCAGCTACAGAACCTTACGGGGAACGGGTGACCAGTGCCCAGCCCAGGCACTGCGACGTTCCCCACCTTACAAGTTAGCCACACCCCTGTTGTTGTTCGATTCCCCACCACGTTTCCCCCAAGAAGTTGACCTTTCCCTTAGTGTTCAGTTCTAAACAGTTGAAGCATTGAAGTTTCTTAGCCTTAAGATTCTTACCCCATAGTCTTCTAGTAACGTTGGATTGTAGATTTTAGAAGTAGTCAAGTGAATAAAGTTCACGTTTTCTACACGTTGCTGTGTCATTTTCTTGAGGTTGCACCTGAGACCTGGGGACTCCTTGAGAGATGGCTTTGCATGGCAGCTCCAGACTGCCTGCAATGGAGAGCCCCAGTGCCCCAGCAGGCTTTGCAAGAGCACGAAGCAACCTGAAAGCTGCTGTCAGAAGGCTGTGCTTCTTATCCGATCGAAGCAGCAGCACGCGCATTGGAGTTTGGCAAGCACTAAAGAGCTGCAGAAGAGCTTTGCTTAGCAAAATGGGCCAAGAAAAAGCATTTGCTTCATGGGTCTTTGTCGTCGCCTGGAAACAGGTAGCAGCATATGGAAGGGGGTTGTACACGTGGTTTCTTGCCTCGCTTCTCTGCACTTGCAGGGGCTCCCCCCGCCCACCCCGGGCTGCGCTCTGCGGCAGTGCTGCCGCATTGTGGGCACAGAGCGGTACTGCAGCTGTGCTCCGAGCCGGGCGGGGCCTGGCCGAGCGGGGCCGAGCAGGGGCGAGCCGAGCCGAAGCGGGCCAGAAAGAGCCGAGCCGAAGCGGGCCGGAAAGAGTCGAACCGAACCGAGCCGCGTCGGGCCTCCCCCCCGCCCCCCGCCGGAGCTGGCCGGGAGGACCGCGGCAGAGGCGTTAACTCCAATGCCTGCCGCCGCAGGCGCGGCCGCCACCCAGCTACGGAGCCGCTGAGTCTCGCCGCCATCGTCCTCGCCCCGGGAAAGGCGGCGGAAAATCGGGCGGAATGCTCGGAGTCGGTCGGCGTCGGCAGGTTTTTCGTTCAGGCATGTAAGTTAGACAGACGCGCTGAAAGCAGCGGGGGCCTTACTTGTGCCATAACAAAGATGGCCGCTCTGCCGGAAGTGGCTTCAGCCACAGCAAAGATGGCGGCGAGGAAGGGCGGAAGTTACGTCACGCCACGCAGAAGATGGCTGCCAGGTCGTGGCCGGCTTGTCCTTCCAAGGATGGCGGCCAAAAAGGCGGGAAAATAGAAGGACCCCGGGCAGTGGGTGCGTGAATTCGACTGCCTGACAAACACCCTGGCGTCGACGCCGCCCCGTCGCAATTTTCCGCGGCTGCTCCAGCCGTGCGGACACGGGCTGTGCGCTCGGCGGCACCGGGGCCGAGCGCGAGCCGGTCGGGCGCCGACAGGCAGCGGTGACGACGCCGCACTCTGCCGGGGTCCTTGACGCGGCCGCTTTTTCGGGCTTCTGGCACTCGCGACGACCCGTACCATGCTGCCACTCCTCTCACTCGGTTCCCCTATTTATTTAAAAGCTTGGCATTTAAATGAATAATATAGAAATTAAAATATAAAAATCTATAATAAAGAAATGCATATAGGGTGATAGATAGGGAGATATATAGATAGGGAGATAGATAGATAGATAGATAGATAGATAGATAGAGAGATAGATAGATACATAGATACATAGATAGATAGATAGATAAATCTTCCCATAAACACGACCAAATTCTAGAAAAATATCTCACCAAATCACCACAAATTCCCACAAAATACATGAAAAATCCCTCAAGATCCCTAAATCGCCTCAATATCCCACAAAATCACACAAAAATCCCACAAAACCTCCACAAGTTTCCACAAAATCTAAGAAAAATTCCTCAAAATTCTTCAAGTCTCCTCAAAACCACACAAAGTTCGTGAAAAGGCCCACCAAATTCCAGAAAAATCCCACAGAATCTCCACAAATTCCCACAAAATCTAAAATAAATTCCTCAAAATTCTTCAAGTCTCCTCAGAATCCCACACAATTCCAGAAAAAACACACAAAATTCCAGAGAAGTCCCACAAAACTCCCTAAATCATTTCAAAACCCTACCAATTCACAGGAATGTCCCACAAAATCTCTACCAATTCCCAGAACATCCCACAAAAATCCCACCAAAATCATTAAATCTTCTGAAAACCCGACCAAATTCCTGAAACTCCCCATAAAATCAGCACAGTTTCCCACAAAACTCAAGAAAAAACACCACACAATTCCTTAAATCTTTTCAAAATACCACAAAATTCCTGAAAAGCCCCACCAAATTCCGAAGATTTTTCCTGGAATTTTATTGGATACTGGGGAGATTTTGTGGGATGATAGTGGAACTTTGAGAGACTCTTCTGGAATTTGGTGAGATTCTGTAGAGAACTGACGAATTATCAGGGATTTTTCATGTATTCTGTGGGAATTTGTGGAGATTCGGCGGGATTTTTGTGGATTTTGGCCTAGTTTTGAGGAGATTTAGGGAATTTTGTGGGATTTTTTCTGGAATTTTATTGGATATTGGGAGATTTTGTGGGATGTTTGTGGAACTTTGAGGGACTCTTCTGGAATTTGGTGAGATTCTGTAGAGAACTGACGAATTATCAGGGATTTTTCATGTATTCTGTGGGAATTTGTGGAGATTTGGTGGGATATTTTTCTAGAATTTGGTCGTGTTTTGAGAAGATTTAGGGAATTTTGTGGGATTTTTCCTGGAATTTTGTTGGATATTGGGAGATTTTGTGGGATGTTTCTGGAACTTTGAGGGACTCTTCTGGAATTTGGAGAGATTCTGTAGAGAACTGACGAATTATCAGGGATTTGTCATGTATTCAGTGGGAATTTGTGGAGATTCTGTGGGATTTTTGTGGATTTTGGTAGAGTTTTGAGAAGATTTAGGGAATTTTCTGTGATTTTTCCTGGAATTTTGTTGGATATTGGGGAGATTTTGTGGGATGTTTCTGGAATTTTGTGGGGGTTTTCAAGAATTTTGTTGTATTTTGAAAAGATTTAGGGAATTGTGTGGTGTTTTTTCTTGAATTTTGTGGGAAACTGTGCTGATTTAATGAGGCGTTTCTGGAATTTGGTCGAGTTTTCAGAAGATTTAGGGATTTTTGTGAGATTTTTGTGGGATGTTCTGGGAATTGGTGGAGATTTTGTGGGACATTCCTGTGAATTGGTAGGGTTTTGAAATGATTTAGGGAGTTTTGTGGGACTTCTCTGGAATTTTGTGGGTTTTTCTGGAATTGTGTGGGATTCTGAGGAGACTTGAAGAATTTTAGAGGAATTTGTTTTAGATTTTGTGGGAATTTGTGGAGAATCTGTGGGATTTTACTGGAATTTGGTGGTTTTTTTCAAGGACGTTGTGTGGTTTTGAGGAGACTTGGAGAATTTTGAGGAATTTTTCTTAGATTTTGTGGAACCTTGTGGAGGTTTTGTGGGATTTTTGTGGAATTTTGTGGGATATTGAGGCGATTTAGGGATCTCGAGGGATTTTTCATGTATTTTGTGGGAATTTGTGGAGATTTGGTGGGATATTTTTCTAGAATTTGGTTGTGTTTTGAGAAGATTTAGAGAATTTTGTGGGATTTTTCTTGAATTTTGTTGGATATTGAGGAGATTTTGTGGGATGTTTGTGGAACTTTGAGGGACTTTTCTGGAATTTGGTGAGATTCTGTAGAGAACTGACGAATTATCAGGGATTTTTCACGTATTCTGTGGGAATTTGTGGAGATTTGGTGGGATTTTTCTGGAATTTTGGTTATGTTTTCAGAAGATTTAGGGATTTTTGTGGGATTTTTGTGGGATGTTCTGGGAATTGGTGGAGATTTTGTGGGACATTCCTGTGAATTGGTAGGGTTTTGAAATGATTGAGGGAGTTTTGTGGGACTTCTCTGGAATTTGGTGTGTTTTTTCTGGAATTGTGTGGGATTCTGAGGAGACTTGAAGAATTTTGAGGAATTTTTCTTCGATTTTGTGGAAAATTGTGGAGGTTTTGTGGGATTTTTGTGTGATTTTGTGGGATATTGAGGAGATTTAGGGATCTTGAGGGATTTCTCATGTATTTTGTGGGAATTTGTGGAGATTTGGTGGGATATTTTTCTAGAATTTGGTCGTGTTTTGAGAAGATTTAGGGAATTTTGTGGGATTTTTCCTGGAATTTTGTTGGATACTGGGGAGATTTTGTGGGTGGTTTGTGGAACTTTGAGGGACTTTTCTGGAATTTGGTGAGATCCTGTAGAGAACTGACAAATTATCAGGGATTTTTCATGTATTCTGTGGGAATTTGTGGAGATTCGGTGGGATTTTTGAGGATTTTGGCCGTGTTTTGAGAAGATTTAGGGAATTTTGTGTGATTTTTCTGGGATTTTGTTGGATATTGAGGAGATTTTGAGGGATGTTTGTGGAACTTTGAGGGACTTTTCTGGAATTTGGTGAGATTCTGTAGAGAACTGACGAATTATCAGGGATTTTTCATGTATTCTGTGGGAATTTGTGGAGATTCTGTGGGATTTTTGTGGATTTTGGCCGTGTTTTGAGAAGATTTAGAGAATTTTGTGGGATTTTTCCTGGAATTTTGTTGGATACTGGGGAAATTTTGTGGGATGTTTTTGGAACTTTGAGGGACTTTTTAGGAATTTGGTGAGATTCTGTAGAGAACTGACGAATTATCAGGGATTTTTCATGTATTCTGTGGGAATTTGTGGAGATTTGGTGGGATATTTTTCTAGAATTTGGTCGTGTTTTGAGAAGATTTAGGGAATTTTGTGGGATTTTTCCTGGAATTTTGTTGGATATTGGGAGATTTTGTGGGATGTTTCTGGAACTTTGAGGGACTCTTCTGGAATTTGGAGAGATTCTGTAGAGAACTGACGAATTATCAGGGATTTGTCATGTATTCAGTGGGAATTTGTGGAGATTCTGTGGGATTTTTGTGGATTTTGGTAGAGTTTTGAGAAGATTTAGGGAATTTTCTGTGATTTTTCCTGGAATTTTGTTGGGTATTGAGGACATTTTGTGGGATGTTTCTGGAATTTGGTGGGGCTTTTCAAGAATTTTGTGGTATTTTGAAAAGATTTAGGGAATTTTGTGGTGTTTTTTCTTGAATTTTGTGGGAAACTGTGCTGATTTTATGGGGCGTTTCTGGAATTTGGTCGAGTTTTCAGAAGATTTAGGGATTTTTGTGAGATTTTTGTGGGATGTTCTGGGAATTGGTGGAGATTTTGTGGGACATTCCTGTGAATTGTTGGGTTTTGAAATGATTTAGGGAGTTTTGTGGGACTTCTCTGGAATTTTGTGTGTTTTTTCTGGAATTGTGTGGGATTCTGAGGAGACTTGAAGAATTTTGAGGAATTTGTTTTAGATTTTGTGGGAATTTGTGGAGATTCTGTGGGATTTTTCTGGAATTTGGTGGGCCTTTTCAAGGACTTTGTGTGGTTTTGAGGAGACTTGAAGACTTTTGAGGAATTTTTCTTAGATTTTGTGGTAACTTGTGGAGGTTTTGTTGGATTTTTGTGGAATTTTGTGGGATATTGAGGCGATTTAGGGATCTTGAGGGATTTCTCATGTATTTTGTGGGAATTTGTGGAGATTTGGTGGGATATTTTTCTAGAATTTGGTCGTGTTTTGAGAAGATTTAGGGAATTTTGTGGGATTTTTCCTGGAATTTTGTTGGATACTGGGGAGATTTTGTGGGTGTTTTGTGGAACTTTGAGGGAATTTTCTGGAATTTGGTGAGATTCTGTAGAGAACTGACGAATTATCAGGGATTTTTCATATATTCTGTGGGAATTTGTGGAGATTCGGTGGGATTTTGAGGATTTTGGCCGTGTTTTGAGAAGATTTAGAGAATTTTGTGGGATTTTTCTTGAATTTTGTTGGATATTGAGGAGATTTTGTGGGATGTTTGTGGAACTTTGAGCGACATTTCTGGAATTTTGTGAGATTCTGTAGAGAACTGACGAATTATCAGGGATTTTTCATGTATTCTGTGGGAATTTGTGGAGATTTCATGGGATTTTTGTGGAATTTGGCGGTGTTTTGAGAAGATTTAGAGAATTTTGTGGGACTTTTCTGGGATTTTGTTGGGTATAGAGGACATTTTGTGGGATGTTTCTGGAATTTGGTGGGGCTTTTCAAGAATTTTGTGGTATTTTGAAAAGGTTTAGGGAATTTTGTGGTGTTTTTTCTTGAATTTTGTGGGAAACTGCTGATTTTATGGGGCGTTTCTGGAATTTGGTCGAGTTTTCAGAAGTGTTATGGATTTTTGTGAGATTTTTGTGGGATGTTCTGGGAATTTGTGGAGATTTTGTGGGACATTCCTGTGAATTGGTAGGGTTTTGAAATGATTGAGGGAGTTTTGTGGGACTTCTCTGGAATTTTGTGTGTTTTTTCTGGAATTGTGTGGGATTCTGAGGAGACTTGAAGAATTTTGAGGAATTTTTCTTAGATTTTGTGGAAACTTGTGGAGGTTTTGTGGGATTTTTGTGTGATTTTGTGGGATATTGAGGCGATTTCGGGATCTTGATGGATTTCTCATATATTTTGTGGGAATTTGTGGAGATTTAGTGGGATATTTTTCTAGAATTTGGTCGTGTTTTGAGAAGATTTAGGGAATTTTGTGGGATTTTTCCTGGAATTTTGTTGGATACTGGGGAGATTATTTGGGTGTTTAGTGGAACTTTGAGGGACTTTTCTGGAATTTGGTGAGATTCTGTAGAGAACTGACGAATTATCAGGGATTTTTCATGTATTCTGTGGGAATTTGTGGAGATTCGGTGGGATTTTTCTGGAATTTTGGTTGTGCTTTGAGAAAATTTAGGGAATTTTGTGTGATTTTTCTGGGATTTTGTTGGGTATTGAGGACATTTTGTGGGATGTTTCTGGAATTTGGTCAAGTTTTCACAAGATTTAGGGAATTGTGTGAGATTTTTCCCGGAATTTTGTTGGATATTAGAGAGATTTTGTGGGATGTTTGTGGAACTTTGAGTTACTTTTCTGGTATTTGGTGAGATTCTGTAGAGAACTGACGAATTATCAGGGGTATTTTCATGTATTCTGTGGGAATTTGTGGAGATTTGGTGGGATATTTTTCTAGAATTTGGTCGTGTTTTGAGAAGATTTAGGGAATTTTGTGGGATTTTTCCTGGAATTTTCTTGGATACTGGGGAGATTTTGTGGGATGTTTGTGGAACTTTGAGGGACTTTTCTGGAATTTGGTGAGATTCTGTAGAGAACTGACGAATTATCAGGGATTTTTCATGTATTCTGTGGGAATTTGTGGAGATTTGGTGGGATTTTTGTGGATTTTGGCCGTGTTTTGAGAAGATTTAGAGAATTTTGTGGGATTTTTCTTGAATTTTGTTGGGTATTGAGGACATTTTGTGGGATGTTTCTGGAATTTGGTGGGGCTTTTCAAGAATTTTGTGGTATTTTGAAAAGGTTTAGGGAATTGTGTGCTGTTTTTTCTTGAATTTTGTGGGAAACTGTGCTGATTTTATGGGGCATTTCTGGAATTTGGTTGAGTTTTCAGAAGATTTAGGGATTTTTGTGAGATTTTTGTGGGATGTTCTGGGAATTGGTGGAGATTTTGTGGGACATTCCTGTGAATTGGTAGGGTTTTGAAATGATTTAGGGAGTTTTGTGGGACTTCTCTGGAATTTTGTGTGTTTTTTCTGGAATTGTGTGGGATTCTGAGGAGACTTGAAGAATTTTGAGGAATTTTTCTTAGATTTTGTGGAAACTTGTGGAGGTTTTGTGTGATTTTTGTGTGATTTTGTGGGATATTGAGGCGATTTCGGGATCTTGATGGATTTCTCATATATTTTGTGGGAATTTCTGGAGATTTGGTGGGATATTTTTCAAGAATTTGGTCGTGTTTTGAGAAGATTTAGGCAATTTTGTGGTGTTTTTTCTTGAATTTTGTGGGAAACTGTGCTGATTTTATTGGGCATTTCTGGAATTTCATCAAGTTTTCAGAAGATTTAGGGAATTTTGTGAGATTTTTCCTGGAATTTTCTTGGATATTAGGGAGATTTTGTGGGATGCTTGTGGAACTTTGAGGGACTTTTCTGGAATTTGGTGAGATTCTGTAGAGAACTGACGAATTATCAGGGATTTTTCATGTATTCTGTGGGAATTTGTGGAGATTTGGTGGGATATTTTTCTAGAATTTGGTCGTGTTTTGAGAAGATTTAGAGAATTTTGTGGGATTTTTCTTGAATTTTGTTGGATATTGAGGAGATTTTGTGGGATGTTTGTGGAACTTTGAGGGACTTTTCTGGAATTTGGTGAGATTCTGTAGAGAACTGACGAATTATCAGGGATTTTTCACGTATTCTGTGGGAATTTGTGGAGATTTGGTGGGATTTTTCTGGAATTTTGGTTATGTTTTGAGAAAATTTAGGGAATTTTGTGTGATTTTTCTGGGATTTTGTTGGATATTGAGGAAATTTTGTGGGATGTTTTTGGAATTTGGTGGGGCTTTTCAAGAATTTTGTGGTATTTTGAAAAGATTTAGGGAATTTTGTGGTGTTTTTTCTTGAATTTTGTGGGAAACTGTGCTGATTTTATGGGGCGTTTCTGGAATTTCGTCGAGTTTTCAGAAGATTTAGGGATTTTTGTGGGATTTTTGTGGGATGTTCTGGGAATTGGTGGAGATTTTGTGGGACATTCCTGTGAATTGGTAGGGTTTTGAAATGATTTAGGGAGTTTTGTGGGACTTCTCTGGAATTTTGTGTGTTTTTTCTGGAATTGTGTGGGATTCTGAGGAGACTTGAAGAATTTTGAGGAATTTTTCGTAGATTTTGTGGAAACTTGTGGAGGTTTTGGGTGATTTTTGTGTGATTTTGTGGGATATTGAGGAGATCTAGGGATCTTGAGGGATTTTTCATGTATTTTGTGGGATTTTGTGGAGATTTGGTGGGATATTTTTCTAGAATTTGGTCGTGTTTTGAGAAGATTTAGGGAATTTTGTGGGATTTTTCCTGGAATTTTGTTGGATATTAGAGAGATTTTGTGGGTGTTTTGTGGAACTTTGAGGGACTTTTCTGGAATTTGGTGAGATTCTGTAGAGAACTGACGAATTATCAGGGATTTTTCATGTATTCTCTGGGAATTTGTGAAGATTCTGTGGGATTTTTCTGGAATTTGGTAGAGTTTTGAGAAGATTTAGGGAATTTTGTGGGATTTTTCCTGGAGTTTTGTTGGATACTGGGGAGATTTTGTGGGATGTTTGTGGAACTTTGAGGGACTTTTCTGGAATTTGGTGAGATTCTGTAGAGAACTGACGAATTATCAGGGATTTTTCACGTATTCTGTGGGAATTTGCGGAGATTCTGTGGGATTTTTGTGGATTTTGGCCGTGTTTTGAGAAGATTTAGGGAATTTTGTGTGATTTTTCTGGGATTTTGTTGGATATTGAGGACATTTTGTGGGATGTTTCTGGAATTTGTTGGGGCTTTTCAAGAATTTTGTGGTATTTTGAAAAGGTTTAGGGAATTTTGTGGTGTTTTTTCTTGAATTTTGTGGGAAACTGTGCTGATTTTATGGGGCGTTTCTGGAATTTCGTCGAGTTTTCAGAAGATTTAGGGATTTTTGTGGGATTTTTGTGGGATGTTCTGGGAATTGGTGGAGATTTTGTGGGACATTCCTGTGAATTGGTAGGGTTTTGAAATGATTTAGGGAGTTTTGTGGGACTTCTCTGGAATTTTGTGTGTTTTTTATGGAATTGTGTGGGATTCTGAGGAGACTTGAAGAATTTTGAGGAATTTGATTTAGATTTTTGTGGGAATTTGTGGAGATTCTGTGGGATTTTTCTGGAATTTGGTGGGCCTTTTCACGAACTTTGTGTGGTTTTGAGGAGACTTGAAGAATTTTGAGGAATTTTTCTTAGATTTTGTGGAAACTTGTGGAGGTTTTGTGGGATTTTTGTGTGATTTTGTGGGATATTGAAGCGATTTCGGGATCTTGAGGGATTTTTCATGTATTTTGTGGGAATTTGTGGAGATTTGGTGGGATATTTTTCTAGAATTTGGTTGTGTTTTGAGAAGATTTAGGGAATTTTGTGGGATTTTTCCTGGAATTTTGTTGGATACTGCGGAGATTTTGTGGGTGTTTTGTGGAACTTTGAGGGACTTTTCTGGAATTTGGTGAGATTCTGTAGAGAACTGACAAATTATCAGGGATTTTTCATGTATTCTGTGGGAATTTGTGGAGATTCGGTGGGATTTTTGAGGATTTTGGCCGTGTTTTGAGAAGATTTAGGGAATTTTGTGTGATTTTTCTAAGATTTTGTTGGATATTGAGGAGATTTTGTGGGATGTTTGTGGAACTTTGAGGGACTTTTCTGGAATTTGGTGAGATTCTGTAGAGAACTGACGAATTATCAGGGATTTTTCACGTATTCTGTGGGAATTTGTGGAGATTCGGTGGGATTTTTCTGGAATTTTGGTTATGTTGTGAGAAAATTTAGGGAATTTTGTGGGATTTTTCTGGGATTTTGTTGGGTATTGAGGACATTTTGTGGGATGTTTCTGGAATTTGGTGGAGCTTTTCAAGGATTTTGTGGTATTTTGAAAAGATTTTGGGAATTTTGTGGTGTTTTTTCTTGAATTTTGTGGGAAACTGTGCTGATTTTATGGGGCGTTTCTGGAATTTGGTCGAGTTTTCAGAAGATTTAGGGATTTTTGTGGGATTTTTGTGGGATGTTCTGGGAATTGGTGGAGATTTTGTGGGACATTCCTGTGAATTGGTAGGGTTTTGAAATGATTTAGGGAGTTTTGTGGGACTTCTCTGGAATTTGGTGGGGTTTTTCTGGAATTGTGTGGGATTCTGAGGAGACTTGAAGAATTTTGAGGAATTTTTCTTAGATTTTGTGGAAACTTGTGGAGGTTTTGGGTGATATTTGTGTGATTTTGTGGGATATTGAGGAGATTTAGGGATCTTGAGGGATTTCTCATGTATTTTGTGGGAATTTGTGGAGATTTGGTGGGATATTTTTCTAGAATTTGGTCGTGTTTTGAGAAGATTTAGGGAATTTTGTCGGATTTTTTCTGGAATTTTGTTGGATATTAGGGAGATTTTGTGGGATGTTTGTGGAACTTTGAGGGACTTTTCTGGAATTTGGTGAGATTCTGTAGAGAACTGAGAAATTATCAGGGATTTTTCATGTATTCTGTGGGAATTTGTGGAGATTCGGTGGGATTTTTGAGGATTTTGGCCGTGTTTTGAGAAGATTTAGAGAATTTTTTGTGATTTTTCTGGAATTTTGTTGGATATTGAAGACATTTTGTGGGATGTTTGTGGAACTTTGAGGGACTTTTTAGGAATTTGGTGAGATTCTGTAGAGAACTGACGAATTATCAGGGATTTTTCATGTATTCTGTGTTAATTTGTGGAGATTTGGTGGGATATTTTTCTAGAATTTGGTCGTGTTTTGAGAAGATTTAGGGAATTTTGTGGGATTTTTTCTGGAATTTTGTTGGATACTGGGGAGATTTTGTGGGATGTTTGTGGAACTTTGAGGGACTTTTCTGGAATTTGGTGAGATTCTGTAGAGAACTGAGAAATTATCAGGGATTTTTCATGTATTCTGTGGGAATTTGTGGAGATTCGGTGGGATTTTTGAGGATTTTGGCCGTGTTTTGAGAAGATTTAGAGAATTTTTTGTGATTTTTCTGGAATTTTGTTGGATATTGAGGACATTTTGTGGGATGTTTGTGGAACTGTGAGGGACATTTCAGGAATTTGGTGAGATTCTGTAGAGAACTGACGAATTATCAGGGATTTTTCATGTATTCTGTGGGAATTTGTGGAGATTCGGTGGGATTTTTCTGGAATTTTGGTTGTGGTTTGAGAAAATTTAGGGAATTTTGTGTGATTTTTCTGGGATTTTGTTGGGTATTGAGGACATTTTGTGGAATGTTTCTGGAATTTGGTGGCCGTTTTCAAGAATTTTGTGGTATTTTGAAAAGATTTAGGGAATTTTGTGGTGTTTTTTCTTGAATTTTGTGGGAAACTGTGCTGATTTTATGGGGCGTTTCAGAAATTTGGTCGAGTTTTCAGAAGATTTAGGGATTTTTGTGGGATTTCTGTGCGATGTTCTGGGAATTGGAGATTTTGTGGGACATTCCTGTGAATTGGTAGGGTTTTGAAATGATTGAGGGAGTTTTGTGGGACTTCTCTGGAATTTTGTGTGTTTTTTCTGGAATTGTGCGGGATTCTGAGGAGACTTGAAGAATTTTGAGGAATTTTTCTTAGATTTTGTGGAAACTTGTGGAGGTTTTGTGGGATTTTTGTGTGATTTTGTGGGATATTGAGGCGATTTAGGGATCTTGAGGGATTTCTCATGTATTTTGTGGGAATTTGTGGAGATTTGGTGGGATATTTTTCTAGAATTTGGTCGTGTTTTGAGAAGATTTAGGGAATTTTGTGGGATTTTTCCTGGAATTTTGTTGGATATTAGGGAGAATTTGTGGGATGTTTGTGGAACTTTGAGGGACTTTTCTGGAATTTGGTGAGATTCTGTAGAGAACTGACGAATTATCAGGGATTTTTCATGTATTTTGTGTTAATTTGTGGAGATTTGGTGGGATATTTTTCTAGAATTTGGTCGTGTTTTGAGAAGATTTAGGAAATTTTGTGGGATTTTTCCTGGAATTTTGTTGGATATTAGGGAGATTTTGTGGGATGTTTGTGGAACTTTGAACGACTTTTTAGGAATTTGGTGAGATTCTGTAGAGAACTGACGAATTATCAGGGATTTTTCATGTATTCTGTGGGAATTTGTGGAGATTCTGTGGGATTTTTCTGGAATTTGGTAGAGTTTTGAGAAGATTTAGGGAATTTTGTGGGACTTTTCTGGGATTTTGTTGGATATTGAGGACATTTTGTGGGATGTTTCGGGAATTTGGTGGGGCATTTCAGGAATTTTGTGGTATTTTGAAAAGATTTTGGGAATTTTGTGGTGTTTTTTCTTGAATTTTGTGGGAAACTGTGCTGATTTTATGGGGCGTTTCTGGAATTTGGTCGAGTTTTCAAAAGATTTAGGGATTTTTGTGGGATTTCTGTGGGATGTTCTGGGAATTGGTGGAGATTTTGTGGGACATTCCTGTGAATTGGTAGGGTTTTGAAATGATTTAGGGAGTTTTGTGGGACTTCTCTGGAATTTGGTGGGGTTTTTCTGGAATTGTGTGGGATTCTGAGGAGACTTGAAGAATTTTGAGGAATTTGATTTAGATTTTTGTGGGAATTTGTGGAGATTCTGTGGGATTTTTCTGGAATTTGGTGGGCCTTTTCACGAACTTTGTGTGGTTTTGAGGAGACTTGAAGAATTTTGAGGAATTTTTCTTAGATTTTGTGGAAACTTGTGGAGGTTTTGTGGGATTTTTGTGTGATTTTGTGGGATATTGAAGCGATTTAGGGATCTTGAGGGATTTTTCATGTATTTTGTGGGAATTTGTGGAGATTTGGTGGGATATTTTTCTAGAATTTGGTTGTGTTTTGAGAAGATTTAGGGAATTTTGTGGGATTTTTCCTGGAATTTTGTTGGATACTGCGGAGATTTTGTGGGTGTTTTGTGGAACTTTGAGGGACTTTTCTGGAATTTGGTGAGATTCTGTAGAGAACTGACAAATTATCAGGGATTTTTCATGTATTCTGTGGGAATTTGTGGAGATTCGGTGGGATTTTTGAGGATTTTGGCCGTGTTTTGAGAAGATTTAGGGAATTTTGTGTGATTTTTCTGGGATTTTGTTGGATATTGAGGAGATTTTGTGGGATGTTTGTGGAACTTTGAGGGACTTTTCTGGAATTTGGTGAGATTCTGTAGAGAACTGACGAATTATCAGGGATTTTTCATGTATTCTGTGGGAATTTGTGGAGATTCTGTGGGATTTTTCTGGAATTTGGTAGAGTTTTGAGAAGATTTAGGGAATTTTGTGGGACTTTTCTGGGATTTTGTTGGATATTGAGGACATTTTGTGGGATGTTTCGGGAATTTGGTGGGGCATTTCAGGAATTTTGTGGTATTTTGAAAAGATTTTGGGAATTTTGTGGTGTTTTTTCTTGAATTTTGTGGGAAACTGTGCTGATTTTATGGGGCGTTTCTGGAATTTGGTCGAGTTTTCAAAAGATTTAGGGATTTTTGTGGGATTTCTGTGGGATGTTCTGGGAATTGGTGGAGATTTTGTGGGACATTCCTGTGAATTGGTAGGGTTTTGAAAAGATTTAGGGAGTTTTGTGAGACTTCTCTGGAATTTTGTGGGGTTTTTCTGGAATTGTGTGGGATTCTGAGGAGACTTGAAGAATTTTGAGGAATTTTTCTTAGATTTTGTGGAAACTTGTGGAGGTTTTGTGGGATTTTTGTGTGATTTTGTGGGATATTGAGGTGATTTAGGGATCTTGAGGGATTTTTCATGTATTTTGTGGGAATTTGTGGAGATTTGGTGGGATATTTTTCTAGAATTTGGTCGTGTTTTGAGAAGATTTAGGAAATTTTGTGGGATTTTTCCTGGAATTTTGTTGGATATTAGGGAGATTTTGTGGGATGTTTGTGGAACTTTGAACGACTTTTTAGGAATTTGGTGAGATTCTGTAGAGAACTGACGAATTATCAGGGATTTTTCATGTATTCTGTGCGAATTTGTGGAGATTCTGTGGGATTTTTCTGGAATTTGGTAGAGTTTTGAGAAGATTTAGGGAATTTTGTGGTGTTTTTTCTTGAATTTTTTGGGAAACTGTGCTGATTTTATGGGGCGTTTCTGGAATTTGGTCTAAAGCAAGAGAAAAAACCCCAAACAAACACAACCTTTCAGGCAGAGAAAAGATGTGGTTGCTCTTGAAGAAAGCATTTCATTCTGCCTGGAGAAGAACCTGTTGGGAAAAATATTAGCTTTTAGCAAAATGGCACTGTGCTGTTGCACTTGTTCTAGCACTGGGAGAAAGAACAGGCCCGTCTGTAAGGCTCCTGCAGCTCACCCTGGCTGAGGGTCATTGACCACTGGGCACTGCAGGCATCACTGGCAACAACGATGGTGGAAAATGGGGAGGGAGCAGGATAAATAAATGTTTGCCATTGCCTTAGCCAAAAAAACCCCAGACATCAAAAGCAACCCACCCTCAAAACAAAGCTATGAAAATAGTTTGCCTCTGAATTTAAAGAACTTCAATTAACTCTATGATGTCTGCTTTTGGTTCAGCATTCATCAATCTGAATTTGAATATGCACAGGGTAATGAAAGGTAACTGAGGCTTAAAAATCATGTCTATTGACTTGTGCATAGCCTATACTGAAGCACATTAAAAAGCAGCGTTTTGCTTGAAATCTGCACGGTATTAACTTCATTCAGTCTTACACTCACTAGGTAATTAAATACATGAAGAAATAGATTTTTATTTTTTTTATTAAGAATGCATTATTAATTAGGAAGGCATGGCTTTAGCAGAGTCTGCTGATACCAACATTACTCAGCTAAGTTCAAAGTATGAACACAAGAACTTGATGACAGAAGCAATGTTCATCAGAGCCTCAACAAGAAAGTTGCAGTTCCAAGTTTTTCAGATGTCCTACACTTGCTAAGGCACCTCCAGAAAGAGGAGTCAACTGAAAATAGCACAGGAAATTTGAAACCCATTTCTATATTTTTCTTTTTTTTCCTGAACTTTCTTGTGGGCAACAGAAAACTCCCAATATGTGGAATGCAATGTAGTTTTTATGCCAGAGTCATGAGTCATCCCCTCAGTTTCAACCTGATCCAATGCTCACTTGAATCTTGGAAAGGCTCAAATCAGCAAGATGAAATTAAAATTGTATTCATGAAAGGAGCTCTTTACTCTCCATTCCCCTCCCTCCCCCAAATACATCAGCACCAAGTGAGAAAGGCTCGATTTGAAAGATAATTATTACACAATTAAACTTGGACATAGCTAGTTTGCTACAAGTTCCAGCAGACAGACAAACAAGAGCAGAATCAGAGGTTATCAACCTCAATAGAAATTCCAGCTCATGCTTTCCCCAAAAGCCTCATTTAATTTATCCAGGATTAAAAAATAAAAGAGAAATGAAAAAAAAATCACATAAAAGCATTTCACATAGTATATAGTGAAATACTATCATTTCCACCTGAAATATTCATCATCATTATTATGTTTTTCCATACTAAATTACAAAGTCTCCTGCACCCATCTTCCCAATATCTCATTCTAAGTGCTTGCTACTTTAATCCCTTAGGAAGCAAAAGGAGCCTCAGGTGTCTCTGGATCAACAGAAACTAAACAACACAGCTTGACAAAGTATATCAAATTGTCAATCAACTCAATATAGGTTTTCCACTCCAGAGATAGCTATCACCAGCTGATGAATTTGGCTAGGGCAGGTTTAGTGAAGAAAAACTAGGTCTTTATTACCAAATCAGTTAGGAGTTGTTCTACCGTACTGCCCGTAGGATGGGAGTACAAACACCATATTCTTCACAGCCTCATCCACAAAGAATTCCACCTTCAAATTAAGGCTGCTTTGGAGTTGGACCAAACCAATGAAAACTCACTCATCAAACACAGTGATGGCAGCATGCTCAGTCTTTGCAATACAAAACTGGCAACTAACAGCACATTCCTGATCACATCTCCAAGGCTGAGTGTACAGAACTGCAGTGGTGGCCAGGCCCTCGCTGACTGCCAAACCTCCAGCCATCATCCCTTCCTCTCACAGCGACAGGGCAGAAAATAACAACAGCAGAAACTAGAAAGCTTAAGCTAAAATCACAAAGGTCATTGATGAAACAGACTGGAGTGCTTTAGAAACTAGCACGCAGATTTAGCTGAAAACAAATCTTATTGATCACCAATTACAATGAATACTTAATTCTATCATTCTGCATTATTATTAGACAGTCAGAGACAGCCAAGCTGACCTCAAGCATGCTGAAGCATCGGGGCCAGGCAGTGCACATCTTCCCAGGAGCTGATTTACCCATCGTTCTCAAGTCAATTCACCTGCACACAGCCCCACCGTACAACTGCTAGGCTGCAAAATAAAAAAATAGCTCTGCTTAAGAGTCAAACCCCAGGACATAGACCATATGAAAGGAAGAATGAAACCTGCAGCATTTGGTTGACCTTCAATGCCCTGAGAAGATGACAAATTTCCCAAGATGAACAAGTGCCCAAAATACAAAGCAAAGGACTGACTTTTAGGGATCAAATGTTAAATAGGCCTGCGAAATTGGAGTTGTTAGGTTGCACATGAAAGAAGGGAAAAAAGAAAAAACCACCCCAACCCTCAACTGCAATTTTACATCCCTCTTGGAAAATTTGCTTTAATAAGAGAGAGGAATGGATACAACCTTCCCCTCACCTGGAGATTTTAATCAATTCAAGCCATTTCAAATCTGGCAAGAAAGCCCTACCACAGTCCCCATCAAACAACATTGCCTTTCATTTTTGCTTCTCATGACTACTTCAGAGCAGTCTAAATAACAGCAAAGAAGGAAATTCAAGTTGCAATTCAAACACTAAGCTCTGGAATCCCACATTGCCTTCAAACACCTGCATGAAACACTAACTTCATGCTCTATGCTCCCTGCTTTCTTCTAGTTTACTGCACAGTGCATTATTTACATAAAACAGAATTTCTTCTGTGGGAAAGGCTTGCATGGTACTTCAAAGCCTGAATAAATCAGGGACTGCAGCTTGAACTAACAAAAAAATCATCCAAAAAATTCCTTTCAATATCTGCATTGTATTACCTTATCATGCTACCTGTCTAGCTGAGTTATTCAGGTATCCACACCAGAAATGACAGACAATGTCTCTCTATGATGATGTGATGTTACTTCAAATGAAAAAAAACAATAAATAAAAATCACAGATTAATTTCCCATACAAATGATGACTCACTACTCCCAAATCCTTCCTTATAGCAGGATGCTCACTTCAGTCTGGAAGTCTTCATGTTGCAGCCTGCAGGAATCAGCTTATTTCCTGTCAAGGGCTGGAAAGCCTTACAGGAACTGGTTTTGGTTGAAGAACTTCTCCAAGGTGCTTACCTGTGGGACTTATCCAGGTAAGGGATGTTAGCTCCCTCTTCTTTGAGGTTCAGTGTCCAACCACTCCTACTGCTGGTAAGAAGAACAGAAGAAACATCTGCCCATAGCAAGGACTGCACTGGTGGGCAAAGTCCAAATTCCATCCTTCAGGGAAAAAGAAACAAAGACTGAGGAATTCATGTCTGTTCAAAATTTCATCCTTGACTACTGAAAGCATTGGAAGCACATGTGTATGTTTAAAAATGGAATTGTCCTCATTTAAGAATAAAAATAATTTCATCCCATCACCATTTTTCTTGGTCCAATCCTGAACTGCAGATCCAAACAGCTGAGAAAGCATGGAATAGTCTGCTGGACAGCATTAAAATGAGCAACTCCTGTATCTTCCTAAGATAAGAACACAAATCACAAAGAAAGGCACTCTGAGAAAAAATTTCTTAGAGGAAGACCTCAATTATTTTCCAGCAAGGCAGGTAATATGCATTTGGCTATTTGTTAGAAAAAAAAACAAAAAACAAACCTGTTTTTATACAAGATTTTACTCATATATTAACTATCACATATTTTGCAAAACAAAAAGAGACCACAGCAAAGTAAAATCCCAATTTTTTCCTATATTTAAGCTGTGATAGTATGTCTGAAATGGGAATCCAGAGCCTCACCAGATTAATATCACCACTTGGACCAGAGAATTTGCCATATCCACTTCTTCTGGTTTCGTTCAGTTGGAGCTTCTGTTTGTACAGTGATGATGGCTCTTGAACATTCTGGGATTTAAAGTAGTCCCTGAAGAGATGGCTGACAAAAATATGATGTTACTTTCAAGATGCTTTTTAATTATTTCTACCCTCATCCAGAACCTGCAAACATCTGATCTCCTTCACTATGCTCCAAGCTCATTAAAACTGGAACGCTAAATAAGAATATTCAAAATATTTTGTTTTGCATTGCTAAAGGCACCACTGCAGGTACTTGACTCATCCTTCAGACTGTAAATAAATAAATGAAGTCTAGGACAGGTCAAATAAAGACACTATGTTTTCTGTGTTTTGTTGGGGTTGGTTTTAGAAGACTTAGGAGATTTGAAACAGATCTTTTATTAAGGAATTGTTCCTAAGGGACTTGACTTACAGAAATTAATTTATACTTGGCAGTGCATTTGATTGATTGCAGTTCCTTTTTTTCAAATACAAACCAGCATTTTCACTACCAGGTGTGGTGGTTGGAAATGTTGGGACTGTAGAACACTGCAAGGCTAATTTCTCCTCCAGTCTCCATCATTTTTATGTAGCTCAGCATTTTCTCATCCTTACTGAGATCTGCTGCAAATTTAAAATACCCTAACAGGGCTGAGAGAGTATTGCAACAGTGTTTATCTAGTGTATCATTACAGTTCTTGTTACCCTAATTCCACAGTTCTGAGCAACAACTCTCATTTTATGGGCAGGTAATTGAGCTCTATGATACATGAATTGATTTGCAGGGGAAATACATTAAAACCTGGCTGGAAAAGAAAATTATTCAGGATCTTCACTCTGATTGCCTTTTACAGCTACCACTCTAGGACCACTGAAAGAGCTTACTTTAGCTCATGTCAATGAAGCTACAATTCAGTGTTTGTCCAAAAAATGTTCACATTCTAAAATGAAGGTTACTGTGGTTTCCTGAGTTATAAAGGCAGAATTAAAGATTACTGCAGATTCTTAGATCAGGACCACTTCCCAGCTCAAGAACTATTTAGTGGGAAGAGCCAAGGCAAAAGGCAGCATTCAAGCAAGTGTTGCTGATCAAGTGAGTTATGGGTTCTACATGAAAATGTTAGCAAGGGTGATCCAGTCAGATCTCATGTCTGCCTGTGGTTCAGCACTGCAGCTGCTAACACCCAGAGCACCAGATCCAATCACTCCTGAGGAGCAGGTTTGTTCAAGCAGGCACTGTTGTTTCAGGACCAGTGAAAGACAGGACAGAGACAAAATTGATAGTACTCCCTCAGTGCAAACAGAACTTGCCCTGCGACAAATTTGCTCCTCTCTGGCCCTACTTTTAACATCCCTGCTCTCAAATTCCTATTTTTAGCAGCTTCTCATAAAAGGCATTCTTACTCAGAGAAGTGAATGTTAGAAGTGTTCATTTGAATGAAGCAAACAATTAAGCAACATCTTCCCTAAAGTGATTTTGTAAAAGTTATGGTTTAGTTTTCTTCCTAATTGCTTGGAAAAATCGGATTGGCGCAGGAAATGGGAAGGGTTGGCTAAAAGGAGTCAGCTGATGGGAAGCAGCCAGTAACTCCTGCTGCTGCTGACCTGCTGCAACTCCCAGGTTAAGAGGACAAGTGCCTCATTTGTAATCAAGTCTATATAAAACACAAAAGAGGCAGAAGGACAAACCTGGTTCATAAAGGCAGCAGTCTGTGACCAAAAGCAGCAGAGTCAGCAGCCAGTGTTTCACTCCTGATGAGAGCCCACTTGCAAAAGTTCCACTTGAGTACCTGCTGCAGAGCAGAGGCTGTTCTTCATTGATGTGTCAAACCATGACAGCCATACTTCTGTTGCTATTCAAAGAACAGGGATAAACTCCGGGGTTTGTTAGGTTTTAAATAGTTTCCAATTTCAGGCCTAATAGAAGGCAAAATGGAAAATATCACATGTAATAGGACTTAAAAATAGAAATACGGAAGAACACAATGTTATACTCATGTTACCTATTACTTTTTTCAGCTGAGCAAAGTCTTCACAAACACTATAAATACATATCTTTTTCCCCCAATGAAAATAATAATAAAAAAATCTGTCTTGTAACCTGAAAGAAAAGAGATAAAACCAAAGCAAACCTGATTCTTGTAAACAGAAAATGTTGCTTAAAAATTGAGTTTGGGGAGCATAAATATTTAATTGCCTTGAGCATGTCTTAGGAATTCACATTTACTCAAAATAGTGTCAAGAGCAAACAAAACTGCAAAACAATCTCTTTTAGTAGGAAATACCTTGTGAGAATCAAGTGTTTTCTTATCATCTTTCACTGTTTCACTTGATGTCTGAATCTTCTAACTCCAACTCCTAGAACAGCATCAGTGGGGGAGAGAGACAATGAACACTCCTTCTGTTATTTGACTGACTGCAAGGTTTTGACATGTAGAGTATTAATAAAAATAATTTATTCTCACAGGGTTTTGTCAGAATAACAAGCTGGTAGCTTTAAATATGGTTAAGAAAATTTTATGTATGTTAGGAAAAAACAAACAAAAAGAAACATTTGCAGTAGTAGGACAAAACCATCATAAAAAAGGTATATAGCAGATATACATATTTATATTCATATATATATATCTCCAATTTCCCAAAGCATTGCTCTAAGAATTAGACAAAACTGGCTACAAAATTCAGATTTTTTAGGTTATTTATTGACTGTAAAGTGAATCCTGACTGACAATAAATATCACTGGGGAACATTAATTATTAAATATACATTGTCCAATCTTTAACAAATCAACTTTAGTAAGAACAGTTTTAAATCTAAAAATAAAAACAATTTCCAAGACACTTATTTTAAGTAATTGCACTAAGAAATAGTAAGACCTTATATATAGTTAAATGACTAGCAGCCAACTCACATCATCATAGTAAGAATAATATATATGTACTGCAATTTTAAGTGTTATGACTTCAAGAACTTGTAGTAATAACCAAGCATTACTTGCTAAATAACACAAAATTTGTCTGATTAAGTCTGTTTAAAAGAATATGCAATGGGAATAACTAAGAGCTGAAATTAATGGTGTTAGCTTGTAAAGACAGAAATTTACTTCTTACAAGTAGGAAAACATGCAATATATTCCTATACTTAACACATGTTCGTAGTACAGACATTCCTGTTAATAAATTTCAGGTTAAAATTGACAAATGTGACATGTTCTACTATATGGAATTTCTTCAAGTGGCTGTTGTTCCATCGGACAACACAAACTAAAAAATGTCCTGCCTCTCAGAAATATTATTCTGTTTCTACTCTTTACTTTATTTTTTTATTTTTTTTTTTCACTTTTAGAAAAACACAGATTTTTTTTTTTTTAGTATTAGAAAAATATAGGACAAAAACAAGGCTTAAGTTTTAGATAGGGAAGAGAGAATAAGGAGATGCTTTATAAGCTGAAATATTTTTCTCTTAAAGCTATGGAGATGGACAACCATGTTCTGAAAAAAACTCCTTTAATTCATGACAGAGTATATTGGGAAGCATGGAGTGTTCAAAGTGTGGATTTTGAGTAAAAAGTAGAGTAATTGTGATACAGTGAGGCGCTGGAACAGAGTGGAGTGAAGATTTGAGGCCTTGAGGGCAATGAGAAAACTGTTTTCCTGCGAAGCTCACAGAGACAGATGAAGAGGACTCATGGCCCATACACACCTCAGAGTGATGTGAAATGGGAGGAGTGAACTCATGGCAGATTTCCGGGCAGCTGGCATCAAACAAATAGAAAACTATAACAGAAATATTTTTCTTGTGAGAAACTCCATAGATTAGCAGAAGAAGATTTCTGTTTCTATACAAACACTGATAAAGAGACTCTAGCAAGAATTGGGACTGTTTTAAACACCAAAGTTCCAAAGTCTTTTGTCTCTATCTTGTCATGTGAACAAGGGAATGCTGGGTAGTGCGGGATAAAAGGGTTTTCTGAAAGTTTATTCTGGTGTTCTTATTCTTGTAGTTTTGTGAATAAACTTTCTTTATTCCTTTTAAGTTTTAAGCCTGTTTTGCTCTTGCTCTAATCCATATCTCACAGCAAGAAATAAGTAAGTTTTCTAGTATTTTTTCAGTTACTGCTTTAAAACCACGACAACTGTGTTTTCACCATCACGTCAGATCAGCTCTTGGACTCACAGCTCACCGCAGACCTCGAAACAGGAGGCAAAGATCTGCACCACTTGGCCTTTCAGAACTTCTCACCCATCTATGACCTTTCTGGGGCCAGCTTCACAAAATGAGGGGGAAGCCATTCCAAAGAACACGACCAAGGAAATCACACAGCACTCGGGATTTGTTCCAGGCATCAAATTTTTAATGGATGATGTGAAGTAACACCGAAGCAATTCCTGTCCACAGAAAAAAAGATTTCAAATGGTTTTGTCTCAAGGACAATCACTGGAGGTTGAAAGTTTCTGGGGCTGAAAGTTACATGAGGTCCTCAACACTGAGCAATCAATATCCCCAGAGTCTAAACTGTGAAATTACTACCTGGGCAAGGAGAACATTTTCAGGATTTGCAACTCATCTCAAAGCCTCAGTAGAACTCAACCAGCAGAATTCCCCTGAGATGGCACTGTGCTCTGGAAGCCCTCAAATACTCACTAAAACAGACTTGACTTTCACTAGGACAGCTGCTCATGAAAATCTGGGGTAAAACCTATGGGAAGTGGCCATGTGCACGCATATTCCTTCTTCCCACAGCAGGCACAATCAAATCCTCCTTTGAATGGCCTCCAAGTTGAGCAGCACTCATTGGCACAGCCTCTTCTCCCACAGACAGGCCAGCGAGCAACACGGCAGCGCCAGCCAGGTGGGCAAGGACAAGAGAGAGCAGATGCCAACAAGGCTTGGAAGCTGGGCCAAGGGAGGTTTACGCTGGCCATTGGGAAGAACTTGTGCCCAGCGTGGGCCATCAGATACTGCAATGGCCTGACAGGGGCTGCTGGAGTCATCATTGTGGCACGGGTGCAAGGCAAGCCAGGCCGCAGCGCTCGGGCCCCGCTCTGCTGGCCATGCTTGCCGCCATGGCTCCCAGCTTGGACTCAACATTCTCTCAGGGCTCTCTGCAGCCAGGGCGTTCTGTGCTTCTGTGACATCACAGCCTCTGGGGACGGCACGCTGGCTGGCAACTGTCCCCAGCTGTTGCTGCGCCCCAGTGCCCAGGCACAGCTGCTCGCAGAGAGACGCCCAGAGCCTCGGTGCTGCTGGCAGAGCACTATGGCTGCTCACGGCTCCTCCGCGCTGCTGCAGCTTTACGTGCTGCTGCTCTTGGCTCATCCCCTCGACCCTGTGAGCAAACCTGAGCGCAGCACGGATGCCTCTCCTCTGCTTCTGGAGGATTTCGACCTGGAGGAGAAGGACTCTGCGCTCCTCTTGTGGGCGTCCAGGACACTCCTGCTCATTGACATGCTCCTCATAGGAATGGCCATGGGATGGGCCCTTGGAAGAAGATTTCAGAGACGCTGGGGAGAGGTGAGGCAGGGGGTGGGGGGTCAGGGGCAGGTGGGATGGGGCAGACCTTGAGGGCCTCTTGGGCACCCTTTGGCCAATGCCCTGCGGCAGAAGGGGCCTGAGCTCCTGGCTGGGGAATGCGGCCCAGGGGCTGAGCTCCATGGACAGCACCAAGCAGAGGCGGCAGAGCTCTGCCTGCTGCAGCCTCTTCCCCGGGCCAGCCCAGCCCAACTGGGCCCGAGTCTCTGTCTCCCAGGCCAAAGGCAGCCCCACAGGTGCCGGCCCCGCTCTGCCCCTCTGCCTCTTCCATGGGGATCCCTGTGCTTTGCCTTGCAGCGGAATCTCCAGAGCCCTTCGGGCCGTGCGGGGCCCCGCCGCCATCGAAGACAGGGCTGTCCCATGGAGCTGATGCAGCTGCTGATGGACAACCGCGACCTGATGCGGCTGCTCCTTCGCGACAGCCCTCAACCAACCACCAAGATGGCGGCAAAAGAGGGCAGTGACAGGAGACTCCGCACCTCCCCACAGCTCTGACCTCCAGCGTCGCGCTCCAGCTACAGAACCTTACGGGGAACGGGTGACCAGTGCCCAGCCCAGGCACTGCGACGTTCCCCACCTTACAAGTTAGCCACACCCCTGTTGTTGTTCGATTCCCCACCACGTTTCCCCCAAGAAGTTGACCTTTCCCTTAGTGTTCAGTTCTAAACAGTTGAAGCATTGAAGTTTCTTAGCCTTAAGATTCTTACCCCATAGTCTTCTAGTAACGTTGGATTGTAGATTTTAGAAGTAGTCAAGTGAATAAAGTTCACGTTTTCTACACGTTGCTGTGTCATTTTCTTGAGGTTGCACCTGAGACCTGGGGACTCCTTGAGAGATGGCTTTGCATGGCAGCTCCAGACTGCCTGCAATGGAGAGCCCCAGTGCCCCAGCAGGCTTTGCAAGAGCACGGAGGGCAGCGGGAAAGAAGAAGGTGGCCAATATTCACCTGCCTCCAGCTTCCAAGGAAGCTTGCAGTCAAGCCCTGTCTGCCCTTTAGGGGGGACCCTAAAGGCCCCGGCAGGCATCACCATGGCCCCAGGACGGGGGGCTTGCAGCACTCTGGGGCACCAGGAAAGGAGCAGGATCATCCCTGGAAAGCTGTCTGGAGACAAATCCAGAGACGTCTCCCCTGGCATCCAGGCAAGGGCTGAATACAGGCAGGCAATTAGATCCACAGGCTGCCTGGGCTATGGCACCAATCAGTCCTGCTTCATAGATTTCGGGGGGCGGGGTTATACATATATATATATATATATATATATATATATATATACACGCATATATGTATATATGTATCTACATCTGTATTTAGTTCTTTGTATTTATCCTGTTGACCCTCAAATAGGATTAGATTTCATTTTCCTACAAAACAAAACATCCGTTTTTTGATTTTTAGGAATCAACCATCTGTGCTCCCACTTTAAATCACTTCTCTCAAACTCATTCTGCATCTTGCTCCTTTCCAGCACCATCAAATACCTCTGTTAAAATACAGAGCATCAGTGGAAGGACGACAATCTTGTTACTTGCTGAAGAAAGTTAACTTGGATGACATACCTGCTTTTAAAAATCCAAGAGGAACAAAACCTACACATCAGCTTTAGAATTTCAAAAGCTGCTTCCTCAACTCTTCCACACCACTTTACTCTTTGGGGACATTCAGCAGCAATACCAAACAAGCACAGAAAAGAAATGGAAGAAGAAATGCAGATAGTCAGCAGCTGACCACCTACCAAAATACATTTTAAATGCAGCTCCAAGTTCTCCAAGAGCAAGTTTGAAGTGTAAATGGAGACACTCACACAAAATTACTACCAGGTGGTACTTTTGGCATTTCCTTGGGCTTTCCTCTTCATTTTTTTTTTATCTCTCACCTAAGGCAAGAGAAAAAACCCCAAACAAACACAACCTTTCAGGCAGAGAAAAGATGTGGTTGCTCTTGAAGAAAGCATTTCATTCTGCCTGGAGAAGAAGCTGCTGGGAAAAATATTAGCTTTTAGCAAAATGGCACTGTGCTGTTGCACTTGTTCTAGCACTGGGAGAAAGAACAGGCCCGTCTGTAAGGCTCCTGCAGCTCACCCTGGCTGAGGGTCATTGACCACTGAGCACTGCAGGCATCACTGGCAACAACGATGGTGGAAAATGGGGAGGGAGCAGGATAAATAAATGTTTGCCATTGCCTTAGCCAAAAAAACCCCAGACATCAAAAGCAACCCACCCTCAAAACAAAGCTATGAAAATAGTTTGCCTCTGAATTTAAAGAACTTCAATTAACTCTATGATGTCTGCTTTTGGTTCAGCATTCATCAATCTGAATTTGAATATGCACAGGGTAATGAAAGGTAACTGAAGCTTAAAAATCATGTCTATTGACTTGTGCATAGCCTATACTGAAGCACATTAAAAAGCAGCGTTTTGCTTGAAATCTGCACGGTATTAACTTCATTCAGTCTTACACTCACTAGGTAATTAAATACATGAAGAAATAGATTTTTTTTTTTTTTATTAAGAATGCATTATTAATTAGGAAGGCATGGCTTTAGTAGAGTCTGCTGATACCAACATTACTCAGCTAAGTTCAAAGTATGAACACAAGAACTTGATGACAGAAGCAATGTTCATCAGAGCCTCAACAAGAAAGTTGCAGTTCCAAGTTTTTCAGATGTCCTACACTTGCTAAGGCATCTCCAGAAAGAGGAGTCAACTGAAAATAGCACAGGAAATTTGAAACCCATTTCTCTTTTTGTCTTTTTTTCCTGAACTTTCTTGTGGGCAACAGAAAACTCCTAATATGTGGAATGCAATGTAGTTTTTATGCCAGAGTCATGAGTCATCCCCTCAGTTCCAACCTGATCCAATGCTCACTTGAATCTTGGAAAGGCTCAAATCAGCAAGATGAAATTTCAATTGTATTCATGAAAGGAGCTCTTTACTCTCCATTCCCCTCCCTCCCCCAAATACATCAGCACCAAGTGAGAAAGGCTCAATTTGAAAAATAATTATTACACAATTAAACTTGGACATAGCTAGTTTGCTACAAGTTCCAGCAGACAGACAAACGAGAGCAGAATCAGAGGTTATCAACCTCAATAGAAATTCCAGCTCATGCTTTCCCCAAAAGCCTCATTTAATTTATCCAGGATTAAAAAATAAAAGAGAAATGAAAAAAACCACATAAAAGCATTTCACATAGTATATAGTGAAATGCTATCGTTTCCACCTGAAATATTCATCATCATTATTATGTTTTTCCATAGTAAATTACAAAGTCTCCTGCACCCATCTTCCCAATATCTCATTCTAAGTGCTTGCTACTTTAATCCCTTAGGAAGCAAAAGGAGCCTCAGGTGTCTCTGGATCAACAGAAACTAAACAACACAGCTTGACAAAGTATATTAAATTGTCAATCAACTCAATAAAGAACTCCCACTCCAGAGATAGCTATCACCAGCTGATGAATTTGGCTAGGGCAGGTTTAGTGAAGAAAAACTAGGTCTTTATTACCAAATCAGTTAGGAGTTGTTCTACCGTACTGCCCGTAGGATGGGAGTATAAACACCATATTCTTCACAGCCTCATCCACAAAGAATTCCACCTTCAAATTAAGGCTGCTTTGGAGTTGGACCAAACCAATGAAAACTCACTCATCAAACACAGTGATGGCAGCATGCTCAGTCTTTGCAATACAAAACTGGCAACTAACAGCACATTCCTGATCACATCTCCAAGGCTGAGTGTACAGAACTGCAGTGGTGGCCAGGCCCTCGCTGACTGCCAAACCTCCAGCCATCATCCCTTCCTCTCACAGCGACAGGGCAAAAAATAACAACAGCAGAAACTGGAAAGCTTAAGCTAAAATCACAAAGGTCATTGATGAAACAGACTGGAGTGCTTTAGAAACTAGCACGCAGACTTAGCTGAAAACAAATCTTATTGATCACCAATTACAATGAATACTTAATTCTGTTATTCTGCATTATTATTAGACAGTCAGAGGCAGCCAAGCTGACCTCAAGCATGCTGAAGCATCGGGGCCAGGCAGTGCACATCTTCCCAGGAGCTGATTTACCCATCGTTCTCAAGTCAATTCACCTGCACACAGCCCCACCGTACAACTGCTAGGCTGCAAAATAAAAAAATAGCTCTGCTTAAGAGTCAAACCCCAGGACATAGACCATATGAAAGGAAGAATGAAACCTGCAGCATTTGGTTGACCTTCAATGCCCTGAGAAGATGACAAATTCCCCATGATGAACAAGTGCCCAAAATACAAAGCAAAGGACTGACTTTTAGGGATCAAATGTTAAATAGGCCTGCGAAATTGGAGTTGTTAGGTTGCACATGAAAGAAGGGAAAAAAGAAAAAACCACCCCAACCCTCAACTGCAATTTTACATCCCTCTTGGAAAATTTGCTTTAATAAGAGAGAGGAATGGATACAACCTTCCCCTCACCTGGAGATTTTAATCAATTCAAGCCATTTCAAATCTGGCAAGAAAGCCCTACCACAGTCCCCATCAAACAACATTGCCTTTCATTTTTGCTTCTCATGACTACTTCAGAGCAGTCTAAATAACAGCAAAGAAGGAAATTCAAGTTGCAATTCAATAACTAAGCTCTGGAATCCCATATTGCCTTCAAACAACTGCATGAAACACTAACTTCATGCTCTATGCTCTCCAATACATAGAAGCCATTTATTTGCATAGCCTTTGGCTGCTAAAGATGGAACCTGCATTTCTAGGAGCAGATGGGCCTGATTCTCACCTTCCCCCGACACACATGAGCAGTGTGGGCCCTGCCTTTCTGGGCACCTCACACTTACTTGATTCAAACTCTTGACTTTGCTCTCTGGAACACTGCCCTTCCTGAATCCAGCCCAAGCTACGAAGCAGCCACACACCTGCTGAAGTTGCCATTCTTGACATCTGCCTCTCCCCATCAGGATGCCTTGCAAAAACTATTAGGATCCAATGCTGCCCGTGTCTGCTGCAAGGAGGAGCTCTCTGGCTTTTTTACTCCTATCTTTAGAACATTCTCTTTCTGTCATTTTCATGACAGCTGGGGACAAATACAGAGCAACACCTTGAAGCATTAACAAACAGAAGCAACAGAAAACAGAAGCTGCTGCATTTCCTGTGGCCATTTGAGGGTGAAACTGCAAGTGTGAAAATATTGCAGTTCTGTCATTCAGGAAGAAGCACACGTTCCAAAGGAAATCCATTCAAAGCAGATTATACAGCATAGATTTGTTATCCATTTGAAGTTATTAACTGGAAGCCAAAGAAAGATTTCTTTGGTAGCCTCACAGGTTTATCTTCAGCATTTATAATGGAACAGTTACTCTGCTTTAAATTTAAGTGTTTCTTTCCCCCAACAGTCTCATCTACCTCCTCACCAAGCTGATACGGAATAGAGGAGCACAGATCGTGTGAGGAACAGATTTGGAATTACATAAATGGACTTACCATGTGGCTACAACTGATATTTCCAGCTCTGTGGCCTAAGAGCATCCATCCAATGTCCTGCCAGTCCAGCACTTCCTGATGGTATTTGAAGCCACTGCTTCCACACAAGTTAGAACAATGCACTTCTCCTTTGAGGTCATCTGGCTGCTCCAAGTGCAACAATGGAGCCACCAAGTTCCACTTGCAAGGTCAGCATTACAAATTTAAAACCTTCCTGTTACAAAAGGTAAAGGCTCTCCAATCCTGCTGGAAACAAGAGCTTTGAAGAAACCTAACTCTTCCAACTTCAGCTTGCTTCCAACTTGAACGGTATCAGCTTTTTTAGATAATAAAGGATTGTCTGTAGATTACTGTGGATTAAAATTAGAACTGCAGACCTGACTATTAGTCTCAAGTTTGCTGGTGTGAGGAAGGTGATGGTCCTTCTTATCCATCCCTGGAATCACCATCATGCACTGTCTTCACTATCTCCAAGAGGTATTTTTTTTTCAACGTGGATAAACTATTTTAGGAAGTTTGGAACAGGGAGAATGGCTGCCTTCCATACAAATCAAACAGGTTCCATTTCCAAGTGATTACAATTGTATCAAAGTCTTCAGGCCCAAATAGGTGTAGCCTCTGTGAAATACAGAAGCCCTTATGAAAGGCTCACTCAGAAGGTGTGAATAGAATAAAAAAGAAATTCATTATAAAAAAATGAGGAAGGAAAAAGCCTTCATTCCCAGCACTGCAGAATTCCAGCCAAGTAAAATCTCACTCACTTTACAATGAAAGGAAAATATTTGAGTGGTGGTGTCAGGGAGAAGGCGAGGATATACAGTGCCAGGGAGGATTCTGCACTTAGAGATGCTGAGTATCCAGCCAAGAGACAGAAATTCAATTGCCAAGGCATTTGAATGAAGTCAATTAAGTCACATCACCTTTTCTATTTCAGTGTTTCCATCTGACAAGAAAGCAAAGGCGGGCAGCAGAAAGCAGGTGAGCTGCTGCACTCAGGGGTAGGGATCAAATGAACTATGCTGGTTCCATATGCACTATGGGAAAAGCAGGCAGAAGAGAGGAAGAGCTCTAAAATTAAGATGGAATTTTAACCTCTTCCTTCTCTGTTGACACTGACTGTAGGCATGTCTAACAGCTTTTCAGACAATTGTGTTTGATTTTGTTCCACAAACCTTACCTAGATCCACATTCATTAGCTGACTCTCTGCTGCCATCAAAATTGAGGGAAGGAACACCTTTTAGCACTGCTTAGAAACAGAGGAGATCAAACTAAACTCTGCAGCTCCAATGAGCGAAGGAATTATGTCCTATCCACCTTCATGAAGCCGCAAAGACCAAAATCTCTTGAGAGCGTGCCATTTCCTTTCAGCCTTGTGCACTGAGCCTTCAGCTCATCACGGATCAAAAGATGCTGCACTAAATTACAAGAAAAATGACTGCATTCTGTTTAGTTGCAATCCTGGTAGTCATAACAAATCTTGTGTGCATCAGATGGCCTCCAGAAAAATCACATGCAACAGCAACACCATCCTCAGATGCTCTCCCAGTACCTTACCTAATCATTGCTCCGTCACTGGACAAGACTTGTCCCCACCCTTCACACCTACAGCAACAAACCTACAAATCTTCCAAACATTTCTTCAATTCCACACCCCTCCGGAACATTCCCGCTTAAAACCGCACAGCTGCCCACGGGACAAAGGTCCAGTGTTACAAGCTGCTGCTCTCCCTCCACACAAGCCCCTTGCACATCTTGCACTGCTGCTCTGAAACTGCACAATTTGTCAGCAGCACCATTAGACTCAGAATTGGGAAACAATTCCTTCTGCTGGGTTAAGTTGGAAACAGTTCAGGCTACAGGAGTTCTTTATTATTCACCCTCATGGAATGCCCCTGCCCTTCAGAGCTCAAGCACTCCTGTGCAGAGCATCTCATGGAGCCAAAGAGAAAGGACTGCTGTCCCAAAAGAAGAGTCTGGGAGGAACTCCCAGTGTCCTTCATGCCTTGAGAAAGCTAAGGAGCAGTCACTGATGGCCTAAAGGGTACAAATTCAGTTCAGATGACAAATTTTCCAGGGTGATCCCCCTCCTCTTTATCTTCTAACACAACTACAAACAAACCAAATTATAGATTTCACAAGGAATAAGGGATGTTTAAAAGCAAATCTCTAAACTAAGCCTGGCATGCTCACCCAGGAGTTCAACACAGCAAGGCAGGCACTCTGCACTACCTAGTTCATGGCAAGAGATTTCTAAACTCTACCAAATGAAGTGAAGAAATGAAACAGAGAGCAATAGAACCGTATTTTAATTCATTTCAAGGCATGGAATAACACAGAATCTTTTCCATGAAACTAGGGCATTTTTCTCCCTTATCTAGTGCCCAAGTAAGATTAGAAATTGGGAAAAAAACCACTGAAACTGCAAATGCATTTTGCCCCCAGCTAGAAACAAAAGGTAATTATTTGAAAACTAGAAAAAACTCCAAGAGGAAACGTAAAACATTATGGAATATGTATTATTTTTATCACCCAGAATTCCCCATGTTAAAGGCACAGAGAAAACCATCATTCAGAAGTGGGAAAACAGAGGGACTGTACAAGTGAAATGGAGTTCTGACAAATGATGCTGTGTAGAATATGGGTTCCCAAACCAACAGAACAAAGGCACCCCGACAGCAGCAGCCTCAGAGATTGTACATTGCAGCTGAAGCACGGGGGTTTCTGTAGATTCACCTTGTAAACTGGCACACTTACTTGCCAAGGCTGCTGAACTTCTTTCACCTTAAACCACAAAACCTCCCAGTCCTTCCACAGCAATCACTCCATCAAATCAAGGCAGACCAAAACATGTTCTTTGCGCTGTTCACAATAAGATGAAGTTATGTGCCCAAGAGATACCATTTGAAGTCAGAAGGAACAAGCCAGCAGGTGTAGAAAACTGGTATTTGAAGAAGTGACAAAAAGACAGCAAACTGAAGCCCATGCTTAATACAAAACCCCATGATTAATAGAACACAAATGCAGATGGATATGATAAGCTTGCACTGTCGAAGCTAAAATCATTTCTAACAAAAATCACCACATTTCCAAGAATTCAGTACCACTTGTGGTGGCCACTCCTGATCTCTACATAATATGTCAGCAGTTCAATTGGCAAGAATCTCTTTATCTAGATCCAAGCAGGGAAGAAGTCAAGGTCCCAGTGATATGCAATTCTGTAGCTTCATTAGAAACCTTTCATCCTGCAATAGTTGAAATCCAAGCGAGAAAAGAACCTGTTTGGACACCAACTATCCTTAGTAGCAACGTTTTGCAGCACGCAATTTGAAAAGGTTAACCTGCCAGGCAATAATACAGACAAGAAAAATGAAAAGGAGGGCAAGGAGAATCATCTGCTGCTGAAACTGCTCTTCTACAAAAACAAAGTGATATGAAGATTCAGCCCGTGAAGAACACATTCCTCAACCAGGAGAGAAAAACACAATTCTTAAAAATCTCCTCTGTCGTTCTGATTGGGAACGGTGGGAAAGAACGACACGGACTCTCAAGGGAGTCACAACAGGAGAATCTTCTCTACTTTATTACTCTAGGCTTGTCTAATAGACAGATACGTGGAAAGTACAGAAAGGAAACTCTTATTGCTTAGTAAAGTGCTACATCACCATCATTGGTCAGCGGGGCTCACCACCCCCCTGACTTTCTCCTGCAAGGAAAACAAGAGGACAGACAAACAGCACCTGGCAGTTGTTTTCTGTCTCTGAGGATTGTTTTGAAATCCTCCTATGAATTCCCAGGCTAGCTTCTCGGGCAGGACTGATAGGCCATGGGGCCTGCAGTTTCTGCAGCTCTCTGCAGCCTGCTCCAAAGCTAGCATCCATACTCTCCACTACATAAGAAATAGAAAACTGACTACAAATCACGTGTTCACTACTTGTTGCTTGTTCACTACTCAGACATCAAAATTACTACCACAATACTAGAAGAACAATCCAAGAAACATATTCCAGGGATGCATTTTAATTCATTTGCTGCTGCCAGCCGTGCTGTGCTTTGCTTCTATCCATCCACCCTGCTGCAAAAAGGTTCAATTGTGTTTTCACCATCACTTCAAATCAGCTCTTGGACTCACAGCTCACCACAGACCTCGAAACAGGAGGCAAAGATCTGCACCACTTGACCCTTCAGAACTTCTCACCCATCTATGACCTTTCTGGGGCCAGCTTCAGAAAATGGGGGGGAAGCCATTCCAAGGAACACGACCAAGGAAATCACACAGCACTGGGGACTTGTTCCAGGCATCAAATTTTTAATGGATGATGTGAAGTAACACCGAAGCAATTCCTGTCCACAGAAAAAAAGATTTCAAATGGTTTTGTCTCAAGGACAATCACTGGAGGTTGAAAGTTTCTGGGGCTGAAAGTTACATGAGGTCCTCAACACTGAGCAATCAATATCCCCAGAGTCTAAACTGTGAAATTACTACCTGGGCAAGGAGAACATTTTCAGGATTTGCAACTCATCTCAAAGCCTCAGTAGAACTCAACCAGCAGAATTCCCCTGAGATGGCACTGTGCTCTGGAAGCCCTCAAATACTCACTAAAACAGACTTGACTTTCACTAGGACAGCTGCTCATGAAAATCTGGGGTAAAACCTATGGGAAGTGGCCATGTGCACGCATATTCCTTCTTCCCACAGCAGGCACAATCAAATCCTCCTTTGAATGGCCTCCAAGTTGAGCAGCACTCATTGGCACAGCCTCTTCTCCCACAGACAGGCCAGCGAGCAACACGGCAGCGCCAGCCAGGTGGGCAAGGACAAGAGAGAGCAGATGCCAACAAGGCTTGGAAGCTGGGCCAAGGGAGGTTTACGCTGGCCATTGGGAAGAACTTGTGCCCAGCGTGGGCCATCAGATACTGCAATGGCCTGACAGGGGCTGCTGGAGTCATCATTGTGGCACGGGTGCAAGGCAAGCCAGGCCGCAGCGCTCGGGCCCCGCTCTGCTGGCCATACTTGCCGCCATGGCTCCCAGCTTGGACTCAACATTCTCTCAGGGCTCTCTGCAGCCAGGGCGTTCTGTGCTTCTGTGACATCACAGCCTCTGGGGACGGCACGCTGGCTGGCAACTGTCCCCAGCTGTTGCTGCGCCCCAGAGCCCAGGCACAGCTGCTCGCAGAGAGACGCCCAGAGCCTCGGTGCTGCTGGCAGAGCACTATGGCTGCTCACGGCTCCTCCGCGCTGCTGCAGCTTTACGTGCTGCTGCTCTTGGCCCATCCCCTCGACCCTGTGAGCAAACCCGAGAGGAGCACGGGTGCCTCTCCTCTGGTTCCGGAGGATTTCGACCTGGAGGAGAAGGACTCTGCGCTCCTCTGGTGGGCGTCCAGGACACTCCTGCTCATTGACATGCTCCTCATAGGAATGGCCATGGGATGGGCCCTTGGAAGAAGATTTCAGAGACGCTGGGGAGAGGTGAGGCAGGGGGTGGGGGGTCAGGGGCAGGTGGGATGGGGCAGACCTTGAGGGCCTCTTGGGCACCCTTTGGCCAATGCCCTGCGGCAGAAGGGGCCTGAGCTCCTGGCTGGGGAATGTGGCCCAGGGGCTGAGCTCCATGGACAGCACCAAGCAGAGGCGGCAGAGCTCTGCCTGCTGCAGCCTCTTCCCCGGGCCAGCCCAGCCCAACTGGGCCCGAGTCTCTGTCTCCCAGGCCAAAGGCAGCCCCACAGGTGCCAGCCCCGCTCTGCCTCTCTGCCTCTTCCATGGGGATCCCTGTGCTTTGCCTTGCAGCGGAATCTCCAGAGCCCTTCGGGCCGTGCGGGGCCCCGCCGCCATCGAAGACTCGGCTGTCCCACCAAGTTGATGCAGCTGCTCAGGCAAAACCGTGACCTGATGCGGCTGCACCTTCGCTACAGCTCTCAGCCGAGGAGGCCAACCACCAAGACGGCGGCAAAAGAGGGCAGTGACAGGAGACTCCGCACCTCCCCACAGCTCTGACCTCCAGCGTCGCGCTCCATCTAAAGAACCTTACGGGGAACGGGTGACCAGTGCCCAGCCCAGGCACTGCGACGTTCCCCACCTTACAAGTTAGCCACACCCCTGTTGTTGTTCGATTCCCCACCACGTTTCCCCCAAGAAGTTGACCTTTCCCTTAGTGTTCAGTTCTAAACAGTTGAAGCATTGAAGTTTCTTAGCCTTAAGATTCTTACCCCATAGTCTTCTAGTAACGTTGGATTGTAGATTTTAGAAGTAGTCAAGTGAATAAAGTTCACGTTTTCTACACGTTGCTGTGTCATTTTCTTGAGGTTGCACCTGAGACCTGGGGACTCCTTGAGAGATGGCTTTGCATGGCAGCTCCAGACTGCCTGCAATGGAGAGCCCCAGTGCCCCAGCAGGCTTTGCAAGAGCACGGAGGGCAGCGGGAAAGAAGAAGGTGGCCAATATTCACCTGCCTCCACCTTCCAAGGAAGCTTGCAGTCAAACCCTGTCTGCCCTTTAGGGGGGACCCTAAAGGCCCCGGCAGGCATCACCATGGCCCCAGGACGGGGGGCTTGCGGCACTCTGGGGCACCAGGAAAGGAGCAGGATCATCCCTGGAAAGCTGTCTGGAGACAAATCCAGAGACGTCTCCCCTGGCATCCAGGCAAGGGCTGAATACAGGCAGGCAATTAGATCCACAGGCTGCCTGGGCTATGGCACCAATCAGTCCTGCTTCATAGATTTCGGGGGGCGGGGTTATACATATATATATATATATATATACGCATATATGTATATATGTATCTACATCTGTATTTAGTTCTTTGTATTTATCCTGTTGACCCTCAAATAGGATTAGATTTCATTTTCCTACAAAACAAAACATCCGTTTTTTGATTTTTAGGAATCAACCATCTGTGCTCCCACTTTAAATCACTTCTCTCAAACTCATTCTGCATCTTGCTCCTTTCCAGCACCATCAAATACCTCTGTTAAAATACAGAGCATCAGTGGAAGGACGACAATCTTGTTACTTGCTGAAGAAAGTTAACTTGGATGACATACCTGCTTTTAAAAATCCAAGAGGAACAAAACCTACACATCAGCTTTAGAATTTCAAAAGCTGCTTCCTCAACTCTTCCACACCACTTTACTCTTTGGGGACATTCAGCAGCAATACCAAACAAGCACAGAAAAGAAATGGAAGAAGAAATGCAGATAGTCAGCAGCAGACCACCTACCAAAATACATTTTAAATGCAGCTCCAAGTTCTCCAAGAGCAAGTTTGAAGTGTAAATGGAGACACTCACACAAAATTACTACCAGGTGGTACTTTTGGCATTTCCTTGGGCTTTCCTCTTCATTTTTTTTTTATCTCTCACCTAAGGCAAGAGAAAAAACCCCAAACAAACACAACCTTTCAGGCAGAGAAAAGATGTGGTTGCTCTTGAAGAAAGCATTTCATTCTGCCTGGAGAAGAAGCTGCTGGGAAAAATATTAGCTTTTAGCAAAATGGCACTGTGCTGTTGCACTTGTTCTAGCACTGGGAGAAAGAACAGGCCCGTCTGTAAGGCTCCTGCAGCTCACCCTGGCTGAGGGTCATTGACCACTGAGCACTGCAGGCATCACTGGCAACAACGATGGTGGAAAATGGGGAGGGAGCAGGATAAATAAATGTTTGCCATTGCCTTAGCCAAAAAAACCCCAGACATCAAAAGCAACCCACCCTCAAAACAAAGCTATGAAAATAGTTTGCCTCTGAATTTAAAGAACTTCAATTAACTCTATGATGTCTGCTTTTGGTTCAGCATTCATCAATCTGAATTTGAATATGCACAGGGTAATGAAAGGTAACTGAAGCTTAAAAATCATGTCTATTGACTTGTGCATAGCCTATACTGAAGCACATTAAAAAGCAGCGTTTTGCTTGAAATCTGCACGGTATTAACTTCATTCAGTCTTACACTCACTAGGTAATTAAATACATGAAGAAATAGATTTTTTTTTTTTTTATTAAGAATGCATTATTAATTAGGAAGGCATGGCTTTAGCAGAGTCTGCTGATACCAACATTACTCAGCTAAGTTCAAAGTATGAACACAAGAACTTGATGACAGAAGCAATGTTCATCAGAGCCTCAACAAGAAAGTTGCAGTTCCAAGTTTTTCAGATGTCCTACACTTGCTAAGGCATCTCCAGAAAGAGGAGTCAACTGAAAATAGCACAGGAAATTTGAAACCCATTTCTCTTTTTGTCTTTTTTTCCTGAACTTTCTTGTGGGCAACAGAAAACTCCCAATATGTGGAATGCAATGTAGTTTTTATGCCAGAGTCATGAGTCATCCCCTCAGTTCCAACCTGATCCAATGCTCACTTGAATCTTGGAAAGGCTCAAATCAGCAAGATGAAATTAAAATTGTATTCATGAAAGGAGCTCTTTACTCTCCATTCCCCTCCCTCCCCCAAATACATCAGCACCAAGTGAGAAAGGCTCGATTTGAAAGATAATTATTACACAATTAAACTTGGACATAGCTAGTTTGCTACAAGTTCCAGCAGACAGACAAACAAGAGCAGAATCAGAGGTTATCAACCTCAATAGAAATTCCAGCTCATGCTTTCCCCAAAAGCCTCATTTAATTTATCCAGGATTAAAAAATAAAAGAGAAATGAAAAAAAATCACATAAAAGCATTTCACATAGTATATAGTGAAATACTATCATTTCCACCTGAAATATTCATCATCATTATTATGTTTTTCCATACTAAATTACAAAGTCTCCTGCACCCATCTTCCCAATATCTCATTCTAAGTGCTTGCTACTTTAATCCCTTAGGAAGCAAAAGGAGCCTCAGGTGTCTCTGGATCAACAGAAACTAAACAACACAGCTTGACAAAGTATATTAAATTGTCAATCAACTCAATAAAGAACTCCCACTCCAGAGATAGCTATCACCAGCTGATGAATTTGGCTAGGGCAGGTTTAGTGAAGAAAAACTAGGTCTTTATTACCAAATCAGTTAGGAGTTGTTCTACCGTACTGCCCGTAGGATGGGAGTATAAACACCATATTCTTCACAGCCTCATCCACAAAGAATTCCACCTTCAAATTAAGGCTGCTTTGGAGTTGGACCAAACCAATGAAAACTCACTTATCAAACACAGTGATGGCAGCATGCTCAGTCTTTGCAATACAAAACTGGCAACTAACAGCACATTCCTGATCACATCTCCAAGGCTGAGTGTACAGAACTGCAGTGGTGGCCAGGCCCTCGCTGACTGCCAAACCTCCAGCCATCATCCCTTCCTCTCACAGCGACAGGGCAGAAAATAACAACAGCAGAAACTAGATTTTTAGCTTAAGCTAAAACCACAAAGGTCATTGATGAAACAGACTGGAGTGCTTTAGAAACTAGCACGCAGACTTAGCTGAAAACAAATCTTATTGATCACCAATTACAATGAATACTTAATTCTGTTATTCTGCATTATTATTAGACAGTCAGAGACAGCCACGCTGACCTCAAGCATGCTGAAGCATCGGGGCCAGGCAGTGCACATCTTCCCAGGAGCTGATTTACCCATCGTTCTCAAGTCAATTCACCTGCACACAGCCCCACCGTACAACTGCTAGGCTGCAAAATAAAAAAATAGCTCTGCTTAAGAGTCAAACCCCAGGACATAGACCATATGAAAGGAAGAATGAAACCTGCAGCATTTGGTTGACCTTCAATGCCCTGAGAAGATGACAAATTTCCCAAGATGAACAAGTGCCCAAAATACAAAGCAAAGGACTGACTTTTAGGGATCAAATGTTAAATAGGCCTGTGAAATTGGAGTTGTTAGGTTGCACATGAAAGAAGGGAAAAAAGAAAAAACCACCCCAACCCTCAACTGCAATTTTACATCCCTCTTGGAAAATTTGCTTTAATAAGAGAGAGGAATGGATACAATCTTCCCCTCACCTGGAGATTTTAATCAATTCAAGCCATTTCAAATCTGGCAAGAAAGCCCTACCACAGTCCCCATCAAACAACATTGCCTTTCATTTTTGCTTCTCATGACTACTTCAGAGCAGTCTAAATAACAGCAAAGAAGGAAATTCAAGTTGCAATTCAAACACTAAGCTCTGGAATCCCACATTGCCTTCAAACACCTGCATGAAACACTAACTTCATGCTCTATGCTCCCTGCTTTCTTCTAGTTTACTGCACAGTGCATTATTTACATAAAACAGAATTTCTTCTGTGGGAAAGGCTTGCATGGTACTTCAAAGCCTGAATAAATCAGGGACTGCAGCTTGAACTAACAAAAAAATCATCCAAAAAATTCCTTTCAATATCTGCATTGTATTACCTTATCATGCTACCTGTCTAGCTGAGTTATTCAGGTATCCACACCAGAAATGACAGACAATGTCTCTCTATGATGATGTGATGTTACTTCAAATGAAAAAAAACAATAAATAAAAATCACAGATTAATTTCCCATACAAATGATGACTCACTACTCCCAAATCCTTCCTTATAGCAGGATGCTCACTTCAGTCTGGAAGTCTTCATGTTGCAGCCTGCAGGAATCAGCTTATTTCCTGTCAAGGGCTGGAAAGCCTTACAGGAACTGGTTTTGGTTGAAGAACTTCTCCAAGGTGCTTACCTGTGGGACTTATCCAGGTAAGGGATGTTAGCTCCCTCTTCTTTGAGGTTCAGTGTCCAACCACTCCTACTGCTGGTAAGAAGAACAGAAGAAACATCTGCCCATAGCAAGGACTGCACTGGTGGGCAAAGTCCAAATTCCATCCTTCAGGGAAAAAGAAACAAAGACTGAGGAATTCATGTCTGTTCAAAATTTCATCCTTGACTACTGAAAGCATTGGAAGCACATGTGTATGTTTAAAAATGGAATTGTCCTCATTTAAGAATAAAAATAATTTCATCCCATCACCATTTTTCTTGGTCCAATCCTGAACTGCAGATCCAAACAGCTGAGAAAGCATGGAATAGTCTGCTGGACAGCATTAAAATGAGCAACTCCTGTATCTTCCTAAGATAAGAACACAAATCACAAAGAAAGGCACTCTGAGAAAAAATTTCTTAGAGGAAGACCTCAATTATTTTCCAGCAAGGCAGGTAATATGCATTTGGCTATTTGTTAGAAAAAAAAACAAAAAACAAACCTGTTTTTATACAAGATTTTACTCATATATTAACTATCACATATTTTGCAAAACAAAAAGAGACCACAGCAAAGTAAAATCCCAATTTTTTCCTATATTTAAGCTGTGATAGTATGTCTGAAATGGGAATCCAGAGCCTCACCAGATTAATATCACCACTTGGACCAGAGAATTTGCCATATCCACTTCTTCTGGTTTCGTTCAGTTGGAGCTTCTGTTTGTACAGTGATGATGGCTCTTGAACATTCTGGGATTTAAAGTAGTCCCTGAAGAGATGGCTAACAAAAATATGATGTTACTTTCAAGATGCTTTTTAATTATTTCTACCCTCATCCAGAACCTTCTGAGGAGACTTGAAGAATTTTGAGGAATTTTTCTTAGATTTTGTGGAAACTTGTGGAGGTTTTGTGGGATTTTTGTGTGATTTTGTGGGATATTGAGGCGATTTAGGGATCTTGAGGGATTTTTCATGTATTTTGTGGGAATTTGTGGAGATTTGGTGGGATATTTTTCTAGAATTTGGTCGTGTTTTGAGAAGATTTAGGGAATTATGTGGGATTTTTCTTGGAATTTTGTTGGATATTGAGGAGATTTTGTGGGTGGTTTGTGGAACTTTGAGGGACTTTTCTGGAATTTGGTGAGATTCTGTAGAGAACTGACAAATTATCAGGGATTTTTCATGTATTCTGTGGGAATTTGTGGAGATTTGGTGGGATTTTTGTGGATTTTGGCCGTGTTTTGAGAAGACTTAAGGAATTTTGTGGGACTTTCCTGGGATTTTGTTGGGTATTGAGGACATTTTGTGGGATGTTTCTGGAATTTGCTGGGGCTTTTCAAGAATTTTGTGGTATTTTGAAAAGATTTTGGGAATTTTGTGGTGTTTTTTCTTGAATTTTGTGGGAAACTGTGCTGATTTTATGGGGCGTTTCTGGAATTTGGTCGAGTTTTCAGAAGATTTAGGGATTTTTGTGGGATTTTTGTGGGATGTTCTGGGAATTGGTGGAGATTTTGTGGGACATTCCTGTGAATTGGTAGGGTTTTGAAATGATTTAGGGAGTTTTGTGGGACTTCTCTGGAATTTTGTGTGTTTTTTCTGGAATTGTGTGGTTTTGAGGAGACTTGAAGAATTTTGAGGAATTTGTTTTAGATTTTGTGGGAATTTGTGGAGAATTTGTGGGATTTTACTGGAATTTGGTGGGCCTTTTCAAGGACTTTGTGTGGTTTTGAGGAGACTTGAAGAATTTTGAGGAATTTTTCTTAGATTTTGTGGAAACTTGTGGAGGTTTTGTGTGATTTTTGTGGGATTTTGTGGGATATTGAGGCGATTTAGGGATCTTGAGGGATTTTTCATGTATTTTGTGGGATTTTGTGGAGATTTGGTGGGACATTTTTCTAGAATTTAGTCGTGTTTTGAGAAGATTTAGGGAATTTTGTGTGATTTTTCTGGGATTTTGTTGTATATTGAGGAGATTTTGTGGGATGTTTGTGGAACTTTGAGGGACTTTTCTGGAATTTGGTGAGATTCTGTAGAGAACTGACGAATTATCAGGGGTATTTTCATGTATTCTGTGGGAATTTGTGGAGATTCGGTGGGATTTTTGTGGATTTTGTCCATGTTTTGAGAAGATTTAGGGAATTTTGTGTGACTTTTCTGGGATTTTGTTGGGTATTGAGGACATTTTGTGGGATGTTTCGGGAATTTGGTGGGGCTTTTCAAGAATTTTGTGGTATTTTGAAAAGATTTAGGGAATTGTGTGGTGTTTTTTCTTGAATTTTGTGGGAAACTGTGCTGATTTTATGGGGCGTTTCAGGAATTTGGTCGAGTTTTCAGAAGATTTAGGGATTTTTGTGGGATTTTTGTGGGATGTTCTGGGAATTGGTGGAGATTTTGTGGGACATTCCTGTGAATTGGTAGGGTTTTGAAATGATTTAGGGAGTTTTGTGGGACTTCTCTGGAATTTTGTGTGTTTTTTCTGGAATTGTGTGGGATTCTGAGGAGACTTGAAGAATTTTGAGGAATTTGTTTTAGATTTTGTGGGAATTTGTGGAGAATCTGTGGGATTTTACTGGAATTTGGTGGGCCTTTTCAAGGACTTTGTGTGCTTTTGAGGAGACTTGAAGAATTTTGAGGAATTTTTCTTAGATTTTGTGGAAACTTGTGGAGGTTTTATGTGATTTTTGTGGGATTTTGTGGGATATTGAGGCGATTTCGGGATCTTGAGGGATTTTTCATGTATTTTGTGGGATTTTGTGGACATTTGGTGGGACATTTTTCTAGAATTTAGTCGTGTTTTGAGAAGATTTAGGGAATTTTGTGTGATTTTTCTGGGATTTTGTTGTATATTGAGGAGATTTTGTGGGATGTTTGTGGAACTTTGAGGGACTTTTCTGGAATTTGGTGAGATTCTGTAGAGAACTGACGAATTATCAGGGGTATTTTCATGTATTCTGTGGGAATTTGTGGAGATTCGGTGGGATTTTTGTGGATATTGTCCATGTTTTGAGAAGATTTAGGGAATTTTGTGGGATTTTTCCTGGAATTTTGTTGGATATTAGGGAGATTTTGTGGGATGTTTGTGGAACTTTGAGGGACTTTTTAGGAATTTGGTGAGATTCTGTAGAGAACTGACGAATTATCAGGGATTTTTCATGTATTCTGTGGGAATTTGTGGAGATTCTGTGGGATTTTTTTGGAATTTGGTAGAGTTTTGAGAAGATTTAGGGAATTTTGTGTGACTTTTCTGGGATTTTGTTGGGTATTGAGGACATTTTGTGGGATGTTTCGGGAATTTGGTGGGGCTTTTCAAGAATTTTGTGGTATTTTGAAAAGATTTAGGGAATTGTGTGGTGTTTTTTCTTGAATTTTGTGGGAAACTGTGCTGATTTTATGGGGCGTTTCTGGAATTTGGTCGAGTTTTCAGAAGATTTAGGGATTTTTGTGGGATTTTTGTGGGATGTTCTGGGAATTGGTGGAGATTTTGTGGGACATTCCTGTGAATTGGTAGGGTTTTGAAATGATTTAGGGAGTTTTGTGGGACTTCTCTGGAATTTTGTGTGTTTTTTCTGGAATTGTGTGGGATTCTGAGGAGACTTGAAGAATTTTGAGGAATTTGTTTTAGATTTTGTGGGAATTTGTGGAGAATCTGTGGGATTTTACTGGAATTTGGTGGGCCTTTTCAAGGACTTTGTGTGGTTTTGAGGAGACTTGAAGACTTTTGAGGAATTTTTCTTAGATTTTGTGGAAACTTGTGGAGGTTTTGTGGGATTTTTGTGGAATTTTGTGGGATATTGAGGCGATTTCGGGATCTTGAGGGATTTTTCATGTATTTTGTGGGAATTTGTGGAGATTTGGTGGGATATTTTTCTAGAATTTGGTCGTGTTTTGAGAAGATTTAGGGAATTTTGTGTGATTTTTCTTGAATTTTGTGGGATATTGAGGAGATTTTGTGGGATGTTTGTGGAACTTTGAGGGACTTTTTAGGAATTTGGTGAGATTCTGTAGAGAACTGACAAATTATCAGGGATTTTTCATGTATTCTGTGGGAATTTGTGGAGATTTGGTGGGATTTTTGTGGATTTTGGCCGTGTTTTGAGAAGATTTAGGGAATTTTGTGGGATTTTTCTGGGATTTTGTTGGGTATTGAGGAAATTTTGTGGGATGTTTTTGGAATTTGGTGGGGCTTTTCAAGAATTTTGTGGTATTTTGAAAAGATTTTGGGAATTTTGTGGTGTTTTTTCTTGAATTTTGTGGGAAACTGTGCTGATTTTATGGGGCGTTTCTGGAATTTGGTCGAGTTTTCAGAAGATTTAGGGATTTTTGTGAGATTTTTGTGGGATGTTCTGGGAATTGGTGGAGACTTTGTGGGACATTCCTGTGAATTGGTAGGGTTTTGAAATGATTTAGGGAGTTTTGTGGGACTTCTCTGGAATTTTGTGTGTTTTTTATGGAATTGTGTGGGATTCTGAGGAGACTTGAAGAATTTTGAGGAATTTGTTTTAGATTTTGTGGGAATTTGTGGAGAATCTGTGGGATTTTACTGGAATTTGGTGGGCCTTTTCAAGGACTTTGTGTGGTTTTGAGGAGACTTGAAGAATTTTGAGGAATTTTTCTTAGATTTTGTGGAAACTTGTGGAGGTTTTGTGTGATTTTTGTGTGATTTTGTGGGATATTGAGGCGATTTAGGGATCTTGAGGGATTTTTCATGTATTTTGTGGGAATTTGTGGAGATTTGGTGGGATATTTTTCTAGAATTTGGTCGTGTTTTGAGAAGATTTAGGGAATTTTGTGGGATTTTTCCTGGAAGTTTGTTGGATATTAGGGTGATTTTGTGGGTGTTTTGTGGAACTTTGAGGGACTTTTCTGGAATTTGGTGAGATTCTGTAGAGAACTGACGAATTATCAGGGATTTTTCATGTATTCTCTGGGAATTTGTGGAGATTCGGTGGGATTTTTGTGGATTTTGGCCGTGTTTTGAGAAGATTTAGAGAATTTTGTGGGATTTTTCTTGAATTTTGTTGGATATTGAGGAGATTCTGTGGGATGTTTGTGGAACTTTGAGGGACTTTTCTGGAATTTGGTGAGATTCTGTAGAGAACTGACGAATTATCAGGGATTTTTCATGTATTCTGTAAGAATTTGTGGAGATTCGGTGGGATTTTTCTGGGATTTTGGTTGTGTTTTGAGAAAATTTAGGGAATTTTGTGTGATTTTTCTGGAATTTTGTTGGGTATTGAGGACATTTTGTGGGATGTTTCTGGAATTTGGTGGGGCTTTTCAAGAATTTTTTAGTATTTTGAAAAGATTTAGGGAATTTTGTGGTGTTTTTTCTTGAATTTTGTGGGAAACTGCTGATTTTATGGAGCGTTTCTGGAATTTGGTCGAGTTTTCAGAAGTGTTAGGGATTTTTGTGAGATTTTTGTGGGATGTTTGTGGAACTTTGAGGGACTTTTCTGGAATTTGGTGAGATTCTGTAGAGAACTGACGAATTATCAGGGATTTTTCTTGTATTCTGTGGGAATTTGTGGAGATTTGGTGGGATTTTTCTGGAATTTGGTAGAGTTTTGAGAAGATTTAGGGAATTTTGTGTTGTTTTTTCTTGAATTTTGTGGGAAACTGCTGATTTTATGGGGCGTTTCTGGAATTTGGTCAAGTTTTCAGAAGATTTAGGGAATTTTGTGAGATTTTTCCTGGAATTTTGTTGGATATTAGGGAGATTTTGTGGGATGCTTGTGGAATTTTGAGGGACTTTTCTGGAATTTGGTGAGATTCTGTAGAGAACTGACGAATTATCAGGGATTTTTCATGTATTCTGTGGGAATTTGTGGAGATTTGGTGGGATTTTTGTGGATTTTGGCCGTGTTTTGAGAAGATTTAGGGAATTTTGTGTGATTTTTCTGGGATTTTTTTGGATATTGAGGACATTTTGTGGGATGTTTCGGGAATTTGTTGGGGCTTTTCAAGAATTTTGTGGTATTTTGAAAAGGTTTAGGGAATTTTGTGGTGTTTTTTCTTGAATTTTGTGGGAAACTGTGCTGATTTTATGGGGCGTTTCTGGAATTTGGTCGAGTTTTCAGAAGATTTAGGGATTTTTGTGAGATTTTTGTGGGATGTTCTGGGAATTGGTGGAGATTTTGTGGGACATTCCTGTGAATTGGTAGGGTTTTGAAATGATTTAGGGAGTTTTGTGGGACTTCTCTGGAATTTGGTGGGGTTTTTCTGGAATTGTGTGGGATTCTGAGGAGACTTGAAGAATTTTGAGGAATTTGATTTAGATTTTTGTGGGAATTTGTGGAGATTCTGTGGGATTTTTCTGGAATTTGGTGGGCCTTTTCACGAACTTTGTGTGGTTTTGAGGAGACTTGAAGAATTTTGAGGAATTTTTCTTAGATTTTGTGGAAACTTGTGGAGGTTTTGTGGGATTTTTGTGGAATTTTGTGGGATATTGAGGCGATTTAGGGATCTTGAGGGATTTTTCATGTATTTTGTGGGAATTTGTGGAGATTTGGTGGGATATTTTTCTAGAATTTGGTCGTGTTTTGAGAAGATTTAGGGAATTTTGTGGGATTTTTCCTGGAATTTTGTTGGATACTGGGGAGATTTTGTGGGTGGTTTGTGGAACTTTGAGGGACTTTTCTGGAATTTGGTGAGATTCTGTAGAGAACTGATGAATTATCAGGGATTTTTCATGTATTCTGTGGGAATTTGTGGAGATTCGGTGGGATTTTTGAGGATTTTGGCCGTGTTTTGAGAAGATTTAGAGAATTTTGTGGGATTTTTCTTGAATTTTGTTGGATATTGAGGAGATTTTGTGGGATGTTTGTGGAATTTGGTGGGGCTTTTCAAGAATTTTGTGGTATTTTGAAAAGATTTTGGGAATTTTGTGGTGTTTTTTCTTGAATTTTGTGGGAAACTGTGCTGATTTCATGGGGCGTTTCTGGAATTTGGTCGAGTTTTCAGAAGTGTTAGGGATTTTTGTGAGATTTTTGTGGGATGTTTGTGGAACTTTGAGGGACTTTTCTGGAATTTGTTGAGATTCTGTAGAGAACTGACGAATTATCAGGGATTTTTCACGTATTCAGTGGGAATATGTGGAGATTTGGTGGGATTTTTCTTGAATTTGGTAGAGTTTTGAAAAGATTTATGGAATTTTGTGTGTTTTTTCTGGAATTTTGTTGGATACTGGGGAGATTTTGTGGGATGTTTGTGTAACTTTGAGGGATTTTTTAGGAATTTGGTGAGATTCTGTAGAGAACTGACGAATTATCATGGATTTTTCATGTATTCTGTGGGAATTTGTGGAGATTCTGTGGGATTTTTGTGGATTTTGGCCGTTTTGAGAAGATTTAGGGAATTTTGTGTGATTTTTCTGGGATTTTGTTGGATATTGAGGACATTTTGTGGGATGTTTCTGGAATTTGTTGGGGCTTTTCAAGAATTTTGTGGTATTTTGAAAAGGTTTAGGGAATTTTGTGGTGTTTTTTCTTGAATTTTGTGGGAAACTGTGCTGATTTTATGGGGCGTTTCTGGATTTTGGTCGAGTTTTCAGAAGATTTAGGGATTTTTGTGGGATTTCTGTGGGATGTTCTGGGAATTGGTGGAGATTTTGTGGGACATTCCTGTGAATTGGTAGGGTTTTGAAATGATTTAGGGAGTTTTGTGGGACTTCTCTGGAATTTTGTGTGTTTTTTCTGGAATTGTGTGGGATTCTGAGGAGACTTGAAGAATTTTGAGGAATTTTTCTTAGATTTTGTGGAAACTTGTGGAGGTTTTGGGTGATTTTTGTGTGATTTTGTGCGATATTGAGGAGATTTAGGGATCTTGAGGCATTTCTCATGTATTTTGTGGGAATTTGTGGAGATTTGGTGGGATATTTTTCTAGAATTTGGTCGTGTTTTGAGAAGATTTAGGGAATTTTGTGGGATTTTTCCTGGAATTTTGTTGGATACTGGGGAGATTTTGTGGGATGTTTGTGGAACTTTGAGGGACTTTTCTGGAATTTGGTGAGATTCTGTAGAGAACTGACGAATTATCAGGGATTTTTCATGTATTCTGTGGGAATTTGTGGAGATTTGGTGGGATTTTTGTGGATTTTGGCCGTGTTTTGAGAAGATTTAGGGAATTTTGTGTGATTTTTCTGGGATTTTTTTGGATATTGAGGACATTTTGTGGGATGTTTCGGGAATTTGTTGGGGCTTTTCAAGAATTTTGTGGTATTTTGAAAAGGTTTAGGGAATTTTGTGGTGTTTTTTCTTGAATTTTGTGGGAAACTGTGCTGATTTTATGGGGCGTTTCTGGAATTTGGTCGAGTTTTCAGAAGATTTAGGGATTTTTGTGAGATTTTTGTGGGATGTTCTGGGAATTGGTGGAGATTTTGTGGGACATTCCTGTGAATTGGTAGGGTTTTGAAATGATTTAGGGAGTTTTGTGGGACTTCTCTGGAATTTGGTGGGGTTTTTCTGGAATTGTGTGGGATTCTGAGGAGACTTGAAGAATTTTGAGGAATTTGATTTAGATTTTTGTGGGAATTTGTGGAGATTCTGTGGGATTTTTCTGGAATTTGGTGGGCCTTTTCACGAACTTTGTGTGGTTTTGAGGAGACTTGAAGAATTTTGAGGAATTTTTCTTAGATTTTGTGGAAACTTGTGGAGGTTTTGTGTGATTTTTGTGTGATTTTGTGGGATATTGAGGCGATTTAGGGATCTTGAGGGATTTCTCATGTATTTTGTGGGAATTTGTGGAGATTTGGTGGGATAATTTTCTAGAATTTGGTCGTGTTTTGAGAAGATTTAGGGAATTTTGTGGTGTTTTTTCTTGAATTTTGTGGGAAACTGTGCTGATTTTATTGGGCGTTTCTGGAATTTCGTCTAGTTTTCAGAAGATTTAGGGAATTTTGTGAGATTTTTCCTGGAATTTTCTTGGATATTAGGGAGATTTTGTGGGATGCTTGTGGAACTTTGAGGGACTTTTCTGGAATTTGGTGAGATTCTGTAGAGAACTGACGAATTATCAGGGATTTTTCATGTATTATCTGGGAATTTGTGGAGATTTGGTGGGATATTTTTCTAGAATTTGGTCGTGTTTTGAGAAGATTTAGAGAATTTTGTGGGATTTTTCTTGAATTTTGTTGGATATTGAGGAGATTTTGTGGGATGTTTGTGGAACTTTGAGGGACTTTTCTGGAATTTGGTGAGATTCTGTAGAGAACTGACGAATTATCAGGGATTTTTCACGTATTCTGTGGGAATTTGTGGAGATTTGGTGGGATTTTTCTGGAATTTTGGTTATGTTTTGAGAAAATTTAGGGAATTTTGTGTGATTTTTCTGGGATTTTGTTGGATATTGAGGACATTTTGTGGGATGTTTCGGGAATTTGGTGGGGCTTTTCAAGAATTTTGTGGTATTTTGAAAAGATTTTGGGAATTTTGTGGTGTTTTTTCTTGAATTTTGAAGGGAAACTGTGCTGATTTTATGGGGCGTTTCTGGAATTTGGTCGAGTTTTCAGAAGATTTAGGGATTTTTGTGAGATTTTTGTGGGATGTTCTGGGAATTGGTGGAGATTTTGTGGGACATTCCTGTGAATTGGTAGGGTTTTGAAATGATTTAGGGAGTTTTGTGCGACTTCTCTGGAATTTGGTGGGGTTTTTCTGGAATTGTGTGGGATTCTGAGGAGACTTGAAGAATTTTGAGGAATTTTTCTTAGATTTTGTGGAAACTTGTGGAGGTTTTGGGTGATTTTTGTGTGATTTTGTGGGATATTGAGGAGATTTAGGGATCTTGAGGGATTTTTCATGTATTTTGTGGGAATTTGTGGAGATTTGGTGGGATATTTTTCTAGAATTTGGTCGTGTTTTGAGAAGATTTAGGGAATTTTGTGGGATTTTTCCTGGAATTTTGTTGGATACTGGGGAGATTTTGTGGGTGGTTTGTGGAACTTTGAGGGACTTTTCTGGAATTTGGTGAGATTCTGTAGAGAACTGACGAATTATCAGGGATTTTTCATGTATTCTGTGGGAATTTGTGGAGATTCTGTGGGATTTTTGTGGATTTTGGCCGTGTTTTGAGAAGATTTAGGGAATTTTGTGTGATTTTTCTGGGATTTGGTTAGATATTGAAGACATTTTGTGGGATGTTTCTGGAATTTGGTGGGGCTTTTCAAGAATTTTGTGGTATTTTGAAAAGATTTTGGGAATTTTGTGGTGTTTTTTCTTGAATTTTGAAGGGAAACTGTGCTGATTTTATGGGGCGTTTCTGGAATTTGGTCGAGTTTTCAGAAGATTTAGGGATTTTTGTGAGATTTTTGTGGGATGTTCTGGGAATTGGTGGAGATTTTGTGGGACATTCCTGTGAATTGGTAGGGTTTTGAAATGATTTAGGGAGTTTTGTGCGACTTCTCTGGAATTTGGTGGGGTTTTTCTGGAATTGTGTGGGATTCTGAGGAGACTTGAAGAATTTTGAGGAATTTGATTTAGATTTTTGTGGGAATTTGTGGAGATTCTGTGGGTTTTTTCTGGAATTTGGTGGGCCTTTTCACGAACTTTGTGTGGTTTTGAGGAGACTTGAAGAATTTTGAGGAATTTTTCTTAGATTTTGTGGAAACTTGTGGAGGTTTTGTGGGATTTTTGTGTGATTTTGTGGGATATTGAGGCGATTTAGGGATCTTGAGGGATTTTTCATGTATTTTGTGGGAATTTGTGGAGATTTGGTGGGATATTTTTCTAGAATTTGGTCGTGTTTTGAGAAGATTTATGGAATTTTGTGGGATTTTTCCTGGAATTTTGTTGGATACTGGGGAGATTTTGTGGGTGTTTTGTGGAACTTTGAGGGACTTTCCTGGAATTTGGAGAGATTCTGTAGAGAACTGACAAATTATCAGGGATTTTTCATGTATTCTGTGGGAATTTGTGGAGATTCGGTGGGATTTTTGAGGATTTTGGCCGTGTTTTGAGAAGATTTAGGGAATTTTGTGTGATTTTTCTGGGATTTTATTGGATATTGAGGACATTTTGTGGGATGTTTGTGGAACTTTGAGGGACTTTTCTGGAATTTGGTGAGATTCTGTAGAGAACTGACGAATTATCAGGGGTATTTTCATGTATTCTGTGGGAATTTGTGGAGATTCTGTGGGATTTTTGAGGATTTTGGCCGTGTTTTGAGAAGATTTAGAGAATTTTGTGGGATTTTTCCTGGAATTTTGTTGGATACTGGGGAGATTTTGTGGGATGTTTGTGGAATTTGGTGGGGCTTTTCAAGAATTTTGTGGTATTTTGAAAAGATTTTGGGTATTTTGTGGTGTTTTTTCTTGAATTTTGTGGGAAACTGTGCTGATTTCATGGGGCGTTTCTGGAATTTGGTCGAGTTTTCAGAAGTGTTAGGGATTTTTGTGAGATTTTCGTGGGATGTTTGTGGAACTTTGATGGACTTTTCTGGAATTTGGTGAGATTCTGTAGAGAACTGACGAATTATCAGGGATTTTTCATGTATTCAGTGGGAATTTGTGGAGATTTGGTGGGATTTTTCTGGAATTTGGTAGAGTTTTGAGAAGATTTAGGGAATTTTGTGTGTTTTTTCTGGAATTTTGTTGGATACTGGGGAGATTTTGTGGGTGGTTTGTGGAACTTTGAGGGACTTTTCTGGAATTTGGTGAGATTCTGTAGAGAACTGACGAATTATCAGGGATTTTTCATGTATTCTGTGGGAATTTGTGGAGATTCTGTGGGATTTTTGTGGATTTTGGCCGTGTTTTGAGAAGATTTAGGGAATTTTGTGTGATTTTTCTGGGATTTTGTTGGATATTGGGGACATTTTGTGGGATGTTTCTGGAATTTTTTGGGGCTTTTCAAGAATTTTGTGGTATTTTGAAAAGGTTTAGGGAATTTTGTGGTGTTTTTTCTTGAATTTTGTGGGAAACTGTGCTGATTTTATGGGGCGTTTCTGGAATTTGGTTGAGTTTTCAGAAGATTTAGGGATTTTTGTGAGATTTTTGTGGGATGTTCTGGGAATTGGTAGAGATTTTGTGGGACATTCCTGTGAATTGGTAGGGTTTTGAAATGATTGAGGGAGTTTTGTGGGACTTCTCTGGAATTTTGTGTGTTTTTTCTGGAATTGTGTGGGATTCTGAGGAGACTTGAAGAATTTTGAGGAATTTGATTTAGATTTTTGTGGGAATTTGTGGAGATTCTGTGGGATTTTTCTGGAATTTGGTGGGCCTTTTCACGAACTTTGTGTGGTTTTGAGGAGACTTGAAGAATTTTGAGGAATTTTTCTTAGATTTTGTGGAAACTTGTGGAGGTTTTGTGTGATTTTTGTGTGATTTTGTGGGATATTGAGGCGATTTCGGGATCTTGAGGGATTTCTCATGTATTTTGTGGGAATTTGTGGAGATTTGGTGGGATAATTTTCTAGAATTTGGTCATGTTTTGAGAAGAATTAGGCAATTTTTTGGTGTTTTTTCTTGAATTTTGTGGGAAACTGTGCTGATTTTATTGGGCATTTCTGGAATTTCGTCAAGTTTTCAGAAGATTTAGGGAATTTTGTGAGATTTTTCCTGGAATTTTCTTGGATATTCGGGAGATTTTGTGGGATGCTTGTGGAACTTTGAGGGACTTTTCTGGAATTTGGTGAGATTCTGTAGAGAACTGACGAATTATCAGGGATTTTTCATGTATTCTCTGGGAATTTGTGGAGATTTGGTGGGATATTTTTCTAGAATTTGGTCGTGTTTTGAGAAGATTTAGAGAATTTTGTGGGATTTTTCTTGAATTTTGTTGGGTATTGAGGACATTTTGTGGGATGTTTGTGAAACTTTGAGGGACTTTTCTGGAATTTGGTGAGATTCTGTAGAGAACTGACGAATTATCAGGGATTTTTCACATATTCTGTGGGAATTTGTGGAGATTTGGTGGGATTTTTCTGGAATTTTGGTTATGTTTTGAGAAAATTTAGGGAATTTTGTGTGACTTTTCTGGGATTTTGTTGGATATTGAGGACATTTTGTGGGATGTTTCTGGAATTTGGTGGGGCTTTTCAAGAATTTTGTGGTATTTTGAAAAGATTTAGGGAATTTTGTGGTGTTTTTTCTTGAATTTTGTGGGAAACTGTGCTGATTTTATGGGGCGTTTCTGGAATTTGGTCGAGTTTTCAGAAGATTTAGGGATTTTTGTGGGATTTCTGTGGGATGTTCTGGGAATTGGTGGAGATTTTGTGGGACATTCCTGTGAATTGGTAGGGTTTTGAAATGATTTAGGGAGTTTTGTGGGACTTCTCTGGAATTTTGTGTGTTTTTTCTGGAATTGTGTGGGATTCTGAGGAGACTTGAAGAATTTTGAGGAATTTTTCTTAGATTTTGTGGAAACTTGTGGAGGTTTTGGGTGATTTTTGTGTGATTTTGTGGGATATTGAGGAGATTTAGGGATCTTGAGGGATTTCTCATGTATTTTGTGGGAATTTGTGGAGATTTGGTGGGATATTTTTCTAGAATTTGGTCGTGTTTTGAGAAGATTTAGGGAATTTTGTGGGATTTTTCCTGGAATTTTGTTGGATACTGGGGAGATTTTGTGGGTGGTTTGTGGAACTTTGAGGGACTTTTCTGGAATTTGGTGAGATTCTGTAGAGAACTGACGAATTATCAGGGATTTTTCATGTATTCTGTGGGAATTTGTGGAGATTTGGTGGGATTTTTGTGCATTTTGGCCGTGTTTTGAGAAGATTTAGGGAATTTTGTGTGATTTTTCTGGGATTTTGTTGGATATTGAGGACATTTTGTGGGATGTTTCTGGAATTTGGTGGGGCTTTTCAAGAATTTTGTGGTATTTTGAAAAGGTTTAGGGAATTTCGTGGTGTTTTTTCTTGAATTTTGTGGGAAACTGTGCTGATTTTATGGGGCGTTTCTGGAATTTGGTCGAGTTTTCAGAAGATTTAGGGAATTTTGTGAGATTTTTCCTGGAATTTTCTTGGATATTCGGGAGATTTTGTGGGATGCTTGTGGAACTTTGAGGGACTTTTCTGGAATTTGGTGAGATTCTGTAGAGAACTGACGAATTATCAGGGATTTTTCATGTATTCTCTGGGAATTTGTGGAGATTTGGTGGGATATTTTTCTAGAATTTGGTCGTGTTTTGAGAAGATTTAGAGAATTTTGTGGGATTTTTCTTGAATTTTGTTGGGTATTGAGGACATTTTGTGGGATGTTTGTGAAACTTTGAGGGACTTTTCTGGAATTTGGTGAGATTCTGTAGAGAACTGACGAATTATCAGGGATTTTTCACATATTCTGTGGGAATTTGTGGAGATTTGGTGGGATTTTTCTGGAATTTTGGTTATGTTTTGAGAAAATTTAGGGAATTTTGTGTGACTTTTCTGGGATTTTGTTGGATATTGAGGACATTTTGTGGGATGTTTCTGGAATTTGGTGGGGCTTTTCAAGAATTTTGTGGTATTTTGAAAAGATTTAGGGAATTTTGTGGTGTTTTTTCTTGAATTTTGTGGGAAACTGTGCTGATTTTATGGGGCGTTTCTGGAATTTGGTCGAGTTTTCAGAAGATTTAGGGATTTTTGTGGGATTTCTGTGGGATGTTCTGGGAATTGGTGGAGATTTTGTGGGACATTCCTGTGAATTGGTAGGGTTTTGAAATGATTTAGGGAGTTTTGTGGGACTTCTCTGGAATTTTGTGTGTTTTTTCTGGAATTGTGTGGGATTCTGAGGAGACTTGAAGAATTTTGAGGAATTTTTCTTAGATTTTGTGGAAACTTGTGGAGGTTTTGGGTGATTTTTGTGTGATTTTGTGGGATATTGAGGAGATTTAGGGATCTTGAGGGATTTCTCATGTATTTTGTGGGAATTTGTGGAGATTTGGTGGGATATTTTTCTAGAATTTGGTCGTGTTTTGAGAAGATTTAGGGAATTTTGTGGGATTTTTCCTGGAATTTTGTTGGATACTGGGGAGATTTTGTGGGTGGTTTGTGGAACTTTGAGGGACTTTTCTGGAATTTGGTGAGATTCTGTAGAGAACTGACGAATTATCAGGGATTTTTCATGTATTCTGTGGGAATTTGTGGAGATTTGGTGGGATTTTTGTGCATTTTGGCCGTGTTTTGAGAAGATTTAGGGAATTTTGTGTGATTTTTCTGGGATTTTGTTGGATATTGAGGACATTTTGTGGGATGTTTCTGGAATTTGGTGGGGCTTTTCAAGAATTTTGTGGTATTTTGAAAAGGTTTAGGGAATTTCGTGGTGTTTTTTCTTGAATTTTGTGGGAAACTGTGCTGATTTTATGGGGCGTTTCTGGAATTTGGTCGAGTTTTCAGAAGATTTAGGGATTTTTGTGAGATTTTTGTGGGATGTTCTGGGAATTGGTAGAGATTTTGTGGGACATTCCTATGAATTGGTAGGGTTTTGAAATGATTTAGGGAGTTTTGTGGGACTTCTCTGGAATTTTGTGTGTTTTTTCTAGAATTGTGTGGGATTCTGAGGAGACTTGAAGAATTTTGAGGAATTTGATTTAGATTTTTGTGGGAATTTGTGGAGATTCTGTGGGATTTTTCTGGAATTTGGTGGGCCTTTTCACGAACTTTGTGTGGTTTTGAGGAGACTTGAAGAATTTTGAGGAATTTGTTTTAGATTTTGTGGAAACTTGTGGAGGTTTTGTGTGATTTTTGTGTGATTTTGTGGGATATTGAGGCGATTTAGGGATCTTGAGGGATTTCTCATGTATTTTGTGGGAATTTGTGGAGATTTGGTGGGATATTTTTCTAGAATTTGGTTGTGTTTTGAGAAGATTTAGGGAATTTTGTGGTGTTTTTTCTTGAATTTTGTGGGAAACTGTGCTGATTTTATGGGGCGTTTCTGGAATTTGGTCGAGTTTTCAGAAGATTTAGGGATTTTTGTGGGATTTCTGTGGGATGTTCTGGGAATTGGTGGAGATTTTGTGGGACATTCCTGTGAATTGGTAGGGTTTTGAAATGATTTAGGGAGTTTTGTGGGACTTCTCTGGAATTTTGTGTGTTTTTTCTGGAATTGTGTGGGATTCTGAGGAGACTTGAAGAATTTTGAGGAATTTTTCTTAGATTTTGTGGGATGCTTGTGGAGGTTTTGGGTGATTTTTGTGTGATTTTGTGGGATATTGAGGAGATTTAGGGATCTTGAGGGATTTCTCATGTATTTTGTGGGAATTTGTGGAGATTTGGTGGGATATTTTTCTAGAATTTGGTCGTGTTTTGAGAAGATTTAGGGAATTTTGTGGGATTTTTCCTGGAATTTTGTTGGATACTGGGGAGATTTTGTGGGTGGTTTGTGGAACTTTGAGGGACTTTTCTGGAATTTGGTGAGATTCTGTAGAGAACTGACGAATTATCAGGGATTTTTCATGTATTCTGTGGGAATTTGTGGAGATTTGGTGGGATTTTTGTGCATTTTGGCCGTGTTTTGAGAAGATTTAGGGAATTTTGTGTGATTTTTCTGGGATTTTGTTGGATATTGAGGACATTTTGTGGGATGTTTCTGGAATTTGGTGGGGCTTTTCAAGAATTTTGTGGTATTTTGAAAAGGTTTAGGGAATTTCGTGGTGTTTTTTCTTGAATTTTGTGGGAAACTGTGCTGATTTTATGGGGCGTTTCTGGAATTTGGTCGAGTTTTCAGAAGATTTAGGGAATTTTGTGAGATTTTTCCTGGAATTTTCTTGGATATTCGGGAGATTTTGTGGGATGCTTGTGGAACTTTGAGGGACTTTTCTGGAATTTGGTGAGATTCTGTAGAGAACTGACGAATTATCAGGGATTTTTCATGTATTCTCTGGGAATTTGTGGAGATTTGGTGGGATATTTTTCTAGAATTTGGTCGTGTTTTGAGAAGATTTAGAGAATTTTGTGGGATTTTTCTTGAATTTTGTTGGGTATTGAGGACATTTTGTGGGATGTTTGTGAAACTTTGAGGGACTTTTCTGGAATTTGGTGAGATTCTGTAGAGAACTGACGAATTATCAGGGATTTTTCACATATTCTGTGGGAATTTGTGGAGATTTGGTGGGATTTTTCTGGAATTTTGGTTATGTTTTGAGAAAATTTAGGGAATTTTGTGTGACTTTTCTGGGATTTTGTTGGATATTGAGGACATTTTGTGGGATGTTTCTGGAATTTGGTGGGGCTTTTCAAGAATTTTGTGGTATTTTGAAAAGATTTAGGGAATTTTGTGGTGTTTTTTCTTGAATTTTGTGGGAAACTGTGCTGATTTTATGGGGCGTTTCTGGAATTTGGTCGAGTTTTCAGAAGATTTAGGGATTTTTGTGGGATTTCTGTGGGATGTTCTGGGAATTGGTGGAGATTTTGTGGGACATTCCTGTGAATTGGTAGGGTTTTGAAATGATTTAGGGAGTTTTGTGGGACTTCTCTGGAATTTTGTGTGTTTTTTCTGGAATTGTGTGGGATTCTGAGGAGACTTGAAGAATTTTGAGGAATTTTTCTTAGATTTTGTGGAAACTTGTGGAGGTTTTGGGTGATTTTTGTGTGATTTTGTGGGATATTGAGGAGATTTAGGGATCTTGAGGGATTTCTCATGTATTTTGTGGGAATTTGTGGAGATTTGGTGGGATATTTTTCTAGAATTTGGTCGTGTTTTGAGAAGATTTAGGGAATTTTGTGGGATTTTTCCTGGAATTTTGTTGGATACTGGGGAGATTTTGTGGGTGGTTTGTGGAACTTTGAGGGACTTTTCTGGAATTTGGTGAGATTCTGTAGAGAACTGACGAATTATCAGGGATTTTTCATGTATTCTGTGGGAATTTGTGGAGATTTGGTGGGATTTTTGTGCATTTTGGCCGTGTTTTGAGAAGATTTAGGGAATTTTGTGTGATTTTTCTGGGATTTTGTTGGATATTGAGGACATTTTGTGGGATGTTTCTGGAATTTGGTGGGGCTTTTCAAGAATTTTGTGGTATTTTGAAAAGGTTTAGGGAATTTCGTGGTGTTTTTTCTTGAATTTTGTGGGAAACTGTGCTGATTTTATGGGGCGTTTCTGGAATTTGGTCGAGTTTTCAGAAGATTTAGGGATTTTTGTGAGATTTTTGTGGGATGTTCTGGGAATTGGTAGAGATTTTGTGGGACATTCCTATGAATTGGTAGGGTTTTGAAATGATTTAGGGAGTTTTGTGGGACTTCTCTGGAATTTTGTGTGTTTTTTCTAGAATTGTGTGGGATTCTGAGGAGACTTGAAGAATTTTGAGGAATTTGATTTAGATTTTTGTGGGAATTTGTGGAGATTCTGTGGGATTTTTCTGGAATTTGGTGGGCCTTTTCACGAACTTTGTGTGGTTTTGAGGAGACTTGAAGAATTTTGAGGAATTTGTTTTAGATTTTGTGGAAACTTGTGGAGGTTTTGTGTGATTTTTGTGTGATTTTGTGGGATATTGAGGCGATTTAGGGATCTTGAGGGATTTCTCATGTATTTTGTGGGAATTTGTGGAGATTTGGTGGGATATTTTTCTAGAATTTGGTTGTGTTTTGAGAAGATTTAGGGAATTTTGTGGTGTTTTTTCTTGAATTTTGTGGGAAACTGTGCTGATTTTATGGGGCGTTTCTGGAATTTGGTCGAGTTTTCAGAAGATTTAGGGATTTTTGTGGGATTTCTGTGGGATGTTCTGGGAATTGGTGAAGATTTTGTGGGACATTCCTGTGAATTGGTAGGGTTTTGAAATGATTTAGGGAGTTTTGTGGGACTTCTCTGGAATTTTGTGTGTTTTTTCTGGAATTGTGTGGGATTCTGAGGAGACTTGAAGAATTTTGAGGAATTTTTCTTAGATTTTGTGGGATGCTTGTGGAGGTTTTGGGTGATTTTTGTGTGATTTTGTGGGATATTGAGGAGATTTAGGGATCTTGAGGGATTTCTCATGTATTTTGTGGGAATTTGTGGAGATTTGGTGGGATATTTTTCTAGAATTTGGTCGTGTTTTGAGAAGATTTAGGGAATTTTGTGGGATTTTTCCTGGAATTTTGTTGGATACTGGGGAGATTTTGTGGGTGGTTTGTGGAACTTTGAGGGACTTTTCTGGAATTTGGTGAGATTCTGTAGAGAACTGACGAATTATCAGGGATTTTTCATGTATTCTGTGGGAATTTGTGGAGATTTGGTGGGATTTTTGTGCATTTTGGCCGTGTTTTGAGAAGATTTAGGGAATTTTGTGTGATTTTTCTGGGATTTTGTTGGATATTGAGGACATTTTGTGGGATGTTTCTGGAATTTGGTGGGGCTTTTCAAGAATTTTGTGGTATTTTGAAAAGGTTTAGGGAATTTCGTGGTGTTTTTTCTTGAATTTTGTGGGAAACTGTGCTGATTTTATGGGGCGTTTCTGGAATTTGGTCGAGTTTTCAGAAGATTTAGGGATTTTTGTGAGATTTTTGTGGGATGTTCTGGGAATTGGTAGAGATTTTGTGGGACATTCCTATGAATTGGTAGGGTTTTGAAATGATTTAGGGAGTTTTGTGGGACTTCTCTGGAATTTTGTGTGTTTTTTCTAGAATTGTGTGGGATTCTGAGGAGACTTGAAGAATTTTGAGGAATTTGATTTAGATTTTTGTGGGAATTTGTGGAGATTCTGTGGGATTTTTCTGGAATTTGGTGGGCCTTTTCACGAACTTTGTGTGGTTTTGAGGAGACTTGAAGAATTTTGAGGAATTTTTCTTAGATTTTGTGGAAACTTGTGGAGGTTTTGTGTGATTTTTGTGTGATTTTGTGGGATATTGAGGCGATTTAGGGATCTTGAGGGATTTCTCATGTATTTTGTGGGAATTTGTGGAGATTTGGTGGGATAATTTTCTAGAATTTGGTCATGTTTTGAGAAGATTTAGGGAATTTTGTGGTGTTTTTTCTTGAATTATGTGGGAAACTGTGCTGATTTTATTGGGCATTTCTGGAATTTCGTCAAGTTTTCAGAAGATTTAGGGAATTTTGTGAGATTTTTCCTGGAATTTTCTTGGATATTAGGGAGATTTTGTGGGATGCTTGTGGAACTTTGAGGGACTTTTCTGGAATTTGGTGAGATTCTGTAGAGAACTGACGAATTATCAGGGATTTTTCATGTATTCTCTGGGAATTTGTGGAGATTTGGTGGGATATTTTTCTAGAATTTGGTCGTGTTTTGAGAAGATTTAGAGAATTTTGTGGGATTTTTCTTGAATTTTGTTGGGTATTGAGGACATTTTGTGGGATGTTTGTGAAACTTTGAGGGACTTTTCTGGAATTTGGTGAGATTCTGTAGAGAACTGACGAATTATCAGGGATTTTTCACGTATTCTGTGGGAATTTGTGGAGATTTGGTGGGATTTTTCTGGAATTTTGGTTATGTTTTGAGAAAATTTAGGGAATTTTGTGTGATTTTTCTGGGATTTTGTTGGATATTGAGGACATTTTGTGGGATGTTTCTGGAATTTGGTGGGGCTTTTCAAGAATTTTGTGGTATTTTGAAAAGATTTAGGGAATTTTGTGGTGTTTTTTCTTGAATTTTGTGGGAAACTGTGCTGATTTTATGGGGCGTTTCTGGAATTTGGTCGAGTTTTCAGAAGATTTAGGGATTTTTGTGGGATTTCTGTGGGATGTTCTGGGAATTGGTGGAGATTTTGTGGGACATTCCTGTGAATTGGTAGGGTTTTGAAATGATTTAGGGAGTTTTGTGGGACTTCTCTGGAATTTGGTGGGGTTTTTCTGGAATTGTGTGGGATTCTGAGGAGACTTGAAGAATTTTGAGGAATTTTTCTTAGATTTTGTGGAAACTTGTGGAGGTTTTGGGTGATTTTTTGTGTGATTTTGTGGGATATTGAGGAGATTTAGGGATCTTGAGGGATTTCTCATGTATTTTGTGGGAATTTGTGGAGATTTGGTGGTATATTTTTCTAGAATTTGGTCGTGTTTTGAGAAGATTTAGGGAATTTTGTGGGATTTTTCCTGGAATTTTGTTGGATACTGGGGAGATTTTGTGGGATGTTTGTGGAACTTTGAGGGACTTTTCTGGAATTTGGTGAGATTCTGTAGAGAACTGACAAATTATCAGGGATTTTTCATGTATTCTGTGGGAATTTGTGGAGATTCTGTGGGAATTTTGTGGATTTTGGCCGTGTTTTGAGAAGATTTAGGGAATTTTGTGTGATTTTTCTGGGATTTTGTTGGATATTGAGGACATTTTGTGGGATGTTTCTGGAATTTGGTGGGGCTTTTCAAGAATTTTGTGGTATTTTGAAAAGATTTAGGGAATTTTGTGGTGTTTTTTCTTGAATTTTGTGGGAAACTGTGCTGATTTTATGGGGCGTTTCTGGAATTTGGTCGAGTTTTCAGAAGATTTAGGGATTTTTGTGAGATTTTTGTGGGATGTTCTGGGAATTGGTAGAGATTTTGTGGGACATTCCTGTGAATTGGTAGGGTTTTGAAATGATTTAGGGAGTTTTGTGGGACTTCTCTGGAATTTGGTGGGGTTTTTCTGGAATTGTGTGGGATTCTGAGGAGACTTGAAGAATTTTGAGGAATTTGATTTAGATTTTTGTGGGAATTTGTGGAGAATCTGTGGGATTTTTCTGGAATTTGGTGGGCCTTTTCACGAACTTTGTGTGGTTTTGAGGAGACTTGAAGAATTTTGAGGAATTTTTCTTAGATTTTGTGGAAACTTGTGGAGGTTTTGTGTGATTTTTGTGTGATTTTGTGGGATATTGAGGCGATTTCGGGATCTTGAGGGATTTCTCATGTATTTTGTGGGAATTTGTGGAGATTTGGTGGGATAATTTTCTAGAATTTGGTCATGTTTTGAGAAGATTTAGGGAATTTTTTGGTGTTTTTTCTTGAATTTTGTGGGAAACTGTGCTGATTTTATTGGGCATTTCTGGAATTTCGTCAAGTTTTCAGAAGATTTAGGGAATTTTGTGAGATTTTTCCTGGAATTTTCTTGGATATTAGGGAGATTTTGTGGGATGCTTGTGGAACTTTGAGGGACTTTTCTGGAATTTGGTGAGATTCTGTAGAGAACTGACGAATTATCAGGGATTTTTCATGTATTCTGTGGTAATTTGTGGAGATTCGGTGGGATTTTTTAAGGATTTTGGCCGTGTTTTGAGAAGATTTAGAGAATTTTGTGGGATTTTTCCTGGAATTTTGTTGGATACTGGGGAGATTTTGTGGGATGTTTGTGGAACTTTGAGGGACTTTTCTGGAATTTGGTGAGATTCTGTAGAGAACTGACGAATTATCAGGGATTTTTCATGTATTCTGTGGGAATTTGTGGAGATTCGGTGGGATTTTTGAGGATTTTGGCCGTGTTTTGAGAAGATTTAGAGAATTTTGTGGGATTTTTCTTGAATTTTGTTGGATATTGAGGAGATTTTGTGGGATGTTTGTGGAATTTGGTGGGGCTTTTCAAGAATTTTGTGGTATTTTGAAAAGATTTTGGGAATTTTGTGGTGTTTTTTTTTGAATTTTGTGGGAAACTGTGCTGATTTCATGGGGCGTTTCTGGAATTTGGTCGAGTTTTCAGATGTGTTAGGGATTTTTGTGAGATTTTTGTGGGATGTTTGTGGAACTTTGAGGGACTTTTCTGGAAATTATTGAGATTCTGTAGAGAACTGACGAATTATCAGGGATTTTTCTTGTATTCAGTGGGAATTTGTGGAGATTTGGTGGGATTTTTCTGGAATTTGGTAGAGTTTTGAGAAGATTTAGGGAATTTTGTGTGTTTTTTCTGGAATTTTGTTGGATACTGAGGAGATTTTGTGGGATGTTTGTGGAACTTTGAGGGATTTTTTAGGAATTTGGTGAGATTATGTAGAGAACTGACGAATTATCATGGATTTTTCATGTATTCTGTGGGAATTTGTGGAGATTCTGTGGGATTTTTGTGGATTTTGGCCGTGTTTTGAGAAGATTTAGGGAATTTTGTGTGATTTTTCTGGGATTTTGTTGGATATTTAGGAGATTTTGTGGGATGTTTCGGGAATTTGTTGGGGCTTTTCAAGAATTTTGGGGTATTTTGAAAAGGTTTAGGGAATTTTGTGGTGTTTTTTCTTGAATTTTGTGGGAAACTGTGCTGATTTTATGGGGCGTTTCTGGAATTTGGTCGAGTTTTCAGAAGATTTAGGGATTTTTGTGAGATTTTTGTGGGATGTTCTGGGAATTGGTAGAGATTTTGTGGGACATTCCTGTGAATTGGTAGGGTTTTGAAATGATTTAGGGAGTTTTGTGGGACTTCTCTGGAATTTTGTGTGTTTTTTCTAGAATTGTGTGGGATTCTGAGGAGACTTGAAGAATTTTGAGGAATTTGATTTAGATTTTTGTGGGAATTTGTGGAGATTCTGTGGGATTTTTCTGGAATTTGGTGGGCCTTTTCACGAACTTTGTGTGGTTTTGAGGAGACTTGAAGAATTTTGAGGAATTTTTCTTAGATTTTGTGGAAACTTGTGGAGGTTTTGTGTGATTTTTGTGTGATTTTGTGGGATATTGAGGCGATTTAGGGATCTTGAGGGATTTCTCATGTATTTTGTGGGAATTTGTGGAGATTTGGTGGGATAATTTTCTAGAATTTGGTCATGTTTTGAGAAGATTTAGGGAATTTTGTGGTGTTTTTTCTTGAATTTTGTGGGAAACTGTGCTGATTTTATTGGGCATTTCTGGAATTTCGTCAAGTTTTCAGAAGATTTAGGGAATTTTGTGAGATTTTTCCTGGAATTTTCTTGGATATTAGGGAGATTTTGTGGGATGCTTGTGGAACTTTGAGGGACTTTTCTGGAATTTGGTGAGATTCTGTAGAGAACTGACGAATTATCAGGGATTTTTCATGTATTCTGTGGGAATTTGTGGAGATTCTGTGGGATTTTTGTGGATTTTGGCCGTGTTTTGAGAAGATTTAGGGAATTTTGTGTGATTTTTCTGGGATTTTGTTGGATATTGAGGACATTTTGTGGGATGTTTCGGGAATTTGTTGGGGCTTTTCAAGAATTTTGTGGTATTTTGAAAAGGTTTAGGGAATTTTGTGGTGTTTTTTCTTGAATTTTGTGGGAAACTGTGCTGATTTTATGGGGCGTTTCTGGAATTTGGTCGAGTTTTCAGAAGATTTAGGGATTTTTGTGAGATTTTTGTGGGATGTTCTGGGAATTGGTAGAGATTTTGTGGGACATTCCTGTGAATTGGTAGGGTTTTGAAATGATTTAGGGAGTTTTGTGGGACTTCTCTGGAATTTGGTGGGGTTTTTCTGGAATTGTGTGGGATTCTGAGGAGACTTGAAGAATTTTGAGGAATTTGATTTAGATTTTTGTGGGAATTTGTGGAGATTCTGTGCGATTTTTCTGGAATTTGGTGGGCCTTTTCACGAACTTTGTGTGGTTTTGAGGAGACTTGAAGAATTTTGAGGAATTTTTCTTAGATTTTGTGGAAACTTGTGGAGGTTTTGTGTGATTTTTGTGTGATTTTGTGGGATATTGAGGCGATTTAGGGATCTTGAGGGATTTCTCATGTATTTTGTGGGAATTTGTGGAGATTTGGTGGGATAATATTCTAGAATTTGGTCGTGTTTTGAGAAGATTTAGGGAATTTTGTGGTGTTTTTTCTTGAATTTTGTGGGAAACTGTGCTGATTTTATTGGGCGTTTCTGGAATTTCGTCAAGTTTTCAGAAGATTTAGGGAATTTTGTGAGATTTTTCCTGGAATTTTCTTGGATATTAGGGAGATTCTGTGGGATGCTTGTGGAACTTTGAGGGACTTTTCTGGAATTTGGTGAGATTCTGTAGAGAACTGACGAATTATCAGGGATTTTTCATGTATTATCTGGGAATTTGTGGAGATTTGGTGGGATATTTTTCTAGAATTTGGTCGTGTTTTGAGAAGATTTAGAGAATTTTGTGGGATTTTTCTTGAATTTTGTTGGGTATTGAGGACATTTTGTGGGATGTTTGTGAAACTTTGAGGGACTTTTCTGGAATTTGGTGAGATTCTGTAGAGAACTGACGAATTATCAGGGATTTTTCACGTATTCTGTGGGAATTTGTGGAGATTTGGTGGGATTTTTCTGGAATTTTGGTTATGTTTTGAGAAAATTTAGGGAATTTTGTGTGATTTTTCAGGGATTTTGTTGGATATTGAGGACATTTTGTGGGATGTTTCTGGAATTTGGTGAGGCTTTTCAAGAATTTTGTGGTATTTTGAAAAGATTTAGGGAATTTTGTGGTGTTTTTTCTTGAATTTTGTGGGAAACTGTGCTGATTTTATGGGGCGTTTCTGGAATTTCGTCGAGTTTTCAGAAGATTTAGGGATTTTTGTGGGATTTTTGTGGGATGTTCTGGGAATTGGTGGAGATTTTGTGGGACATTCCTGTGAATTGGTAGGGTTTTGAAATGATTTAGGGAGTTTTGTGGGACTTCTCTGGAATTTTGTGTGTTTTTTCTGAAATTATGTGGGATTCTGAGGAGACTTGAAGAATTTTGAGGAATTTTTCTTAGATTTTGTGGAAACTTGTGGAGGTTTTGGGTGATTTTTGTGTGATTTTGTGGGATATTGAGGCGATTTAGGGATCTTGAGGGATTTCTCATGTATTTTGTGGGAATTTGTGGAGAATTGGTGGGATATTTTTCTAGAATTTGGTCGTGTTTTGAGAAGATTTAGGGAATTTTGTGGGATTTTTCCTGGAATTTTGTTGGATACTGGGGAGATTTTGTGGGTGGTTTGTGGAACTTTGAGGGACTTTTCTGGAATTTGGTGAGATTCTGTAGAGAACTGACGAATTATCAGGGATTTTTCATGTATTCTGTGGGAATTTGTGGAGATTCTGTGGGATTTTTGTGGATTTTGGCCGTGTTTTGAGAAGATTTAGGGAATTTTGTGTGATTTTTCTGGGATTTTGTTGGATATTGAGGACATTTTGTGGGATGTTTCGGGAATTTGTTGGGGCTTTTCAAGAATTTTGTGGTATTTTGAAAAGGTTTAGGGAATTTTGTGGTGTTTTTTCTTGAATTTTGTGGGAAACTGTGCTGATTTTATGGGGCGTTTCTGGAATTTGGTCGAGTTTTCAGAAGATTTAGGGATTTTTGTGAGATTTTTGTGGGATGTTCTGGGAATTGGTAGAGATTTTGTGGGACATTCCTGTGAATTGGTAGGGTTTTGAAATGATTTAGGGAGTTTTGTGGGACTTCTCTGGAATTTTGTGTGTTTTTTCTGGAATTGTGTGGGATTCTGAGGAGACTTGAAGAATTTTGAGGAATTTGATTTAGATTTTTGTGGGAATTTGTGGAGATTCTGTGGGATTTTTCTGGAATTTGGTGGGCCTTTTCACGAACTTTGTGTGGTTTTGAGGAGACTTGAAGAATTTTGAGGAATTTTTCTTAGATTTTGTGGAAACTTGTGGAGGTTTTGTGTGATTTTTGTGTGATTTTGTGGGATATTGAGGCGATTTAGGGATCTTGAGGGATTTCTCATGTATTTTGTGGGAATTTGTGGAGATTTGGTGGGATAATTTTCTAGAATTTGGTCGTGTTTTGAGAAGATTTAGGGAATTTTGTGGTGTTTTTTCTTGAATTTTGTGGGAAACTGTGCTGATTTTATTGGGCGTTTCTGGAATTTCGTCAAGTTTTCAGAAGATTTAGAGAATTTTGTGAGATTTTTCCTGGAATTTTCTTGGATATTAGGGAGATTTTGTGGGATGCTTGTGGAACTTTGAGGGACTTTTCTGGAATTTGGTGAGATTCTGTAGAGAACTGACGAATTATCAGGGATTTTTCATGTATTCTGTGGGAATTTGTGGAGATTTGGTGGGATATTTTTCTAGAATTTGGTCGTGTTTTGAGAAGATTTAGAGAATTTTGTGGGATTTTTCTTGAATTTTGTTGGATATTGAGGAGATTTTGTGGGATGTTTGTGGAACTTTGAGGGACTTTTCTGGAATTTGGTGAGATTCTGTAGAGAACTGACGAATTATCAGGGATTTTTCACGTATTCTGTGGGAATTTGTGGAGATTTGGTGGGATTTTTCTGGAATTTTGGTTATGTTTTGAGAAAATTTAGGGAATTTTGTGGGACTTTTCTGGGATGTTGTTGGATATTGAGGACATTTTGTGGGATGTTTCTGGAATTTGGTGGGGCTTTTCAAGAATTTTGTGGTATTTTGAAAAGATTTAGGGAATTTTGTGGTGTTTTTTCTTGAATTTTGTGGGAAACTGTGCTGATTTTATGGGGCGTTTCTGGAATTTGGTCGAGTTTTCAGAAGATTTAGGGATTTTTGTGGGATTTCTGTGGGATGTTCTGGGAATTGGTGGAGATTTTGTGGGACATTCCTGTGAATTGGTAGGGTTTTGAAATGATTTAGGGAGTTTTGTGGGACTTCTCTGGAATTTTGTGTGTTTTTTCTGGAATTGTGTGGGATTCTGAGGAGACTTGAAGAATTTTGAGGAATTTTTCTTAGATTTTGTGAAAACTTGTGGAGGTTTTGGGTGATTTTTGTGTGATTTTGTGCGATATTGAGGAGATTTAGGGATCTTGAGGCATTTCTCATGTATTTTGTGGGAATTTGTGGAGATTTGGTGGGATATTTTTCTAGAATTTGGTCGTTTTTTGAGAAGATTTAGGGAATTTTGTGGTGTTTTTTCTTGAATTTTGTGGGAAACTGTGCTGATTTTATGGGGCGTTTCTGGAAATTGGTCAAGTTTTCAGAAGATTTAGGGAATTTTGTGAGATTTTTCCTGGAATTTTGTTGGATATTAGGGAGATTTTGTGGGATGCTTGTGGAACTTTGAGGGACTTTTCTGGAATTTGGTGAGATTCTGTAGAGAACTGACGAATTATCAGGGATTTTTCACGTATTCTGTGGGAATTTGTGGAGATTTGGTGGGATTTTTGTGGATTTTGGCCGTGTTTTGAGAAGATTTAGGGAATTTTGTGGGACTTTTCTGGGATTTTGTTGGATATTGAGGACATTTTGTGGGATGTTTCTGGAATTTGGTGGGGCTTTTCAAGAATTTTGTGGTATTTTGAAAAGATTTAGGGAATTTTGTGGTGTTTTTTCTTGAATTTTGTGGGAAATAGTGGTGATTTTATGGGGAGTTTCTGGAATTTGGTCGAGTTTTCAGAAGATTTAGGGATTTTTGTGGGATTTCTGTGGGATGTTCTGGGAATTGGTGGAGATTTTGTGGGACATTACTGTGAATTGGTAGGGTTTTGAAATGATTGAGGGAGTTTTGTGGGACTTCTCTGGAATTTTGTGTGTTTTTTCTGGAATTGTGTGGGATTCTGAGGAGACTTGAAGAATTTTGAGGAATTTGATTTAGATTTTTGTGGGAATTTGTGGAGATTCTGTGGGATTTTTCTGGAATTTGGTGGGCCTTTTCACGAACTTTGTGTGGTTTTGAGGAGACTTGAAGAATTTTGAGGAATTTTTCTTAGATTTTGTGGAAACTTGTGGAGGTTTTGGGTGATTTTTGTGTGATTTTGTGGGATATTGAGGCGATTTAGGGATCTTGAGGGATTTTTCATGTATTTTGTGGGAATTTGTGGAGATTTGGTGGGATATTTTTCTAGAATTTGGTCGTGTTTTGAGAAGATTTAGGGAATTTTGTGGGATTTTTCCTGGAATTTTGTTGGATACTGGGGAGATTTTGTGGGTGTTTTGTGGAACTTTGAGGGACTTTTCTGGAATTTGGTGAGATTCTGTAGAGAACTGACGAATTATCAGGGATTTTTCATGTATTCTGTGGGAATTTGTGGAGATTCGGTGGGATTTTTGTGGATTTTGGCCGTGTTTTGAGAAGATTTAGAGAATTTTGTGGGATTTTTCTTGAATTTTGTTGGATATTGAGGAGATTTTGTGGGATGTTTGTGGAACTTTGAGGGACTTTCTAGGAATTTGGTGAGATTCTGTAGAGAACTGACGAATTATCAGGGATTTTTCATGTATTCTGTGGGAATTTGTGGAGATTCTGTGGGATTTTTGTGGATTTTGGCCGTGTTTTGAGAAGATTTAGGGAATTTTGTGTGATTTTTCTGGGATTTTGTTGGATATTGAGGACATTTTGTGGGATGTTTCGGGAATTTGGTGGGGCTTTTCAAGAATTTTGTGGTATTTTGAAAAGGTTTAGGGAATTTTGTGGTGTTTTTTCTTGAATTTTGTGGGAAACTGCTGATTTTTGCGGCGTTTCTGGAATTTGGTCGAGTTTTCAGAAAATTTAGGGATTTTTGTGAGATTTTTGTGGGATGTTCTGGGAATTGGTGGAGATTTTGTGGGACATTCCTGTGAATTGGTAGGGTTTTGAAATGATTTAGGGAGTTTTGTGGGACTTCTCTGGAATTTTGTGTGTTTTTTCTGGAATTGTGTGGGATTCTGAGGAGACTTGAAGAATTTTGAGGAATTTGATTTAGATTTTTGTGGGAATTTGTGGAGATTCTGTGGGATTTTTCTGGAATTTGGTGGGCCTTTTCACGAACTTTGTGTGGTTTTGAGGAGACTTGAAGAATTTTTAGGAATTTTTCTTAGATTTTGTGGAAACTTGTGGAGGTTTTGTGTGATTTTTGTGTGATTTTGTGGGATATTGAGGCGATTTCGGGATCTTGAGGGATTTTTCATGTATTTTGTGGGAATTTGTGGAGATTTGGTGGGATATTTTTCTAGATTTTGGCCGTGTTTTGAGAAGATTTAGAGAATTTTGTGGGATTTTTCTTGAATTTTGTTGGATACTGGGGAGATTTTGTGGGTGGTTTGTGGAACTTTGAGGGACTTTTCTGGAATTTGGTGAGATTCTGTAGAGAACTGACGAATTATCAGGGATTTTTCATGTATTCTGTGGGAATTTGTGGAGATTCGGTGGGACTTTTGAGGATTTTGGCCGTGTTTTGAGAAGATTTAGGGAATTTTGTGTGATTTTTCTGGGATTTTGTTGGATATTGAGGAGATTTTGTGGGATGTTTGTGGAACTTTGAGGGACTTTTCTGGAATTTGGTGAGATTCTGTAGAGAACTGACAAATTATCAGGGATTTTTCATGTATTCTGTGGGAATTTGTGGAGATTTGGTGGGATTTTTGTGGATTTTGGCCGTGTTTTGAGAAGATTTAGGGAATTTTGTGGGACTTTTCTGGGATTTTGTTGGGTATTGAGGAAATTTTGTGGGATGTTTCTGGAATTTGCTGGGGCTTTTCAAGAATTTTGTGGTATTTTGAAAAGATTTAGGGAATTTTGTGGTGTTTTTTCTTGAATTTTGTGGGAAACTGTGCTGATTTTATGTGGCATTTCTGGAATTTGGTCGAGTTTTCAGAAGATTTAGGGATTTTTGTGAGATTTTTGTGGGATGTTCTGGGAATTGGTGGAGATTTTGTAATACATTCCTGTGAATTGGTAGGGTTTTGAAATGATTTAGGGAGTTTTGTGGGACTTCTCTGGAATTTTGTGTGTTTTTTCTGGAATTGTGTGGGATTCTGAGGAGACTTGAAGAATTTTGAGGAATTTTTCTTAGATTTTGTGGAAACTTGTGGAGGTTTTGTGGGATTTTTGTGTGATTTTGTGCGATATTGAGGCGATTTAGGGATCTTGAGGGATTTCTCATGTATTTTGTGGGAATTTGTGGAGATTTGGTGGGATATTTTTCTAGAATTTGGTTGTGTTTTGAGAAGATTTAGGGAATTTTGTGGTGTTTTTTCTTGAATTTTGTGGGAAAGTGTGCTGATTTTATGGGGCGTTTCTGGAATTTGGTCGAGTTTTCAGAAGATTTAGGGATTTTTGTGAGATTTTTTGGGATGTTCTGGGAATTGGTGGAGATTTTGTGGGACATTCCTGTGAATTGGTAGGGTTTTGAAATGATTTAGGGAGTTTTGTGGGACTTCTCTGGAATTTTGTGGGGTTTTTCTGGAATTGTGTGGGATTCTGAGGAGACTTGAAGAATTTTGAGGAATTTTTCTTAGATTTTGTGGGAATTTGTGGAGATTCTGTGGGATTTTTCTGGAATTTGGTGGACCTTTTCAAGGATTTGTGTGGTTTTGAGGGGACTCAAAACACGGCCAAAATCCACAAAAATCCCACAGAATCTCCACAAATTCCCACAGAATACATGAAAAATCCCTGATAATTCATCAGTTCTCTACAAAATCTCACCAAATTCCAGAAAAGTCCCTCAAAGTTCCACAAACATCTCACAAAATCTCCTCAATATCCAACAAAATTCCAGGAAAAATCCCACCAAATTCCCTAAATCTTCTCAAAACACGACCAAATTCTAGAAAAATATCCCACCAAATGCGGAACGCTTCTTGCGCTTCCATTCTCAGAGCTCCTGAGTTAAGCACTCTGTGACTCTTGGCGAGAATACCAGCAGAAAGCATTTCCACTGCATCCGGCAGGGAGAAACTGTACCTGCAGAACACATTTGTCAGGAGCTTGCACCTGCAGCTTATGCACACACAGACATGCTGCACGTTCAAATGGCCAAGCTCATTCTGAAGCAACCTGAAAGCTGCTGTCAGAAGGCTGTGCTTCTTATCCGATCGAAGCAGCAGCACGCGCATTGGAGTTTGGCAAGCACTAAAGAGCTGCAGAAGAGCTTTGCTTAGCAAAATGGGCCAAGAAAAAGCATTTGCTTCATGGGTCTTTGTCGTCGCCTGGAAACAGGTAGCAGCATATGGAAGGGGGTTGTACACGTGGTTTCTTGCCTCGCTTCTCTGCACTTGCAGGGGCTCCCCCCGCCCACCCCGGGCTGAGCTCTGCGGCAGTGCTGCCGCCTTGTGGGCACAGAGCGGTACTGCAGCTGTGCTCCGAGCCGGGCGGGGCCTGGCTGAGCGGGGCCGAGCAGGGGCGAGCCGAGCCGAAGCGGGCCAGAAAGAGCCGAGCCGAAGCGGGCCGGAAAGAGTCGAACCGAACCGAGCCGCGTCGGGCCTCCCCCCCGCCCCCCGCCGGAGCCGGCCGGGAGGACCGCGGCAGAGGCGTTAACTCCAATGCCTGCCGCCGCAGGCGCGGCCGCCACCCAGCTACGGAGCCGCTGAGTCTCGCCGCCATCGTCCTCGCCCCGGGAAAGGCGGCGGAAAATCGGGCGGAATGCTCGGAGTCGGTCGGCGTCGGCAGGTTTTTCGTTCAGGCATGTAAGTTAGACAGACGCGCTGAGAGCAGCGGGGGCCTTACTTGTGCCATAACAAAGATGGCCGCTCTGCCGGAAGTGGCTTCAGCCACAGCAAAGATGGCGGCGAGGAAGGGCGGAAGTTACGTCACGCCACGCAGAAGATGGCTGCCAGGTCGTGGCCGGCTTGTCCTTCCAAGGATGGCGGCCAAAAAGGCGGGAAAATGGAAGGACCCCGGGCAGTGGGTGCGTGAATTCGACTGCCTGACAAACACCCCGGCGTCGACGCCGCCCCGTCGCAATTTTCCGCGGCTGCTCCAGCCGTGCGGACACGGGCTGTGCGCTCGGCGGCACCGGGGCCGAGCGCGAGCCGGTCGGGCGCCGACAGGCAGCGGTGACGACGCCGCACTCTGCCGGGGTCCTTGACGCGGCCGCTTTTTCGGGCTTCTGGCACTCGCGACGACCCGTACCATGCTGCCACTCCTCTCACTCGGTTCCCCTATTTATTTAAAAGCTTGGCATTTAAATGAATAATATAGAAATTAAAATATACAAATCTATAATAAAGAAATGCATATAGGGTGATAGATAGGGAGATATATAGATAGGGAGATAGATAGATAGATAGATAGATAGATAGATAGATAGATAGATAGATAGATAGATAGAGAGATAGATAGATAGATAGATAGATAGATAGATAGATAGATAGATAGAGAGATAGATAGATAGATAGATAGATAGATAGATAGGGAGATAGATAGATAGATAGATAGATAGATAGATAGATAGATAAATCTTCCCATAAACACGACCAAATTCTAGAAAAATATCTCACAAAATCACCACAAATTCCCACAAAATACATGAAAAATCCCTCAAGATCCCTAAATCGCCTCAATATCCCACAAAATCACACAAAAATCCCACAAAACCTCCACAAGTTTCTACAAAATCTAAGAAAAATTCCACAAAATTCTTCAAGTCTCCTCAAAACCACACAAAGTTTGTGAAAAGGCCCACCAAATTCCAGAAAAATCCCACAGAATCTCCACAAATTCCCACAAAATCTAAAACAAATTCCTCAAAATTCTTCAAGTCTCCTCAGAATCCCACACAATTCCAGAAAAACCCCACAAAATTCCAGAGAAGTCCCACAAAACTCCCTAAATCATTTCAAAACCCTACCAATTCACAGGAATGTCCCACAAAATCTCCACCAATTCCCAGAACATCCCACAAAAATCCCACAAAAATCCCTAAATCTTCTGAAAACTCGACCAAATTCCTGAAACTCCCCATAAAATCAGCACAGTTTCCCACAAAATTCAAGAAAAAACACCACACAATTCCCTAAATCTTTTCAAAATACCACAAAATTCCTGAAAAGCCCCACCAAATTCCGAAGATTTTTCCTGGAATTTTATTGGATACTGGGGAGATTTTGTGGGATGTTTGTGGAACTTTGAGGGACTCTTCTGGAATTTGGTGAGATTCTGTAGAGAACTGACGAATTATCAGGGATTTTTCATGTATTCTGTGGGAATTTGTGGAGATTCGGCGGGATTTTTGTGGATTTTGGCCTAGTTTTGAGATTTAGGGAATGTTGTGGGATTTTTTCTGGAATTTTATTGGATATTGGGAGATTTTGTGGGATGTTTGTGGAACTTTGAGGGACTCTTCTGGAATTTGGTGAGATTCTGTAGAGAACTGACGAATTATCAGGGATTTTTCATGTATTCTGTAAGAATTTGTGGAGATTTGGTGGGATATTTTTCTAGAATTTGGTCGTGTTTGGAGAAGATTTAGGGAATGTTGTGGGATTTTTTCTGGAATTTTATTGGATATTGGGAGATTTTGTGGGATGTTTGTGGAACTTTGAGGGACTCTTCTGGAATTTGGTGAGATTCTGTAGAGAACTGACGAATTATCAGGGATTTTTCATGTATTCTGTAAGAATTTGTGGAGATTTGGTGGGATATTTTTCTAGAATTTGGTCGTGTTTTGAGAAGATTTAGGGAATTTTGTGGGATTTTTCCTGGAATTTTGTTGGATATTGGGAGATTTTGTGGGATGTTTATGGAACTTTGAGGGACTTTTTAGGAATTTGGTGAGATTCTGTAGAGAACTGACGAATTATCAGGGATTTGTCATGTATTCTGTGGGAATTTGTGGAGATTCTGTGGGATTTTTCTGGAATTTGGTAGAGTTTTGAGAAGATTTAGGGAATTTTGTGTGATTTTTCTGGGATTTTGCTGGATATTGAGGACATTTTGTGGGATGTTTCTGGAATTTGGTGGGGCTTTTCAAGAATTTTGTGGTATTTTGAAAAGGTTTAGGGAATTTTGTGGTGTTTTTTCTTGAATTTTGTGGGAAACTGTGCTGATTTAATGAGGCGTTTCTGGAATTTGGTCGAGTTTTCAGAAGATTTAGGGATTTTTGTGAGATTTTTGTGGGATGTTCTGGGAATTGGTGGAGATTTTGTGGGACATTCCTGTGAATTGGTAGGGTTTTGAAATGATTTAGGGAGTTTTGTGGGACTTCTCTGGAATTTTGTGTGTTTTTTCTGGAATTGTGTGGGATTCTGAGGAGACTTGAAGAATTTTGAGGAATTTTTCTTAGATTTTGTGGAAACTTGTGGAGGTTTTGTGGGATTTTTGTGTGATTTTGTGGGATATTGAGGCGATTTAGGGATCTTGAGGGTTTTCTCATGTATTCTGTGGGAATTTGTGGAGATTCTGTGGGATTTTTTGGATTTTGGCCGTGTTTTAAGAAGATTTAGGGAATTTTGTGTGATTTTTCCTGGAATTTTGTTGGATACTGGGGAGATTTTGTGGGATGTTTGTGGAACTTTGAGGGACTTTTTAGGAATTTGGTGAGATTCTGTAGAGAACTGACGAATTATCAGGGATTTTTCATGTATTCTGTGGGAATTTGTGGAGATTCTGTGGGATTTTTCTGGAATTTGGTAGAGTTTTGAGAAGATTTAGGGAATTTGTGGGACTTTTCTGGGATTTTGTTGGATATTGAGGACATTTTGTGGGATGTTTCAGGAATTTGGTGGGGCTTTTCAAGAATTTCATGGTATTTTGAAAAGATTTTGGGAATTTTGTGGTGTTTTTCCTTGAATTTTGTGGGAAACTGTGCTGATTTTATGGGGCGTTTCTGGAATTTGGTCGAGTTTTCAGAAGTGTTAGGGATTTTTGTGAGATTTTTGTGGGATGTTCTGGGAATTGATGGAGATTTTGTGGGACATTCCTGTGAACTGGTAGGGTTTTGAAATGATTTAGGGAGTTTTGTGGGACTTCTCTGGAATTTTGTGGGGTTTTTCTGGAATTGTGTGGTTTTGAGGAGACTTGAAGAATTTTGAGGAATTTGTTTTAGATTTTGAGGGAATTTGTGGAGATTCTGTGGGATTTTTCTGGAATTTGGTGGACCTTTTCACGGATTTGTGTGGTTTTGAGGGGACTCAAAACACGGCCAAAATCCACAAAAATCCCACAGAATCTCCACAAATTCCCACAGAATACATGAAAAATCCCTGATAATTCATCAGTTCTCTACAAAATCTCACCAAATTCCAGAAAAGTCCCTCAAAGTTCCACAAACATCTCACAAAATCTCCTCAATATCCAACAAAATTCCAGGAAAAATCCCACCAAATTCCCTAAATCTTCTCAAAACACGACCAAATTCTAGAAAAATATCCCACCAAATGCGGAACGCTTCTTGCGCTTCCATTCTCAGAGCTCCTGAGTTAAGCACTCTGTGACTCTTGGCGAGAATACCAGCAGAAAGCATTTCCACTGCATCCGGCAGGGAGAAACTGTACCTGCAGAACACATTTGTCAGGAGCTTGCACCTGCAGCTTATGCACACACAGACATGCTGCACGTTCAAATGGCCAAGCTCATTCTGAAGCAACCTGAAAGCTGCTGTCAGAAGGCTGTGCTTCTTATCCGATCGAAGCAGCAGCACGCGCATTGGAGTTTGGCAAGCACTAAAGAGCTGCAGAAGAGCTTTGCTTAGCAAAATGGGCCAAGAAAAAGCATTTGCTTCATGGGTCTTTGTCGTCGCCTGGAAACAGGTAGCAGCATATGGAAGGGGGTTGTACACGTGGTTTCTTGCCTCGCTTCTCTGCACTTGCAGGGGCTCCCCCCGCCCACCCCGGGCTGAGCTCTGCGGCAGTGCTGCCGCCTTGTGGGCACAGAGCGGTACTGCAGCTGTGCTCCGAGCCGGGCGGGGCCTGGCCGAGCGGGGCCGAGCAGGGGCGAGCCGAGCCGAAGCGGGCCAGAAAGAGCCGAGCCGAAGCGGGCCAGAAAGAGTCGAACCGAACCGAGCCGCGTCGGGCCTCCCCCCCGCCCCCCGCCGGAGCCGGCCGGGAGGACCGCGGCAGAGGCGTTAACTCCAATGCCTGCCGCCGCAGGCGCGGCCGCCACCCAGCTACGGAGCCGCTGAGTCTCGCCGCCATCGTCCTCGCCCCGGGAAAGGCGGCGGAAAATCGGGCGGAATGCTCGGAGTCGGTCGGCGTCGGCAGGTTTTTCGTTCAGGCATGTAAGTTAGACAGACGCGCTGAGAGCAGCGGGGGCCTTACTTGTGCCATAACAAAGATGGCCGCTCTGCCGGAAGTGGCTTCAGCCACAGCAAAGATGGCGGCGAGGAAGGGCGGAAGTTACGTCACGCCACGCAGAAGATGGCTGCCAGGTCGTGGCCGGCTTGTCCTTCCAAGGATGGCGGCCAAAAAGGCGGGAAAATGGAAGGACCCCGGGCAGTGGGTGCGTGAATTCGACTGCCTGACAAACACCCCGGCATCGACGCCGCCCCGTCGCAATTTTCCGCGGCTGCTCCAGCCGTGCGGACACGGGCTGTGCGCTCGGCGGCACCGGGGCCGAGCGCGAGCCGGTCGGGCGCCGACAGGCAGCGGTGACGACGCCGCACTCTGCCGGGGTCCTTGACGCGGCCGCTTTTTCGGGCTTCTGGCACTCGCGACGACCCGTACCATGCTGCCACTCCTCTCACTCGGTTCCCCTATTTATTTAAAAGCTTGGCATTTAAATGAATAATATAGAAATTAAAATATACAAATCTATAATAAAGAAATGCATATAGGGTGATAGTTAGGGAGATATATAGATAGGGAGATAGATAGATAGATAGATAGATAGATAGATAGATAGATAGAGAGATAGATAGATAGATAGATAGAGAGATAGATAGATAGATAGATAGATAGGTAGATAGATAAATCTTCCCATAAACACGACCAAATTCTAGAAAAATATCTCACAAAATCACCACAAATTCCCACAAAATACATGAAAAATCCCTCAAGATCCCTAAATCGCCTCAATATCCCACAAAATCACACAAAAATCCCACAAAACCTCCACAAGTTTCCACAAAATCTAAAACAAATTCCTCAAAATTCTTCAAGTCTCCTCAGAATCCCACACAATTCCAGAAAAACCCCACCAAATTCCAGAGAAGTCCCACAAAACTCCCTAAATCATTTCAAAACCCTACCAATTCACAGGAATGTCCCACAAAATCTCCACCAATTCCCAGAACATCCCACAAAAATCCCACAAAAAATCCCTAAATCTTCTGAAAACTCGGCCAAATTCCAGAAACGCCCCATAAAATCAGCACAGTTTCCCTCAAAATTCAAGAAAAAACACCACAAAATTCCCTAAATCTTTTCAAAATACCACAAAATTCTTAAAAAGCCCCACCAAATTCCTGAAACATCCCACAAAATGTCCTCAATATCCAACAAAATCCCAGAAAAGTCCCACAAATTCCCTAAATCTTCTCAAAACTCTACCAAATTCCAGAAAAATCCCACAGAATCTCCACAAATTCCCACAGAATACATGAAAAATCCCTGATAATTCGTCAGTTCTCTACAGAATCTCACCAAATTCCTAAAAAGTCCCTCAAAGTTCCACAAACATCCCACAAAATCTCCCCAGTATCCAACAAAATTCCAGGAAAAATCACACAAAATTCCCTAAATCTTCTTAAAACACGGCCAAAATCCAAAAAATCCCACAGAATCTCCACAAATTCCCACAGAATACATGAGAAATCCCTCAAGATCTCTAAATCGCCTCAATATCCCACAAAATCACACAAAAATCCCACAAAACCTCCACAAGTTTCCACAAAATCTAAGAAAAATTCCTCAAAATTCTTCAAGTCTCCTCAGAATCCCACACAATTCCAGAAAAACCCACAAAATTCCAGAGAAGTCCCACAAAACTCCCTAAATCATTTCAAAACCCTACCAATTCACAGGAATGTCCCACAAAATCTCTACCAATTCCCAGAACATCCCAAAAAAATCTCACAAAAATCCCTAAATCTTCTGAAAACTCGACCAAATTCCAGAAACGCCCCATTAAATCAGCACAGTTTCCCACAAAATTCAAGAAAAAACACCACAAAATTCCCTAAACCTTTTCAAAATACCACAAAATTCTTGAAAAGCCCCACCAAATTCCAGAAACATCCCACAAAATGTCCTCAATATCCAACAAAATCCCAGAAAAATCACACAAAATTCCCTAAATCTTCTCAAAACACGGCCAAAATCCACAAAAATCCCACAGAATCTCCACAAATTCCCACAGAATACATGAAAAATCCCTGATAATTCGTCAGTTCTCTACAGAATCTCACCAAATTCCAGAAAAGTCCCTCAAAGTTCCACAAACATCCCACAAAAATCTCACAAAAATCCCTAACACTTCTGAAAACTCGACCAAATTCCAGAAACGCCCCATAAAATCAGCACAGTTTCCCACAAAATTCAAGGAAAAACACCACAAAATTCCCAAAATCTTTTCAAAATACCACAAAATTCTTGATAATCCCGTCCAAATCCCACAGACATCCCACAAAATCTCCTCAATATCCAACAAAATTCAAGAAAAATCCCACAAAATTCTCTAAATCTTCTCAAAACACGGCCAAAATCCTCAAAAATCCCACCGAATCTCCACAAATTCCCACAGAATACATGAAAAATCCCTGATAATTCGTCAGTTCTCTACAGAATCTCACCAAATTCCAGAAAAGTCCCTCAAAGTTCCACAAACCACCCACAAAATCTCCCCAGTATCCAACAAAATTCCAGGAAAAATCCCACAAAATTCCCTAAATCTTCTCAAAACACGACCAAATTCTAGAAAAATATCCCACCAAATCTCCACAAATTCCCACAAAATACATGAAAAATCCCTCAAGATCCCTAAATCGCCTCAATATCCCACAAAATTCCACAAAAATCCCACAAAACCTCCACAAGTTTCCACAAAATCTAAGAAAAATTCCTCAAAATTCTTCAAGTCTCCTCAAAACCACACAAAGTCCTTGAAAAGGCCCACCAAATTCCAGTAAAATCCCACAGATTCTCCACAAATTCCCACAAAATCTAAAACAAATTCCTCAAAATTCTTCAAGTCTCCTCAGAATCCCACACAATTCCATAAAAAACACACAAAATTCCAGAGAAGTCCCACAAAACTCCCTAAATCATTTCAAAACCCTACCAATTCACAGGAATGTCCCACAAAATCTCTACCAATTCCCAGAACATCCCACAAAAATCTCATAAAAATCCCTAACACTTCTGAAAACTCGACCAAATTCCAGAAACGCCCCATAAAATCAGCACAGTTTCCCACAAAATTCAAGAAAAAACACCACAAAATTCCCTAAATCTTTTCAAAATACCACAAAATTCTTGAAATGCCCCACCAAATTCCAGAAACATCCCACAAAATGTCCTCAATATCCAACAAAATCCCAGAAAAATCACACAAAATTCCCTAAATCTTCTCAAAGCACGGCCAAAATCCACAAAAATCCCACAGAATCTCCACAAATTCCCACAGAATACATGAAAAATCCCTGATAATTTCTCAGTTCTCTACAGAATCTCACCAAATTCCAGAAGAGTCCCTCAAAGTTCCACAAACATCCCACAAAATCTCCTCAATATACAACAAAATCCCAGAAAAATCACACAAAATTCCCTAAATCTTCTCAAAACACGACTAAATTCTAGAAAAATGTCCCACCAAATCTCCACAAAATCCCACAAAATACATGAAAAATCCCTCAAGATCCCGAAATCGCCTCAATATCCCACAAAATCACACAAAAATCACACAAAACCTCCACAAGTTTCCACAAAATCTAAGAAAAATTCCTCAAAATTCTTCAAGTCTCCTCAAAACCACACAAAGTCCTTGAAAAGGCCCACCAAATTCCAGTAAAATCCCACAGATTCTCCACAAATTCCCACAAAATCTAAAACAAATTCCTCAAAATTCTTCAAGTCTCCTCAGAATCCCACACAATTCCATAAAAAACACACAAAATTCCAGAGAAGTCCCACAAAACTCCCTAAATCATTTCAAAACCCTACCAATTCACAGCAATGTCCCACAAAATCTCCACCAATTCCCTGAACATCCCACAAAAATCCCACAAAAATCCCTAAATCTTCTGAAAACTCGACCAAATTCCAGAAACGCCCCATAAAATCAGCACAGTTTCCCACAAAATTCAAGAAAAAACACCACAAAATTCCCTAAATCTTTTCAAAATACCACAAAATTCTTGAAAAGCCCCACCAAATTCCCGAAACATCCCACAAAATGTCCTCAATACCCAACAAAATCCCAGAAAAATCACACAAAATTCCCTAAATCTTCTGAAAACTCTACCAAATTCCAGAAAAATCCCACAGAATCTCCACAAATTCCCACAGAATACATGACAAATCCCTAATAATTCGTCAGTTCTCTACAGAATCTCACCAAATTCCTAAAAAGTCCCTCAAAGTTCCACAAACATCCCACAAAATCTCCCCGGAATCCAATAAAATTCCAGGAAAAATCCCACAAAATTCCCTAAATCTTCTCAAAACATGGCCAAAATCCACAAAAATCCCACCAAATCTCCACAAATTCCCACAGAATACATGAAAATACCCCTGATAATTCGTCAGTTCTCTACAGAATCTCACCAAATTCCAGAAAAGTCCCTCAAAGTTCCACAAACATCCCACAAAATCTCCTCAATATACAACAAAATCCCAGAAAAATCACACAAAATTCCCTAAATCTTCTCAAAACACGACTAAATTCTAGAAAAATATCCCACCAAATCTCCACAAAATCCCACAAAATACATGAAAAATCCCTCAAGATCCCGAAATCGCCTCAATAACCCACAAAATCCCACAAAAATCACACAAAACCTCTACAAGTTTCCACAAAATCTAAGAAAAATTCCTCAAAATTCTTCAAGTCTCCTCAAAACCACACAAAGTCCTTGAAAAGGCCCACCAAATTCCAGTAAAATCCCACAGATTCTCCACAAATTCCCACAAAATCTAAAACAAATTCCTCAAAATTCTTCAAGTCTCCTCAGAATCCCACACAATTCCAGAAAAAACACACAAAATTCCAGAGAAGTCCCACAAAACTCCCTAAATCATTTCAAAACCCTACCAATTCACAGGAATGTCCCACAAAATCTCCACCAATTCCCAGAACATCCCACAAAAATCCCACAAAAATCCCTAAATCTTCTGAAAACTCGACCAAATTCCAGAAACGCCCCATAAAATCAGCACAGTTTCCCACAAAATTCAAGAAAAAACACCACAAAATTCCCTAAATCTTCTCAAAATACCACAAAATTCTTGAAAAGCCCCACCAAATTCCAGAAACATCCCACAAAATTTCCTCAATACACAACAAAATCCCAGAAAAATCACACAAAATTCCCTAAATCTTCTCAAAACACGGCCAAAATTCACAAAAATCCCACAGAATCTCTACAAATTCCCACAGAATACATGAAAAATCCCTGATAATTGGTCAGTTCTCTACAGAATCTCACCAAATTCCTAAAAAGTCCCTCAAAGTTCCACAAACATCCCACAAAATCTCCTCAATATCCCACAAAATTCAAGAAAAATCACACAAAATTCCCTAAATCTTCTCAAAACACAACCAAATTCTAGAAAAATATCCCACCAAATCTCCACAAATTCCCACAAAATACATGAAAAATCCCTCAAGATCCCTAAATCGCCTCAATATCCCAAAAAATTCCACAAAAATCCCACAAAACCTCCACAAGTTTCCAAAAAATCTAAGAAAAATTCCTCAAAAGTCTTCAAGTCTCCTCAAAACCACACAAAGTCCTTGAAAAGGCCCACCAAATTCCAGTAAAATCCCACAGATTCTCCACAAATTCCCACAAAATCTAAAACAAATTCCTCAAAATTCTTCAAGTCTCCTCAGAATCCCACACAATTCCATAAAAAACACACAAAATTCCAGAGAAGTCCCACAAAACTCCCTAAATCATTTCAAAACCCTACCAATTCACAGCAATGTCCCACAAAATCTCCACCAATTCCCAGAACATCCCACAAAAATCTCACAAAAATCCCTAAATCTTCTGAAAACTCGACCAAATTCCAGAAACGCCCCATAAAATCAGCACAGTTTCCCACAAAATTCAAGAAAAAACACCACAAAATTCCCTAAACCTTTTCAAAATACCACAAAATTCTTGAAATCCCCACCAAATTCCAGAAACATCCCACAAAATGTCCTCAATATCCAACAAAATCCCAGAAAAGTCCCACAAAATTCCCTAAATCTTCTGAAAACTCTACCAAATTCCAGAAAAATCCCACAGAATCTCCACAAATTCCCACAGAATACATGACAAATCCCTAATAATTCGTCAGTTCTCTACAGAATCTCACCAAATTCCTAAAAAGTCCCTCAAAGTTCCACAAACATCCCACAAAATCTCCCCGGAATCCAATAAAATTCCAGGAAAAATCCCACAAAATTCCCTAAATCTTCTCAAAACATGGCCAAAATCCACAAAAATCCCACCGAATCTCCACAAATTCCCACAGAATACATGAAAATACCCCTGATAATTCGTCAGTTCTCTACAGAATCTCACCAAATTCCAGAAAAGTCCCTCAAAGTTCCACAAACATCCCACAAAATCTCCTCAATATCCAACAAAATCCCAGAAAAATCACACAAAATTCCCTAAATCTTCTCAAAACACGACTAAATTCTAGAAAAATATCCCACCAAATCTCCACAAAATCCCACAAAATACATGAAAAAACCCTCAAGATCCCGAAATCGCCTCAATATCCCACAAAATCCCACAAAAATCACACAAAACCTCCGCAAGTTTCCACAAAATCTAAGAAAAATTCCTCAAAATTCTTCAAGTCTCCTCAAAACCACACAAAGTCCTTGAAAAGGCCCACCAAATTCCAGTAAAATCCCACAGATTCTCCACAAATTCCCACAAAATCTAAAACAAATTCCTCAAAATTCTTCAAGTCTCCTCAGAATCCCACACAATTCCAGAAAAAACACACAAAATTCCAGAGAAGTCCCACAAAACTCCCTAAATCATTTCAAAACCCTACCAATTCACAGGAATGTCCCACAAAATCTCCACCAATTCCCAGAACATCCCACAGAAATCCCACAAAAATCCCTAAATCTTCTGAAAACTCGACCAAATTCCAGAAACGCCCCATAAAATCAGCACAGTTTCCCACAAAATTCAAGAAAAAACACCACAAAATTCCCTAAATCTTCTCAAAATACCACAAAATTCTTGAAAAGCCCCACCAAATTCCAGAAACATCCCACAAAATTTCCTCAATACCCAACAAAATCCCAGAAAAATCACACAAAATTCCCTAAATCTTCTCAAAACACGGCCAAAATCCACAAAAATCCCACCAAATCTCCACAAATTCCCACAGAATACATGAAAAATCCCTGATAATTGGTCAGTTCTCTACAGAATCTCACCAAATTCCTAAAAAGTCCCTCAAAGTTCCACAAACATCCCACAAAATCTCCTCAATATCCCACAAAATTCAAGAAAAATCACACAAAATTCCCTAAATCTTCTCAAAACACAACCAAATTCTAGAAAAATATCCCACCAAATCTCCACAAATTCCCACAAAATACATGAGAAATCCCTCAAGATCCCTAAATCGCCTCAATATCCCACAAAATCCCACAAAAATCACACAAAACCTCCACAAGTTTCCACAAAATCTAAAACAAATTCCTCAAAATTCTTCAAGTCTCCTCAGAATCCCACACAATTCCAGAAAAAACACACAAAATTCCAGAGAAGTCCCACAAAACTCCCTAAATCATTTCAAAACCCTACCAATTCACAGGAATGTCCCACAAAATCTCCACCAATTCCCAGAACATCCCACAAAAATCTCACAAAAATCCCTAAATCTTCTGAAAACTCGACCAAATTCCAGAAACGCCCCATAAAATCAGCACAGTTTCCCACAAAATTCAAGAAAAAACACCACAAAATTCCCTAAACCTTTTCAAAATACCACAAAATTCTTGAAAAGCCCCACCAAATTCCCGAAACATCCCACAAAATGTCCTCAATATCCAACAAAATCCCAGAAAAGTCCCACAAAATTCCCTAAATCTTCTCAAAACTCTACCAAATTCCAGAAAAATCCCACAGAATCTCCACAAATTCCCACAGAATACATGACAAATCCCTGATAATTCGTCAGTTCTCTACAGAATCTCACCAAATTCCTAAAAAGTCCCTCAAAGTTCCACAAACATCCCACAAAATCTCCCCGGAATCCAATAAAATTCCAGGAAAAATCCCACAAAATTCCCTAAATCTTCTCAAAACATGGCCAAAATCCACAAAAATCCCACCGAATCTCCACAAATTCCCACAGAATACATGAAAATACCCCTGATAATTCCTCAGTTCTCTACAGAATCTCACCAAATTCCAGAAAAGTCCCTCAAAGTTCCACAAACATCCCACAAAATCTCCTCAATATACAACAAAATCCCAGAAAAATCACACAAAATTCCCTAAATCTTCTCAAAACACGACTAAATTCTAGAAAAATATCCCACCAAATCTCCACAAAATCCCACAAAATACATGAAAAATCCCTGATAATTGGTCAGTTCTCTACAGAATCTCACCAAATTCCTAAAAAGTCCCTCAAAGTTCCACAAACATCCCACAAAATCTCCTCAATATCCCACAAAATTCAAGAAAAATCACACAAAATTCCCTAAATCTTCTCAAAACACAACCAAATTCTAGAAAAATATCCCACCAAATCTCCACAAATTCCCACAAAATACATGAAAAATCCCTCAAGATCCCTAAATCGCCTCAATATCCCAAAAAATTCCACAAAAATCCCACAAAACCTCCACAAGTTTCCACAAAATCTAAGAAAAATTCCTCAAAAGTCTTCAAGTCTCCTCAAAACCACACAAAGTCCTTGAAAAGGCCCACCAAATTCCAGTAAAATCCCACAGATTCTCCACAAATGTCCCACAAAATCTAAAACAAATTCCTCAAAATTCTTCAAGTCTCCTCAGAATCCCACACAATTCCAGAAAAAACACACAAAATTCCAGAGAAGTCCCACAAAACTCCCTAAATCATTTCAAAACCCTACCAATTCACAGGAATGTCCCACAAAATCTCCACCAATTCCCAGAACATCCCACAAAAATCCCACAAAAATCCCTAAATCTTCTGAAAACTCGACCAAATTCCAGAAACGCCCCATAAAATCAGCACAGTTTCCCACAAAATTCAAGAAAAAACACCACAAAATTCCCTAAATCTTCTCAAAACACAACCAAATTCTAGAAAAATATCCCACCAAATCTCCACAAATTCCCACAAAATACATGAGAAATCCCTCAAGATCCCTAAATCGCCTCAATATCCCACAAAATCACACAAAAATCACACAAAACCTCCACAAGTTTCCACAAAATCTAAAACAAATTCCTCAAAATTCTTCAAGTCTCCTCAGAATCCCACACAATTCCAGAAAAAACACACAAAATTCCAGAGAAGTCCCACAAAACTCCCTAAATCATTTCAAAACCCTACCAATTCACAGGAATGTCCCACAAAATCTCCACCAATTCCCAGAACATCCCACAAAAATCTCACAAAAATCCCTAAATCTTCTGAAAACTCGACCAAATTCCAGAAACGCCCCATAAAATCAGCACAGTTTCCCACAAAATTCAAGAAAAAACACCACAAAATTCCCTAAACCTTTTCAAAATACCACAAAATTCTTGAAAAGCCCCACCAAATTCCAGAAACATCCCACAAAATGTCCTCAATATCCAACAAAATCCCAGAAAAGTCCCACAAAATTCCCTAAATCTTCTGAAAACTCTACCAAATTCCAGAAAAATCCCACAGAATCTCCACAAATTCCCACAGAATACATGACAAATCCCTGATAATTCGTCAGTTCTCTACAGAATCTCACCAAATTCCTAAAAAGTCCCTCAAAGTTCCACAAACATCCCACAAAATCTCCCCGGAATCCAATAAAATTCCAGGAAAAATCCCACAAAATTCCCTAAATCTTCTCAAAACATGGCCAAAATCCACAAAAATCCCACCGAATCTCCACAAATTCCCACAGAATACATGAAAATACCCCTGATAATTCCTCAGTTCTCTACAGAATCTCACCAAATTCCAGAAAAGTCCCTCAAAGTTCCACAAACATCCCACAAAATCTCCTCAATATACAACAAAATCCCAGAAAAATCACACAAAATTCCCTAAATCTTCTCAAAACACGACTAAATTCTAGAAAAATATCCCACCAAATCTCCACAAAATCCCACAAAATACATGAAAAATCCCTGATAATTGGTCAGTTCTCTACAGAATCTCACCAAATTCCTAAAAAGTCCCTCAAAGTTCCACAAACATCCCACAAAATCTCCTCAATATCCCACAAAATTCAAGAAAAATCACACAAAATTCCCTAAATCTTCTCAAAACACAACCAAATTCTAGAAAAATATCCCACCAAATCTCCACAAATTCCCACAAAATACATGAAAAATCCCTCAAGATCCCGAAATCGCCTCAATATCCCAAAAAATTCCACAAAAATCCCACAAAACCTCCACAAGTTTCCAAAAAATCTAAGAAAAATTCCTCAAAAGTCTTCAAGTCTCCTCAAAACCACACAAAGTCCTTGAAAAGGCCCACCAAATTCCAGTAAAATCCCACAGATTCTCCACAAATGTCCCACAAAATCTAAAACAAATTCCTCAAAATTCTTCAAGTCTCCTCAGAATCCCACACAATTCCAGAAAAAACACACAAAATTCCAGAGAAGTCCCACAAAACTCCCTAAATCATTTCAAAACCCTACCAATTCACAGGAATGTCCCACAAAATCTCCACCAATTCCCAGAACATCCCACAAAAATCCCACAAAAATCCCTAAATCTTCTGAAAACTCGACCAAATTCCAGAAACGCCCCATAAAATCAGCACAGTTTCCCACAAAATTCAAGAAAAAACACCACAAAATTCCCTAAATCTTCTCAAAACACAACCAAATTCTAGAAAAATATCCCACCAAATCTCCACAAATTCCCACAAAATACATGAGAAATCCCTCAAGATCCCTAAATCGCCTCAATATCCCACAAAATCACACAAAAATCACACAAAACCTCCACAAGTTTCCACAAAATCTAAAACAAATTCCTCAAAATTCTTCAAGTCTCCTCAGAATCCCACACAATTCCAGAAAAAACACACAAAATTCCAGAGAAGTCCCACAAAACTCCCTAAATCATTTCAAAACCCTACCAATTCACAGGAATGTCCCACAAAATCTCCACCAATTCCCAGAACATCCCACAAAAATCTCACAAAAATCCCTAAATCTTCTGAAAACTCGACCAAATTCCAGAAACGCCCCATAAAATCAGCACAGTTTCCCACAAAATTCAAGAAAAAACACCACAAAATTCCCTAAACCTTTTCAAAATACCACAAAATTCTTGAAAAGCCCCACCAAATTCCAGAAACATCCCACAAAATGTCCTCAATATCCAACAAAATCCCAGAAAAGTCCCACAAAATTCCCTAAATCTTCTCAAAACTCTACCAAATTCCAGAAAAATCCCACAGAATCTCCACAAATTCCCACAGAATAAATGACAAATCCCTGATAATTGGTCAGTTCTCTACAGAATCTCACCAAATTCCTAAAAAGTCCCTCAAAGTTCCACAAACATCCCACAAAATCTCCCCGGAATCCAATAAAATTCCAGGAAAAATCCCACAAAATTCCCTAAATCTTCTCAAAACATGGCCAAAATCCACAAAAATCCCACCAAATCTCCACAAATTCCCACAGAATACATGAAAATACCCCTGATAATTCCTCAGTTCTCTACAGAATCTCACCAAATTCCAGAAAAGTCCCTCAAAGTTCCACAAACATCCCACAAAATCTCCTCAATATACAACAAAATCCCAGAAAAATCACACAAAATTCCCTAAATCTTCTCAAAACACGACTAAATTCTAGAAAAATATCCCACCAAATCTCCACAAAATCCCACAAAATACATGAAAAATCCCTCAAGATCCCGAAATCGCCTCAATATCGCACAAAATCCCACAAAAATCACACAAAACCTCCGCAAGTTTCCACAAAATCTAAGAAAAATTCCTCAAAATTTTTCAAGTCTCCTCAAAACCACACAAAGTCCTTGAAAAGGCCCACCAAATACCAGTAAAATCCCACAGATTCTCCACAAATTCCCACAAAATCTAAAACAAATTCCTCAAAATTCTTCAAGTCTCCTCAGAATCCCACACAATTCCAGAAAAAACACACAAAATTCCAGAGAAGTCCCACAAAACTCCCTAAATCATTTCAAAACCCTACCAATTCACAGGAATGTCCCACAAAATCTCCACCAATTCCCAGAACATCCCACAGAAATCCCACAAAAATCCCTAAATCTTCTGAAAACTCGACCAAATTCCAGAAACGCCCCATAAAATCAGCACAGTTTCCCACAAAATTCAAGAAAAAACACCACAAAATTCCCTAAATCTTCTCAAAATACCACAAAATTCTTGAAAAGCCCCACCAAATTCCAGAAACATCCCACAAAATTTCCTCAATACACAACAAAATCCCAGAAAAATCACACAAAATTCCCTAAATCTTCTCAAAACACGGCCAAAATCCACAAAAATCCCACCAAATCTCCACAAATTCCCACAGAATACATGAAAAATCCCTGATAATTGGTCAGTTCTCTACAGAATCTCACCAAATTCCTAAAAAGTCCCTCAAAGTTCCACAAACATCCCACAAAATCTCCTCAATATCCCACAAAATTCAAGAAAAATCACACAAAATTCCCTAAATCATCTCAAAACACAACCAAATTCTAGAAAAATATCCCACCAAATCTCCACAAATTCCCACAAAATACATGAAAAATCCCTCAAGATCCCGAAATCGCCTCAATATCCCAAAAAATTCCACAAAAATCCCACAAAACCTCCACAAGTTTCCACAAAATCTAAGAAAAATTCCTCAAAAGTCTTCAAGTCTCCTCAAAACCACACAAAGTCCTTGAAAAGGCCCACCAAATTCCAGTAAAATCCCACAGATTCTCCACAAATTCCCACAAAATCTAAAACAAATTCCTCAAAATTCTTCAAGTCTCCTCAGAATCCCACACAATTCCATAAAAAACACACAAAATTCCAGAGAAGTCCCACAAAACTCCCTAAATCATTTCAAAACCCTACCAATTCACAGGAATGTCCCACAAAATCTCCACCAATTCCCAGAACATCCCACAAAAATCCCACAAAAATCCCTAAATCTTCTGAAAACTCGACCAAATTCCAGAAACGCCCCATAAAATCAGCACAGTTTCCCACAAAATTCAAGAAAAAACACCACAAAATTCCCTAAATCTTCTCAAAACACAACCAAATTCTAGAAAAATATCCCACCAAATCTCCACAAATTCCCACAAAATACATGAGAAATCCCTCAAGATCCCTAAATCGCCTCAATATCCCACAAAATCACACAAAAATCACACAAAACCTCCACAAGTTTCCACAAAATCTAAAACAAATTCCTCAAAATTCTTCAAGTCTCCTCAGAATCCCACACAATTCCAGAAAAAACACACAAAATTCCAGAGAAGTCCCACAAAACTCCCTAAATCATTTCAAAACCCTACCAATTCACAGGAATGTCCCACAAAATCTCCACCAATTCCCAGAACATCCCACAAAAATCTCACAAAAATCCCTAAATCTTCTGAAAACTCGACCAAATTCCAGAAACGCCCCATAAAATCAGCACAGTTTCCCACAAAATTCAAGAAAAAACACCACAAAATTCCCTAAATCTTCTCAAAATACCACAAAATTCTTGAAAAGCCCCACCAAATTCCAGAAACATCCCACAAAATTTCCTCAATACACAACAAAATCCCAGAAAAATCACACAAAATTCCCTAAATCTTCTCAAAACATGGCCAAAATCCACAAAAACCCCACAGAATCTCTACAAATTCCCACAGAATACATGACAAATCCCTGATAATTCGTCAGTTCTCTACAGAATCTCACCAAATTCCTAAAAAGTCCCTCAAAGTTTCACAAACATCCCACAAAATCTCCCCGGAATCCAATAAAATTCCAGGAAAAATCCCACAAAATTCCCTAAATCTTCTCAAAACATGGCCAAAATCCACAAAAATCCCACCAAATCTGCACAAATTCCCACAGAATACATGAAAATACCCCTGATAATTCGTCAGTTCTCTACAGAATCTCACCAAATTCCAGAAAAGTCCCTCAAAGTTCCACAAACATCCCACAAAATCTCCTCAATATACAACAAAATTCAAGAAAAATCACACAAAATTCCCTAAATCTTCTCAAAACACGACTAAATTCTAGAAAAATATCCCACCAAATCTCCACAAAATCCCACAAAATACATGAAAAATCCCTCAAGATCCCGAAATCGCCTCAATATCCCACAAAATCCCACAAAAATCCCACAAAACCTCCACAAGTTTCCACAAAATCTAAGAAAAATTCCTCAAAAGTCTTCAAGTCTCCTCAAAACCACACAAAGTCCTTGAAAAGGCCCACCAAATTCCAGTAAAATCCCACAGATTCTCCACAAATTCCCACAAAATCTAAAACAAATTCCTCAAAATTCTTCAAGTCTCCTCAGAATCCCACACAATTCCATAAAAAACACACAAAATTCCAGAGAAGTCCCACAAAACTCCCTAAATCATTTCAAAACCCTACCAATTCACAGGAATGTCCCACAAAATCTCCACCAATTCCCAGAACATCCCACAAAAATCCCACAAAAATCCCTAAATCTTCTGAAAACTCGACCAAATTCCAGAAACGCCCCATAAAATCAGCACAGTTTCCCACAAAATTCAAGAAAAAACACCACAAAATTCCCTAAATCTTCTCAAAATACCACAAAATTCTTGAAAAGCCCCACCAAATTCCAGAAACATCCCACAAAATTTCCTCAATACACAACAAAATCCCAGAAAAATCACACAAAATTCCCTAAATCTTCTCAAAACATGGCCAAAATCCACAAAAACCCCACAGAATCTCTACAAATTCCCACAGAATACATGAAAAATCCCTGATAATTGGTCAGTTCTCTACAGAATCTCACCAAATTCCGAAAAAGTCCCTCAAAGTTCCACAAACATCCCACAAAATCTCCTCAATATCCCACAAAATTCAAGAAAAATCACACAAAATTCCCTAAATCTTCTCAAAACACGACCAAATTCTAGAAAAATATCCCACCAAATCTCCACAAATTCCCACAAAATACATGAAAAATCCCTCAAGATCCCTAAATCGCCTCAATATCCCAAAAAATTCCACAAAAATCCCAAAAAACCTCCACAAGTTTCCAAAAAATCTAAGAAAAATTCCTCAAAAGTCTTCAAGTCTCCTCAAAACCACACAAAGTCCTTGAAAAGGCCCACCAAATTCCAGTAAAATCCCACAGATTCTCCACAAATTCCCACAAAATCTAAAACAAATTCCTCAAAATTCTTCAAGCCTCCTCAGAATCCCACACAATTCCATAAAAAACACACAAAATTCCAGAGAAGTCCCACAAAACTCCCTAAATCATTTCAAAACCCTACCAATTCACAGGAATGTCCCACAAAATCTCCACCAATTCCCAGAACATCCCACAAAAATCTCACAAAAATCCCTAAATCTTCTGAAAACTCGACCAAATTCCAGAAACGCCCCATAAAATCAGCACAGTTTCCCACAAAATTCAAGAAAAAACACCACAAAATTCCCTAAATCTTCTCAAAATACCACAAAATTCTTGAAAAGCCCCACCAAATTCCAGAAACATCCCACAAAATTTCCTCAATACACAACAAAATCCCAGAAAAATCACACAAAATTCCCTAAATCTTCTCAAAACACGGCCAAAATCCACAAAAATCCCACAGAATCTCCACAAATTCCCACAGAATACATGACAAATCCCTGATAATTCGTCAGTTCTCTACAGAATCTCACCAAATTCCTAAAAAGTCCCTCAAAGTTCCACAAATATCCCACAAAATCTCCCCGGAATCCAATAAAATTCCAGGAAAAATCCCACAAAATTCCCTAAATCTTCTCAAAACATGGCCAAAATCCACAAAAATCCCACCGAATCTCCACAAATTCCCACAGAATACATGAAAATACCCCTGATAATTCGTCAGTTCTCTACAGAATCTCACCAAATTCCAGAAAAGTCCCTCAAAGTTCCACAAACATCCCACAAAATCTCCTCAATATCCCACAAAATTCAAGAAAAATCACACAAAATTCCCTAAATCTTCTCAAAACACGACTAAATTCTAGAAAAATATCCCACCAAATCTCTACAAAATCCCACAAAATACATGAAAAATCCCTCAAGATCCCGAAATCGCCTCAATATCCCACAAAATCCCACAAAAATCACACAAAACCTCCACAAGTTTCCACAAAATCTAAGAAAAATTCCTCAAAAGTCTTCAAGTCTCCTCAAAACCACACAAAGTCCTTGAAAAGGCCCACCAAATTCCAGTAAAATCCCACAGATTCTCCACAAATTCCCACAAAATCTAAAACAAATTCCTCAAAATTCTTCAAGTCTCCTCAGAATCCCACACAATTCCATAAAAAACACACAAAATTCCAGAGAAGTCCCACAAAACTCCCTAAATCATTTCAAAACCCTACCAATTCACAGGAATGTCCCACAAAATCTCCACCAATTCCCAGAACATCCCACAAAAATCTCACAAAAATCCCTAAATCTTCTGAAAACTCAACCAAATTCCAGAAACGCCCCATAAAATCAGCACAGTTTCCCACAAAATTCAAGAAAAAACACCACAAAATTCCCTAAATCTTCTCAAAACACAACCAAATTCTAGAAAAATATCCCACCAAATCTCCACAAATTCCCACAAAATACATGAGAAATCCCTCAAGATCCCTAAATCGCCTCAATATCCCACAAAATCACACAAAAATCCCACAAAACCTCCACAAGTTTCCACAAAATCTAAGAAAAATTCCTCAAAATTCTTCAAGTCTCCTCAAAACCACACAATTCCAGAAAAACCCCACAAAATTCCAGAGAAGTCCCACAAAACTCCCTAAATCATTTCAAAACCCTACCAATTCACAGGAATGTCCCACAAAATCTCCACCAATTCCCAGAACATCCCACAAAAATCCCACAAAAATCCCTAAATCTTCTGAAAACTCGACCAAATTCCAGAAACGCCCCATAAAATCAGCACAGTTTCCCACAAAATTCAAGAAAAAACACCACAAAATTCCCTAAATCTTCTCAAAACACAACCAAATTCTAGAAAAATATCCCACCAAATCTCCACAAATTCCCACAAAATACATGAGAAATCCCTCAAGATCCCTAAATCGCCTCAATATCCCACAAAATCACACAAAAATCACACAAAACCTCCACAAGTTTCCACAAAATCTAAAACAAATTCCTCAAAATTCTTCAAGTCTCCTCAGAATCCCACACAATTCCAGAAAAAACACACAAAATTCCAGAGAAGTCCCACAAAACTCCCTAAATCATTTCAAAACCCTACCAATTCACAGGAATGTCCCACAAAATCTCCACCAATTCCCAGAACATCCCACAAAAATCTCACAAAAATCCCTAAATCTTCTGAAAACTCGACCAAATTCCAGAAACGCCCCATAAAATCAGCACAGTTTCCCACAAAATTCAAGAAAAAACACCACAAAATTCCCTAAATCTTCTCAAAATACCACAAAATTCTTGAAAAGCCCCACCAAATTCCAGAAACATCCCACAAAATGTCCTCAATATCCAACAAAATCCCAGAAAAGTCCCACAAAATTCCCTAAATCTTCTCAAAACTCTACCAAATTCCAGAAAAATCCCACAGAATCTCCACAAATTCCCACAGAATACATGACAAATCCCTGATAATTCGTCAGTTCTCTACAGAATCTCACCAAATTCCTAAAAAGTCCCTCAAAGTTCCACAAACATCCCACAAAATCTCCCCGGAATCCAATAAAATTCCAGGAAAAATCCCACAAAATTCCCTAAATCTTCTCAAAACATGGCCAAAATCCACAAAAATCCCACCGAATCTCCACAAATTCCCACAGAATACATGAAAATACCCCTGATAATTCGTCAGTTCTCTACAGAATCTCACCAAATTCCAGAAAAGTCCCTCAAAGTTCCACAAACATCCCACAAAATCTCCTCAATATACAACAAAATCCCAGAAAAATCACACAAAATTCCCTAAATCTTCTCAAAACACGACTAAATTCTAGAAAAATATCCCACCAAATCTCCACAAAATCCCACAAAATACATGAAAAATCCCTCAAGATCCCGAAATCGCCTCAATATCCCACAAAATCCCACAAAAATCACACAAAACCTCCACAAGTTTCCACAAAATCTAAGAAAAATTCCTCAAAAGTCTTCAAGTCTCCTCAAAACCACACAAAGTCCTTGAAAAGGCCCACCAAATTCCAGTAAAATCCCACAGATTCTCCACAAATTCCCACAAAATCTAAAACAAATTCCTCAAAATTCTTCAAGTCTCCTCAGAATCCCACACAATTCCATAAAAAACACACAAAATTCCAGAGAAGTCCCACAAAACTCCCTAAATCATTTCAAAACCCTACCAATTCACAGGAATGTCCCACAAAATCTCCACCAATTCCCAGAACATCCCACAGAAATCCCACAAAAATCCCTAAATCTTCTGAAAACTCGACCAAATTCCAGAAACGCCCCATAAAATCAGCACAGTTTCCCACAAAATTCAAGAAAAAACACCACAAAATTCCCTAAATCTTCTCAAAATACCACAAAATTCTTGAAAAGCCCCACCAAATTCCAGAAACATCCCACAAAATTTCCTCAATACACAACAAAATCCCAGAAAAATCACACAAAATTCCCTAAATCTTCTCAAAACACGGCCAAAATCCACAAAAATCCCACCAAATCTCCACAAATTCCCACAGAATACATGAAAAATCCCTGATAATTCGTCAGTTCTCTACAGAATCTCACCAAATTCCTAAAAAGTCCCTCAAAGTTCCACAAACATCCCACAAAATCTCCTCAATATCCCACAAAATTCAAGAAAAATCACACAAAATTCCCTAAATCATCTCAAAACACAACCAAATTCTAGAAAAATATCCCACCAAATCTCCACAAATTCCCACAAAATACATGAAAAATCCCTCAAGATCCCGAAATCGCCTCAATATCCCAAAAAATTCCACAAAAATCCCACAAAACCTCCACAAGTTTCCACAAAATCTAAGAAAAATTCCTCAAAAGTCTTCAAGTCTCCTCAAAACCACACAAAGTCCTTGAAAAGGCCCACCAAATTCCAGTAAAATCCCACAGATTCTCCACAAATTCCCACAACATCTAAAACAAATTCCTCAAAATTCTTCAAGTCTCCTCAGAATCCCACACAATTCCATAAAAAACACACAAAATTCCAGAGAAGTCCCACAAAACTCCCTAAATCATTTCAAAACCCTACCAATTCACAGGAATGTCCCACAAAATCTCCACCAATTCCCAGAACATCCCACAAAAATCTCACAAAAATCCCTAAATCTTCTGAAAACTCAACCAAATTCCAGAAACGCCCCATAAAATCAGCACAGTTTCCCACAAAATTCAAGAAAAAACACCACAAAATTCCCTAAATCTTCTCAAAACACAACCAAATTCTAGAAAAATATCCCACCAAATCTCCACAAATTCCCACAAAATACATGAGAAATCCCTCAAGATCCCTAAATCGCCTCAATATCCCACAAAATCACACAAAAATCACACAAAACCTCCACAAGTTTCCACAAAATCTAAAACAAATTCCTCAAAATTCTTCAAGTCTCCTCAGAATCCCACACAATTCCAGAAAAAACACACAAAATTCCAGAGAAGTCCCACAAAACTCCCTAAATCATTTCAAAACCCTACCAATTCACAGGAATGTCCCACAAAATCTCCACCAATTCCCAGAACATCCCACAAAAATCCCACAAAAATCCCTAAATCTTCTGAAAACTCGACCAAATTCCAGAAACGCCCCATAAAATCAGCACAGTTTCCCACAAAATTCAAGAAAAAACACCACAAAATTCCCTAAATCTTCTCAAAACACAACCAAATTCTAGAAAAATATCCCACCAAATCTCCACAAATTCCCACAAAATACATGAGAAATCCCTCAAGATCCCTAAATCGCCTCAATATCCCACAAAATCACACAAAAATCACACAAAACCTCCACAAGTTTCCACAAAATCTAAAACAAATTCCTCAAAATTCTTCAAGTCTCCTCAGAATCCCACACAATTCCAGAAAAAACACACAAAATTCCAGAGAAGTCCCACAAAACTCCCTAAATCATTTCAAAACCCTACCAATTCACAGGAATGTCCCACAAAATCTCCACCAATTCCCAGAACATCCCACAAAAATCTCACAAAAATCCCTAACACTTCTGAAAACTCGACCAAATTCCAGAAACGCCCCATAAAATCAGCACAGTTTCCCACAAAATTCAAGAAAAAACACCACAAAATTCCCTAAACCTTTTCAAAATACCACAAAATTCTTGAAAAGCCCCACCAAATTCCAGAAACATCCCACAAAATGTCCTCAATATCCAACAAAATCCCAGAAAAGTCCCACAAAATTCCCTAAATCTTCTCAAAACTCTACCAAATTCCAGAAAAATCCCACAGAATCTCCACAAATTCCCACAGAATACATGACAAATCCCTGATAATTCGTCAGTTCTCTACAGAATCTCACCAAATTCCTAAAAAGTCCCTCAAAGTTCCACAAACATCCCACAAAATCTCCCCGGAATCCAATAAAATTCCAGGAAAAATCCCACAAAATTCCCTAAATCTTCTCAAAACATGGCCAAAATCCACAAAAATCCCACCGAATCTCCACAAATTCCCACAGAATACATGAAAATACCCCTGATAATTCCTCAGTTCTCTACAGAATCTCACCAAATTCCAGAAAAGTCCCTCAAAGTGCCAAAAACATCCCACAAAATCCCCTCAATATACAACAAAATCCCAGAAAAATCACACAAAATTCCCTAAATCTTCTCAAAACACGACTAAATTCTAGAAAAATATCCCACCAAATCTCCACAAAATCCCACAAAATACATGAAAAATCCCTGATAATTGGTCAGTTCTCTACAGAATCTCACCAAATTCCTAAAAAGTCCCTCAAACTTCCTCAAACATCCCACAAAATCTCCTCAATATCCCACAAAATTCAAGAAAAATCACACAAAATTCCCTAAATCTTCTCAAAACACAACCAAATTCTAGAAAAATATCCCACCAAATCTCCACAAATTCCCACAAAATACATGAGAAATCCCTCAAGATCCCTAAATCGCCTCAATATCCCACAAAATCACACAAAAATCACACAAAACCTCCACAAGTTTCCACAAAATCTAAGAAAAATTCCTCAAAATTCTTCAAGTCTCCTCAAAACCACACAAAGTCCTTGAAAAGGCCCACCAAATTCCAGTAAAATCCCACAGATTCTCCACAAATTCCCACAAAATCTAAAACAAATTCCTCAAAATTCTTCAAGTCTCCTCAGAATCCCACACAATTCCATAAAAAACACACAAAATTCCAGAGAAGTCCCACAAAACTCCCTAAATCATTTCAAAACCCTACCAATTCACAGGAATGTCCCACAAAATCTCCACCAATTCCCAGAACATCCCACAAAAATCTCACAAAAATCCCTAAATCTTCTGAAAACTCGACCAAATTCCAGAAACGCTCCATAAAATCAGCACAGTTTCCCACAAAATTCAAGAAAAAACACCACAAAATTCCCTAAATCTTCTCAAAACACAACCAAATTCTAGAAAAATATCCCACCAAATCTCCACAAATTCCCACAAAATACATGAAAAATCCCTCAAGATCCCTAAATTGCCTCAATATCCCACAAAATCACACAAAAATCCCACAAAACCTCCACAAGTTTCCACAAAATCTAAGAAAAATTCCTCAAAATTCTTCAAGTCTCCTCAGAATCCCACACAATTCCAGAAAAAACACACAAAATTCCAGAGAAGTCCCACAAAACTCCCTAAATCATTTCAAACCCTACCAATTCACAGGAATGTCCCACAAAATCTCCACCAATTCCCAGAACATCCCACAAAAATCCCACAAAAATCCCTAAATCTTCTGAAAACTCGACCAAATTCCAGAAACGCCCCATAAAATCAGCACAGTTTCCCACAAAATTCAAGAAAAAACACCACAAAATTCCCTAAATCTTCTCAAAACACAACCAAATTCTAGAAAAATATCCCACCAAATCTCCACAAATTCCCACAAAATACATGAGAAATCCCTCAAGATCCCTAAATCGCCTCAATATCCCACAAAATCACACAAAAATCACACAAAACCTCCACAAGTTTCCACAAAATCTAAAACAAATTCCTCAAAATTCTTCAAGTCTCCTCAGAATCCCACACAATTCCAGAAAAAACACACAAAATTCCAGAGAAGTCCCACAAAACTCCCTAAATCATTTCAAAACCCTACCAATTCACAGGAATGTCCCACAAAATCTCCACCAATTCCCAGAACATCCCACAAAAATCTCACAAAAATCCCTAACACTTCTGAAAACTCGACCAAATTCCAGAAACGCCCCATAAAATCAGCACAGTTTCCCACAAAATTCAAGAAAAAACACCACAAAATTCCCTAAACCTTTTCAAAATACCACAAAATTCTTGAAAAGCCCCACCAAATTCCAGAAACATCCCACAAAATGTCCTCAATATCCAACAAAATCCCAGAAAAGTCCCACAAAATTCCCTAAATCTTCTCAAAACTCTACCAAATTCCAGAAAAATCCCACAGAATCTCCACAAATTCCCACAGAATACATGACAAATCCCTGATAATTCGTCAGTTCTCTACAGAATCTCACCAAATTCCTAAAAAGTCCCTCAAAGTTCCACAAACATCCCACAAAATCTCCCCGGAATCCAATAAAATTCCAGGAAAAATCCCACAAAATTCCCTAAATCTTCTCAAAACATGGCCAAAATCCACAAAAATCCCACCGAATCTCCACAAATTCCCACAGAATACATGAAAATACCCCTGATAATTCGTCAGTTCTCTACAGAATCTCACCAAATTCCAGAAAAGTCCCTCAAAGTTCCACAAACATCCCACAAAATCTCCTCAATATACAACAAAATCCCAGAAAAATCACACAAAATTCCCTAAATCTTCTCAAAACACGACTAAATTCTAGAAAAATATCCCACCAAATCTCCACAAAATCCCACAAAATACATGAAAAATCCCTCAAGATCCCGAAATCGCCTCAATATCCCACAAAATCCCACAAAAATCACACAAAACCTCCACAAGTTTCCACAAAATCTAAGAAAAATTCCTCAAAAGTCTTCAAGTCTCCTCAAAACCACACAAAGTCCTTGAAAAGGCCCACCAAATTCCAGTAAAATCCCACAGATTCTCCACAAATTCCCACAAAATCTAAAACAAATTCCTCAAAATTCTTCAAGTCTCCTCAGAATCCCACACAATTCCATAAAAAACACACAAAATTCCAGAGAAGTCCCACAAAACTCCCTAAATCATTTCAAAACCCTACCAATTCACAGGAATGTCCCACAAAATCTCCACCAATTCCCAGAACATCCCACAGAAATCCCACAAAAATCCCTAAATCTTCTGAAAACTCGACCAAATTCCAGAAACGCCCCATAAAATCAGCACAGTTTCCCACAAAATTCAAGAAAAAACACCACAAAATTCCCTAAATCTTCTCAAAATACCACAAAATTCTTGAAAAGCCCCACCAAATTCCAGAAACATCCCACAAAATTTCCTCAATACACAACAAAATCCCAGAAAAATCACACAAAATTCCCTAAATCTTCTCAAAACACGGCCAAAATCCACAAAAATCCCACCAAATCTCCACAAATTCCCACAGAATACATGAAAAATCCCTGATAATTGGTCAGTTCTCTACAGAATCTCACCAAATTCCTAAAAAGTCCCTCAAAGTTCCACAAACATCCCACAAAATCTCCTCAATATCCCACAAAATTCAAGAAAAATCACACAAAATTCCCTAAATCATCTCAAAACACAACCAAATTCTAGAAAAATATCCCACCAAATCTCCACAAATTCCCACAAAATACATGAGAAATCCCTCAAGATCCCTAAATCGCCTCAATATCCCACAAAATCACACAAAAATCCCACAAAACCTCCACAAGTTTCCACAAAATCTAAAACAAATTCCACAAAATTCTTCAAGTCTCCTCAGAATCCCACACAATTCCAGAAAAAACACACAAAATTCCAGAGAAGTCCCACAAAACTCCCTAAATCATTTCAAAACCCTACCAATTCACAGGAATGTCCCACAAAATCTCCACCAATTCCCAGAACATCCCACAAAAATCCCACAAAAATCCCTAAATCTTCTGAAAACTCGACCAAATTCCAGAAACGCCCCATAAAATCAGCACAGTTTCCCACAAAATTCAAGAAAAAACACCACAAAATTCCCTAAATCTTCTCAAAACACAACCAAATTCTAGAAAAATATCCCACCAAATCTCCACAAATTCCCACAAAATACATGAGAAATCCCTCAAGATCCCTAAATCGCCTCAATATCCCACAAAATCACACAAAAATCACACAAAACCTCCACAAGTTTCCACAAAATCTAAAACAAATTCCTCAAAATTCTTCAAGTCTCCTCAGAATCCCACACAATTCCAGAAAAAACACACAAAATTCCAGAGAAGTCCCACAAAACTCCCTAAATCATTTCAAAACCCTACCAATTCACAGGAATGTCCCACAAAATCTCCACCAATTCCCAGAACATCCCACAAAAATCCCACAAAAATCCCTAAATCTTCTGAAAACTCAACCAAATTCCAGAAACGCCCCATAAAATCAGCACAGTTTCCCACAAAATTCAAGAAAAAACACCACAAAATTCCCTAAATCTTCTCAAAACATGGCCAAAATCTACAAAAATCCCACCAAATCTCCACAAATTCCCACAGAATACATGAAAATACCCCTGATAATTCGTCAGTTCTCTACAGAATCTCACCAAATTCCAGAAAAGTCCCTCAAAGTTCCACAAACATCCCACAAAATCTCCTCAATATACAAAAAAATCCCAGAAAAATCACACAAAATTCCCTAAATCTTCTCAAAACACGACTAAATTCTAGAAAAATATCCCACCAAATCTCCACAAAATCCCACAAAATACATGAAAAATCCCTCAAGATCCCGAAATCGCCTCAATATCCCACAAAATCCCACAAAAATCACACAAAACCTCCGCAAGTTTCCACAAAATCTAAGAAAAATTCCTCAAAATTCTTCAAGTCTCCTCAAAACCACACAAAGTCCTTGAAAAGGCCCACCAAATTCCAGTAAAATCCCACAGATTCTCCACAAATTCCCACAAAATCTAAAACAAATTCCTCAAAATTCTTCAAGTCTCCTCAGAATCCCACACAATTCCATAAAAACCACACAAAATTCCAGAGAAGTCCCACAAAACTCCCTAAATCATTTCAAAACCCTACCAATTCACAGGAATGTCCCACAAAATCTCCACCAATTCCCAGAACATCCCACAGAAATCCCACAAAAATCCCTAAATCTTCTGAAAACTCGACCAAATTCCAGAAACGCCCCATAAAATCAGCACAGTTTCCCACAAAATTCAAGAAAAAACACCACAAAATTCCCTAAATCTTCTCAAAATACCACAAAATTCTTGAAAAGCCCCACCAAATTCCAGAAACATCCCACAAAATTTCCTCAATACACAACAAAATCCCAGAAAAATCACACAAAATTCCCTAAATCTTCTCAAAACACGGCCAAAATCCACAAAAATCCCACCAAATCTCCACAAATTCCCACAGAATACATGAAAAATCCCTGATAATTGGTCAGTTCTCTACAGAATCTCACCAAATTCCTAAAAAGTCCCTCAAAGTTCCACAAACATCCCACAAAATCTCCTCAATATCCCACAAAATTCAAGAAAAATCACACAAAATTCCCTAAATCATCTCAAAACACAACCAAATTCTAGAAAAATATCCCACCAAATCTCCACAAATTCCCACAAAATACATGAAAAATCCCTCAAGATCCCGAAATCGCCTCAATATCCCAAAAAATTCCACAAAAATCCCACAAAACCTCCACAAGTTTCCACAAAATCTAAGAAAAATTCCTCAAAAGTCTTCAAGTCTCCTCAAAACCACACAAAGTCCTTGAAAAGGCCCACCAAATTCCAGTAAAATCCCACAGATTCTCCACAAATTCCCACAAAATCTAAAACAAATTCCTCAAAATTCTTCAAGTCTCCTCAGAATCCCACACAATTCCATAAAAAACACACAAAATTCCAGAGAAGTCCCACAAAACTCCCTAAATCATTTCAAAACCCTACCAATTCACAGGAATGTCCCACAAAATCTCCACCAATTCCCAGAACATCCCACAAAAATCTCACAAAAATCCCTAAATCTTCTGAAAACTCAACCAAATTCCAGAAACGCCCCATAAAATCAGCACAGTTTCCCACAAAATTCAAGAAAAAACACCACAAAATTCCCTAAATCTTCTCAAAACACAACCAAATTCTAGAAAAATATCCCACCAAATCTCCACAAATTCCCACAAAATACATGAGAAATCCCTCAAGATCCCTAAATCGCCTCAATATCCCACAAAATCACACAAAAATCACACAAAACCTCCACAAGTTTCCACAAAATCTAAAACAAATTCCTCAAAATTCTTCAAGTCTCCTCAGAATCCCACACAATTCCAGAAAAAACACACAAAATTCCAGAGAAGTCCCACAAAACTCCCTAAATCATTTCAAAACCCTACCAATTCACAGGAATGTCCCACAAAATCTCCACCAATTCCCAGAACATCCCACAAAAATCCCACAAAAATCCCTAAATCTTCTGAAAACTCGACCAAATTCCAGAAACGCCCCATAAAATCAGCACAGTTTCCCACAAAATTCAAGAAAAAACACCACAAAATTCCCTAAATCTTCTCAAAACACAACCAAATTCTAGAAAAATATCCCACCAAATCTCCACAAATTCCCACAAAATACATGAGAAATCCCTCAAGATCCCTAAATCGCCTCAATATCCCACAAAATCACACAAAAATCACACAAAACCTCCACAAGTTTCCACAAAATCTAAAACAAATTCCTCAAAATTCTTCAAGTCTCCTCAGAATCCCACACAATTCCAGAAAAAACACACAAAATTCCAGAGAAGTCCCACAAAACTCCCTAAATCATTTCAAAACCCTACCAATTCACAGGAATGTCCCACAAAATCTCCACCAATTCCCAGAACATCCCACAAAAATCTCACAAAAATCCCTAAATCTTCTGAAAACTCGACCAAATTCCAGAAACGCCCCATAAAATCAGCACAGTTTCCCACAAAATTCAAGAAAAAACACCACAAAATTCCCTAAACCTTTTCAAAATACCACAAAATTCTTGAAAAGCCCCACCAAATTCCAGAAACATCCCACAAAATGTCCTCAATATCCAACAAAATCCCAGAAAAGTCCCACAAAATTCCCTAAATCTTCTCAAAACTCTACCAAATTCCAGAAAAATCCCACAGAATCTCCACAAATTCCCACAGAATACATGACAAATCCCTGATAATTCGTCAGTTCTCTACAGAATCTCACCAAATTCCTAAAAAGTCCCTCAAAGTTCCACAAACATCCCACAAAATCTCCCTGGAATCCAATAAAATTCCAGGAAAAATCCCACAAAATTCCCTAAATCTTCTCAAAACATGGCCAAAATCTACAAAAATCCCACCAAATCTCCACAAATTCCCACAGAATACATGAAAATACCCCTGATAATTCGTCAGTTCTCTACAGAATCTCACCAAATTCCAGAAAAGTCCCTCAAAGTTCCACAAACATCCCACAAAATCTCCTCAATATACAACAAAATCCCAGAAAAATCACACAAAATTCCCTAAATCTTCTCAAAACACGACTAAATTCTAGAAAAATATCCCACCAAATCTCCACAAAATCCCACAAAATACATGAAAAATCCCTCAAGATCCCGAAATCGCCTCAATATCCCACAAAATCCCACAAAAATCACACAAAACCTCCGCAAGTTTCCACAAAATCTAAGAAAAATTCCTCAAAATTCTTCAAGTCTCCTCAAAACCACACAAAGTCCTTGAAAAGGCCCACCAAATTCCAGTAAAATCCCACAGATTCTCCACAAATTCCCACAAAATCTAAAACAAATTCCTCAAAATTCTTCAAGTCTCCTCAGAATCCCACACAATTCCATAAAAAACACACAAAATTCCAGAGAAGTCCCACAAAACTCCCTAAATCATTTCAAAACCCTACCAATTCACAGGAATGTCCCACAAAATCTCCACCAATTCCCAGAACATCCCACAAAAATCCCACAAAAATCCCTAAATCTTCTGAAAACTCGACCAAATTCCAGAAACGCCCCATAAAATCAGCACAGTTTCCCACAAAATTCAAGAAAAAACACCACAAAATTCCCTAAATCTTCTCAAAATACCACAAAATTCTTGAAAAGCCCCACCAAATTCCAGAAACATCCCACAAAATTTCCTCAATACCCAACAAAATCCCAGAAAAATCACACAAAATTCCCTAAATCTTCTCAAAACATGGCCAAAATCCACAAAAATCCCACCAAATCTCCACAAATTCCCCACAAATTCCCACAGAATACATGAAAAATCCCTGATAATTGGTCAGTTCTCTACAGAATCTCACCAAATTCCTAAAAAGTCCCTCAAAGTTCCACAAACATCCCACAAAATCTCCTCAATATCCCACAAAATTCAAGAAAAATCACACAAAATTCCCTAAATCTTCTCAAAACACAACCAAATTCTAGAAAAATATCCCACCAAATCTCCACAAATTCCCACAAAATACATGAAAAATCCCTCAAGATCCCTAAATCGCCTCAATATCCCAAAAAATTCCACAAAAATCCCACAAAACCTCCACAAGTTTCCACAAAATCTAAGAAAAATTCCTCAAAAGTCTTCAAGTCTCCTCAAAACCACACAAAGTCCTTGAAAAGGCCCACCAAATTCCAGTAAAATCCCACAGATTCTCCACAAATTCCCACAAAATCTAAAACAAATTCCTCAAAACTCTTCAAGTCTCCTCAGAATCCCACACAATTCCATAAAAAACACACAAAATTCCAGAGAAGTCCCACAAAACTCCCTAAATCATTTCAAAACCCTACCAATTCACAGGAATGTCCCACAAAATCTCCACCAATTCCCAGAACATCCCACAAAAATCTCACAAAAATCCCTAAATCTTCTGAAAACTCGACCAAATTCCAGAAACGCCCCATAAAATCAGCACAGTTTCCCACAAAATTCAAGAAAAAACACCACAAAATTCCCTAAACCTTTTCAAAATACCACAAAATTCTTGAAAAGCCCCACCAAATTCCAGAAACATCCCACAAAATGTCCTCAATATCCAACAAAATCCCAGAAAAGTCCCACAAAATTCCCTAAATCTTCTCAAAACTCTACCAAATTCCAGAAAAATCCCACAGAATCTCCACAAATTCCCACAGAATACATGACAAATCCCTGATAATTCGTCAGTTCTCTACAGAATCTCACCAAATTCCTAAAAAGTCCCTCAAAGTTCCACAAACATCCCACAAAATCTCCCTGGAATCCAATAAAATTCCAGGAAAAATCCCACAAAATTCCCTAAATCTTCTCAAAACATGGCCAAAATCTACAAAAATCCCACCAAATCTCCACAAATTCCCACAGAATACATGAAAATACCCCTGATAATTCGTCAGTTCTCTACAGAATCTCACCAAATTCCAGAAAAGTCCCTCAAAGTTCCACAAACATCCCACAAAATCTCCTCAATATACAACAAAATCCCAGAAAAATCACACAAAATTCCCTAAATCTTCTCAAAACACGACTAAATTCTAGAAAAATATCCCACCAAATCTCCACAAAATCCCACAAAATACATGAAAAATCCCTCAAGATCCCGAAATCGCCTCAATATCCCACAAAATCCCACAAAAATCACACAAAACCTCCGCAAGTTTCCACAAAATCTAAGAAAAATTCCTCAAAATTCTTCAAGTCTCCTCAAAACCACACAAAGTCCTTGAAAAGGCCCACCAAATTCCAGTAAAATCCCACAGATTCTCCACAAATTCCCACAAAATCTAAAACAAATTCCTCAAAATTCTTCAAGTCTCCTCAGAATCCCACACAATTCCATAAAAAACACACAAAATTCCAGAGAAGTCCCACAAAACTCCCTAAATCATTTCAAAACCCTACCAATTCACAGGAATGTCCCACAAAATCTCCACCAATTCCCAGAACATCCCACAAAAATCCCACAAAAATCCCTAAATCTTCTGAAAACTCGACCAAATTCCAGAAACGCCCCATAAAATCAGCACAGTTTCCCACAAAATTCAAGAAAAAACACCACAAAATTCCCTAAATCTTCTCAAAATACCACAAAATTCTTGAAAAGCCCCACCAAATTCCAGAAACATCCCACAAAATTTCCTCAATACCCAACAAAATCCCAGAAAAATCACACAAAATTCCCTAAATCTTCTCAAAACACGGCCAAAATCCACAAAAATCCCACCAAATCTCCACAAATTCCCCACAAATTCCCACAGAATACATGAAAAATCCCTGATAATTGGTCAGTTCTCTACAGAATCTCACCAAATTCCTAAAAAGTCCCTCAAAGTTCCACAAACATCCCACAAAATCTCCTCAATATCACACAAAATTCAAGAAAAATCACACAAAATTCCCTAAATCTTCTCAAAACACAACCAAATTCTAGAAAAATATCCCACCAAATCTCCACAAATTCCCACAAAATACATGAAAAATCCCTCAAGATCCCTAAATCGCCTCAATATCCCAAAAAATTCCACAAAAATCCCACAAAACCTCCACAAGTTTCCACAAAATCTAAGAAAAATTCCTCAAAAGTCTTCAAGTCTCCTCAAAACCACACAAAGTCCTTGAAAAGGCCCACCAAATTCCAGTAAAATCCCACAGATTCTCCACAAATTCCCACAAAATCTAAAACAAATTCCTCAAAACTCTTCAAGTCTCCTCAGAATCCCACACAATTCCATAAAAAACACACAAAATTCCAGAGAAGTCCCACAAAACTCCCTAAATCATTTCAAAACCCTACCAATTCACAGGAATGTCCCACAAAATCTCCACCAATTCCCAGAACATCCCACAAAAATCTCACAAAAATCCCTAAATCTTCTGAAAACTCGACCAAATTCCAGAAACGCCCCATAAAATCAGCACAGTTTCCCACAAAATTCAAGAAAAAACACCACAAAATTCCCTAAACCTTTTCAAAATACCACAAAATTCTTGAAAAGCCCCACCAAATTCCAGAAACATCCCACAAAATGTCTTCAATATCCAACAAAATCCCAGAAAAGTCCCACAAAATTCCCTAAATCTTCTGAAAACTCTACCAAATTCCAGAAAAATCCCACAGAATCTCCACAAATTCCCACAGAATACATGACAAATCCCTGATAATTCGTCAGTTCTCTACAGAATCTCACCAAATTCCTAAAAAGTCCCTCAAAGTTCCACAAACATCCCACAAAATCTCCCCGGAATCCAATAAAATTCCAGGAAAAATCCCACAAAATTCCCTAAATCTTCTCAAAACATGGCCAAAATCCACAAAAATCCCACCGAATCTCCACAAATTCCCACAGAATACATGAAAATACCCCTGATAATTCCTCAGTTCTCTACAGAATCTCACCAAATTCCAGAAAAGTCCCTCAAAGTGCCAAAAACATCCCACAAAATTTCCTCAATACACAACAAAATCCCAGAAAAATCACACAAAATTCCCTAAATCTTCTCAAAACACGGCCAAAATCCACAAAAATCCCACCAAATCTCCACAAATTCCCACAGAATACATGAAAAATCCCTGATAATTGGTCAGTTCTCTACAGAATCTCACCAAATTCCTAAAAAGTCCCTCAAAGTTCCACAAACATCCCACAAAATCTCCTCAATATCCCACAAAATTCAAGAAAAATCACACAAAATTCCCTAAATCATCTCAAAACACAACCAAATTCTAGAAAAATATCCCACCAAATCTCCACAAATTCCCACAAAATACATGAAAAATCCCTCAAGATCCCGAAATCGCCTCAATATCCCAAAAAATTCCACAAAAATCCCACAAAACCTCCACAAGTTTCCAAAAAATCTAAGAAAAATTCCTCAAAAGTCTTCAAGTCTCCTCAAAACCACACAAAGTCCTTGAAAAGGCCCACCAAATTCCAGTAAAATCCCACAGATTCTCCACAAATTCCCACAAAATCTAAAACAAATTCCTCAAAATTCTTCAAGTCTCCTCAGAATCCCACACAATTCCATAAAAAACACACAAAATTCCAGAGAAGTCCCACAAAACTCCCTAAATCATTTCAAAACCCTACCAATTCACAGGAATGTCCCACAAAATCTCCACCAATTCCCAGAACATCCCACAAAAATCTCACAAAAATCCCTAAATCTTCTGAAAACTCAACCAAATTCCAGAAACGCCCCATAAAATCAGCACAGTTTCCCACAAAATTCAAGAAAAAACACCACAAAATTCCCTAAATCTTCTCAAAACACAACCAAATTCTAGAAAAATATCCCACCAAATCTCCACAAATTCCCACAAAATACATGAGAAATCCCTCAAGATCCCTAAATCGCCTCAATATCCCACAAAATCACACAAAAATCCCACAAAACCTCCACAAGTTTCCACAAAATCTAAGAAAAATTCCTCAAAATTCTTCAAGTCTCCTCAAAACCACACAATTCCAGAAAAACCCCACAAAATTCCAGAGAAGTCCCACAAAACTCCCTAAATCATTTCAAAACCCTACCAATTCACAGGAATGTCCCACAAAATCTCCACCAATTCCCAGAACATCCCACAAAAATCCCACAAAAATCCCTAAATCTTCTGAAAACTCGACCAAATTCCAGAAACGCCCCATAAAATCAGCACAGTTTCCCACAAAATTCAAGAAAAAACACCACAAAATTCCCTAAATCTTCTCAAAACACAACCAAATTCTAGAAAAATATCCCACCAAATCTCCACAAATTCCCACAAAATACATGAGAAATCCCTCAAGATCCCTAAATCGCCTCAATATCCCACAAAATCACACAAAAATCACACAAAACCTCCACAAGTTTCCACAAAATCTAAAACAAATTCCACAAAATTCTTCAAGTCTCCTCAGAATCCCACACAATTCCAGAAAAAACACACAAAATTCCAGAGAAGTCCCACAAAACTCCCTAAATCATTTCAAAACCCTACCAATTCACAGGAATGTCCCACAAAATCTCCACCAATTCCCAGAACATCCCACAAAAATCCCACAAAAATCCCTAAATCTTCTGAAAACTCGACCAAATTCCAGAAACGCCCCATAAAATCAGCACAGTTTCCCACAAAATTCAAGAAAAAACACCACAAAATTCCCTAAATCTTCTCAAAACACAACCAAATTCTAGAAAAATATCCCACCAAATCTCCTCAAATTCCCACAGAATACATGAAAATACCCCTGATAATTCGTCAGTTCTCTACAGAATCTCACCAAATTCCAGAAAAGTCCCTCAAAGTTCCACAAACATCCCACAAAATCTCCTCAATATACAACAAAATCCCAGAAAAATCACACAAAATTCCCTAAATCTTCTCAAAACACGACTAAATTCTAGAAAAATATCCCACCAAATCTCCACAAAATCCCACAAAATACATGAAAAATCCCTCAAGATCCCGAAATCGCCTCAATATCCCACAAAATCCCACAAAAATCACACAAAACCTCCGCAAGTTTCCACAAAATCTAAGAAAAATTCCTCAAAAGTCTTCAAGTCTCCTCAAAACCACACAAAGTCCTTGAAAAGGCCCACCAAATTCCAGTAAAATCCCACAGATTCTCCACAAATTCCCACAAAATCTAAAACAAATTCCTCAAAAGTCTTCAAGTCTCCTCAGAATCCCACACAATTCCATAAAAAACACACAAAATTCCAGAGAAGTCCCACAAAACTCCCTAAATCATTTCAAAACCCTACCAATTCACAGGAATGTCCTACAAAATCTCCACCAATTCCCAGAACATCCCACAAAAATCCCACAAAAATCCCTAAATCTTCTGAAAACTCGACCAAATTCCAGAAACGCCCATAAAATCAGCACAGTTTCCCACAAAATTCAAGAAAAAACACCACAAAATTCCCTAAATCTTCTCAAAATACCACAAAATTCTTGAAAAGCCCCACCAAATTCCACAAACATCCCACAAAATCTCCTCAATATCCCACAAAATTCAAGAAAAAACACCACAAAATTCCCTAAATCTTCTCAAAACACAACCAAATTCTAGAAAAATATCCCACCAAATCTCCACAAATTCCCACAAAATACATGAGAAATCCCTCAAGATCCCTAAATCGCCTCAATATCCCACAAAATCACACAAAAATCCCACAAAACCTCCACAAGTTTCCACAAAATCTAAGAAAAATTCCTCAAAATTCTTCAAGTCTCCTCAAAACCACACAATTCCAGAAAAACCCCACAAAATTCCAGAGAAGTCCCACAAAACTCCCTAAATCATTTCAAAACCCTACCAATTCACAGGAATGTCCCACAAAATCTCCACCAATTCCCAGAACATCCCACAAAAATCCCACAAAAATCCCTAAATCTTCTGAAAACTCGACCAAATTCCAGAAACGCCCCATAAAATCAGCACAGTTTCCCACAAAATTCAAGAAAAAACACCACAAAATTCCCTAAATCTTCTCAAAACATGGCCAAAATCTACAAAAATCCCACCAAATCTCCACAAATTCCCACAGAATACATGAAAATACCCCTGATAATTCGTCAGTTCTCTACAGAATCTCACCAAATTCCAGAAAAGTCCCTCAAAGTTCCACAAACATCCCACAAAATCTCCTCAATATACAACAAAATCCCAGAAAAATCACACAAAATTCCCTAAATCTTCTCAAAACACGACTAAATTCTAGAAAAATATCCCACCAAATCTCCACAAAATCCCACAAAATACATGAAAAATCCCTCAAGATCCCGAAATCGCCTCAATATCCCACAAAATCCCACAAAAATCACACAAAACCTCCGCAAGTTTCCACAAAATCTAAGAAAAATTCCTCAAAAGTCTTCAAGTCTCCTCAAAACCACACAAAGTCCTTGAAAAGGCCCACCAAATTCCAGTAAAATCCCACAGATTCTCCACAAATTCCCACAAAATCTAAAACAAATTCCTCAAAAGTCTTCAAGTCTCCTCAGAATCCCACACAATTCCATAAAAAACACACAAAATTCCAGAGAAGTCCCACAAAACTCCCTAAATCATTTCAAAACCCTACCAATTCACAGGAATGTCCCACAAAATCTCCACCAATTCCCAGAACATCCCACAAAAATCCCACAAAAATCCCTAAATCTTCTGAAAACTCGACCAAATTCCAGAAACGCCCCATAAAATCAGCACAGTTTCCCACAAAATTCAAGAAAAAACACCACAAAATTCCCTAAATCTTCTCAAAATACCACAAAATTCTTGAAAAGCCCCACCAAATTCCAGAAACATCCCACAAAATTTCCTCAATACCCAACAAAATCCCAGAAAAATCACACAAAATTCCCTAAATCTTCTCAAAACACGGCCAAAATCCACAAAAATCCCACCAAATCTCCACAAATTCCCCACAAATTCCCACAGAATACATGAAAAATCCCTGATAATTGGTCAGTTCTCTACAGAATCTCACCAAATTCCTAAAAAGTCCCTCAAAGTTCCACAAACATCCCACAAAATCTCCTCAATATCCCACAAAATTCAAGAAAAATCACACAAAATTCCCTAAATCATCTCAAAACACAACCAAATTCTAGAAAAATATCCCACCAAATCTCCACAAATTCCCACAAAATACATGAAAAATCCCTCAAGATCCCGAAATCGCCTCAATATCCCAAAAAATTCCACAAAAATCCCACAAAACCTCCACAAGTTTCCACAAAATCTAAGAAAAATTCCTCAAAAGTCTTCAAGTCTCCTCAAAACCACACAAAGTCCTTGAAAAGGCCCACCAAATTCCAGTAAAATCCCACAGATTCTCCACAAATTCCCACAAAATCTAAAACAAATTCCTCAAAATTCTTCAAGTCTCCTCAGAATCCCACACAATTCCATAAAAAACACACAAAATTCCAGAGAAGTCCCACAAAACTCCCTAAATCATTTCAAAACCCTACCAATTCACAGGAATGTCCCACAAAATCTCCACCAATTCCCAGAACATCCCACAAAAATCTCACAAAAATCCCTAACACTTCTGAAAACTCGACCAAATTCCAGAAACGCCCCATAAAATCAGCACAGTTTCCCACAAAATTCAAGAAAAAACACCACAAAATTCCCTAAACCTTTTCAAAATACCACAAAATTCTTGAAAAGCCCCACCAAATTCCAGAAACATCCCACAAAATGTCTTCAATATCCAACAAAATCCCAGAAAAGTCCCACAAAATTCCCTAAATCTTCTGAAAACTCTACCAAATTCCAGAAAAATCCCACAGAATCTCCACAAATTCCCACAGAATACATGACAAATCCCTGATAATTCGTCAGTTCTCTACAGAATCTCACCAAATTCCTAAAAAGTCCCTCAAAGTTCCACAAACATCCCACAAAATCTCCCCGGAATCCAATAAAATTCCAGGAAAAATCCCACAAAATTCCCTAAATCTTCTCAAAACATGGCCAAAATCCACAAAAATCCCACCGAATCTCCACAAATTCCCACAGAATACATGAAAATACCCCTGATAATTACTCAGTTCTCTACAGAATCTCACCAAATTCCAGAAAAGTCCCTCAAAGTGCCAAAAACATCCCACAAAATTTCCTCAATACACAACAAGATCCCAGAAAAATCACACAAAATTCCCTAAATCTTCTCAAAACACGGCCAAAATCCACAAAAATCCCACCAAATCTCCACAAATTCCCACAGAATACATGAAAAATCCCTGATAATTGGTCAGTTCTCTACAGAATCTCACCAAATTCCTAAAAAGTCCCTCAAAGTTCCACAAACATCCCACAAAATCTCCTCAATATCCCACAAAATTCAAGAAAAATCACACAAAATTCCCTAAATCATCTCAAAACACAACCAAATTCTAGAAAAATATCCCACCAAATCTCCACAAATTCCCACAAAATACATGAAAAATCCCTCAAGATCCCGAAATCGCCTCAATATCCCAAAAAATTCCACAAAAATCCCACAAAACCTCCACAAGTTTCCACAAAATCTAAGAAAAATTCCTCAAAAGTCTTCAAGTCTCCTCAAAACCACACAAAGTCCTTGAAAAGGCCCACCAAATTCCAGTAAAATCCCACAGATTCTCCACAAATTCCCACAAAATCTAAAACAAATTCCTCAAAATTCTTCAAGTCTCCTCAGAATCCCACACAATTCCATAAAAAACACACAAAATTCCAGAGAAGTCCCACAAAACTCCCTAAATCATTTCAAAACCCTACCAATTCACAGGAATGTCCCACAAAATCTCCACCAATTCCCAGAACATCCCACAAAAATCTCACAAAAATCCCTAAATCTTCTGAAAACTCGACCAAATTCCAGAAACGCCCCATAAAATCAGCACAGTTTCCCACAAAATTCAAGAAAAAACACCACAAAATTCCCTAAACCTTTTCAAAATACCACAAAATTCTTGAAAAGCCCCACCAAATTCCAGAAACATCCCACAAAATGTCTTCAATATCCAACAAAATCCCAGAAAAGTCCCACAAAATTCCCTAAATCTTCTGAAAACTCTACCAAATTCCAGAAAAATCCCACAGAATCTCCACAAATTCCCACAGAATACATGACAAATCCCTGATAATTCGTCAGTTCTCTACAGAATCTCACCAAATTCCTAAAAAGTCCCTCAAAGTTCCACAAACATCCCACAAAATCTCCCCGGAATCCAATAAAATTCCAGGAAAAATCCCACAAAATTCCCTAAATCTTCTCAAAACATGGCCAAAATCCACAAAAATCCCACCGAATCTCCACAAATTCCCACAGAATACATGAAAATACCCCTGATAATTCCTCAGTTCTCTACAGAATCTCACCAAATTCCAGAAAAGTCCCTCAAAGTGCCAAAAACATCCCACAAAATCTCCTCAATATACAACAAAATCCCAGAAAAATCACACAAAATTCCCTAAATCTTCTCAAAACACGACTAAATTCTAGAAAAATATCCCACCAAATCTCCACAAAATCCCACAAAATACATGAAAAATCCCTGATAATTGGTCAGTTCTCTACAGAATCTCACCAAATTCCTAAAAAGTCCCTCAAACTTCCTCAAACATCCCACAAAATCTCCTCAATATCCCACAAAATTCAAGAAAAATCACACAAAATTCCCTAAATCTTCTCAAAACACAACCAAATTCTAGAAAAATATCCCACCAAATCTCCACAAATTCCCACAAAATACATGAGAAATCCCTCAAGATCCCTAAATCGCCTCAATATCCCACAAAATCACACAAAAATCACACAAAACCTCCACAAGTTTCCACAAAATCTAAGAAAAATTCCTCAAAATTCTTCAAGTCTCCTCAAAACCACACAAAGTCCTTGAAAAGGCCCACCAAATTCCAGTAAAATCCCACAGATTCTCCACAAATTCCCACAAAATCTAAAACAAATTTCTCAAAATTCTTCAAGTCTCCTCAGAATCCCACACAATTCCATAAAAAACACACAAAATTCCAGAGAAGTCCCACAAAACTCCCTAAATCATTTCAAAACCCTACCAATTCACAGGAATGTCCCACAAAATCTCCACCAATTCCCAGAACATCCCACAAAAATCTCACAAAAATCCCTAAATCTTCTGAAAACTCGACCAAATTCCAGAAACGCTCCATAAAATCAGCACAGTTTCCCACAAAATTCAAGAAAAAACACCACAAAATTCCCTAAATCTTCTCAAAACACAACCAAATTCTAGAAAAATATCCCACCAAATCTCCACAAATTCCCACAAAATACATGAAAAATCCCTCAAGATCCCTAAATTGCCTCAATATCCCACAAAATCACACAAAAATCCCACAAAACCTCCACAAGTTTCCACAAAATCTAAGAAAAATTCCTCAAAATTCTTCAAGTCTCCTCAGAATCCCACACAATTCCAGAAAAAACACACAAAATTCCAGAGAAGTCCCACAAAACTCCCTAAATCATTTCAAACCCTACCAATTCACAGGAATGTCCCACAAAATCTCCACCAATTCCCAGAACATCCCACAAAAATCCCACAAAAATCCCTAAATCTTCTGAAAACTCGACCAAATTCCAGAAACGCCCCATAAAATCAGCACAGTTTCCCACAAAATTCAAGAAAAAACACCACAAAATTCCCTAAATCTTCTCAAAACACAACCAAATTCTAGAAAAATATCCCACCAAATCTCCACAAATTCCCACAAAATACATGAGAAATCCCTCAAGATCCCTAAATCGCCTCAATATCCCACAAAATCACACAAAAATCACACAAAACCTCCACAAGTTTCCACAAAATCTAAAACAAATTCCTCAAAATTCTTCAAGTCTCCTCAGAATCCCACACAATTCCAGAAAAAACACACAAAATTCCAGAGAAGTCCCACAAAACTCCCTAAATCATTTCAAAACCCTACCAATTCACAGGAATGTCCCACAAAATCTCCACCAATTCCCAGAACATCCCACAAAAATCTCACAAAAATCCCTAAATCTTCTGAAAACTCGACCAAATTCCAGAAACGCCCCATAAAATCAGCACAGTTTCCCACAAAATTCAAGAAAAAACACCACAAAATTCCCTAAACCTTTTCAAAATACCACAAAATTCTTGAAAAGCCCCACCAAATTCCCGAAACATCCCACAAAATGTCCTCAATATCCAACAAAATCCCAGAAAAGTCCTACAAAATTCCCTAACTCTTCTCAAAACTCTACCAAATTCCAGAAAAATCCCACAGAATCTCCACAAATTCCCACAGAATACATGACAAATCCCTGATAATTCGTCAGTTCTCTACAGAATCTCACCAAATTCCTAAAAAGTCCCTCAAAGTTCCACAAACATCCCACAAAATCTCCTCAATATACAACAAAATCCCAGAAAAATCACACAAAATTCCCTAAATCTTCTCAAAACACGACTAAATTCTAGAAAAATATCCCACCAAATCTCCACAAAATCCCACAAAATACATGAAAAATCCCTCAAGATCCCGAAATCGCCTCAATATCCCACAAAATCCCACAAAAATCACACAAAACCTCCGCAAGTTTCCACAAAATCTAAGAAAAATTCCTCAAAATTCTTCAAGTCTCCTCAAAACCACACAAAGTCCTTGAAAAGGCCCACCAAATTCCAGTAAAATCCCACAGATTCTCCACAAATTCCCACAAAATCTAAAACAAATTCCTCAAAATTCTTCAAGTCTCCTCAGAATCCCACACAATTCCATAAAAAACACACAAAATTCCAGAGAAGTCCCACAAAACTCCCTAAATCATTTCAAAACCCTACCAATTCACAGGAATGTCCCACAAAATCTCCACCAATTCCCAGAACATCCCACAAAAATCCCACAAAAATCCCTAAATCTTCTGAAAACTCGACCAAATTCCAGAAACGCCCCATAAAATCAGCACAGTTTCCCACAAAATTCAAGAAAAAACACCACAAAATTCCCTAAATCTTCTCAAAACACAACCAAATTCTAGAAAAATATCCCACCAAATCTCCACAAATTCCCACAAAATACATGAGAAATCCCTCAAGATCCCTAAATCGCCTCAATATCCCACAAAATCACACAAAAATCACACAAAACCTCCACAAGTTTCCACAAAATCTAAAACAAATTCCTCAAAATTCTTCAAGTCTCCTCAGAATCCCACACAATTCCAGAAAAAACACACAAAATTCCAGAGAAGTCCCACAAAACTCCCTAAATCATTTCAAAACCCTACCAATTCACAGGAATGTCCCACAAAATCTCCACCAATTCCCAGAACATCCCACAGAAATCCCACAAAAATCCCTAAATCTTCTGAAAACTTGACCAAATTCCAGAAACGCCCCATAAAATCAGCAGTTTCCCACAAAATTCAAGAAAAAACACCACAAAATTCCCTAAATCTTCTCAAAACACGACCAAATTCTAGAAAATTATCCCACCAAATCTCCACAAATTCCCACAAAATACATGAGAAATCCCTCAAGATCCCTAAATCGCCTCAATATCCCACAAAATCACACAAAAATCCCACAAAACCTCCACAAGTTTCCACAAAATCTAAGAAAAATTCCTCAAAATTCTTCAAGTCTCCTCAACACCACACAAAGTTCGTGAAAAGGCCCACAAAATTCCAGAAAAATCCCACAGAATCTCCACAAATTCCCACAAAAATCTAAATCAAATTCCTCAAAATTCTTCAGGTCTCCTCAGAATCCCACACAATTCCAGAAAAAACACACCAAATTCCAGAGAAGTCCCACAAAACTCCCTAAATCATTTCAAAACCCTACCAATTCACAGGAATGTCCCACAAAATCTCTACCAATTCCCAGAACATCCCACAAAAATCTCACAAAAATCCCTAAATCTTCTGAAAACTCGACCAAATTCCAGAAACGCTCCATAAAATCAGCACAGTTTCCCACAAAATTCAAGAAAAAACACCACAAAATTCCCTAAATCTTCTCAAAACACAACCAAATTCTAGAAAAATATCCCACCAAATCTCCACAAATTCCCACAAAATACATGAAAAATCCCTCAAGATCCCTAAATTGCCTCAATATCCCACAAAATCACACAAAAATCCCACAAAACCTCCACAAGTTTCCACAAAATCTAAGAAAAATTCCTCAAAATTCTTCAAGTCTCCTCAGAATCCCACACAATTCCAGAAAAAACACACAAAATTCCAGAGAAGTCCCACAAAACTCCCTAAATCATTTCAAACCCTACCAATTCACAGGAATGTCCCACAAAATCTCCACCAATTCCCAGAACATCCCACAAAAATCCCACAAAAATCCCTAAATCTTCTGAAAACTCGACCAAATTCCAGAAACGCCCCATAAAATCAGCACAGTTTCCCACAAAATTCAAGAAAAAACACCACAAAATTCCCTAAATCTTCTCAAAACACAACCAAATTCTAGAAAAATATCCCACCAAATCTCCACAAATTCCCACAAAATACATGAGAAATCCCTCAAGATCCCTAAATCGCCTCAATATCCCACAAAATCACACAAAAATCACACAAAACCTCCACAAGTTTCCACAAAATCTAAAACAAATTCCTCAAAATTCTTCAAGTCTCCTCAGAATCCCACACAATTCCAGAAAAAACACACAAAATTCCAGAGAAGTCCCACAAAACTCCCTAAATCATTTCAAAACCCTACCAATTCACAGGAATGTCCCACAAAATCTCCACCAATTCCCAGAACATCCCACAAAAATCTCACAAAAATCCCTAAATCTTCTGAAAACTCGACCAAATTCCAGAAACGCCCCATAAAATCAGCACAGTTTCCCACAAAATTCAAGAAAAAACACCACAAAATTCCCTAAACCTTTTCAAAATACCACAAAATTCTTGAAAAGCCCCAACAAATTCCAGAAACATCCCACAAAATGTCCTCAATATCCAACAAAATCCCAGAAAAATCACACAAAATTCCCTAAATCTTCTCAAAACACGGCCAAAATCCACAAAAATCCCACAGAATCTCCACAAATTCCCACAGAATACATGACAAATCCCTGATAATTCGTCAGTTCTCTACAGAATCTCACCAAATTCCTAAAAAGTCCCTCAAAGTTCCACAAACATCCCACAAAATCTCCTCAATATACAACAAAATCCCAGAAAAATCACACAAAATTCCCTAAATCTTCTCAAAACACGACTAAATTCTAGAAAAATATCCCACCAAATCTCCACAAAATCCCACAAAATACATGAAAAATCCCTCAAGATCCCGAAATCGCCTCAATATCCCACAAAATCCCACAAAAATCACACAAAACCTCCGCAAGTTTCCACAAAATCTAAGAAAAATTCCTCAAAATTCTTCAAGTCTCCTCAAAACCACACAAAGTCCTTGAAAAGGCCCACCAAATTCCAGTAAAATCCCACAGATTCTCCACAAATTCCCACAAAATCTAAAACAAATTCCTCAAAATTCTTCAAGTCTCCTCAGAATCCCACACAATTCCATAAAAAACACACAAAATTCCAGAGAAGTCCCACAAAACTCCCTAAATCATTTCAAAACCCTACCAATTCACAGGAATGTCCCACAAAATCTCCACCAATTCCCAGAACATCCCACAAAAATCCCACAAAAATCCCTAAATCTTCTGAAAACTCGACCAAATTCCAGAAACGCCCCATAAAATCAGCACAGTTTCCCACAAAATTCAAGAAAAAACACCACAAAATTCCCTAAATCTTCTCAAAACACAACCAAATTCTAGAAAAATATCCCACCAAATCTCCACAAATTCCCACAAAATACATGAGAAATCCCTCAAGATCCCTAAATCGCCTCAATATCCCACAAAATCACACAAAAATCACACAAAACCTCCACAAGTTTCCACAAAATCTAAAACAAATTCCTCAAAATTCTTCAAGTCTCCTCAGAATCCCACACAATTCCATAAAAAACACACAAAATTCCAGAGAAGTCCCACAAAACTCCCTAAATCATTTCAAAACCCTACCAATTCACAGGAATGTCCCACAAAATCTCCACCAATTCCCAGAACATCCCACAAAAATCCCACAAAAATCCCTAAATCTTCTGAAAACTCGACCAAATTCCAGAAACGCCCCATAAAATCAGCACAGTTTCCCACAAAATTCAAGAAAAAACACCACAAAATTCCCTAAATCTTCTCAAAATACCACAAAATTCTTGAAAAGCCCCACCAAATTCCAGAAACATCCCACAAAATTTCCTCAATACCCAACAAAATCCCAGAAAAATCACACAAAATTCCCTAAATCTTCTCAAAACACGGCCAAAATCCACAAAAATCCCACAGAATCTCTACAAATTCCCACAGAATACATGAAAAATCCCTGATAATTGGTCAGTTCTCTACAGAATCTCACCAAATTCCTAAAAAGTCCCTCAAAGTTCCACAAACATCCCACAAAATCTCCTCAATATCCCACAAAATTCAAGAAAAATCACACAAAATTCCCTAAATCTTCTCAAAACACAACCAAATTCTAGAAAAATATCCCACCAAATCTCCACAAATTCCCACAAAATACATGAAAAATCCCTCAAGATCCCTAAATCGCCTTAATATCCCAAAAAATTCCACAAAAATCCCACAAAACCTCCACAAGTTTCCAAAAAATCTAAGAAAAATTCCTCAAAAGTCTTCAAGTCTCCTCAAAACCACACAAAGTCCTTGAAAAGGCCCACCAAATTCCAGTAAAATCCCACAGATTCTCCACAAATTCCCACAAAATCTAAAACAAATTCCTCAAAATTCTTCAAGCCTCCTCAGAATCCCACACAATTCCATAAAAAACACACAAAATTCCAGAGAAGTCCCACAAAACTCCCTAAATCATTTCAAAACCCTACCAATTCACAGGAATGTCCCACAAAATCTCCACCAATTCCCAGAACATCCCACAAAAATCTCACAAAAATCCCTAAATCTTCTGAAAACTCGACCAAATTCCAGAAACGCCCCATAAAATCAGCACAGTTTCCCACAAAATTCAAGAAAAAACACCACAAAATTCCCTAAACCTTTTCAAAATACCACAAAATTCTTGAAAAGCCCCACCAAATTCCAGAAACATCCCACAAAATGTCCTCAATATCCAACAAAATCCCAGAAAAGTCCCACAAAATTCCCTAAATCTTCTGAAAACTCTACCAAATTCCAGAAAAATCCCACAGAATCTCCACAAATTCCCACAGAATACATGACAAATCCCTGATAATTCGTCAGTTCTCTACAGAATCTCACCAAATTCCTAAAAAGTCCCTCAAAGTTCCACAAACATCCCACAAAATCTCCCCGGAATCCAATAAAATTCCAGGAAAAATCCCACAAAATTCCCTAAATCTTCTCAAAACATGGCCAAAATCCACAAAAATCCCACCGAATCTCCACCAATTCCCACAGAATACATGAAAATACCCCTGATAATTCGTCAGTTCTCTACAGAATCTCACCAAATTCCAGAAAAGTCCCTCAAAGTTCCACAAACATCCCACAAAATCTCCTCAATATACAACAAAATCCCAGAAAAATCACACAAAATTCCCTAAATCTTCTCAAAACACGACTAAATTCTAGAAAAATATCCCACCAAATCTCCACAAAATCCCACAAAATACATGAAAAATCCCTCAAGATCCCGAAATCGCCTCAATATCCCACAAAATCCCACAAAAATCACACAAAACCTCCGCAAGTTTCCACAAAATCTAAGAAAAATTCCTCAAAATTCTTCAAGTCTCCTCAAAACCACACAAAGTCCTTGAAAAGGCCCACCAAATTCCAGTAAAATCCCACAGATTCTCCACAAATTCCCACAAAATCTAAAACAAATTCCTCAAAATTCTTCAAGTCTCCTCAGAATCCCACACAATTCCATAAAAAACACACAAAATTCCAGAGAAGTCCCACAAAACTCCCTAAATCATTTCAAAACCCTACCAATTCACAGGAATTTCCCACAAAATCTCCACCAATTCCCAGAACATCCCACAAAAATCCCACAAAAATCCCTAAATCTTCTGAAAACTCGACCAAATTCCAGAAACGCCCCATAAAATCAGCACAGTTTCCCACAAAATTCAAGAAAAAACACCACAAAATTCCCTAAATCTTCTCAAAACACAACCAAATTCTAGAAAAATATCCCACCAAATCTCCACAAATTCCCACAAAATACATGAGAAATCCCTCAAGATCCCTAAATCGCCTCAATATCCCACAAAATCACACAAAAATCACACAAAACCTCCACAAGTTTCCACAAAATCTAAAACAAATTCCTCAAAATTCTTCAAGTCTCCTCAGAATCCCACACAATTCCATAAAAAACACACAAAATTCCAGAGAAGTCCCACAAAACTCCCTAAATCATTTCAAAACCCTACCAATTCACAGGAATGTCCCACAAAATCTCCACCAATTCCCAGAACTTCCCACAAAAATCCCACAAAAATCCCTAAATCTTCTGAAAACTCGACCAAATTCCAGAAACGCCCCATAAAATCAGCACAGTTTCCCACAAAATTCAAGAAAAAACACCACAAAATTCCCTAAATCTTCTCAAAATACCACAAAATTCTTGAAAAGCCCCACCAAATTCCAGAAACATCCCACAAAATTTCCTCAATACCCAACAAAATCCCAGAAAAATCACACAAAATTCCCTAAATCTTCTCAAAACACGGCCAAAATCCACAAAAATCCCACAGAATCTCTACAAATTCCCACAGAATACATGAAAAATCCCTGATAATTGGTCAGTTCTCTACAGAATCTCACCAAATTCCTAAAAAGTCCCTCAAAGTTCCACAAACATCCCACAAAATCTCCTCAATATCCCACAAAATTCAAGAAAAATCACACAAAATTCCCTAAATCTTCTCAAAACACAACCAAATTCTAGAAAAATATCCCACCAAATCTCCACAAATTCCCACAAAATACATGAAAAATCCCTCAAGATCCCTAAATCGCCTCAATATCCCAAAAAATTCCACAAAAATCCCACAAAACCTCCACAAGTTTCCAAAAAATCTAAGAAAAATTCCTCAAAAGTCTTCAAGTCTCCTCAAAACCACACAAAGTCCTTGAAAAGGCCCACCAAATTCCAGTAAAATCCCACAGATTCTCCACAAATTCCCACAAAATCTAAAACAAATTCCTCAAAATTCTTCAAGCCTCCTCAGAATCCCACACAATTCCATAAAAAACACACAAAATTCCAGAGAAGTCCCACAAAACTCCCTAAATCATTTCAAAACCCTACCAATTCACAGGAATGTCCCACAAAATCTCCACCAATTCCCAGAACATCCCACAAAAATCTCACAAAAATCCCTAAATCTTCTGAAAACTCGACCAAATTCCAGAAACGCCCCATAAAATCAGCACAGTTTCCCACAAAATTCAAGAAAAAACACCACAAAATTCCCTAAACCTTTTCAAAATACCACAAAATTCTTGAAAAGCCCCACCAAATTCCAGAAACATCCCACAAAATGTCCTCAATATCCAACAAAATCCCAGAAAAGTCCCACAAAATTCCCTAAATCTTCTGAAAACTCTACCAAATTCCAGAAAAATCCCACAGAATCTCCACAAATTCCCACAGAATACATGACAAATCCCTGATAATTCGTCAGTTCTCTACAGAATCTCACCAAATTCCTAAAAAGTCCCTCAAAGTTCCACAAACATCCCACAAAATCTCCCCGGAATCCAATAAAATTCCAGGAAAAATCCCACAAAATTCCCTAAATCTTCTCAAAACATGGCCAAAATCCACAAAAATCCCACCGAATCTCCACCAATTCCCACAGAATACATGAAAATACCCCTGATAATTCGTCAGTTCTCTACAGAATCTCACCAAATTCCAGAAAAGTCCCTCAAAGTTCCACAAACATCCCACAAAATCTCCTCAATATACAACAAAATCCCAGAAAAATCACACAAAATTCCCTAAATCTTCTCAAAACACGACTAAATTCTAGAAAAATATCCCACCAAATCTCCACAAAATCCCACAAAATACATGAAAAATCCCTCAAGATCCCGAAATCGCCTCAATATCCCACAAAATCCCACAAAAATCACACAAAACCTCCGCAAGTTTCCACAAAATCTAAGAAAAATTCCTCAAAATTCTTCAAGTCTCCTCAAAACCACACAAAGTCCTTGAAAAGGCCCACCAAATTCCAGTAAAATCCCACAGATTCTCCACAAATTCCCACAAAATCTAAAACAAATTCCTCAAAATTCTTCAAGTCTCCTCAGAATCCCACACAATTCCATAAAAAACACACAAAATTCCAGAGAAGTCCCACAAAACTCCCTAAATCATTTCAAAACCCTACCAATTCACAGGAATGTCCCACAAAATCTCCACCAATTCCCAGAACATCCCACAGAAATCCCACAAAAATCCCTAAATCTTCTGAAAACTCGACCAAATTCCAGAAACGCCCCATAAAATCAGCACAGTTTCCCACAAAATTCAAGAAAAAACACCACAAAATTCCCTAAATCTTCTCAAAATACCACAAAATTCTTGAAAAGCCCCACCAAATTCCAGAAACATCCCACAAAATTTCCTCAATACCCAACAAAATCCCAGAAAAATCACACAAAATTCCCTAAATCTTCTCAAAACACGGCCAAAATCCACAAAAATCCCACCAAATCTCCACAAATTCCCACAGAATACATGAAAAATCCCTGATAATTGGTCAGTTCTCTACAGAATCTCACCAAATTCCTAAAAAGTCCCTCAAAGTTCCACAAACATCCCACAAAATCTCCTCAATATCCCACAAAATTCAAGAAAAATCCCACAAAATTCCCTAAATCTTCTCAAAACACAACCAAATTCTAGAAAAATATCCCACCAAATCTCCACAAATTCCCACAAAATACATGAAAAATCCCTCAAGATCCCTAAATCGCCTCAATATCCCACAAAATCACACAAAAATCACACAAAACCTCCACAAGTTTCCACAAAATCTAAGAAAAATTCCTCAAAATTCTTCAAGTCTCCTCAAAACCACACAATTCCAGAAAAAACACACAAAATTCCAGAGAAGTCCCACAAAACTCCCTAAATCATTTCAAAACCCTACCAATTCACAGGAATGTCCCACAAAATCTCCACCAATTCCCAGAACATCCCACAAAAATCCCACAAAAATCCCTAAATCTTCTGAAAACTCGACCAAATTCCAGAAACGCCCCATAAAATCAGCACAGTTTCCCACAAAATTCAAGAAAAAACACCACAAAATTCCCTAAATCTTCTCAAAATACCACAAAATTCTAGAAAAATATCCCACCAAATCTCCACAAATTCCCACAAAATACATGAGAAATCCCTCAAGATCCCTAAATCGCCTCAATATCCCACAAAATCACACAAAAATCACACAAAACCTCCACAAGTTTCCACAAAATCTAAGAAAAATTCCTCAAAATTCTTCAAGTCTCCTCAAAACCACACAATTCCAGAAAAACCCCACAAAATTCCAGAGAAGTCCCACAAAACTCCCTAAATCATTTCAAAACCCTACCAATTCACAGGAATGTCCCACAAAATCTCCACCAATTCCCAGAACATCCCACAAAAATCCCACAAAAATCCCTAAATCTTCTGAAAACTCGACCAAATTCCAGAAACGCCCCATAAAATCAGCACAGTTTCCCACAAAATTCAAGAAAAAACACCACAAAATTCCCTAAATCTTCTCAAAACACAACCAAATTCTAGAAAAATATCCCACCAAATCTCCACAAATTCCCACAAAATACATGAAAAATCCCTCAAGATCCCTAAATCGCCTCAATATCCCAAAAAATTCCACAAAAATCCCACAAAACCTCCACAAGTTTCCAAAAAATCTAAGAAAAATTCCTCAAAAGTCTTCAAGTCTCCTCAAAACCACACAAAGTCCTTGAAAAGGCCCACCAAATTCCAGTAAAATCCCACAGATTCTCCACAAATTCCCACAAAATCTAAAACAAATTCCTCAAAACTCTTCAAGTCTCCTCAGAATCCCACACAATTCCATAAAAAACACACAAAATTCCAGAGAAGTCCCACAAAACTCCCTAAATCATTTCAAAACCCTACCAATTCACAGGAATGTCCCACAAAATCTCCACCAATTCCCAGAACATCCCACAAAAATCTCACAAAAATCCCTAAATCTTCTGAAAACTCGACCAAATTCCAGAAACGCCCCATAAAATCAGCACAGTTTCCCACAAAATTCAAGAAAAAACACCACAAAATTCCCTAAACCTTTTCAAAATACCACAAAATTCTTGAAAAGCCCCACCAAATTCCAGAAACATCCCACAAAATGTCCTCAATATCCAACAAAATCCCAGAAAAGTCCCACAAAATTCCCTAAATCTTCTGAAAACTCTACCAAATTCCAGAAAAATCCCACAGAATCTCCACAAATTCCCACAGAATACATGACAAATCCCTGATAATTCGTCAGTTCTCTACAGAATCTCACCAAATTCCTAAAAAGTCCCTCAAAGTTCCACAAACATCCCACAAAATCTCCCCGGAATCCAATAAAATTCCAGGAAAAATCCCACAAAATTCCCTAAATCTTCTCAAAACATGGCCAAAATCCACAAAAATCCCACCGAATCTCCACAAATTCCCACAGAATACATGAAAATACCCCTGATAATTCCTCAGTTCTCTACAGAATCTCACCAAATTCCAGAAAAGTCCCTCAAAGTGCCAAAAACATCCCACAAAATCTCCTCAATATACAACAAAATCCCAGAAAAATCACACAAAATTCCCTAAATCTTCTCAAAACACGACTAAATTCTAGAAAAATATCCCACCAAATCTCCACAAATTCCCACAGAATACATGAAAAATCCCTGATAATTGGTCAGTTCTCTACAGAATCTCACCAAATTCCTAAAAAGTCCCTCAAAGTTCCACAAACATCCCACAAAATCTCCTCAATATCCCACAAAATTCAAGAAAAATCACACAAAATTCCCTAAATCATCTCAAAACACAACCAAATTCTAGAAAAATATCCCACCAAATCTCCACAAAATCCCACAAAATACATGAAAAATCCCTCAAGATCCCGAAATCGCCTCAATATCCCACAAAATCCCACAAAAATCACACAAAACCTCCACAAGTTTCCACAAAATCTAAGAAAAATTCCTCAAAAGTCTTCAAGTCTCCTCAAAACCACACAAAGTCCTTGAAAAGGCCCACCAAATTCCAGTAAAATCCCACAGATTCTCCACAAATTCCCACAAAATCTAAAACAAATTCCTCAAAATTCTTCAAGTCTCCTCAGAATCCCACACAATTCCATAAAAAACACACAAAATTCCAGAGAAGTCCCACAAAACTCCCTAAATCATTTCAAAACCCTACCAATTCACAGGAATGTCCCACAAAATCTCCACCAATTCCCAGAACATCCCACAGAAATCCCACAAAAATCCCTAAATCTTCTGAAAACTCGACCAAATTCCAGAAACGCCCCATAAAATCAGCACAGTTTCCCACAAAATTCAAGAAAAAACACCACAAAATTCCCTAAATCTTCTCAAAATACCACAAAATTCTTGAAAAGCCCCACCAAATTCCAGAAACATCCCACAAAATTTCCTCAATACACAACAAGATCCCAGAAAAATCACACAAAATTCCCTAAATCTTCTCAAAACACGGCCAAAATCCACAAAAATCCCACCAAATCTCCACAAATTCCCACAGAATACATGAAAAATCCCTGATAATTGGTCAGTTCTCTACAGAATCTCACCAAATTCCTAAAAAGTCCCTCAAAGTTCCACAAACATCCCACAAAATCTCCTCAATATCCCACAAAATTCAAGAAAAATCACACAAAATTCCCTAAATCATCTCAAAACACAACCAAATTCTAGAAAAATATCCCACCAAATCTCCACAAATTCCCACAAAATACATGAAAAATCCCTCAAGATCCCGAAATCGCCTCAATATCCCAAAAAATTCCACAAAAATCCCACAAAACCTCCACAAGTTTCCACAAAATCTAAGAAAAATTCCTCAAAAGTCTTCAAGTCTCCTCAAAACCACACAAAGTCCTTGAAAAGGCCCACCAAATTCCAGTAAAATCCCACAGATTCTCCACAAATTCCCACAAAATCTAAAACAAATTCCTCAAAATTCTTCAAGTCTCCTCAGAATCCCACACAATTCCAGAAAAAACACACAAAATTCCAGAGAAGTCCCACAAAACTCCCTAAATCATTTCAAAACCCTACCAATTCACAGGAATGTCCCACAAAATCTCCACCAATTCCCAGAACATCCCACAAAAATCCCACAAAAATCCCTAAATCTTCTGAAAACTCAACCAAATTCCAGAAACGCCCCATAAAATCAGCACAGTTTCCCACAAAATTCAAGAAAAAACACCACAAAATTCCCTAAATCTTCTCAAAACACAACCAAATTCTAGAAAAATATCCCACCAAATCTCCACAAATTCCCACAAAATACATGAGAAATCCCTCAAGATCCCTAAATCGCCTCAATATCCCACAAAATCACACAAAAATCCCACAAAACCTCCACAAGTTTCCACAAAATCTAAGAAAAATTCCTCAAAATTCTTCAAGTCTCCTCAAAACCACACAATTCCAGAAAAACCCCACAAAATTCCAGAGAAGTCCCACAAAACTCCCTAAATCATTTCAAAACCCTACCAATTCACAGGAATGTCCCACAAAATCTCCACCAATTCCCAGAACATCCCACAAAAATCCCACAAAAATCCCTAAATCTTCTGAAAACTCGACCAAATTCCAGAAACGCCCCATAAAATCAGCACAGTTTCCCACAAAATTCAAGAAAAAACACCACAAAATTCCCTAAATCTTCTCAAAACACAACCAAATTCTAGAAAAATATCCCACCAAATCTCCACAAATTCCCACAAAATACATGAGAAATCCCTCAAGATCCCTAAATCGCCTCAATATCCCACAAAATCACACAAAAATCACACAAAACCTCCACAAGTTTCCACAAAATCTAAAACAAATTCCTCAAAATTCTTCAAGTCTCCTCAGAATCCCACACAATTCCAGAAAAAACACACAAAATTCCAGAGAAGTCCCACAAAACTCCCTAAATCATTTCAAAACCCTACCAATTCACAGGAATGTCCCACAAAATCTCCACCAATTCCCAGAACATCCCACAAAAATCTCACAAAAATCCCTAAATCTTCTGAAAACTCGACCAAATTCCAGAAACGCCCCATAAAATCAGCACAGTTTCCCACAAAATTCAAGAAAAAACACCACAAAATTCCCTAAATCTTCTCAAAATACCACAAAATTCTTGAAAAGCCCCACCAAATTCCAGAAACATCCCACAAAATTTCCTCAATACCCAACAAAATCCCAGAAAAATCACACAAAATTCCCTAAATCTTCTCAAAACACGGCCAAAATCCACAAAAATCCCACCAAATCTCCACAAATTCCCCACAAATTCCCACAGAATACATGAAAAATCCCTGATAATTGGTCAGTTCTCTACAGAATCTCACCAAATTCCTAAAAAGTCCCTCAAAGTTCCACAAACATCCCACAAAATCTCCTCAATATCCCACAAAATTCAAGAAAAATCACACAAAATTCCCTAAATCTTCTCAAAACACAACCAAATTCTAGAAAAATATCCCACCAAATCTCCACAAATTCCCACAAAATACATGAAAAATCCCTCAAGATCCCTAAATCGCCTCAATATCCCAAAAAATTCCACAAAAATCCCACAAAACCTCCACAAGTTTCCAAAAAATCTAAGAAAAATTCCTCAAAAGTCTTCAAGTCTCCTCAAAACCACACAAAGTCCTTGAAAAGGCCCACCAAATTCCAGTAAAATCCCACAGATTCTCCACAAATTCCCACAAAATCTAAAACAAATTCCTCAAAATTCTTCAAGCCTCCTCAGAATCCCACACAATTCCATAAAAAACACACAAAATTCCAGAGAAGTCCCACAAAACTCCCTAAATCATTTCAAAACCCTACCAATTCACAGGAATGTCCCACAAAATCTCCACCAATTCCCAGAACATCCCACAAAAATCTCACAAAAATCCCTAAATCTTCTGAAAACTCGACCAAATTCCAGAAACGCCCCATAAAATCAGCACAGTTTCCCACAAAATTCAAGAAAAAACACCACAAAATTCCCTAAACCTTTTCAAAATACCACAAAATTCTTGAAAAGCCCCACCAAATTCCAGAAACATCCCACAAAATGTCCTCAATATCCAACAAAATCCCAGAAAAGTCCCACAAAATTCCCTAAATCTTCTGAAAACTCTACCAAATTCCAGAAAAATCCCACAGAATCTCCACAAATTCCCACAGAATACATGACAAATCCCTGATAATTCGTCAGTTCTCTACAGAATCTCACCAAATTCCTAAAAAGTCCCTCAAAGTTCCACAAACATCCCACAAAATCTCCCCGGAATCCAATAAAATTCCAGGAAAAATCCCACAAAATTCCCTAAATCTTCTCAAAACATGGCCAAAATCCACAAAAATCCCACCGAATCTCCACAAATTCCCACAGAATACATGAAAATACCCCTGATAATTCCTCAGTTCTCTACAGAATCTCACCAAATTCCAGAAAAGTCCCTCAAAGTGCCAAAAACATCCCACAAAATCTCCTCAATATACAACAAAATCCCAGAAAAATCACACAAAATTCCCTAAATCTTCTCAAAACACGACTAAATTCTAGAAAAATATCCCACCAAATCTCCACAAAATCCCACAAAATACATGAAAAATCCCTGATAATTGGTCAGTTCTCTACAGAATCTCACCAAATTCCTAAAAAGTCCCTCAAACTTCCTCAAACATCCCACAAAATCTCCTCAATATCCCACAAAATTCAAGAAAAATCACACAAAATTCCCTAAATCTTCTCAAAACACAACCAAATTCTAGAAAAATATCCCACCAAATCTCCACAAATTCCCACAAAATACATGAAAAATCCCTCAAGATCCCGAAATCGCCTCAATATCCCACAAAATCACACAAAAATCACACAAAACCTCCACAAGTTTCCACAAAATCTAAGAAAAATTCCTCAAAATTCTTCAAGTCTCCTCAAAACCACAAAAAGTCCTTGAAAAGGCCCACCAAATTCCAGTAAAATCCCACAGATTCTCCACAAATTCCCACAAAATCTAAAACAAATTCCTCAAAATTCTTCAAGTCTCCTCAGAATCCCACACAATTCCATAAAAAACACACAAAATTCCAGAGAAGTCCCACAAAACTCCCTAAAACATTTCAAAACCCTACCAATTCACAGGAATGTCCCACAAAATCTCCACCAATTCCCAGAACATCCCACAAAAATCTCACAAAAATCCCTAAATCTTCTGAAAACTCGACCAAATTCCAGAAACGCTCCATAAAATCAGCACAGTTTCCCACAAAATTCAAGAAAAAACACCACAAAATTCCCTAAATCTTCTCAAAACACAACCAAATTCTAGAAAAATATCCCACCAAATCTCCACAAATTCCCACAAAATACATGAAAAATCCCTCAAGATCCCTAAATTGCCTCAATATCCCACAAAATCACACAAAAATCCCACAAAACCTCCACAAGTTTCCACAAAATCTAAGAAAAATTCCTCAAAATTCTTCAAGTCTCCTCAGAATCCCACACAATTCCATAAAAAACACACAAAATTCCAGAGAAGTCCCACAAAACTCCCTAAATCATTTCAAAACCCTACCAATTCACAGGAATGTCCCACAAAATCTCCACCAATTCCCAGAACATCCCACAAAAATCCCACAAAAATCCCTAAATCTTCTGAAAACTCGACCAAATTCCAGAAACGCCCCATAAAATCAGCACAGTTTCCCACAAAATTCAAGAAAAAACACCACAAAATTCCCTAAATCTTCTCAAAACACAACCAAATTCTAGAAAAATATCCCACCAAATCTCCACAAATTCCCACAAAATACATGAGAAATCCCTCAAGATCCCTAAATCGCCTCAATATCCCACAAAATCACACAAAAATCACACAAAACCTCCACAAGTTTCCACAAAATCTAAAACAAATTCCTCAAAATTCTTCAAGTCTCCTCAGAATCCCACACAATTCCAGAAAAAACACACAAAATTCCAGAGAAGTCCCACAAAACTCCCTAAATCATTTCAAAACCCTACCAATTCACAGGAATGTCCCACAAAATCTCCACCAATTCCCAGAACATCCCACAAAAATCTCACAAAAATCCCTAAATCTTCTGAAAACTCAACCAAATTCCAGAAACGCCCCATAAAATCAGCACAGTTTCCCACAAAATTCAAGAAAAAACACCACAAAATTCCCTAAACCTTTTCAAAATACCACAAAATTCTTGAAAAGCCCCACCAAATTCCAGAAACATCCCACAAAATGTCCTCAATATCCAACAAAATCCCAGAAAAGTCCCACAAAATTCCCTAAATCTTCTGAAAACTCTACCAAATTCCAGAAAAATCCCACAGAATCTCCACAAATTCCCACAGAATACATGACAAATCCCTGATAATTCGTCAGTTCTCTACAGAATCTCACCAAATTCCTAAAAAGTCCCTCAAAGTTCCACAAACATCCCACAAAATCTCCCCGGAATCCAATAAAATTCCAGGAAAAATCCCACAAAATTCCCTAAATCTTCTCAAAACATGGCCAAAATCCACAAAAATCCCACCAAATCTCCACAAATTCCCACAGAATACATGAAAATACCCCTGATAATTCGTCAGTTCTCTACAGAATCTCACCAAATTCCAGAAAAGTCCCTCAAAGTTCCACAAACATCCCACAAAATCTCCTCAATATACAACAAAATCCCAGAAAAATCACACAAAATTCCCTAAATCTTCTCAAAACACGACTAAATTCTAGAAAAATATCCCACCAAATCTCCACAAAATCCCACAAAATACATGAAAAATCCCTCAAGATCCCGAAATCGCCTCAATATCCCACAAAATCCCACAAAAATCACACAAAACCTCCGCAAGTTTCCACAAAATCTAAGAAAAATTCCTCAAAATTCTTCAAGTCTCCTCAAAACCACACAAAGTCCTTGAAAAGGCCCACCAAATTCCAGTAAAATCCCACAGATTCTCCACAAATTCCCACAAAATCTAAAACAAATTCCTCAAAATTCTTCAAGTCTCCTCAGAATCCCACACAATTCCAGAAAAAACACACAAAATTCCAGAGAAGTCCCACAAAACTCCCTAAATCATTTCAAAACCCTACCAATTCACAGGAATGTCCCACAAAATCTCCACCAATTCCCAGAACATCCCACAAAAATCCCACAAAAATCCCTAAATCTTCTGAAAACTCGACCAAATTCCAGAAACGCCCCATAAAATCAGCACAGTTTCCCACAAAATTCAAGAAAAAACACCACAAAATTCCCTAAATCTTCTCAAAATACCACAAAATTCTTGAAAAGCCCCACCAAATTCCAGAAACATCCCACAAAATTTCCTCAATACACAACAAAATCCCAGAAAAATCACACAAAATTCCCTAAATCTTCTCAAAACACGGCCAAAATTCACAAAAATCCCACAGAATCTCTACAAATTCCCACAGAATACATGAAAAATCCCTGATAATTGGTCAGTTCTCTACAGAATCTCACCAAATTCCTAAAAAGTCCCTCAAAGTTCCACAAACATCCCACAAAATCTCCTCAATATCCCACAAAATTCAAGAAAAATCACACAAAATTCCCTAAATCTTCTCAAAACACAACCAAATTCTAGAAAAATATCCCACCAAATCTCCACAAATTCCCACAAAATACATGAAAAATCCCTCAAGATCCCTAAATCGCCTCAATATCCCAAAAAATTCCACAAAAATCCCACAAAACCTCCACAAGTTTCCACAAAATCTAAGAAAAATTCCTCAAAAGTCTTCAAGTCTCCTCAAAACCACACAAAGTCCTTGAAAAGGCCCACCAAATTCCAGTAAAATCCCACAGATTCTCCACAAATTCCCACAAAATCTAAAACAAATTCCTCAAAATTCTTCAAGCCTCCTCAGAATCCCACACAATTCCATAAAAAACACACAAAATTCCAGAGAAGTCCCACAAAACTCCCTAAATCATTTCAAAACCCTACCAATTCACAGGAATGTCCCACAAAATCTCCACCAATTCCCAGAACATCCCACAAAAATCTCACAAAAATCCCTAAATCTTCTGAAAACTCGACCAAATTCCAGAAACGCCCCATAAAATCAGCACAGTTTCCCACAAAATTCAAGAAAAAACACCACAAAATTCCCTAAACCTTTTCAAAATACCACAAAATTCTTGAAAAGCCCCACCAAATTCCAGAAACATCCCACAAAATGTCCTCAATATCCAACAAAATCCCAGAAAAGTCCCACAAAATTCCCTAAATCTTCTGAAAACTCTACCAAATTCCAGAAAAATCCCACAGAATCTCCACAAATTCCCACAGAATACATGACAAATCCCTGATAATTCGTCAGTTCTCTACAGAATCTCACCAAATTCCTAAAAAGTCCCTCAAAGTTCCACAAACATCCCACAAAATCTCCCCGGAATCCAATAAAATTCCAGGAAAAATCCCACAAAATTCCCTAAATCTTCTCAAAACATGGCCAAAATCCACAAAAATCCCACCGAATCTCCACAAATTCCCACAGAATACATGAAAATACCCCTGATAATTCCTCAGTTCTCTACAGAATCTCACCAAATTCCAGAAAAGTCCCTCAAAGTGCCAAAAACATCCCACAAAATCTCCTCAATATACAACAAAATCCCAGAAAAATCACACAAAATTCCCTAAATCTTCTCAAAACACGACTAAATTCTAGAAAAATATCCCACCAAATCTCCACAAATTCCCACAGAATACATGAAAAATCCCTGATAATTGGTCAGTTCTCTACAGAATCTCACCAAATTCCTAAAAAGTCCCTCAAAGTTCCACAAACATCCCACAAAATCTCCTCAATATCCCACAAAATTCAAGAAAAATCACACAAAATTCCCTAAATCATCTCAAAACACAACCAAATTCTAGAAAAATATCCCACCAAATCTCCACAAAATCCCACAAAATACATGAAAAATCCCTCAAGATCCCGAAATCGCCTCAATATCCCACAAAATCCCACAAAAATCCCACAAAACCTCCACAAGTTTCCACAAAATCTAAGAAAAATTCCTCAAAAGTCTTCAAGTCTCCTCAAAACCACACAAAGTCCTTGAAAAGGCCCACCAAATTCCAGTAAAATCCCACAGATTCTCCACAAATTCCCACAAAATCTAAAACAAATTCCTCAAAATTCTTCAAGTCTCCTCAGAATCCCACACAATTCCATAAAAAACACACAAAATTCCAGAGAAGTCCCACAAAACTCCCTAAATCATTTCAAAACCCTACCAATTCACAGGAATGTCCCACAAAATCTCCACCAATTCCCAGAACATCCCACAGAAATCCCACAAAAATCCCTAAATCTTCTGAAAACTCGACCAAATTCCAGAAACGCCCCATAAAATCAGCACAGTTTCCCACAAAATTCAAGAAAAAACACCACAAAATTCCCTAAATCTTCTCAAAATACCACAAAATTCTTGAAAAGCCCCACCAAATTCCAGAAACATCCCACAAAATTTCCTCAATACACAACAAGATCCCAGAAAAATCACACAAAATTCCCTAAATCTTCTCAAAACACGGCCAAAATCCACAAAAATCCCACCAAATCTCCACAAATTCCCACAGAATACATGAAAAATCCCTGATAATTGGTCAGTTCTCTACAGAATCTCACCAAATTCCTAAAAAGTCCCTCAAAGTTCCACAAACATCCCACAAAATCTCCTCAATATCCCACAAAATTCAAGAAAAATCACACAAAATTCCCTAAATCATCTCAAAACACAACCAAATTCTAGAAAAATATCCCACCAAATCTCCACAAATTCCCACAAAATACATGAAAAATCCCTCAAGATCCCGAAATCGCCTCAATATCCCAAAAAATTCCACAAAAATCCCACAAAACCTCCACAAGTTTCCACAAAATCTAAGAAAAATTCCTCAAAAGTCTTCAAGTCTCCTCAAAACCACACAAAGTCCTTGAAAAGGCCCACCAAATTCCAGTAAAATCCCACAGATTCTCCACAAATTCCCACAAAATCTAAAACAAATTCCTCAAAATTCTTCAAGTCTCCTCAGAATCCCACACAATTCCATAAAAAACACACAAAATTCCAGAGAAGTCCCACAAAACTCCCTAAATCATTTCAAAACCCTACCAATTCACAGGAATGTCCCACAAAATCTCCACCAATTCCCAGAACATCCCACAAAAATCTCACAAAAATCCCTAAATCTTCTGAAAACTCAACCAAATTCCAGAAACGCCCCATAAAATCAGCACAGTTTCCCACAAAATTCAAGAAAAAACACCACAAAATTCCCTAAATCTTCTCAAAACACAACCAAATTCTAGAAAAATATCCCACCAAATCTCCACAAATTCCCACAAAATACATGAGAAATCCCTCAAGATCCCTAAATCGCCTCAATATCCCACAAAATCACACAAAAATCACACAAAACCTCCACAAGTTTCCACAAAATCTAAGAAAAATTCCTCAAAATTCTTCAAGTCTCCTCAAAACCACACAATTCCAGAAAAACCCCACAAAATTCCAGAGAAGTCCCACAAAACTCCCTAAATCATTTCAAAACCCTACCAATTCACAGGAATGTCCCACAAAATCTCCACCAATTCCCAGAACATCCCACAAAAATCTCACAAAAATCCCTAAATCTTCTGAAAACTCGACCAAATTCCAGAAACGCCCCATAAAATCAGCACAGTTTCCCACAAAATTCAAGAAAAAACACCACAAAATTCCCTAAATCTTCTCAAAATACCACAAAATTCTTGAAAAGCCCCACCAAATTCCAGAAACATCCCACAAAATTTCCTCAATACACAACAAAATCCCAGAAAAATCACACAAAATTCCCTAAATCTTCTCAAAACACGGCCAAAATCCACAAAAATCCCACCAAATCTCCACAAATTCCCCACAAATTCCCACAGAATACATGAAAAATCCCTGATAATTGGTCAGTTCTCTACAGAATCTCACCAAATTCCTAAAAAGTCCCTCAAAGTTCCACAAACATCCCACAAAATCTCCTCAATATCCCACAAAATTCAAGAAAAATCACACAAAATTCCCTAAATCTTCTCAAAACACAACCAAATTCTAGAAAAATATCCCACCAAATCTCCACAAATTCCCACAAAATACATGAAAAATCCCTCAAGATCCCTAAATCGCCTCAATATCCCAAAAAATTCCACAAAAATCCCACAAAACCTCCACAAGTTTCCAAAAAATCTAAGAAAAATTCCTCAAAAGTCTTCAAGTCTCCTCAAAACCACACAAAGTCCTTGAAAAGGCCCACCAAATTCCAGTAAAATCCCACAGATTCTCCACAAATTCCCACAAAATCTAATACAAATTCCTCAAAACTCTTCAAGTCTCCTCAGAATCCCACACAATTCCATAAAAAACACACAAAATTCCAGAGAAGTCCCACAAAACTCCCTAAATCATTTCAAAGCCCTACCAATTCACAGGAATGTCCCACAAAATCTCCACCAATTCCCAGAACATCCCACAAAAATCTCACAAAAATCCCTAAATCTTCTGAAAACTCGACCAAATTCCAGAAACGCCCCATAAAATCAGCACAGTTTCCCACAAAATTCAAGAAAAAACACCACAAAATTCCCTAAACCTTTTCAAAATACCACAAAATTCTTGAAAAGCCCCACCAAATTCCAGAAACATCCCACAAAATGTCTTCAATATCCAACAAAATCCTAGAAAAGTCCCACAAAATTCCCTAAATCTTCTGAAAACTCTACCAAATTCCAGAAAAATCCCACAGAATCTCCACAAATTCCCACAGAATACATGACAAATCCCTGATAATTCGTCAGTTCTCTACAGAATCTCACCAAATTCCTAAAAAGTCCCTCAAAGTTCCACAAACATCCCACAAAATCTCCCCGGAATCCAATAAAATTCCAGGAAAAATCCCACAAAATTCCCTAAATCTTCTCAAAACATGGCCAAAATCCACAAAAATCCCACCGAATCTCCACAAATTCCCGCAGAATACATGAAAATACCCCTGATAATTCCTCAGTTCTCTACAGAATCTCACCAAATTCCAGAAAAGTCCCTCAAAGTGCCAAAAACATCCCACAAAATCTCCTCAATATACAACAAAATCCCAGAAAAATCACACAAAATTCCCTAAATCTTCTCAAAACACGACTAAATTCTAGAAAAATATCCCACCAAATCTCCACAAAATCCCACAAAATACATGAAAAATCCCTGATAATTGGTCAGTTCTCTACAGAATCTCACCAAATTCCTAAAAAGTCCCTCAAACGTCCTCAAACATCCCACAAAATCTCCTCAATATCCCACAAAATTCAAGAAAAATCCCACAAAATTCCCTAAATCTTCTCAAAACACAACCAAATTCTAGAAAAATATCCCACCAAATCTCCACAAATTCCCACAAAATACATGAAAAATCCCTCAAGATCCCTAAATTGCCTCAATATCCCACAAAATCACACAAAAATCCCACAAAACCTCCACAAATTTCCACAAAATCTAAGAAAAATTCCTCAAAATTCTTCAAGTCTCCTCAGAATCCCACACAATTCCAGAAAAAACACACAAAATTCCAGAGAAGTCCCACAAAACTCCCTAAAGCATTTCAAACCCTACCAATTCACTGGAATGTCCCACAAAATCTCCACCAATTCCCAGAACATCCCACAAAAATCCCACAAAAATCCCTAAATCTTCTGAAAACTCGACCAAATTCCAGAAACGCCCCATAAAATCAGCACAGTTTCCCACAAAATTCAAGAAAAAACACCACAAAATTCCCTAAATCTTCTCAAAACACAACCAAATTCTAGAAAAATATCCCACCAAATCTCCACAAATTCCCACAAAATACATGAGAAATCCCTCAAGATCCCTAAATCGCCTCAATATCCCACAAAATCACACAAAAATCACACAAAACCTCCACAAGTTTCCACAAAATCTAAAACAAATTCCTCAAAATTCTTCAAGTCTCCTCAGAATCCCACACAATTCCAGAAAAAACACACAAAATTCCAGAGAAGTCCCACAAAACTCCCTAAATCATTTCAAAACCCTACCAATTCACAGGAATGTCCCACAAAATCTCCACCAATTCCCAGAACATCCCACAAAAATCTCACAAAAATCCCTAAATCTTCTGAAAACTCGACCAAATTCCAGAAACGCCCCATAAAATCAGCACAGTTTCCCACAAAATTCAAGAAAAAACACCACAAAATTCCCTAAATCTTCTCAAAATACCACAAAATTCTTGAAAAGCCCCACCAAATTCCAGAAACATCCCACAAAATTTCCTCAATACCCAACAAAATCCCAGAAAAATCACACAAAATTCCCTAAATCTTCTCAAAACACGGCCAAAATCCACAAAAATCCCACCAAATCTCCACAAATTCCCCACAAATTCCCACAGAATACATGAAAAATCCCTGATAATTGGTCAGTTCTCTACAGAATCTCACCAAATTCCTAAAAAGTCCCTCAAAGTTCCACAAACATCCCACAAAATCTCCTCAATATCCCACAAAATTCAAGAAAAATCACACAAAATTCCCTAAATCTTCTCAAAACACAACCAAATTCTAGAAAAATATCCCACCAAATCTCCACAAATTCCCACAAAATACATGAAAAATCCCTCAAGATCCCTAAATCGCCTCAATATCCCAAAAAATTCCACAAAAATCCCACAAAACCTCCACAAGTTTCCAAAAAATCTAAGAAAAATTCCTCAAAAGTCTTCAAGTCTCCTCAAAACCACACAAAGTCCTTGAAAAGGCCCACCAAATTCCAGTAAAATCCCACAGATTCTCCACAAATTCCCACAAAATCTAAAACAAATTCCTCAAAATTCTTCAAGTCTCCTCAGAATCCCACACAATTCCATAAAAAACACACAAAATTCCAGAGAAGTCCCACAAAACTCCCTAAATCATTTCAAAACCCTACCAATTCACAGGAATGTCCCACAAAATCTCCACCAATTCCCAGAACATCCCACAGAAATCCCACAAAAATCCCTAAATCTTCTGAAAACTCGACCAAATTCCAGAAACGCCCCATAAAATCAGCACAGTTTCCCACAAAATTCAAGAAAAAACACCACAAAATTCCCTAAATCTTCTCAAAATACCACAAAATTCTTGAAAAGCCCCACCAAATTCCAGAAACATCCCACAAAATTTCCTCAATACACAACAAGATCCCAGAAAAATCACACAAAATTCCCTAAATCTTCTCAAAACACGGCCAAAATCCACAAAAATCCCACCAAATCTCCACAAATTCCCACAGAATACATGAAAAATCCCTGATAATTGGTCAGTTCTCTACAGAATCTCACCAAATTCCTAAAAAGTCCCTCAAAGTTCCACAAACATCCCACAAAATCTCCTCAATATCCCACAAAATTCAAGAAAAATCACACAAAATTCCCTAAATCATCTCAAAACACAACCAAATTCTAGAAAAATATCCCACCAAATCTCCACAAATTCCCACAAAATACATGAAAAATCCCTCAAGATCCCGAAATCGCCTCAATATCCCAAAAAATTCCACAAAAATCCCACAAAACCTCCACAAGTTTCCACAAAATCTAAGAAAAATTCCTCAAAAGTCTTCAAGTCTCCTCAAAACCACACAAAGTCCTTGAAAAGGCCCACCAAATTCCAGTAAAATCCCACAGATTCTCCACAAATTCCCACAAAATCTAAAACAAATTCCTCAAAATTCTTCAAGTCTCCTCAGAATCCCACACAATTCCATAAAAAACACACAAAATTCCAGAGAAGTCCCACAAAACTCCCTAAATCATTTCAAAACCCTACCAATTCACAGGAATGTCCCACAAAATCTCCACCAATTCCCAGAACATCCCACAAAAATCTCACAAAAATCCCTAAATCTTCTGAAAACTCAACCAAATTCCAGAAACGCCCCATAAAATCAGCACAGTTTCCCACAAAATTCAAGAAAAAACACCACAAAATTCCCTAAATCTTCTCAAAACACAACCAAATTCTAGAAAAATATCCCACCAAATCTCCACAAATTCCCACAAAATACATGAGAAATCCCTCAAGATCCCTAAATCGCCTCAATATCCCACAAAATCACACAAAAATCCCACAAAACCTCCACAAGTTTCCACAAAATCTAAGAAAAATTCCTCAAAATTCTTCAAGTCTCCTCAAAACCACACAATTCCAGAAAAACCCCACAAAATTCCAGAGAAGTCCCACAAAACTCCCTAAATCATTTCAAAACCCTACCAATTCACAGGAATGTCCCACAAAATCTCCACCAATTCCCAGAACATCCCACAAAAATCTCACAAAAATCCCTAAATCTTCTGAAAACTCGACCAAATTCCAGAAACGCCCCATAAAATCAGCACAGTTTCCCACAAAATTCAAGAAAAAACACCACAAAATTCCCTAAATCTTCTCAAAATACCACAAAATTCTTGAAAAGCCCCACCAAATTCCAGAAACATCCCACAAAATTTCCTCAATACCCAACAAAATCCCAGAAAAATCACACAAAATTCCCTAAATCTTCTCAAAACACGGCCAAAATCCACAAAAATCCCACCAAATCTCCACAAATTCCCCACAAATTCCCACAGAATACATGAAAAATCCCTGATAATTGGTCAGTTCTCTACAGAATCTCACCAAATTCCTAAAAAGTCCCTCAAAGTTCCACAAACATCCCACAAAATCTCCTCAATATCCCACAAAATTCAAGAAAAATCACACAAAATTCCCTAAATCTTCTCAAAACACAACCAAATTCTAGAAAAATATCCCACCAAATCTCCACAAATTCCCACAAAATACATGAAAAATCCCTCAAGATCCCTAAATCGCCTCAATATCCCAAAAAATTCCACAAAAATCCCACAAAACCTCCACAAGTTTCCAAAAAATCTAAGAAAAATTCCTCAAAAGTCTTCAAGTCTCCTCAAAACCACACAAAGTCCTTGAAAAGGCCCACCAAATTCCAGTAAAATCCCACAGATTCTCCACAAATTCCCACAAAATCTAATACAAATTCCTCAAAACTCTTCAAGTCTCCTCAGAATCCCACACAATTCCATAAAAAACACACAAAATTCCAGAGAAGTCCCACAAAACTCCCTAAATCATTTCAAAGCCCTACCAATTCACAGGAATGTCCCACAAAATCTCCACCAATTCCCAGAACATCCCACAAAAATCTCACAAAAATCCCTAAATCTTCTGAAAACTCGACCAAATTCCAGAAACGCCCCATAAAATCAGCACAGTTTCCCACAAAATTCAAGAAAAAACACCACAAAATTCCCTAAACCTTTTCAAAATACCACAAAATTCTTGAAAAGCCCCACCAAATTCCAGAAACATCCCACAAAATGTCTTCAATATCCAACAAAATCCCAGAAAAGTCCCACAAAATTCCCTAAATCTTCTGAAAACTCTACCAAATTCCAGAAAAATCCCACAGAATCTCCACAAATTCCCACAGAATACATGACAAATCCCTGATAATTCGTCAGTTCTCTACAGAATCTCACCAAATTCCTAAAAAGTCCCTCAAAGTTCCACAAACATCCCACAAAATCTCCCCGGAATCCAATAAAATTCCAGGAAAAATCCCACAAAATTCCCTAAATCTTCTCAAAACATGGCCAAAATCCACAAAAATCCCACCGAATCTCCACAAATTCCCGCAGAATACATGAAAATACCCCTGATAATTCCTCAGTTCTCTACAGAATCTCACCAAATTCCAGAAAAGTCCCTCAAAGTGCCAAAAACATCCCACAAAATCTCCTCAATATACAACAAAATCCCAGAAAAATCACACAAAATTCCCTAAATCTTCTCAAAACACGACTAAATTCTAGAAAAATATCCCACCAAATCTCCACAAAATCCCACAAAATACATGAAAAATCCCTGATAATTGGTCAGTTCTCTACAGAATCTCACCAAATTCCTAAAAAGTCCCTCAAACGTCCTCAAACATCCCACAAAATCTCCTCAATATCCCACAAAATTCAAGAAAAATCCCACAAAATTCCCTAAATCTTCTCAAAACACAACCAAATTCTAGAAAAATATCCCACCAAATCTCCACAAATTCCCACAAAATACATGAAAAATCCCTCAAGATCCCTAAATTGCCTCAATATCCCACAAAATCACACAAAAATCCCACAAAACCTCCACAAATTTCCACAAAATCTAAGAAAAATTCCTCAAAATTCTTCAAGTCTCCTCAGAATCCCACACAATTCCAGAAAAAACACACAAAATTCCAGAGAAGTCCCACAAAACTCCCTAAAGCATTTCAAACCCTACCAATTCACTGGAATGTCCCACAAAATCTCCACCAATTCCCAGAACATCCCACAAAAATCCCACAAAAATCCCTAAATCTTCTGAAAACTCGACCAAATTCCAGAAACGCCCCATAAAATCAGCACAGTTTCCCACAAAATTCAAGAAAAAACACCACAAAATTCCCTAAATCTTCTCAAAACACAACCAAATTCTAGAAAAATATCCCACCAAATCTCCACAAATTCCCACAAAATACATGAGAAATCCCTCAAGATCCCTAAATCGCCTCAATATCCCACAAAATCACACAAAAATCACACAAAACCTCCACAAGTTTCCACAAAATCTAAAACAAATTCCTCAAAATTCTTCAAGTCTCCTCAGAATCCCACACAATTCCAGAAAAAACACACAAAATTCCAGAGAAGTCCCACAAAACTCCCTAAATCATTTCAAAACCCTACCAATTCACAGGAATGTCCCACAAAATCTCCACCAATTCCCAGAACATCCCACAAAAATCTCACAAAAATCCCTAAATCTTCTGAAAACTCGACCAAATTCCAGAAACGCCCCATAAAATCAGCACAGTTTCCCACAAAATTCAAGAAAAAACACCACAAAATTCCCTAAATCTTCTCAAAATACCACAAAATTCTTGAAAAGCCCCACCAAATTCCAGAAACATCCCACAAAATTTCCTCAATACCCAACAAAATCCCAGAAAAATCACACAAAATTCCCTAAATCTTCTCAAAACACGGCCAAAATCCACAAAAATCCCACCAAATCTCCACAAATTCCCCACAAATTCCCACAGAATACATGAAAAATCCCTGATAATTGGTCAGTTCTCTACAGAATCTCACCAAATTCCTAAAAAGTCCCTCAAAGTTCCACAAACATCCCACAAAATCTCCTCAATATCCCACAAAATTCAAGAAAAATCACACAAAATTCCCTAAATCTTCTCAAAACACAACCAAATTCTAGAAAAATATCCCACCAAATCTCCACAAATTCCCACAAAATACATGAAAAATCCCTCAAGATCCCTAAATCGCCTCAATATCCCAAAAAATTCCACAAAAATCCCACAAAACCTCCACAAGTTTCCAAAAAATCTAAGAAAAATTCCTCAAAAGTCTTCAAGTCTCCTCAAAACCACACAAAGTCCTTGAAAAGGCCCACCAAATTCCAGTAAAATCCCACAGATTCTCCACAAATTCCCACAAAATCTAATACAAATTCCTCAAAACTCTTCAAGTCTCCTCAGAATCCCACACAATTCCATAAAAAACACACAAAATTCCAGAGAAGTCCCACAAAACTCCCTAAATCATTTCAAAGCCCTACCAATTCACAGGAATGTCCCACAAAATCTCCACCAATTCCCAGAACATCCCACAAAAATCTCACAAAAATCCCTAAATCTTCTGAAAACTCGACCAAATTCCAGAAACGCCCCATAAAATCAGCACAGTTTCCCACAAAATTCAAGAAAAAACACCACAAAATTCCCTAAATCTTCTCAAAATACCACAAAATTCTTGAAAAGCCCCACCAAATTCCAGAAACATCCCACAAAATTTCCTCAATACACAACAAGATCCCAGAAAAATCACACAAAATTCCCTAAATCTTCTCAAAACACGGCCAAAATCCACAAAAATCCCACCAAATCTCCACAAATTCCCACAGAATACATGAAAAATCCCTGATAATTGGTCAGTTCTCTACAGAATCTCACCAAATTCCTAAAAAGTCCCTCAAAGTTCCACAAACATCCCACAAAATCTCCTCAATATCCCACAAAATTCAAGAAAAATCACACAAAATTCCCTAAATCATCTCAAAACACAACCAAATTCTAGAAAAATATCCCACCAAATCTCCACAAATTCCCACAAAATACATGAAAAATCCCTCAAGATCCCGAAATCGCCTCAATATCCCAAAAAATTCCACAAAAATCCCACAAAACCTCCACAAGTTTCCACAAAATCTAAGAAAAATTCCTCAAAAGTCTTCAAGTCTCCTCAAAACCACACAAAGTCCTTGAAAAGGCCCACCAAATTCCAGTAAAATCCCACAGATTCTCCACAAATTCCCACAAAATCTAAAACAAATTCCTCAAAATTCTTCAAGTCTCCTCAGAATCCCACACAATTCCATAAAAAACACACAAAATTCCAGAGAAGTCCCACAAAACTCCCTAAATCATTTCAAAACCCTACCAATTCACAGGAATGTCCCACAAAATCTCCACCAATTCCCAGAACATCCCACAAAAATCTCACAAAAATCCCTAAATCTTCTGAAAACTCAACCAAATTCCAGAAACGCCCCATAAAATCAGCACAGTTTCCCACAAAATTCAAGAAAAAACACCACAAAATTCCCTAAATCTTCTCAAAACACAACCAAATTCTAGAAAAATATCCCACCAAATCTCCACAAATTCCCACAAAATACATGAGAAATCCCTCAAGATCCCTAAATCGCCTCAATATCCCACAAAATCACACAAAAATCCCACAAAACCTCCACAAGTTTCCACAAAATCTAAGAAAAATTCCTCAAAATTCTTCAAGTCTCCTCAAAACCACACAATTCCAGAAAAACCCCACAAAATTCCAGAGAAGTCCCACAAAACTCCCTAAATCATTTCAAAACCCTACCAATTCACAGGAATGTCCCACAAAATCTCCACCAATTCCCAGAACATCCCACAAAAATCTCACAAAAATCCCTAAATCTTCTGAAAACTCGACCAAATTCCAGAAACGCCCCATAAAATCAGCACAGTTTCCCACAAAATTCAAGAAAAAACACCACAAAATTCCCTAAATCTTCTCAAAATACCACAAAATTCTTGAAAAGCCCCACCAAATTCCAGAAACATCCCACAAAATTTCCTCAATACCCAACAAAATCCCAGAAAAATCACACAAAATTCCCTAAATCTTCTCAAAACACGGCCAAAATCCACAAAAATCCCACCAAATCTCCACAAATTCCCCACAAATTCCCACAGAATACATGAAAAATCCCTGATAATTGGTCAGTTCTCTACAGAATCTCACCAAATTCCTAAAAAGTCCCTCAAAGTTCCACAAACATCCCACAAAATCTCCTCAATATCCCACAAAATTCAAGAAAAATCACACAAAATTCCCTAAATCTTCTCAAAACACAACCAAATTCTAGAAAAATATCCCACCAAATCTCCACAAATTCCCACAAAATACATGAAAAATCCCTCAAGATCCCTAAATCGCCTCAATATCCCAAAAAATTCCACAAAAATCCCACAAAACCTCCACAAGTTTCCAAAAAATCTAAGAAAAATTCCTCAAAAGTCTTCAAGTCTCCTCAAAACCACACAAAGTCCTTGAAAAGGCCCACCAAATTCCAGTAAAATCCCACAGATTCTCCACAAATTCCCACAAAATCTAATACAAATTCCTCAAAACTCTTCAAGTCTCCTCAGAATCCCACACAATTCCATAAAAAACACACAAAATTCCAGAGAAGTCCCACAAAACTCCCTAAATCATTTCAAAGCCCTACCAATTCACAGGAATGTCCCACAAAATCTCCACCAATTCCCAGAACATCCCACAAAAATCTCACAAAAATCCCTAAATCTTCTGAAAACTCGACCAAATTCCAGAAACGCCCCATAAAATCAGCACAGTTTCCCACAAAATTCAAGAAAAAACACCACAAAATTCCCTAAACCTTTTCAAAATACCACAAAATTCTTGAAAAGCCCCACCAAATTCCAGAAACATCCCACAAAATGTCTTCAATATCCAACAAAATCCCAGAAAAGTCCCACAAAATTCCCTAAATCTTCTGAAAACTCTACCAAATTCCAGAAAAATCCCACAGAATCTCCACAAATTCCCACAGAATACATGACAAATCCCTGATAATTCGTCAGTTCTCTACAGAATCTCACCAAATTCCTAAAAAGTCCCTCAAAGTTCCACAAACATCCCACAAAATCTCCCCGGAATCCAATAAAATTCCAGGAAAAATCCCACAAAATTCCCTAAATCTTCTCAAAACATGGCCAAAATCCACAAAAATCCCACCGAATCTCCACAAATTCCCGCAGAATACATGAAAATACCCCTGATAATTCCTCAGTTCTCTACAGAATCTCACCAAATTCCAGAAAAGTCCCTCAAAGTGCCAAAAACATCCCACAAAATCTCCTCAATATACAACAAAATCCCAGAAAAATCACACAAAATTCCCTAAATCTTCTCAAAACACGACTAAATTCTAGAAAAATATCCCACCAAATCTCCACAAAATCCCACAAAATACATGAAAAATCCCTGATAATTGGTCAGTTCTCTACAGAATCTCACCAAATTCCTAAAAAGTCCCTCAAACGTCCTCAAACATCCCACAAAATCTCCTCAATATCCCACAAAATTCAAGAAAAATCCCACAAAATTCCCTAAATCTTCTCAAAACACAACCAAATTCTAGAAAAATATCCCACCAAATCTCCACAAATTCCCACAAAATACATGAAAAATCCCTCAAGATCCCTAAATTGCCTCAATATCCCACAAAATCACACAAAAATCCCACAAAACCTCCACAAATTTCCACAAAATCTAAGAAAAATTCCTCAAAATTCTTCAAGTCTCCTCAGAATCCCACACAATTCCAGAAAAAACACACAAAATTCCAGAGAAGTCCCACAAAACTCCCTAAAGCATTTCAAACCCTACCAATTCACTGGAATGTCCCACAAAATCTCCACCAATTCCCAGAACATCCCACAAAAATCCCACAAAAATCCCTAAATCTTCTGAAAACTCGACCAAATTCCAGAAACGCCCCATAAAATCAGCACAGTTTCCCACAAAATTCAAGAAAAAACACCACAAAATTCCCTAAATCTTCTCAAAACACAACCAAATTCTAGAAAAATATCCCACCAAATCTCCACAAATTCCCACAAAATACATGAGAAATCCCTCAAGATCCCTAAATCGCCTCAATATCCCACAAAATCACACAAAAATCACACAAAACCTCCACAAGTTTCCACAAAATCTAAAACAAATTCCTCAAAATTCTTCAAGTCTCCTCAGAATCCCACACAATTCCAGAAAAAACACACAAAATTCCAGAGAAGTCCCACAAAACTCCCTAAATCATTTCAAAACCCTACCAATTCACAGGAATGTCCCACAAAATCTCCACCAATTCCCAGAACATCCCACAAAAATCTCACAAAAATCCCTAAATCTTCTGAAAACTCGACCAAATTCCAGAAACGCCCCATAAAATCAGCACAGTTTCCCACAAAATTCAAGAAAAAACACCACAAAATTCCCTAAATCTTCTCAAAATACCACAAAATTCTTGAAAAGCCCCACCAAATTCCAGAAACATCCCACAAAATTTCCTCAATACCCAACAAAATCCCAGAAAAATCACACAAAATTCCCTAAATCTTCTCAAAACACGGCCAAAATCCACAAAAATCCCACCAAATCTCCACAAATTCCCCACAAATTCCCACAGAATACATGAAAAATCCCTGATAATTGGTCAGTTCTCTACAGAATCTCACCAAATTCCTAAAAAGTCCCTCAAAGTTCCACAAACATCCCACAAAATCTCCTCAATATCCCACAAAATTCAAGAAAAATCACACAAAATTCCCTAAATCTTCTCAAAACACAACCAAATTCTAGAAAAATATCCCACCAAATCTCCACAAATTCCCACAAAATACATGAAAAATCCCTCAAGATCCCTAAATCGCCTCAATATCCCAAAAAATTCCACAAAAATCCCACAAAACCTCCACAAGTTTCCAAAAAATCTAAGAAAAATTCCTCAAAAGTCTTCAAGTCTCCTCAAAACCACACAAAGTCCTTGAAAAGGCCCACCAAATTCCAGTAAAATCCCACAGATTCTCCACAAATTCCCACAAAATCTAATACAAATTCCTCAAAACTCTTCAAGTCTCCTCAGAATCCCACACAATTCCATAAAAAACACACAAAATTCCAGAGAAGTCCCACAAAACTCCCTAAATCATTTCAAAGCCCTACCAATTCACAGGAATGTCCCACAAAATCTCCACCAATTCCCAGAACATCCCACAAAAATCTCACAAAAATCCCTAAATCTTCTGAAAACTCGACCAAATTCCAGAAACGCCCCATAAAATCAGCACAGTTTCCCACAAAATTCAAGAAAAAACACCACAAAATTCCCTAAACCTTTTCAAAATACCACAAAATTCTTGAAAAGCCCCACCAAATTCCAGAAACATCCCACAAAATGTCTTCAATATCCAACAAAATCCCAGAAAAGTCCCACAAAATTCCCTAAATCTTCTGAAAACTCTACCAAATTCCAGAAAAATCCCACAGAATCTCCACAAATTCCCACAGAATACATGACAAATCCCTGATAATTCGTCAGTTCTCTACAGAATCTCACCAAATTCCTAAAAAGTCCCTCAAAGTTCCACAAACATCCCACAAAATCTCCCCGGAATCCAATAAAATTCCAGGAAAAATCCCACAAAATTCCCTAAATCTTCTCAAAACATGGCCAAAATCCACAAAAATCCCACCGAATCTCCACAAATTCCCGCAGAATACATGAAAATACCCCTGATAATTCCTCAGTTCTCTACAGAATCTCACCAAATTCCAGAAAAGTCCCTCAAAGTGCCAAAAACATCCCACAAAATCTCCTCAATATACAACAAAATCCCAGAAAAATCACACAAAATTCCCTAAATCTTCTCAAAACACGACTAAATTCTAGAAAAATATCCCACCAAATCTCCACAAAATCCCACAAAATACATGAAAAATCCCTGATAATTGGTCAGTTCTCTACAGAATCTCACCAAATTCCTAAAAAGTCCCTCAAACGTCCTCAAACATCCCACAAAATCTCCTCAATATCCCACAAAATTCAAGAAAAATCACACAAAATTCCCTAAATCTTCTCAAAACACAACCAAATTCTAGAAAAATATCCCACCAAATCTCCACAAATTCCCACAAAATACATGAAAAATCCCTCAAGATCCCTAAATTGCCTCAATATCCCACAAAATCACACAAAAATCCCACAAAACCTCCACAAATTTCCACAAAATCTAAGAAAAATTCCTCAAAATTCTTCAAGTCTCCTCAGAATCCCACACAATTCCAGAAAAAACACACAAAATTCCAGAGAAGTCCCACAAAACTCCCTAAAGCATTTCAAACCCTACCAATTCACTGGAATGTCCCACAAAATCTCCACCAATTCCCAGAACATCCCACAAAAATCCCACAAAAATCCCTAAATCTTCTGAAAACTCGACCAAATTCCAGAAACGCCCCATAAAATCAGCACAGTTTCCCACAAAATTCAAGAAAAAACACCACAAAATTCCCTAAATCTTCTCAAAACACAACCAAATTCTAGAAAAATATCCCACCAAATCTCCACAAATTCCCACAAAATACATGAGAAATCCCTCAAGATCCCTAAATCGCCTCAATATCCCACAAAATCACACAAAAATCACACAAAACCTCCACAAGTTTCCACAAAATCTAAAACAAATTCCTCAAAATTCTTCAAGTCTCCTCAGAATCCCACACAATTCCAGAAAAAACACACAAAATTCCAGAGAAGTCCCACAAAACTCCCTAAATCATTTCAAAACCCTACCAATTCACAGGAATGTCCCACAAAATCTCCACCAATTCCCAGAACATCCCACAAAAATCTCACAAAAATCCCTAAATCTTCTGAAAACTCGACCAAATTCCAGAAACGCCCCATAAAATCAGCACAGTTTCCCACAAAATTCAAGAAAAAACACCACAAAATTCCCTAAACCTTTTCAAAATACCACAAAATTCTTGAAAAGCCCCACCAAATTCCAGAAACATCCCACAAAATGTCCTCAATATCCAACAAAATCCCAGAAAAGTCCCACAAAATTCCCTAAATCTTCTGAAAACTCTACCAAATTCCAGAAAAATCCCACAGAATCTCCACAAATTCCCACAGAATACATGACAAATCCCTGATAATTCGTCAGTTCTCTACAGAATCTCACCAAATTCCTAAAAAGTCCCTCAAAGTTCCACAAACATCCCACAAAATCTCCCCGGAATCCAATAAAATTCCAGGAAAAATCCCACAAAATTCCCTAAATCTTCTCAAAACATGGCCAAAATCCACAAAAATCCCACCAAATCTCCACAAATTCCCACAGAATACATGAAAATACCCCTGATAATTCCTCAGTTCTCTACAGAATCTCACCAAATTCCAGAAAAGTCCCTCAAAGTTCCACAAACATCCCACAAAATCTCCTCAATATACAACAAAATCCCAGAAAAATCACACAAAATTCCCTAAATCTTCTCAAAACACGACTAAATTCTAGAAAAATATCCCACCAAATCTCCACAAAATCCCACAAAATACATGAAAAATCCCTCAAGATCCCGAAATCGCCTCAATATCCCACAAAATCACACAAAAATCACACAAAACCTCCACAAGTTTCCACAAAATCTAAGAAAAATTCCTCAAAATTCTTCAAGTCTCCTCAGAATCCAACACAATTCCAGAAAAAACTCACAAATATCCAGAGAAGTCCCACAAAACTCCCTAAATCATTTCAAAACCCTACCAATTCACAGGAATGTCCCACAAAATCTCCACCAATTCCCAGAACATCCCACAAAAATCCCACAAAAATCCCTAAATCTTCTGAAAACTCGACCAAATTCCAGAAACGCCCCATAAAATCAGCACAGTTTCCCACAAAATTCAAGAAAAAACACCACAAAATTCCCTAAATCTTTTCAAAATACCACAAAATTCTTGAAAAGCCCCACCAAATTCCAGAAACATCCCACAAAATTTCCTCAATACCCAACAAAATCCCAGAAAAATCACACAAAATTCCCTAAATCTTCTCAAAACACGGCCAAAATCCTCAAAAATCCCACCAAATCTCCACAAATTCCCACAGAATACATGAAAAATCCCTGATAATTGGTCAGTTCTCTACAGAATCTCACCAAATTCCTAAAAAGTCCCTCAAAGTTCCACAAACATCCCACAAAATCTCCTCAATATCCCACAAAATTCAAGAAAAATCACACAAAATTCCCTAAATCTTCTCAAAACACGACCAAATTCTAGAAAAATATCCCACCAAATCTCCACAAAATTCCCACAAAATACATGAAAAATCCCTCAAGATCCCTAAATCGCCTCAATATCCCACAAAATCCCACAAAAATCCCACAAAACCTCCACAAGTTTCCACAAAATCTAAGAAAAATTCCTCAAAATTCTTCAAGTGTCCTCAAAACCACACAAAGTCCTTGAAAAGGCCCACCAAATTCCAGTAAAATCCCACAGATTCTCCACAAATTCCCACAAAATCTAAAACAAATTCCTCAAAATTCTTCAAGTCTCCTCAGAATCCCACACAATTCCATAAAAAACACACAAAATTCCAGAGAAGTCCCACAAAACTCCCTAAATCATTTCAAAACCCTACCAATTCACAGGAATGTCCCACAAAATCTCCACCAATTCCCAGAACATCCCACAAAAATCCCACAAAAATCCCTAAATCTTCTGAAAACTCGACCAAATTCCAGAAACGCCCCATAAAATCAGCACAGTTTCCCACAAAATTCAAGAAAAAACACCACAAAATTCCCTAAATCTTCTCAAAACACAACCAAATTCTAGAAAAATATCCCACCAAATCTCCACAAATTCCCACAAAATACATGAGAAATCCCTCAAGATCCCTAAATCGCCTCAATATCCCACAAAATCACACAAAAATCCCACAAAACCTCCACAAGTTTCCACAAAATCTAAGAAAAATTCCTCAAAATTCTTCAAGTCTCCTCAGAATCCCACACAATTCCAGAAAAAAAACACAAAATTCCAGAGAAGTCCCACAAAACTCCCTAAATCATTTCAAAACCCTACCAATTCACAGGAATGTCCCACAAAATCTCCACCAATTCCCAGAACATCCCACAAAAATCCCACAAAAATCCCTAAATCTTCTGAAAACTCGACCAAATTCCAGAAACGCCCCATAAAATCAGCACAGTTTCCCACAAAATTCAAGAAAAAACACCACAAAATTCCCTAAATCTTTTCAAAATACCACAAAATTCTTGAAAAGCCCCACCAAATTCCAGAAACATCCCACAAAATTTCCTCAATACCCAACAAAATCCCAGAAAAATCACACAAAATTCCCTAAATCTTCTCAAAACACGGCCAAAATCCTCAAAAATCCCACCAAATCTCCACAAATTCCCACAGAATACATGAAAAATCCCTGATAATTGGTCAGTTCTCTACAGAATCTCACCAAATTCCTAAAAAGTCCCTCAAAGTTCCACAAACATCCCACAAAATCTCCTCAATATCCCACAAAATTCAAGAAAAATCACACAAAATTCCCTAAATCTTCTCAAAACACAACCAAATTCTAGAAAAATATCCCACCAAATCTCCACAAATTCCCACAAAATACATGAAAAATCCCTCAAGATCCCTAAATCGCCTCAATATCCCAAAAAATTCCACAAAAATCCCACAAAACCTCCACAAGTTTCCAAAAAATCTAAGAAAAATTCCTCAAAAGTCTTCAAGTCTCCTCAAAACCACACAAAGTCCTTGAAAAGGCCCACCAAATTCCAGTAAAATCCCACAGATTCTCCAGAAATTCCCACAAAATCTAAAACAAATTCCTCAAAACTCTTCAAGTCTCCTCAGAATCCCACACAATTCCATAAAAAACACACAAAATTCCAGAGAAGTCCCACAAAACTCCCTAAATCATTTCAAAACCCTACCAATTCACAGGAATGTCCCACAAAATCTCCACCAATTCCCAGAACATCCCACAAAAATCTCACAAAAATCCCTAAATCTTCTGAAAACTCGACCAAATTCCAGAAACGCCCCATAAAATCAGCACAGTTTCCCACAAAATTCAAGAAAAAACACCACAAAATTCCCTAAACCTTTTCAAAATACCACAAAATTCTTGAAAAGCCCCACCAAATTCCAGAAACATCCCACAAAATGTCTTCAATATCCAACAAAATCCCAGAAAAGTCCCACAAAATTCCCTAAATCTTCTGAAAACTCTACCAAATTCCAGAAAAATCCCACAGAATCTCCACAAATTCCCACAGAATACATGACAAATCCCTGATAATTCGTCAGTTCTCTACAGAATCTCACCAAATTCCTAAAAAGTCCCTCAAAGTTCCACAAACATCCCACAAAATCTCCCCGGAATCCAATAAAATTCCAGGAAAAATCCCACAAAATTCCCTAAATCTTCTCAAAACATGGCCAAAATCCACAAAAATCCCACCGAATCTCCACAAATTCCCACAGAATACATGAAAATACCCCTGATAATTCCTCAGTTCTCTACAGAATCTCACCAAATTCCAGAAAAGTCCCTCAAAGTGCCAAAAACATCCCACAAAATCCCCTCAATATACAACAAAATCCCAGAAAAATCACACAAAATTCCCTAAATCTTCTCAAAACACGACTAAATTCTAGAAAAATATCCCACCAAATCTCCACAAAATCCCACAAAATACATGAAAAATCCCTGATAATTGGTCAGTTCTCTACAGAATCTCACCAAATTCCTAAAAAGTCCCTCAAACTTCCTCAAACATCCCACAAAATCTCCTCAATATCCCACAAAATTCAAGAAAAATCACACAAAATTCCCTAAATCTTCTCAAAACACAACCAAATTCTAGAAAAATATCCCACCAAATCTCCACAAATTCCCACAAAATACATGAGAAATCCCTCAAGATCCCTAAATCGCCTCAATATCCCACAAAATCACACAAAAATCACACAAAACCTCCACAAGTTTCCACAAAATCTAAGAAAAATTCCTCAAAATTCTTCAAGTCTCCTCAAAACCACACAAAGTCCTTGAAAAGGCCCACCAAATTCCAGTAAAATCCCACAGATTCTCCACAAATTCCCACAAAATCTAAAACAAATTCCTCAAAATTCTTCAAGTCTCCTCAGAATCCCACACAATTCCATAAAAAACACACAAAATTCCAGAGAAGTCCCACAAAACTCCCTAAATCATTTCAAAACCCTACCAATTCACAGGAATGTCCCACAAAATCTCCACCAATTCCCAGAACATCCCACAAAAATCTCACAAAAATCCCTAAATCTTCTGAAAACTCGACCAAATTCCAGAAACGCTCCATAAAATCAGCACAGTTTCCCACAAAATTCAAGAAAAAACACCACAAAATTCCCTAAATCTTCTCAAAACACAACCAAATTCTAGAAAAATATCCCACCAAATCTCCACAAATTCCCACAAAATACATGAAAAATCCCTCAAGATCCCTAAATTGCCTCAATATCCCACAAAATCACACAAAAATCCCACAAAACCTCCACAAGTTTCCACAAAATCTAAGAAAAATTCCTCAAAATTCTTCAAGTCTCCTCAGAATCCCACACAATTCCAGAAAAAACACACAAAATTCCAGAGAAGTCCCACAAAACTCCCTAAATCATTTCAAACCCTACCAATTCACAGGAATGTCCCACAAAATCTCCACCAATTCCCAGAACATCCCACAAAAATCCCACAAAAATCCCTAAATCTTCTGAAAACTCGACCAAATTCCAGAAACGCCCCATAAAATCAGCACAGTTTCCCACAAAATTCAAGAAAAAACACCACAAAATTCCCTAAATCTTCTCAAAACACAACCAAATTCTAGAAAAATATCCCACCAAATCTCCACAAATTCCCACAAAATACATGAGAAATCCCTCAAGATCCCTAAATCGCCTCAATATCCCACAAAATCACACAAAAATCACACAAAACCTCCACAAGTTTCCACAAAATCTAAAACAAATTCCTCAAAATTCTTCAAGTCTCCTCAGAATCCCACACAATTCCAGAAAAAACACACAAAATTCCAGAGAAGTCCCACAAAACTCCCTAAATCATTTCAAAACCCTACCAATTCACAGGAATGTCCCACAAAATCTCCACCAATTCCCAGAACATCCCACAAAAATCTCACAAAAATCCCTAAATCTTCTGAAAACTCGACCAAATTCCAGAAACGCCCCATAAAATCAGCACAGTTTCCCACAAAATTCAAGAAAAAACACCACAAAATTCCCTAAACCTTTTCAAAATACCACAAAATTCTTGAAAAGCCCCACCAAATTCCAGAAACATCCCACAAAATGTCCTCAATATCCAACAAAATCCCAGAAAAGTCCCACAAAATTCCCTAAATCTTCTGAAAACTCTACCAAATTCCAGAAAAATCCCACAGAATCTCCACAAATTCCCACAGAATACATGACAAATCCCTGATAATTCGTCAGTTCTCTACAGAATCTCACCAAATTCCTAAAAAGTCCCTCAAAGTTCCACAAACATCCCACAAAATCTCCCCGGAATCCAATAAAATTCCAGGAAAAATCCCACAAAATTCCCTAAATCTTCTCAAAACATGGCCAAAATCCACAAAAATCCCACCAAATCTCCACAAATTCCCACAGAATACATGAAAATACCCCTGATAATTTCTCAGTTCTCTACAGAATCTCACCAAATTCCAGAAAAGTCCCTCAAAGTTCCACAAACATCCCACAAAATCTCCTCAATATACAACAAAATCCCAGAAAAATCCCACAAAATTCCCTAAATCTTCTCAAAACACGACTAAATTCTAGAAAAATATCCCACCAAATCTCCACAAAATCCCACAAAATACATGAAAAATCCCTCAAGATCCCGAAATCGCCTCAATATCCCACAAAATCCCACAAAAATCACACAAAACCTTCGCAAGTTTCCACAAAATCTAAGAAAAATTCCTCAAAATTCTTCAAGTCTCCTCAAAACCACACAAAGTCCTTGAAAAGGCCCACCAAATTCCAGTAAAATCCCACAGATTCTCCACAAATTCCCACAAAATCTAAAACAAATTCCTCAAAATTCTTCAAGTCTCCTCAGAATCCCACACAATTCCAGAAAAAACACACAAAATTCCAGAGAAGTCCCACAAAACTCCCTAAATCATTTCAAAACCCTACCAATTCACAGGAATGTCCCACAAAATCTCCACCAATTCCCAGAACATCCCACAAAAATCCCACAAAAATCCCTAAATCTTCTGAAAACTCGACCAAATTCCAGAAACGCCCCATAAAATCAGCACAGTTTCCCACAAAATTCAAGAAAAAACACCACAAAATTCCCTAAATCTTCTCAAAATACCACAAAATTCTTGAAAAGCCCCACCAAATTCCAGAAACATCCCACAAAATTTCCTCAATACACAACAAAATCCCAGAAAAATCACACAAAATTCCCTAAATCTTCTGAAAACTCGACCAAATTCCAGAAACGCCCCATAAAATCAGCAGTTTCCCACAAAATTCAAGAAAAAACACCACAAAATTCCCTAAATCTTCTCAAAATACCACAAAATTCTTGAAAAGCCCCACCAAATTCCAGAAACATCCCACAAAATTTCCTCAATACACAACAAAATCCCACAGAAATCCCACAAAAATCCCTAAATCTTCTGAAAACTCGACCAAATTCCAGATACGCCCCATAAAATCAGCAGTTTCCCACAAAATTCAAGAAAAAACACCACAAAATTCCCTAAATCTTCTCAAAATACCACAAAATTCTTGAAAAGCCCCACCAAATTCCAGAAACATCCCACAAAATTTCCTCAATACCCAACAAAATCCCAGAAAAATCACACAAAATTCCCTAAATCTTCTCAAAACACGGCCAAAATCCACAAAAATCCCACCAAATCTCCACAAATTCCCACAGAATACATGAAAAATCCCTGATAATTGGTCAGTTCTCTACAGAATCTCACCAAATTCCTAAAAAGTCCCTCAAAGTTCCACAAACATCCCACAAAATCTCCTCAATATCCCACAAAATTCAAGAAAAAACACCACAAAATTCCCTAAATCTTCTCAAAACACAACCAAATTCTAGAAAAATATCCCACCAAATCTCCACAAATTCCCACAAAATACATGAAAAATCCCTCAAGATCCCGAAATCGCCTCAATATCCCACAAAATCACACAAAAATCACACAAAACCTCCACAAGTTTCCACAAAATCTAAGAAAAATTCCTCAAAATTCTTCAAGTCTCCTCAAAACCACACAATTCCAGAAAAACCCCACAAAATTCCAGAGAAGTCCCACAAAACTCCCTAAATCATTTCAAAACCCTACCAATTCACAGGAATGTCCCACAAAATCTCCACCAATTCCCAGAACATCCCACAAAAATCTCACAAAAATCCCTAAATCTTCTGAAAACTCGACCAAATTCCAGAAACGCCCCATAAAATCAGCACAGTTTCCCACAAAATTCAAGAAAAAACACCACAAAATTCCCTAAATCTTCTCAAAATACCACAAAATTCTAGAAAAATATCCCACCAAATCTCCACAAATTCCCACAAAATACATGAGAAATCCCTCAAGATCCCTAAATCGCCTCAATATCCCACAAAATCACACAAAAATCACACAAAACCTCCACAAGTTTCCACAAAATCTAAGAAAAATTCCTCAAAATTCTTCAAGTCTCCTCAAAACCACACAATTCCAGAAAAACCCCACAAAATTCCAGAGAAGTCCCACAAAACTCCCTAAATCATTTCAAAACCCTACCAATTCACAGGAATGTCCCACAAAATCTCCACCAATTCCCAGAACATCCCACAAAAATCCCACAAAAATCCCTAAATCTTCTGAAAACTCGACCAAATTCCAGAAACGCCCCATAAAATCAGCACAGTTTCCCACAAAATTCAAGAAAAAACACCACAAAATTCCCTAAATCTTCTCAAAACACAACCAAATTCTAGAAAAATATCCCACCAAATCTCCACAAATTCCCACAAAATACATGAAAAATCCCTCAAGATCCCTAAATCGCCTCAATATCCCAAAAGATTCCACAAAAATCCCACAAAACCTCCACAAGTTTCCAAAAAATCTAAGAAAAATTCCTCAAAAGTCTTCAAGTCTCCTCAAAACCACACAAAGTCCTTGAAAAGGCCCACCAAATTCCAGTAAAATCCCACAGATTCTCCACAAATTCCCACAAAATCTAAAACAAATTCCTCAAAACTCTTCAAGTCTCCTCAGAATCCCACACAATTCCATAAAAAACACACAAAATTCCAGAGAAGTCCCACAAAACTCCCTAAATCATTTCAAAACCCTACCAATTCACAGGAATGTCCCACAAAATCTCCACCAATTCCCAGAACATCCCACAAAAATCTCACAAAAATCCCTAAATCTTCTGAAAACTCGACCAAATTCCAGAAACGCCCCATAAAATCAGCACAGTTTCCCACAAAATTCAAGAAAAAACACCACAAAATTCCCTAAACCTTTTCAAAATACCACAAAATTCTTGAAAAGCCCCACCAAATTCCAGAAACATCCCACAAAATGTCTTCAATATCCAACAAAATCCCAGAAAAGTCCCACAAAATTCCCTAAATCTTCTCAAAACTCTACCAAATTCCAGAAAAATCCCACAGAATCTCCACAAATTCCCACAGAATACATGACAAATCCCTGATAATTCGTCAGTTCTCTACAGAATCTCACCAAATTCCTAAAAAGTCCCTCAAAGTTCCACAAACATCCCACAAAATCTCCCCGGAATCCAATAAAATTCCAGGAAAAATCCCACAAAATTCCCTAAATCTTCTCAAAACATGGCCAAAATCCACAAAAATCCCACCGAATCTCCACAAATTCCCACAGAATACATGAAAATACCCCTGATAATTCCTCAGTTCTCTACAGAATCTCACCAAATTCCAGAAAAGTCCCTCAAAGTGCCAAAAACATCCCACAAAATCTCCTCAATATACAACAAAATCCCAGAAAAATCACACAAAATTCCCTAAATCTTCTCAAAACACGACTAAATTCTAGAAAAATATCCCACCAAATCTCCACAAAATCCCACAAAATACATGAAAAATCCCTGATAATTGGTCAGTTCTCTACAGAATCTCACCAAATTCCTAAAAAGTCCCTCAAACTTCCTCAAACATCCCACAAAATCTCCTCAATATCCCACAAAATTCAAGAAAAATCACACAAAATTCCCTAAATCTTCTCAAAACACAACCAAATTCTAGAAAAATATCCCACCAAATCTCCACAAATTCCCACAAAATACATGAGAAATCCCTCAAGATCCCTAAATCGCCTCAATATCCCACAAAATCACACAAAAATCACACAAAACCTCCACAAGTTTCCACAAAATCTAAGAAAAATTCCTCAAAATTCTTCAAGTCTCCTCAAAACCACACAAAGTCCTTGAAAAGGCCCACCAAATTCCAGTAAAATCCCACAGATTCTCCACAAATTCCCACAAAATCTAAAACAAATTTCTCAAAATTCTTCAAGTCTCCTCAGAATCCCACACAATTCCATAAAAAACACACAAAATTCCAGAGAAGTCCCACAAAACTCCCTAAATCATTTCAAAACCCTACCAATTCACAGGAATGTCCCACAAAATCTCCACCAATTCCCAGAACATCCCACAAAAATCTCACAAAAATCCCTAAATCTTCTGAAAACTCGACCAAATTCCAGAAACGCTCCATAAAATCAGCACAGTTTCCCACAAAATTCAAGAAAAAACACCACAAAATTCCCTAAATCTTCTCAAAACACAACCAAATTCTAGAAAAATATCCCACCAAATCTCCACAAATTCCCACAAAATACATGAAAAATCCCTCAAGATCCCTAAATTGCCTCAATATCCCACAAAATCACACAAAAATCCCACAAAACCTCCACAAGTTTCCACAAAATCTAAGAAAAATTCCTCAAAATTCTTCAAGTCTCCTCAGAATCCCACACAATTCCAGAAAAAACACACAAAATTCCAGAGAAGTCCCACAAAACTCCCTAAATCATTTCAAACCCTACCAATTCACAGGAATGTCCCACAAAATCTCCACCAATTCCCAGAATATCCCACAAAAATCCCACAAAAATCCCTAAATCTTCTGAAAACTCGACCAAATTCCAGAAACGCCCCATAAAATCAGCACAGTTTCCCACAAAATTCAAGAAAAAACACCACAAAATTCCCTAAATCTTCTCAAAATACCACAAAATTCTAGAAAAATATCCCACCAAATCTCCACAAATTCCCACAAAATACATGAGAAATCCCTCAAGATCCCTAAATCGCCTCAATATCCCACAAAATCACACAAAAATCACACAAAACCTCCACAAGTTTCCACAAAATCTAAAACAAATTCCTCAAAATTCTTCAAGTCTCCTCAGAATCCCACACAATTCCAGAAAAAACACACAAAATTCCAGAGAAGTCCCACAAAACTCCCTAAATCATTTCAAAACCCTACCAATTCACAGGAATGTCCCACAAAATCTCCACCAATTCCCAGAACATCCCACAAAAATCTCACAAAAATCCCTAAATCTTCTGAAAACTCGACCAAATTCCAGAAACGCCCCATAAAATCAGCACAGTTTCCCACAAAATTCAAGAAAAAACACCACAAAATTCCCTAAACCTTTTCAAAATACCACAAAATTCTTGAAAAGCCCCACCAAATTCCAGAAACATCCCACAAAATGTCCTCAATATCCAACAAAATCCCAGAAAAGTCCCACAAAATTCCCTAAATCTTCTCAAAACTCTACCAAATTCCAGAAAAATCCCACAGAATCTCCACAAATTCCCACAGAATACATGACAAATCCCTGATAATTCGTCAGTTCTCTACAGAATCTCACCAAATTCCTAAAAAGTCCCTCAAAGTTCCACAAACATCCCACAAAATCTCCCCGGAATCCAATAAAATTCCAGGAAAAATCCCACAAAATTCCCTAAATCTTCTCAAAACATGGCCAAAATCCACAAAAATCCCACCAAATCTCCACAAATTCCCACAGAATACATGAAAATACCCCTGATAATTCGTCAGTTCTCTACAGAATCTCACCAAATTCCAGAAAAGTCCCTCAAAGTTCCACAAACATCCCACAAAATCTCCTCAATATACAACAAAATCCCAGAAAAATCACACAAAATTCCCTAAATCTTCTCAAAACACGACTAAATTCTAGAAAAATATCCCACCAAATCTCCACAAAATCCCACAAAATACATGAAAAATCCCTCAAGATCCCGAAATCGCCTCAATATCCCACAAAATCCCACAAAAATCACACAAAACCTCCACAAGTTTCCACAAAATCTAAGAAAAATTCCTCAAAATTCTTCAAGTCTCCTCAAAACCACACAAAGTCCTTGAAAAGGCCCACCAAATTCCAGTAAAATCCCACAGATTCTCCACAAATTCCCACAAAATCTAAAAAAATTCCTCAAAATTCTTCAAGTCTCCTCAGAATCCCACACAATTCCAGAAAAAACACACAAAATTCCAGAGAAGTCCCACAAAACTCCCTAAATCATTTCAAAACCCTACCAATTCACAGTAATGTCCCACAAAATCTCCACCAATTCCCAGAACATCCCACAAAAATCCCACAAAAATCCCTAAATCTTCTGAAAACTCGACCAAATTCCAGAAACGCCCCATAAAATCAGCACAGTTTCCCACAAAATTCAAGAAAAAACACCACAAAATTCCCTAAATCTTCTCAAAATACCACAAAATTCTTGAAAAGCCCCACCAAATTCCAGAAACATCCCACAAAATTTCCTCAATACACAACAAAATCCCAGAAAAATCACACAAAATTCCCTAAATCTTCTCAAAACACGGCCAAAATCCACAAAAATCCCACAGAATCTCCACAAATTCCCACAGAATACATGACAAATCACTGATAATTGGTCAGTTCTCTACAGAATCTCACCAAATTCCTAAAAAGTCCCTCAAAGTTCCACAAACATCCCACAAAATCTCCTCAATATCCCACAAAATTCAAGAAAAATCACACAAAATTCCCTAAATCTTCTCAAAACACAACCAAATTCTAGAAAAATATCCCACCAAATCTCCACAAATTCCCACAAAATACATGAAAAATCCCTCAAGATCCCTAAATCGCCTCAATATCCCAAAAAATTCCACAAAAATCCCACAAAACCTCCACAAGTTTCCACAAAATCTAAGAAAAATTCCTCAAAAGTCTTCAAGTCTCCTCAAAACCACACAAAGTCCTTGAAAAGGCCCACCAAATTCCAGTAAAATCCCACAGATTCTCCACAAATTCCCACAAAATCTAAAACAAATTCCTCAAAATTCTTCAAGCCTCCTCAGAATCCCACACAATTCCATAAAAAACACACAAAATTCCAGAGAAGTCCCACAAAACTCCCTAAATCATTTCAAAACCCTACCAATTCACAGGAATGTCCCACAAAATCTCCACCAATTCCCAGAACATCCCACAAAAATCTCACAAAAATCCCTAAATCTTCTGAAAACTCGACCAAATTCCAGAAACGCCCCATAAAATCAGCACAGTTTCCCACAAAATTCAAGAAAAAACACCACAAAATTCCCTAAACCTTTTCAAAATACCACAAAATTCTTGAAAAGCCCCACCAAATTCCAGAAACATCCCACAAAATGTCCTCAATATCCAACAAAATCCCAGAAAAGTCCCACAAAATTCCCTAAATCTTCTCAAAACTCTACCAAATTCCAGAAAAATCCCACAGAATCTCCACAAATTCCCACAGAATACATGACAAATCCCTGATAATTCGTCAGTTCTCTACAGAATCTCACCAAATTCCTAAAAAGTCCCTCAAAGTTCCACAAACATCCCACAAAATCTCCCCGGAATCCAATAAAATTCCAGGAAAAATCCCACAAAATTCCCTAAATCTTCTCAAAACATGGCCAAAATCCACAAAAATCCCACCGAATCTCCACAAATTCCCACAGAATACATGAAAATACCCCTGATAATTCCTCAGTTCTCTACAGAATCTCACCAAATTCCAGAAAAGTCCCTCAAAGTTCCACAAACATCCCACAAAATCTCCTCAATATACAACAAAATCCCAGAAAAATCACACAAAATTCCCTAAATCTTCTCAAAACACGACTAAATTCTAGAAAAATATCCCACCAAATCTCCACAAAATCCCACAAAATACATGAAAAATCCCTCAAGATCCCGAAATCGCCTCAATATCCCACAAAATCCCACAAAAATCACACAAAACCTCCGCAAGTTTCCACAAAATCTAAGAAAAATTCCTCAAAATTCTTCAAGTCTCCTCAAAACCACACAAAGTCCTTGAAAAGGCCCACCAAATTCCAGTAAAATCCCACAGATTCTCCACAAATTCCCACAAAATCTAAAACAAATTCCTCAAAATTCTTCAAGTCTCCTCAGAATCCCACACAATTCCATAAAAAACACACAAAATTCCAGAGAAGTCCCACAAAACTCCCTAAATCATTTCAAAACCCTACCAATTCACAGGAATGTCCCACAAAATCTCCACCAATTCCCAGAACATCCCACAGAAATCCCACAAAAATCCCTAAATCTTCTGAAAACTCGACCAAATTCCAGAAACGCCCCATAAAATCAGCACAGTTTCCCACAAAATTCAAGAAAAAACACCACAAAATTCCCTAAATCTTCTCAAAATACCACAAAATTCTTGAAAAGCCCCACCAAATTCCAGAAACATCCCACAAAATTTCCTCAATACCCAACAAAATCCCAGAAAAATCACACAAAATTCCCTAAATCTTCTCAAAACACGGCCAAAATCCACAAAAATCCCACCAAATCTCCACAAATTCCCACAGAATACATGAAAAATCCCTGATAATTGGTCAGTTCTCTACAGAATCTCACCAAATTCCTAAAAAGTCCCTCAAAGTTCCACAAACATCCCACAAAATCTCCTCAATATCCCACAAAATTCAAGAAAAATCCCACAAAATTCCCTAAATCTTCTCAAAACACAACCAAATTCTAGAAAAATATCCCACCAAATCTCCACAAATTCCCACAAAATACATGAAAAATCCCTCAAGATCCCGAAATCGCCTCAATATCCCACAAAATCCCACAAAAATCACACAAAACCTCCGCAAGTTTCCACAAAATCTAAGAAAAATTCCTCAAAATTCTTCAAGTCTCCTCAGAATCCCACACAATTCCAGAAAAAACACACAAAATTCCAGAGAAGTCCCACAAAACTCCCTAAATCATTTCAAAACCCTACCAATTCACAGGAATGTCCCACAAAATCTCCACCAATTCCCAGAACATCCCACAAAAATCCCACAAAAATCCCTAAATCTTCTGAAAACTCGACCAAATTCCAGAAACGCCCCATAAAATCAGCACAGTTTCCCACAAAATTCAAGAAAAAACACCACAAAATTCCCTAAATCTTCTCAAAATACCACAAAATTCTAGAAAAATATCCCACCAAATCTCCACAAATTCCCACAAAATACATGAGAAATCCCTCAAGATCCCTAAATCGCCTCAATATCCCACAAAATCACACAAAAATCACACAAAACCTCCACAAGTTTCCACAAAATCTAAGAAAAATTCCTCAAAATTCTTCAAGTCTCCTCAAAACCACACAATTCCAGAAAAACCCCACAAAATTCCAGAGAAGTCCCACAAAACTCCCTAAATCATTTCAAAACCCTACCAATTCACAGGAATGTCCCACAAAATCTCCACCAATTCCCAGAACATCCCACAAAAATCCCACAAAAATCCCTAAATCTTCTGAAAACTCGACCAAATTCCAGAAACGCCCCATAAAATCAGCACAGTTTCCCACAAAATTCAAGAAAAAACACCACAAAATTCCCTAAATCTTCTCAAAACACAACCAAATTCTAGAAAAATATCCCACCAAATCTCCACAAATTCCCACAAAATACATGAGAAATCCCTCAAGATCCCTAAATCGCCTCAATATCCCACAAAATCACACAAAAATCACACAAAACCTCCACAAGTTTCCACAAAATCTAAGAAAAATTCCTCAAAACTCTTCAAGTCTCCTCAGAATCCCACACAATTCCATAAAAAACACACAAAATTCCAGAGAAGTCCCACAAAACTCCCTAAATCATTTCAAAACCCTACCAATTCACAGGAATGTCCCACAAAATCTCCACCAATTCCCAGAACATCCCACAAAAATCTCACAAAAATCCCTAAATCTTCTGAAAACTCGACCAAATTCCAGAAACGCCCCATAAAATCAGCACAGTTTCCCACAAAATTCAAGAAAAAACACCACAAAATTCCCTAAACCTTTTCAAAATACCACAAAATTCTTGAAAAGCCCCACCAAATTCCAGAAACATCCCAAAAAATGTCCCCAATACCCAACAAAATCCCAGAAAAATCCCACAAAATTCCCTAAATTTTCTCAAACCACAACCAAAATTCCAGAAAAATCCCACCGAATCTCCACAAATTCCCACAGAATACATGAAAAATCCCTGATAATTCGTCAGTTCTCTACAGAATCTCACCAAATTCCAGAAAAGTCCCTCAAAGTTCCACAAACATCCCACAAATTCTCCCTAATATCCAACAAAATTCCAGGAAAAATCCCACAAAATTCCCTAAATCTTCTCAAAACACGACCAAATTCTAGAAAAATATCCCACCAAATCTACACAAATTCCCACAAAATACATGAGAAATCCCTCAAGATCCCTAAATCGCCTCAATATCCCACAAAATCACACAAAAATCACACAAAACCTCCACAAGTTTCCACAAAATCTACGAAAAATTCCTCAAAATTCTTCAAGTCTCCTCAGAATACAACACAATTCCAGAAAAAACACACAAAATTCCAGAGAAGTCCCACAAAACTCCCTCAATCATTTCAAAACCCTACCAATTCACAGGAATGTCCCACAAAATCTCCAATTCCCAGAACATCCCACAGAAATCCCACAAAAATCCCTAAATCTTCTGAAAACTCGACCAAATTTCTGAAACGCCCCATAAAATCAGCACAGTTTCCCACAAAATTCAAGAAAAAACACCACAAAATTCCCTAAATCTTCTCAAAACACGACCAAATTCTAGAAAAATATCCCACCAAATCTCCACAAAATCCCACAAAATACATGAAAATTCCATCAAGATCCCTAAATCGCCTCAATATCCCACAAAATCACACAAAAATTCCACAAAACCTCCACAAGTTTCCACAAAATCTAAGAAAAATTCCTCAAAATTCTTCAAGTCTCCTCAAAACCACACAAAGTTCGTGAAAAGGCCCACCAAATTCCAAAAAAATCCCACAGACTCTCCAAAAATTCCCATAAAAATCTAAATCAAATTCCTCAAAATTCTTCAAGTCTCCTCAGAATCCTACACAATTCCAGAAAAAACACACAAAATTCCAGAGAAGTCCCACAAAACTCCCTAAATCATTTCAAAACCCTACCAATTCACAGGAATGTCCCACAAAATCTCCACCAATTCCCAGAACATCCCACAGAAATCTCAAAAAAATCCCTAAATCTTCTGAAAACTCGACCAAATTCCAGAAACGCCCCATAAAATCAGCACAGTTTCCCACAAAATTCCAGAAAAAACAGCACAAAATTCCCAAAATGTTTTCAAAATACCACAAAATTCTTGAAAACGGCCACCAAATTCCAGAAACATCCCACAAAATGTCCTCAATACCCAACAAAATCCCAGAAAAATCACACAAAATTCCCTAAATTTTCTCAAAACACAACCAAAATTCCAGAAAAATCCCACCGAATCTCCAGAAATTCCCACAGAATACGTGAAAAATCCCTGATAATTCGTCAGTTCTCTACAGAATCTCACCAAATTCCAGAAAAGTCCCTCAAAGTTCCACAAACATCCCACAAATTCTCCTCAATATCCATCAAAATTCAAGAAAAATCCCACAAAATTCTCTAAATCTTCTCAAAACACGGCCAAAATCCTCAAAAATCCCACCGAATCTCCACCAATTCCCACAGAATACATGAAAAATCCCTGATAATTCGTCAGTTCTCTACAGAATCTCACCAAATTCCTGAAATGTCCCTCAAAGTTCCACAAACATCCCACAAAATGTCCTCAATATCCAACAAAATTCCAGAAAAATCACAAAAAATTCCCTAAATCTTCTCAAAACACGGCCAAAATCCACAAAAATCCCACCAAATCTCCACAAATTCCCACAGAATACATGAAAAATCCCTGATAATTTCTCAGTTCTCTACAGAATCTCACCAAATTCCAGAAAAGTCCCTCAAAGTTCCACAAACATCCCACAAAATCTCCCCAGTATCCAACAAAATTCCAGGAAAAATCCCACAAAATTCCCTAAATCTTCTCAAAACACGACCAAATTCTAGAAAAATATCCCACCAAATCTCCACAAATTCTTACAGAATACATGAAAAATCCCTGATAATTTGTCAGTTCTCTACAGAATCTCACCAAATTCCAGAAAAGTCCCTCAAAGTTCCACACACCACCCACAAAATCTCCTCAATATCCAACAAAATTCCAAGAAAAATCCCACATAATTCCCTAAATCTTCTCAAAACACGACCAAATTATAGAAAAATATCCCACCAAATCTCCACAAATTCCCACAAAATACATGAGAAATCCCTCAAGATCCATAAATCGCCTCAATATCCCACAAAATCACACAAAAATCACACAAAACCTCCACAAGTTTCCACAAAATCTAAGAAAAATTCCTCAAAATTCTTCAAGTCTCCTCAGAATCCCACACAATTCCAGAAAAAACACACAAAATTCCAGAGAAGTCCCACAAAACTCCCTAAATCATTTCAAAACCCTACCAATTCACAGGAATGTCCCACAAAATCTCCACCAATTCCCAGAACATCCCACAGAAATCCCACAAAAATCCCTAAATCTTCTGAAAACTCGACCAAATTTTAGAAACGCCCCATAAAATCAGCACAGTTTCCCACAAAATTCAAGAAAAAACACCACAAAATTCCCTAAATCTTTTCAAAATACCACAAAATTCTTGAAAAGCCCCACCAAATTCCCGAAACATCCCACAAAATCCCCTCAATATACAACAAAATCCCAGAAAAATCACACAAAATTCCCTAAATTTTCTCAAAACATAACCAAAATTCCAGAAAAATCCCACCGAATCTCCACAAATTCCCACAGAATACATGAAAAATCCCTGATAATTCGTCAGTTCTCTACAGAATCTCACCAAATTCCAGAAAAGTCCCTCAAAGTTCCACAAACATCCCACAAAATCTCCTCAATATCCAACAAAATTCAAGAAAAATCCCACAAAATTCTCTAAATCTTCTCAAAACACGGCCAAAATGCACAAAAATCCCACCAAATCTCCACAAATTCCCAGAGAATACATGAAAAATCCCTGATAATTCGTCAGTTCTCTACAGAATCTCACCAAATTCCAGAAAAGTCCCTCAAAGTTCCACAAGCATCCCACAAAATCTCCCTAATATCCAACAAAATTCCAGGAAAAATCTCACACAATTACCTAAATCTTCTGAAAACTTGACCAAATTCCAGAAACGCCCCATAAAATCAGCACAGTTTCCCAAAAAATTCAAGAAAAAACACCAGAAAATTCCCTAAATCTTCTCAAAACACAACCAAATTCTAGAAAATTATCCCACCAAATCTCCACCAATTCCCACAAAATACATGAGAAATCCCTCAAGATCCCTAAATCGCCTCAATATCCCACAAAATCACACAAAAATCACACAAAACCTCCACAAGTTTCCACAAAATCTAAGAAAAACAAATTCCTCAAAATTCTTCAAGTCTCCTCAGAATCCCACACAATTCCAGAAAAAACACACAAAATTCCAGAGAAGTCCCACAAAACTCCCTAAATCATTTCAAAACCCTACCAATTCACAGGAATGTCCCACAAAATCTCCACCAATTCCCAGAACATCCCACAAAAATCCCACAAAAATCCCTAAATCTTCAGAAAACTCGACCAAATTCCAGAAACGCCCCATAAAATCAGCACAGTTTCCCACAAAATTCAAGAAAAAACACCACAAAATTCCCAAAATCTTTTCAAAATACCACAAAATCCTTGAAAAGCTCCACCAAATTCCAGAAACATCCCACAAAATGTCCTCAATATCCAACAAAATCCCAGAAAAATCACACAAAATTCCCTAAATCTTCTCAAAACACGGCCAAAATCCACAAAAATCCCACAGAATCTCCGCAAATTCCCACAGAATACGTGAAAAATCCCTGATAATTCGTCAGTTCTCTACAGAATCTCACCAAATTCCAGAAAAGTCCCTCAAAGTTCCACAAACATCCCACAAAATCTCCTCAATATCCAACAAAATTCAAGAAAAATCCCACAAAATTCTCTAAATCTTCTCAAAACACGGCCAAAATGCACAAAAATCCCACAGAATCTCCACAAATTCCCAGAGAATACATGAAAAATCCCTGATAATTCGTCAGTTCTCTACAGAATCTCACCAAATTCCAGAAAAGTCCCTCAAAGTTCCACACACCACCCACAAAATCTCCTCAATATCCAACAAAATTCCAAGAAAAATCCCACATAATTCCCTAAATCTTCTCAAAACACGACCAAATTATAGAAAAATATCCCACCAAATCTCCACAAATTCCCACAAAATACATGAGAAATCCCTCAAGATCCATAAATCGCCTCAATATCCCACAAAATCACACAAAAATCACACAAAACCTCCACAAGTTTCCACAAAATCTAAAACAAATTCCTCAAAATTCTTCAAGTCTCCTCAGAATCCCACACAATTCCAGAAAAAACACACAAAATTCCAGAGAAGTCCCACAAAACTCCCTAAATCATTTCAAAACCCTACCAATTCACAGGAATGTCCCACAAAATCTCCACCAATTCCCAGAACATCCCACAGAAATCCCACAAAAATCCCTAAATCTTCTGAAAACTCGACCAAATTTTAGAAACGCCCCATAAAATCAGCACAGTTTCCCACAAAATTCAAGAAAAAACACCACAAAATTCCCTAAATCTTTTCAAAATACCACAAAATTCTTGAAAAGCCCCACCAAATTCCCGAAACATCCCACAAAATCCCCTCAATATACAACAAAATCCCAGAAAAATCACACAAAATTCCCTAAATTTTCTCAAAACATAACCAAAATTCCAGAAAAATCCCACCGAATCTCCACAAATTCCCACAGAATACATGAAAAATCCCTGATAATTCGTCAGTTCTCTACAGAATCTCACCAAATTCCAGAAAAGTCCCTCAAAGTTCCACAAACATCCCACAAAATCTCCTCAATATCCAACAAAATTCAAGAAAAATCCCACAAAATTCTCTAAATCTTCTCAAAACACGGCCAAAATGCACAAAAATCCCACCAAATCTCCACAAATTCCCAGAGAATACATGAAAAATCCCTGATAATTCGTCAGTTCTCTACAGAATCTCACCAAATTCCAGAAAAGTCCCTCAAAGTTCCACAAGCATCCCACAAAATCTCCCTAATATCCAACAAAATTCCAGGAAAAATCTCACACAATTACCTAAATCTTCTGAAAACTTGACCAAATTCCAGAAACGCCCCATAAAATCAGCACAGTTTCCCAAAAAATTCAAGAAAAAACACCAGAAAATTCCCTAAATCTTCTCAAAACACAACCAAATTCTAGAAAATTATCCCACCAAATCTCCGCCAATTCCCACAAAATACATGAGAAATCCCTCAAGATCCCTAAATCGCCTCAATATCCCACAAAATCACACAAAAATCACACAAAACCTCCACAAGTTTCCACAAAATCTAAGAAAAACAAATTCCTCAAAATTCTTCAAGTCTCCTCAGAATCCCACACAATTCCAGAAAAACCCCACAAAATTCCAGAGAAGTCCCACAAAACTCCCTAAATCATTTCAAAACCCTACCAATTCACAGGAATGTCCCACAAAATCTCCACCAATTCCCAGAACATCCCACAAAAATCCCACAAAAATCCCTAAATCTTCTGAAAACTCGACCAAATTCCAGAAACGCCCCATAAAATCAGCACAGTTTCCCACAAAATTCAAGAAAAAACACCACAAAATTCCCAAAATCTTTTCAAAATACCACAAAATCCTTGAAAAGCTCCACCAAATTCCAGAAACATCCCACAAAATGTCCTCAATATCCAACAAAATCCCAGAAAAATCACACAAAATTCCCTAAATCTTCTCAAAACACGGCCAAAATCCACAAAAATCCCACAGAATCTCCGCAAATTCCCACAGAATACGTGAAAAATCCCTGATAATTCGTCAGTTCTCTACAGAATCTCACCAAATTCCAGAAAAGTCCCTCAAAGTTCCACAAACATCCCACAAAATCTCCTCAATATCCAACAAAATTCAAGAAAAATCCCACAAAATTCTCTAAATCTTCTCAAAACACGGCCAAAATGCACAAAAATCCCACAGAATCTCCACAAATTCCCAGAGAATACATGAAAAATCCCTGATAATTCGTCAGTTCTCTACAGAATCTCACCAAATTCCAGAAAAGTCCCTCAAAGTTCCACAAGCATCCCACAAAATCTCCCTAATATCCAACAAAATTCCAGGAAAAATCTCACACAATTACCTAAATCTTCTGAAAACTTGACCAAATTCCAGAAACGCCCCATAAAATCAGCACAGTTTCCCACAAAATTCAAGAAAAAACACCAGAAAATTCCCTAAATCTTCTCAAAACACAACCAAATTCTAGAAAATTATCCCACCAAATCTCCACCAATTCCCACAAAATACATGAGAAATCCCTCAAGATCCCTAAATCGCCTCAATATCCCACAAAATCACACAAAAATCACACAAAACCTCCACAAGTTTCCACAAAATCTAAGAAAAACAAATTCCTCAAAATTCTTCAAGTCTCCTCAGAATCCCACACAATTCCAGAAAAAACACACAAAATTCCAGAGAAGTCCCACAAAACTCCCTAAATCATTTCAAAACCCTACCAATTCACAGGAATGTCCCACAAAATCTCCACCAATTCCCAGAACATCCCACAAAAATCCCACAAAAATCCCTAAATCTTCTGAAAACTCGACCAAATTCCAGAAACGCCCCATAAAATCAGCACAGTTTCCCACAAAATTCAAGAAAAAACACCACAAAATTCCCAAAATCTTTTCAAAATACCACAAAATCCTTGAAAAGCTCCACCAAATTCCAGAAACATCCCACAAAATGTCCTCAATATCCAACAAAATCCCAGAAAAATCACACAAAATTCCCTAAATCTTCTCAAAACACGGCCAAAATCCACAAAAATCCCACCGAATCTCCGCAAATTCCCACAGAATACGTGAAAAATCCCTGATAATTCGTCAGTTCTCTACAGAATCTCACCAAATTCCAGAAAAGTCCCTCAAAGTTCCACAAACATCCCACAAAATCTCCCCAGTATCCAACAAAACTCCAGGAAAAATCCCACAAAATTCCCTAAATCTTCTCAAAACAAGACCAAATTCTAGAAAAATATCCCACCAAATCTCCACAAATTCCCACAAAATACATGAAAAATCCCTCAAGATCCCTAAATCGCCTCAATATCCCACAAAATCACACAAAAATCACACAAAACCTCCACAAGTTTCCACAAAATCTAAGAAAAATTCCTCAAAATTCTTCAAGTCTCCTCAAAACCACACAAAGTTCGTGAAAAGGCCCACCAAATTCCAGAAAAATCCCACAGAATCTCCACAAATTCCCACAAAAATCTAAATCAAATTCCTCAAAATTCTTCAAGTCTCCTCAGAACCCCACACAATTCCAGAAAAAACCCCACCAAATTCCAGAGAAGTCCCACAAAACTCCCTAAATCATTTCAAAACCCTACCAATTCACAGGAATGTCCCACAAAATCTCCACCAATTCCCAGAACATCCCACAGAAATCCCACAAAAATCCCTAAATCTTCTGAAAACTCGACCAAATTCCAGAAACGCCCCATAAAATCAGCACAGTTTCCCACAAAATTCAAGAAAAAACACCACAAAATTCCCTAAATCTTTTCAAAATACCACAAAATTCTTGAAAAGCCCCACCAAATTCCAGAAACATCCCACAAAATGTCCTCAATATCCAACAAAATCCCAGAAAAATCACACAAAATTCCCTAAATCTTCTCAAAACATAACCAAAATTCCAGAAAAATCCCACCAAATCTCCACAAATTCCCACAGAATACGTGAAAAATCCCTGATAATTCGTCAGTTCTCTACAGAATCTCACCAAATTCCAGAAAAGTCCCTCAAAGTTCCACAAACATCCCACAAAAATCTCACAAAAATCCCTAACACTTCTGAAAAGTCGACCGAATTCCAGAAACGCCCCATGAAATCAGCACAGTTTTCCACAAAATTCAAGAAAAAACACCACAAAATTCCCTAAATCTTTTCAAAATGCCACAAAATTATTGAAAAGCCCCACCAAATTCCACAAACATCCCACAAAATCTCCTCAATATCCAACAAAATTCAAGAAAAATCCCACAAAATTCTCTAAATCTTCTCAAAACACGGCCAAAATCCTCAAAAATCCCACCGAATCTCCACAAATTCCCACAGAATACATGAAAAATCCCTGATAATTCGTCAGTTCTCTACAGAATCTCACCAAATTCCAGAAAAGTCCCTCAAAGTTCCACAAAACACCCACAAAATCTCCCCAGTATCCAACAAAATTCCAGGAAAAATCCCACAAAATTCTCTAAATCTTCTCAAAACACGGCCAAAATCCTCAACACTCCCACAGAATCTCCACAAATTCCCACAGAATACATGAAAAATCCCTGATAATTCGTCAGTTCTCTACAGAATCTCACCAAATTCCAGAAAAGTCCCTCAAAGTTCCACAAACATCCCACAAAATCTCCCCAGTATCCAACAAAATTCCAGGAAAAATCCCACAAAATTCCCTAAATCTTCTCAAAACACGACCAAATTCTAGAAAAATATCCCACCAAATCTCCACAAATTCTTACAGAATACATGAAAAATCCCTGATAATTTGTCAGTTCTCTACAGAATCTCACCAAATTCCAGAAAAGTCCCTCAAAGTTCCACACACCACCCACAAAATCTCCTCAATATCCAACAAAATTCCAAGAAAAATCCCACATAATTCCCTAAATCTTCTCAAAACACGACCAAATTATAGAAAAATATCCCACCAAATCTCCACAAATTCCCACAAAATACATGAGAAATCCCTCAAGATCCATAAATCGCCTCAATATCCCACAAAATCAAACAAAAATCACACAAAACCTCCACAAGTTTCCACAAAATCTAAGAAAAATTCCTCAAAATTCTTCAAGTCTCCTCAGAATCCCACACAATTCCAGAAAAAACACACAAAATTCCAGAGAAGTCCCACAAAACTCCCTAAATCATTTCAAAACCCTACCAATTCACAGGAATGTCCCACAAAATCTCCACCAATTCCCAGAACATCCCACAGAAATCCCACAAAAATCCCTAAATCTTCTGAAAACTCGACCAAATTTTAGAAACGCCCCATAAAATCAGCACAGTTTCCCACAAAATTCAAGAAAAAACACCACAAAATTCCCTAAATCTTTTCAAAATACCACAAAATTCTTGAAAAGCCCCACCAAATTCCCGAAACATCCCACAAAATGTCCTCAATATCCAACAAAATCCCAGAAAAATCACACAAAATTCCCTAAATTTTCTCAAAACATAACCAAAATTCCAGAAAAATCCCACCGAATCTCCACAAATTCCCACAGAATACATGAAAAATCCCTGATAATTCGTCAGTTCTCTACAGAATCTCACCAAATTCCAGAAAAGTCCCTCAAACTTCCACAAACATCCCACAAAATCTCCTCAATATCCAACAAAATTCAAGAAAAATCCCACAAAATTCTCTAAATCTTCTCAAAACACGACCAAATTCTAGAAAAATATCCCACCAAATCTCCACAAATTCCCAGAGAATACATGAAAAATCCCTGACAATTCGTCAGTTCTCTACAGAATCTCACCAAATTCCAGAAAAGTCCCTCAAAGTTCCACAAGCATCCCACAAAATCTCCCTAATATCCAAGAAAATTCCAGGAAAAATCTCACAAAATTCCCTAAATCTTCTGAAAACTTGACCAAATTCCAGAAACGCCCCATAAAATCAGCACAGTTTCCCACAAAATTCAAGAAAAAACACCACAAAATTCCCTAAATCTTCTCAAAACACGACCAAATTCTAGAAAATTATCCCACCAAATCTCCACAAATTCCCACAAAATACATGAGAAATCCCTCAAGATCCCGAAATGGCCTCAATATCCCACAAAATCACACAAAAATCCCACAAAACCTCCACAAGTTTCCACAAAATCTAAGAAAAATTCCTCAAAATTCTTCAAGTCTCCTCAACACCACACAAAGTTCGTGAAAAGGCCCACAAAATTCCAGAAAAATCCCACAGAATCTCCACAAATTCCCACAAAAATCTAAATCAAATTCCTCAAAATTCTTCAGGTCTCCTCAGAATCCCACACAATTCCAGAAAAACCCCACCAAATTCCAGAGAAGTCCCACAAAACTCCCTAAATCATTTCAAAACCCTACCAATTCACAGGAATGTCCCACAAAATCTCTACCAATTCCCAGAACATCCCACAAAAATCTCACAAAAATCCCTAAATCTTCTGAAAACTCGACCAAATTCCAGAAACGCCCCATAAAATCAGCACAGTTTCCCACAAAATTCAAGAACAAACACCACAAATTTCCCTAAACCTTTTCAAAATACCACAAAATTCTTGAAAAGCCCCAACAAATTCCAGAAACATCCCACAAAATCTCCTCAATATCCAACAAAATCCCAGAAAAATCACACAAAATTCCCTAAATCTTCTCAAAACACGGCCAAAATCCACAAAAATCCCACAGAATCTCCACAAATTCCCACAGAATACATGAAAAATCCCTGATAATTTGTCAGTTCTCTACAGAATCTCACCAAATTCCTAAAAAGTCCCTCAAAGTTCCACAAACATCCCACAAAATCTCCCCAGTATCCAACAAAACTCCAGGAAAAATCCCACAAAATAACCTAAATCTTCTCAAAACTCTACCAAATTCCAGAAAAATCCCACCAAATCTCCACAAATTCCCACAGAATACATGAAAAATCCCTGATAATTCGTCAGTTCTATACAGAATCTCACCAAATTCCAGAAAAGTCCCTCAAAGTTCCACAAACATCCCACAAAAATCTCACAAAAATCCCTAACACTTCTGAAAACTCGACCAAATTCCAGAAACGCCCCATAAAATCAGCACAGTTTCCCACAAAATTCAAGAAAAAACACCACAAAATTCCCTAAACCTTTTCAAAATACCAAAAAATTCTTGAAAAGCCCCACCAAATTCCAGAAACATCCCACAAAATGTCCTCAATATCCAACAAAATCCCAGAAAAATCACACAAAATTCCCTAAATCTTCTCAAAACATAACCAAAATTCCAGAAAAATCCCACCAAATCTCCACAAATACCCAGAGAATACATGAAAAATCCCTGATAATTCGTCAGTTCTCTACAGAATCTCACCAAATTCCAGAAAAGTCCCTCAAAGTTCCACAAGCATCCCACAAAATCTCCCTAATATCCAACAAAATTCCAGGAAAAATCTCACACAATTCCCTAAATCTTCTGAAAACTTGACCAAATTCCAGAAACGCCCCATAAAATCAGCACAGTTTCCCACAAAATTCAAGAAAAAACACCACAAAATTCCCTAAACCTTTTCAAAATACCACAAAATTCTAGAAAATTATCCCACCAAATCTCCACAAATTCCCACAAAATACATGAGAAATCCCTCAAGATCCCTAAATCACCTCAATATCCCACAAAATCACACAAAAATCACACAAAACCTCCACAAGTTTCCACAAAATCTAAGAAAAATTCCTCAAAATTCTTCAAGTCTCCTCAAAACCACACAAACTTCGTGAAAAGGCCCACCAAATTCCAAAAAAATCCCACAGAATCTCCACAAATTCTCACAAAAATCTAAATCAAATTCCTCAAAATTCTTCAAGTCTCCTCAGAATCCCACACAATTCCAGAAAAAACACACAAAATTCCAGAGAAGTCTCACAAAACTCCCTAAATCATTTCAAAACCCTACCAATTCACAGGAATGTCCCACAAAATCTCTACCAATTCCCAGAACATCCCACAAAAATCTCACAAAAATCCCTAAATCTTCTGAAAACTCGACCAAATTCCAGAAACGCCCCATAAAATCAGCACAGTTTCCCACAAAATTCAAGAAAAAACACCACAAAATTCCCTAAATCTTTTCAAAATACCACAAAATTCTTGAAAAGCCCCACCAAATTCCAGAAACATCCCACAAAATCTCCCCAATATCCAACAAAATCCCAGAAAAATCACACAAAATTCCCTAAATCTTCTCAAAACACGGCCAAAATCCACAAAAATCCCACAGAATCTCTACAAATTCCCACAGAATACATGAAAAATCCCTGATAATTCGTCAGTTCTCTACAGAATCTCACCAAATTCCAGAAAAGTCCCTCAAAGTTCCACAAACATCCCACAAAATCTCCTCAATATCCAACAAAATCCCAGAAAAATCACACAAAATTCCCTAAATCTTCTCAAAACTCTACCAAATTCTAGAAAAATATCCCACCAAATCTCCACAAATTCCCACAGAATACATGAAAAATCCCTGATAATTCGTCAGTTCTCTACAGAATCTCACCAAATACCAAAAAAGTCCCCCAAAGTTCCACAAGCCTCCCACAAAATCTCCCAAATATCCAACAAAATTCCAGGAAAAATCTCACACAATTCCCTAAATCTTCTGAAAACTTGACCAAATTCCAGAAACGCCCCATAAAATCAGCACAGTTTCCCACAAAATTCAAGAAAAAACACCAGAAAATTCCCTAAATCTTCTCAAAACACAACCAAATTCTAGAAAATTATCCCACCAAATCTCCACCAATTCCCACAAAATACATGAGAAATCCCTCAAGATCCCTAAATCGCCTCAATATCCCACAAAATCACACAAAAATCACACAAAACCTCCACAAGTTTCCACAAAATCTAAGAAAAATTCCTCAAAATTCTTCAAGTCTCCTCAGAATCCCACACAATTCCAGAAAAAACACACAAAATTCCAGAGAAGTCCCACAAAACTCCCTAAATCATTTCAAAACCCTACCAATTCACAGGAATGTCCCACAAAATCTCCACCAATTCCCAGAACATCCCACAGAAATCCCACAAAAATCCCTAAATCTTCTGAAAACTCGACCAAATTCCAGAAACGCCCCATAAAATCAGCACAGTTTCCCACAAAATTCAAGAAAAAACACCACAAAATTCCCTAAATCTTTTCAAAATACCACAAAATTCTTGAAAAGCCCCACCAAATTCCCGAAACATCCCACAAAATGTCCTCAATATCCAACAAAATCCCAGAAAAATCACACAAAATTCCCTAAATTTTCTCAAAACATAACCAAAATTCCAGAAAAATCCCACCAAATCTCCACAAATTCCCACAGAATACGTGAAAAATCCCTGATAATTCGTCAGTTCTCTACAGAATCTCACCAAATTCCAGAAAAGTCCCTCAAAGTTCCACAAACATCCCACAAAATCTCCTCAATATCCAACAAAATTCAAGAAAAATCCCACAAAATTCTCTAAATCTCCTCAAAACACGGCCAAAATCCTCAAAAATCCCACCAAATCTCCACAAATTCCCACAGAATACATGAAAAATCCCTGATAATTCGTCAGTTCTCTACAGAATCTCACCAAATTCCAGAAAAGTCCCTCAAAGTTCCACAAACATCCCACAAAATCTCCCCAGTATCCAACAAAATTCCAGGAAAAATCCCACAAAATTCCTTAAATCTTCTCAAAACACGACCAAATTCTAGAAAAATATCCCACCAAATCTCCACAAATTCCCACAGAATACATGAAAATACCCCTGATAATTCGTCAGTTCTCTACAGAATCTCACCAAATACCAGAAAAGTCCCTAAAAGTTCCACAAACATCCCACAAAATCTCCCTAATATCCAACAAAATTCCTGGAAAAATCTCACGCAATTCCCTAAATCTTCTGAAAACTTGACCAAATTCCAGAAACGCCCCATAAAATCATCACAGTTTCCCACAAAATTCAAGAAAAAACAACACAAAATTCCCTAAATCTTCTCAAAACTCGACCAAATTCCAGAAAAATCCCACCGAATCTCCAGAAATTCCCACAGAATACATGAAAAATCCCTGATAATTCGTCAGTTCTCTACAGAATCTCACCAAATTACAGAAAAGTCCCTCAAAGTTCCACAAACATCCCACAAAAATCTCACAAAAATCCCTAACACTTCTGAAAACTCGACCAAATTCCAGAAACGCCCAATAAAATCAGCACAGTTTCCCACAAAATTCAAGAAAAAACACCACAAAATTCCCTAAACCTTTTCAAAATACCACAAAATTCTTGAAAAGCCCTACCAAATTAACGAAACATCCCACAAAATGTCCTCAATACCCAACAAAATCCCAGAAAAGTCCCACAAAATTCCCTAAATCTTCTCAAAACACCGCCAAAATCCACAAAAATCCCACGAAATCTCCACAAATTCCCACAGAATACATGAAAAATCCCTGATAATTCGTCAGTTCTCTACAGAATCTCACCAAATTCCAGAAAAGTCCCTCAAAGTTCCACAAACATCCCAAAAAATCTCCTCAATATCCAACAAAATTCAAGAAAAATCCCACAAAATTCTCTAAATCTTCTCAAAACACAGCCAAAATCCTCAAAAATCCCATCGAATCTCTACAAATTCCCACAGAATACATGAAAAATCCCTGATAATTCGTCAGTTCTCTACAGAATCTCACCAAATTCCAGAAAAGTCCCTCGAAGTTCCACAAAACACCCACAAAATCTCCCCAGTATCCAACAAAATTCCAGGAAAAATCCCACAAAATTCCCTAAATCTTCTCAAAACACGACCAAATTCTAGAAAAATATCCCACCAAATCTCCACAAATTCCCACAAAATACATGAGAAATCCCTCAAGATCCCTAAATCGCCTCAATATCCCACAAAATCACACAAAAATCCCACAAAACCTCCACAAGTTTCCACAAAATCTAAGAAAAATTCCTCAAAATTCTTCAAGTCTCCTCAAAATCCCACACAATTCCAGAAAAAACACACAAAATTCCAGAGAAGTCCCACAAAACTCCCTAAATCATTTCAAACCCTACCAATTCACAGGAATGTCCCACAAAATCTCCACCAATTCCCAGAACATCCCACAAAAATCCCACAAAAATCCCTAAATCTTCTGAAAACTCGACCAAATTCCAGAAACGCCCCATAAAATCAGCACAGTTTCCCACAAAATTCAAGAAAAAACACCACAAAATTCCCTAAATCTTTTCAAAATACCACAAAATTCTTGAAAAGCCCCACCAAATTCCAGAAACATCCCACAAAATTTCCTCAATACCCAACAAAATCCCAGAAAAATCACACAAAATTCCCTAAATCTTCTCAAAACACGACTAAATTCTAGAAAAATATCCCACCAAATCTCCACAAAATCCCACAAAATACATGAAAAATTCCTCAAGATCCCGAAATCGCCTCAATATCCCACAAAATCACACAAAAATCCCACAAAACCTCCACAAGTTTCCACAAAATCTAAGAAAAATTCCTCAAAATTCTTCAAGTCTCCTCAAAACCACACAAAGTCCTTGAAAAGGCCCACCAAATTCCAGTAAAATCCCACAGATTCTCCACAAATTCCCACAAAATCTAAAACAAATTCCTCAAAATTCTTCAAGTCTCCTCAGAATCCCACACAATTCCATAAAAAACACACAAAATTCCAGAGAAGTCCCACAAAACTCCCTAAATCATTTCAAAACCCTACCAATTCACAGGAATGTCCCACAAAATCTCTACCAATTCCCAGAACATCCCACAAAAATCCCACAAAAATCCCTAAATCTTCTGATAACTCGACCAAATTCCAGAAACGCCCCATAAAATCAGCACAGTTTCCCACAAAATTCAAGAAAAAACACCACAAAATTCCCTAAATCTTCTCAAAATACCACAAAATTCTTGAAAAGCCCCACCAAATTCCAGAAACATCCCACAAAATTTCCTCAATACACAACAAAATCCCAGAAAAATCACACAAAATTCCCTAAATCTTCTCAAAACACGGCCAAAATCCACAAAAATCCCACCAAATCTCCACAAATTCCCACAGAATACATGAAAAATCCCTGATAATTGGTCAGTTCTCTACAGAATCTCACCAAATTCCAGAAAAGTCCCTCAAAGTTCCACAAACATCCCACGAAATCTCCCCGGAATCCAATAAAATTCCAGGAAAAATCCCACAAAATTCCCTAAATCTTCTCAAAACATGGCCAAAATCCACAAAAATCCCACCGAATCTCCACAAATTACCACAGAATACATGAAAATACCCCTGATAATTCGTCAGTTCTCTACAGAATCTCACCAAATTCCAGAAAAGTCCCTCAAAGTTCCACAAACATCCCACAAAATCTCCTCAATATACAACAAAATCCCAGAAAAATCACACAAAATTCCCTAAATCTTCTCAAAACACGACTAAATTCTAGAAAAATATCCCACCAAATCTCCACAAAATCCCACAAAATACATGAAAAATCCCTCAAGATCCCGAAATCGCCTCAATATCCCACAAAATCACACAAAAATCCCACAAAACCTCCACAAGTTTCCACAAAATCTAAGAAAAATTCCTCAAAATTCTTCAAGTCTCCTCAAAACCACACAAAGTCCTTGAAAAGGCCCACCAAATTCCAGTAAAATCCCACAGATTCTCCACAAATTCCCACAAAATCTAAAACAAATTCCTCAAAATTCTTCAAGTCTCCTCAGAATCCCACACAATTCCATAGAAAACACACAAAATTCCAGAGAAGTCCCACAAAACTCCCTAAATCATTTCAAAACCCTACCAATTCACAGGAATGTCCCACAAAATCTCCACCAATTCCCAGAACATCCCACAAAAATCTCACAAAAATCCCTAACACTTCTGAAAACTCGACCAAATTCCAGAAACGCCCCATAAAATCAGCACAGTTTCCCACAAAATTCAAGAAAAAACACCACAAAATTCCCAAAATCTTTTCAAAATACCACAAAATTCTTGAAAAGCCCCACCAAATTCCAGAAACATCCCACAAAATTTCCTCAATACCCAACAAAATCCCAGAAAAATCACACAAAATTCCCTAAATCTTCTCAAAACACGGCCAAAATCCACAAAAATCCCACCAAATCTCCACAAATTCCCACAGAATACATGAAAAATCCCTGATAATTCGTCAGTTCTCTACAGAATCTCAACAAATTCCTGAAATGTCCCTCAAAGTTCCACAAACATCCCACAAAATGTCCTCAATATCCAACAAAATTCCAGAAAAATCCCACAAAATTCCCTAAATCTTCTCAAAACACGGCCAAAATCCTCAAAAATCCCACCGAATCTCCACAAATTCCCACAGAATACATGAAAAATCCCTGATAATTTGTCAGTTCTCTACAGAATCTCACCAAATTCCAGAAAAGTCCCTCAAAGTTCCACAAACATCCCACAAAATCTCCCCAGTATCCAACAAAATTCCAGGAAAAATCCCACAAAATTCCCTAAATCTTCTCAAAACACGACCAAATTCTAGAAAAATATCCCACCAAATCTCCACAAATTCCCACAAAATACATGAAAAATCCCTCAAGATCCCTAAATCTCCTCAATATCCCACAAAATCCCACAAAAATCACCCAAAACCTCCACAAGTTTCCACAAAATCTAAGAAAAATTCCTCAAAATTCTTCAAGTCTCCTCAGAATCCCACACAATTCCAGAAAAAACACACAAAATTCCAGAGAAGTCCCACAAAACTCCCTAAATCATTTCAAAACCCTACCAATTCACAGGAATGTCCCACAAAATCTCCACCAATTCCCAGAACATCCCACAGAAATCTCACAAAAATCCCTAAATCTTCTGAAAACTCGACCAAATTCCAGAAACACCCCATAAAATCAGCACAGTTTCCCACAAAATTCAAGAAAAAACACCACAAAATTCCCAAAATCTTTTCAAAATACCACAAAATTTTTGAAAAGCCCCACCAAATTCCAGAAACATCCCACAAAATGTCCTCAATATCCAACAAAATCCCAGAAAAATCACACAAAATTCCCTAAATCTTCTCAAAACATAACCAAAATTCCAGAAAAATCCCACCAAATCTCCACAAATTCCCACAGAATACGTGAAAAATCCCTGATAATTCGTCAGTTCTCTACAGAATCTCACCAAATTCCAGAAAAGTCCCTCAAAGTTCCACAAACATCCCACAAAATCTCCTCAATATCCAACAAAATTCAAGAAAAATCCCACAAAATTCTCTAAATCTTCTCAAAACACGACCAAATTCTAGAAAAATATCCCACCAAATCTCCACAAATTCCCACAGAATACATGAAAAATCCCTGATAATTCGTCAGTTCTCTACAGAATCTCACCAAATTCCAGAAAAGTCCCTCAAAGTTCCACAAGCATCCCACAAAATCTCCCTAATATCCAACAAAATTCCAGGAAAAATCTCACAAAATTCCCTAAATCTTCTGAAAACTTGACCAAATTCCAGAAACGCCCAATAAAATCAGCACAGTTTCACACAAAATTCAAGAAAAAACACCACAAAATTCCCTAAATCTTCTCAAAACACGACTAAATTCTAGAAAAATGTCCCACCAAATCTCCACAAAATCCCACAAAATACACGAAAAATCCCTCAAGATCCCTAAATCGCCTCAATATCCCACAAAATCCCACAAAAATCACACAAAACCTCCACAAGTTTCCACAAAATCTAAGAAAAAATCCTCAAAATACTTCAAGTCTCCTCAAAACCACACAAAGTCCTTGAAAAGGCCCACCAAATTCCAGTAAAATCCCACAGAATCTCCACAAATTCCCACAAAATCTAAAACAAATTCCTCAAAATTCTTCAAGTCTCCTCAGAATCCCACACAATTCCAGAAAAAACGCACAAAATTCCAGAGAAGTCCCACAAAACTCCCTAAATAATTTCAAAACCCTAACAATTCACAGGAATGTCCCACAAAATCTCCACCAATTCCCAGAACATCCCACAAAAATCTCACAAAAATCCCTAAATCTTCTGAAAACTCGAAAACACGGCCAAAATACACAAAAATCCCACCGAATCTCCACAAATTCCCACAGAATACATGAAAAATCCCTGATAATTCGTCAGTTCTCTACAGAATCTCAACAAATTCCTGAAATGTCCCTCAAAGTTCCACAAACATCCCACAAAATCTCCTCAATATCCCACAAAATTCAAGAAAAATCACACAAAATTCCCTAAATCTTCTCAAAACACGACCAAATTCTAGAAAAATATCCCACCAAATCTCCACAAATTCCCACAAAATACATGAAAAATCCCTCAAGATCCCTAAATCGCCTCAATATCCCACAAAATCCCACAAAAATCCCACAAAACCTCCACAAGTTTCCACAAAATCTAAGAAAAATTCCTCAAAATTCTTCAAGTGTCCTCAAAACCACACAAAGTCCTTGAAAAGGCCCACCAAATTCCAGTAAAATCCCACAGATTCTCCACAAATTCCCACAAAATCTAAAACAAATTCCTCAAAATTCTTCAAGTCTCCTCAGAATCCCACACAATTCCATAAAAAACACACAAAATTCCAGAGAAGTCCCACAAAACTCCCTAAATCATTTCAAAACCCTACCAATTCACAGGAATGTCCCACAAAATCTCCACCAATTCCCAGAACATCCCACAAAAATCCCACAAAAATCCCTAAATCTTCTGAAAACTCGACCAAATTCCAGAAACGCCCCATAAAATCAGCACAGTTTCCCACAAAATTCAAGAAAAAACACCACAAAATTCCCTAAATCTTCTCAAAACACAACCAAATTCTAGAAAAATATCCCACCAAATCTCCACAAATTCCCACAAAATACATGAGAAATCCCTCAAGATCCCTAAATCGCCTCAATATCCCACAAAATCACACAAAAATCACACAAAACCTCCACAAGTTTCCACAAAATCTAAGAAAAATTCCTCAAAATTCTTCAAGTCTCCTCAGAATCCCACACAATTCCAGAAAAAAACCACAAAATTCCAGAGAAGTCCCACAAAACTCCCTAAATCATTTCAAAACCCTACCAATTCACAGGAATATCCCACAAAATCTCCACCAATTCCCAGAACATCCCACAAAAATCCCACAAAAATCCCTAAATCTTCTGAAAACTCGACCAAATTCCAGAAACGCCCCATAAAATCAGCACAGTTTCCCACAAAATTCAAGAAAAAACACCACAAAATTCCCTAAATCTTTTCAAAATACCACAAAATTCTTGAAAAGCCCCACCAAATTCCAGAAACATCCCACAAAATCTCCTCAATATACAACAAAATCCCAGAAATATCACACAAAATTCCCTAAATCTTCTCAAAACACGACTAAATTCTAGAAAGATATCCCACCAAATCTCCACAAAATCCCACAAAATACATGAAAAATCCCTCAAGATCCTGAAATCGCCTCAATATCCCACAAAATCACACAAAAATCCCACAAAACCTCCACAAGTTTCCACAAAATCTAAGAAAAATTCCTCAAAATTCTTCAAGTCTCCTCAAAACCACACAAAGTCCTTGAAAAGGCCCACCAAATTCCAGTAAAATCCCACAGATTCTCCACAAATTCCCACAAAATCTAAAACAAATTCCTCAAAATTCTTCAAGTCTCCTCAGAATCCCACACAATTCCATAGAAAACACACAAAATTCCAGAGAAGTCCCACAAAACTCCCTAAATCATTTCAAAACCCTACCAATTCACAGGAATGTCCCACAAAATCTCCACCAATTCCCAGAACATCCCACAAAAATCTCACAAAAATCCCTAACACTTCTGAAAACTCGACCAAATTCCAGAAACGCCCCATAAAATCAGCACAGTTTCCCACAAAATTCAAGAAAAAACACCACAAAATTCCCAAAATCTTTTCAAAATACCACAAAATTCTTGAAAAGCCCCACCAAATTCCAGAAACATCCCACAAAATTTCCTCAATACCCAACAAAATCCCAGAAAAATCACACAAAATTCCCTAAATCTTCTCAAAACACGGCCAAAATCCACAAAAATCCCACCAAATCTCCACAAATTCCCACAGAATACATGAAAAATCCCTGATAATTGGTCAGTTCTCTACAGAATCTCACCAAATTCCAGAAAAGTCCCTCAAAGTTCCACAAACATCCCACGAAATCTCCCCGGAATCCAATAAAATTCCAGGAAAAATCCCACAAAATTCCCTAAATCTTCTCAAAACATGGCCAAAATCCACAAAAATCCCACCGAATCTCCACAAATTACCACAGAATACATGAAAATACCCCTGATAATTCGTCAGTTCTCTACAGAATCTCACCAAATTCCAGAAAAGTCCCTCAAAGTTCCACAAACATCCCACAAAATCTCCTCAATATACAACAAAATCCCAGAAAAATCACACAAAATTCCCTAAATCTTCTCAAAACACGACTAAATTCTAGAAAAATATCCCACCAAATCTCCACAAAATCCCACAAAATACATGAAAAATCCCTCAAGATCCCGAAATCGCCTCAATATCCCACAAAATCACACAAAAATCCCACAAAACCTCCACAAGTTTCCACAAAATCTAAGAAAAATTCCTCAAAATTCTTCAAGTCTCCTCAAAACCACACAAAGTCCTTGAAAAGGCCCACCAAATTCCAGTAAAATCCCACAGATTCTCCACAAATTCCCACAAAATCTAAAACAAATTCCTCAAAATTCTTCAAGTCTCCTCAGAATCCCACACAATTCCATAGAAAACACACAAAATTCCAGAGAAGTCCCACAAAACTCCCTAAATCATTTCAAAACCCTACCAATTCACAGGAATGTCCCACAAAATCTCCACCAATTCCCAGAACATCCCACAAAAATCTCACAAAAATCCCTAACACTTCTGAAAACTCGACCAAATTCCAGAAACGCCCCATAAAATCAGCACAGTTTCCCACAAAATTCAAGAAAAAACACCACAAAATTCCCAAAATCTTTTCAAAATACCACAAAATTCTTGAAAAGCCCCACCAAATTCCAGAAACATCCCACAAAATTTCCTCAATACCCAACAAAATCCCAGAAAAATCACACAAAATTCCCTAAATCTTCTCAAAACACGGCCAAAATCCACAAAAATCCCACCAAATCTCCACAAATTCCCACAGAATACATGAAAAATCCCTGATAATTCGTCAGTTCTCTACAGAATCTCAACAAATTCCTGAAATGTCCCTCAAAGTTCCACAAACATCCCACAAAATGTCCTCAATATCCAACAAAATTCCAGAAAAATCCCACAAAATTCCCTAAATCTTCTCAAAACACGGCCAAAATCCTCAAAAATCCCACCGAATCTCCACAAATTCCCACAGAATACATGAAAAATCCCTGATAATTTGTCAGTTCTCTACAGAATCTCACCAAATTCCAGAAAAGTCCCTCAAAGTTCCACAAACATCCCACAAAATCTCCCCAGTATCCAACAAAATTCCAGGAAAAATCCCACAAAATTCCCTAAATCTTCTCAAAACACGACCAAATTCTAGAAAAATATCCCACCAAATCTCCACAAATTCCCACAAAATACATGAAAAATCCCTCAAGATCCCTAAATCTCCTCAATATCCCACAAAATCCCACAAAAATCACCCAAAACCTCCACAAGTTTCCACAAAATCTAAGAAAAATTCCTCAAAATTCTTCAAGTCTCCTCAGAATCCCACACAATTCCAGAAAAAACACACAAAATTCCAGAGAAGTCCCACAAAACTCCCTAAATCATTTCAAAACCCTACCAATTCACAGGAATGTCCCACAAAATCTCCACCAATTCCCAGAACATCCCACAGAAATCTCACAAAAATCCCTAAATCTTCTGAAAACTCGACCAAATTCCAGAAACACCCCATAAAATCAGCACAGTTTCCCACAAAATTCAAGAAAAAACACCACAAAATTCCCAAAATCTTTTCAAAATACCACAAAATTTTTGAAAAGCCCCACCAAATTCCAGAAACATCCCACAAAATGTCCTCAATATCCAACAAAATCCCAGAAAAATCACACAAAATTCCCTAAATCTTCTCAAAACATAACCAAAATTCCAGAAAAATCCCACCAAATCTCCACAAATTCCCACAGAATACGTGAAAAATCCCTGATAATTCGTCAGTTCTCTACAGAATCTCACCAAATTCCAGAAAAGTCCCTCAAAGTTCCACAAACATCCCACAAAATCTCCTCAATATCCAACAAAATTCAAGAAAAATCCCACAAAATTCTCTAAATCTTCTCAAAACACGACCAAATTCTAGAAAAATATCCCACCAAATCTCCACAAATTCCCACAGAATACATGAAAAATCCCTGATAATTCGTCAGTTCTCTACAGAATCTCACCAAATTCCAGAAAAGTCCCTCAAAGTTCCACAAGCATCCCACAAAATCTCCCTAATATCCAACAAAATTCCAGGAAAAATCTCACAAAATTCCCTAAATCTTCTGAAAACTTGACCAAATTCCAGAAACGCCCAATAAAATCAGCACAGTTTCACACAAAATTCAAGAAAAAACACCACAAAATTCCCTAAATCTTCTCAAAACACGACTAAATTCTAGAAAAATGTCCCACCAAATCTCCACAAAATCCCACAAAATACACGAAAAATCCCTCAAGATCCCTAAATCGCCTCAATATCCCACAAAATCCCACAAAAATCACACAAAACCTCCACAAGTTTCCACAAAATCTAAGAAAAAATCCTCAAAATACTTCAAGTCTCCTCAAAACCACACAAAGTCCTTGAAAAGGCCCACCAAATTCCAGTAAAATCCCACAGAATCTCCACAAATTCCCACAAAATCTAAAACAAATTCCTCAAAATTCTTCAAGTCTCCTCAGAATCCCACACAATTCCAGAAAAAACGCACAAAATTCCAGAGAAGTCCCACAAAACTCCCTAAATAATTTCAAAACCCTAACAATTCACAGGAATGTCCCACAAAATCTCCACCAATTCCCAGAACATCCCACAAAAATCTCACAAAAATCCCTAAATCTTCTGAAAACTCGAAAACACGGCCAAAATACACAAAAATCCCACCGAATCTCCACAAATTCCCACAGAATACATGAAAAATCCCTGATAATTCGTCAGTTCTCTACAGAATCTCAACAAATTCCTGAAATGTCCCTCAAAGTTCCACAAACATCCCACAAAATCTCCTCAATATCCCACAAAATTCAAGAAAAATCACACAAAATTCCCTAAATCTTCTCAAAACACGACCAAATTCTAGAAAAATATCCCACCAAATCTCCACAAATTCCCACAAAATACATGAAAAATCCCTCAAGATCCCTAAATCGCCTCAATATCCCACAAAATCCCACAAAAATCCCACAAAACCTCCACAAGTTTCCACAAAATCTAAGAAAAATTCCTCAAAATTCTTCAAGTGTCCTCAAAACCACACAAAGTCCTTGAAAAGGCCCACCAAATTCCAGTAAAATCCCACAGATTCTCCACAAATTCCCACAAAATCTAAAACAAATTCCTCAAAATTCTTCAAGTCTCCTCAGAATCCCACACAATTCCATAAAAAACACACAAAATTCCAGAGAAGTCCCACAAAACTCCCTAAATCATTTCAAAACCCTACCAATTCACAGGAATGTCCCACAAAATCTCCACCAATTCCCAGAACATCCCACAAAAATCCCACAAAAATCCCTAAATCTTCTGAAAACTCGACCAAATTCCAGAAACGCCCCATAAAATCAGCACAGTTTCCCACAAAATTCAAGAAAAAACACCACAAAATTCCCTAAATCTTCTCAAAACACAACCAAATTCTAGAAAAATATCCCACCAAATCTCCACAAATTCCCACAAAATACATGAGAAATCCCTCAAGATCCCTAAATCGCCTCAATATCCCACAAAATCACACAAAAATCACACAAAACCTCCACAAGTTTCCACAAAATCTAAGAAAAATTCCTCAAAATTCTTCAAGTCTCCTCAGAATCCCACACAATTCCAGAAAAAAACCACAAAATTCCAGAGAAGTCCCACAAAACTCCCTAAATCATTTCAAAACCCTACCAATTCACAGGAATATCCCACAAAATCTCCACCAATTCCCAGAACATCCCACAAAAATCCCACAAAAATCCCTAAATCTTCTGAAAACTCGACCAAATTCCAGAAACGCCCCATAAAATCAGCACAGTTTCCCACAAAATTCAAGAAAAAACACCACAAAATTCCCTAAATCTTTTCAAAATACCACAAAATTCTTGAAAAGCCCCACCAAATTCCAGAAACATCCCACAAAATCTCCTCAATATACAACAAAATCCCAGAAAAATCACACAAAATTCCCTAAATCTTCTCAAAACACGACTAAATTCTAGAAAGATATCCCACCAAATCTCCACAAAATCCCACAAAATACATGAAAAATCCCTCAAGATCCTGAAATCGCCTCAATATCCCACAAAATCACACAAAAATCCCACAAAACCTCCACAAGTTTCCACAAAATCTAAGAAAAATTCCTCAAAATTCTTCAAGTCTCCTCAAAACCACACAAAGTCCTTGAAAAGGCCCACCAAATTCCAGTAAAATCCCACAGATTCTCCACAAATTCCCACAAAATCTAAAACAAATTCCTCAAAATTCTTCAAGTCTCCTCAGAATCCCACACAATTCCATAGAAAACACACAAAATTCCAGAGAAGTCCCACAAAACTCCCTAAATCATTTCAAAACCCTACCAATTCACAGGAATGTCCCACAAAATCTCCACCAATTCCCAGAACATCCCACAAAAATCTCACAAAAATCCCTAACACTTCTGAAAACTCGACCAAATTCCAGAAACGCCCCATAAAATCAGCACAGTTTCCCACAAAATTCAAGAAAAAACACCACAAAATTCCCAAAATCTTTTCAAAATACCACAAAATTCTTGAAAAGCCCCACCAAATTCCAGAAACATCCCACAAAATTTCCTCAATACCCAACAAAATCCCAGAAAAATCACACAAAATTCCCTAAATCTTCTCAAAACACGGCCAAAATCCACAAAAATCCCACCAAATCTCCACAAATTCCCACAGAATACATGAAAAATCCCTGATAATTTGTCAGTTCTCTACAGAATCTCACCAAATTCCAGAAAAGTCCCTCAAAGTTCCACAAACATCCCACAAAATCTCCTCAATATCCCACAAAATTCAAGAAAAATCACACAAAATTCCCTAAATCTTCTCAAAACACAACCAAATTCTAGAAAAATATCCCACCAAATCTCCACAAATTCCCACAAAATACATGAAAAATCCCTCAAGATCCCTAAATTGCCTCAATATCCCAAAAAATTCCACAAAAATCCCACAAAACCTCCACAAGTTTCCACAAAATCTAAGAAAAATTTTTCAAAATTCTTCAAGTCTCCTCAGAATCCCACACAATTCCAGAAAAACCCCACAAAATTCCAGAGAAGTCCCACAAAACTCCCTAAATCATTTCAAAACCCTACCAATTCACAGGAATGTCCCACAAAATCTCCACCAATTCCCAGAACATCCCACAAAAATCCCACAAAAATCCCTAAATCTTCTGAAAACTCGACCAAATTCCAGAAACGCCCCATAAAATCAGCACAGTTTCCCACAAAATTCAAGAAAAAACACCACAAAATTCCCTAAATCTTTTCAAAATACCACAAAATTCTTGAAAAGCCCCACCAAATTCCAGAAACATCCCACAAAATCTCCTCAATATCCAACAAAATCCCAGAAAAGTCCCAGAAAATTCCCTAAATCTTCTCAAAATTCTACCAAATTCCAGAATAATCCCACAGAATCTCCACAAATTCCCACAGAATACATGACAAATCCCTGATAATTCGTCAGTTCTCTACAGAATCTCACCAAATTCCAGAAGAGTCCCTCAAAGTTCCACAAACATCCCACAAAATCTCCCCGGAATCCAATAAAATTCCAGGAAAAATCACACAAAATTCCCTAAATCTTCTCAAAACATGGACAAAATCCACAAAAATCCCACCGAATCTCCACAAATTCCCACAGAATACATGAAAATACCCCTGATAATTCGTCAGTTCTCTACAGAATCTCACCAAATTCCAGAAAAGTCCCTCAAAGTTCCACAAACATCCCACAAAATCTCCTCAATATACAACAAAATCCCAGAAAAATCACACAAAATTCCCTAAATCTTCTCAAAACACGACTAAATTCTAGAAAAATATCCCACCAAATCTCCACAAAATCCCACAAAATACATGAAAAATCCCTCAAGATCCCGAAATCGCCTCAATATCCCACAAAATCCCACAAAAATCACACAAAACCTCCACAAGTTTCCACAAAATCTAAGAAAAATTCCTCAAAAGTCTTCAAGTCTCCTCAAAACCACACAAAGTCCTTGAAAAGGCCCACCAAATTCCAGTAAAATCCCACAGATTCTCCACAAATTCCCACAAAATCTAAAACAAATTCCTCAAAATTCTTCAAGTCTCCTCAGAATCCCACACAATTCCATAAAAAACACACAAAATTCCAGAGAAGTCCCACAAAACTCCCTAAATCATTTCAAAACCCTACCAATTCACAGGAATGTCCCACAAAATCTCCACCAATTCCCAGAACATCCCACAAAAATCCCACAAAAATCCCTAAATCTTCTGAAAACTCGACCAAATTCCAGAAACGCCTTATAAAATCAGCACAGTTTCCCACAAAATTCAAGAAAAAACACCACAAAATTCCCTAAATCTTCTCAAAACACAACCAAATTCTAGAAAAATATCCCACTAAATCTCCACAAATTCCCACAAAATACATGAAAAATCCCTCAAGATCCCGAAATCGCCTCAATATCCCACAAAATCACACAAAAATCCCACAAAACCTCCACAAGTTTCCACAAAATCTAAGAAAAATTCCTCAAAATTCTTCAAGTCTCCTCAGAATCCCACACAATTCCATAAAAAACACACAAAATTCCAGAGAAGTCCCACAAAACTCCCTAAATCATTTCAAAACCCTACCAATTCACAGGAATGTCCCACAAAATCTCCACCAATTCCCAGAACATCCCACAAAAATCTCACAAAAATCCCTAAATCTTCTGAAAACTCGACCAAATTCCAGAAACGCCCCATAAAATCAGCACAGTTTCCCACAAAATTCAAGAAAAAACACCACAACATTCCCTAAATCTTTTCAAAATACCACAAAATTCTTGAAAAGCCCCACCAAATTCCAGAAACATCCCACAAAATGTCCTCAATATCCAACAAAATCCCAGAAAAATCACACAAAATTCCCTAAATCTTCTCAAAACACGGCCAAAATCCACAAAAATCCCACAGAATCTCCACAAATTCCCACAGAATACATGACAAATCCCTGATAATTCGTCAGTTCTCTACAGAATCTCACCAAATTCCTAAAAAGTCCCTCAAAGTTCCACAAACATCCCACAAAATCTCCCCGGAATCCAATAAAATTCCAGGAAAAATCCCACAAAATTCCCTAAATCTTCTGAAAACATGGCCAAAATCCACAAAAATCCCACCGAATCTCCACAAATTCCCACAGAATACATGAAAATACCCCTGATAATTCGTCAGTTCTCTACAGAATCTCACCAAATTCCAGAAAAGTCCCCCAAAGTTCCACAAGCCTCCCACAAAATCTCCCTAATATCCAACAAAATTCCAGGAAAAATCTCACACAATTCCCTAAATCTTCTGAAAACTTGACCAAATTCCAGAAACGCCCCATAAAATCATCACAGTTTCCCACAAAATTCAAGAAAAAACAACACAAAATTCCCTAAATCTTCTCAAAACTCTACCAAATTCCAGAAAAATCCCACCAAATCTCCAGAAATTCCCACAGAATACATGAAAAATCCCTGATAATTCGTCAGTTCTCTACAGAATCTCACCAAATTACAGAAAAGTCCCTCAAAGTTCCACAAACATCCCACAAAAATCTCACAAAAATCCCTAACACTTCTGAAAACTCGACCAAATTCCAGAAACGCCCCATAAAATCAGCACAGTTTCCCACAAAATTCAAGAAAAAACACCACAAAATTCCCTAAATCTTTTCAAAATACCACAAAATTCTTGAAAAGCCCCACCAAATTCCAGAAACATCCCAGAAAATGTCCTCAATACCCAACAAAATCCCAGAAAAATCCCACAAAATTCCCTAAATTTTCTCAAAACACAACCAAAATTCCAGAAAAATCCCACCGAATCTCCACAAATTCCCACAGAATACATGAAAAATCCCTGATAATTCGTCAGTTCTCTGCAGAATCTCACCAAATTCCAGAAAAGTCCCTCAAAGTTCCACAAACATCCCACAAAATCTCCCTAATATCCAACAAAATTCCAGGAAAAATCCCACAAAATTCCCTAAATCTTCTCAAAACACGACCAAATTCTAGAAAAATATCCCACCAAATCTCCACAAATTCCCACAAAATACATGATAAATCCCTCAAGATCCCTAAATCGCCTCAATATCCCACAAAATCCCACAAAAATCCCACAAAACCTCCACAAGTTTCCACAAAATCTAAGAAAAATTCCTCAAAATTCTTCAAGTCTCCTCAGAATCCCACACAATTCCAGAAAAAACACACAAAATTCCAGAGAAGTCCCACAAAACTCCCTAAATCATTTCAAAACCCTACCAATTCACAGGAATGTCCCACAAAATCTCCACCAATTCCCAGAACATCCCACAAAAATCTCACAAAAATCCCTAAATCTTCTGAAAACTCGACCAAATTCCAGAAATGCCCCATAAAATCAGCACAGTTTCCCACAAAATTCAAGAAAAAACACCACAAAATTCCCTAAATCTTTTCAAAATACCACAAAATTCTTGAAAAGCCCCACCAAATTCCAGAAACATCCCACAAAATGTCCTCAATATCCAACAAAATCCCAGAAAAATCACACAAAATTCCCTAAATCTTCTCAAAACACGGCCAAAATCCACAAAAATCCCACAGAATCTCCACAAATTCCCACAGAATACATGACAAATCCCTGATAATTCGTCAGTTCTCTACAGAATCTCACCAAATTCCAGAAGAGTCCCTCAAAGTTCCACAAACATCCCACAAAATCTCCCCAGTATCCAACAAAATTCCAGGAAAAATCCCACAAAATTCCCTAAATCTTCTCAAAACTCTACCAAATTCTAGAAAAATATCCCACCGAATCTCCACAAATTCCCACAGAATACATGAAAAATCCCTGATAATTCGTCAGTTCTCTACAGAATCTCACCAAATTCCAGAAAAGTCCCCCAAAGTTCCACAAGCCTCCCACAAAATCTCCCTAATATCCAACAAAATTCCAGGAAAAATCTCACGCAATTCCCTAAATCTTCAGAAAACTTGACCAAATTCCAGAAACGCCCCATAAAATCATCACAGTTTCCCACAAAATTCAAGAAAAAACAACACAAAATTCCCTAAATCTTCTCAAAACTCTACCAAATTCCAGAAAAATCCCACCAAATCTCCAGAAATTCCCACAGAATACATGAAAAATCCCTGATAATTCGTCAGTTCTCTACAGAATCTCACCAAATTACAGAAAAGTCCCTCAAAGTTCCACAAACATCCCACAAAAATCTCACAAAAATCCCTAAATCTTCTGAAAACTCGACCAAATTCCAGAAACGCCCCATAAAATCAGCACAGTTTCCCACAAAATTCAAGAAAAAACACCACAAAATTCCCTAAATCTTCTCAAAATACCACAAAATTCTTGAAAAGCCCCACCAAATTCCAGAAACATCCCACAAAATTTCCTCAATACACAACAAAATCCCAGAAAAATCCCACAAAATTCCCTAAATCTCAAAACTAGGCCAAAATCCACAAAAATCCCGCCGAATCTTTACAAATTCCCACAGAATACATGAAAAATCCCTGATAATTCGTCAGTTCTCTACAGAATCTCACCAAATTCCAGAAGAGTCCCTCAAAGTTCCACAAACATCCCACAAAATCTCCCCAGTATCCAATAAAATTCCAGGAAAAATCTTCGGAATTTGGTGGGGCTTTTCAGGAATTTTGAGGTATTTTGAAAAGATTTAGGGAATTGTGTGGTGTTTTTTCTTGAATTTTGTGGGAAACTGTGCTGATTTTATGGGGAGTTTCAGGAATTTGGTCGAGTTTTCAGAAGATTTAGGGATTTTTGTGGGATTTTTGTGGGATGTTCTGGGAATTGGTGGAGATTTTGTGGGACATTCCTGTGAATTGGTAGGGTTTTGAAATGATTTAGGGAGTTTTGTGGGACTTCTCTGGAATTTGGTGGGGTTTTTCTGGAATTGTGTGGGATTCTGAGGAGACTTGAAGAATTTTGAGGAATTTGTTTTAGATTTTGTGGGAATTTGTGGAGATTCTGTGGGATTTTTCTGGAATTTGGTGGGCCTTTTCACAAACTTTGTGTGGTTTTGAGGAGACTTGAAGAATTTTGTGGAATTTTTCTTAGATTTTGTGGAAACTTGTGGAGGTTTTGTGGGATTTTTGTGTGATTTTGTGGGATATTGAGGCGATTTAGGGATCTTGAGGGATTTTTCATGTATTTTGTGGGAATTTGTGGTGATTTTGTGAGATATTTTTCTAGAATTTGGTCGTGTTTATGGGAAGATTTATCTATCTATCTATCTATCTATCTATCTATCTATCTATCTATCTATCTATCTATCTATCTATCTATCTATCTATCTATCTCTCTATCTATCTATCTATCTATCTATCTATCTATCTCTCTATCTCTCTATCTATCTATCTATCTATCTATCTATCTATCTATCTCTCTATCTCTCTATCTATCTATCTATCTATCTCCCTATCTATATATCTCCCTATCTATCACCCTATATGCATTTCTTTATTATAGATTTGTATATTTTAATTTCTATATTATTCATTTAAATGCCAAGCTTTTAAATAAATAGGGGAACCGAGTGAGAGGAGTGGCAGCATGGTACGGGTCGTCGCGAGTGCCAGAAGCCCGAAAAAGCGGCCGCGTCAAGGACCCCGGCAGAGTGCGGCGTCGTCACCGCTGCCTGTCGGCGCCCGACCGGCTCGCGCTCGGCCCCGGTGCCGCCGAGCGCACAGCCCGTGTCCGCACGGCTGGAGCAGCCGCGGAAAATTGCGACGGGGCGGCGTCGACGCCGGGGTGTTTGTCAGGCAGTCGAATTCACGCACCCACTGCCCGGGGTCCTTCCATTTTCCCGCCTTTTTGGCCGCCATCCTTGGAAGGACAAGCCGGCCACGACCTGGCAGCCATCTTCTGCGTGGCGTGACGTAACTTCCGCCCTTCCTCGCCGCCATCTTTGCTGTGGCTGAAGCCACTTCCGGCAGAGCGGCCATCTTTGTTATGGCACAAGTAAGGCCCCCGCTGCTCTCAGCGCGTCTGTCTAACTTACATGCCTGAACGAAAAACCTGCCGACGCCGACCGACTCCGAGCATTCCGCCCGATTTTCCGCCGCCTTTCCCGGGGCGAGGACGATGGCGGCGAGACTCAGCGGCTCCGTAGCTGGGTGGCGGCCGCGCCTGCGGCGGCAGGCATTGGAGTTAACGCCTCTGCCGCGGTCCTCCCGGCCGGCTCCGGCGGGGGTCGGGGGGGAGGCCCGACGCGGCTCGGTTCGGTTCGACTCTTTCCGGCCTGCTTCGGCTCGGCTCTTTCTGGCCCGCTTCGGCTCGGCTCGCCCCTGCTCGGCCCCGCTCGGCCAGGCCCCGCCCGGCTCGGAGCACAGCTGCAGTACCGCTCTGTGCCCACAAGGCGGCAGCACTGCCGCAGAGCTCAGCCCGGGGTGGGCGGGGGGAGCCCCTGCAAGTGCAGAGAAGCGAGGCAAGAAACCACGTGTACAACCCCCTTCCATATGCTGCTACCTGTTTCCAGGCGACGACAAAGACCCATGAAGCAAATGCTTTTTCTTGGCCCATTTTGCTAAGCAAAGCTCTTCTGCAGCTCTTTAGTGCTTGCCAAACTCCAATGCGCGTGCTGCTGCTTCGATCGGATAAGAAGCACAGCCTTCTGACAGCAGCTTTCAGGTTGCTTCAGAATGAGCTTGGCCATTTGAACGTGCAGCATGTCTGTGTGTGCATAAGCTGCAGGTGCAAGCTCCTGACAAATGTGTTCTGCAGGCACAGTTTCTCCCTGCCGGATGCAGTGGAAATGCTTTCTGCTGGTATTCTCGCCAAGAGCCACAGAGTGCTTAACTCAGGAGCTCTGAGAATGGAAGCGCAAGAAGCGTTCCGCATTTGGTGGGATATTTTTCTAGAATTTGGTCGTGTTTTGAGAAGATTTAGGGAATTTGGTGGGATTTTTCCTGGAATTTTGTTGGATATTGAGGAGATTTTGTGAGATGTTTGTGGAACTTTGAGGGACTTTTCTGGAATTTGGTGAGATTTTGTAGAGAACTGATGAATTATCAGGGATTTTTCATGTATTCTGTGGGAATTTGTGGAGATTCTGTGGGATTTTTGTGGATTTTGGCCGTGTTTTGAGTCCCCTCAAAACCACACAAATCCTTGAAAAGGTCCACCAAATTCCAGAAAAATCCCACAGAATCTCCACAAATTCCCACAAAATCTAAGAAAAATTCCTCAAAATTCTTCAAGTCTCCTCAGAATCCCACACAATTCCAGAAAAACCCCACAAAATTCCAGAGAAGTCCCACAAAACTCCCTAAATCATTTCAAAACCCTACCAATTCACAGGAATGTCCCACAAAATCTCCACCAATTCCCAGAACATCCCAAAAAATCTCACAAAAATCCCTAAATCTTCTGAAAACTCGACCAAATTCCAGAAACGACCCATAAAATCAGCACACTTTCCCACAAAATTCAAGAAAAAACACCACAAAATTGCCTAAATCTTCTCAAAACACAACCAAATTCTAGAAAAATATCCCACCAAATCTCCACAAATTCCCACAAAATACATGAGAAATCCCTCAAGATCCCTAAATCGCCTCAATATCCCACAAAATCACACAAAAATCCCACAAAACCTCCACAAGTTTCCACAAAATCTAAGAAAAATTCCTCAAAATTCTTCAAGTCTCCTCAGAATCCCACACAATTCCAGAAAAAACACACAAAATTCCAGAGAAGTCCCACAAAACTCCCTAAATCATTTCAAAACCCTACCAATTCACAGGAATGTCTTACAAAATCTCCACCAATTCCCAGAACATCCCACAAAAATCCCACAAAAATCCCTAAATCTTCTGAAAACTCGACCAAATTCCAGAAATGCCCCATAAAATCAGCACAGTTTCCCACAAAATTCAAGAAAAAACACCACAAAATTCCCTAAATCTTTTCAAAATACCACAAAATTCTTGAAAAGCCCCACCAAATTCCAGAAACATCCCACAAAATTTCCTCAATACCCAACAAAATCCCAGAAAAATCACACAAAATTCCCTAAATCTTCTCAAAACACGGCCAAAATCCACAAAAATCCCACCAAATCTCCACAAATTCCCACAGAATACATGAAAAATCCCTGATAATTGGTCAGTTCTCTACAGAATCTCACCAAATTCCAGAAAAGTCCCTCAAAGTTCCACAAACCACCCACAAAATCTCCCCAGTATCCAACAAAATTCAAGAAAAATCCCACAAAATTCTCTAAATCTTCTCAAAACACGGCCAAAATCTAGAAAAATATCCCACCAAATCTCCACAAATTCCCACAAAATACATGAAAAATCCCTCAAGATCCCTAAATCGCCTCAATATCCCACAAAATCACACAAAAATCACACAAAACCTCCACAAGTTTCCACAAAATCTAAGAAAAATTCCTCAAAATACTTCAAGTCTCCTCAAAACCACACAAAGTTCGTGAAAAGGCCCACCAAATTCCAGAAAAATCCCACAGAATCTCCACAAATTCCCACAAAAATCTAAATCAAATTCCTCAAAATTCTTCAAGTCTCCTCAGAATCCCACACAATTCCAGGAAAAGCCCACCAAATTCCAGAGAAGTCCCACAAAACTCCCTAAATCATTTCAAAACCCTACCAATTCACAGGAATGTCCCACAAAATCTCCACCAATTCCCAGAACATCCCACAAAAATCCCACAAAAATCCCTAAATCTTCTGAAAACTCGACCAAATTCCAGAAACGCCCCATAAAATCAGCACAGTTTCCCACAAAATTCAAGAAAAAACAGCACACAATTCCCTAAATCTTTTCAAAATACCTCAAAATTCCTGAAAAGCCCCACCAAATTCCGAAGATTTTTCCTGGAATTTTATTGGATACTGGGGAGATTTTGTGGGATGTTTGTGGAACTTTGAGGGACTCTTCTGGAATTTGGTGAGATTCTGTAGAGAACTGACGAATTATCAGGGATTTTTCATGTATTCTGTGGGAATTTGTGGAGATTCGGCGGGATTTTTGTGGATTTTGGCCTAGTTTTGAGATTTAGGGAATTTTGTGGGTTTTTTTCTGGAATTTTATTGGATATTGGGAGATTTTGTGGGATGTTTGTGGAACTTTGAGGGACTCTTCTGGAATTTGGTGAGATTCTGTAGAGAACTGACGAATTATCAGGGATTTGTCATGTATTCTGTGGGAATTTGTGGAGATTCTGTGGGATTTTTCTGGAATTTGGTAGAGTTTTGAGAAGATTTAGGGAATTTTGTGTGATTTTTCTGGGATTTTGTTGGATATTGAGGACATTTTGTGGGATGTTTCTGGAATTTGGTGGGGCTTTTCAAGAATTTTGTGGTATTTTGAAAAGATTTAGGGAATTTTGTGGTGTTTTTTCTTGAATTTTGTGGGAAACTGTGCTGATTTTATGGGGCGTTTCTGGAATTTGGTCGAGTTTTCAGAAGATTTAGGGATTTTTGTGAGATTTTTGTGGGATGTTTGTGGAACTTTGAGGGACTTTTCTGTAATTTGGTGAGATTCTGTAGAGAACTGACGAATTATCAGGGATTTTTCATGTATTCTGTGGGAATTTCTGGAGATTTGGTGGGATTTTTCTGGAATTTGGTAGAGTTTTGAGAAGATTTAGGGAATTTTGTGTTGTTTTTTCTTGAATTTTGTGGGAAACTGTGATGATTTTATGGGGCGTTTCTGGAATTTGGTCAAGTTTTCTGAAGATTTAGGGAATTGCGTGAGATTTTTCCTGGAATTTTGTTGGATATTAGGGAGATTTTGTGGGAGGCTTGTGGAACTTTGGGGGACTTTTCTGGAATTTGGTGAGATTCTGTAGAGAACTGACGAATTATCAGGGATTTTTCATGTATTCTGTGGGAATTTGTGGAGATTCGGTGGGATATTTTTCTAGAATTTGGTAGAGTTTTGAGAAGATTTAGGGAATTTTGTGTGATTTTTCTGGGATTTTGTTGGATATTGAGGACATTTTGTGGGATGTTTCTGGAATTTGGTGGGGCTTTTCAAGAATTTTGTGGTATTTTGAAAAGATTTAGGGAATTTTGTGGTGTTTTTTCTTGAATTTTGTGGGAAACTGTGCTGATTTTATGGGGCGTTTCTGGAATTTGGTCGAGTTTTCAGAAGATTTAGGGATTTTTGTGGGATTTTTGTGGGATGTTCTGGGAATTGGTGGAGATTTTGTGGGACATTCCTGTGAATTGGTAGGGTTTTGAAATGATTTAGGGAGTTTTGTGGGACTTCTCTGGAATTTTGTGTGTTTTTTCTGGAATTGTGTGGGATTCTGAGGAGACTTGAAGAATTTTGAGGAATTTTTCTTAGATTTTGTGGAAACTTGTGGAGGTTTTGTGTGATTTTTGTGCGATTTTGTGGGATATTGAGGCGATTTAGGGATCTTGAGGGATTTATCATGTATTTTGTGGGAATTTGTGGAGATTTGGTGGGATATTTTTCTAGAATTTGGTCGTGTTTTGAGAAGATTTAGGGAATTTTGTGGGATTTTTCCTGGAATTTTGTTGGATATTAGGGAGATTTTGTGGGATGTTTGTGGAACTTTGAGGGACTTTTCTGGAATTTGGTGAGATTCTGCAGAGAACTGACGAATTATCAGGGATTTTTCATGTATTCTGTGGGAATTTGTGGAGATTCGGTGGGATTTTTCAGGAATTTTGGTTGTGTTTTGAGAAAATTTAGGGAATTTTGTGGGATTTTTCTGGGATTTTGTTGGATATTGAAGACATTTTGTGGGATGTTTCTGGAATTTGGTGGGGCTTTTCAAGAATTTTGTGGTATTTTGAAAAGATTTAGGGAATTTTGTGGTGTTTTTTCTTGAATTTTGTGGGAAACTGTGCTGATTTTATGGGGCGTTTCTGGAATTTGGTCGAGTTTTCAGAAGTGTTAGGGATTTTTGTGAGATTTTTGTGGGATGTTTGTGGAACTTTGAGGGACTTTTCTGTAATTTGGTGAGATTCTGTAGAGAACTGACGAATTATCAGGGATTTTTCATGTATTCTGTGGGAATTTCTGGAGATTTGGTGGGATTTTTCTGGAATTTGGTAGAGTTTTGAGAAGATTTAGGGAATTTTGTGTTGTTTTTTCTTGAATTTTGTGGGAAACTGTGCTGATTTTATGGGGCGTTTCTGGAATTTGGTCAAGTTTTCAGAAGATTTAGGGAATTGTGTGAGATTTTTCCTGGAATTTTGTTGGATATTAGGGAGATTTTGTGGGAGGCTTGTGGAACTTTGGGGGACTTTTCTGGTATTTGGTGAGATTCTGTAGAGAACTGACGAATTATCAGGGATTTTTCATGTATTCTGTGGGAATTTGTGGAGATTTGGTGGGATTTGTGTGGATTTTGTCCGTGTTTTGAGAAGATTTAGGGAATTTTGTGTAATTTTTCTGGGATTTTTTTGGATATTGAGGACATTTTGTGGGATGTTTCTGGAATTTGGTGGGGCTTTTCAAGAATTTTGTGGTATTTTGAAAAGGTTTAGGGAATTTTGTGGTGTTTTTTCTTGAATTTTGTGGGAAACTGTGCTGATTTTATGGGGCGTTTCTGGAATTTGGTCGAGTTTTCAGAAGATTTAGGGATTTTTGTGAGATTTTTGTGGGATGTTCTGGGAATTGGTAGAGATTTTGTGGGACATTCCTGTGAATTGGTAGGGTTTTGAAATGATTTAGGGAGTTTTGTGAGACTTCTCTGGAATTTGGTGGGGTTTTTCTGGAATTGTGTGGGATTCTGAGGAGACTTGAAGAATTTTGAGGAATTTTTCTTAGATTTTGTGGAAACATGTGGAGGTTTTGGGTGATTTTTGTGTGATTTTGTGGGATATTGAGGAGATTTAGGGATCTTGAGGGATTTCTCATGTATTTTGTGGGAATTTGTGGAGATTTGGTGGGATAATTTTCTAGAATTTGGTCGTGTTTTGAGAAGATTTAGGGAATTTTGTGGTGTTTTTTCTTGAATTTTGTGGGAAACTGTGCTGATTTTATGGGGCGTTTCTGGAATTTGGTCTAAAGCAAGAGAAAAAACCCCAAACAAACACAACCTTTCAGGCAGAGAAAAGATGTGGTTGCTCTTGAAGAAAGCATTTCATTCTGCCTGGAGAAGAACCTGTTGGGAAAAATATTAGCTTTTAGCAAAATGGCACTGTGCTGTTGCACTTGTTCTAGCACTGGGAGAAAGAACAGGCCCGTCTGTAAGGCTCCTGCAGCTCACCCTGGCTGAGGGTCATTGACCACTGAGCACTGCAGGCATCACTGGCAACAACGATGGTGGAAAATGGGGAGGGAGCAGGATAAATAAATGTTTGCCATTGCCTTAGCCAAAAAACCCCCAGACATCAAAAGCAACCCACCCTCAAAACAAAGCTATGAAAATAGTTTGCCTCTGAATTTAAAGAACTTCAATTAACTCTATGATGTCTGCTTTTGGTTCAGCATTCATCAATCTGAATTTGAATATGCACAGGGTAATGAAAGGTAACTGAGGCTTAAAAATCATGTCTATTGACTTGTGCATAGCCTATACTGAAGCACATTAAAAAGCAGCGTTTTGCTTGAAATCTGCACGGTATTAACTTCATTCAGTCTTACACTCACTAGGTAATTAAATACATGAAGAAATAGATTTTTATTTTTTTTATTAAGAATGCATTATTAATTAGGAAGGCATGGCTTTAGCAGAGTCTGCTGATACCAACATTACTCAGCTAAGTTCAAAGTATGAACACAAGAACTTGATGACAGAAGCAATGTTCATCAGAGCCTCAACAAGAAAGTTGCAGTTCCAAGTTTTTCAGATGTCCTACACTTGCTAAGGCACCTCCAGAAAGAGGAGTCAACTGAAAATAGCACAGGAAATTTGAAACCCATTTCTATATTTTTCTTTTTTTTCCTGAACTTTCTTGTGGGCAACAGAAAACTCCCAATATGTGGAATGCAATGTAGTTTTTATGCCAGAGTCATGAGTCATCCCCTCAGTTTCAACCTGATCCAATGCTCACTTGAATCTTGGAAAGGCTCAAATCAGCAAGATGAAATTAAAATTGTATTCATGAAAGGAGCTCTTTACTCTCCATTCCCCTCCCTCCCCCAAATACATCAGCACCAAGTGAGAAAGGCTCGATTTGAAAGATAATTATTACACAATTAAACTTGGACATAGCTAGTTTGCTACAAGTTCCAGCAGACAGACAAACAAGAGCAGAATCAGAGGTTATCAACCTCAATAGAAATTCCAGCTCATGCTTTCCCCAAAAGCCTCATTTAATTTATCCAGGATTAAAAAATAAAAGAGAAATGAAAAAAAAATCACATAAAAGCATTTCACATAGTATATAGTGAAATACTATCATTTCCACCTGAAATATTCATCATCATTATTATGTTTTTCCATACTAAATTACAAAGTCTCCTGCACCCATCTTCCCAATATCTCATTCTAAGTGCTTGCTTCTTTAATCCCTTAGGAAGCAAAAGGAGCCTCAGGTGTCTCTGGATCAACAGAAACTAAACAACACAGCTTGACAAAGTATATCAAATTGTCAATCAACTCAATAAAGAACTCCCACTCCAGAGATAGCTATCACCAGCTGATGAATTTGGCTAGGGCAGGTTTAGTGAAGAAAAACTAGGTCTTTATTACCAAATCAGTTAGGAGTTGTTCTACCGTACTGCCCGTAGGATGGGAGTACAAACACCATATTCTTCACAGCCTCATCCACAAAGAATTCCACCTTCAAATTAAGGCTGCTTTGGAGTTGGACCAAACCAATGAAAACTCACTCATCAAACACAGTGGTGGCAGCATGCTCAGTCTTTGCAATACAAAACTGGCAACTAACAGCACATTCCTGATCACATCTCCAAGGCTGAGTGTACAGAACTGCAGTGGTGGCCAGGCCCTCGCTGACTGCCAAACCTCCAGCCATCATCCCTTCCTCTCACAGCGACAGGGCAGAAAATAACAACAGCAGAAACTAGAAAGCTTAAGCTAAAACCACAAAGGTCATTGATGAAACAGACTGGAGTGCTTTAGAAACTAGCACGCAGATTTAGCTGAAAACAAATCTTATTGATCACCAATTACAATGAATACTTAATTCTATCATTCTGCATTATTATTAGACAGTCAGAGACAGCCAAGCTGACCTCAAGCATGCTGAAGCATCGGGGCCAAGCAGTGCACATCTTCCCAGGAGCTGATTTACCCATCGTTCTCAAGTGAATTCACCTGCACACAGCCCCACCGTACAACTGCTAGGCTGCAAAATAAAAAAATAGCTCTGCTTAAGAGTCAAACCCCAGGACATAGACCATATGAAAGGAAGAATGAAACCTGCAGCATTTGGTTGACCTTCAATGCCCTGAGAAGATGACAAATTTCCCAAGATGAACAAGTGCCCAAAATACAAAGCAAAGGACTGACTTTTAGGGATCAAATGTTAAATAGGCCTGCGAAATTGGAGTTGTTAGGTTGCACATGAAAGAAGGGAAAAAAGAAAAAACCACCCCAACCCTCAACTGCAATTTTACATCCCTCTTGGAAAATTTGCTTTAATAAGAGAGAGGAATGGATACAATCTTCCCCTCACCTGGAGATTTTAATCAATTCAAGCCATTTCAAATCTGGCAAGAAAGCCCTACCACAGTCCCCATCAAACAACATTGCCTTTCATTTTTGCTTCTCATGACTACTTCAGAGCAGTCTAAATAACAGCAAAGAAGGAAATTCAAGTTGCAATTCAAACACTAAGCTCTGGAATCCCACATTGCCTTCAAACACCTGCATGAAACACTAACTTCATGCTCTATGCTCCCTGCTTTCTTCTAGTTTACTGCACAGTGCATTATTTACATAAAACAGAATTTCTTCTGTGGGAAAGGCTTGCATGGTACTTCAAAGCCTGAATAAATCAGGGACTGCAGCTTGAACTAACAAAAAAATCATCCAAAAAATTCCTTTCAATATCTGCATTGTATTGCCTTATCATGCTACCTGTCTAGCTGAGTTATTCAGGTATCCACACCAGAAATGACAGACAATGTCTCTCTATGATGATGTGATGTTACTTCAAATGAAAAAAAACAATAAATAAAAATCACAGATTAATTTCCCATACAAATGATGACTCACTACTCCCAAATCCTTCCTTATAGCAGGATGCTCACTTCAGTCTGGAAGTCTTCATGTTGCAGCCTGCAGGAATCAGCTTATTTCCTGTCAAGGGCTGGAAAGCCTTACAGGAACTGGTTTTGGTTGAAGAACTTCTCCAAGGTGCTTACCTGTGGGACTTATCCAGGTAAGGGATGTTAGCTCCCTCTTCTTTGAGGTTCAGTGTCCAACCACTCCTACTGCTGGTAAGAAGAACAGAAGAAACATCTGCCCATAGCAAGGACTGCACTGGTGGGCAAAGTCCAAATTCCATCCTTCAGGGAAAAAGAAACAAAGACTGAGGAATTCATGTCTGTTCAAAATTTCATCCTTGACTACTGAAAGCATTGGAAGCACATGTGTATGTTTAAAAATGGAATTGTCCTCATTTAAGAATAAAAATAATTTCATCCCATCACCATTTTTCTTGGTCCAATCCTGAACTGCAGATCCAAACAGCTGAGAAAGCATGGAATAGTCTGCTGGACAGCATTAAAATGAGCAACTCCTGTATCTTCCTAAGATAAGAACACAAATCACAAAGAAAGGCACTCTGAGAAAAAATTTCTTAGAGGAAGACCTCAATTATTTTCCAGCAAGGCAGGTAATATGCATTTGGCTATTTGTTAGAAAAAAAACCAAAAAACAAACCTGTTTTTATACAAGATTTTACTCATATATTAACTATCACATATTTTGCAAAACAAAAAGAGACCACAGCAAAGTAAAATCCCAATTTTTTCCTATATTTAAGCTGTGATAGTATGTCTGAAATGGGAATCCAGAGCCTCACCAGATTAATATCACCACTTGGACCAGAGAATTTGCCATATCCACTTCTTCTGGTTTCGTTCAGTTGGAGCTTCTGTTTGTACAGTGATGATGGCTCTTGAACATTCTGGGATTTAAAGTAGTCCCTGAAGAGATGGCTGACAAAAATATGATGTTACTTTCAAGATGCTTTTTAATTATTTCTACCCTCATCCAGAACCTGCAAACATCTGATCTCCTTCACTATGCTCCAAGCTCATTAAAACTGGAACGCTAAATAAGAATATTCAAAATATTTTGTTTTGCATTGCTAAAGGCACCACTGCAGGTACTTGACTCATCCTTCAGACTGTAAATAAATAAATGAAGTCTAGGACAGGTCAAATAAAGACACTATGTTTTCTGTGTTTTGTTGGGGTTGGTTTTAGAAGACTTAGGAGATTTGAAACAGATCTTTTATTAAGGAATTGTTCCTAAGGGACTTGACTTACAGAAATTAATTTATACTTGGCAGTGCATTTGATTGATTGCAGTTCCTTTTTTTCAAATACAAACCAGCATTTTCACTACCAGGTGTGGTGGTTGGAAATGTTGGGACTGTAGAACACTGCAAGGCTAATTTCTCCTCCAGTCTCCATCATTTTTATGTAGCTCAGCATTTTCTCATCCTTACTGAGATCTGCTGCAAATTTAAAATACCCTAACAGGGCTGAGAGAGTATTGCAACAGTGTTTATCTAGTGTATCATTACAGTTCTTGTTACCCTAATTCCACAGTTCTGAGCAACAACTCTCATTTTATGGGCAGGTAATTGAGCTCTATGATACATGAATTGATTTGCAGGGGAAATACATTAAAACCTGGCTGGAAAAGAAAATTATTCAGGATCTTCACTCTGATTGCCTTTTACAGCTACCACTCTAGGACCACTGAAAGAGCTTACTTTAGCTCATGTCAATGAAGCTACAATTCAGTGTTTGTCCAAAAAATGTTCACATTCTAAAATGAAGGTTACTGTGGTTTCCTGAGTTATAAAGGCAGAATTAAAGATTACTGCAGATTCTTAGATCAGGACCACTTCCCAGCTCAAGAACTATTTAGTGGGAAGAGCCAAGGCAAAAGGCAGCATTCAAGCAAGTGTTGCTGATCAAGTGAGTTATGGGTTCTACATGAAAATGTTAGCAAGGGTGATCCAGTCAGATCTCATGTCTGCCTGTGGTTCAGCACTGCAGCTGCTAACACCCAGAGCACCAGATCCAATCACTCCTGAGGAGCAGGTTTGTTCAAGCAGGCACTGTTGTTTCAGGACCAGTGAAAGACAGGACAGAGACAAAATTGATAGTACTCCCTCAGTGCAAACAGAACTTGCCCTGCGACAAATTTGCTCCTCTCTGGCCCTACTTTTAACATCCCTGCTCTCAAATTCCTATTTTTAGCAGCTTCTCATAAAAGGCATTCTTACTCAGAGAAGTGAATGTTAGAAGTGTTCATTTGAATGAAGCAAACAATTAAGCAACATCTTCCCTAAAGTGATTTTGTAAAAGTTATGGTTTAGTTTTCTTCCTAATTGCTTGGAAAAATCGGATTGGCGCAGGAAATGGGAAGGGTTGGCTAAAAGGAGTCAGCTGATGGGAAGCAGCCAGTAACTCCTGCTGCTGCTGACCTGCTGCAACTCCCAGGTTAAGAGGACAAGTGCCTCATTTGTAATCAAGTCTATATAAAACACAAAAGAGGCAGAAGGACAAACCTGGTTCATAAAGGCAGCAGTCTGTGACCAAAAGCAGCAGAGTCAGCAGCCAGTGTTTCACTCCTGATGAGAGCCCACTTGCAAAAGTTCCACTTGAGTACCTGCTGCAGAGCAGAGGCTGTTCTTCATTGATGTGTCAAACCATGACAGCCATACTTCTGTTGCTATTCAAAGAACAGGGATAAACTCCGGGGTTTGTTAGGTTTTAAATAGTTTCCAATTTCAGGCCTAATAGAAGGCAAAATGGAAAATATCACATGTAATAGGACTTAAAAATAGAAATATGGAAGAACACAATGTTATACTCATGTTACCTATTACTTTTTTCAGCTGAGCAAAGTCTTCACAAACACTATAAATACATATCTTTTTCCCCCAATGAAAATAATAATAAAAAAATCTGTCTTGTAACCTGAAAGAAAAGAGATAAAACCAAAGCAAACCTGATTCTTGTAAACAGAAAATGTTGCTTAAAAATTGAGTTTGGGGAGCATAAATATTTAATTGCCTTGAGCATGTCTTAGGAATTCACATTTACTCAAAATAGTGTCAAGAGCAAACAAAACTGCAAAACAATCTCTTTTAGTAGGAAATACCTTGTGAGAATCAAGTGTTTTCTTATCATCTTTCACTGTTTCACTTGATGTCTGAATCTTCTAACTCCAACTCCTAGAACAGCATCAGTGGGGGAGAGAGACAATGAACACTCCTTCTGTTATTTGACTGACTGCAAGGTTTTGACATGTAGAGTATTAATAAAAATAATTTATTCTCACAGGGTTTTGTCAGAATAACAAGCTGGTAGCTTTAAATATGGTTAAGAAAATTTTATGTATGTTAGGAAAAAACAAACAAAAAGAAACATTTGCAGTAGTAGGACAAAACCATCATAAAAAAGGTATATAGCAGATATACATATTTATATTCATATATATATATCTCCAATTTCCCAAAGCATTGCTCTAAGAATTAGACAAAACTGGCTACAAAATTCAGATTTTTTAGGTTATTTATTGACTGTAAAGTGAATCCTGACTGACAATAAATATCACTGGGGAACATTAATTATTAAATATACATTGTCCAATCTTTAACAAATCAACTTTAGTAAGAACAGTTTTAAATCTAAAAATAAAAACAATTTCCAAGACACTTATTTTAAGTAATTGCACTAAGAAATAGTAAGACCTTATATATAGTTAAATGACTAGCAGCCAACTCACATCATCATAGTAAGAATAATATATATGTACTGCAATTTTAAGTGTTATGACTTCAAGAACTTGTAGTAATAACCAAGCATTACTTGCTAAATAACACAAAATTTGTCTGATTAAGTCTGTTTAAAAGAATATGCAATGGGAATAACTAAGAGCTGAAATTAATGGTGTTAGCTTGTAAAGACAGAAATTTACTTCTTACAAGTAGGAAAACATGCAATATATTCCTATACTTAACACATGTTCGTAGTACAGACATTCCTGTTAATAAATTTCAGGTTAAAATTGACAAATGTGACATGTTCTACTATATGGAATTTCTTCAAGTGGCTGTTGTTCCATCGGACAACACAAACTAAAAAATGTCCTGCCTCTCAGAAATATTATTCTGTTTCTACTCTTTACTTTATTTTTTTATTTTTTTTTTTCACTTTTAGAAAAACACAGATTTTTTTTTTTTAGTATTAGAAAAATATAGGACAAAAACAAGGCTTAAGTTTTAGATAGGGAAGAGAGAATAAGGAGATGCTTTATAAGCTGAAATATTTTTCTCTTAAAGCTATGGAGATGGACAACCATGTTCTGAAAAAAACTCCTTTAATTCATGACAGAGTATATTGGGAAGCATGGAGTGTTCAAAGTGTGGATTTTGAGTAAAAAGTAGAGTAATTGTGATACAGTGAGGCGCTGGAACAGAGTGGAGTGAAGATTTGAGGCCTTGAGGGCAATGAGAAAACTGTTTTCCTGCGAAGCTCACAGAGACAGATGAAGAGGACTCATGGCCCATACACACCTCAGAGTGATGTGAAATGGGAGGAGTGAACTCATGGCAGATTTCCGGGCAGCTGGCATCAAACAAATAGAAAACTATAACAGAAATATTTTTCTTGTGAGAAACTCCATAGATTAGCAGAAGAAGATTTCTGTTTCTATACAAACACTGATAAAGAGACTCTAGCAAGAATTGGGACTGTTTTAAACACCAAAGTTCCAAAGTCTTTTGTCTCTATCTTGTCATGTGAACAAGGGAATGCTGGGTAGTGCGGGATAAAAGGGTTTTCTGAAAGTTTATTCTGGTGTTCTTATTCTTGTAGTTTTGTGAATAAACTTTCTTTATTCCTTTTAAGTTTTAAGCCTGTTTTGCTCTTGCTCTAATCCATATCTCACAGCAAGAAATAAGTAAGTTTTCTAGTATTTTTTCAGTTACTGCTTTAAAACCACGACAACTGTGTTTTCACCATCACGTCAGATCAGCTCTTGGACTCACAGCTCACCGCAGACCTCGAAACAGGAGGCAAAGATCTGCACCACTTGGCCTTTCAGAACTTCTCACCCATCTATGACCTTTCTGGGGCCAGCTTCACAAAATGAGGGGGAAGCCATTCCAAAGAACACGACCAAGGAAATCACACAGCACTCGGGATTTGTTCCAGGCATCAAATTTTTAATGGATGATGTGAAGTAACACCGAAGCAATTCCTGTCCACAGAAAAAAAGATTTCAAATGGTTTTGTCTCAAGGACAATCACTGGAGGTTGAAAGTTTCTGGGGCTGAAAGTTACATGAGGTCCTCAACACTGAGCAATCAATATCCCCAGAGTCTAAACTGTGAAATTACTACCTGGGCAAGGAGAACATTTTCAGGATTTGCAACTCATCTCAAAGCCTCAGTAGAACTCAACCAGCAGAATTCCCCTGAGATGGCACTGTGCTCTGGAAGCCCTCAAATACTCACTAAAACAGACTTGACTTTCACTAGGACAGCTGCTCATGAAAATCTGGGGTAAAACCTATGGGAAGTGGCCATGTGCACGCATATTCCTTCTTCCCACAGCAGGCACAATCAAATCCTCCTTTGAATGGCCTCCAAGTTGAGCAGCACTCATTGGCACAGCCTCTTCTCCCACAGACAGGCCAGCGAGCAACACGGCAGCGCCAGCCAGGTGGGCAAGGACAAGAGAGAGCAGATGCCAACAAGGCTTGGAAGCTGGGCCAAGGGAGGTTTACGCTGGCCATTGGGAAGAACTTGTGCCCAGCGTGGGCCATCAGATACTGCAATGGCCTGACAGGGGCTGCTGGAGTCATCATTGTGGCACGGGTGCAAGGCAAGCCAGGCCGCAGCGCTCGGGCCCCGCTCTGCTGGCCATGCTTGCCGCCATGGCTCCCAGCTTGGACTCAACATTCTCTCAGGGCTCTCTGCAGCCAGGGCGTTCTGTGCTTCTGTGACATCACAGCCTCTGGGGACGGCACGCTGGCTGGCAACTGTCCCCAGCTGTTGCTGCGCCCCAGTGCCCAGGCACAGCTGCTCGCAGAGAGACGCCCAGAGCCTCGGTGCTGCTGGCAGAGCACTATGGCTGCTCACGGCTCCTCCGCGCTGCTGCAGCTTTACGTGCTGCTGCTCTTGGCTCATCCCCTCGACCCTGTGAGCAAACCTGAGCGCAGCACGGATGCCTCTCCTCTGCTTCTGGAGGATTGTCATCTGGACGAGTCGGACCCTGAGCGCATCCGGTGGGCGGCCAGGACATTCCTGCTCATCGACCTGCTCATCATAGGAATGGCCATGGGATGGTCGCTCGGAAAAAGAATTCAGAGACGCTGGCGAGAGGTGAGGAGGGGGGTGGGGGGTCAGGCAGGCGGGATGGGGCAGACCTTGAGGGCCTCTTGGGCACCCTTTGGCCAATGCCCTGCGGCAGAAGGGGCCTGAGCTCCTGGCTGGGGAATGCGGCCCAGGGGCTGAGCTCCATGGACAGCACCAAGCAGAGGCGGCAGAGCTCTGCCTGCTGCAGCCTCTTCCCCGGGCCAGCCCAGCCCAACTGGGCCCGAGTCTCTGTCTCCCAGGCCAAAGGCAGCCCCACAGGTGCCGGCCCCGCTCTGCCCCTCTGCCTCTTCCATGGGGATCCCTGTGCTTTGCCTTGCAGCGGAATCTCCAGAGCCCTTCGGGCCGTGCGGGGCCCCGCCGCCATCGAAGACAGGGCTGTCCCACGGAGCTGATGCAGCTGCTGATGGACAACCGCGACCTGATGCGGCTGCTCCTTCGCGACAGCCCTCAACCAACCACCAAGATGGCGGCAAAAGAGGGCAGTGACAGGAGACTCCGCACCTCCCCACAGCTCTGACCTCCAGCGTCGCGCTCCAGCTACAGAACCTTACGGGGAACGGGTGACCAGTGCCCAGCCCAGGCACTGCGACGTTCCCCACCTTACAAGTTAGCCACACCCCTGTTGTTGTTCGATTCCCCACCACGTTTCCCCCAAGAAGTTGACCTTTCCCTTAGTGTTCAGTTCTAAACAGTTGAAGCATTGAAGTTTCTTAGCCTTAAGATTCTTACCCCATAGTCTTCTAGTAACGTTGGATTGTAGATTTTAGAAGTAGTCAAGTGAATAAAGTTCACGTTTTCTACACGTTGCTGTGTCATTTTCTTGAGGTTGCACCTGAGACCTGGGGACTCCTTGAGAGATGGCTTTGCATGGCAGCTCCAGACTGCCTGCAATGGAGAGCCCCAGTGCCCCAGCAGGCTTTGCAAGAGCACGGAGGGCAGCGGGAAAGAAGAAGGTGGCCAATATTCACCTGCCTCCAGCTTCCAAGGAAGCTTGCAGTCAAGCCCTGTCTGCCCTTTAGGGGGGACCCTAAAGGCCCCGGCAGGCATCACCATGGCCCCAGGACGGGGGGCTTGCAGCACTCTGGGGCACCAGGAAAGGAGCAGGATCATCCCTGGAAAGCTGTCTGGAGACAAATCCAGAGACGTCTCCCCTGGCATCCAGGCAAGGGCTGAATACAGGCAGGCAATTAGATCCACAGGCTGCCTGGGCTATGGCACCAATCAGTCCTGCTTCATAGATTTCGGGGGGCGGGGTTATACATATATATATATATATATATATATATACACGCATATATGTATATATGTATCTACATCTGTATTTAGTTCTTTGTATTTATCCTGTTGACCCTCAAATAGGATTAGATTTCATTTTCCTACAAAACAAAACATCCGTTTTTTGATTTTTAGGAATCAACCATCTGTGCTCCCACTTTAAATCACTTCTCTCAAACTCATTCTGCATCTTGCTCCTTTCCAGCACCATCAAATACCTCTGTTAAAATACAGAGCATCAGTGGAAGGACGACAATCTTGTTACTTGCTGAAGAAAGTTAACTTGGATGACATACCTGCTTTTAAAAATCCAAGAGGAACAAAACCTACACATCAGCTTTAGAATTTCAAAAGCTGCTTCCTCAACTCTTCCACACCACTTTACTCTTTGGGGACATTCAGCAGCAATACCAAACAAGCACAGAAAAGAAATGGAAGAAGAAATGCAGATAGTCAGCAGCTGACCACCTACCAAAATACATTTTAAATGCAGCTCCAAGTTCTCCAAGAGCAAGTTTGAAGTGTAAATGGAGACACTCACACAAAATTACTACCAGGTGGTACTTTTGGCATTTCCTTGGGCTTTCCTCTTCATTTTTTTTTTATCTCTCACCTAAGGCAAGAGAAAAAACCCCAAACAAACACAACCTTTCAGGCAGAGAAAAGATGTGGTTGCTCTTGAAGAAAGCATTTCATTCTGCCTGGAGAAGAAGCTGCTGGGAAAAATATTAGCTTTTAGCAAAATGGCACTGTGCTGTTGCACTTGTTCTAGCACTGGGAGAAAGAACAGGCCCGTCTGTAAGGCTCCTGCAGCTCACCCTGGCTGAGGGTCATTGACCACTGAGCACTGCAGGCATCACTGGCAACAACGATGGTGGAAAATGGGGAGGGAGCAGGATAAATAAATGTTTGCCATTGCCTTAGCCAAAAAAACCCCAGACATCAAAAGCAACCCACCCTCAAAACAAAGCTATGAAAATAGTTTGCCTCTGAATTTAAAGAACTTCAATTAACTCTATGATGTCTGCTTTTGGTTCAGCATTCATCAATCTGAATTTGAATATGCACAGGGTAATGAAAGGTAACTGAAGCTTAAAAATCATGTCTATTGACTTGTGCATAGCCTATACTGAAGCACATTAAAAAGCAGCGTTTTGCTTGAAATCTGCACGGTATTAACTTCATTCAGTCTTACACTCACTAGGTAATTAAATACATGAAGAAATAGATTTTTTTTTTTTTTATTAAGAATGCATTATTAATTAGGAAGGCATGGCTTTAGTAGAGTCTGCTGATACCAACATTACTCAGCTAAGTTCAAAGTATGAACACAAGAACTTGATGACAGAAGCAATGTTCATCAGAGCCTCAACAAGAAAGTTGCAGTTCCAAGTTTTTCAGATGTCCTACACTTGCTAAGGCATCTCCAGAAAGAGGAGTCAACTGAAAATAGCACAGGAAATTTGAAACCCATTTCTCTTTTTGTCTTTTTTTCCTGAACTTTCTTGTGGGCAACAGAAAACTCCTAATATGTGGAATGCAATGTAGTTTTTATGCCAGAGTCATGAGTCATCCCCTCAGTTCCAACCTGATCCAATGCTCACTTGAATCTTGGAAAGGCTCAAATCAGCAAGATGAAATTTCAATTGTATTCATGAAAGGAGCTCTTTACTCTCCATTCCCCTCCCTCCCCCAAATACATCAGCACCAAGTGAGAAAGGCTCAATTTGAAAAATAATTATTACACAATTAAACTTGGACATAGCTAGTTTGCTACAAGTTCCAGCAGACAGACAAACGAGAGCAGAATCAGAGGTTATCAACCTCAATAGAAATTCCAGCTCATGCTTTCCCCAAAAGCCTCATTTAATTTATCCAGGATTAAAAAATAAAAGAGAAATGAAAAAAACCACATAAAAGCATTTCACATAGTATATAGTGAAATGCTATCGTTTCCACCTGAAATATTCATCATCATTATTATGTTTTTCCATAGTAAATTACAAAGTCTCCTGCACCCATCTTCCCAATATCTCATTCTAAGTGCTTGCTACTTTAATCCCTTAGGAAGCAAAAGGAGCCTCAGGTGTCTCTGGATCAACAGAAACTAAACAACACAGCTTGACAAAGTATATTAAATTGTCAATCAACTCAATAAAGGTTTTCCACTCCAGAGATAGCTATCACCAGCTGATGAATTTGGCTAGGGCAGGTTTAGTGAAGAAAAACTAGGTCTTTATTACCAAATCAGTTAGGAGTTGTTCTACCGTACTGCCCGTAGGATGGGAGTATAAACACCATATTCTTCACAGCCTCATCCACAAAGAATTCCACCTTCAAATTAAGGCTGCTTTGGAGTTGGACCAAACCAATGAAAACTCACTCATCAAACACAGTGATGGCAGCATGCTCAGTCTTTGCAATACAAAACTGGCAACTAACAGCACATTCCTGATCACATCTCCAAGGCTGAGTGTACAGAACTGCAGTGGTGGCCAGGCCCTCGCTGACTGCCAAACCTCCAGCCATCATCCCTTCCTCTCACAGCGACAGGGCAAAAAATAACAACAGCAGAAACTGGAAAGCTTAAGCTAAAATCACAAAGGTCATTGATGAAACAGACTGGAGTGCTTTAGAAACTAGCACGCAGACTTAGCTGAAAACAAATCTTATTGATCACCAATTACAATGAATACTTAATTCTGTTATTCTGCATTATTATTAGACAGTCAGAGGCAGCCAAGCTGACCTCAAGCATGCTGAAGCATCGGGGCCAGGCAGTGCACATCTTCCCAGGAGCTGATTTACCCATCGTTCTCAAGTCAATTCACCTGCACACAGCCCCACCGTACAACTGCTAGGCTGCAAAATAAAAAAATAGCTCTGCTTAAGAGTCAAACCCCAGGACATAGACCATATGAAAGGAAGAATGAAACCTGCAGCATTTGGTTGACCTTCAATGCCCTGAGAAGATGACAAATTCCCCAAGATGAACAAGTGCCCAAAATACAAAGCAAAGGACTGACTTTTAGGGATCAAATGTTAAATAGGCCTGCGAAATTGGAGTTGTTAGGTTGCACATGAAAGAAGGGAAAAAAGAAAAAACCACCCCAACCCTCAACTGCAATTTTACATCCCTCTTGGAAAATTTGCTTTAATAAGAGAGAGGAATGGATACAACCTTCCCCTCACCTGGAGATTTTAATCAATTCAAGCCATTTCAAATCTGGCAAGAAAGCCCTACCACAGTCCCCATCAAACAACATTGCCTTTCATTTTTGCTTCTCATGACTACTTCAGAGCAGTCTAAATAACAGCAAAGAAGGAAATTCAAGTTGCAATTCAAACACTAAGCTCTGGAATCCCATATTGCCTTCAAACAACTGCATGAAACACTAACTTCATGCTCTATGCTCTCCAATACATAGAAGCCATTTATTTGCATAGCCTTTGGCTGCTAAAGATGGAACCTGCATTTCTAGGAGCAGATGGGCCTGATTCTCACCTTCCCCCGACACACATGAGCAGTGTGGGCCCTGCCTTTCTGGGCACCTCACACTTACTTGATTCAAACTCTTGACTTTGCTCTCTGGAACACTGCCCTTCCTGAATCCAGCCCAAGCTACGAAGCAGCCACACACCTGCTGAAGTTGCCATTCTTGACATCTGCCTCTCCCCATCAGGATGCCTTGCAAAAACTATTAGGATCCAATGCTGCCCGTGTCTGCTGCAAGGAGGAGCTCTCTGGCTTTTTTACTCCTATCTTTAGAACATTCTCTTTCTAAGGTCATGACAGCTGGGGACAAATACAGAGCAACACCTTGAAGCATTAACAAACAGAAGCAACAGAAAACAGAAGCTGCTGCATTTCCTGTGGCCATTTGAGGGTGAAACTGCAAGTGTGAAAATATTGCAGTTCTGTCATTCAGGAAGAAGCACACGTTCCAAAGGAAATCCATTCAAAGCAGATTATACAGCATAGATTTGTTATCCATTTGAAGTTATTAACTGGAAGCCAAAGAAAGATTTCTTTGGTAGCCTCACAGGTTTATCTTCAGCATTTATAATGGAACAGTTACTCTGCTTTAAATTTAAGTGTTTCTTTCCCCCAACAGTCTCATCTACCTCCTCACCAAGCTGATACGGAATAGAGGAGCACAGATCGTGTGAGGAACAGATTTGGAATTACATAAATGGACTTACCATGTGGCTACAACTGATATTTCCAGCTCTGTGGCCTAAGAGCATCCATCCAATGTCCTGCCAGTCCAGCACTTCCTGATGGTATTTGAAGCCACTGCTTCCACACAAGTTAGAACAATGCACTTCTCCTTTGAGGTCATCTGGCTGCTCCAAGTGCAACAATGGAGCCACCAAGTTCCACTTGCAAGGTCAGCATTACAAATTTAAAACCTTCCTGTTACAAAAGGTAAAGGCTCTCCAATCCTGCTGGAAACAAGAGCTTTGAAGAAACCTAACTCTTCCAACTTCAGCTTGCTTCCAACTTGAACGGTATCAGCTTTTTTAGATAATAAAGGATTGTCTGTAGATTACTGTGGATTAAAATTAGAACTGCAGACCTGACTATTAGTCTCAAGTTTGCTGGTGTGAGGAAGGTGATGGTCCTTCTTATCCATCCCTGGAATCACCATCATGCACTGTCTTCACTATCTCCAAGAGGTATTTTTTTTTTCAACGTGGATAAACTATTTTAGGAAGTTTGGAACAGGGAGAATGGCTGCCTTCCATACAAATCAAACAGGTTCCATTTCCAAGTGATTACAATTGTATCAAAGTCTTCAGGCCCAAATAGGTGTAGCCTCTGTGAAATACAGAAGCCCTTATGAAAGGCTCACTCAGAAGGTGTGAATAGAATAAAAAAGAAATTCATTATAAAAAAATGAGGAAGGAAAAAGCCTTCATTCCCAGCACTGCAGAATTCCAGCCAAGTAAAATCTCACTCACTTTACAATGAAAGGAAAATATTTGAGTGGTGGTGTCAGGGAGAAGGCGAGGATATACAGTGCCAGGGAGGATTCTGCACTTAGAGATGCTGAGTATCCAGCCAAGAGACAGAAATTCAATTGCCAAGGCATTTGAATGAAGTCAATTAAGTCACATCACCTTTTCTATTTCAGTGTTTCCATCTGACAAGAAAGCAAAGGCGGGCAGCAGAAAGCAGGTGAGCTGCTGCACTCAGGGGTAGGGATCAAATGAACTATGCTGGTTCCATATGCACTATGGGAAAAGCAGGCAGAAGAGAGGAAGAGCTCTAAAATTAAGATGGAATTTTAACCTCTTCCTTCTCTGTTGACACTGACTGTAGGCATGTCTAACAGCTTTTCAGACAATTGTGTTTGATTTTGTTCCACAAACCTTACCTAGATCCACATTCATTAGCTGACTCTCTGCTGCCATCAAAATTGAGGGAAGGAACACCTTTTAGCACTGCTTAGAAACAGAGGAGATCAAACTAAACTCTGCAGCTCCAATGAGCGAAGGAATTATGTCCTATCCACCTTCATGAAGCCGCAAAGACCAAAATCTCTTGAGAGCGTGCCATTTCCTTTCAGCCTTGTGCACTGAGCCTTCAGCTCATCACGGATCAAAAGATGCTGCACTAAATTACAAGAAAAATGACTGCATTCTGTTTAGTTGCAATCCTGGTAGTCATAACAAATCTTGTGTGCATCAGATGGCCTCCAGAAAAATCACATGCAACAGCAACACCATCCTCAGATGCTCTCCCAGTACCTTACCTAATCATTGCTCCGTCACTGGACAAGACTTGTCCCCACCCTTCACACCTACAGCAACAAACCTACAAATCTTCCAAACATTTCTTCAATTCCACACCCCTCCGGAACATTCCCGCTTAAAACCGCACAGCTGCCCACGGGACAAAGGTCCAGTGTTACAAGCTGCTGCTCTCCCTCCACACAAGCCCCTTGCACATCTTGCACTGCTGCTCTGAAACTGCACAATTTGTCAGCAGCACCATTAGACTCAGAATTGGGAAACAATTCCTTCTGCTGGGTTAAGTTGGAAACAGTTCAGGCTACAGGAGTTCTTTATTATTCACCCTCATGGAATGCCCCTGCCCTTCAGAGCTCAAGCACTCCTGTGCAGAGCATCTCATGGAGCCAAAGAGAAAGGACTGCTGTCCCAAAAGAAGAGTCTGGGAGGAACTCCCAGTGTCCTTCATGCCTTGAGAAAGCTAAGGAGCAGTCACTGATGGCCTAAAGGGTACAAATTCAGTTCAGATGACAAATTTTCCAGGGTGATCCCCCTCCTCTTTATCTTCTAACACAACTACAAACAAACCAAATGATAGATTTCACAAGGAATAAGGGATGTTTAAAAGCAAATCTCTAAACTAAGCCTGGCATGCTCACCCAGGAGTTCAACACAGCAAGGCAGGCACTCTGCACTACCTAGTTCATGGCAAGAGATTTCTAAACTCTACCAAATGAAGTGAAGAAATGAAACAGAGAGCAATAGAACCGTATTTTAATTCATTTCAAGGCATGGAATAACACAGAATCTTTTCCATGAAACTAGGGCATTTTTCTCCCTTATCTAGTGCCCAAGTAAGATTAGAAATTGGGAAAAAAACCACTGAAACTGCAAATGCATTTTGCCCCCAGCTAGAAACAAAAGGTAATTATTTGAAAACTAGAAAAAACTCCAAGAGGAAACGTAAAACATTATGGAATATGTATTATTTTTATCACCCAGAATTCCCCATGTTAAAGGCACAGAGAAAACCATCATTCAGAAGTGGGAAAACAGAGGGACTGTACAAGTGAAATGGAGTTCTGACAAATGATGCTGTGTAGAATATGGGTTCCCAAACCAACAGAACAAAGGCACCCCGACAGCAGCAGCCTCAGAGATTGTACATTGCAGCTGAAGCACGGGGGTTTCTGTAGATTCACCTTGTAAACTGGCACACTTACTTGCCAAGGCTGCTGAACTTCTTTCACCTTAAACCACAAAACCTCCCAGTCCTTCCACAGCAATCACTCCATCAAATCAAGGCAGACCAAAACATGTTCTTTGCGCTGTTCACAATAAGATGAAGTTATGTGCCCAAGAGATACCATTTGAAGTCAGAAGGAACAAGCCAGCAGGTGTAGAAAACTGGTATTTGAAGAAGTGACAAAAAGACAGCAAACTGAAGCCCATGCTTAATACAAAACCCCATGATTAATAGAACACAAATGCAGATGGATATGATAAGCTTGCACTGTCGAAGCTAAAATCATTTCTAACAAAAATCACCACATTTCCAAGAATTCAGTACCACTTGTGGTGGCCACTCCTGATCTCTACATAATATGTCAGCAGTTCAATTGGCAAGAATCTCTTTATCTAGATCCAAGCAGGGAAGAAGTCAAGGTCCCAGTGATATGCAATTCTGTAGCTTCATTAGAAACCTTTCATCCTGCAATAGTTGAAATCCAAGCGAGAAAAGAACCTGTTTGGACACCAACTATCCTTAGTAGCAACGTTTTGCAGCACGCAATTTGAAAAGGTTAACCTGCCAGGCAATAATACAGACAAGAAAAATGAAAAGGAGGGCAAGGAGAATCATCTGCTGCTGAAACTGCTCTTCTACAAAAACAAAGTGATATGAAGATTCAGCCCGTGAAGAACACATTCCTCAACCAGGAGAGAAAAACACAATTCTTAAAAATCTCCTCTGTCGTTCTGATTGGGAACGGTGGGAAAGAACGACACGGACTCTCAAGGGAGTCACAACAGGAGAATCTTCTCTACTTTATTACTCTAGGCTTGTCTAATAGACAGATACGTGGAAAGTACAGAAAGGAAACTCTTATTGCTTAGTAAAGTGCTACATCACCATCATTGGTCAGCGGGGCTCACCACCCCCCTGACTTTCTCCTGCAAGGAAAACAAGAGGACAGACAAACAGCACCTGGCAGTTGTTTTCTGTCTCTGAGGATTGTTTTGAAATCCTCCTATGAATTCCCAGGCTAGCTTCTCGGGCAGGACTGATAGGCCATGGGGCCTGCAGTTTCTGCAGCTCTCTGCAGCCTGCTCCAAAGCTAGCATCCATACTCTCCACTACATAAGAAATAGAAAACTGACTACAAATCACGTGTTCACTACTTGTTGCTTGTTCACTACTCAGACATCAGAATTACTACCACAATACTAGAAGAACAATCCAAGAAACATATTCCAGGGATGCATTTTAATTCATTTGCTGCTGCCAGCCGTGCTGTGCTTTGCTTCTATCCATCCACCCTGCTGCAAAAAGGTTCAATTGTGTTTTCACCATCACTTCAAATCAGCTCTTGGACTCACAGCTCACCACAGACCTCGAAACAGGAGGCAAAGATCTGCACCACTTGGCCTTTCAGAACTTCTCACCCATCTATGACCTTTCTGGGGCCAGCTTCACAAAATGAGGGGGAAGCCATTCCAAAGAACACGACCAAGGAAATCACACAGCACTCGGGATTTGTTCCAGGCATCAAATTTTTAATGGATGATGTGAAGTAACACCGAAGCAATTCCTGTCCACAGAAAAAAAGATTTCAAATGGTTTTGTCTCAAGGACAATCACTGGAGGTTGAAAGTTTCTGGGGCTGAAAGTTACATGAGGTCCTCAACACTGAGCAATCAATATCCCCAGAGTCTAAACTGTGAAATTACTACCTGGGCAAGGAGAACATTTTCAGGATTTGCAACTCATCTCAAAGCCTCAGTAGAACTCAACCAGCAGAATTCCCCTGAGATGGCACTGTGCTCTGGAAGCCCTCAAATACTCACTAAAACAGACTTGACTTTCACTAGGACAGCTGCTCATGAAAATCTGGGGTAAAACCTATGGGAAGTGGCCATGTGCACGCATATTCCTTCTTCCCACAGCAGGCACAATCAAATCCTCCTTTGAATGGCCTCCAAGTTGAGCAGCACTCATTGGCACAGCCTCTTCTCCCACAGACAGGCCAGCGAGCAACACGGCAGCGCCAGCCAGGTGGGCAAGGACAAGAGAGAGCAGATGCCAACAAGGCTTGGAAGCTGGGCCAAGGGAGGTTTACGCTGGCCATTGGGAAGAACTTGTGCCCAGCGTGGGCCATCAGATACTGCAATGGCCTGACAGGGGCTGCTGGAGTCATCATTGTGGCACGGGTGCAAGGCAAGCCAGGCCGCAGCGCTCGGGCCCCGCTCTGCTGGCCATGCTTGCCGCCATGGCTCCCAGCTTGGACTCAACATTCTCTCAGGGCTCTCTGCAGCCAGGGCGTTCTGTGCTTCTGTGACATCACAGCCTCTGGGGACGGCACGCTGGCTGGCAACTGTCCCCAGCTGTTGCTGCGCCCCAGTGCCCAGGCACAGCTGCTCGCAGAGAGACGCCCAGAGCCTCGGTGCTGCTGGCAGAGCACTATGGCTGCTCACGGCTCCTCCGCGCTGCTGCAGCTTTACGTGCTGCTGCTCTTGGCTCATCCCCTCGACCCTGTGAGCAAACCTGAGCGCAGCACGGATGCCTCTCCTCTGCTTCTGGAGGATTGTCATCTGGACGAGTCGGACCCTGAGCGCATCCGGTGGGCGGCCAGGACATTCCTGCTCATCGACCTGCTCATCATAGGAATGGCCATGGGATGGTCGCTCGGAAAAAGAATTCAGAGACGCTGGCGAGAGGTGAGGAGGGGGGTGGGGGGTCAGGCAGGCGGGATGGGGCAGACCTTGAGGGCCTCTTGGGCACCCTTTGGCCAATGCCCTGCGGCAGAAGGGGCCTGAGCTCCTGGCTGGGGAATGCGGCCCAGGGGCTGAGCTCCATGGACAGCACCAAGCAGAGGCGGCAGAGCTCTGCCTGCTGCAGCCTCTTCCCCGGGCCAGCCCAGCCCAACTGGGCCCGAGTCTCTGTCTCCCAGGCCAAAGGCAGCCCCACAGGTGCCGGCCCCGCTCTGCCCCTCTGCCTCTTCCATGGGGATCCCTGTGCTTTGCCTTGCAGCGGAATCTCCAGAGCCCTTCGGGCCGTGCGGGGCCCCGCCGCCATCGAAGACAGGGCTGTCCCACGGAGCTGATGCAGCTGCTGATGGACAACCGCGACCTGATGCGGCTGCTCCTTCGCGACAGCCCTCAACCAACCACCAAGATGGCGGCAAAAGAGGGCAGTGACAGGAGACTCCGCACCTCCCCACAGCTCTGACCTCCAGCGTCGCGCTCCAGCTACAGAACCTTACGGGGAACGGGTGACCAGTGCCCAGCCCAGGCACTGCGACGTTCCCCACCTTACAAGTTAGCCACACCCCTGTTGTTGTTCGATTCCCCACCACGTTTCCCCCAAGAAGTTGACCTTTCCCTTAGTGTTCAGTTCTAAACAGTTGAAGCATTGAAGTTTCTTAGCCTTAAGATTCTTACCCCATAGTCTTCTAGTAACGTTGGATTGTAGATTTTAGAAGTAGTCAAGTGAATAAAGTTCACGTTTTCTACACGTTGCTGTGTCATTTTCTTGAGGTTGCACCTGAGACCTGGGGACTCCTTGAGAGATGGCTTTGCATGGCAGCTCCAGACTGCCTGCAATGGAGAGCCCCAGTGCCCCAGCAGGCTTTGCAAGAGCACGGAGGGCAGCGGGAAAGAAGAAGGTGGCCAATATTCACCTGCCTCCAGCTTCCAAGGAAGCTTGCAGTCAAGCCCTGTCTGCCCTTTAGGGGGGACCCTAAAGGCCCCGGCAGGCATCACCATGGCCCCAGGACGGGGGGCTTGCAGCACTCTGGGGCACCAGGAAAGGAGCAGGATCATCCCTGGAAAGCTGTCTGGAGACAAATCCAGAGACGTCTCCCCTGGCATCCAGGCAAGGGCTGAATACAGGCAGGCAATTAGATCCACAGGCTGCCTGGGCTATGGCACCAATCAGTCCTGCTTCATAGATTTCGGGGGGCGGGGTTATACATATATATATATATATATATATATATATATATATATACACGCATATATGTATATATGTATCTACATCTGTATTTAGTTCTTTGTATTTATCCTGTTGACCCTCAAATAGGATTAGATTTCATTTTCCTACAAAACAAAACATCCGTTTTTTGATTTTTAGGAATCAACCATCTGTGCTCCCACTTTAAATCACTTCTCTCAAACTCATTCTGCATCTTGCTCCTTTCCAGCACCATCAAATACCTCTGTTAAAATACAGAGCATCAGTGGAAGGACGACAATCTTGTTACTTGCTGAAGAAAGTTAACTTGGATGACATACCTGCTTTTAAAAATCCAAGAGGAACAAAACCTACACATCAGCTTTAGAATTTCAAAAGCTGCTTCCTCAACTCTTCCACACCACTTTACTCTTTGGGGACATTCAGCAGCAATACCAAACAAGCACAGAAAAGAAATGGAAGAAGAAATGCAGATAGTCAGCAGCAGACCACCTACCAAAATACATTTTAAATGCAGCTCCAAGTTCTCCAAGAGCAAGTTTGAAGTGTAAATGGAGACACTCACACAAAATTACTACCAGGTGGTACTTTTGGCATTTCCTTGGGCTTTCCTCTTCATTTTTTTTTTATCTCTCACCTAAGGCAAGAGAAAAAACCCCAAACAAACACAACCTTTCAGGCAGAGAAAAGATGTGGTTGCTCTTGAAGAAAGCATTTCATTCTGCCTGGAGAAGAAGCTGCTGGGAAAAATATTAGCTTTTAGCAAAATGGCACTGTGCTGTTGCACTTGTTCTAGCACTGGGAGAAAGAACAGGCCCGTCTGTAAGGCTCCTGCAGCTCACCCTGGCTGAGGGTCATTGACCACTGAGCACTGCAGGCATCACTGGCAACAACGATGGTGGAAAATGGGGAGGGAGCAGGATAAATAAATGTTTGCCATTGCCTTAGCCAAAAAAACCCCAGACATCAAAAGCAACCCACCCTCAAAACAAAGCTATGAAAATAGTTTGCCTCTGAATTTAAAGAACTTCAATTAACTCTATGATGTCTGCTTTTGGTTCAGCATTCATCAATCTGAATTTGAATATGCACAGGGTAATGAAAGGTAACTGAAGCTTAAAAATCATGTCTATTGACTTGTGCATAGCCTATACTGAAGCACATTAAAAAGCAGCGTTTTGCTTGAAATCTGCACGGTATTAACTTCATTCAGTCTTACACTCACTAGGTAATTAAATACATGAAGAAATAGATTTTTTTTTTTTTTATTAAGAATGCATTATTAATTAGGAAGGCATGGCTTTAGCAGAGTCTGCTGATACCAACATTACTCAGCTAAGTTCAAAGTATGAACACAAGAACTTGATGACAGAAGCAATGTTCATCAGAGCCTCAACAAGAAAGTTGCAGTTCCAAGTTTTTCAGATGTCCTACACTTGCTAAGGCATCTCCAGAAAGAGGAGTCAACTGAAAATAGCACAGGAAATTTGAAACCCATTTCTATATTTTTCTTTTTTTTCCTGAACTTTCTTGTGGGCAACAGAAAACTCCTAATATGTGGAATGCAATGTAGTTTTTATGCCAGAGTCATGAGTCATCCCCTCAGTTCCAACCAGATCCAATGCTCACTTGAATCTTGGAAAGGCTCAAATCAGCAAGATGAAATTAAAATTGTATTCATGAAAAGAGCTCTTTACTCTCCATTCCCCTCCCTCCCCCAAATACATCAGCACCAAGTGAGAAAGGCTCGATTTGAAAGATAATTATTACACAATTAAACTTGGACATAGCTAGTTTGCTACAAGTTCCAGCAGACAGACAAACAAGAGCAGAATCAGAGGTTATCAACCTCAATAGAAATTCCAGCTCATGCTTTCCCCAAAAGCCTCATTTAATTTATCCAGGATTAAAAAATAAAAGGGAAATGAAAAAAAATCACATAAAAGCATTTCACATAGTATATAGTGAAATACTATCATTTCCACCTGAAATATTCATCATCATTATTATGTTTTTCCATACTAAATTACAAAGTCTCCTGCACCCATCTTCCCAATATCTCATTCTAAGTGCTTGCTACTTTAATCCCTTAGGAAGCAAAAGGAGCCTCAGGTGTCTCTGGATCAACAGAAACTAAACAACACAGCTTGACAAAGTATATTAAATTGTCAATCAACTCAATAAAGAACTCCCACTCCAGAGATAGCTATCACCAGCTGATGAATTTGGCTAGGGCAGGTTTAGTGAAGAAAAACTAGGTCTTTATTACCAAATCAGTTAGGAGTTGTTCTACCGTACTGCCCGTAGGATGGGAGTATAAACACCATATTCTTCACAGCCTCATCCACAAAGAATTCCACCTTCAAATTAAGGCTGCTTTGGAGTTGGACCAAACCAATGAAAACTCACTTATCAAACACAGTGATGGCAGCATGCTCAGTCTTTGCAATACAAAACTGGCAACTAACAGCACATTCCTGATCACATCTCCAAGGCTGAGTGTACAGAACTGCAGTGGTGGCCAGGCCCTCGCTGACTGCCAAACCTCCAGCCATCATCCCTTCCTCTCACAGCGACAGGGCAGAAAATAACAACAGCAGAAACTAGAAAGCTTAAGCTAAAATCACAAAGGTCATTGATGAAACAGACTGGAGTGCTTTAGAAACTAGCACGCAGACTTAGCTGAAAACAAATCTTATTGATCACCAATTACAATGAATACTTAATTCTATCATTCTGCATTATTATTAGACAGTCAGAGACAGCCAAGCTGACCTCAAGCATGCTGAAGCATCGGGGCCAAGCAGTGCACATCTTCCCAGGAGCTGATTTACCCATCGTTCTCAAGTGAATTCACCTGCACACAGCCCCACCGTACAACTGCTAGGCTGCAAAATAAAAAAATAGCTCTGCTTAAGAGTCAAACCCCAGGACATAGACCATATGAAAGGAAGAATGAAACCTGCAGCATTTGGTTGACCTTCAATGCCCTGAGAAGATGACAAATTTCCCAAGATGAACAAGTGCCCAAAATACAAAGCAAAGGACTGACTTTTAGGGATCAAATGTTAAATAGGCCTGCGAAATTGGAGTTGTTAGGTTGCACATGAAAGAAGGGAAAAAAGAAAAAACCACCCCAACCCTCAACTGCAATTTTACATCCCTCTTGGAAAATTTGCTTTAATAAGAGAGAGGAATGGATACAATCTTCCCCTCACCTGGAGATTTTAATCAATTCAAGCCATTTCAAATCTGGCAAGAAAGCCCTACCACAGTCCCCATCAAACAACATTGCCTTTCATTTTTGCTTCTCATGACTACTTCAGAGCAGTCTAAATAACAGCAAAGAAGGAAATTCAAGTTGCAATTCAAACACTAAGCTCTGGAATCCCATATTGCCTTCAAACAACTGCATGAAACACTAACTTCATGCTCTATGCTCTCCAATACATAGAAGCCATTTATTTGCATAGCCTTTGGCTGCTAAAGATGGAACCTGCATTTCTAGGAGCAGATGGGCCTGATTCTCACCTTCCCCCGACACACATGAGCAGTGTGGGCCCTGCCTTTCTGGGCACCTCACACTTACTTGATTCAAACTCTTGACTTTGCTCTCTGGAACACTGCCCTTCCTGAATCCAGCCCAAGCTACGAAGCAGCCACACACCTGCTGAAGTTGCCATTCTTGACATCTGCCTCTCCCCATCAGGATGCCTTGCAAAAACTATTAGGATCCAATGCTGCCCGTGTCTGCTGCAAGGAGGAGCTCTCTGGCTTTTTTACTCCTATCTTTAGAACATTCTCTTTCTAAGGTCATGACAGCTGGGGACAAATACAGAGCAACACCTTGAAGCATTAACAAACAGAAGCAACAGAAAACAGAAGCTGCTGCATTTCCTGTGGCCATTTGAGGGTGAAACTGCAAGTGTGAAAATATTGCAGTTCTGTCATTCAGGAAGAAGCACACGTTCCAAAGGAAATCCATTCAAAGCAGATTATACAGCATAGATTTGTTATCCATTTGAAGTTATTAACTGGAAGCCAAAGAAAGATTTCTTTGGTAGCCTCACAGGTTTATCTTCAGCATTTATAATGGAACAGTTACTCTGCTTTAAATTTAAGTGTTTCTTTCCCCCAACAGTCTCATCTACCTCCTCACCAAGCTGATACGGAATAGAGGAGCACAGATCGTGTGAGGAACAGATTTGGAATTACATAAATGGACTTACCATGTGGCTACAACTGATATTTCCAGCTCTGTGGCCTAAGAGCATCCATCCAATGTCCTGCCAGTCCAGCACTTCCTGATGGTATTTGAAGCCACTGCTTCCACACAAGTTAGAACAATGCACTTCTCCTTTGAGGTCATCTGGCTGCTCCAAGTGCAACAATGGAGCCACCAAGTTCCACTTGCAAGGTCAGCATTACAAATTTAAAACCTTCCTGTTACAAAAGGTAAAGGCTCTCCAATCCTGCTGGAAACAAGAGCTTTGAAGAAACCTAACTCTTCCAACTTCAGCTTGCTTCCAACTTGAACGGTATCAGCTTTTTTAGATAATAAAGGATTGTCTGTAGATTACTGTGGATTAAAATTAGAACTGCAGACCTGACTATTAGTCTCAAGTTTGCTGGTGTGAGGAAGGTGATGGTCCTTCTTATCCATCCCTGGAATCACCATCATGCACTGTCTTCACTATCTCCAAGAGGTATTTTTTTTTTCAACGTGGATAAACTATTTTAGGAAGTTTGGAACAGGGAGAATGGCTGCCTTCCATACAAATCAAACAGGTTCCATTTCCAAGTGATTACAATTGTATCAAAGTCTTCAGGCCCAAATAGGTGTAGCCTCTGTGAAATACAGAAGCCCTTATGAAAGGCTCACTCAGAAGGTGTGAATAGAATAAAAAAGAAATTCATTATAAAAAAATGAGGAAGGAAAAAGCCTTCATTCCCAGCACTGCAGAATTCCAGCCAAGTAAAATCTCACTCACTTTACAATGAAAGGAAAATATTTGAGTGGTGGTGTCAGGGAGAAGGCGAGGATATACAGTGCCAGGGAGGATTCTGCACTTAGAGATGCTGAGTATCCAGCCAAGAGACAGAAATTCAATTGCCAAGGCATTTGAATGAAGTCAATTAAGTCACATCACCTTTTCTATTTCAGTGTTTCCATCTGACAAGAAAGCAAAGGCGGGCAGCAGAAAGCAGGTGAGCTGCTGCACTCAGGGGTAGGGATCAAATGAACTATGCTGGTTCCATATGCACTATGGGAAAAGCAGGCAGAAGAGAGGAAGAGCTCTAAAATTAAGATGGAATTTTAACCTCTTCCTTCTCTGTTGACACTGACTGTAGGCATGTCTAACAGCTTTTCAGACAATTGTGTTTGATTTTGTTCCACAAACCTTACCTAGATCCACATTCATTAGCTGACTCTCTGCTGCCATCAAAATTGAGGGAAGGAACACCTTTTAGCACTGCTTAGAAACAGAGGAGATCAAACTAAACTCTGCAGCTCCAATGAGCGAAGGAATTATGTCCTATCCACCTTCATGAAGCCGCAAAGACCAAAATCTCTTGAGAGCGTGCCATTTCCTTTCAGCCTTGTGCACTGAGCCTTCAGCTCATCACGGATCAAAAGATGCTGCACTAAATTACAAGAAAAATGACTGCATTCTGTTTAGTTGCAATCCTGGTAGTCATAACAAATCTTGTGTGCATCAGATGGCCTCCAGAAAAATCACATGCAACAGCAACACCATCCTCAGATGCTCTCCCAGTACCTTACCTAATCATTGCTCCGTCACTGGACAAGACTTGTCCCCACCCTTCACACCTACAGCAACAAACCTACAAATCTTCCAAACATTTCTTCAATTCCACACCCCTCCGGAACATTCCCGCTTAAAACCGCACAGCTGCCCACGGGACAAAGGTCCAGTGTTACAAGCTGCTGCTCTCCCTCCACACAAGCCCCTTGCACATCTTGCACTGCTGCTCTGAAACTGCACAATTTGTCAGCAGCACCATTAGACTCAGAATTGGGAAACAATTCCTTCTGCTGGGCTAAGTTGGAAACAGTTCAGGCTACAGGAGTTCTTTATTATTCACCCTCATGGAATGCCCCTGCCCTTCAGAGCTCAAGCACTCCTGTGCAGAGCATCTCATGGAGCCAAAGAGAAAGGACTGCTGTCCCAAAAGAAGAGTCTGGGAGGAACTCCCAGTGTCCTTCATGCCTTGAGAAAGCTAAGGAGCAGTCACTGATGGCCTAAAGGGTACAAATTCAGTTCAGATGACAAATTTTCCAGGGTGATCCCCCTCCTCTTTATCTTCTAACACAACTACAAACAAACCAAATGATAGATTTCACAAGGAATAAGGGATGTTTAAAAGCAAATCTCTAAACTAAGCCTGGCATGCTCACCCAGGAGTTCAACACAGCAAGGCAGGCACTCTGCACTACCTAGTTCATGGCAAGAGATTTCTAAACTCTACCAAATGAAGTGAAGAAATGAAACAGAGAGCAATAGAACCGTATTTTAATTCATTTCAAGGCATGGAATAACACAGAATCTTTTCCATGAAACTAGGGCATTTTTCTCCCTTATCTAGTGCCCAAGTAAGATTAGAAATTGGGAAAAAAACCACTGAAACTGCAAATGCATTTTGCCCCCAGCTAGAAACAAAAGGTAATTATTTGAAAACTAGAAAAAACTCCAAGAGGAAACGTAAAACATTATGGAATATGTATTATTTTTATCACCCAGAATTCCCCATGTTAAAGGCACAGAGAAAACCATCATTCAGAAGTGGGAAAACAGAGGGACTGTACAAGTGAAATGGAGTTCTGACAAATGATGCTGTGTAGAATATGGGTTCCCAAACCAACAGAACAAAGGCACCCCGACAGCAGCAGCCTCAGAGATTGTACATTGCAGCTGAAGCACGGGGGTTTCTGTAGATTCACCTTGTAAACTGGCACACTTACTTGCCAAGGCTGCTGAACTTCTTTCACCTTAAACCACAAAACCTCCCAGTCCTTCCACAGCAATCACTCCATCAAATCAAGGCAGACCAAAACATGTTCTTTGCGCTGTTCACAATAAGATGAAGTTATGTGCCCAAGAGATACCATTTGAAGTCAGAAGGAACAAGCCAGCAGGTGTAGAAAACTGGTATTTGAAGAAGTGACAAAAAGACAGCAAACTGAAGCCCATGCTTAATACAAAACCCCATGATTAATAGAACACAAATGCAGATGGATATGATAAGCTTGCACTGTCGAAGCTAAAATCATTTCTAACAAAAATCACCACATTTCCAAGAATTCAGTACCACTTGTGGTGGCCACTCCTGATCTCTACATAATATGTCAGCAGTTCAATTGGCAAGAATCTCTTTATCTAGATCCAAGCAGGGAAGAAGTCAAGGTCCCAGTGATATGCAATTCTGTAGCTTCATTAGAAACCTTTCATCCTGCAATAGTTGAAATCCAAGCGAGAAAAGAACCTGTTTGGACACCAACTATCCTTAGTAGCAACGTTTTGCAGCACGCAATTTGAAAAGGTTAACCTGCCAGGCAATAATACAGACAAGAAAAATGAAAAGGAGGGCAAGGAGAATCATCTGCTGCTGAAACTGCTCTTCTACAAAAACAAAGTGATATGAAGATTCAGCCCGTGAAGAACACATTCCTCAACCAGGAGAGAAAAACACAATTCTTAAAAATCTCCTCTGTCGTTCTGATTGGGAACGGTGGGAAAGAACGACACGGACTCTCAAGGGAGTCACAACAGGAGAATCTTCTCTACTTTATTACTCTAGGCTTGTCTAATAGACAGATACGTGGAAAGTACAGAAAGGAAACTCTTATTGCTTAGTAAAGTGCTACATCACCATCATTGGTCAGCGGGGCTCACCACCCCCCTGACTTTCTCCTGCAAGGAAAACAAGAGGACAGACAAACAGCACCTGGCAGTTGTTTTCTGTCTCTGAGGATTGTTTTGAAATCCTCCTATGAATTCCCAGGCTAGCTTCTCGGGCAGGACTGATAGGCCATGGGGCCTGCAGTTTCTGCAGCTCTCTGCAGCCTGCTCCAAAGCTAGCATCCATACTCTCCACTACATAAGAAATAGAAAACTGACTACAAATCACGTGTTCACTACTTGTTGCTTGTTCACTACTCAGACATCAGAATTACTACCACAATACTAGAAGAACAATCCAAGAAACATATTCCAGGGATGCATTTTAATTCATTTGCTGCTGCCAGCCGTGCTGTGCTTTGCTTCTATCCATCCACCCTGCTGCAAAAAGGTTCAATTGTGTTTTCACCATCACTTCAAATCAGCTCTTGGACTCACAGCTCACCACAGACCTCGAAACAGGAGGCAAAGATCTGCACCACTTGGCCTTTCAGAACTTCTCACCCATCTATGACCTTTCTGGGGCCAGCTTCACAAAATGAGGGGGAAGCCATTCCAAAGAACACGACCAAGGAAATCACACAGCACTCGGGATTTGTTCCAGGCATCAAATTTTTAATGGATGATGTGAAGTAACACCGAAGCAATTCCTGTCCACAGAAAAAAAGATTTCAAATGGTTTTGTCTCAAGGACAATCACTGGAGGTTGAAAGTTTCTGGGGCTGAAAGTTACATGAGGTCCTCAACACTGAGCAATCAATATCCCCAGAGTCTAAACTGTGAAATTACTACCTGGGCAAGGAGAACATTTTCAGGATTTGCAACTCATCTCAAAGCCTCAGTAGAACTCAACCAGCAGAATTCCCCTGAGATGGCACTGTGCTCTGGAAGCCCTCAAATACTCACTAAAACAGACTTGACTTTCACTAGGACAGCTGCTCATGAAAATCTGGGGTAAAACCTATGGGAAGTGGCCATGTGCACGCATATTCCTTCTTCCCACAGCAGGCACAATCAAATCCTCCTTTGAATGGCCTCCAAGTTGAGCAGCACTCATTGGCACAGCCTCTTCTCCCACAGACAGGCCAGCGAGCAACACGGCAGCGCCAGCCAGGTGGGCAAGGACAAGAGAGAGCAGATGCCAACAAGGCTTGGAAGCTGGGCCAAGGGAGGTTTACGCTGGCCATTGGGAAGAACTTGTGCCCAGCGTGGGCCATCAGATACTGCAATGGCCTGACAGGGGCTGCTGGAGTCATCATTGTGGCACGGGTGCAAGGCAAGCCAGGCCGCAGCGCTCGGGCCCCGCTCTGCTGGCCATGCTTGCCGCCATGGCTCCCAGCTTGGACTCAACATTCTCTCAGGGCTCTCTGCAGCCAGGGCGTTCTGTGCTTCTGTGACATCACAGCCTCTGGGGACGGCACGCTGGCTGGCAACTGTCCCCAGCTGTTGCTGCGCCCCAGTGCCCAGGCACAGCTGCTCGCAGAGAGACGCCCAGAGCCTCGGTGCTGCTGGCAGAGCACTATGGCTGCTCACGGCTCCTCCGCGCTGCTGCAGCTTTACGTGCTGCTGCTCTTGGCTCATCCCCTCGACCCTGTGAGCAAACCTGAGCGCAGCACGGATGCCTCTCCTCTGCTTCTGGAGGATTGTCATCTGGACGAGTCGGACCCTGAGCGCATCCGGTGGGCGGCCAGGACATTCCTGCTCATCGACCTGCTCATCATAGGAATGGCCATGGGATGGTCGCTCGGAAAAAGAATTCAGAGACGCTGGCGAGAGGTGAGGAGGGGGGTGGGGGGTCAGGCAGGCGGGATGGGGCAGACCTTGAGGGCCTCTTGGGCACCCTTTGGCCAATGCCCTGCGGCAGAAGGGGCCTGAGCTCCTGGCTGGGGAATGCGGCCCAGGGGCTGAGCTCCATGGACAGCACCAAGCAGAGGCGGCAGAGCTCTGCCTGCTGCAGCCTCTTCCCCGGGCCAGCCCAGCCCAACTGGGCCCGAGTCTCTGTCTCCCAGGCCAAAGGCAGCCCCACAGGTGCCGGCCCCGCTCTGCCCCTCTGCCTCTTCCATGGGGATCCCTGTGCTTTGCCTTGCAGCGGAATCTCCAGAGCCCTTCGGGCCGTGCGGGGCCCCGCCGCCATCGAAGACAGGGCTGTCCCACGGAGCTGATGCAGCTGCTGATGGACAACCGCGACCTGATGCGGCTGCTCCTTCGCGACAGCCCTCAACCAACCACCAAGATGGCGGCAAAAGAGGGCAGTGACAGGAGACTCCGCACCTCCCCACAGCTCTGACCTCCAGCGTCGCGCTCCAGCTACAGAACCTTACGGGGAACGGGTGACCAGTGCCCAGCCCAGGCACTGCGACGTTCCCCACCTTACAAGTTAGCCACACCCCTGTTGTTGTTCGATTCCCCACCACGTTTCCCCCAAGAAGTTGACCTTTCCCTTAGTGTTCAGTTCTAAACAGTTGAAGCATTGAAGTTTCTTAGCCTTAAGATTCTTACCCCATAGTCTTCTAGTAACGTTGGATTGTAGATTTTAGAAGTAGTCAAGTGAATAAAGTTCACGTTTTCTACACGTTGCTGTGTCATTTTCTTGAGGTTGCACCTGAGACCTGGGGACTCCTTGAGAGATGGCTTTGCATGGCAGCTCCAGACTGCCTGCAATGGAGAGCCCCAGTGCCCCAGCAGGCTTTGCAAGAGCACGGAGGGCAGCGGGAAAGAAGAAGGTGGCCAATATTCACCTGCCTCCAGCTTCCAAGGAAGCTTGCAGTCAAGCCCTGTCTGCCCTTTAGGGGGGACCCTAAAGGCCCCGGCAGGCATCACCATGGCCCCAGGACGGGGGGCTTGCAGCACTCTGGGGCACCAGGAAAGGAGCAGGATCATCCCTGGAAAGCTGTCTGGAGACAAATCCAGAGACGTCTCCCCTGGCATCCAGGCAAGGGCTGAATACAGGCAGGCAATTAGATCCACAGGCTGCCTGGGCTATGGCACCAATCAGTCCTGCTTCATAGATTTCGGGGGGCGGGGTTATACATATATATATATATATATATATATATATATATATACACGCATATATGTATATATGTATCTACATCTGTATTTAGTTCTTTGTATTTATCCTGTTGACCCTCAAATAGGATTAGATTTCATTTTCCTACAAAACAAAACATCCGTTTTTTGATTTTTAGGAATCAACCATCTGTGCTCCCACTTTAAATCACTTCTCTCAAACTCATTCTGCATCTTGCTCCTTTCCAGCACCATCAAATACCTCTGTTAAAATACAGAGCATCAGTGGAAGGACGACAATCTTGTTACTTGCTGAAGAAAGTTAACTTGGATGACATACCTGCTTTTAAAAATCCAAGAGGAACAAAACCTACACATCAGCTTTAGAATTTCAAAAGCTGCTTCCTCAACTCTTCCACACCACTTTACTCTTTGGGGACATTCAGCAGCAATACCAAACAAGCACAGAAAAGAAATGGAAGAAGAAATGCAGATAGTCAGCAGCAGACCACCTACCAAAATACATTTTAAATGCAGCTCCAAGTTCTCCAAGAGCAAGTTTGAAGTGTAAATGGAGACACTCACACAAAATTACTACCAGGTGGTACTTTTGGCATTTCCTTGGGCTTTCCTCTTCATTTTTTTTTTATCTCTCACCTAAGGCAAGAGAAAAAACCCCAAACAAACACAACCTTTCAGGCAGAGAAAAGATGTGGTTGCTCTTGAAGAAAGCATTTCATTCTGCCTGGAGAAGAAGCTGCTGGGAAAAATATTAGCTTTTAGCAAAATGGCACTGTGCTGTTGCACTTGTTCTAGCACTGGGAGAAAGAACAGGCCCGTCTGTAAGGCTCCTGCAGCTCACCCTGGCTGAGGGTCATTGACCACTGAGCACTGCAGGCATCACTGGCAACAACGATGGTGGAAAATGGGGAGGGAGCAGGATAAATAAATGTTTGCCATTGCCTTAGCCAAAAAAACCCCAGACATCAAAAGCAACCCACCCTCAAAACAAAGCTATGAAAATAGTTTGCCTCTGAATTTAAAGAACTTCAATTAACTCTATGATGTCTGCTTTTGGTTCAGCATTCATCAATCTGAATTTGAATATGCACAGGGTAATGAAAGGTAACTGAAGCTTAAAAATCATGTCTATTGACTTGTGCATAGCCTATACTGAAGCACATTAAAAAGCAGCGTTTTGCTTGAAATCTGCACGGTATTAACTTCATTCAGTCTTACACTCACTAGGTAATTAAATACATGAAGAAATAGATTTTTTTTTTTTTTATTAAGAATGCATTATTAATTAGGAAGGCATGGCTTTAGCAGAGTCTGCTGATACCAACATTACTCAGCTAAGTTCAAAGTATGAACACAAGAACTTGATGACAGAAGCAATGTTCATCAGAGCCTCAACAAGAAAGTTGCAGTTCCAAGTTTTTCAGATGTCCTACACTTGCTAAGGCATCTCCAGAAAGAGGAGTCAACTGAAAATAGCACAGGAAATTTGAAACCCATTTCTATATTTTTCTTTTTTTTCCTGAACTTTCTTGTGGGCAACAGAAAACTCCTAATATGTGGAATGCAATGTAGTTTTTATGCCAGAGTCATGAGTCATCCCCTCAGTTCCAACCAGATCCAATGCTCACTTGAATCTTGGAAAGGCTCAAATCAGCAAGATGAAATTAAAATTGTATTCATGAAAAGAGCTCTTTACTCTCCATTCCCCTCCCTCCCCCAAATACATCAGCACCAAGTGAGAAAGGCTCGATTTGAAAGATAATTATTACACAATTAAACTTGGACATAGCTAGTTTGCTACAAGTTCCAGCAGACAGACAAACAAGAGCAGAATCAGAGGTTATCAACCTCAATAGAAATTCCAGCTCATGCTTTCCCCAAAAGCCTCATTTAATTTATCCAGGATTAAAAAATAAAAGGGAAATGAAAAAAAATCACATAAAAGCATTTCACATAGTATATAGTGAAATACTATCATTTCCACCTGAAATATTCATCATCATTATTATGTTTTTCCATACTAAATTACAAAGTCTCCTGCACCCATCTTCCCAATATCTCATTCTAAGTGCTTGCTACTTTAATCCCTTAGGAAGCAAAAGGAGCCTCAGGTGTCTCTGGATCAACAGAAACTAAACAACACAGCTTGACAAAGTATATTAAATTGTCAATCAACTCAATAAAGAACTCCCACTCCAGAGATAGCTATCACCAGCTGATGAATTTGGCTAGGGCAGGTTTAGTGAAGAAAAACTAGGTCTTTATTACCAAATCAGTTAGGAGTTGTTCTACCGTACTGCCCGTAGGATGGGAGTATAAACACCATATTCTTCACAGCCTCATCCACAAAGAATTCCACCTTCAAATTAAGGCTGCTTTGGAGTTGGACCAAACCAATGAAAACTCACTTATCAAACACAGTGATGGCAGCATGCTCAGTCTTTGCAATACAAAACTGGCAACTAACAGCACATTCCTGATCACATCTCCAAGGCTGAGTGTACAGAACTGCAGTGGTGGCCAGGCCCTCGCTGACTGCCAAACCTCCAGCCATCATCCCTTCCTCTCACAGCGACAGGGCAGAAAATAACAACAGCAGAAACTAGAAAGCTTAAGCTAAAATCACAAAGGTCATTGATGAAACAGACTGGAGTGCTTTAGAAACTAGCACGCAGACTTAGCTGAAAACAAATCTTATTGATCACCAATTACAATGAATACTTAATTCTATCATTCTGCATTATTATTAGACAGTCAGAGACAGCCAAGCTGACCTCAAGCATGCTGAAGCATCGGGGCCAAGCAGTGCACATCTTCCCAGGAGCTGATTTACCCATCGTTCTCAAGTGAATTCACCTGCACACAGCCCCACCGTACAACTGCTAGGCTGCAAAATAAAAAAATAGCTCTGCTTAAGAGTCAAACCCCAGGACATAGACCATATGAAAGGAAGAATGAAACCTGCAGCATTTGGTTGACCTTCAATGCCCTGAGAAGATGACAAATTTCCCAAGATGAACAAGTGCCCAAAATACAAAGCAAAGGACTGACTTTTAGGGATCAAATGTTAAATAGGCCTGCGAAATTGGAGTTGTTAGGTTGCACATGAAAGAAGGGAAAAAAGAAAAAACCACCCCAACCCTCAACTGCAATTTTACATCCCTCTTGGAAAATTTGCTTTAATAAGAGAGAGGAATGGATACAATCTTCCCCTCACCTGGAGATTTTAATCAATTCAAGCCATTTCAAATCTGGCAAGAAAGCCCTACCACAGTCCCCATCAAACAACATTGCCTTTCATTTTTGCTTCTCATGACTACTTCAGAGCAGTCTAAATAACAGCAAAGAAGGAAATTCAAGTTGCAATTCAAACACTAAGCTCTGGAATCCCACATTGCCTTCAAACACCTGCATGAAACACTAACTTCATGCTCTATGCTCCCTGCTTTCTTCTAGTTTACTGCACAGTGCATTATTTACATAAAACAGAATTTCTTCTGTGGGAAAGGCTTGCATGGTACTTCAAAGCCTGAATAAATCAGGGACTGCAGCTTGAACTAACAAAAAAATCATCCAAAAAATTCCTTTCAATATCTGCATTGTATTGCCTTATCATGCTACCTGTCTAGCTGAGTTATTCAGGTATCCACACCAGAAATGACAGACAATGTCTCTCTATGATGATGTGATGTTACTTCAAATGAAAAAAAACAATAAATAAAAATCACAGATTAATTTCCCATACAAATGATGACTCACTACTCCCAAATCCTTCCTTATAGCAGGATGCTCACTTCAGTCTGGAAGTCTTCATGTTGCAGCCTGCAGGAATCAGCTTATTTCCTGTCAAGGGCTGGAAAGCCTTACAGGAACTGGTTTTGGTTGAAGAACTTCTCCAAGGTGCTTACCTGTGGGACTTATCCAGGTAAGGGATGTTAGCTCCCTCTTCTTTGAGGTTCAGTGTCCAACCACTCCTACTGCTGGTAAGAAGAACAGAAGAAACATCTGCCCATAGCAAGGACTGCACTGGTGGGCAAAGTCCAAATTCCATCCTTCAGGGAAAAAGAAACAAAGACTGAGGAATTCATGTCTGTTCAAAATTTCATCCTTGACTACTGAAAGCATTGGAAGCACATGTGTATGTTTAAAAATGGAATTGTCCTCATTTAAGAATAAAAATAATTTCATCCCATCACCATTTTTCTTGGTCCAATCCTGAACTGCAGATCCAAACAGCTGAAAAAGCATGGAATAGTCTGCTGGACAGCATTAAAATGAGCAACTCCTGTATCTTCCTAAGATAAGAACACAAATCACAAAGAAAGGCACTCTGAGAAAAAATTTCTTAGAGGAAGACCTCAATTATTTTCCAGCAAGGCAGGTAATATGCATTTGGCTATTTGTTAGAAAAAAAACCAAAAAACAAACCTGTTTTTATACAAGATTTTACTCATATATTAACTATCACATATTTTGCAAAACAAAAAGAGACCACAGCAAAGTAAAATCCCAATTTTTTCCTATATTTAAGCTGTGATAGTATGTCTGAAATGGGAATCCAGAGCCTCACCAGATTAATATCACCACTTGGACCAGAGAATTTGCCATATCCACTTCTTCTGGTTTCGTTCAGTTGGAGCTTCTGTTTGTACAGTGATGATGGCTCTTGAACATTCTGGGATTTAAAATAGTCCCTGAAGAGATGGCTGACAAAAATATGATGTTACTTTCAAGATGCTTTTTAATTATTTCTACCCTCATCCAGAACCTTCTGAGGAGACTTGAAGAATTTTGAGGAATTTTTCTTAGATTTTGTGGAAACTTGTGGAGGTTTTGTGGGATTTTTGTGTGATTTTCTGGGATATTGAGGCGATTTAGGGATCTTGAGGGATTTTTCATGTATTTTGTGGGAATTTGTGGAGATTTGGTAGGATATTTTTCTAGAATTTTGTGGTATTTTGAAAAGATTTAGGGAATTTTGTGGTGTTTTTTCTTGAATTTTGTGGGAAACTGTGCTGATTTTATGGGGCGTTTCTGGAATTTGGTCGAGTTTTCAGAAGATTTAGGGATTTTTATGGGATGTTCTGGGAATTGGTGGAGATTTTGTGGGACATTCCTGTGAATTGGTAGGGTTTTGAAATGAGTTAGGGAGTTTTGTGGGACTTCTCTGGAATTTGGTGGGGTTTTTCTGGAATTGTGTGGGATTCTGAGGAGACTTGAAGAATTTTGAGGAATTTGTTTTAGATTTTGTGGGAATTTGTGAAGATTCTGTGGGATTTTACTGGAATTTGGTGGGCCTTTTCCAGGACGTTGTGTGGTTTTGAGGAGACTTGAAGAATTTTGAGGAATTTTTCTTAGATTTTGTGGAAACTTGTAGAGGTTTTGTGTGATTTTTGAGTGATTTTGTGGGATATTGAGGCGATTTCGGGATCTTGAGTGATTTTTCATGTATTTTGTGGGAATTTGTGGTGATTTGGTGGGATATTTTTCTAGAATTTGGTCGTGTTTTGAGAAGATTTAGGGAATTATGTGGGATTTTTCTTGGAATTTTGTTGGATATTGAGGAGATTTTGTGGGTGGTTTGTGGAACTTTGAGGGACTTTTCTGGAATTTGGTGAGATTCTGTAGAGAACTGACAAATTATCAGGGATTTTTCATGTATTCTGTGGGAATTTGTGGAGATTTGGTGGGATTTTTGTGGATTTTGGCCGTGTTTTGAGAAGACTTAGGGAATTTTGTGGGACTTTTCTGGGATTTTGTTGGGTATTGAGGACATTTTGTGGGATGTTTCTGGAATTTGGTGGGGCTTTTCAAGAATTTTGTGGTATTTTGAAAAGGTTTAGGGAATTTTGTGGTGTTTTTTCTTGAATTTTGTGGGAAACTGTGCTGATTTTATGGGGCGTTTCTGGAATTTGGTCGAGTTTTCAGAAGATTTAGGGATTTTTGTGGGATTTTTGTGGGATGTTCTGGGAATTGGTGGAGATTTTGTGGGACATTCCTGTGAATTGGTAGGGTTTTGAAATGATTTAGGGAGTTTTGTGGGACTTCTCTGGAATTTTGTGTGTTTTTTCTGGAATTGTGTGGTTTTGAGGAGACTTGAAGAATTTTGAGGAATTTGTTTTAGATTTTGTGGGAATTTGTGGAGAATCTGTGGGATTTTACTGGAATTTGGTGGGCCTTTTCAAGGACTTTGTGTGGTTTTGAGGAGACTTGAAGAATTTTGAGGAATTTTTCTTAGATTTTGTGGAAACTTGTAGAGGTTTTGTGTGATTTTTGTGGGATTTTGTGGGATATTGAGGCGATTTCGGGATCTTGAGGGATTTTTCATGTATTTTGTGGGATTTTGTGGAGATTTGGTGGGACATTTTTCTAGAATTTAGTCGTGTTTTGAGAAGATTTAGGGAATTTTGTGTGATTTTTCTGGGATTTTGTTGGATATTGAGGAGATTTTGTGGGATGTTTGTGGAACTTTGAGGGACTTTTTCTGGAATTTGGTGAGATTCTGTAGAGAACTGACGAATTATCAGGGGTATTTTCATGTATTCTGTGGGAATTTGTGGAGATTCGGTGGGATTTTTGTGGATTTTGTCCATGTTTTGAGAAGATTTAGGGAATTTTGTGGGATTTTTCCTGGAATTTTATTGGATACCGGGGAGATTTTGTGGGATGTTTGTGGAACTTTGAGGGACTTTTTAGGAATTTGGTGAGATTCTGTAGAGAACTGACAAATTATCAGGGATTTTTCATGTATTCTGTGGGAATTTGTGGAGATTCTGTGGGATTTTTTTGGAATTTGGTAGAGTTTTGAGAAGATTTAGGGAATTTTGTGTGACTTTTCTGGGATTTTGTTGGGTATTGAGGAAATTTTGTGGGATGTTTCGGGAATTTGGTGGGGCTTTTCAAGAATTTTGTGGTATTTTGAAAAGATTTAGGGAATTTTGTGGTGTTTTTTCTTGAATTTTGTGGGAAACTGTGCTGATTTTATGGAGCGTTTCTGGAATTTGGTCGAGTTTTCAGAAGATTTAAGGATTTTTGTGGGATTTTTGTGGGATGTTCTGGGAATTGGTGGAGATTTTGTGGGACATTCCTGTGAATTGGTAGGGTTTTGAAATGATTTAGGGAGTTTTGTGGGACTTCTCTGGAATTTTGTGTGTTTTTTCTGGAATTGTGTGGGATTCTGAGGAGACTTGAAGAATTTTGAGGAATTTGTTTTAGATTTTGCGGGAATTTGTGGAGAATCTGTGGGATTTTACTGGAATTTGGTGGGCCTTTTCAAGGACTTTGTTTGGTTTTGAGGAGACTTGAAGCATTTTGAGGAATTTTTCTTAGATTTTGTGGAAACTTGTAGAGGTTTTGTGTGATTTTTGTGGGATTTTGTGGGATATTGAGGCGATTTCGGGATCTTGAGGGATTTTTCATGTATTTTGTGGGATTTTGTGGAGATTTGGTGGGATATTTTTCTAGAATTTAGTCGTGTTTTGAGAAGATTTAGGGAATTTTGTGTGATTTTTCTGGGATTTTGTTGTATATTGAGGAGATTTTGTGGGATGTTTGTGGAACTTTGAGGGACTTTTCTGGAATTTGGTGAGATTCTGTAGAGAACTGACGAATTATCAGGGATTTTTCATGTATTCTGTGGGAATTTGTGGAGATTCGGTGGGATTTTTGTGGATATTGTCCATGTTTTGAGAAGATTTAGGGAATTTTGTGGAATTTTTCCTGGAATTTTATTGGATTCCGGGGAGATTTTGTGGGATGTTTGTGGAACTTTGAGGGACTTTTTAGGAATTTGGTGAGATTCTGTAGAGAACTGACGAATTATCAGGGATTTGTCATGTATTCTGTGGGAATTTGTGGAGATTCTGTGGGATTTTTCTGGAATTTGGTAGAGTTTTGAGAAGATTTAGGGAATTTTGTGGGACTTTTCTGGGATTTTGTTGGATATTGAGGACATTTTGTGGGATTTCTCTGGAATTTGGTGGGCCTTTTCAAGGACTTTGTGTGGATTTGAGGAGACTTGAAGACTTTTGAGGAATTTTTCTTAGATTTTGTGGAAACTTGTGGAGGTTTTGTGGGATTTTTGTGTGATTTTGTGGGATATTGAGGCGATTTAGGGATCTTGAGGGATTTCTCATGTATTTTGTGGGAATTTGTGGAGATTTGGTGGGATATTTTTCTAGAATTTGGTTGTGTTTTGAGAAGATTTAGGGAATTTTGTGGTGTTTTTTCTTGAATTTTGTTGGATATTGAGGAGATTTTGTGGGATGTTTGTGGAACTTTGAGGGACTTTTCTGGAATTTGGTGAGATTCTGTAGAGAACTGACAAATTATCAGGGATTTTTCATGTATTCTGTGGGAATTTGTGGAGATTTGGTGGGATTTTTGTGGATTTTGGCCGTGTTTTGAGAAGATTTAGAGAATTTTGTGGGATTTTTCTTGAATTTTGTTGGATATTGAGGAGATTTTGTGGGATGTTTGTGGAACTTTGAGGGACTTTTCTGGAATTTGGTGAGATTCTGTAGAGAACTGACGAATTATCAGGGATTTTTCATGTATTCTGTGGGAATTTGTGGAGATTCGGTGGGATTTTTCTGGAATTTTGGTTGTGTTTTGAGAAAATTTAGGGAATTTTGTGGAATTTTTCTGGGATTTTGTTGGGTATTGGGGACATTTTGTGGGATGTTTCTGGAATTTGGTGGGGCTTTTCAAGAATTTTGTGGTATTTTGAAAAGATTTAGGGAATTTTGTGGTGTTTTTTCTTGAATTTTGTGGGAAACTGTACTGATTTTATGGGGCGTTTCTGGAATTTGGTCGAGTTTTCAGAAGATTTAGGGATTTTTGTGGGATTTCTGTGGGATGTTCTGGGAATTGGTGGAGATTTTGTGGGACATTCCTGTGAATTGGTAGGGTTTTGAAATGATTGAGGGAGTTTTGTGGGACTTCTCTGGAATTTTGTGTGTTTTTTCTGGAATTGTGTGGGATTCTGAGGAAACTTGAAGAATTTTGAGGAACTTGTTTTAGATTTTGTGGGAATTTGTGAGATTCTGTGGTATTTTACTGGAATTTGGTGGGCCTTTTCAAGGACTTTGTGTGGTTTTGAGGAGACTTGAAGACTTTTGAGGTATTTTTCTTAGATTTTGTGGAAACTTGTGGAGGTTTTGGGTGATTTTTGTGTGATTTTGTGGGATATTGAGGCGATTTATGGATCTTGAGGGATTTCTCATGTATTTTGTAGGAATTTGTGGAGATTTGGTGGGATATTTTTCTAGAATTTGGTCGTGTCTTGAGAAGATTTAGGGAATTTTGTGGTGTTTTTTCTTGAATTTTGTGGGAAACTGTGCTGATTTTATGGGGCGTTTCTGGAATTTGATCAAGTTTTCAGAAGATTTAGGGAATTTTGTTGGATTTTTCCTGGAATTTTGTTGGATACTGGGGAGATTTTGTGGGATGTTTGTGGAACTTTGAGGGACTTTTCTGGAATTTGGTGAGATACTGTAGAGAACTGACGAATTATCAGGGATTTTGCATGTATTCTGTAGGAATTTGTGGAGATTCGGTGGGATTTTTGTGGGATTTTTGTGGGATGTTCTGGGAATTGGTGGAGATTTTGTGGGACATTCCTGTGAATTGGTAGGGTTTTGAAATGATTTAGGGAGTTTTGTGGGACTTCTCTGGAATTTTGTGGGGTTTTTCTGGAATTGTGTGGTTTTGAGGAGACTTGAAGAATCCCACCGAATCTCCACAAATTCCCACAGAATACATGAAAAATCCCTGATAATTCGTCAGTTCTCAACAGAATCTCACCAAATTCCAGAAAAGTCCCTCAAAGTTCCACAAAACACCCACAAAATCTCCCCAGTATCCAACAAAATTCCAGGAAAAATCCCACAAAATTCCCTAAATCTTCTCAAAACACGACCAAATTCTAGAAAAATATCCCACCAAATCTCCACAAATTCCCACAAAATCTAAGAAAAATCCCTCAAGATCCCTAAATCGCCTCAATATCCCACAAAATCACACAAAAATCACACAAAACCTCCACAAGTTTCCACAAAATCTAAGAAAAATTCCTCAAAATTCTTCAAGTCTCCTCAGAATCCCACACAATTCCAGAAAAACCCCACAAAATTCCAGAGAAGTCCCACAAAACTCCCTCAATCATTTCAAAACCCTACCAATTCACAGGAATGTCCCACAAAATCTCCACCAATTCCCAGAACATCCCACAGAAATCCCACAAAAATCCTTAAATCTTCTGAAAACTCGACCAAATTCCAGAAATGCCCCATAAAATCAGCACAGTTTCCCACAAAATTCAAGAAAAAACACCACAAAATTCTCTTAATCTTTTCAAAATACCACAAAATTCTTGAAAAGCCCCACCAAATTCCAGAAACATCCCACAAAATGTCCTCAATATCCAACCAAATCCCAGAAAAGTCCCACAAAATTCCCTAAATCTTCTCAAAACTCTACCAAATTCCAGAAAAATCCCACCAAATCTCCACAAATTCCCACAGAATACATGAAAAATCCCTGATAATTCGTCAGTTCTCTACAGAATCTCACCAAATTCCTAAAAAGTCCCTCAAAGTTCCAAAAACATCCCACAAAATCTCCTCAATATCCAACAAAATTCAAGAAAAATCCCACAATATTCTCTAAATCTTCTCAAAACACGGCCAAAATCCTCAAAAATCCCACCGAATCTCCACAAATTCCCAGAGAATACATGAAAAATCCCTGATAATTCGTCAGTTCTCTACAGAATCTCACCAAATTCCAGAAAAGTCCCTCAAAGTTCCACAAACATCCCACAATATCTCCCTAATATCCAACAAAATTCCAGGAAAAATCCCACAAAATTCCCTAAATCTTCTCAAAACACGGCCAAAATCCACAAAAATCCCACAGAATCTCCACAAATTCCCACAGAATACATGAAAAATCCCTGATAATTCGTCAGTTCTCTACAGAATCTCACCAAATTCCAGAAAAGTCCCTCAAAATTCCACAAGCATCCCACAAAATCTCCCTAATATCCAACAAAATTCCAGGAAAAATCTCACAAAATTCCCTAAATCTTCTGAAAACTTGACCAAATTCCAGAAACGCCCCATAAAATCAGCAGTTTCCCACAAAATTCAAGAAAAAACAACACAAAATTCCCTAAATCTTCTCAAAACTCTACCAAATTCCAGAAAAATCCCACCAAATCTCCACAAATTCCCACAGAATACAAGAAAAATCCCTGATAATTCGTCAGTTCTCTACAGAATCTCACCAAATTCCAGAAAAGTCCCTCAAAGTTCCACAAACATCCCACAAAAATCTCACAAAAATCCCTAACACTTCTGAAAACTCGACCAAATTCCAGAAACGCTCCATAAAATCAGCAGTTTCCCACAAAATTCAAGAAAAAACACCACAAAATTCCCTAAATCTTTTCAAAATACTAAAAAATTCTTGAAAAGCCCCACCAAATTCCAGAAACATCCCACAAAATGTCCTCAATACCCAACAAAATTCCAGAAAAATCACACAAAATTCCCTAAATTTTCTCAAAACACAACCAAAATTCCAGAAAAATCCCACCGAATCTCCACAAATTCTTACAGAATACATGAAAAATCCCTGATAATTCGTCAGTTCTCTACAGAATCTCACCAAATTCCAGAAAAGTCCCTCAAAGTTCCACAAACATCCCACAGAATCTCCTCAATATCCAACAAAATTCAAGAAAAATCCCACAAAATTCTCTAAATCTTCTCAAAACACGGCCAAAATCCACAAAAATCCCACCGAATCTCCACAAATTCCCAGAGAATACATGAAAAATCCCTGATAATTCGTCAGTTCTCTACAGAATCTCACCAAATTCCAGAAAAGTCCCTCAAAGTTCCACAAAACACCCACAAAATCTCCCTAATATCCAACAAACTTCCAGGAAAAATCCCACAAAATTCCCTAAATCTTCTCAAAACACGACCAAATTCTAGAAAAATATCCCACCAAATCTCCACAAATTCCCACAAAATACATGAAAAATACCTCAAGATCCCGAAATCGCCTCAATATCCCACAAAATTCCACAAAAATCCCACAAAACCTCCACAAGTTTCCACAAAATCTAAGAAAAATTCCTCAAAAGTCTTCAAGTCTCCTCAAAACCACACAAAGTCCTTGAAAAGGCCCACCAAATTCCAGTAAAATCCCACAGATTCTCCACAAATTCCCACAAAATCTAAAACAAATTCCTCAAAATTCTTCAAGTCTCCTCAGAATCCCACACAATTCCATAAAAAACACACAAAATTCCAGAGAAGTCCCACAAAACTCCCTAAATCATTTCAAAACCCTACCAATTCACAGGAATGTCCCACAAAATCTCCACCAATTCCCAGAACATCCCACAAAAATCCCACAAAAATCCCTAAATCTTCTGAAAACTCGACCAAATTCCTGAAACGCCCCATAAAATCAGCACAGTTTCCCACAAAATTCAAGAAAAAACACCACACAATTCCCTAAATCTTTTCAAAATACCACAAAATTCTTGAAAAGCCCCACCAAATTCCCGAAACATCCCACAAAATGTCCTCAATACCCAACAAAATCCCAGAAAAGTCACACAAAATTCCCTAAATCTTCTCAAAACTCTACCAAATTCCAAAAAAATCCCACAGAATCTCCACAAATTCCCACAGAATACATGAAAAATCCCTGATAATTCGTCAGTTCTCTACAGAATCTCACCAAATTCCAGAAAAGTCCCTCAAAGTTCCAGAAACATCCCACAAAATCTCCCCGGTATCCAATAAAATTCCAGGAAAAATCCCACAAAATTCCCTAAATCTTCTCAAAACATGGACAATATCCACAAAAATCCCACCGAATCTCCACAAATTCCCACAGAATACATGAAAATACCCCTGATAATTCGTCAGTTCTCTACAGAATCTCACCAAATTCCAGAAAAGTCCCTCAAAGTTCCACAAACATCCCACAAAATCTCCTCAATATACAACAAAATCCCAGAAAAATCACACAAAATTCCCTAAATCTTCTCAAAACACGACTAAATTCTAGAAAAATGTCCCACCAAATCTCCACAAAATCCCACAAAATACATGAAAAATCCCTCAAGATCCCTAAATCGCCTCAATATCCCACAAAATCCCACAAAAATCACACAAAACCTCCACAAGTTTCCACAAAATCTAAGAAAAATTCCTCAAAATTCTTCAAGTCTCCTCAAAACCACACAAAGTCCTTGAAAAGGCCCACCAAATTCCAGTAAAATCCCACAGATTCTCCACAAATTCCCACAAAATCTAAAACAAATTCCTCAAAATTCTTCAAGTCTCCTCAAAACCACACAATTCCAGAAAAAACACACAAAATTCCAGAGAAGTCCCACAAAACTCCCTAAATCATTTCAAAACCCTACCAATTCACAGGAATGTCCCACAAAATCTCCACCAATTCCCAGAACATCCCACAAAAATCCCACAAAAATCCCTAAATCTTCTGAAAACTCGACCAAATTCCAGAAACGCCCCATAAAATCAGCACAGTTTCCCACAAAATTCAAGAAAAAACACCACAAAATTCCCAAAATCTTTTCAAAATACCACAAAATTCTTGAAAAGCCCCAGCAAATTCCAGAAACATCCCACAAAATGTCCTCAATACCCAACAAAATCCCAGGAAAGTCCCACAAAATTCCCTAAGTCTTCTCAAAACACGGCCAAAATCCACAAAAATCCCACCAAATCTCCACAAATTCCCACAGAATACATGAAAAATCCCTGATAATTGGTCAGTTCTCTACAGAATCTCACCAAATTCCAGAAAAGTCCCTCAAAGTTCCACAAACCACCCACAAAATCTCCTCAATATCCAACAAAATTCCAAGAAAAATCCCACATAATTCCCTAAATCTTCTCAAAACACGACCAAATTCTAGAAAAATATCCCACCAAATCTCCACAAATTCCCACAAAATACATGAAAAATCCCTCAAGATCCCTAAATCGCCTCAATATCCCACAAAATCACACAAAAATCCCACAAAACCTCCACAAGTTTCCACAAAATCTAAGAAAAATTCCTCAAAATTCTTCAAGTCTCCTCAGAAGGTTCTGGATGAGGGTAGAAATAATTAAAAAGCATCTTGAAAGTAACATCATATTTTTGTCAGCCATCTCTTCAGGGACTACTTTAAATCCCAGAATGTTCAAGAGCCATCATCACTGTACAAACAGAAGCTCCAACTGAACGAAACCAGAAGAAGTGGATATGGCAAATTCTCTGGTCCAAGTGGTGATATTAATCTGGTGAGGCTCTGGATTCCCATTTCAGACATACTATCACAGCTTAAATATAGGAAAAAATTGGGATTTTACTTTGCTGTGGTCTCTTTTTGTTTTGCAAAATATGTGATAGTTAATATATGAGTAAAATCTTGTATAAAAACAGGTTTGTTTTTTGGTTTTTTTTCTAACAAATAGCCAAATGCATATTACCTGCCTTGCTGGAAAATAATTGAGGTCTTCCTCTAAGAAATTTTTTCTCAGAGTGCCTTTCTTTGTGATTTGTGTTCTTATCTTAGGAAGATACAGGAGTTGCTCATTTTAATGCTGTCCAGCAGACTATTCCATGCTTTCTCAGCTGTTTGGATCTGCAGTTCAGGATTGGACCAAGAAAAATGGTGATGGGATGAAATTATTTTTATTCTTAAATGAGGACAATTCCATTTTTAAACATACACATGTGCTTCCAATGCTTTCAGTAGTCAAGGATGAAATTTTGAACAGACATGAATTCCTCAGTCTTTGTTTCTTTTTCCCTGAAGGATGGAATTTGGACTTTGCCCACCAGTGCAGTCCTTGCTATGGGCAGATGTTTCTTCTGTTCTTCTTACCAGCAGTAGGAGTGGTTGGACACTGAACCTCAAAGAAGAGGGAGCTAACATCCCTTACCTGGATAAGTCCCACAGGTAAGCACCTTGGAGAAGTTCTTCAACCAAAACCAGTTCCTGTAAGGCTTTCCAGCCCTTGACAGGAAATAAGCTGATTCCTGCAGGCTGCAACATGAAGACTTCCAGACTGAAGTGAGCATCCTGCTATAAGGAAGGATTTGGGAGTAGTGAGTCATCATTTGTATGGGAAATTAATCTGTGATTTTTATTTATTTTTTTTTTTCATTTGAAGTAACATCACATCATCATAGAGAGACATTGTCTGTCATTTCTGGTGTGGATACCTGAATAACTCTGCTAGACAGGTAGCATGATAAGGTAATACAATGCAGATATTGAAAGGAATTTTTTGGATGATTTTTTTGTTAGTTCAAGCTGCAGTCCCTGATTTATTCAGGCTTTGAAGTACCATGCAAGCCTTTCCCACAGAAGAAATTCTGTTTTATGTAAATAATGCACTGTGCAGTAAACTAGAAGAAAGCAGGGAGCATAGAGCATGAAGTTAGTGTTTCATGCAGGTGTTTGAAGGCAATGTGGGATTCCAGAGCTTAGTGTTTGAATTGCAACTTGAATTTCCTTCTTTGCTGTTATTTAGACTGCTCTGAAGTAGTCATGAGAAGCAAAAATGAAAGGCAATGTTGTTTGATGGGGACTGTGGTAGGGCTTTCTTGCCAGATTTGAAATGGCTTGAATTAAAATCTCCAGGTGAGGGGAAGATTGTATCCATTCCTCTCTCTTATTAAAGCAAATTTTCCAAGAGGGATGTAAAATTGCAGTTGAGGGTTGGGGTGGTTTTTTCTTTTTTCCCTTCTTTCATGTGCAACCTAACAACTCCAATTTCGCAGGCCTATTTAACATTTGATCCCTAAAAGTCAGTCCTTTGCTTTGTATTTTGGGCACTTGTTCATCTTGGGAAATTTGTCATCTTCTCAGGGCATTGAAGGTCAACCAAATGCTGCAGGTTTCATTCTTCCTTTCATATGGTCTATGTCCTGGGGTTTGACTCTTAAGCAGAGCTATTTTTTTATTTTGCAGCCTAGCAGTTGTACGGTGGGGCTGTGTGCAGGTGAATTGACTTGAGAACGATGGGTAAATCAGCTCCTGGGAAGATGTGCACTGCCTGGCCCCGATGCTTCAGCATGCTTGAGGTCAGCGTGGCTGTCTCTGACTGTCTAATAATAATGCAGAATAACAGAATTAAGTATTCATTGTAATTGGTGATCAATAAGATTTGTTTTCAGCTAAGTCTGCGTGCTAGTTTCTAAAGCACTCCAGTCTGTTTCATCAATGACCTTTGTGGTTTTAGCTTAAGCTAAAAATCTAGTTTCTGCTGTTGTTATTTTCTGCCCTGTCGCTGTGAGAGGAAGGGATGATGGCTGGAGGTTTGGCAGTCAGCGAGGGCCTGGCCACCACTGCAGTTCTGTACACTCAGCCTTGGAGATGTGATCAGGAATGTGCTGTTAGTTGCCAGTTTTGTATTGCAAAGACTGAGCATGCTGCCATCACTGTGTTTGATAAGTGAGTTTTCATTGGTTTGGTCCAACTCCAAAGCAGCCTTAATTTGAAGGTGGAATTCTTTGTGGATGAGGCTGTGAAGAATATGGTGTTTATACTCCCATCCTACGGGCAGTACGGTAGAACAACTCCTAACTGATTTGGTAATAAAGACCTAGTTTTTCTTCACTAAACCTGCCCTAGCCAAATTCATCAGCTGGTGATAGCTATCTCTGGAGTGGGAGTTCTTTATTGAGTTGATTGACAATTTAATATACTTTGTCAAGCTGTGTTGTTTAGTTTCTGTTGATCCAGAGACACCTGAGGCTCCTTTTGCTTCCTAAGGGATTAAAGTAGCAAGCACTTAGAATGAGATATTGGGAAGATGGGTGCAGGAGACTTTGTAATTTAGTATGGAAAAACATAATAATGATGATGAATATTTCAGGTGGAAATGATAGTATTTCACTATATACTATGTGAAATGCTTTTATGTGATTTTTTTTCATTTCCCTTTTATTTTTTAATCCTGGATAAATTAAATGAGGCTTTTGGGGAAAGCATGAGCTGGAATTTCTATTGAGGTTGATAACCTCTGATTCTGCTCTTGTTTGTCTGTCTGCTGGAACTTGTAGCAAACTAGCTATGTCCAAGTTTAATTGTGTAATAATTATCTTTCAAATCGAGCCTTTCTCACTTGGTGCTGATGTATTTGGGGGAGGGAGGGGAATGGAGAGTAAAGAGCTCCTTTCATGAATACAATTTTAATTTCATCTTGCTGATTTGAGCCTTTCCAAGATTCAAGTGAGCATTGGATCAGGTTGGAACTGAGGGGATGACTCATGACTCTGGCATAAAAACTACATTGCATTCCACATATTGGGAGTTTTCTGTTGCCCACAAGAAAGTTCAGGAAAAAAAGACAAAAAGAGAAATGGGTTTCAAATTTCCTGTGCTATTTTCAGTTGACTCCTCTTTCTGGAGATGCCTTAGCAAGTGTAGGACATCTGAAAAACTTGGAACTGCAACTTTCTTGTTGAGGCTCTGATGAACATTGCTTCTGTCATCAAGTTCTTGTGTTCATACTTTGAACTTAGCTGAGTAATGTTGGTATCAGCAGACTCTGCTAAAGCCATGCCTTCCTAATTAATAATGCATTCTTAATAAAAAAAAAAAAAATCTATTTCTTCATGTATTTAATTACCTAGTGAGTGTAAGACTGAATGAAGTTAATACCGTGCAGATTTCAAGCAAAACGCTGCTTTTTAATGTGCTTCAGTATAGGCTATGCACAAGTCAATAGACATGATTTTTAAGCTTCAGTTACCTTTCATTACCCTGTGCATATTCAAATTCAGATTGATGAATGCTGAACCAAAAGCAGACATCATAGAGTTAATTGAAGTTCTTTAAATTCAGAGGCAAACTATTTTCATAGCTTTGTTTTGAGGGTGGGTTGCTTTTGATGTCTGGGGTTTTTTTGGCTAAGGCAATGGCAAACATTTATTTATCCTGCTCCCTCCCCATTTTCCACCATCGTTGTTGCCAGTGATGCCTGCAGTGCTCAGTGGTCAATGACCCTCAGCCAGGGTGAGCTGCAGGAGCCTTACAGACGGGCCTGTTCTTTCTCCCAGTGCTAGAACAAGTGCAACAGCACAGTGCCATTTTGCTAAAAGCTAATATTTTTCCCAGCAGCTTCTTCTCCAGGCAGAATGAAATGCTTTCTTCAAGAGCAACCACATCTTTTCTCTGCCTGAAAGGTTGTGTTTGTTTGGGGTTTTTTCTCTTGCCTTAGGTGAGAGATAAAAAAAAAATGAAGAGGAAAGCCCAAGGAAATGCCAAAAGTACCACCTGGTAGTAATTTTGTGTGAGTGTCTCCATTTACACTTCAAACTTGCTCTTGGAGAACTTGGAGCTGCATTTAAAATGTATTTTGGTAGGTGGTCTGCTGCTGACTATCTGCATTTCTTCTTCCATTTCTTTTCTGTGCTTGTTTGGTATTGCTGCTGAATGTCCCCAAAGAGTAAAGTGGTGTGGAAGAGTTGAGGAAGCAGCTTTTGAAATTCTAAAGCTGATGTGTAGGTTTTGTTCCTCTTGGATTTTTAAAAGCAGGTATGTCATCCAAGTTAACTTTCTTCAGCAAGTAACAAGATTGTCGTCCTTCCACTGATGCTCTGTATTTTAACAGAGGTATTTGATGGTGCTGGAAAGGAGCAAGATGCAGAATGAGTTTGAGAGAAGTGATTTAAAGTGGGAGCACAGATGGTTGATTCCTAAAAATCAAAAAACAGATGTTTTGTTTTGTAGGAAAATGAAATCTAATCCTATTTGAGGGTCAACAGGATAAATACAAAGAACTAAATACAGATGTAGATACATATATACATATATGCGTATATATATATATATATATGTATAACCCCGCCCCCCGAAATCTATGAAGCAGGACTGATTGGTGCCATAGCCCAGGCAGCCTGTGGATCTAATTGCCTGCCTGTATTCAGCCCTTGCCTGGATGCCAGGGGAGACGTCTCTGGATTTGTCTCCAGACAGCTTTCCAGGGATGATCCTGCTCCTTTCCTGGTGCCCCAGAGTGCTGCAAGCCCCCCGTCCTGGGGCCATGGTGATGCCTGCCGGGGCCTTTAGGGTCCCCCCTAAAGGGCAGACAGGGTTTGACTGCAAGCTTCCTTGGAAGGTGGAGGCAGGTGAATATTGGCCACCTTCTTCTTTCCCGCTGCCCTCCGTGCTCTTGCAAAGCCTGCTGGGGCACTGGGGCTCTCCATTGCAGGCAGTCTGGAGCTGCCATGCAAAGCCATCTCTCAAGGAGTCCCCAGGTCTCAGGTGCAACCTCAAGAAAATGACACAGCAACGTGTAGAAAACGTGAACTTTATTCACTTGACTACTTCTAAAATCTACAATCCAACGTTACTAGAAGACTATGGGGTAAGAATCTTAAGGCTAAGAAACTTCAATGCTTCAACTGTTTAGAACTGAACACTAAGGGAAAGGTCAACTTCTTGGGGGAAACGTGGTGGGGAATCGAACAACAACAGGGGTGTGGCTAACTTGTAAGGTGGGGAACGTCGCAGTGCCTGGGCTGGGCACTGGTCACCCGTTCCCCGTAAGGTTCTGTAGCTGGAGCGCGACGCTGGAGGTCAGAGCTGTGGGGAGGTGCGGAGTCTCCTGTCACTGCCCTCTTTTGCCGCCGTCTTGGTGGTTGGCCTCCTCGGCTGAGAGCTGTAGCGAAGGTGCAGCCGCATCAGGTCACGGTTTTGCCTGAGCAGCTGCATCAACTTGGTGGGACAGCCGAGTCTTCGATGGCGGCGGGGCCCCGCACGGCCCGAAGGGCTCTGGAGATTCCGCTGCAAGGCAAAGCACAGGGATCCCCATGGAAGAGGCAGAGAGGCAGAGCGGGGCTGGCACCTGTGGGGCTGCCTTTGGCCTGGGAGACAGAGACTCGGGCCCAGTTGGGCTGGGCTGGCCCGGGGAAGAGGCTGCAGCAGGCAGAGCTCTGCCGCCTCTGCTTGGTGCTGTCCATGGAGCTCAGCCCCTGGGCCACATTCCCCAGCCAGGAGCTCAGGCCCCTTCTGCCGCAGGGCATTGGCCAAAGGGTGCCCAAGAGGCCCTCAAGGTCTGCCCCATCCCACCTGCCCCTGACCCCCCACCCCCTGCCTCACCTCTCCCCAGCGTCTCTGAAATCTTCTTCCAAGGGCCCATCCCATGGCCATTCCTATGAGGAGCATGTCAATGAGCAGGAGTGTCCTGGACGCCCACCAGAGGAGCGCAGAGTCCTTCTCCTCCAGGTCGAAATCCTCCGGAACCAGAGGAGAGGCACCCGTGCTCCTCTCGGGTTTGCTCACAGGGTCGAGGGGATGGGCCAAGAGCAGCAGCACGTAAAGCTGCAGCAGCGCGGAGGAGCCGTGAGCAGCCATAGTGCTCTGCCAGCAGCACCAAGGCTCTGGGCGTCTCTCTGCGAGCAGCTGTGCCTGGGCTCTGGGGCGCAGCAACAGCTGGGGACAGTTGCCAGCCAGCGTGCCGTCCCCAGAGGCTGTGATGTCACAGAAGCACAGAACGCCCTGGCTGCAGAGAGCCCTGAGAGAATGTTGAGTCCAAGCTGGGAGCCATGGCGGCAAGTATGGCCAGCAGAGCGGGGCCCGAGCGCTGCGGCCTGGCTTGCCTTGCACCCGTGCCACAATGATGACTCCAGCAGCCCCTGTCAGGCCATTGCAGTATCTGATGGCCCACGCTGGGCACAAGTTCTTCCCAATGGCCAGCGTAAACCTCCCTTGGCCCAGCTTCCAAGCCTTGTTGGCATCTGCTCTCTCTTGTCCTTGCCCACCTGGCTGGCGCTGCCGTGTTGCTCGCTGGCCTGTCTGTGGGAGAAGAGGCTGTGCCAATGAGTGCTGCTCAACTTGGAGGCCATTCAAAGGAGGATTTGATTGTGCCTGCTGTGGGAAGAAGGAATATGCGTGCACATGGCCACTTCCCATAGGTTTTACCCCAGATTTTCATGAGCAGCTGTCCTAGTGAAAGTCAAGTCTGTTTTAGTGAGTATTTGAGGGCTTCCAGAGCACAGTGCCATCTCAGGGGAATTCTGCTGGTTGAGTTCTACTGAGGCTTTGAGATGAGTTGCAAATCCTGAAAATGTTCTCCTTGCCCAGGTAGTAATTTCACAGTTTAGACTCTGGGGATATTGATTGCTCAGTGTTGAGGACCTCATGTAACTTTCAGCCCCAGAAACTTTCAACCTCCAGTGATTGTCCTTGAGACAAAACCATTTGAAATCTTTTTTTCTGTGGACAGGAATTGCTTCGGTGTTACTTCACATCATCCATTAAAAATTTGATGCCTGGAACAAGTCCCCAGTGCTGTGTGATTTCCTTGGTCGTGTTCCTTGGAATGGCTTCCCCCCCATTTTCTGAAGCTGGCCCCAGAAAGGTCATAGATGGGTGAGAAGTTCTGAAGGGTCAAGTGGTGCAGATCTTTGCCTCCTGTTTCGAGGTCTGTGGTGAGCTGTGAGTCCAAGAGCTGATTTGAAGTGATGGTGAAAACACAATTGAACCTTTTTGCAGCAGGGTGGATGGATAGAAGCAAAGCACAGCACGGCTGGCAGCAGCAAATGAATTAAAATGCATCCCTGGAATATGTTTCTTGGATTGTTCTTCTAGTATTGTGGTAGTAATTCTGATGTCTGAGTAGTGAACAAGCAACAAGTAGTGAACACGTGATTTGTAGTCAGTTTTCTATTTCTTATGTAGTGGAGAGTATGGATGCTAGCTTTGGAGCAGGCTGCAGAGAGCTGCAGAAACTGCAGGCCCCATGGCCTATCAGTCCTGCCCGAGAAGCTAGCCTGGGAATTCATAGGAGGATTTCAAAACAATCCTCAGAGACAGAAAACAACTGCCAGGTGCTGTTTGTCTGTCCTCTTGTTTTCCTTGCAGGAGAAAGTCAGGGGGGTGGTGAGCCCCGCTGACCAATGATGGTGATGTAGCACTTTACTAAGCAATAAGAGTTTCCTTTCTGTACTTTCCACGTATCTGTCTATTAGACAAGCCTAGAGTAATAAAGTAGAGAAGATTCTCCTGTTGTGACTCCCTTGAGAGTCCGTGTCGTTCTTTCCCACCGTTCCCAATCAGAACGACAGAGGAGATTTTTAAGAATTGTGTTTTTCTCTCCTGGTTGAGGAATGTGTTCTTCACGGGCTGAATCTTCATATCACTTTGTTTTTGTAGAAGAGCAGTTTCAGCAGCAGATGATTCTCCTTGCCCTCCTTTTCATTTTTCTTGTCTGTATTATTGCCTGGCAGGTTAACCTTTTCAAATTGCGTGCTGCAAAACGTTGCTACTAAGGATAGTTGGTGTCCAAACAGGTTCTTTTCTCGCTTGGATTTCAACTATTGCAGGATGAAAGGTTTCTAATGAAGCTACAGAATTGCATATCACTGGGACCTTGACTTCTTCCCTGCTTGGATCTAGATAAAGAGATTCTTGCCAATTGAACTGCTGACATATTATGTAGAGATCAGGAGTGGCCACCACAAGTGGTACTGAATTCTTGGAAATGTGGTGATTTTTGTTAGAAATGATTTTAGCTTCGACAGTGCAAGCTTATCATATCCATCTGCATTTGTGTTCTATTAATCATGGGGTTTTGTATTAAGCATGGGCTTCAGTTTGCTGTCTTTTTGTCACTTCTTCAAATACCAGTTTTCTACACCTGCTGGCTTGTTCCTTCTGACTTCAAATGGTATCTCTTGGGCACATAACTTCATCTTATTGTGAACAGCGCAAAGAACATGTTTTGGTCTGCCTTGATTTGATGGAGTGATTGCTGTGGAAGGACTGGGAGGTTTTGTGGTTTAAGGTGAAAGAAGTTCAGCAGCCTTGGCAAGTAAGTGTGCCAGTTTACAAGGTGAATCTACAGAAACCCCCGTGCTTCAGCTGCAATGTACAATCTCTGAGGCTGCTGCTGTCGGGGTGCCTTTGTTCTGTTGGTTTGGGAACCCATATTCTACACAGCATCATTTGTCAGAACTCCATTTCACTTGTACAGTCCCTCTGTTTTCCCACTTCTGAATGATGGTTTTCTCTGTGCCTTTAACATGGGGAATTCTGGGTGATAAAAATAATACATATTCCATAATGTTTTACGTTTCCTCTTGGAGTTTTTTCTAGTTTTCAAATAATTACCTTTTGTTTCTAGCTGGGGGCAAAATGCATTTGCAGTTTCAGTGGTTTTTTTCCCAATTTCTAATCTTACTTGGGCACTAGATAAGGGAGAAAAATGCCCTAGTTTCATGGAAAAGATTCTGTGTTATTCCATGCCTTGAAATGAATTAAAATACGGTTCTATTGCTCTCTGTTTCATTTCTTCACTTCATTTGGTAGAGTTTAGAAATCTCTTGCCATGAACTAGGTAGTGCAGAGTGCCTGCCTTGCTGTGTTGAACTCCTGGGTGAGCATGCCAGGCTTAGTTTAGAGATTTGCTTTTAAACATCCCTTATTCCTTGTGAAATCTATCATTTGGTTTGTTTGTAGTTGTGTTAGAAGATAAAGAGGAGGGGGATCACCCTGGAAAATTTGTCATCTGAACTGAATTTGTACCCTTTAGGCCATCAGTGACTGCTCCTTAGCTTTCTCAAGGCATGAAGGACACTGGGAGTTCCTCCCAGACTCTTCTTTTGGGACAGCAGTCCTTTCTCTTTGGCTCCATGAGATGCTCTGCACAGGAGTGCTTGAGCTCTGAAGGGCAGGGGCATTCCATGAGGGTGAATAATAAAGAACTCCTGTAGCCTGAACTGTTTCCAACTTAACCCAGCAGAAGGAATTGTTTCCCAATTCTGAGTCTAATGGTGCTGCTGACAAATTGTGCAGTTTCAGAGCAGCAGTGCAAGATGTGCAAGGGGCTTGTGTGGAGGGAGAGCAGCAGCTTGTAACACTGGACCTTTGTCCCGTGGGCAGCTGTGCGGTTTTAAGCGGGAATGTTCCGGAGGGGTGTGGAATTGAAGAAATGTTTGGAAGATTTGTAGGTTTGTTGCTGTAGGTGTGAAGGGTGGGGACAAGTCTTGTCCAGTGACGGAGCAATGATTAGGTAAGGTACTGGGAGAGCATCTGAGGATGGTGTTGCTGTTGCATGTGATTTTTCTGGAGGCCATCTGATGCACACAAGATTTGTTATGACTACCAGGATTGCAACTAAACAGAATGCAGTCATTTTTCTTGTAATTTAGTGCAGCATCTTTTGATCCGTGATGAGCTGAAGGCTCAGTGCACAAGGCTGAAAGGAAATGGCACGCTCTCAAGAGATTTTGGTCTTTGCGGCTTCATGAAGGTGGATAGGACATAATTCCTTCGCTCATTGGAGCTGCAGAGTTTAGTTTGATCTCCTCTGTTTCTAAGGTGTTTCTAAGGCTAAAAGGTGTTCCTTCCCTCAATTTTGATGGCAGCAGAGAGTCAGCTAATGAATGTGGATCTAGGTAAGGTTTGTGGAACAAAATCAAACACAATTGTCTGAAAAGCTGTTAGACATGCCTACAGTCAGTGTCAACAGAGAAGGAAGAGGTTAAAATTCCATCTTAATTTTAGAGCTCTTCCTCTCTTCTGCCTGCTTTTCCCATAGTGCATATGGAACCAGCATAGTTCATTTGATCCCTACCCCTGAGTGCAGCAGCTCACCTGCTTTCTGCTGCCCGCCTTTGCTTTCTTGTCAGATGGAAACACTGAAATAGAAAAGGTGATGTGACTTAATTGACTTCATTCAAATGCCTTGGCAATTGAATTTCTGTCTCTTGGCTGGATACTCAGCATCTCTAAGTGCAGAATCCTCCCTGGCACTGTATATCCTCGCCTTCTCCCTGACACCACCACTCAAATATTTTCCTTTCATTGTAAAGTGAGTGAGATTTTACTTGGCTGGAATTCTGCAGTGCTGGGAATGAAGGCTTTTTCCTTCCTCATTTTTTTATAATGAATTTCTTTTTTATTCTATTCACACCTTCTGAGTGAGCCTTTCATAAGGGCTTCTGTATTTCACAGAGGCTACACCTATTTGGGCCTGAAGACTTTGATACAATTGTAATCACTTGGAAATGGAACCTGTTTGATTTGTATGGAAGGCAGCCATTCTCCCTGTTCCAAACTTCCTAAAATAGTTTATCCACGTTGAAAAAAAAAATACCTCTTGGAGATAGTGAAGACAGTGCATGATGGTGATTCCAGGGATGGATAAGAAGGACCATCACCTTCCTCACACCAGCAAACTTGAGACTAATAGTCAGGTCTGCAGTTCTAATTTTAATCCACAGTAATCTACAGACAATCCTTTATTATCTAAAAAAGCTGATACCGTTCAAGTTGGAAGCAAGCTGAAGTTGGAAGAGTTAGGTTTCTTCAAAGCTCTTGTTTCCAGCAGGATTGGAGAGCCTTTACCTTTTGTAACAGGAAGGTTTTAAATTTGTAATGCTGACCTTGCAAGTGGAACTTGGTGGCTCCATTGTTGCACTTGGAGCAGCCAGATGACCTCAAAGGAGAAGTGCATTGTTCTAACTTGTGTGGAAGCAGTGGCTTCAAATACCATCAGGAAGTGCTGGACTGGCAGGACATTGGATGGATGCTCTTAGGCCACAGAGCTGGAAATATCAGTTGTAGCCACATGGTAAGTCCATTTATGTAATTCCAAATCTGTTCCTCACACGATCTGTGCTCCTCTATTCCGTATCAGCTTGGTGAGGAGGTAGATGAGACTGTTGGGGGAAAGAAACACTTAAATTTAAAGCAGAGTAACTGTTCCATTATAAATGCTGAAGATAAACCTGTGAGGCTACCAAAGAAATCTTTCTTTGGCTTCCAGTTAATAACTTCAAATGGATAACAAATCTATGCTGTATAATCTGCTTTGAATGGATTTCCTTTGGAACGTGTGCTTCTTCCTGAATGACAGAACTGCAATATTTTCACACTTGCAGTTTCACCCTCAAATGGCCACAGGAAATGCAGCAGCTTCTGTTTTCTGTTGCTTCTGTTTGTTAATGCTTCAAGGTGTTGCTCTGTATTTGTCCCCAGCTGTCATGACCTTAGAAAGAGAATGTTCTAAAGATAGGAGTAAAAAAGCCAGAGAGCTCCTCCTTGCAGCAGACACGGGCAGCATTGGATCCTAATAGTTTTTGCAAGGCATCCTGATGGGGAGAGGCAGATGTCAAGAATGGCAACTTCAGCAGGTGTGTGGCTGCTTCGTAGCTTGGGCTGGATTCAGGAAGGGCAGTGTTCCAGAGAGCAAAGTCAAGAGTTTGAATCAAGTAAGTGTGAGGTGCCCAGAAAGGCAGGGCCCACACTGCTCATGTGTGTCGGGGGAAGGTGAGAATCAGGCCCATCTGCTCCTAGAAATGCAGGTTCCATCTTTAGCAGCCAAAGGCTATGCAAATAAATGGCTTCTATGTATTGGAGAGCATAGAGCATGAAGTTAGTGTTTCATGCAGTTGTTTGAAGGCAATATGGGATTCCAGAGCTTAGTGTTTGAATTGCAACTTGAATTTCCTTCTTTGCTGTTATTTAGACTGCTCTGAAGTAGTCATGAGAAGCAAAAATGAAAGGCAATGTTGTTTGATGGGGACTGTGGTAGGGCTTTCTTGCCAGATTTGAAATGGCTTGAATTGATTAAAATCTCCAGGTGAGGGGAAGGTTGTATCCATTCCTCTCTCTTATTAAAGCAAATTTTCCAAGAGGGATGTAAAATTGCAGTTGAGGGTTGGGGTGGTTTTTTCTTTTTTCCCTTCTTTCATGTGCAACCTAACAACTCCAATTTCGCAGGCCTATTTAACATTTGATCCCTAAAAGTCAGTCCTTTGCTTTGTATTTTGGGCACTTGTTCATCTTGGGGAATTTGTCATCTTCTCAGGGCATTGAAGGTCAACCAAATGCTGCAGGTTTCATTCTTCCTTTCATATGGTCTATGTCCTGGGGTTTGACTCTTAAGCAGAGCTATTTTTTTATTTTGCAGCCTAGCAGTTGTACGGTGGGGCTGTGTGCAGGTGAATTGACTTGAGAACGATGGGTAAATCAGCTCCTGGGAAGATGTGCACTGCCTGGCCCCGATGCTTCAGCATGCTTGAGGTCAGCTTGGCTGCCTCTGACTGTCTAATAATAATGCAGAATAACAGAATTAAGTATTCATTGTAATTGGTGATCAATAAGATTTGTTTTCAGCTAAGTCTGCGTGCTAGTTTCTAAAGCACTCCAGTCTGTTTCATCAATGACCTTTGTGATTTTAGCTTAAGCTTTCCAGTTTCTGCTGTTGTTATTTTTTGCCCTGTCGCTGTGAGAGGAAGGGATGATGGCTGGAGGTTTGGCAGTCAGCGAGGGCCTGGCCACCACTGCAGTTCTGTACACTCAGCCTTGGAGATGTGATCAGGAATGTGCTGTTAGTTGCCAGTTTTGTATTGCAAAGACTGAGCATGCTGCCATCACTGTGTTTGATGAGTGAGTTTTCATTGGTTTGGTCCAACTCCAAAGCAGCCTTAATTTGAAGGTGGAATTCTTTGTGGATGAGGCTGTGAAGAATATGGTGTTTATACTCCCATCCTACGGGCAGTACGGTAGAACAACTCCTAACTGATTTGGTAATAAAGACCTAGTTTTTCTTCACTAAACCTGCCCTAGCCAAATTCATCAGCTGGTGATAGCTATCTCTGGAGTGGAAAACCTTTATTGAGTTGATTGACAATTTAATATACTTTGTCAAGCTGTGTTGTTTAGTTTCTGTTGATCCAGAGACACCTGAGGCTCCTTTTGCTTCCTAAGGGATTAAAGTAGCAAGCACTTAGAATGAGATATTGGGAAGATGGGTGCAGGAGACTTTGTAATTTACTATGGAAAAACATAATAATGATGATGAATATTTCAGGTGGAAACGATAGCATTTCACTATATACTATGTGAAATGCTTTTATGTGGTTTTTTTCATTTCTCTTTTATTTTTTAATCCTGGATAAATTAAATGAGGCTTTTGGGGAAAGCATGAGCTGGAATTTCTATTGAGGTTGATAACCTCTGATTCTGCTCTCGTTTGTCTGTCTGCTGGAACTTGTAGCAAACTAGCTATGTCCAAGTTTAATTGTGTAATAATTATTTTTCAAATTGAGCCTTTCTCACTTGGTGCTGATGTATTTGGGGGAGGGAGGGGAATGGAGAGTAAAGAGCTCCTTTCATGAATACAATTGAAATTTCATCTTGCTGATTTGAGCCTTTCCAAGATTCAAGTGAGCATTGGATCAGGTTGGAACTGAGGGGATGACTCATGACTCTGGCATAAAAACTACATTGCATTCCACATATTAGGAGTTTTCTGTTGCCCACAAGAAAGTTCAGGAAAAAAAGACAAAAAGAGAAATGGGTTTCAAATTTCCTGTGCTATTTTCAGTTGACTCCTCTTTCTGGAGATGCCTTAGCAAGTGTAGGACATCTGAAAAACTTGGAACTGCAACTTTCTTGTTGAGGCTCTGATGAACATTGCTTCTGTCATCAAGTTCTTGTGTTCATACTTTGAACTTAGCTGAGTAATGTTGGTATCAGCAGACTCTACTAAAGCCATGCCTTCCTAATTAATAATGCATTCTTAATAAAAAAAAAAAAAATCTATTTCTTCATGTATTTAATTACCTAGTGAGTGTAAGACTGAATGAAGTTAATACCGTGCAGATTTCAAGCAAAACGCTGCTTTTTAATGTGCTTCAGTATAGGCTATGCACAAGTCAATAGACATGATTTTTAAGCTTCAGTTACCTTTCATTACCCTGTGCATATTCAAATTCAGATTGATGAATGCTGAACCAAAAGCAGACATCATAGAGTTAATTGAAGTTCTTTAAATTCAGAGGCAAACTATTTTCATAGCTTTGTTTTGAGGGTGGGTTGCTTTTGATGTCTGGGGTTTTTTTGGCTAAGGCAATGGCAAACATTTATTTATCCTGCTCCCTCCCCATTTTCCACCATCGTTGTTGCCAGTGATGCCTGCAGTGCTCAGTGGTCAATGACCCTCAGCCAGGGTGAGCTGCAGGAGCCTTACAGACGGGCCTGTTCTTTCTCCCAGTGCTAGAACAAGTGCAACAGCACAGTGCCATTTTGCTAAAAGCTAATATTTTTCCCAGCAGCTTCTTCTCCAGGCAGAATGAAATGCTTTCTTCAAGAGCAACCACATCTTTTCTCTGCCTGAAAGGTTGTGTTTGTTTGGGGTTTTTTCTCTTGCCTTAGGTGAGAGATAAAAAAAAAATGAAGAGGAAAGCCCAAGGAAATGCCAAAAGTACCACCTGGTAGTAATTTTGTGTGAGTGTCTCCATTTACACTTCAAACTTGCTCTTGGAGAACTTGGAGCTGCATTTAAAATGTATTTTGGTAGGTGGTCTGCTGCTGACTATCTGCATTTCTTCTTCCATTTCTTTTCTGTGCTTGTTTGGTATTGCTGCTGAATGTCCCCAAAGAGTAAAGTGGTGTGGAAGAGTTGAGGAAGCAGCTTTTGAAATTCTAAAGCTGATGTGTAGGTTTTGTTCCTCTTGGATTTTTAAAAGCAGGTATGTCATCCAAGTTAACTTTCTTCAGCAAGTAACAAGATTGTCGTCCTTCCACTGATGCTCTGTATTTTAACAGAGGTATTTGATGGTGCTGGAAAGGAGCAAGATGCAGAATGAGTTTGAGAGAAGTGATTTAAAGTGGGAGCACAGATGGTTGATTCCTAAAAATCAAAAAACGGATGTTTTGTTTTGTAGGAAAATGAAATCTAATCCTATTTGAGGGTCAACAGGATAAATACAAAGAACTAAATACAGATGTAGATACATATATACATATATGCGTGTATATATATATATATATATATATATATATATATATGTATAACCCCGCCCCCCGAAATCTATGAAGCAGGACTGATTGGTGCCATAGCCCAGGCAGCCTGTGGATCTAATTGCCTGCCTGTATTCAGCCCTTGCCTGGATGCCAGGGGAGACGTCTCTGGATTTGTCTCCAGACAGCTTTCCAGGGATGATCCTGCTCCTTTCCTGGTGCCCCAGAGTGCTGCAAGCCCCCCGTCCTGGGGCCATGGTGATGCCTGCCGGGGCCTTTAGGGTCCCCCCTAAAGGGCAGACAGGGTTTGACTGCAAGCTTCCTTGGAAGGTGGAGGCAGGTGAATATTGGCCACCTTCTTCTTTCCCGCTGCCCTCCGTGCTCTTGCAAAGCCTGCTGGGGCACTGGGGCTCTCCATTGCAGGCAGTCTGGAGCTGCCATGCAAAGCCATCTCTCAAGGAGTCCCCAGGTCTCAGGTGCAACCTCAAGAAAATGACACAGCAACGTGTAGAAAACGTGAACTTTATTCACTTGACTACTTCTAAAATCTACAATCCAACGTTACTAGAAGACTATGGGGTAAGAATCTTAAGGCTAAGAAACTTCAATGCTTCAACTGTTTAGAACTGAACACTAAGGGAAAGGTCAACTTCTTGGGGGAAACGTGGTGGGGAATCGAACAACAACAGGGGTGTGGCTAACTTGTAAGGTGGGGAACGTCGCAGTGCCTGGGCTGGGCACTGGTCACCCGTTCCCCGTAAGGTTCTGTAGCTGGAGCGCGACGCTGGAGGTCAGAGCTGTGGGGAGGTGCGGAGTCTCCTGTCACTGCCCTCTTTTGCCGCCATCTTGGTGGTTGGTTGAGGGCTGTCGCGAAGGAGCAGCCGCATCAGGTCGCGGTTGTCCATCAGCAGCTGCATCAGCTCCGTGGGACAGCCCTGTCTTCGATGGCGGCGGGGCCCCGCACGGCCCGAAGGGCTCTGGAGATTCCGCTGCAAGGCAAAGCACAGGGATCCCCATGGAAGAGGCAGAGGGGCAGAGCGGGGCCGGCACCTGTGGGGCTGCCTTTGGCCTGGGAGACAGAGACTCGGGCCCAGTTGGGCTGGGCTGGCCCGGGGAAGAGGCTGCAGCAGGCAGAGCTCTGCCGCCTCTGCTTGGTGCTGTCCATGGAGCTCAGCCCCTGGGCCGCATTCCCCAGCCAGGAGCTCAGGCCCCTTCTGCCGCAGGGCATTGGCCAAAGGGTGCCCAAGAGGCCCTCAAGGTCTGCCCCATCCCGCCTGCCTGACCCCCCACCCCCCTCCTCACCTCTCGCCAGCGTCTCTGAATTCTTTTTCCGAGCGACCATCCCATGGCCATTCCTATGATGAGCAGGTCGATGAGCAGGAATGTCCTGGCCGCCCACCGGATGCGCTCAGGGTCCGACTCGTCCAGATGACAATCCTCCAGAAGCAGAGGAGAGGCATCCGTGCTGCGCTCAGGTTTGCTCACAGGGTCGAGGGGATGAGCCAAGAGCAGCAGCACGTAAAGCTGCAGCAGCGCGGAGGAGCCGTGAGCAGCCATAGTGCTCTGCCAGCAGCACCGAGGCTCTGGGCGTCTCTCTGCGAGCAGCTGTGCCTGGGCACTGGGGCGCAGCAACAGCTGGGGACAGTTGCCAGCCAGCGTGCCGTCCCCAGAGGCTGTGATGTCACAGAAGCACAGAACGCCCTGGCTGCAGAGAGCCCTGAGAGAATGTTGAGTCCAAGCTGGGAGCCATGGCGGCAAGCATGGCCAGCAGAGCGGGGCCCGAGCGCTGCGGCCTGGCTTGCCTTGCACCCGTGCCACAATGATGACTCCAGCAGCCCCTGTCAGGCCATTGCAGTATCTGATGGCCCACGCTGGGCACAAGTTCTTCCCAATGGCCAGCGTAAACCTCCCTTGGCCCAGCTTCCAAGCCTTGTTGGCATCTGCTCTCTCTTGTCCTTGCCCACCTGGCTGGCGCTGCCGTGTTGCTCGCTGGCCTGTCTGTGGGAGAAGAGGCTGTGCCAATGAGTGCTGCTCAACTTGGAGGCCATTCAAAGGAGGATTTGATTGTGCCTGCTGTGGGAAGAAGGAATATGCGTGCACATGGCCACTTCCCATAGGTTTTACCCCAGATTTTCATGAGCAGCTGTCCTAGTGAAAGTCAAGTCTGTTTTAGTGAGTATTTGAGGGCTTCCAGAGCACAGTGCCATCTCAGGGGAATTCTGCTGGTTGAGTTCTACTGAGGCTTTGAGATGAGTTGCAAATCCTGAAAATGTTCTCCTTGCCCAGGTAGTAATTTCACAGTTTAGACTCTGGGGATATTGATTGCTCAGTGTTGAGGACCTCATGTAACTTTCAGCCCCAGAAACTTTCAACCTCCAGTGATTGTCCTTGAGACAAAACCATTTGAAATCTTTTTTTCTGTGGACAGGAATTGCTTCGGTGTTACTTCACATCATCCATTAAAAATTTGATGCCTGGAACAAATCCCGAGTGCTGTGTGATTTCCTTGGTCGTGTTCTTTGGAATGGCTTCCCCCTCATTTTGTGAAGCTGGCCCCAGAAAGGTCATAGATGGGTGAGAAGTTCTGAAAGGCCAAGTGGTGCAGATCTTTGCCACCTGTTTCGAGGTCTGCGGTGAGCTGTGAGTCCAAGAGCTGATCTGACGTGATGGTGAAAACACAGTTGTCGTGGTTTTAAAGCAGTAACTGAAAAAATACTAGAAAACTTACTTATTTCTTGCTGTGAGATATGGATTAGAGCAAGAGCAAAACAGGCTTAAAACTTAAAAGGAATAAAGAAAGTTTATTCACAAAACTACAAGAATAAGAACACCAGAATAAACTTTCAGAAAACCCTTTTATCCCGCACTACCCAGCATTCCCTTGTTCACATGACAAGATAGAGACAAAAGACTTTGGAACTTTGGTGTTTAAAACAGTCCCAATTCTTGCTAGAGTCTCTTTATCAGTGTTTGTATAGAAACAGAAATCTTCTTCTGCTAATCTATGGAGTTTCTCACAAGAAAAATATTTCTGTTATAGTTTTCTATTTGTTTGATGCCAGCTGCCCGGAAATCTGCCATGAGTTCACTCCTCCCATTTCACATCACTCTGAGGTGTGTATGGGCCATGAGTCCTCTTCATCTGTCTCTGTGAGCTTCGCAGGAAAACAGTTTTCTCATTGCCCTCAAGGCCTCAAATCTTCACTCCACTCTGTTCCAGCGCCTCACTGTATCACAATTACTCTACTTTTTACTCAAAATCCACACTTTGAACACTCCATGCTTCCCAATATACTCTGTCATGAATTAAAGGAGTTTTTTTCAGAACATGGTTGTCCATCTCCATAGCTTTAAGAGAAAAATATTTCAGCTTATAAAGCATCTCCTTATTCTCTCTTCCCTATCTAAAACTTAAGCCTTGTTTTTGTCCTATATTTTTCTAATACTAAAAAAAATAAAATCTGTGTTTTTCTAAAAGTGAAAAAAAAAAATAAAAAAATAAAGTAAAGAGTAGAAACAGAATAATATTTCTGAGAGGCAGGACATTTTTTAGTTTGTGTTGTCCGATGGAACAACAGCCACTTGAAGAAATTCCATATAGTAGAACATGTCACATTTGTCAATTTTAACCTGAAATTTATTAACAGGAATGTCTGTACTACGAACATGTGTTAAGTATAGGAATATATTGCATGTTTTCCTACTTGTAAGAAGTAAATTTCTGTCTTTACAAGCTAACACCATTAATTTCAGCTCTTAGTTATTCCCATTGCATATTCTTTTAAACAGACTTAATCAGACAAATTTTGTGTTATTTAGCAAGTAATGCTTGGTTATTACTACAAGTTCTTGAAGTCATAACACTTAAAATTGCAGTACATATATATTATTCTTACTATGATGATGTGAGTTGGCTGCTAGTCATTTAACTATATATAAGGTCTTACTATTTCTTAGTGCAATTACTTAAAATAAGTGTCTTGGAAATTGTTTTTATTTTTAGATTTAAAACTGTTCTTACTAAAGTTGATTTGTTAAAGATTGGACAATGTATATTTAATAATTAATGTTCCCCAGTGATATTTATTGTCAGTCAGGATTCACTTTACAGTCAATAAATAACCTAAAAAATCTGAATTTTGTAGCCAGTTTTGTCTAATTCTTAGAGCAATGCTTTGGGAAATTGGAGATATATATATATGAATATAAATATGTATATCTGCTATATACCTTTTTTATGATGGTTTTGTCCTACTACTGCAAATGTTTCTTTTTGTTTGTTTTTTCCTAACATACATAAAATTTTCTTAACCATATTTAAAGCTACCAGCTTGTTATTCTGACAAAACCCTGTGAGAATAAATTATTTTTATTAATACTCTACATGTCAAAACCTTGCAGTCAGTCAAATAACAGAAGGAGTGTTCATTGTCTCTCTCCCCCACTGATGCTGTTCTAGGAGTTGGAGTTAGAAGATTCAGACATCAAGTGAAACAGTGAAAGATGATAAGAAAACACTTGATTCTCACAAGGTATTTCCTACTAAAAGAGATTGTTTTGCAGTTTTGTTTGCTCTTGACACTATTTTGAGTAAATGTGAATTCCTAAGACATGCTCAAGGCAATTAAATATTTATGCTCCCCAAACTCAATTTTTAAGCAACATTTTCTGTTTACAAGAATCAGGTTTGCTTTGGTTTTATCTCTTTTCTTTCAGGTTACAAGACAGATTTTTTTATTATTATTTTCATTGGGGGAAAAAGATATGTATTTATAGTGTTTGTGAAGACTTTGCTCAGCTGAAAAAAGTAATAGGTAACATGAGTATAACATTGTGTTCTTCCATATTTCTATTTTTAAGTCCTATTACATGTGATATTTTCCATTTTGCCTTCTATTAGGCCTGAAATTGGAAACTATTTAAAACCTAACAAACCCCGGAGTTTATCCCTGTTCTTTGAATAGCAACAGAAGTATGGCTGTCATGGTTTGACACATCAATGAAGAACAGCCTCTGCTCTGCAGCAGGTACTCAAGTGGAACTTTTGCAAGTGGGCTCTCATCAGGAGTGAAACACTGGCTGCTGACTCTGCTGCTTTTGGTCACAGACTGCTGCCTTTATGAACCAGGTTTGTCCTTCTGCCTCTTTTGTGTTTTATATAGACTTGATTACAAATGAGGCACTTGTCCTCTTAACCTGGGAGTTGCAGCAGGTCAGCAGCAGCAGGAGTTACTGGCTGCTTCCCATCAGCTGACTCCTTTTAGCCAACCCTTCCCATTTCCTGCGCCAATCCGATTTTTCCAAGCAATTAGGAAGAAAACTAAACCATAACTTTTACAAAATCACTTTAGGGAAGATGTTGCTTAATTGTTTGCTTCATTCAAATGAACACTTCTAACATTCACTTCTCTGAGTAAGAATGCCTTTTATGAGAAGCTGCTAAAAATAGGAATTTGAGAGCAGGGATGTTAAAAGTAGGGCCAGAGAGGAGCAAATTTGTCGCAGGGCAAGTTCTGTTTGCACTGAGGGAGTACTATCAATTTTGTCTCTGTCCTGTCTTTCACTGGTCCTGAAACAACAGTGCCTGCTTGAACAAACCTGCTCCTCAGGAGTGATTGGATCTGGTGCTCTGGGTGTTAGCAGCTGCAGTGCTGAACCACAGGCAGACATGAGATCTGACTGGATCACCCTTGCTAACATTTTCATGTAGAACCCATAACTCACTTGATCAGCAACACTTGCTTGAATGCTGCCTTTTGCCTTGGCTCTTCCCACTAAATAGTTCTTGAGCTGGGAAGTGGTCCTGATCTAAGAATCTGCAGTAATCTTTAATTCTGCCTTTATAACTCAGGAAACCACAGTAACCTTCATTTTAGAATGTGAACATTTTTTGGACAAACACTGAATTGTAGCTTCATTGACATGAGCTAAAGTAAGCTCTTTCAGTGGTCCTAGAGTGGTAGCTGTAAAAGGCAATCAGAGTGAAGATCCTGAATAATTTTCTTTTCCAGCCAGGTTTTAATGTATTTCCCCTGCAAATCAATTCATGTATCATAGAGCTCAATTACCTGCCCATAAAATGAGAGTTGTTGCTCAGAACTGTGGAATTAGGGTAACAAGAACTGTAATGATACACTAGATAAACACTGTTGCAATACTCTCTCAGCCCTGTTAGGGTATTTTAAATTTGCAGCAGATCTCAGTAAGGATGAGAAAATGCTGAGCTACATAAAAATGATGGAGACTGGAGGAGAAATTAGCCTTGCAGTGTTCTACAGTCCCAACATTTCCAACCACCACACCTGGTAGTGAAAATGCTGGTTTGTATTTGAAAAAAAGGAACTGCAATCAATCAAATGCACTGCCAAGTATAAATTAATTTCTGTAAGTCAAGTCCCTTAGGAACAATTCCTTAATAAAAGATCTGTTTCAAATCTCCTAAGTCTTCTAAAACCAACCCCAACAAAACACAGAAAACATAGTGTCTTTATTTGACCTGTCCTAGACTTCATTTATTTATTTACAGTCTGAAGGATGAGTCAAGTACCTGCAGTGGTGCCTTTAGCAATGCAAAACAAAATATTTTGAATATTCTTATTTAGCGTTCCAGTTTTAATGAGCTTGGAGCATAGTGAAGGAGATCAGATGTTTGCAGGTTCTGGATGAGGGTAGAAATAATTAAAAAGCATCTTGAAAGTAACATCATATTTTTGTCAGCCATCTCTTCAGGGACTACTTTAAATCCCAGAATGTTCAAGAGCCATCATCACTGTACAAACAGAAGCTCCAACTGAACGAAACCAGAAGAAGTGGATATGGCAAATTCTCTGGTCCAAGTGGTGATATTAATCTGGTGAGGCTCTGGATTCCCATTTCAGACATACTATCACAGCTTAAATATAGGAAAAAATTGGGATTTTACTTTGCTGTGGTCTCTTTTTGTTTTGCAAAATATGTGATAGTTAATATATGAGTAAAATCTTGTATAAAAACAGGTTTGTTTTTTGTTTTTTTTTCTAACAAATAGCCAAATGCATATTACCTGCCTTGCTGGAAAATAATTGAGGTCTTCCTCTAAGAAATTTTTTCTCAGAGTGCCTTTCTTTGTGATTTGTGTTCTTATCTTAGGAAGATACAGGAGCTGCTCATTTTAATGCTGTCCAGCAGACTATTCCATGCTTTCTCAGCTGTTTGGATCTGCAGTTCAGGATTGGACCAAGAAAAATGGTGATGGGATGAAATTATTTTTATTCTTAAATGAGGACAATTCCATTTTTAAACATACACATGTGCTTCCAATGCTTTCAGTAGTCAAGGATGAAATTTTGAACAGACATGAATTCCTCAGTCTTTGTTTCTTTTTCCCTGAAGGATGGAATTTGGACTTTGCCCACCAGTGCAGTCCTTGCTATGGGCAGATGTTTCTTCTGTTCTTCTTACCAGCAGTAGGAGTGGTTGGACACTGAACCTCAAAGAAGAGGGAGCTAACATCCCTTACCTGGATAAGTCCCACAGGTAAGCACCTTGGAGAAGTTCTTCAACCAAAACCAGTTCCTGTAAGGCTTTCCAGCCCTTGACAGGAAATAAGCTGATTCCTGCAGGCTGCAACATGAAGACTTCCAGACTGAAGTGAGCATCCTGCTATAAGGAAGGATTTGGGAGTAGTGAGTCATCATTTGTATGGGAAATTAATCTGTGATTTTTATTTATTGTTTTTTTTCATTTGAAGTAACATCACATCATCATAGAGAGACATTGTCTGTCATTTCTGGTGTGGATACCTGAATAACTCAGCTAGACAGGTAGCATGATAAGGCAATACAATGCAGATATTGAAAGGAATTTTTTGGATGATTTTTTTGTTAGTTCAAGCTGCAGTCCCTGATTTATTCAGGCTTTGAAGTACCATGCAAGCCTTTCCCACAGAAGAAATTCTGTTTTATGTAAATAATGCACTGTGCAGTAAACTAGAAGAAAGCAGGGAGCATAGAGCATGAAGTTAGTGTTTCATGCAGGTGTTTGAAGGCAATGTGGGATTCCAGAGCTTAGTGTTTGAATTGCAACTTGAATTTCCTTCTTTGCTGTTATTTAGACTGCTCTGAAGTAGTCATGAGAAGCAAAAATGAAAGGCAATGTTGTTTGATGGGGACTGTGGTAGGGCTTTCTTGCCAGATTTGAAATGGCTTGAATTGATTAAAATCTCCAGGTGAGGGGAAGATTGTATCCATTCCTCTCTCTTATTAAAGCAAATTTTCCAAGAGGGATGTAAAATTGCAGTTGAGGGTTGGGGTGGTTTTTTCTTTTTTCCCTTCTTTCATGTGCAACCTAACAACTCCAATTTCGCAGGCCTATTTAACATTTGATCCCTAAAAGTCAGTCCTTTGCTTTGTATTTTGGGCACTTGTTCATCTTGGGAAATTTGTCATCTTCTCAGGGCATTGAAGGTCAACCAAATGCTGCAGGTTTCATTCTTCCTTTCATATGGTCTATGTCCTGGGGTTTGACTCTTAAGCAGAGCTATTTTTTTATTTTGCAGCCTAGCAGTTGTACGGTGGGGCTGTGTGCAGGTGAATTGACTTGAGAACGATGGGTAAATCAGCTCCTGGGAAGATGTGCACTGCTTGGCCCCGATGCTTCAGCATGCTTGAGGTCAGCTTGGCTGTCTCTGACTGTCTAATAATAATGCAGAATGATAGAATTAAGTATTCATTGTAATTGGTGATCAATAAGATTTGTTTTCAGCTAAATCTGCGTGCTAGTTTCTAAAGCACTCCAGTCTGTTTCATCAATGACCTTTGTGGTTTTAGCTTAAGCTTTCTAGTTTCTGCTGTTGTTATTTTCTGCCCTGTCGCTGTGAGAGGAAGGGATGATGGCTGGAGGTTTGGCAGTCAGCGAGGGCCTGGCCACCACTGCAGTTCTGTACACTCAGCCTTGGAGATGTGATCAGGAATGTGCTGTTAGTTGCCAGTTTTGTATTGCAAAGACTGAGCATGCTGCCATCACTGTGTTTGATGAGTGAGTTTTCATTGGTTTGGTCCAACTCCAAAGCAGCCTTAATTTGAAGGTGGAATTCTTTGTGGATGAGGCTGTGAAGAATATGGTGTTTGTACTCCCATCCTACGGGCAGTACGGTAGAACAACTCCTAACTGATTTGGTAATAAAGACCTAGTTTTTCTTCACTAAACCTGCCCTAGCCAAATTCATCAGCTGGTGATAGCTATCTCTGGAGTGGGAGTTCTTTATTGAGTTGATTGACAATTTGATATACTTTGTCAAGCTGTGTTGTTTAGTTTCTGTTGATCCAGAGACACCTGAGGCTCCTTTTGCTTCCTAAGGGATTAAAGAAGCAAGCACTTAGAATGAGATATTGGGAAGATGGGTGCAGGAGACTTTGTAATTTAGTATGGAAAAACATAATAATGATGATGAATATTTCAGGTGGAAATGATAGTATTTCACTATATACTATGTGAAATGCTTTTATGTGATTTTTTTTTCATTTCTCTTTTATTTTTTAATCCTGGATAAATTAAATGAGGCTTTTGGGGAAAGCATGAGCTGGAATTTCTATTGAGGTTGATAACCTCTGATTCTGCTCTTGTTTGTCTGTCTGCTGGAACTTGTAGCAAACTAGCTATGTCCAAGTTTAATTGTGTAATAATTATCTTTCAAATCGAGCCTTTCTCACTTGGTGCTGATGTATTTGGGGGAGGGAGGGGAATGGAGAGTAAAGAGCTCCTTTCATGAATACAATTTTAATTTCATCTTGCTGATTTGAGCCTTTCCAAGATTCAAGTGAGCATTGGATCAGGTTGAAACTGAGGGGATGACTCATGACTCTGGCATAAAAACTACATTGCATTCCACATATTGGGAGTTTTCTGTTGCCCACAAGAAAGTTCAGGAAAAAAAAGAAAAATATAGAAATGGGTTTCAAATTTCCTGTGCTATTTTCAGTTGACTCCTCTTTCTGGGGGTGCCTTAGCAAGTGTAGGACATCTGAAAAACTTGGAACTGCAACTTTCTTGTTGAGGCTCTGATGAACATTGCTTCTGTCATCAAGTTCTTGTGTTCATACTTTGAACTTAGCTGAGTAATGTTGGTATCAGCAGACTCTGCTAAAGCCATGCCTTCCTAATTAATAATGCATTCTTAATAAAAAAAATAAAAATCTATTTCTTCATGTATTTAATTACCTAGTGAGTGTAAGACTGAATGAAGTTAATACCGTGCAGATTTCAAGCAAAACGCTGCTTTTTAATGTGCTTCAGTATAGGCTATGCACAAGTCAATAGACATGATTTTTAAGCCTCAGTTACCTTTCATTACCCTGTGCATATTCAAATTCAGATTGATGAATGCTGAACCAAAAGCAGACATCATAGAGTTAATTGAAGTTCTTTAAATTCAGAGGCAAACTATTTTCATAGCTTTGTTTTGAGGGTGGGTTGCTTTTGATGTCTGGGGTTTTTTTGGCTAAGGCAATGGCAAACATTTATTTATCCTGCTCCCTCCCCATTTTCCACCATCGTTGTTGCCAGTGATGCCTGCAGTGCTCAGTGGTCAATGACCCTCAGCCAGGGTGAGCTGCAGGAGCCTTACAGACGGGCCTGTTCTTTCTCCCAGTGCTAGAACAAGTGCAACAGCACAGTGCCATTTTGCTAAAAGCTAATATTTTTCCCAACAGGTTCTTCTCCAGGCAGAATGAAATGCTTTCTTCAAGAGCAACCACATCTTTTCTCTGCCTGAAAGGTTGTGTTTGTTTGGGGTTTTTTCTCTTGCTTTAGACCAAATTCCAGAAACGCCCCATAAAATCAGCACAGTTTCCCAAAAAATTCAAGAAAAAACACCACAAAATTCCCTAAATCTTCTCAAAACACGACCAAATTCTAGAAAATTATCCCACCAAATCTCCACAAATTCCCACAAAATACATGAGAAATCCCTCAAGATCCCTAAATCTCCTCAATATCCCACAAAATCACACAAAAATCACCCAAAACCTCCACATGTTTCCACAAAATCTAAGAAAAATTCCTCAAAGTTCTTCAAGTCTCCTCAGAATCCCACACAATTCCAGAAAAACCCCACAAAATTCCAGAGAAGTCTCACAAAACTCCCTAAATCATTTCAAAACCCTACCAATTCACAGGAATGTCCCACAAAATCTCCACCAATTCCCAGAACATCCCACAGAAATCCCACAAAAATCCCTAAATCTTTTGAAAACCCGACCAAATTCCAGAAACGCCCCATAAAATCAGCACAGTTTCCCACAAAATTCAAGAAAAAACACCACAAAATTCCCTAAATCTTTTCAAAATACCACAAAATGCCTGAAAAGCCCCACCAAATTCCCGAAACATCCCACAAAATGTCCTCAATATCCAACAAAATCCCAGAAAAGTCCCACAAAATTCCCTAAATCTTCTCAAAACTCTACCAAATTCCAGAAAAATCCCACAGAATCTCCACAAATTCCCACAGAATACATGAAAAATCCCTGATAATTCGTCAGTTCTCTACAGAATCTCACCAAATTCCTAAAAAGTCCCTCAAAGTTCCACAAACATCCCACAAAATCTCCCTAATATCCAACAAAATTCCAGGAAAAATCCCACAAAATTTCCTAAATCTTCTCAAAACACGACCAAATTCTAGAAAAATATCCCACCAAATCTCCACAAATTCCCACAAAATACATGAGAAATCCCTCAAGATCCCTAAATCGCCTCAATATCCCACAAAATCACACAAAAATCCCACAAAACCTCCACAAGTTTCCACAAAATCTAAGAAAAATTCCTCAAAATTCTTCAAGTCTTCTCAAAACCACACAAAGCTCGTGAAAAGGCCCACCAAATTCCAGAAAAATCCCACAGAATCTCCACAAATTCCCACAGAAATCTAAATCAAATTCCTCAAAATTCTTCAAGTCTCCTCAGAATCCCACACAATTCCAGAAAAACCCCACAAAATTCCAGAGAAGTCCCACAGAACTCCCTAAATCATTTCAAAACCCTACCAATTCACAGGAATGTCCCACAAAATCTCCACCAATTCCCAGAACATCCCACAAAAATCCCACAAAAATCCCTAAATCTTCTGAAAACTCGACCAAATTCCAGAAACGCCCCATAAAATCAGCACAGTTTCCCACAAAATTCAAGAAAAAACACCACAAAATTCCCTAAATCTTTTCAAAATACCACAAAATTCTTGAAAAGCCCCACCAAATTCCAGAAACATCCCACAAGATGTCCCCAATACCCAACAAAATCCCAGAAAAAGCACACAAAATTCCCTAAATTTCCTCAAAACACAACCAAAATTCCAGAAAAATCCCACCGAATCTCCACAAATTCCCACAGAATACATGAAAAATCCCTGATAATTCGTCAGTTCTCTACAGAATCTCACCAAATTCCAGAAAAGTCCCTCAAAGTTCCACAAACATCCCACAAAATCTCCTCAATATCCAACAAAATTCAAGAAAAATCCCACAAAATTCTCTAAATCTTCTCAAAACACGGCCAAATTCCAGAAAAATCCCACCAAATTTCCACAAATTCCCAGAGAATACATGAAAAATCCCTGATAATTCGTCAGTTCTCTACAGAATCTCACCAAATTCCAGAAAAGTCCCTCAAAGTTCCACAAACATCCCACAAATTCTCCCTAATATCCAACAAAATTCCAGGAAAAATCCCACAAAATTCCCTAAATCTTCTCAAAACACGACCAAATTCTAGAAAAATATCCCACCAAATCTCCACAAATTCCCACAAAATACATGAGAAATCCCTCAAGATCCCTAAATCGCCTCAATATCCCACAAAATCACACAAAAATCCCACAAAACCTCCACAAGTTTCCACAAAATCTAAGAAAAATTCCTCAAAATTCTTCAAGTCTTCTCAAAACCACACAAAGCTCGTGAAAAGGCCCACCAAATTCCAGAAAAATCCCACAGAATCTCCACAAATTCCCACAGAAATCTAAATCAAATTCCTCAAAATTCTTCAAGTCTCCTCAGAATCCCACACAATTCCAGAAAAACCCCACAAAATTCCAGAGAAGTCCCACAAAACTCCCTAAATCATTTCAAAACCCTACCAATTCACAGGAATGTCCCACAAAATCTCCACCAATTCCCAGAACATCCCACAAAAATCCCACAAAAATCCCTAAATCTTCTGAAAACTCGACCAAATTCCAGAAACGCCCCATAAAATCAGCACAGTTTCCCACAAAATTCAAGAAAAAACACCACAAAATTCCCTAAATCTTTTCAAAATACCACAAAATTCTTGAAAAGCCCCACCAAATTCCAGAAACATCCCACAAGATGTCCCCAATACCCAACAAAATCCCAGAAAAAGCACACAAAATTCCCTAAATTTCCTCAAAACACAACCAAAATTCCAGAAAAATCCCACCGAATCTCCACAAATTCCCACAGAATACATGAAAAATCCCTGATAATTCGTCAGTTCTCTACAGAATCTCACCAAATTCCAGAAAAGTCCCTCAAAGTTCCACAAACATCCCACAAAATCTCCTCAATATCCAACAAAATTCAAGAAAAATCCCACAAAATTCTCTAAATCTTCTCAAAACACGGCCAAATTCCAGAAAAATCCCACCAAATTTCCACAAATTCCCAGAGAATACATGAAAAATCCCTGATAATTCGTCAGTTCTCTACAGAATCTCACCAAATTCCAGAAAAGTCCCTCAAAGTTCCACAAACATCCCACAAATTCTCCCTAATATCCAACAAAATTCCAGGAAAAATCCCACAAAATTCCCTAAATCTTCTCAAAACACGACCAAATTCTAGAAAAATATCCCACCAAATCTCCACAAATTCCCACAAAATACATGAGAAATCCCTCAAGATCCCTAAATCGCCTCAATATCCCACAAAATCACACAAAAATCCCACAAAACCTCCACAAGTTTCCACAAAATCTAAGAAAAATTCCTCAAAATTCTTCAAGTCTCCTCAGAATCCCACACAATTCCAGAAAAAACACACAAAATTCCAGAGAAGTCCCACAAAACTCCCTCAATCATTTCAAAACCCTACCAATTCACAGGAATGTCCCACAAAATCTCCACCAATTCCCAGAACATCCCACAAAAATCCCACAAAAATCCCTAAATCTTCTGAAAACTCAACCAAATTCCAGAAACGCCCCATAAAATCAGCACAGTTTCCCACAAAATTCAAGAAAAAACACCACAAAATTCCCTAAATCTTTTCAAAATACCACAAAATTCCTGAAAAGCCCCACCAAATTCCCGAAACATCCCACAAAATGTCCTCAATACCCAACAAAATCCCAGAAAAGTCCCACAAAATTCCCTAAATCTTCTCAAAACATAACCAAAATTCCAGAAAAATCCCACAGAATCTCCACAAATTCCCACAGAATATATGAAAAATCCCTGATAATTCGTCAGTTCTCTACAGAATCTCACCAAATTCCTAAAAAGTCCCTCAAAGTTCCACAAACATCCCACAAAATCTCCCTAATATCCAACAAAATTCCAGGAAAAATCCCACAAAATTTCCTAAATCTTCTCAAAACACGACCAAATTCTAGAAAAATATCCCACCAAATCTCCACAAATTCCCACAAAATACATGAAAAATCCCTCAAGATCCCTAAATCGCCTCAATATCCCACAAAATCACACAAAAATCCCACAAAACCTCCACAAGTTTCCACAAAATCTAAGAAAAATTCCTCAAAATACTTCAAGTCTCCTCAAAACCACACAAAGTTCGTGAAAAGGCCCACCAAATTCCAGAAAAATCCCACAGAATCTCCACAAATTCCCACAAAAATCTAAATCAAATTCCTCAAAATTCTTCAAGTCTCCTCAGAATCCCACACAATTCCAGGAAAAGCCCACCAAATTCCAGAGAAGTCCCACAAAACTCCCTAAATCATTTCAAAACCCTACCAATTCACAGGAATGTCCCACAAAATCTCCACCAATTCCCAGAACATCCCACAAAAATCCCACAAAAATCCCTAAATCTTCTGAAAACTCGACCAAATTCCTGAAACTCCCCATAAAATCAGCACAGTTTCCCACAAAATTCAAGAAAAAACAGCACACAATTCCCTAAATCTTTTCAAAATACCTCAAAATTCCTGAAAAGCCCCACCAAATTCCGAAGATTTTTCCTGGAATTTTATTGGATACTGGGGAGATTTTGTGGGATGTTTGTGGATCTTTGAGGGACTCTTCTGGAATTTGGTGAGATTCTGTAGAGAACTGACGAATTATCAGGGATTTTTCATGTATTCTGTGGGAATTTGTGGAGATTCGGCGGGATTTTTGTGGATTTTGGCCTAGTTTTGAGATTTAGGGAATTTTGTGGGTTTTTTTCTGGAATTTTATTGGATATTGGGAGATTTTGTGGGATGTTTGTGGAACTTTGAGGGACTCTTCTGGAATTTGGTGAGATTCTGTAGAGAACTGACGAATTATCAGGGATTTGTCATGTATTCTGTGGGAATTTGTGGAGATTCTGTGGGATTTTTCTGGAATTTGGCCGTGTTTTGAGAAGATTTAGGGAATTTTGTGTGATTTTTCTGGGATTTTGTTGGATATTGAGGACATTTTGTGGGATGTTTCTGGAATTTGGTGGGGCTTTTCAAGAATTTTGTGGTATTTTGAAAAGATTTAGGGAATTTTGTGGTGTTTTTTCTTGAATTTTGTGGGAAACTGTGCTGATTTTATGGGGCGTTTCTGGAATTTGGTCGAGTTTTCAGAAGATTTAGGGATTTTTGTGGGATTTTTGTGGGATGTTCTGGGAATTGGTGGAGATTTTGTGGGACATTCCTGTGAATTGGTAGGGTTTTGAAATGATTTAGGGAGTTTTGTGGGACTTCTCTGGAATTTTGTGTGTTTTTTCTGGAATTGTGTGGGATTCTGAGGAGACTTGAAGAATTTTGAGGAATTTTTCTTAGATTTTGTGGAAACTTGTGGAGGTTTTGTGGGATTTTTGTGGGATTTTGTGGGATATTGAGGCGATTTAGGGATCTTGAGGGATTTATCATGTATTTTGTGGGAATTTGTGGAGATTTGGTGGGATATTTTTCTAGAATTTGGTCGTGTTTTGAGAAGATTTAGGGAATTTTGTGGGATTTTTCCTGGAATTTTGTTGGATATTAGGGAGATTTTGTGGGATGTTTGTGGAACTTTGAGGGACTTTTCTGGAATTTGGTGAGATTCTGCAGAGAACTGACGAATTATCAGGGATTTTTCATGTATTCTGTGGGAATTTGTGGAGATTCGGTGGGATTTTTCTAGAATTTTGGTTGTGTTTTGAGAAAATTTAGGGAATTTTGTGGGATTTTTCTGGGATTTTGTTGGGTATTGAGAACATTTTCTGGGATGTTTCTGGAATTTGGTGGGGCTTTTCAAGAATTTTGTGGTATTTTGAAAAGATTTAGGGAGTTTTGTGGTGTTTTTTCTTGAATTTTGTGGGAAACTGTGCTGATTTTATGGGGCGTTTCTGGAATTTGGTCGAGTTTTCAGAAGTGTTAGGGATTTTTGTGAGATTTTTGTGGGATGTTTGTGGAACTTTGAGGGACTTTTCTGTAATTTGGTGAGATTCTGTAGAGAACTGACGAATTATCAGGGATTTTTCATGTATTCTGTGGGAATTTCTGGAGATTTGGTGGGATTTTTCTGGAATTTGGTAGAGTTTTGAGAAGATTTAGGGAATTTTGTGTTGTTTTTTCTTGAATTTTGTGGGAAACTGCTGATTTTATGGGGCGTTTCTGGAATTTGGTCAAGTTTTCAGAAGATTTAGGGAATAGTGTGAGATTTTTCCTGGAATTTTGTTGGATATTAAGGAGATTTTGTGGGAGGCTTGTGGAACTTTGGGGGACTTTTCTGGAATTTGGTGAGATTCTGTAGAGAACTGACGAATTATCAGGGGTATTTTCATGTATTCTGTGGGAATTTGTGGAGATTCGGTGGGATTTTTGTGGATTTTGTCCATGTTTTGAGAAGATTTAGGGAATTTTGTGGGATTTTTCCTGGAATTTTATTGGATTCCGGGGAGATTTTGTGGGATGTTTGTGGAACTTTGAGGGACTCTTCTGGAATTTGGTGAGATTCTGTAGAGAACTGACGAATTATCAGGGATTTGTCATGTATTCTGTGGGAATTTGTGGAGATTCTGTGGGATTATTCTGGAATTTGGTAGAATTTTGAGAAGATTTAGGGAATTTTGTGGGACTTTTCTGGGATTTTGTTGGATATTGAGGACATTTTGTGGGATGTTTCTGGAATTTGGTGGGGCTTTTCAAGAATTTTGTGGTATTTTGAAAAGATTTAGGGAATTTTGTGGTGTTTTTTCTTGAATTTTGTGGGAAACTGTGCTGATTTTATGGGGCGTTTCTGGAATTTGGTCGAGTTTTCAGAAGATTTAGGGATTTTTGTGAGATTTTTGTGGGATGTTCTGGGAATTGGTGGAGATTTTGTGGGACATTCCTGTGAATTGGTAGGGTTTTGAAATGATTTAGGGAGTTTTGTGGGACTTCTCTGGAATTTTGTGGGGTTTTTATGGAATTGTGTGGGATTCTGAGGAGACTTGAAGAATTTTGAGGAATTTTTCTTAGATTTTGTGGAAACTTGTGGAGGTTTTGTGGGATTTTTGTGTGATTTTGTGGGATATTGAGGCGATTTCGGGATCTTGAGGGATTTTTCATGTATTTTGTGGGAATTTGTGGAGATTTAGTGGGATATTTTTCTAGAATTTGGTTGTGTTTTGAGAAGATTTAGGGAATTTTGTGGTGTTTTTTCTTGAATTTTGTGGGAAACTGTGCTGATTTTATGGGGCGTTTCTGGAATTTGGTCGAGTTTTCAGAAGATTTAGGGATTTTTGTGGGATTTTTGTGGGATGTTCTGGGAATTGGTGGAGATTTTGTGGGACATTCCTGTGAATTGGTAGGGTTTTGAAATGATTTAGGGAGTTTTGTGGGACTTCTCTGGAATTTTGTGTGTTTTTTATGGAATTGTGTGGGATTCTGAGGAGACTTGAAGAATTTTGAGGAATTTGTTTTAGATTTTGTGGGAATTTGTGGAGAATCTGTGGGATTTTACTGGAATTTGGTGGGCCTTTTCAAGGACTTTGTGTGGTTTTGAGGAGACTTGAAGACTTTTGAGGAATTTTTCTTAGATTTTGTGGAAACTTGTGGAGGTTTTGTGTGATTTTTGTGGGATTTTGTGGGATATTGAGGCGATTTCGGGATCTTGAGGGATTTTTCATGTATTTTGTGGGATTTTGTGGAGATTTGGTGGGATATTTTTCTAGAATTTAGTCGTGTTTTGAGAAGATTTAGGGAATTTTGTGTGATTTTTCTGGGATTTTGTTGTATATTGAGGAGATTTTGTGGGATGTTTGTGGAACTTTGAGGGACTTTTCTGGAATTTGGTGAGATTCTGTAGAGAACTGACGAATTATCAGGGGTATTTTCATGTATTCTGTGGGAATTTGTGGAGATTCGGTGGGATTTTTGTGGATTTTGTCCATGTTTTGAGAAGATTTAGGGAATTTTGTGGGATTTTTCCTGGAATTTTATTGGATTCCGGGGAGATTTTGTGGGATGTTTGTGGAACTTTGAGGGACTCTTCTGGAATTTGGTGAGATTCTGTAGAGAACTGACGAATTATCAGGGATTTGTCATGTATTCTGTGGGAATTTGTGGAGATTCTGTGGGATTATTCTGGAATTTGGTAGAATTTTGAGAAGATTTAGGGAATTTTGTGGGACTTTTCTGGGATTTTGTTGGATATTGAGGACATTTTGTGGGATGTTTCTGGAATTTGGTGGGGCTTTTCAAGAATTTTGTGGTATTTTGAAAAGATTTAGGGAATTTTGTGGTGTTTTTTCTTGAATTTTGTGGGAAACTGTGCTGATTTTATGGGGCGTTTCTGGAATTTGGTCGAGTTTTCAGAAGATTTAGGGATTTTTGTGAGATTTTTGTGGGATGTTCTGGGAATTGGTGGAGATTTTGTGGGACATTCCTGTGAATTGGTAGGGTTTTGAAATGATTTAGGGAGTTTTGTGGGACTTCTCTGGAATTTTGTGGGGTTTTTATGGAATTGTGTGGGATTCTGAGGAGACTTGAAGAATTTTGAGGAATTTTTCTTAGATTTTGTGGAAACTTGTGGAGGTTTTGTGGGATTTTTGTGTGATTTTGTGGGATATTGAGGCGATTTCGGGATCTTGAGGGATTTTTCATGTATTTTGTGGGAATTTGTGGAGATTTAGTGGGATATTTTTCTAGAATTTGGTTGTGTTTTGAGAAGATTTAGGGAATTTTGTGGTGTTTTTTCTTGAATTTTGTGGGAAACTGTGCTGATTTTATGGGGCGTTTCTGGAATTTGGTCGAGTTTTCAGAAGATTTAGGGATTTTTGTGGGATTTTTGTGGGATGTTCTGGGAATTGGTGGAGATTTTGTGGGACATTCCTGTGAATTGGTAGGGTTTTGAAATGATTTAGGGAGTTTTGTGGGACTTCTCTGGAATTTTGTGTGTTTTTTATGGAATTGTGTGGGATTCTGAGGAGACTTGAAGAATTTTGAGGAATTTGTTTTAGATTTTGTGGGAATTTGTGGAGAATCTGTGGGATTTTACTGGAATTTGGTGGGCCTTTTCAAGGACTTTGTGTGGTTTTGAGGAGACTTGAAGACTTTTGAGGAATTTTTCTTAGATTTTGTGGAAACTTGTGGAGGTTTTGTGTGATTTTTGTGGGATTTTGTGGGATATTGAGGCGATTTCGGGATCTTGAGGGATTTTTCATGTATTTTGTGGGATTTTGTGGAGATTTGGTGGGATATTTTTCTAGAATTTAGTCGTGTTTTGAGAAGATTTAGGGAATTTTGTGTGATTTTTCTGGGATTTTGTTGTATATTGAGGAGATTTTGTGGGATGTTTGTGGAACTTTGAGGGACTTTTCTGGAATTTGGTGAGATTCTGTAGAGAACTGACGAATTATCAGGGGTATTTTCATGTATTCTGTGGGAATTTGTGGAGATTCGGTGGGATTTTTGTGGATTTTGGCCATGTTTTGAGAAGATTTAGGGAATTTTGTGGGATTTTTCCTGGAATTTTATTGGATTCCGGGGAGATTTTGTGGGATGTTTGTGGAACTTTGAGGGACTCTTCTGGAATTTGGTGAGATTCTGTAGAGAACTGACGAATTATCAGGGATTTGTCATGTATTCTGTGGGAATTTGTGGAGATTCTGTGGGATTATTCTGGAATTTGGTAGAATTTTGAGAAGATTTAGGGAATTTTCTGGGACTTTTCTGGGATTTTGTTGGATATTGAGGACATTTTGTGGGATGTTTCTGGAATTTGGTGGGGCTTTTCAAGAATTTTGTGGTATTTTGAAAAGGTTTAGGGAATTTTGTGGTGTTTTTTCTTGAATTTTGTGGGAAACTGTGCTGATTTTATGGGGCGTTTCTGGAATTTGGTCGAGTTTTCAGAAGATTTAGGGATTTTTGTGGGATTTTTGTGGGATGTTCTGGGAATTGGTGGAGATTTTGTGGGACATTCCTGTGAATTGGTAGGGTTTTGAAATGATTTAGGGAGTTTTGTGGGACTTCTCTGGAATTTTGTGGGGTTTTTCTGGAATTGTGTGGTTTTGAGGAGACTTGAAGAATTTTGAGGAATTTTTCTTAGATTTTGTGGAAACTTGTGGAGGTTTTGTGGGATTTTTGTGGAATTTTTTGGGATATTGAGGCAATTTAGGGATCTTGAAAGATTTTTCATGTATTTTGTGGGAATTTGTGGAGATTTGGTGGGATATTTTTCTAGAATTTGGTTGTGTTTTGAGAAGATTTAGGGAATTTTGTGTGATTTTTCTTGAATTTTGTGGGATATTGAGGAGATTTTGTGGGATGTTTGTGGAACTTTGAGGGACTTTTCTGGAATTTGGTGAGATTCTGTAGAGAACTGACAAATTATCAGGGATTTTTCATGTATTCTGTGGGAATTTGTGGAGATTTGGTGGGATTTTTGTGGATTTTGGCCGTGTTTTGAGAAGATTTAGGGAATTTTGTGTGATTTTTCTGGGATTTTGTTGGGTATTGAGGAAATTTTGTGGGATGTTTCTGGAATTTGGTGGGGCTTTTCAAGAATTTTGTGGTATTTTGAAAAGATTTAGGGAATTTTGTGGTGTTTTTTCTTGAATTTTGTGGGAAACTGTGCTGATTTTATGGGGCGTTTCTGGAATTTGGTTGAGTTTTCAGAAGTGTTAGGGATTTTTGTGAGATTTTTGTGGGATGTTCTGGGAATTGGTGGAGATTTTGTGGGACATTCCTGTGAATTGGTAGGGTTTTGAAATGATTTAGGGAGTTTTGTGGGACTTCTCTGGAATTTTGTGTGTTTTCTATGGAATTGTGTGGGATTCTGAGGAGACTTGAAGAATTTTGAGGAATTTGTTTTAGATTTTGTGGGAATTTGTGGAGAATCTGTGGGATTTTACTGGAATTTGGTGGGCCTTTTCAAGGACTTTGTGTGGTTTTGAGGAGACTTGAAGAATTTTGAGGAATTTTTCTTAGATTTTGTGGAAACTTGTGGAGGTTTTGTGGGATTTTTGTGTGATTTTGTGGGATATTGAGGCGATTTCGGGATCTTGAGGGATTTTTCATGTATTTTGTGGGATTTTGTGGAGATTTGGTGGGATATCTTTCTAGAATTTAGTCGTGTTTTGAGAAGATTTAGGGAATTTTGTGTGATTTTTCTGGGATTTTGTTGTATATTGAGGAGATTTTGTGGGATGTTTGTGGAACTTTGAGGGACTTTTCTGGAATTTGGTGAGATTCTGTAGAGAACTGACGAATTATCAGGGGTATTTTCATGTATTCTGTGGGAATTTGTGGAGATTCGGTGGGATTTTTGTGGATTTTGGCCATGTTTTGAGAAGATTTAGGGAATTTTGTGGGATTTTTCCTGGAATTTTATTGGATTCCGGGGAGATTTCGTGGGATGTTTGTGGAACTTTGAGGGACTTTTCTGGAATTTGGTGAGATTCTGTAGAGAACTGACCAATTATCAGGGATTTTTCATGTATTCTGTGGGAATTTGTGGAGATTTGGTGGGATTTTTGTGGATTTTGGCCGTGTTTTGAGAAGATTTAGGGAATTTTGTGTGATTTTTCTGGGATTTTGTTGTGTATTGAGGAAATTTTGTGGGATGTTTCTGGAATTTGGTGGGGCTTTTCAAGAATTTTGTGGTATTTTGAGAAGATTTAGGGAATTTTGTGGTGTTTTTTCTTGAATTTTGTGGGAAACTGTGCTGTTTTTATGGGGCGTTTCTGGAATTTGGTCGAGTTTTCAGAAGATTTAGGGATTTTTGTGGGATTTTTGTGGGATGTTCTGGGAATTGGTGGAGATTTTGTGGGACATTCCTGTGAATTGGTAGGGTTTTGAAATGATTTAGGGAGTTTTGTGGGACTTCTCTGGAATTTTGTGGGGTTTTTCTGGAATTGTGTGGTTTTGAGGAGACTTGAAGAATTTTGAGGAATTTTTCTTAGATTTTGTGGAAACTTGTGGAGGTTTTGTGGGATTTTTGTGGAATTTTTTGGGATATTGAGGCAATTTAGGGATCTTGAGGGATTTTTCATGTATTTTGTGGGAATTTGTGGAGATTTGGTGGGATATTTTTCTAGAATTTGGTTGTGTTTTGAGAAGATTTAGGGAATTTTGTGTGATTTTTCTTGAATTTTGTGGGATATTGAGGAGATTTTGTGGGATGTTTGTGGAACTTTGAGGGACTTTTCTGGAATTTGGTGAGATTCTGTAGAGAACTGACAAATTATCAGGGATTTTTCATGTATTCTGTGGGAATTTGTGGAGATTTGGTGGGATTTTTGTGGATTTTGGCCGTGTTTTGAGAAGATTTAGGGAATTTTGTGTGATTTTTCTGGGATTTTGTTGGGTATTGAGGAAATTTTGTGGGATGTTTCTGGAATTTGGTGGGGCTTTTCAAGAATTTTGTGGTATTTTGAAAAGATTTAGGGAATTTTGTGGTGTTTTTTCTTGAATTTTGTGGGAAACTGTGCTGATTTTATGGGGCGTTTCTGGAATTTGGTTGAGTTTTCAGAAGTGTTAGGGATTTTTGTGAGATTTTTGTGGGATGTTCTGGGAATTGGTGGAGATTTTGTGGGACATTCCTGTGAATTGGTAGGGTTTTGAAATGATTTAGGGAGTTTTGTGGGACTTCTCTGGAATTTTGTGTGTTTTCTATGGAATTGTGTGGGATTCTGAGGAGACTTGAAGAATTTTGAGGAATTTGTTTTAGATTTTGTGGGAATTTGTGGAGAATCTGTGGGATTTTACTGGAATTTGGTGGGCCTTTTCAAGGACTTTGTGTGGTTTTGAGGAGACTTGAAGAATTTTGAGGAATTTTTCTTAGATTTTGTGGAAACTTGTGGAGGTTTTGTGGGATTTTTGTGTGATTTTGTGGGATATTGAGGCGATTTCGGGATCTTGAGGGATTTTTCATGTATTTTGTGGGATTTTGTGGAGATTTGGTGGGATATTTTTCTAGAATTTAGTCGTGTTTTGAGAAGATTTAGGGAATTTTGTGTGATTTTTCTGGGATTTTGTTGGGTATTGAGGAAATTTTGTGGGATGTTTCTGGAATTTGGTGGGGCTTTTCAAGAATTTTGTGGTATTTTGAAAAGATTTAGGGAATTTTGTGGTGTTTTTTCTTGAATTTTGTGGGAAACTGTGCTGATTTTATGGGGCGTTTCTGGAATTTGGTCGAGTTTTCAGAAGATTTAGGGATTTTTGTGGGATTTTTGTGGGATGTTCTGGGAATTGGTGGAGATTTTGTGGGACATTCCTGTGAATTGGTAGGGTTTGAAATGATTTAGGGAGTTTTGTGGGACTTCTCTGAAATTTTGTGTGTTTTTTCTGGAATTGTGTGGGATTCTGAGGAGACTAGAAGAATTTTGAGGAATTTTTCTTAGATTTTGTGGAAACTTGTGGAGGTTTTGTGTGATTTTTGTGTGATTTTGTGGGATATTGAGGCGATTTAGGGATCTTGAGGGATTTCTCATGTATTTTGTGGGAATTTGTGGAGATTTGGTGGGATATTTTTCTAGAATTTGGTTGTGTTTTGAGAAGATTTAGGGAATTTTGTGGTGTTTTTTCTTGAATTTTGTGGGAAACTGTGCTGATTTTATGGGGCGTTTCTGGAATTTGGTCGAGTTTTCAGAAGATTTAGGGATTTTTGTGGGATTTTTGTGGGATGTTCTGGGAATTGGTGGAGATTTTGTGGGACATTCCTGTGAATTGGTAGGGTTTTGAAATGATTTAGGGAGTTTTGTGGGACTTCTCTGGAATTTTGTGTGTTTTTTATGGAATTGTGTGGGATTCTGAGGAGACTTGAAGAATTTTGAGGAATTTGTTTTAGATTTTGCGGGAATTTGTGGAGAATCTGTGGGATTTTACTGGAATTTGGTGGGCCTTTTCAAGGACTTTGTGTGGTTTTGAGGACACTTGAAGAATTTTGAGGAATTTTTCTTAGATTTTGTGGAAACTTGTGGAGGTTTTGTGGGATTTTTGTGGGATTTTGTGGGATATTGAGGCGATTTAGGGATCTTGAGGGATTTATCATGTATTTTGTGGGAATTTGTGGAGATTTGGTGGGATATTTTTCTAGAATTTGGTTGTGTTTTGAGAAGATTTAGGGAATTTTGTGTGATTTTTCTTGAATTTTGTGGGATATTGAGGAGATTTTGTGGGATGTTTGTGGAACTTTGAGGGACTTTTTAGGAATTTGGTGAGATTCTGTAGAGAACTGACCAATTATCAGGGATTTTTCATGTATTCTGTGGGAATTTGTGGAGATTTGGTGGGATTTTTGAGGATTTTGGCCGTGTTTTGAGAAGATTTAGGGAATTCTGTGTGATTTTTCTGGGATTTTGTTGGGTATTGAGGAAATTTTGTGGGATGTTTCTGGAATTTGGTGGGGCTTTTCAAGAATTTTGTGGTATTTTGAAAAGATTTAGGGAATTTTGTGGTGTTTTTTCTTGAATTTTGTGGGAAACTGTGCTGATTTTATGGGGCGTTTCTGGAATTTGGTCGAGTTTTCAGAAGATTTAGGGATTTTTGTGGGATTTTTGTGGGATGTTCTGGGAATTGGTGGAGATTTTGTGGGACATGCCTGTGAATTGGTAGGGTTTTGAAATGATTTAGGGAGTTTTGTGGGACTTCTCTGGAATTTTGTGTTTTTTTTCTGGAATTGTGTGGGATTCTGAGGAGACTTGAAGAATTTTGAGGAATTTTTCTTAGATTTTGTGGAAACTTGTGGAGGTTTTGTGGGATTTTTGTGTGATTTTGTGGGATATTGAGGCGATTTAGGGATCTTGAGGGATTTCTCATGTATTTTGTGGGAATTTGTGGAGATTTGGTGGGATATTTTTCTAGAATTTGGTTGTGTTTTGAGAAGATTTAGGGAATTTTGTGGTGTTTTTTCTTGAATTTTGTGGGAAACTGTGCTGATTTTATGGGGCGTTTCTGGAATTTGGTCGAGTTTTCAGAAGATTTAGGGATTTTTGTGGGATTTTTGTGGGATGTTCTGGGAATTGGTGGAGATTTTGTGGGACATTCCTGTGAATTGGTAGGGTCTTGAAATGATTTAGGGAGTTTTGTGGGACTTCTCTGGAATTTTGTGGGGTTTTTCTGGAATTGTGTGGTTTTGAGGAGACTTGAAGAATTTTGAGGAATTTTTCTTAGATTTTGTGGAAACTTGTGGAGGTTTTGTGGGATTTTTGTGGAATTTTTTGGGATATTGAGGCAATTTAGGGATCTTGAAAGATTTTTCATGTATTTTGTGGGAATTTGTGGAGATTTGGTGGGATATTTTTCTAGAATTTGGTTGTGTTTTGAGAAGATTTAGGGAATTTTGTGTGATTTTTCTTGAATTTTGTGGGATATTGAGGAGATTTTGTGGGATGTTTGTGGAACTTTGAGGGACTTTTCTGGAATTTGGTGAGATTCTGTAGAGAACTGACCAATTATCAGGGATTTTTCATGTATTCTGTGGGAATTTGTGGAGATTTGGTGGGATTTTTGTGGATTTTGGCCGTGTTTTGAGAAGATTTAGGGAATTTTGTGTGATTTTTCTGGGATTTTGTTGGGTATTGAGGAAATTTTGTGGGATGTTTCTGGAATTTGGTGGGGCTTTTCAAGAATTTTGTGGTATTTTGAAAAGATTTTGGGAATTTTGTGGTGTTTTTTCTTGAATTTTGTGGGAAACTGTGTTGATTTTATGGGGCGTTTCTGGAATTTGGTCGAGTTTTCAGAAGTGTTAGGGATTTTTGTGAGATTTTTGTGGGATGTTCTGGGAATTGGTGGAGATTTTGTGGGACATTCCTGTGAATTGGTAGGGTTTTGAAATGATTTAGGGAGTTTTGTGGGACTTCTCTGGAATTTTGTGTGTTTTCTATGGAATTGTGTGGGATTCTGAGGAGACTTGAAGAATTTTGAGGAATTTGTTTTAGATTTTGTGGGAATTTGTGGAGAATCTGTGGGATTTTACTGGAATTTGGTGGGCCTTTTCAAGGACTTTGTGTGGTTTTGAGGAGACTTGAAGAATTTTGAGGAATTTTTCTTAGATTTTGTGGAAACTTGTGGAGGTTTTGTGGGATTTTTGTGTGATTTTGTGGGATATTGAGGCGATTTCGGGATCTTGAGGGATTTTTCATGTATTTTGTGGGATTTTGTGGAGATTTGGTGGGATATCTTTCTAGAATTTAGTCGTGTTTTGAGAAGATTTAGGGAATTTTGTGTGATTTTTCTGGGATTTTGTTGTATATTGAGGAGATTTTGTGGGATGTTTGTGGAACTTTGAGGGACTTTTCTGGAATTTGGTGAGATTCTGTAGAGAACTGACGAATTATCAGGGGTATTTTCATGTATTCTGTGGGAATTTGTGGAGATTCGGTGGGATTTTTGTGGATTTTGGCCATGTTTTGAGAAGATTTAGGGAATTTTGTGGGATTTTTCCTGGAATTTTATTGGATTCCGGGGAGATTTCGTGGGATGTTTGTGGAACTTTGAGGGACTTTTCTGGAATTTGGTGAGATTCTGTAGAGAACTGACCAATTATCAGGGATTTTTCATGTATTCTGTGGGAATTTGTGGAGATTTGGTGGGATTTTTGTGGATTTTGGCCGTGTTTTGAGAAGATTTAGGGAATTTTGTGTGATTTTTCTGGGATTTTGTTGTGTATTGAGGAAATTTTGTGGGATGTTTCTGGAATTTGGTGGGGCTTTTCAAGAATTTTGTGGTATTTTGAGAAGATTTAGGGAATTTTGTGGTGTTTTTTCTTGAATTTTGTGGGAAACTGTGCTGATTTTATGGGGCGTTTCTGGAATTTGGTCGAGTTATCAGAAGATTTAGGGATTTTTGTGGGATTTTTGTGGGATGTTCTGGGAATTGGTAGAGATTTTGTGGGACATTCCTGTGAATTGGTAGGGTTTTGAAATGATTTAGGGAGTTTTGTGGGACTTCTCTGGAATTTTGTGTGTTTTTTATGGAATTGTGTGGGATTCTGAGGAGACTTGAAGAATTTTGAGGAATTTGTTTTAGATTTTGTGGGAATTTGTGGAGAATCTGTGGGATTTTACTGGAATTTGGTGGGCCTTTTCAAGGACTTTGTGTGGTTTTGAGGACACTTGAAGAATTTTGAGGAATTTTTCTTAGATTTTGTGGAAACTTGTGGAGGTTTTGTGGGATTTTTGTGTGATTTTGTGGGATATTGAGGCGATTTCGGGATCTTGAGGGATTTTTCATGTATTTTGTGGGATTTTGTGGAGATTTGGTGGGATATTTTTCTAGAATTTAGTCGTGTTTTGAGAAGATTTAGGGAATTTTGTGTGATTTTTCTGGGATTTTGTTGGGTATTGAGGAAATTTTGTGGGATGTTTCTGGAATTTGGTGGGGCTTTTCAAGAATTTTGTGGTATTTTGAAAAGATTTAGGGAATTTTGTGGTGTTTTTTCTTGAATTTTGTGGGAAACTGTGCTGATTTTATGGGGCGTTTCTGGAATTTGGTCGAGTTTTCAGAAGATTTAGGGATTTTTGTGGGATTTTTGTGGGATGTTCTGGGAATTGGTGGAGATTTTGTGGGACATTCCTGTGAATTGGTAGGGTTTGAAATGATTTAGGGAGTTTTGTGGGACTTCTCTGGAATTTTGTGTGTTTTTTCTGGAATTGTGTGGGATTCTGAGGAGACTTGAAGAATTTTGAGGAATTTTTCTTAGATTTTGTGGAAACTTGTGGAGGTTTTGTGTGATTTTTGTGTGATTTTGTGGGATATTGAGGCGATTTAGGGATCTTGAGGGATTTCTCATGTATTTTGTGGGAATTTGTGGAGATTTGGTGGGATATTTTTCTAGAATTTGGTCGTGTTTTGAGAAGATTTAGGGAATTTTGTGGTGTTTTTTCTTGAATTTTGTGGGAAACTGTGCTGATTTTATGGGGCGTTTCTGGAATTTGGTCGAGTTTTCAGAAGATTTAGGGATTTTTGTGGGATTTTTGTGGGATGTTCTGGGAATTGGTGGAGATTTTGTGGGACATTCCTGTGAATTGGTAGGGTTTTGAAATGATTTAGGGAGTTTTGTGGGACTTCTCTGGAATTTTGTGGGGTTTTTTTGGAATTGTGTGGTTTTGAGGATACTTGAAGAATTTTGAGGAATTTTTCTTAGATTTTGTGGAAACTTGTGGAGGTTTTGTGGGATTTTTGTGGAATTTTTTGGGATATTGAGGCAATTTAGGGATCTTGAGGGATTTTTCATGTATTTTGTGGGAATTTGTGGAGATTTGGTGGGATATTTTTCTAGAATTTGGTTGTGTTTTGAGAAGATTTAGGGAATTTTGTGTGATTTTTCTTGAATTTTGTGGGATATTGAGGAGATTTTGTGGGATGTTTGTGGAACTTTGAGGGACTTTTCTGGAATTTGGTGAGATTCTGTAGAGAACTGACAAATTATCAGGGATTTTTCATGTATTCTGTGGGAATTTGTGGAGATTTGGTGGGATTTTTGTGGATTTTGGCCGTGTTTTGAGAAGATTTAGGGAATTTTGTGTGATTTTTCTGGGATTTTGTTGGGTATTGAGGAAATTTTGTGGGATGTTGCTGGAATTTGGTGGGGCTTTTCAAGAATTTTGTGGTATTTTGAAAAGATTTAGGGAATTTTGTGGTGTTTTTTCTTGAATTTTGTGGGAAACTGTGCTGATTTTATGGGGCGTTTCTGGAATTTGGTCGAGTTTTCAGAAGTGTTAGGGATTTTTGTGAGATTTTTGTGGGATGTTCTGGGAATTGGTGGAGATTTTGTGGGACATTCCTGTGAATTTGTAGGGTTTTGAAATGACTTAGGGAGTTTTGTGGGACTTCTCTGGAATTTTGTGTGTTTTCTATGGAATTGTGTGGGATTCTGAGGAGACTTGAAGAATTTTGAGGAATTTGTTTTAGATTTTGTGGGAATTTGTGGAGAATCTGTGGGATTTTACTGGAATTTGGTGGGCCTTTTCAAGGACTTTGTGTGGTTTTGAGGAGACTTGAAGAATTTTGAGGAATTTTTCTTAGATTTTGTGGAAACTTGTGGAGGTTTTGTGGGATTTTTGTGTGATTTTGTGGGATATTGAGGCGATTTCGGGATCTTGAGGGATTTTTCATGTATTTTGTGGGATTTTGTGGAGATTTGGTGGGATATTTTTCTAGAATTTAGTCGTGTTTTGAGAAGATTTAGGGAATTTTGTGTGATTTTTCTGGGATTTTGTTGGGTATTGAGGAAATTTTGTGGGATGTTTCTGGAATTTGGTGGGGCTTTTCAAGAATTTTGTGGTATTTTGAAAAGATTTAGGGAATTTTGTGGTGTTTTTTCTTGAATTTTGTGGGAAACTGTGCTGATTTTATGGGGCGTTTCTGGAATTTGGTCGAGTTTTCAGAAGATTTAGGGATTTTTGTGGGATTTTTGTGGGATGTTCTGGGAATTGGTGGAGATTTTGTGGGACATTCCTGTGAATTGGTAGGGTTTTGAAATGATTTAGGGAGTTTTGTGGGACTTCTCTGGAATTTTGTGTTTTTTTTCTGGAATTGTGTGGGATTCTGAGGAGACTTGAAGAATTTTGAGGAATTTTTCTTAGATTTTGTGGAAACTTGTGGAGGTTTTGTGGGATTTTTGTGTGATTTTGTGGGATATTGAGGCGATTTAGGGATCTTGAGGGATTTCTCATGTATTTTGTGGGAATTTGTGGAGATTTGGTGGGATATTTTTCTAGAATTTGGTTGTGTTTTGAGAAGATTTAGGGAATTTTGTGGTGTTTTTTCTTGAATTTTGTGGGAAACTGTGCTGATTTTATGGGGCGTTTCTGGAATTTGGTCGAGTTTTCAGAAGATTTAGGGATTTTTGTGGGATTTTTGTGGGATGTTCTGGGAATTGGTGGAGATTTTGTGGGACATTCCTGTGAATTGGTAGGGTTTTGAAATGATTTAGGGAGTTTTGTGGGACTTCTCTGGAATTTTGTGTGTTTTTTATGGAATTGTGTGGGATTCTGAGGAGACTTGAAGAATTTTGAGGAATTTGTTTTAGATTTTGTGGGAATTTGTGGAGAATCTGTGGGATTTTACTGGAATTTGGTGGGCCTTTTCAAGGACTTTGTGTGGTTTTGAGGAGACTTGAAGAATTTTGAGGAATTTTTCTTAGATTTTGTGGAAACTTGTGGAGGTTTTGTGGGATTTTTGTGTGATTTTGTGGGATATTGAGGCGATTTAGGGATCTTGAGGGATTTTTCATGTATTTTGTGGGATTTTGTGGAGATTTGGTGGGATATTTTTCTAGAATTTGGTCGTGTTTTGAGAAGATTTAGGGAATTTTGTGTGATTTTTCTTGAATTTTGTGGGATATTGAGGAGATTTTGTGGGATGTTTGTGGAACTTTGAGGGACTTTTTAGGAATTTGGTGAGATTCTGTAGAGAACTGACCAATTATCAGGGATTTTTCATGTATTCTGTGGGAATTTGTGGAGATTTGGTGGGATTTTTGAGGATTTTGGCCGTGTTTTGAGAAGATTTAGGGAATTTTGTGTGATTTTTCTGGGATTTTGTTGGGTATTGAGGAAATTTTGTGGGATGTTTCTGGAATTTGGTGGGGCTTTTCAAGAATTTTGTGGTATTTTGAAAAGATTTAGGGAATTTTGTGGTGTTTTTTCTTGAATTTTGTGGGAAACTGTGCTGATTTTATGGGGCGTTTCTGGAATTTGGTCGAGTTTTCAGAAGATTTAGGGATTTTTGTGGGATTTTTGTGGGATGTTCTGGGAATTGGTGGAGATTTTGTGGGACATTCCTGTGAATTGGTAGGGTTTGAAATGATTTAGGGAGTTTTGTGGGACTTCTCTGGAATTTTGTGTGTTTTTTCTGGAATTGTGTGGGATTCTGAGGAGACTTGAAGAATTTTGAGGAATTTTTCTTAGATTTTGTGGAAACTTGTGGAGGTTTTGTGTGATTTTTGTGTGATTTTGTGGGATATTGAGGCGATTTAGGGATCTTGAGGGATTTCTCATGTATTTTGTGGGAATTTGTGGAGATTTGGTGGGATATTTTTCTAGAATTTGGTTGTGTTTTGAGAAGATTTAGGGAATTTTGTGGTGTTTTTTCTTGAATTTTGTGGGAAACTGTGCTGATTTTATGGGGCGTTTCTGGAATTTGGTCGAGTTTTCAGAAGATTTAGGGATTTTTGTGGGATTTTTGTGGGATGTTCTGGGAATTGGTGGAGATTTTGTGGGACATTCCTGTGAATTGGTAGGGTTTTGAAATGATTTAGGGAGTTTTGTGGGACTTCTCTGGAATTTTGTGTGTTTTTTATGGAATTGTGTGGGATTCTGAGGAGACTTGAAGAATTTTGAGGAATTTGTTTTAGATTTTGTGGGAATTTGTGGAGAATCTGTGGGATTTTACTGGAATTTGGTGGGTCTTTTCAAGGACTTTGTGTGGTTTTGAGGACACTTGAAGAATTTTGAGGAATTTTTCTTAGATTTTGTGGAAACTTGTGGAGGTTTTGTGGGATTTTTGTGGGATTTTGTGGGATATTGAGGCGATTTAGGGATCTTGAGGGATTTTTCATGTATTTTGTGGGAATTTGTGGAGATTTGGTGGGATATTTTTCTAGAATTTGGTTGTGTTTTGAGAAGATTTAGGGAATTTTGTGGTGTTTTTTCTTGAATTTTGTGGGAAACTGTGCTGATTTTATGGGGCGTTTCTGGAATTTGGTCGAGTTTTCAGAAGATTTAGGGATTTTTGTGGGATTTTTGTGGGATGTTCTGGGAATTGGTGGAGATTTTGTGGGACATTCCTGTGAATTGGTAGGGTTTTGAAATGATTTAGGGAGTTTTGTGGGACTTCTCTGGAATTTTGTGGGGTTTTTTTGGAATTGTGTGGTTTTGAGGATACTTGAAGAATTTTGAGGAATTTTTCTTAGATTTTGTGGAAACTTGTGGAGGTTTTGTGGGATTTTTGTGGAATTTTTTGGGATATTGAGGCAATTTAGGGATCTTGAGGGATTTTTCATGTATTTTGTGGGAATTTGTGGAGATTTGGTGGGATATTTTTCTAGAATTTGGTTGTGTTTTGAGAAGATTTAGGGAATTTTGTGTGATTTTTCTTGAATTTTGTGGGATATTGAGGAGATTTTGTGGGATGTTTGTGGAACTTTGAGGGACTTTTCTGGAATTTGGGGAGATTCTGTAGAGAACTGACAAATTATCAGGGATTTTTCATGTATTCTGTGGGAATTTGTGGAGATTTGGTGGGATTTTTGTGGATTTTGGCCGTGTTTTGAGAAGATTTAGGGAATTTTGTGTGATTTTTCTGGGATTTTGTTGGGTATTGAGGAAATTTTGTGGGATGTTGCTGGAATTTGGTGGGGCTTTTCAAGAATTTTGTGGTATTTTGAAAAGATTTAGGGAATTTTGTGGTGTTTTTTCTTGAATTTTGTGGGAAACTGTGCTGATTTTATGGGGCGTTTCTGGAATTTGGTCGAGTTTTCAGAAGTGTTAGGGATTTTTGTGAGATTTTTGTGGGATGTTCTGGGAATTGGTGGAGATTTTGTGGGACATTCCTGTGAATTTGTAGGGTTTTGAAATGACTTAGGGAGTTTTGTGGGACTTCTCTGGAATTTTGTGTGTTTTCTATGGAATTGTGTGGGATTCTGAGGAGACTTGAAGAATTTTGAGGAATTTGTTTTAGATTTTGTGGGAATTTGTGGAGAATCTGTGGGATTTTACTGGAATTTGGTGGGCCTTTTCAAGGACTTTGTGTGGTTTTGAGGAGACTTGAAGAATTTTGAGGAATTTTTCTTAGATTTTGTGGAAACTTGTGGAGGTTTTGTGGGATTTTTGTGTGATTTTGTGGGATATTGAGGCGATTTCGGGATCTTGAGGGATTTTTCATGTATTTTGTGGGATTTTGTGGAGATTTGGTGGGATATTTTTCTAGAATTTAGTCGTGTTTTGAGAAGATTTAGGGAATTTTGTGTGATTTTTCTGGGATTTTGTTGGGTATTGAGGAAATTTTGTGGGATGTTTCTGGAATTTGGTGGGGCTTTTCAAGAATTTTGTGGTATTTTGAAAAGATTTAGGGAATTTTGTGGTGTTTTTTCTTGAATTTTGTGGGAAACTGTGCTGATTTTATGGGGCGTTTCTGGAATTTGGTCGAGTTTTCAGAAGATTTAGGGATTTTTGTGGGATTTTTGTGGGATGTTCTGGGAATTGGTGGAGATTTTGTGGGACATTCCTGTGAATTGGTAGGGTTTTGAAATGATTTAGGGAGTTTTGTGGGACTTCTCTGGAATTTTGTGTTTTTTTTCTGGAATTGTGTGGGATTCTGAGGAGACTTGAAGAATTTTGAGGAATTTTTCTTAGATTTTGTGGAAACTTGTGGAGGTTTTGTGGGATTTTTGTGTGATTTTGTGGGATATTGAGGCGATTTAGGGATCTTGAGGGATTTCTCATGTATTTTGTGGGAATTTGTGGAGATTTGGTGGGATATTTTTCTAGAATTTGGTTGTGTTTTGAGAAGATTTAGGGAATTTTGTGGTGTTTTTTCTTGAATTTTGTGGGAAACTGTGCTGATTTTATGGGGCGTTTCTGGAATTTGGTCGAGTTTTCAGAAGATTTAGGGATTTTTGTGGGATTTTTGTGGGATGTTCTGGGAATTGGTGGAGATTTTGTGGGACATTCCTGTGAATTGGTAGGGTTTTGAAATGATTTAGGGAGTTTTGTGGGACTTCTCTGGAATTTTGTGTGTTTTTTATGGAATTGTGTGGGATTCTGAGGAGACTTGAAGAATTTTGAGGAATTTGTTTTAGATTTTGTGGGAATTTGTGGAGAATCTGTGGGATTTTACTGGAATTTGGTGGGCCTTTTCAAGGACTTTGTGTGGTTTTGAGGAGACTTGAAGAATTTTGAGGAATTTTTCTTAGATTTTGTGGAAACTTGTGGAGGTTTTGTGGGATTTTTGTGTGATTTTGTGGGATATTGAGGCGATTTAGGGATCTTGAGGGATTTTTCATGTATTTTGTGGGATTTTGTGGAGATTTGGTGGGATATTTTTCTAGAATTTGGTCGTGTTTTGAGAAGATTTAGGGAATTTTGTGTGATTTTTCTTGAATTTTGTGGGATATTGAGGAGATTTTGTGGGATGTTTGTGGAACTTTGAGGGACTTTTTAGGAATTTGGTGAGATTCTGTAGAGAACTGACCAATTATCAGGGATTTTTCATGTATTCTGTGGGAATTTGTGGAGATTTGGTGGGATTTTTGAGGATTTTGGCCGTGTTTTGAGAAGATTTAGGGAATTTTGTGTGATTTTTCTGGGATTTTGTTGGGTATTGAGGAAATTTTGTGGGATGTTTCTGGAATTTGGTGGGGCTTTTCAAGAATTTTGTGGTATTTTGAAAAGATTTAGGGAATTTTGTGGTGTTTTTTCTTGAATTTTGTGGGAAACTGTGCTGATTTTATGGGGCGTTTCTGGAATTTGGTCGAGTTTTCAGAAGATTTAGGGATTTTTGTGGGATTTTTGTGGGATGTTCTGGGAATTGGTGGAGATTTTGTGGGACATTCCTGTGAATTGGTAGGGTTTGAAATGATTTAGGGAGTTTTGTGGGACTTCTCTGGAATTTTGTGTGTTTTTTCTGGAATTGTGTGGGATTCTGAGGAGACTTGAAGAATTTTGAGGAATTTTTCTTAGATTTTGTGGAAACTTGTGGAGGTTTTGTGTGATTTTTGTGTGATTTTGTGGGATATTGAGGCGATTTAGGGATCTTGAGGGATTTCTCATGTATTTTGTGGGAATTTGTGGAGATTTGGTGGGATATTTTTCTAGAATTTGGTTGTGTTTTGAGAAGATTTAGGGAATTTTGTGGTGTTTTTTCTTGAATTTTGTGGGAAACTGTGCTGATTTTATGGGGCGTTTCTGGAATTTGGTCGAGTTTTCAGAAGATTTAGGGATTTTTGTGGGATTTTTGTGGGATGTTCTGGGAATTGGTGGAGATTTTGTGGGACATTCCTGTGAATTGGTAGGGTTTTGAAATGATTTAGGGAGTTTTGTGGGACTTCTCTGGAATTTTGTGTGTTTTTTATGGAATTGTGTGGGATTCTGAGGAGACTTGAAGAATTTTGAGGAATTTGTTTTAGATTTTGTGGGAATTTGTGGAGAATCTGTGGGATTTTACTGGAATTTGGTGGGTCTTTTCAAGGACTTTGTGTGGTTTTGAGGACACTTGAAGAATTTTGAGGAATTTTTCTTAGATTTTGTGGAAACTTGTGGAGGTTTTGTGGGATTTTTGTGGGATTTTGTGGGATATTGAGGCGATTTAGGGATCTTGAGGGATTTTTCATGTATTTTGTGGGAATTTGTGGAGATTTGGTGGGATATTTTTCTAGAATTTGGTTGTGTTTTGAGAAGATTTAGGGAATTTTGTGGTGTTTTTTCTTGAATTTTGTGGGAAACTGTGCTGATTTTATGGGGCGTTTCTGGAATTTGGTCGAGTTTTCAGAAGATTTAGGGATTTTTGTGGGATTTTTGTGGGATGTTCTGGGAATTGGTGGAGATTTTGTGGGACATTCCTGTGAATTGGTAGGGTTTTGAAATGATTTAGGGAGTTTTGTGGGACTTCTCTGGAATTTTGTGTGTTTTTTATGGAATTGTGTGGGATTCTGAGGAGACTTGAAGAATTTTGAGGAATTTGTTTTAGATTTTGTGGGAATTTGTGGAGAATCTGTGGGATTTTACTGGAATTTGGTGGGCCTTTTCAAGGACTTTGTGTGGTTTTGAGGACACTTGAAGAATTTTGAGGAATTTTTCTTAGATTTTGTGGAAACTTGTGGAGGTTTTGTGGGATTTTTGTGGGATTTTGTGGGATATTGAGGCGATTTAGGGATCTTGAGGGATTTTTCATGTATTTTGTGGGATTTTGTGGAGATTTGGTGGGATATTTTTCTAGAATTTGGTCGTGTTTTGAGAAGATTTAGGGAATTTTGTGTGATTTTTCTTGAATTTTGTGGGATATTGAGGAGATTTTGTGGGATGTTTGTGGAACTTTGAGGGACTTTTTAGGAATTTGGTGAGATTCTGTAGAGAACTGACCAATTATCAGGGATTTTTCATGTATTCTGTGGGAATTTGTGGAGATTTGGTGGGATTTTTGAGGATTTTGGCCGTGTTTTGAGAAGATTTAGGGAATTTTGTGTGATTTTTCTGGGATTTTGTTGGGTATTGAGGAAATTTTGTGGGATGTTTCTGGAATTTGGTGGGGCTTTTCAAGAATTTTGTGGTATTTTGAAAAGATTTAGGGAATTTTGTGGTGTTTTTTCTTGAATTTTGTGGGAAACTGTGCTGATTTTATGGGGCGTTTCTGGAATTTGGTCGAGTTTTCAGAAGATTTAGGGATTTTTGTGGGATTTTTGTGGGATGTTCTGGGAATTGGTGGAGATTTTGTGGGACATTCCTGTGAATTGGTAGGGTTTTGAAATGATTTAGGGAGTTTTGTGGGACTTCTCTGGATATTTGTGTGTTTTTTCTGGAATTGTGTTGGATTCTGAGGAGACTTGAAGAATTTTGAGGAATTTTTCTTAGATTTTGTGGAAACTTGTGGAGGTTTTGTGTGATTTTTGTGTGATTTTGTGGGATATTGAGGCGATTTAGGGATCTTGAGGGATTTCTCATGTATTTTGTGGGAATTTGTGGAGATTTGGTGGGATATTTTTCTAGAATTTGGTTGTGTTTTGAGAAGATTTAGGGAATTTTGTGGTGTTTTTTCTTGAATTTTGTGGGAAACTGTGCTGATTTTATGGGGCGTTTCTGGAATTTGGTCGAGTTTTCAGAAGATTTAGGGATTTTTGTGGGATTTTTGTGGGATGTTCTGGGAATTGGTGGAGATTTTGTGGGACATTCCTGTGAATTGGTAGGGTTTTGAAATGATTTAGGGAGTTTTGTGGGACTTCTCTGGAATTTTGTGTGTTTTTTATGGAATTGTGTGGGATTCTGAGGAGACTTGAAGAATTTTGAGGAATTTGTTTTAGATTTTGTGGGAATTTGTGGAGAATCTGTGGGATTTTACTGGAATTTGGTGGGCCTTTTCAAGGACTTTGTGTGGTTTTGAGGACACTTGAAGAATTTTGAGGAATTTTTCTTAGATTTTGTGGAAACTTGTGGAGGTTTTGTGGGATTTTTGTGGGATTTTGTGGGATATTGAGGCGATTTAGGGATCTTGAGGGATTTTTCATGTATTTTGTGGGAATTTGTGGAGATTTGGTGGGATATTTTTCTAGAATTTGGTTGTGTTTTGAGAAGATTTAGGGAATTTTGTGGTGTTTTTTCTTGAATTTTGTGGGAAACTGTGCTGATTTTATGGGGCGTTTCTGGAATTTGGTCGAGTTTTCAGAAGATTTAGGGATTTTTGTGGGATTTTTGTGGGATGTTCTGGGAATTGGTGGAGATTTTGTGGGACATTCCTGTGAATTGGTAGGGTTTTGAAATGATTTAGGGAGTTTTGTGGGACTTCTCTGGAATTTTGTGTGTTTTTTATGGAATTGTGTGGGATTCTGAGGAGACTTGAAGAATTTTGAGGAATTTGTTTTAGATTTTGTGGGAATTTGTGGAGAATCTGTGGGATTTTACTGGAATTTGGTGGGCCTTTTCAAGGACTTTGTGTGGTTTTGAGGACACTTGAAGAATTTTGAGGAATTTTTCTTAGATTTTGTGGAAACTTGTGGAGGTTTTGTGTGATTTTTGTGGGATTTTGTGGGATATTGAGGCGATTTAGGGATCTTGAGGGATTTTTCATGTATTTTGTGGGATTTTGTGGAGATTTGGTGGGATATTTTTCTAGAATTTGGTCGTGTTTTGAGAAGATTTAGGGAATTTTGTGTGATTTTTCTTGAATTTTGTGGGATATTGAGGAGATTTTGTGGGATGTTTGTGGAACTTTGAGGGACTTTTTAGGAATTTGGTGAGATTCTGTAGAGAACTGACCAATTATCAGGGATTTTTCATGTATTCTGTGGGAATTTGTGGAGATTTGGTGGGATTTTTGAGGATTTTGGCCGTGTTTTGAGAAGATTTAGGGAATTTTGTGTGATTTTTCTGGGATTTTGTTGGATATTGAGGAGATTTTGTGGGATGTTTGTGGAACTTTGAGGGACTTTTCTGGAATTTGGTGAGATTCTGTAGAGAACTGACCAATTATCAGGGATTTTTCATGTATTCTGTGGGAATTTGTGGAGATTTGGTGGGATTTTTGTGGATTTTGGCCGTGTTTTGAGAAGATTTAGGGAATTTTGTGTGATTTTTCTGGGATTTTGTTGTGTATTGAGGAAATTTTGTGGGATGTTTCTGGAATTTGGTGGGGCTTTTCAAGAATTTTGTGGTATTTTGAGAAGATTTAGGGAATTTTGTGGTGTTTTTTCTTGAATTTTGTGGGAAACTGTGCTGATTTTATGGGGCGTTTCTGGAATTTGGTCGAGTTATCAGAAGATTTAGGGATTTTTGTGGGATTTTTGTGGGATGTTCTGGGAATTGGTAGAGATTTTGTGGGACATTCCTGTGAATTGGTAGGGTTTTGAAATGATTTAGGGAGTTTTGTGGGACTTCTCTGGAATTTTGTGTGTTTTTTATGGAATTGTGTGGGATTCTGAGGAGACTTGAAGAATTTTGAGGAATTTGTTTTAGATTTTGTGGGAATTTGTGGAGAATCTGTGGGATTTTACTGGAATTTGGTGGGCCTTTTCAAGGACTTTGTGTGGTTTTGAGGACACTTGAAGAATTTTGAGGAATTTTTCTTAGATTTTGTGGAAACTTGTGGAGGTTTTGTGGGATTTTTGTGTGATTTTGTGGGATATTGAGGCGATTTCGGGATCTTGAGGGATTTTTCATGTATTTTGTGGGATTTTGTGGAGATTTGGTGGGATATTTTTCTAGAATTTAGTCGTGTTTTGAGAAGATTTAGGGAATTTTGTGTGATTTTTCTGGGATTTTGTTGGGTATTGAGGAAATTTTGTGGGATGTTTCTGGAATTTGGTGGGGCTTTTCAAGAATTTTGTGGTATTTTGAAAAGATTTAGGGAATTTTGTGGTGTTTTTTCTTGAATTTTGTGGGAAACTGTGCTGATTTTATGGGGCGTTTCTGGAATTTGGTCGAGTTTTCAGAAGATTTAGGGATTTTTGTGGGATTTTTGTGGGATGTTCTGGGAATTGGTGGAGATTTTGTGGGACATTCCTGTGAATTGTTAGGGTTTGAAATGATTTAGGGAGTTTTGTGGGACTTCTCTGGAATTTTGTGTGTTTTTTCTGGAATTGTGTGGGATTCTGAGGAGACTTGAAGAATTTTGAGGAATTTTTCTTAGATTTTGTGGAAACTTGTGGAGGTTTTGTGTGATTTTTGTGTGATTTTGTGGGATATTGAGGCGATTTAGGGATCTTGAGGGATTTCTCATGTATTTTGTGGGAATTTGTGGAGATTTGGTGGGATATTTTTCTAGAATTTGGTCGTGTTTTGAGAAGATTTAGGGAATTTTGTGGTGTTTTTTCTTGAATTTTGTGGGAAACTGTGCTGATTTTATGGGGCGTTTCTGGAATTTGGTCGAGTTTTCAGAAGATTTAGGGATTTTTGTGGGATTTTTGTGGGATGTTCTGGGAATTGGTGGAGATTTTGTGGGACATTCCTGTGAATTGGTAGGGTTTTGAAATGATTTAGGGAGTTTTGTGGGACTTCTCTGGAATTTTGTGGGGTTTTTTTGGAATTGTGTGGTTTTGAGGATACTTGAAGAATTTTGAGGAATTTTTCTTAGATTTTGTGGAAACTTGTGGAGGTTTTGTGGGATTTTTGTGGAATTTTTTGGGATATTGAGGCAATTTAGGGATCTTGAGGGATTTTTCATGTATTTTGTGGGAATTTGTGGAGATTTGGTGGGATATTTTTCTAGAATTTGGTTGTGTTTTGAGAAGATTTAGGGAATTTTGTGTGATTTTTCTTGAATTTTGTGGGATATTGAGGAGATTTTGTGGGATGTTTGTGGAACTTTGAGGGACTTTTCTGGAATTTGGTGAGATTCTGTAGAGAACTGACAAATTATCAGGGATTTTTCATGTATTCTGTGGGAATTTGTGGAGATTTGGTGGGATTTTTGTGGATTTTGGCCGTGTTTTGAGAAGATTTAGGGAATTTTGTGTGATTTTTCTGGGATTTTGTTGGGTATTGAGGAAATTTTGTGGGATGTTGCTGGAATTTGGTGGGGCTTTTCAAGAATTTTGTGGTATTTTGAAAAGATTTAGGGAATTTTGTGGTGTTTTTTCTTGAATTTTGTGGGAAACTGTGCTGATTTTATGGGGCGTTTCTGGAATTTGGTCGAGTTTTCAGAAGTGTTAGGGATTTTTGTGAGATTTTTGTGGGATGTTCTGGGAATTGGTGGAGATTTTGTGGGACATTCCTGTGAATTTGTAGGGTTTTGAAATGACTTAGGGAGTTTTGTGGGACTTCTCTGGAATTTTGTGTGTTTTCTATGGAATTGTGTGGGATTCTGAGGAGACTTGAAGAATTTTGAGGAATTTGTTTTAGATTTTGTGGGAATTTGTGGAGAATCTGTGGGATTTTACTGGAATTTGGTGGGCCTTTTCAAGGACTTTGTGTGGTTTTGAGGAGACTTGAAGAATTTTGAGGAATTTTTCTTAGATTTTGTGGAAACTTGTGGAGGTTTTGTGGGATTTTTGTGTGATTTTGTGGGATATTGAGGCGATTTCGGGATCTTGAGGGATTTTTCATGTATTTTGTGGGATTTTGTGGAGATTTGGTGGGATATTTTTCTAGAATTTAGTCGTGTTTTGAGAAGATTTAGGGAATTTTGTGTGATTTTTCTGGGATTTTGTTGGGTATTGAGGAAATTTTGTGGGATGTTTCTGGAATTTGGTGGGGCTTTTCAAGAATTTTGTGGTATTTTGAAAAGATTTAGGGAATTTTGTGGTGTTTTTTCTTGAATTTTGTGGGAAACTGTGCTGATTTTATGGGGCGTTTCTGGAATTTGGTCGAGTTTTCAGAAGATTTAGGGATTTTTGTGGGATTTTTGTGGGATGTTCTGGGAATTGGTGGAGATTTTGTGGGACATTCCTGTGAATTGGTAGGGTTTTGAAATGATTTAGGGAGTTTTGTGGGACTTCTCTGGAATTTTGTGTTTTTTTTCTGGAATTGTGTGGGATTCTGAGGAGACTTGAAGAATTTTGAGGAATTTTTCTTAGATTTTGTGGAAACTTGTGGAGGTTTTGTGGGATTTTTGTGTGATTTTGTGGGATATTGAGGCGATTTAGGGATCTTGAGGGATTTCTCATGTATTTTGTGGGAATTTGTGGAGATTTGGTGGGATATTTTTCTAGAATTTGGTTGTGTTTTGAGAAGATTTAGGGAATTTTGTGGTGTTTTTTCTTGAATTTTGTGGGAAACTGTGCTGATTTTATGGGGCGTTTCTGGAATTTGGTCGAGTTTTCAGAAGATTTAGGGATTTTTGTGGGATTTTTGTGGGATGTTCTGGGAATTGGTGGAGATTTTGTGGGACATTCCTGTGAATTGGTAGGGTTTTGAAATGATTTAGGGAGTTTTGTGGGACTTCTCTGGAATTTTGTGTGTTTTTTATGGAATTGTGTGGGATTCTGAGGAGACTTGAAGAATTTTGAGGAATTTGTTTTAGATTTTGTGGGAATTTGTGGAGAATCTGTGGGATTTTACTGGAATTTGGTGGGCCTTTTCAAGGACTTTGTGTGGTTTTGAGGAGACTTGAAGAATTTTGAAGAATTTTTCTTAGATTTTGTGGAAACTTGTGGAGGTTTTGTGGGATTTTTGTGTGATTTTGTGGGATATTGAGGCGATTTAGGGATCTTGAGGGATTTTTCATGTATTTTGTGGGATTTTGTGGAGATTTGGTGGGATATTTTTCTAGAATTTGGTCGTGTTTTGAGAAGATTTAGGGAATTTTGTGTGATTTTTCTTGAATTTTGTGGGATATTGAGGAGATTTTGTGGGATGTTTGTGGAACTTTGAGGGACTTTTTAGGAATTTGGTGAGATTCTGTAGAGAACTGACCAATTATCAGGGATTTTTCATGTATTCTGTGGGAATTTGTGGAGATTTGGTGGGATTTTTGAGGATTTTGGCCGTGTTTTGAGAAGATTTAGGGAATTTTGTGTGATTTTTCTGGGATTTTGTTGGGTATTGAGGAAATTTTGTGGGATGTTTCTGGAATTTGGTGGGGCTTTTCAAGAATTTTGTGGTATTTTGAAAAGATTTAGGGAATTTTGTGGTGTTTTTTCTTGAATTTTGTGGGAAACTGTGCTGATTTTATGGGGCGTTTCTGGAATTTGGTCGAGTTTTCAGAAGATTTAGGGATTTTTGTGGGATTTTTGTGGGATGTTCTGGGAATTGGTGGAGATTTTGTGGGACATTCCTGTGAATTGGTAGGGTTTGAAATGATTTAGGGAGTTTTGTGGGACTTCTCTGGAATTTTGTGTGTTTTTTCTGGAATTGTGTGGGATTCTGAGGAGACTTGAAGAATTTTGAGGAATTTTTCTTAGATTTTGTGGAAACTTGTGGAGGTTTTGTGTGATTTTTGTGTGATTTTGTGGGATATTGAGGCGATTTAGGGATCTTGAGGGATTTCTCATGTATTTTGTGGGAATTTGTGGAGATTTGGTGGGATATTTTTCTAGAATTTGGTTGTGTTTTGAGAAGATTTAGGGAATTTTGTGGTGTTTTTTCTTGAATTTTGTGGGAAACTGTGCTGATTTTATGGGGCGTTTCTGGAATTTGGTCGAGTTTTCAGAAGATTTAGGGATTTTTGTGGGATTTTTGTGGGATGTTCTGGGAATTGGTGGAGATTTTGTGGGACATTCCTGTGAATTGGTAGGGTTTTGAAATGATTTAGGGAGTTTTGTGGGACTTCTCTGGAATTTTGTGTGTTTTTTATGGAATTGTGTGGGATTCTGAGGAGACTTGAAGAATTTTGAGGAATTTGTTTTAGATTTTGTGGGAATTTGTGGAGAATCTGTGGGATTTTACTGGAATTTGGTGGGTCTTTTCAAGGACTTTGTGTGGTTTTGAGGACACTTGAAGAATTTTGAGGAATTTTTCTTAGATTTTGTGGAAACTTGTGGAGGTTTTGTGGGATTTTTGTGGGATTTTGTGGGATATTGAGGCGATTTAGGGATCTTGAGGGATTTTTCATGTATTTTGTGGGAATTTGTGGAGATTTGGTGGGATATTTTTCTAGAATTTGGTTGTGTTTTGAGAAGATTTAGGGAATTTTGTGGTGTTTTTTCTTGAATTTTGTGGGAAACTGTGCTGATTTTATGGGGCGTTTCTGGAATTTGGTCGAGTTTTCAGAAGATTTAGGGATTTTTGTGGGATTTTTGTGGGATGTTCTGGGAATTGGTGGAGATTTTGTGGGACATTCCTGTGAATTGGTAGGGTTTTGAAATGATTTAGGGAGTTTTGTGGGACTTCTCTGGAATTTTGTGTGTTTTTTATGGAATTGTGTGGGATTCTGAGGAGACTTGAAGAATTTTGAGGAATTTGTTTTAGATTTTGTGGGAATTTGTGGAGAATCTGTGGGATTTTACTGGAATTTGGTGGGCCTTTTCAAGGACTTTGTGTGGTTTTGAGGACACTTGAAGAATTTTGAGGAATTTTTCTTAGATTTTGTGGAAACTTGTGGAGGTTTTGTGGGATTTTTGTGGGATTTTGTGGGATATTGAGGCGATTTAGGGATCTTGAGGGATTTTTCATGTATTTTGTGGGATTTTGTGGAGATTTGGTGGGATATTTTTCTAGAATTTGGTCGTGTTTTGAGAAGATTTAGGGAATTTTGTGTGATTTTTCTTGAATTTTGTGGGATATTGAGGAGATTTTGTGGGATGTTTGTGGAACTTTGAGGGACTTTTTAGGAATTTGGTGAGATTCTGTAGAGAACTGACCAATTATCAGGGATTTTTCATGTATTCTGTGGGAATTTGTGGAGATTTGGTGGGATTTTTGAGGATTTTGGCCGTGTTTTGAGAAGATTTAGGGAATTTTGTGTGATTTTTCTGGGATTTTGTTGGGTATTGAGGAAATTTTGTGGGATGTTTCTGGAATTTGGTGGGGCTTTTCAAGAATTTTGTGGTATTTTGAAAAGATTTAGGGAATTTTGTGGTGTTTTTTCTTGAATTTTGTGGGAAACTGTGCTGATTTTATGGGGCGTTTCTGGAATTTGGTCGAGTTTTCAGAAGATTTAGGGATTTTTGTGGGATTTTTGTGGGATGTTCTGGGAATTGGTGGAGATTTTGTGGGACATTCCTGTGAATTGGTAGGGTTTTGAAATGATTTAGGGAGTTTTGTGGGACTTCTCTGGATATTTGTGTGTTTTTTCTGGAATTGTGTTGGATTCTGAGGAGACTTGAAGAATTTTGAGGAATTTTTCTTAGATTTTGTGGAAACTTGTGGAGGTTTTGTGTGATTTTTGTGTGATTTTGTGGGATATTGAGGCGATTTAGGGATCTTGAGGGATTTCTCATGTATTTTGTGGGAATTTGTGGAGATTTGGTGGGATATTTTTCTAGAATTTGGTTGTGTTTTGAGAAGATTTAGGGAATTTTGTGGTGTTTTTTCTTGAATTTTGTGGGAAACTGTGCTGATTTTATGGGGCGTTTCTGGAATTTGGTCGAGTTTTCAGAAGATTTAGGGATTTTTGTGGGATTTTTGTGGGATGTTCTGGGAATTGGTGGAGATTTTGTGGGACATTCCTGTGAATTGGTAGGGTTTTGAAATGATTTAGGGAGTTTTGTGGGACTTCTCTGGAATTTTGTGTGTTTTTTATGGAATTGTGTGGGATTCTGAGGAGACTTGAAGAATTTTGAGGAATTTGTTTTAGATTTTGTGGGAATTTGTGGAGAATCTGTGGGATTTTACTGGAATTTGGTGGGCCTTTTCAAGGACTTTGTGTGGTTTTGAGGACACTTGAAGAATTTTGAGGAATTTTTCTTAGATTTTGTGGAAACTTGTGGAGGTTTTGTGGGATTTTTGTGGGATTTTGTGGGATATTGAGGCGATTTAGGGATCTTGAGGGATTTTTCATGTATTTTGTGGGAATTTGTGGAGATTTGGTGGGATATTTTTCTAGAATTTGGTTGTGTTTTGAGAAGATTTAGGGAATTTTGTGGTGTTTTTTCTTGAATTTTGTGGGAAACTGTGCTGATTTTATGGGGCGTTTCTGGAATTTGGTCGAGTTTTCAGAAGATTTAGGGATTTTTGTGGGATTTTTGTGGGATGTTCTGGGAATTGGTGGAGATTTTGTGGGACATTCCTGTGAATTGGTAGGGTTTTGAAATGATTTAGGGAGTTTTGTGGGACTTCTCTGGAATTTTGTGTGTTTTTTATGGAATTGTGTGGGATTCTGAGGAGACTTGAAGAATTTTGAGGAATTTGTTTTAGATTTTGTGGGAATTTGTGGAGAATCTGTGGGATTTTACTGGAATTTGGTGGGCCTTTTCAAGGACTTTGTGTGGTTTTGAGGACACTTGAAGAATTTTGAGGAATTTTTCTTAGATTTTGTGGAAACTTGTGGAGGTTTTGTGTGATTTTTGTGGGATTTTGTGGGATATTGAGGCGATTTAGGGATCTTGAGGGATTTTTCATGTATTTTGTGGGATTTTGTGGAGATTTGGTGGGATATTTTTCTAGAATTTGGTCGTGTTTTGAGAAGATTTAGGGAATTTTGTGTGATTTTTCTTGAATTTTGTGGGATATTGAGGAGATTTTGTGGGATGTTTGTGGAACTTTGAGGGACTTTTTAGGAATTTGGTGAGATTCTGTAGAGAACTGACCAATTATCAGGGATTTTTCATGTATTCTGTGGGAATTTGTGGAGATTTGGTGGGATTTTTGAGGATTTTGGCCGTGTTTTGAGAAGATTTAGGGAATTTTGTGTGATTTTTCTGGGATTTTGTTGGGTATTGAGGAAATTTTGTGGGATGTTTCTGGAATTTGGTGGGGCTTTTCAAGAATTTTGTGGTATTTTGAAAAGATTTAGGGAATTTTGTGGTGTTTTTTCTTGAATTTTGTGGGAAACTGTGCTGATTTTATGGGGCGTTTCTGGAATTTGGTCGAGTTTTCAGAAGATTTAGGGATTTTTGTGGGATTTTTGTGGGATGTTCTGGGAATTGGTGGAGATTTTGTGGGACATTCCTGTGAATTGGTAGGGTTTTGAAATGATTTAGGGAGTTTTGTGGGACTTCTCTGGATATTTGTGTGTTTTTTCTGGAATTGTGTTGGATTCTGAGGAGACTTGAAGAATTTTGAGGAATTTTTCTTAGATTTTGTGGAAACTTGTGGAGGTTTTGTGTGATTTTTGTGTGATTTTGTGGGATATTGAGGCGATTTAGGGATCTTGAGGGATTTCTCATGTATTTTGTGGGAATTTGTGGAGATTTGGTGGGATATTTTTCTAGAATTTGGTTGTGTTTTGAGAAGATTTAGGGAATTTTGTGGTGTTTTTTCTTGAATTTTGTGGGAAACTGTGCTGATTTTATGGGGCGTTTCTGGAATTTGGTCGAGTTTTCAGAAGATTTAGGGATTTTTGTGGGATTTTTGTGGGATGTTCTGGGAATTGGTGGAGATTTTGTGGGACATTCCTGTGAATTGGTAGGGTTTTGAAATGATTTAGGGAGTTTTGTGGGACTTCTCTGGAATTTTGTGTGTTTTTTATGGAATTGTGTGGGATTCTGAGGAGACTTGAAGAATTTTGAGGAATTTGTTTTAGATTTTGTGGGAATTTGTGGAGAATCTGTGGGATTTTACTGGAATTTGGTGGGCCTTTTCAAGGACTTTGTGTGGTTTTGAGGACACTTGAAGAATTTTGAGGAATTTTTCTTAGATTTTGTGGAAACTTGTGGAGGTTTTGTGGGATTTTTGTGGGATTTTGTGGGATATTGAGGCGATTTAGGGATCTTGAGGGATTTTTCATGTATTTTGTGGGAATTTGTGGAGATTTGGTGGGATATTTTTCTAGAATTTGGTTGTGTTTTGAGAAGATTTAGGGAATTTTGTGGTGTTTTTTCTTGAATTTTGTGGGAAACTGTGCTGATTTTATGGGGCGTTTCTGGAATTTGGTCGAGTTTTCAGAAGATTTAGGGATTTTTGTGGGATTTTTGTGGGATGTTCTGGGAATTGGTGGAGATTTTGTGGGACATTCCTGTGAATTGGTAGGGTTTTGAAATGATTTAGGGAGTTTTGTGGGACTTCTCTGGAATTTTGTGTGTTTTTTATGGAATTGTGTGGGATTCTGAGGAGACTTGAAGAATTTTGAGGAATTTGTTTTAGATTTTGTGGGAATTTGTGGAGAATCTGTGGGATTTTACTGGAATTTGGTGGGCCTTTTCAAGGACTTTGTGTGGTTTTGAGGACACTTGAAGAATTTTGAGGAATTTTTCTTAGATTTTGTGGAAACTTGTGGAGGTTTTGTGGGATTTTTGTGGGATTTTGTGGGATATTGAGGCGATTTAGGGATCTTGAGGGATTTTTCATGTATTTTGTGGGATTTTGTGGAGATTTGGTGGGATATTTTTCTAGAATTTGGTCGTGTTTTGAGAAGATTTAGGGAATTTTGTGTGATTTTTCTTGAATTTTGTGGGATATTGAGGAGATTTTGTGGGATGTTTGTGGAACTTTGAGGGACTTTTTAGGAATTTGGTGAGATTCTGTAGAGAACTGACCAATTATCAGGGATTTTTCATGTATTCTGTGGGAATTTGTGGAGATTTGGTGGGATTTTTGAGGATTTTGGCCGTGTTTTGAGAAGATTTAGGGAATTTTGTGTGATTTTTCTGGGATTTTGTTGGGTATTGAGGAAATTTTGTGGGATGTTGCTGGAATTTGGTGGGGCTTTTCAAGAATTTTGTGGTATTTTGAAAAGATTTAGGGAATTTTGTGGTGTTTTTTCTTGAATTTTGTGGGAAACTGTGCTGATTTTATGGGGCGTTTCTGGAATTTGGTCGAGTTTTCAGAAGATTTAGGGATTTTTGTGGGATTTTTGTGGGATGTTCTGGGAATTGGTGGAGATTTTGTGGGACATTCCTGTGAATTGGTAGGGTTTTGAAATGATTTAGGGAGTTTTGTGGGACTTCTCTGGATATTTGTGTGTTTTTTCTGGAATTGTGTTGGATTCTGAGGAGACTTGAAGAATTTTGAGGAATTTTTCTTAGATTTTGTGGAAACTTGTGGAGGTTTTGTGTGATTTTTGTGTGATTTTGTGGGATATTGAGGCGATTTAGGGATCTTGAGGGATTTCTCATGTATTTTGTGGGAATTTGTGGAGATTTGGTGGGATATTTTTCTAGAATTTGGTTGTGTTTTGAGAAGATTTAGGGAATTTTGTGGTGTTTTTTCTTGAATTTTGTGGGAAACTGTGCTGATTTTATGGGGCGTTTCTGGAATTTGGTCGAGTTTTCAGAAGATTTAGGGATTTTTGTGGGATTTTTGTGGGATGTTCTGGGAATTGGTGGAGATTTTGTGGGACATTCCTGTGAATTGGTAGGGTTTTGAAATGATTTAGGGAGTTTTGTGGGACTTCTCTGGAATTTTGTGTGTTTTTTATGGAATTGTGTGGGATTCTGAGGAGACTTGAAGAATTTTGAGGAATTTGTTTTAGATTTTGTGGGAATTTGTGGAGAATCTGTGGGATTTTACTGGAATTTGGTGGGCCTTTTCAAGGACTTTGTGTGGTTTTGAGGACACTTGAAGAATTTTGAGGAATTTTTCTTAGATTTTGTGGAAACTTGTGGAGGTTTTGTGGGATTTTTGTGGGATTTTGTGGGATATTGAGGCGATTTAGGGATCTTGAGGGATTTTTCGTGTATTTTGTGGGATTTTGTGGAGATTTGGTGGGACATTTTTCTAGAATTTAGTCGTGTTTTGAGAAGATTTAGGGAATTTTGTGGTGTTTTTTCTTGAATTTTGTGTGAAACTGTGCTGATTTTATGGGGTGTTTCTGGAATTTGGTCAAGTTTTCAGAAGATTTAGGGAATTTTGTTGGATTTTTCCTGGAATTTTGTTGGATATTAGGGAGATTTTGTGGGATGCTTGTGGAACTTTGAGGGACTTTTCTGGAATTTGGTGAGATTCTGTAGAGAACTGACGAATTATCAGGGATTTTTCACGTATTCTGTGGGAATTTGTGGAGATTTGGTGGGATTTTTCTGGAATTTTGGTTATGTTTTGAGAAGATTTAGGGAATTTTGTGTGATTTTTCTGGGATTTTGTTGGATATTGAGGACATTTTGTGGGATGTTTCTGGAATTTGGTGGGGCTTTTCAAAAATTTTGTGGTATTTTGAAAAGATTTTGGGAATTTTGTGGTGTTTTTTCTTGAATTTTGTGGGAAACTGCTGATTTTATGGGGCGTTTCTGGAATTTGGTCGAGTTTTCAGAAGATTTAGGGATTTTTGTGAGATTTCTGTGGGATGTTCTGGGAATTGGTGGAGATTTTGTGGGACATTCCTGTGAATTGGTAGGGTTTTGAAATGATTTAGGGAGTTTTGTGGGACTTCTCTGGAATTTTGTGGGGTTTTTCTGGAATTGTGTGGGATTCTGAGGAGACTTGAAGAATTTTGAGGAATTTTTCTTAGATTTTGTGGAAACTTGTGGAGGTTTTGGGTGATTTTTGTGGGATTTTGTGGGATATTGAGGAGATTTAGGGATCTTGAGGGATTTCTCATGTATTTTGTGGGAATTTGTGGAGATTTGGTGGGATATTTTTCTAGAATTTGGTCGTGTTTTGAGAAGATTTAGGGAATTTTGTGGGATTTTTCCTGGAATTTTGTTGGATACTGGGGAGATTTTGTGGGATGTTTGTGGAACTTTGAGGGACTTTTCTGGAATTTGGTGAGATTCTGTAGAGAACTGACAAATTATCAGGGATTTTTCATGTATTCTGTGGGAATTTGTGGAGATTCGGTGGGATTTTTGAGGATTTTGGCCGTGTTTTGAGAAGATTTAGGGTATTTTTTGTGATTTTTCTGGAATTTTGTTGGATATTGAGGACATTTTGTGGGATGTTTGTGGAACTTTGAGGGACATTTCAGGAATTTGTTGAGATTCTGTAGAGAACTGACGAATTATCAGGGATTTTTCATGTATTCTGTGGGAATTTGTGGAGATTCGGTGGGATTTTTGAGGATTTTGGCCGTGTTTTGAGAAGATTTAGGGAATTTTGTGGGATTTTTCCTGGAATTTTGTTGGATACTGGGGAGATTTTGTGGGATGTTTGTGGAACTTTGAGGGACTTTTCTGGAATTTGGTGAGATTCTGTAGAAAACTGACGAATTATCAGGGATTTTTCATGTATTCTGTGGGAATTTCTGAAGATTCGGTGGGATTTTTCTGGAATTTTGGTTGTGTTTTGAGGAAATTTAGGGAATTTTGTGTGATTTTTCTGGGATTTTGTTGGGTATTGAGGACATTTTGTGGGATGTTTCTGGAATTTGGTGGCCCTTTTCAAGAATTTTGTGGTATTTTGAAAAGATTTTGGGAATTTTGTGGTGTTTTTTCTTGAATTTTGTGGGAAACTGTGCTGATTTTATGGGGCGTTTCTGGAATTTGGTTGAGTTTTCAGAAGATTTAGGGATTTTTGTGGGATTTCTGTGGGATGTTCTGGGAATTGGTGGAGATTTTGTGGGACATTCCTGTGAATTGGTAGGGTTTTGAAATGATTTAGGGAGTTTTGTGGGACTTCTCTGGAATTTTGTGGGGTTTTTCTGGAATTGTGTGGTTTTGAGGAGACTTGAAGAATTTTGAGGAATTTTTCTTAGATTTTGTGGAAACTTGTGGAGGTTTTGTGGGATTTTTGTGTGATTTTGTGGGATATTGAGGCGATTTAGGGATCTTGAGGGATTTCTCATGTATTTTGTGGGAATTTGTGGAGATTTGGTGGGATATTTTTCTATAATTTGGTCGTGTTTTGAGAAGATTTAGGGAATTTTGTGGGATTTTTCCTGGAATTTTGTTGGATACTGGGGAGATTTTGTGGGATGTTTGTGGAACTTTGAGGGACTTTTCTGGAATTTGGTGAGATTCTGTAGAGAACTGACAAATTATCAGGGATTTTTCATGTATTCTGTGGGAATTTGTGGAGATTCGGTGGGATTTTTGAGGATTTTGGCCGTGTTTTGAGAAGATTTAGGGAATTTTTTGTGATTTTTCTGGAATTTTGTTGGATATTGAGGACATTTTGTGGGATGTTTGTGGAACTTTGAGGGACATTTCAGGAATTTGTTGAGATTCTGTAGAGAACTGACGAATTATCAGGGATTTTTCATGTATTCTGTGGGAATTTGTGGAGATTCGGTGGGATTTTTGAGGATTTTGGCCGTGTTTTGAGAAGATTTAGGGAATTTTGTGGGATTTTTCCTGGAATTTTGTTGGATACTGGGGAGATTTTGTGGGATGTTTGTGGAACTTTGAGGGACTTTTCTGGAATTTGGTGAGATTCTGTAGAAAACTGACGAATTATCAGGGATTTTTCATGTATTCTGTGGGAATTTCTGAAGATTCGGTGGGATTTTTCTGGAATTTTGGTTGTGTTTTGAGGAAATTTAGGGAATTTTGTGTGATTTTTCTGGGATTTTGTTGGGTGTTGAGGACATTTTGTGGGATGTTTCTGGAATTTGGTGGCCCTTTTCAAGAATTTTGTGGTATTTTGAAAAGATTTTGGGAATTTTGTGGTGTTTTTTCTTGAATTTTGTGGGAAACTGTGCTGATTTTATGGGGCGTTTCTGGAATTTGGTTGAGTTTTCAGAAGATTTAGGGATTTTTGTGGGATTTCTGTGGGATGTTCTGGGAATTGGTGGAGATTTTGTGGGACATTCCTGTGAATTGGTAGGGTTTTGAAATGATTTAGGGAGTTTTGTGGGACTTCTCTGGAATTTTGTGGGGTTTTTCTGGAATTGTGTGGGATTTTGAGGAGACTTGAAGAATTTTGAGGAATTTTTCTTAGATTTTGTGGAAACTTGTGGAGGTTTTGTGGGATTTTTGTGTGATTTTGTGGGATATTGAGGCGATTTAGGGATCTTGAGGGATTTCTCATGTATTTTGTGGGAATTTGTGGAGATTTGGTGGGATATTTTTCTATAATTTGGTCGTGTTTTGAGAAGATTTAGGGAATTTTGTGGGATTTTTCCTGGAATTTTGTTGGATACTGGGGAGATTTTGTGGGTGTTTTGTGGAACTTCGAGGGACTTTTCTGGAATTTGGTGAGATTCTGTAGAGAACTGACGAATTATCAGGGATTTTTCATGTATTCTGTGGGAATTTGTAGAGATTCGATGGGATTTTTGAGGATTTTGGCTGTGTTTTGAGAAGATTTAGAGAATTTTGTGGGATTTTTCTTGAATTTTGTTGGATATTGAGGAGATTTTTTGGGATGTTTGTGGAACTTTGAGGGACTTTTCTGGAATTTGGTGAGATTCTGTAGAGAACTGACCAATTATCAGGGATTTTTCATGTATTCTGTGGGAATTTGTGGAGATTTCGTGGGATTTTTGTGGATATTGTCCATGTTTTGAGAAGATTTAGGGAATTTTGTGGGACTTTTCTGGGATTTTGTTGGGTATTGAGGACATTTTGTGGGATGTTTCGTTAATTTGGTAGGGCTTTTCAAGAATTTTGTGGTATTTTGAAAAGGTTTAGGGAATTTTGTGGTGTTTTTTCTTGAATTTTGTGGGAAACTGTGCTGATTTTATTGGGCGTTTCTGGAATTTGGTCGAGTTTTCAGAAGTGTTAGGGATTTTTGTGAGATTTTTGTGGGATGTTTGTGGAACTTTGAGGGACTTTTCTGTAATTTGGTGAGATTCTGTAGAGAACTGATGAATTATCAGGGATTTTTCATGTATTCTGTGGGAATTTCTGGAGATTCGGTGGGATTTTTCTGGAATTTAGTAGAGTTTTGAGAAGATTTAGGGGATTTTGTGTTGTTTTTTCTTGAATTTTGTGGGAAACTCTGCTGATTTTATGGGGCGCTTCTGGAATTTGGTCAAGTTTTCAGAAGATTTAGGGAATTGTGTGAGATTTTTCCAGGAATTTTGTTGGATATTAGGGAGATTTTGTGGGATGTTTGTGGAACTTTGAGGGACTTTTCTGGTATTTGGTGAGATTCTGTAGAGAACTGACGAATTATCAGGGGTATTTTCATGTATTCTGTGGGAATTTGTGGAGATTTGGTGGGATATTTTTCTAGAATTTGGTCGTGTTTTGAGAAGATTTAGGGAATTTTGTGGGATTTTTCCTGGAATTTTGTTGGATACTGGGGAGATTTTGTGGGATGTTTGTGGAACTTTGAGGGACTTTTCTGGAATTTGGTGAGATTCTGTAGAGAACTGACGAATTATCAGGGATTTTTCATGTATTCTGTGGGAATTTGTGGAGATTCGGTGGGATTTTTGAGGATTTTGGCCGTGTTTTGAGAAGATTTAGAGAATTTTGTGGGATTTTTCTTGAATTTTGTTGGATATTGAGGAGATTTTGTGGGATGTTTGTGGAACTTTGAGGGACTTCTCTGGAATTTGGTGAGATTCTGTAGAGAACTGACGAATTATCAGGGATTTTTCACGTATTCTGTGGGAATTTGTGGAGATTTGGTGGGATTTTTCTGGAATTTTGGTTATGTTTTGAGAAAATTTAGGGAATTTTGTGTGATTTTTCTGGGATTTTGTTGGATATTGAGGACATTTTGTGGGATGTTTCGGGAATTTGGTGGGGCTTTTCAAGAATTTTGTGGTATTTTGAAAAGATTTAGGGAATTTTGTGGTGTTTTTTCTTGAATTTTGTGGGAAACTGTGCTGATTTTATGGTGCGTTTCTGGAATTTGGTCGAGTTTTCAGAAGATTTAGGGATTTTTGTGGGATTTCTGTGGGATGTTCTGGGAATTGGTGGAGATTTTGTGGGACATTCCTGTGAATTGGTAGGGTTTTGAAATGATTTAGGGAGTTTTGTGGGACTTCTCTGGAATTTTGTGTGTTTTTTCTGGAATTGTGTGGGATTCTGAGGAGACTTGAAGAATTTTGAGGAATTTTTCTTAGATTTTGTGGAAACTTGTGGAGGTTTTGTGTGATTTTTGTGTGATTTTGTGGGATATTGAGGCGATTTAGGGATCTTGAGGGATTTCTCATGTATTTTGTGGGAATTTGTGGAGATTTGGTGGGATATTTTTCTAGAATTTGGTCGTGTTTTGAGAAGATTTAGGGAATTTTGTGGTGTTTTTTCTTGAATTTTGTGGGAAACTGTGCTGATTTTATGGGGCGTTTCTGGAATTTGGTCGAGTTTTCAGAAGATTTAGGGATTTTTGTGAGATTTTTGTGGGATGTTCTGGGAATTGGTAGAGATTTTGTGGGACATTCCTGTGAATTGGTAGGGTTTTGAAATGATTTAGGGAGTTTTGTGAGACTTCTCTGGAATTTGGTGGGGTTTTTCTGGAATTGTGTGGGATTCTGAGGAGACTTGAAGAATTTTGAGGAATTTGATTTAGATTTTTGTGAGAATTTGTGGAGATTCTGTGGGATTTTTTTGGAATTTGGTGGGCCTTTTCACGAAGTTTGTGTGGTTTTGAGGAGACTTGAAGAATTTTGAGGAATTTTTCTTAGATTTTGTGGAAACTTGTGGAGGTTTTGTGTGATTTTTGTGTGATTTTGTGGGATATTGAGGCAATTTAGGGATCTTGAGGGATTTCTCATTTATTTTGTGGGAATTTGTGGAGATTTGGTGGGATAATTTTCTAGAATTTTGTGGTATTTTGAAAAGGTTTAGGGAATTTTGTGGTGTTTTTTCTTGAATTTTGTGGGAAACTGTGCTGATTTTATGGGGCGTTTCTGGAATTTGGTCAAGTTTTCAGAAGATTTAGGGAATTGTGTGAGATTTTTCCTGAAATTTTGTTGGATATTTGGGAGATTTTGTGGGAGGCTTGTGGAACTTTGGGGGACTTTTTTGGTATTTGGTGAGATTCTGTAGAGAACTGACGAATTATCAGGGATTTTTCATGTATTCTGTGGGAATTTGTGGAGATTTGGTGGGATATTTTTCTAGAATTTGGTAGAGTTTTGAGAAGATTTAGGGAATTTTGTGGGATTTTTCCTGGAATTTTGTTGGATACTGGGGAGATTTTGTGGGATGTTTGTGGAACTTTGAGGGACTTTTTAGGAATTTGGTGAGATTCTGTAGAGAACTGACGAATTATCAGGGATTTTTCATGTATTCTGTGGGAATTTGTGGAGATTCTGTGGGATTTTTGTGGATTTTGGCCGTGTTTTGAGAAGATTTAGGGAATTTTGTGTGATTTTTCTGGGATTTTGTTGGATATTGAGGACATTTTGTGGGATGTTTCTGGAATTTGGTGGGGCTTTTCAAGAATTTTGTGGTATTTTGAAAAGGTTTAGCGAATTTTGTGGTGTTTTTTCTTGAATTTTGTGGGAAACTGTGCTGATTTTATGGGGCGTTTCTGGAATTTGGTCGAGTTTTCAGAAGATTTAGGGATTTTTGTGAGATTTTTGTGGGATGTTCTGGGAATTGGTAGAGATTTTGTGGGACATTCCTGTGAATTGGTAGGGTTTTGAAATGATTTAGGGAGTTTTGTGAGACTTCTCTGGAATTTGGTGGGGTTTTTCTGGAATTGTGTGGGGTTCTGAGGAGACTTGAAGAATTTTGAGGAATTTGATTTAGATTTTTGTGGGAATTTGTGGAGATTCTGTGGGATTTTTTTGGAATTTGGTGGGCCTTTTCACGAACTTTGTGTGGTTTTGAGGAGACTTGAAGAATTTTGAGGAATTTTTCTTAGATTTTGTGGAAACTTGTGGAGGTTTTGTGTGATTTTTGTGTGATTTTGTGGGATATTGAGGCGATTTAGGGATCTTGATGGATTTCTCATATATTTTGTGGGAATTTGTGGAGATTTGGTGGGATATTTTTCTAGAATTTGGTCGTGTTTTGAGAAGATTTAGGGAATTTTGTGTTGTTTTTTCTTGAATTTTGTGGGAAACTGTGCTGATTTTATGGGGCGTTTCTGGAATTTGGTCAAGTTTTCAGAAGATTTAGGGATTTTTGTGGGATTTCTGTGGGATGTTCTGGGAATTGGTGGAGATTTTGTGGGACATTCCTGTGAATTGGTAGGGTTTTGAAATGATTTAGGGAGTTTTGTGGGACTTCTCTGGAATTTTGTGTGTTTTTTCTGGAATTGTGTGGGATTTTGAGGAGACTTGAAGAATTTTGAGGAATTTTTCTTAGATTTTCTGGAAACTTGTGGAGGTTTTGTGTAATTTTTGTGTGATTTTGTGGGATATTGAGGCGATTTAGGGATCTTGAGGGATTTTTCATGTATTTTGTGGGAATTTGTGGAGATTTGGTGGGATGTTTTTCTAGAATTTGGTCGTGTTTTGAGAAGATTTAGGGAATTTTGTGGGATTTTTCCTGGAATTTTGTTGGATACTGGGGAGATTTTGTGGGTGTTTTGTGGAACTTTGAGGGAGTTTTCTGGAATTTGGTGAGATTCTGTAGAGAACTGACGAATTATCAGGGATTTTTCATGTATTCTGTGGGAATTTGTGGAGATTCTGTGGGATTTTTGTGGATTTTGGCCGTGTTTTGAGAAGATTTAGGGAATTTTGTGTGATTTTTCTGGGATTTTGTTGGATATTGGGGAGATTTTGTGGGATGTTTCTGGAATTTGGTGGGGCTTTTCAAGAATTTTGTGGTATTTTGAAAAGATTTAGGGAATTTTGTGGTGTTTTTTCTTGAATTTTGTGGGAAACTGTGCTGATTTTATGGGGCGTTTCTGGAATTTGGTCGAGTTTTCAGAAGATTTAGGGATTTTTGTGAGATTTTTGTGGGATGTTCTGGGAATTGGTAGAGATTTTGTGGGACATTCCTGTGAATTGGTAGGGTTTTGAAATGATTTAGGGAGTTTTGTGAGACTTCTCTGGAATTTTGTGTGTTTTCTATGGAATTGTGTGGGATTCTGAGGAGACTTGAAGAATTTTGAGGAATTTGATTTAGATTTTTGTGAGAATTTGTGGAGATTCTGTGGGATTTTTTTGGAATTTGGTGGGCCTTTTCACGAAGTTTGTGTGGTTTTGAGGAGACTTGAAGAATTTTGAGGAATTTTTCTTAGATTTTGTGGAAACTTGTGGAGGTTTTGTGTGATTTTTGTGTGATTTTGTGGGATATTGAGGCGATTTCGGGATCTTGAGGGATTTCTCATGTATTTTGTGGGAATTTGTGGAGATTTGGTGGGATAATTTTCTAGAATTTTGTGGTATTTTGAAAAGGTTTAGGGAATTTTGTGGTGTTTTTTCTTGAATTTTGTGGGAAACTGTGCTGATTTTATGGGGCGTTTCTGGAATTTGGTCAAGTTTTCAGAAGATTTAGGGAATTGTGTGAGATTTTTCCTGGAATTTTGTTGGATATTAGGGAGATTTTGTGGGATGCTTGTGGAACTTTGAGGGACTTTTCTGGAATTTGGTGAGATTCTGTAGAGAACTGACGAATTATCAGGGATTTTTCATGTATTCTCTGGGTATTTGTGGAGATTTGGTGGGATTTTTCTGGAATTTTGGTTATGTTTTGAGAAGATTTAGGGAATTTTGTGTGATTTTTCTGGGATTATGTTGGATATTGAGGACATTTTGTGGGATGTTTCTGGAATTTGGTGGGGCTTTTCAAGAATTTTGTGGTATTTTGAAAAGATTTAGGGAATTTTGTGGTGTTTTTTCTTGAATTTTGTGGGAAACTGTGCTGATTTTATGGGGCGTTTCTGGAATTTGGTCGAGTTTTCAGAAGTGTTAGGGATTTTTGTGAGATTTTTGTGGGATGTTTGTGGAACTTTGAGGGACTTTTCTGGAATTTGGTGAGATTCTGTAGAGAACTGACGAATTATCAGGGATTTTTCATGTATTCTGTGGGAATTTGTGGAGATTTGGTGGGATTTTTCTGGAATTTGGTAGAGTTTTGAGAAGATTTAGGTTATTTTGTGGGATTTTTCCTGGAATTTTGTTGGATACTGGGGAGATTTTGTGGGATGTTTGTGGAACTTTGAGGGACTTTTTAGGAATTTGGTGAGATTCTGTAGAGAACTGACAAATTATCAGGGATTTTTCATGTATTCTGTGGGAATTTGTGGAGATTCTGTGGGATTTTTGTGGATTTTGGCCGTGTTTTGAGAAGATTTAGGGAATTTTGTGTGATTTTTCTGGGATTTTGTTGGATATTGAGGAGATTTTGTGGGATGTTTCTGGAATTTGTTGGGGCTTTTCAAGAATTTTGTGGTATTTTGAAAAGGTTTAGGGAAATTTGTGGTGTTTGTTCTTGAATTTTGTGGGAAACTGTGCTGATTTTATGGGGCGTTTCTGGAATTTGGTCGAGTTTTCAGAAGATTTAGGGATTTTTGTGAGATTTTTGTGGGATGTTCTGGGAATTGGTAGAGATTTTGTGGGACATTCCTGTGAATTGGTAGGGTTTTGAAATGATTTAGGGAGTTTTGTGGGACTTCTCTGGAATTTGGTGGTGTTTTTCTGGAATTGTGTGGGATTCTGAGGAGACTTGAAGAATTTTGAGGAATTTTTCTTAGATTTTGTGGAAACTTGTGGAGGTTTTGTGGGATTTTTGTGTGATTTTGTGGGATATTGAGGCGATTTAGGGATCTTGAGGGATTTCTCATGTATTTTGTGGGAATTTGTGGAGATTTGGTGGGATAATTTTCTAGAATTTGGTCGTGTTTTGAGAAGATTTAGGGAATTTTGTGGTGTTTTTTCTTGAATTTTGTGGGAAACTGTGCTGATTTTATGGGGCGTTTCTGGAATTTGGTCAAGTTTTCAGAAGATTTAGGGATTTTTGTGGGATTTCTGTGGGATGTTCTGGGAATTGGTGGAGATTTTGTGGGACATTCCTGTGAATTGGTAGGGTTTTGAAATGATTTAGGGAGTTTTGTGGGACTTCTCTGGAATTTTGTGTGTTTTTTCTGGAATTGTGTGGGATTTTGAGGAGACTTGAAGAATTTTGAGGAATTTTTCTTAGATTTTCTGGAAACTTGTGGAGGTTTTGTGTAATTTTTGTGTGATTTTGTGGGATATTGAGGCGATTTAGGGATCTTGAGGGATTTTTCATGTATTTTGTGGGAATTTGTGGAGATTTGGTGGGATGTTTTTCTAGAATTTGGTCGTGTTTTGAGAAGATTTAGGGAATTTTGTGGGATTTTTCCTGGAATTTTGTTGGATACTGGGGAGATTTTGTGGGTGTTTTGTGGAACTTTGAGGGAGTTTTCTGGAATTTGGTGAGATTCTGTAGAGAACTGACGAATTATCAGGGATTTTTCATGTATTCTGTGGGAATTTGTGGAGATTCTGTGGGATTTTTGTGGATTTTGGCCGTGTTTTGAGAAGATTTAGGGAATTTTGTGTGATTTTTCTGGGATTTTGTTGGATATTGGGGAGATTTTGTGGGATGTTTCTGGAATTTGGTGGGGCTTTTCAAGAATTTTGTGGTATTTTGAAAAGATTTAGGGAATTTTGTGGTGTTTTTTCTTGAATTTTGTGGGAAACTGTGCTGATTTTATGGGGCGTTTCTGGAATTTGGTCGAGTTTTCAGAAGATTTAGGGATTTTTGTGAGATTTTTGTGGGATGTTCTGGGAATTGGTAGAGATTTTGTGGGACATTCCTGTGAATTGGTAGGGTTTTGAAATGATTTAGGGAGTTTTGTGAGACTTCTCTGGAATTTTGTGTGTTTTCTATGGAATTGTGTGGGATTCTGAGGAGACTTGAAGAATTTTGAGGAATTTGATTTAGATTTTTGTGAGAATTTGTGGAGATTCTGTGGGATTTTTTTGGAATTTGGTGGGCCTTTTCACGAAGTTTGTGTGGTTTTGAGGAGACTTGAAGAATTTTGAGGAATTTTTCTTAGATTTTGTGGAAACTTGTGGAGGTTTTGTGTGATTTTTGTGTGATTTTGTGGGATATTGAGGCGATTTCGGGATCTTGAGGGATTTCTCATGTATTTTGTGGGAATTTGTGGAGATTTGGTGGGATAATTTTCTAGAATTTTGTGGTATTTTGAAAAGGTTTAGGGAATTTTGTGGTGTTTTTTCTTGAATTTTGTGGGAAACTGTGCTGATTTTATGGGGCGTTTCTGGAATTTGGTCAAGTTTTCAGAAGATTTAGGGAATTGTGTGAGATTTTTCCTGGAATTTTGTTGGATATTAGGGAGATTTTGTGGGATGCTTGTGGAACTTTGAGGGACTTTTCTGGAATTTGGTGAGATTCTGTAGAGAACTGACGAATTATCAGGGATTTTTCATGTATTCTCTGGGTATTTGTGGAGATTTGGTGGGATTTTTCTGGAATTTTGGTTATGTTTTGAGAAGATTTAGGGAATTTTGTGTGATTTTTCTGGGATTTTGTTGGATATTGAGGACATTTTGTGGGATGTTTCTGGAATTTGTTGGGGCTTTTCAAGAATTTTTTGGTATTTTGAAAAGGTTTAGGGAATTTTGTGGTGTTTTTTCTTGAATTTTGTGGGAAACTGTGCTGATTTTATGGGGCGTTTCTGGAATTTGGTCGAGTTTTCAGAAGTGTTAGGGATTTTTGTGAGATTTTTGTGGGATGTTTGTGGAACTTTGAGGGACTTTTCTGGAATTTGGTGAGATTCTGTAGAGAACTGACGAATTATCAGGGATTTTTCATGTATTCTGTGGGAATTTGTGGAGATTTGGTGGGATTTTTCTGGAATTTGGTAGAGTTTTGAGAAGATTTAGGTTATTTTGTGGGATTTTTCCTGGAATTTTGTTGGATACTGGGGAGATTTTGTGGGATGTTTGTGGAACTTTGAGGGACTTTTTAGGAATTTGGTGAGATTCTGTAGAGAACTGACAAATTATCAGGGATTTTTCATGTATTCTGTGGGAATTTGTGGAGATTCTGTGGGATTTTTGTGGATTTTGGCCGTGTTTTGAGAAGATTTAGGGAATTTTGTGTGATTTTTCTGGGATTTTGTTGGATATTGAGGAGATTTTGTGGGATGTTTCTGGAATTTGTTGGGGCTTTTCAAGAATTTTGTGGTATTTTGAAAAGGTTTAGGGAAATTTGTGGTGTTTGTTCTTGAATTTTGTGGGAAACTGTGCTGATTTTATGGGGCGTTTCTGGAATTTGGTCGAGTTTTCAGAAGATTTAGGGATTTTTGTGAGATTTTTGTGGGATGTTCTGGGAATTGGTAGAGATTTTGTGGGACATTCCTGTGAATTGGTAGGGTTTTGAAATGATTTAGGGAGTTTTGTGGGACTTCTCTGGAATTTGGTGGTGTTTTTCTGGAATTGTGTGGGATTCTGAGGAGACCTGAAGAATTTTGAGGAATTTGATTTAGATTTTTGTGGGAATTTGTGGAGATTCTGTGGGATTTTTCTGGAATTTGGTGGGCCTTTTCACGAACTTTGTGTGGTGTTGAGGAGACTTGAAGAATTTTGAGGAATTTTTCTTAGATTTTGTGGAAACTTGTGGAGGTTTTGTGGGATTTTTGTGTGATTTTGTGGGATATTGAGGCGATTTAGGGATCTTGAGGGATTTCTCATGTATTTTGTGGGAATTTGTGGAGATTTGGTGGGATAATTTTCTAGAATTTGGTCGTGTTTTGAGAAGATTTAGGGAATTTTGTGGTGTTTTTTCTTGAATTTTGTGGGAAACTGTGCTGATTTTATGGGGCGTTTCTGGAATTTGGTCAAGTTTTCAGAAGATTTAGGGAATTTTGTGAGATTTTTCCTGGAATTTTCTTGGATATTAGGGAGATTTTGTGGGATGCTTGTGGAACTTTGAGGGACTTTTCTGGAATTTGGTGAGATTCTGTAGAGAACTGACGAATTATCAGGGATTTTTCATGTATTCTCTGGGAATTTGTGGAGATTTGGTGGGATATTTTTCTAGAATTTGGTCGTGTTTTGAGAAGATTTAGGAAATTTTGTGGGATTTTTCTTGAATTTTGTTGGATATTGAGGAGATTTTGTGGGATGTTTGTGGAACTTTGAGGGACTTTTCTGGAATTTGGTGAGATTCTGTAGAGAACTGACCAATTATCAGGGATTTTTCATGTATTCTGTGGGAATTTGTGGAGATTCTGTGGGATTTTTCTGGAATTTTGGTTATGTTTTGAGAAAATTTAGGGAATTTTGTGTGATTTTTCTGGGATTTTGTTGGATATTGAGGACATTTTGTGGGATGTTTCGGGAATTTGGTGGGGCTTTTCAAGAATTTTGTGGTATTTTGAAAAGATTTAGGGAATTTTGTGGTGTTTTTTCTTGAATTTTGTGGGAAACTGTGCTGATTTTATGGGGCGTTTCTAAAATTTGGTCGAGTTTTCAGAAGATTTAGGGATTTTTGTGGGATTTCTGTGGGATGTTCTGGGAATTGGTGGAGATTTTGTGGGACATTCCTGTGAATTGGTAGGGTTTTGAAATGATTTAGGGAGTTTTGTGGGACTTCTCTGGAATTTTGTGTGTTTTTTCTGGAATTGTGTGGGATTCTGAGGAGACTTGAAGAATTTTGAGGAATTTTTCTTAGATTTTGTGGAAACTTGTGGAGGTTTTGTGTGATTTTTGTGTGATTTTGTGGGATATTGAGGCGATTTATGGATCTTGAGGGATTTCTCATGTATTTTGTGGGAATTTGTGGAGATTTGGTGGGATATTTTTCTATAATTTGGTCGTGTTTTGAGAAGATTTAGGGAATTATGTGGGATTTTTCTTGGAATTTTGTTGGATATTGAGGAGATTTTGTGGGTGGTGTGTGGAACTTTGAGGGACTTTTCTGGAATTTGGTGAGATTCTGTAGAGAACTGACAAATTATCAGGGATTTTTCATGTATTCTGTAAGAATTTGTGGAGATTTGGTGGGATATTTTTCTAGAATTTGGTCGTGTTTTGAGAAGATTTAGGGAATTTTGTGGGATTTTTCCTGGAATTTTGTTGGATACTGGGGAGATTTTGTGGGATGTTTGTGGAACTTTGAGGGACTTTTTAGGAATTTGGTGAGATTCTGTAGAGAACTGACGAATTATCAGGGATTTTTCATGTATTCTGTGGGAATTTGTGGAGATTCGGTGGGATTGTTGAGGATTTTGGCCGTGTTTTGAGAAGATTTAGAGAATTTTGTGGGATTTTTCCTGGAATTTTGTTGGATACTGGGGAGATTTTGTGGGATGTTTGTGGAACTTTGAGGGACTTTTCTGGAATTTGGTGAGATTCTGTAGAGAACTGACGAATTATCAGGGATTTTTCATGTATTCTGTGGGAATTTGTGGAGATTCGGTGGGATTTTTGAGGATTTTGGCCGTGTTTTGAGAAGATTTAGAGAATTTTGTGGGATTTTTCTTGAATTTTGTTGGATATTGAGGAGATTTTGTGGGATGTTTGTGGAATTTGGTGGGGCTTTTCAATAATTTTGTGGCATTTTGAAAAGATTTAGGGAATTTTGTGGTGTTTTTTCTTGAATTTTGTGGGAAACTGTGCTGATTTCATGGGGCGTTTCTGGAATTTGGTCGACTTTTCAGAAGTGTTAGGGATTTTTGTGAGATTTTTGTGGGATGTTTGTGGAACTTTGAGGGACTTTTCTGGAATTTGGTGAGATTCTGTAGAGAACTGACGAATTATCAGGGATTTTTCATGTATTCTGTGGGAATTTGTGGAGATTTGGTGGGATTTTTCTGGAATTTGGTAGAGTTTTGAGAAGATTTAGGGAATTTTGTGGGATTTTTCCTGGAATTTTGTTGGATACTGGGGAGATTTTGTGGGATGTTTGTGGAACTTTGAGGGACTTTTTAGGAATTTGGTGAGATTCTGTAGAGAACTGACGAATTATCAGGGATTTTTCATGTATTCTGTGGAATTTGTGGAGATTCTGTGGGATTTTTGTGGATTTTGGCCGTGTTTTGAGAAGATTTAGGGAATTTTGTGTGATTTTTCTGGGATTTTGTTGGATATTGAGGACATTTTGTGGGATGTTTCTGGAATTTGGTGGGGCTTTTCAAGAATTTTGTGGTATTTTGAAAAGGTTTAGGGAACTTTGTGGTGTTTTTTCTTGAATTTTGTGGGAAACTGTGCTGATTTTATGGGGCGTTTCTGGAATTTGGTCGAGTTTTCAGAAGATTTAGGGATTTTTGTGGGATTTCTGTGGGATGTTCTGGGAATTGGTGGAGATTTTGTGGGACATTCCTGTGAATTGGTAGGGTTTTGAAATGATTTAGGGAGTTTTGTGGGACTTCTCTGGAATTTTGTGTGTTTTTTCTGGAATTGTGTGGGATTCTGAGGAGACTTGAAGAATTTTGAGGAATTTGATTTAGATTTTTGTGGGAATTTGTGGAGAATCTGTGGGATTTTTCTGGAATTTGGTGGGCCTTTTCACGAACTTTGTGTGGTTTTGAGGAGACTTGAAGAATTTTGAGGAATTTTTCTTAGATTTTGTGGAAACTTGTGGAGGTTTTGTGGGATTTTTGTGTGATTTTGTGGGATATTGAGGCGATTTAGGGATCTTGAGGGATTTTTCATGTATTTTGTGGGAATTTGTGTAGATTTGGTGGGATATTTTTCTAGAATTTGGTCGTGTTTTGAGAAGATTTAGGGAATTTTGTGGGATTTTTCCTGGAATTTTGTTGGATACTGGGGAGATTTTGTGGGTGTTTTGTGGAACTTTGAGGGACTTTTCTGGAATTTGGTGAGATTCTGTAGAGAACTGACAAATTATCAGGGATTTTTCATGTATTCTGTGGGAATTTGTGGAGATTCGGTGGGATTTTTGAGGATTTTGGCCGTGTTTTGAGAAAATTTAGGGAATTTTGTGTGATTTTTCTGGGATTTTGTTGGATATTGAGAAGATTTTGTGGGATGTTTGTGGAACTTTGAGGGACTTTTCTGGAATTTGGTGAGATTCTGTAGAGAACTGACGAATTATCAGGGATTTTTCATGTATTCTGTGGGAATTTGTGGAGATTCGGTGGGATTTTTCTGGAATTTGGTAGAGTTTTGAGAAGATTTAGGGAATTTTGTGTTGTTTTTTCTTGAATTTTGTGGGAAACTGTGCTGATTTTATTGGGCATTTCTGGAATTTCGTCAAGTTTTCAGAAGATTTAGGGAATTTTGTGAGATTTTTCCTGGAATTTTCTTGGATATTAGGGAGATTTTGTGGGATGCTTGTGGAACTTTGAGGGACTTTTCTGGAATTTGGTGAGATTCTGTAGAGAACTGACGAATTATCAGGGATTTTTCATGTATTCTGTGGGAATTTGTGGAGATTCGGTGGGATTTTTGTGGATTTTGGCCGTGTTTTGAGAAGATTTAGGGAATTTTGTGTGATTTTTCTGGGATTTTGTTGGGTATTTAGGAAATTTTGTGGGATGTTTCTGGAATTTGTTGGGGCTTTTCAAGAATTTTGTGGTATTTTGAAAAGGTTTAGGGAATTTTGTGGTGTTTTCTCTTGAATTTTGTGGGAAACTGTGTAGATTTTATGGGGCGTTTCTGGAATTTGGTCGAGTTTTCAGAAGATTTAGGGATTTTTGTGAGATTTTTGTGGGATGTTCTGGGAATTGGTAGAGATTTTGTGGGACATTCCTGTGAATTGGTAGGGTTTTGAAATGATTTAGGGAGTTTTGTGGGACTTCTCTGGAATTTGGTGGGGTTTTTCTGGAATTGTGTGGGATTCTGAGGAGACTTGAAGAATTTTGAGGAATTTGATTTAGATTTTTGTGGGAATTTGTGGAGAATCTGTGGGATTTTTCTGGAATTTGGTGGGCCTTTTCACGAACTTTGTGTGGTTTTGAGGAGACTTGAAGAATTTTGAGGAATTTTTCTTAGATTTTGTGGAAACTTGTGGAGGTTTTGTGTGATTTTTGTGTGATTTTGTGGGATATTGAGGCGATTTAGGGATCTTGAGGGATTTCTCATGTATTTTGTGGGAATTGGTGGAGATTTGGTGGGATAATTTTCTAGAATTTGGTCGTATTTTGAGAAGATTTAGGGAATTTTGTGGTGTTTTTTCTTGAATTTTGTGGGAAACTGTGCTGATTTTATTGGGCATTTCTGGAATTTGGTCAAGTTTTCAGAAGATTTAGGTAATTGTGTGAGATTTTTCCTGGAATTTTGTTGGATATTAGGGAGATTTTGTGGGATGCTTGTGGAACTTTGAGTTACTTTTCTGGAATTTGGTGAGATTCTGTAGAGAACTGACGAATTATCAGGGATTTTTCATGTATTCTGTGGGAATTTGTGGAGATTTGGTGGGATTTTTGTGCATTTTGGCCTTGTTTTGAGAAGATTTAGAGAATTTTGTGGGATTTTTCTTGAATTTTGTTGGATATTGAGGAGATTTTGTGGGATGTTTGTGGAACTTTGAGGGACTTTTCTGGAATTTGGTGAGATTCTGTAGAGAACTGACGAATTATCAGGGATTTTTCACGTATTCTGTGGGAATTTGTGGAGATTTGGTGGGATTTTTCTGGAATTTTGGTTATGTTTTGAGAAGATTTAGGGAATTTTGTGTGATTTTTCTGGGATTATGTTGGATATTGAGGACATTTTGTGGGATGTTTCTGGAATTTGGTGGGGCTTTTCAAGAATTTTGTGGTATTTTGAAAAGATTTTGGGAATTTTGTGGTGTTTTTTCTTGAATTTTGTGGGAAACTGTGCTGATTTTATGGGGCGTTTCTGGAATTTGGTCGAGTTTTCAGAAGATTTAGGGATTTTTGTGGGATTTCTGTGGGATGTTCTGGGAATTGGTGGAGATTTTGTGGGACATTCCTGTGAATTGGTAGGGTTTTGAAATGATTTAGGGAGTTTTGTGGGACTTCTCTGGAATTTGGTGTGGTTTTTCTGGAATTGTGTGGGATTCTGAGGAGACTTGAAGAATTTTGAGGAATTTGATTTAGATTTTTGTGGGAATTTGTGGAGATTCTGTGGGATTTTTCTGGAATTTGGTGTGCCTTTTCACGAACTTTGTGTGGTTTTGAGGAGACTTGAAGAATTTTGAGGAATTTTTCTTAGATTTTGTGGAAACTTGTGGAGGTTTTGTGTGATTTTTGTGTGATTTTGTGGGATATTGAGGCGATTTAGGGATCTTGAGGGATTTTTCATGTATTTTGTGGGAATTTGTGGAGATTTGGTGGGATATTTTTCTAGAATTTGGTCGTGTTTTGAGAAGATTTAGGGAATTTTGTGGGATTTTTCCTGGAATTTTGTTGGATATTAGAGAGGTTTTGTGGATGTTTTGTGGAACTTTGAGGGACTTTTTAGGAATTTGTTGAGATTCTGTAGAGAACTGACGAATTATCAGGGATTTTTCATGTATTCTGTGGGAATTTGTGGAGATTTGGTGGGATTTTTCTGGAATTTGGTAGAGTTTTGAGAAGATTTAGGGAATTTTGTGGGATTTTTCCTGGAGTTTTGTTGGATACTGGGGAGATTTTGTGGGATGTTTGTGGAACTTTGAGGGACTTTTCTGGAATTTGGTGAGATTCTGTAGAGAACTGACGAATTATCAGGGATTTTTCACGTATTCTGTGGGAATTTGCGGAGATTCTGTGGGATTTTTGTGGATTTTGGCCGTGTTTTGAGAAGATTTAGGGAATTTTGTGTGATTTTTCTGGGATTTTGTTGGATATTGAGGACATTTTGTGGGATGTTTCTGGAGTTTGGTGGAACTTTTCAAGGATTTTGTGGTATTTTGAAAAGATTTTGGGAATTTTGTGGTGTTTTTTCTTGAATTTTGTGGGAAACTGTGCTGATTTTATGGGGCGTTTCTGGAATTTGGTCGAGTTTTCTGAAGATTTAGGGATTTTTGTGGGATTTTTGTGGGATGTTCTGGGAATTGGTGGAGATTTTGTGGGACATTCCTGTGAATTGGTAGGGTTTTGAAATGATTTAGGGAGTTTTGTGGGACTTCTCTGGAATTTTGTGTGTTTTTTATGGAATTGTGTGGGATTCTGAGGAGACTTGAAGAATTTTGAGGAATTTGATTTAGATTTTTGTGGGAATTTGTGGAGATTCTGTGGGTTTTTTCTGGAATTTGGTGGGCCTTTTCACGAACTTTGTGTGGTTTTGAGGAGACTTGAAGAATTTTGAGGAATTTTTCTTAGATTTTGTGGAAACTTGTGGAGGTTTTGTGGGATTTTTGTGTGATTTTGTGGGATATTGAGGCGATTTAGGGATCTTGAGGGATTTTTCATGTATTTTGTGGGAATTTGTGTAGATTTGGTGGGATATTTTTCTAGAATTTGGTCGTGTTTTGAGAAGATTTAGGGAATTTTGTGGGATTTTTCCTGGAATTTTGTTGGATACTGGGGAGATTTTGTGGGTGTTTTGTGGAACTTTGAGGGACTTTTCTGGAATTTGGTGAGATTCTGTAGAGAACTGACAAATTATCAGGGATTTTTCATGTATTCTGTGGGAATTTGTGGAGATTCGGTGGGATTTTTGAGGATTTTGGCCGTGTTTTGAGAAAATTTAGGGAATTTTGTGTGATTTTTCTGGGATTTTGTTGGATATTGAGAAGATTTTGTGGGATGTTTGTGGAACTTTGAGGGACTTTTCTGGAATTTGGTGAGATTCTGTAGAGAACTGACGAATTATCAGGGATTTTTCATGTATTCTGTGGGAATTTGTGGAGATTCGGTGGGATTTTTCTGGAATTTGGTAGAGTTTTGAGAAGATTTAGGGAATTTTGTGTTGTTTTTTCTTGAATTTTGTGGGAAACTGTGCTGATTTTATTGGGCATTTCTGGAATTTCGTCAAGTTTTCAGAAGATTTAGGGAATTTTGTGAGATTTTTCCTGGAATTTTCTTGGATATTAGGGAGATTTTGTGGGATGCTTGTGGAACTTTGAGGGACTTTTCTGGAATTTGGTGAGATTCTGTAGAGAACTGACGAATTATCAGGGATTTTTCATGTATTCTCTGGGAATTTGTGGAGATTTGGTGGGATATTTTTCTAGAATTTGGTCGTGTTTTGAGAAGATTTAGAGAATTTTGTGGGATTTTTCTTGAATTTTGTTGGATATTGAGGAGATTTTGTGGGATGTTTGTGGAAGTTTGAGGGACTTTTCTGGAATTTGGTGAGATTCTGTAGAGAACTGACGAATTATCAGGGATTTTTCATGTATTCTGTGGGAATTTGTGGAGATTCGGTGGGATTTTTGTGGATTTTGGCCGTGTTTTGAGAAGATTTAGGGAATTTTGTGTGATTTTTCTGGGATTTTGTTGGGTATTTAGGAAATTTTGTGGGATGTTTCTGGAATTTGTTGGGGCTTTTCAAGAATTTTGTGGTATTTTGAAAAGGTTTAGGGAATTTTGTGGTGTTTTTTCTTGAATTTTGTGGGAAACTGTGTAGATTTTATGGGGCGTTTCTGGAATTTGGTCGAGTTTTCAGAAGATTTAGGGATTTTTGTGAGATTTTTGTGGGATGTTCTGGGAATTGGTAGAGATTTTGTGGGACATTCCTGTGAATTGGTAGGGTTTTGAAATGATTTAGGGAGTTTTGTGGGACTTCTCTGGAATTTGGTGGGGTTTTTCTGGAATTGTGTGGGATTCTGAGGAGACTTGAAGAATTTTGAGGAATTTGATTTAGATTTTTGTGGGAATTTGTGGAGAATCTGTGGGATTTTTCTGGAATTTGGTGGGCCTTTTCACGAACTTTGTGTGGTTTTGAGGAGACTTGAAGAATTTTGAGGAATTTTTCTTAGATTTTGTGGAAACTTGTGGAGGTTTTGTGTGATTTTTGTGTGATTTTGTGGGATATTGAGGCGATTTAGGGATCTTGAGGGATTTCTCATGTATTTTGTGGGAATTGGTGGAGATTTGGTGGGATAATTTTCTAGAATTTGGTCGTATTTTGAGAAGATTTAGGGAATTTTGTGGTGTTTTTTCTTGAATTTTGTGGGAAACTGTGCTGATTTTATTGGGCATTTCTGGAATTTGGTCAAGTTTTCAGAAGATTTAGGTAATTGTGTGAGATTTTTCCTGGAATTTTGTTGGATATTAGGGAGATTTTGTGGGATGCTTGTGGAACTTTGAGTTACTTTTCTGGAATTTGGTGAGATTCTGTAGAGAACTGACGAATTATCAGGGATTTTTCATGTATTCTGTGGGAATTTGTGGAGATTTGGTGGGATTTTTGTGCATTTTGGCCTTGTTTTGAGAAGATTTAGAGAATTTTGTGGGATTTTTCTTGAATTTTGTTGGATATTGAGGAGATTTTGTGGGATGTTTGTGGAACTTTGAGGGACTTTTCTGGAATTTGGTGAGATTCTGTAGAGAACTGACGAATTATCAGGGATTTTTCACGTATTCTGTGGGAATTTGTGGAGATTTGGTGGGATTTTTCTGGAATTTTGGTTATGTTTTGAGAAGATTTAGGGAATTTTGTGTGATTTTTCTGGGATTATGTTGGATATTGAGGACATTTTGTGGGATGTTTCTGGAATTTGGTGGGGCTTTTCAAGAATTTTGTGGTATTTTGAAAAGATTTTGGGAATTTTGTGGTGTTTTTTCTTGAATTTTGTGGGAAACTGTGCTGATTTTATGGGGCGTTTCTGGAATTTGGTCGAGTTTTCAGAAGATTTAGGGATTTTTGTGGGATTTCTGTGGGATGTTCTGGGAATTGGTGGAGATTTTGTGGGACATTCCTGTGAATTGGTAGGGTTTTGAAATGATTTAGGGAGTTTTGTGGGACTTCTCTGGAATTTGGTGTGGTTTTTCTGGAATTGTGTGGGATTCTGAGGAGACTTGAAGAATTTTGAGGAATTTGATTTAGATTTTTGTGGGAATTTGTGGAGATTCTGTGGGATTTTTCTGGAATTTGGTGTGCCTTTTCACGAACTTTGTGTGGTTTTGAGGAGACTTGAAGAATTTTGAGGAATTTTTCTTAGATTTTGTGGAAACTTGTGGAGGTTTTGTGTGATTTTTGTGTGATTTTGTGGGATATTGAGGCGATTTAGGGATCTTGAGGGATTTTTCATGTATTTTGTGGGAATTTGTGGAGATTTGGTGGGATATTTTTCTAGAATTTGGTCGTGTTTTGAGAAGATTTAGGGAATTTTGTGGGATTTTTCCTGGAATTTTGTTGGATATTAGAGAGGTTTTGTGGATGTTTTGTGGAACTTTGAGGGACTTTTTAGGAATTTGTTGAGATTCTGTAGAGAACTGACGAATTATCAGGGATTTTTCATGTATTCTGTGGGAATTTGTGGAGATTTGGTGGGATTTTTCTGGAATTTGGTAGAGTTTTGAGAAGATTTAGGGAATTTTGTGGGATTTTTCCTGGAGTTTTGTTGGATACTGGGGAGATTTTGTGGGATGTTTGTGGAACTTTGAGGGACTTTTCTGGAATTTGGTGAGATTCTGTAGAGAACTGACGAATTATCAGGGATTTTTCACGTATTCTGTGGGAATTTGCGGAGATTCTGTGGGATTTTTGTGGATTTTGGCCGTGTTTTGAGAAGATTTAGGGAATTTTGTGTGATTTTTCTGGGATTTTGTTGGATATTGAGGACATTTTGTGGGATGTTTCTGGAGTTTGGTGGAGCTTTTCAAGGATTTTGTGGTATTTTGAAAAGATTTTGGGAATTTTGTGGTGTTTTTTCTTGAATTTTGTGGGAAACTGTGCTGATTTTATGGGGCGTTTCTGGAATTTGGTCGAGTTTTCTGAAGATTTAGGGATTTTTGTGGGATTTTTGTGGGATGTTCTGGGAATTGGTGGAGATTTTGTGGGACATTCCTGTGAATTGGTAGGGTTTTGAAATGATTTAGGGAGTTTTGTGGGACTTCTCTGGAATTTTGTGTGTTTTTTCTGGAATTGTGTGGGATTCTGAGGAGACTTGAAGAATTTTGAGGAATTTGTTTTTCTTAGATTTTGTGGAAACTTGTGGAGGTTTTGTGTGATTTTTGTGTGATTTTGTGGGATATTGAGGCGATTTAGGGATCTTGAGGGATTTCTCATGTATTTTGTGGGAATTGGTGGAGATTTGGTGGGATAATTTTCTAGAATTTGGTTGTGTTTTGAGAAGATTTAGGGAATTTTCTGGTGTTTTTTCTTGAATTTTGTGGGAAACTGTGCTGATTTTATGGGGCGTTTCTGGAATTTGGTCAAGTTTTCAGAAGATTTAGGTAATTGTGTGAGATTTTTCCTGGAATTTTGTTGGATATTAGGGAGATTTTGTGGGATGCTTGTGGAACTTTGAGGGACTTTTCTGGAATTTGGTGAGATTCTGTAGAGAACTGACGAATTATCAGGGATTTTTCATGTATTCTCTGGGAATTTGTGGAGATTTGGTGGGATTTTTGTGCATTTTGGCCGTGTTTTGAGAAGATTTAGAGAATTTTGTGGGATTTTTCTTGATTTTTGTTGGATATTGAGGAGATTTTGTGGGATGTTTGTGGAACTTTGAGGGACTTTTCTGGAATTTGGTGAGATTCTGTAGAGAACTGACGAATTATCAGGGATTTTTCACGTATTCTGTGGGAATTTGCGGAGATTCTGTGGGATTTTTGTGGATTTTGGCCGTGTTTTGAGAAGATTTAGGGAATTTTGTGTGATTTTTCTGGGATTTTGTTGGATATTGAGGACATTTTGTGGGATGTTTCTGGAATTTGGTGGAGCTTTTCAAGGATTTTGTGGTATTTTGAAAAGATTTTGGGAATTTTGTGGTGTTTTTTCTTGAATTTTGTGGGAAACTGTGCTGATTTTATGGGGCGTTTCTGGAATTTGGTCGAGTTTTCTGAAGATTTAGGGATTTTTGTGGGATTTTTGTGGGATGTTCTGGGAATTGGTGGAGATTTTGTGGGACATTCCTGTGAATTGGTAGGGTTTTGAAATGATTTAGGGAGTTTTGTGGGACTTCTCTGGAATTTGGTGGGGTTTTTTCTGGAATTGTGTGGGGTTCTGAGGAGACTTGAAGAATTTTGAGGAATTTGATTTAGATTTTTGTGGGAATTTGTGGAGATTCTGTGGGATTTTTCTGGAATTTGGTGGGCCTTTTCACGAACTTTGTGTGGTTTTGAGGAGACTTGAAGAATTTTGAGGAATTTTTCTTAGATTTTGTGGAAACTTGTGGAGGTTTTGTGTGATTTTTGTGTGATTTTGTGGGATATTGAGGCGATTTAGGGATCTTGAGGGATTTCTCATGTATTTTGTGGGAATTGGTGGAGATTTGGTGGGATAATTTTCTAGAATTTGGTTGTGTTTTGAGAAGATTTAGGGAATTTTGTGGTGTTTTTTCTTGAATTTTGTGGGAAACTGTGCTGATTTTATGGGGCGTTTCTGGAATTTGGTCAAGTTTTCAGAAGATTTAGGTAATTGTGTGAGATTTTTCCTGGAATTTTGTTGGATATTAGGGAGATTTTGTGGGATGCTTGTGGAACTTTGAGGGACTTTTCTGGAATTTGGTGAGATTCTGTAGAGAACTGACGAATTATCAGGGATTTTTCATGTATTCTCTGGGAATTTGTGGAGATTTGGTGGGATTTTTGTGCATTTTGGCCGTGTTTTGAGAAGATTTAGAGAATTTTGTGGGATTTTTCTTGAATTTTGTTGGATATTGAGGAGATTTTGTGGGATGTTTGTGGAACTTTGAGGGACTTTTCTGGAATTTGGTGAGATTCTGTAGAGAACTGACGAATTATCAGGGATTTTTCACGTATTCTGTGGGAATTTGTGGAGATTTGGTGGGATTTTTCTGGAATTTTGGTTATGTTTTGAGAAGATTTAGGGAATTTTGTGTGATTTTTCTGGTATTTTGTTGGATATTGAGGACATTTTGTGGGATGTTTTTGGAATTTGGTGGGGCTTTTCAAGAATTTTGTGGTATTTTGAAAAGATTTTGGGAATTTTGTGGTGTTTTTTCTTGAATTTTGTGGGAAACTGTGCTGATTTTATGGGGCGTTTCTGGAATTTGGTCGAGTTTTCAGAAGATTTAGGGATTTTTGTGGGATTTCTGTGGGATGTTCTGGGAATTGGTGGAGATTTTGTGGGACATTCCTGTGAATTGGTAGGGTTTTGAAATGATTTAGGGAGTTTTGTGGGACTTCTCTGGAATTTTGTGTGTTTTTTCTGGAATTGTGTGGTTTTGAGGAGACTTGAAGAATTTTGAGGAATTTTTCTTAGATTTTGTGGAAACTTGTGGAGGTTTTGGGTGATATTTGTGTGATTTTGTGGGATATTGAGGAGATTTAGGGATCTTGAGGGATTTCTCATGTATTTTGTGGGAATTTGTGGAGATTTGGTGGGATATTTTTCTAGAATTTGGTCGTGTTTTGAGAAGATTTAGGGAATTTTGTGGGATTTTTCCTGGAATTTTCTTGGATATTGAGGAGATTTTGTGGGATGTTTGTGGAACTTTGAGGGACTTTTCTGGAATTTGGTGAGATTCTGTAGAGAACTGACGAATTATCAGGGATTTTTCATGTATTCTGTGGGAATTTGTGGCGATTCTGTGGGATTTTTGTGGATTTTGGCCGTGTTTTGAGAAGATTTAGGGAATTTTGTGTGATTTTTCTGGGATTTTGTTGGATATTGAGGAGATTTTGTGGGATGTTTGTGGAACTTTGAGGGACTTTTCTGGAATTTGGTGAGATTCTGTAGAGAACTGACGAATTATCAGAGATTTTTCATGTATTCTGTGGACATTTGTGGAGATTCGGTGGGATTTTTCTGGAATTTTGGTTGTGTTTTGAGAAAATTTAGGGAATTTTGTGGGATTTTTCTGGGATTTTGTTGGGTATTGAGGACATTTTGTGGGATGTTTCTGGAATTTGGTGGGGCTTTTCAAGAATTTTGTGGTATTTTGAAAAGATTTAGGGAATTTTGTGGTGTTTTTTCTTGAATTTTGTGGGAAACTGTGCTGATTTTATGGGGCGTTTCTGGAATTTGGTCGAGTTTTCAGAAGATTTAGGGATTTTTGTGAGATTTTTGTGGGATGGTTGTGGAACTTTGAGGGACTTTTCTGGAATTTGGTGAGATTCTGTAGAGAACTGATGAATTTTCAGGGATTTTTCATGCATTCTGTGGGAATTTCTGGAGATTTGGTGGGATTTTTCTGGAATTTGGTAGAGTTTTGAGAAGATTTAGGGAATTTTGTGTTGATTTTTCTTGAGTTTTGTGGGAAACTATGCTGATTTTATGGGGCGCTTCTGGAATTTGGTCAAGTTTTCAGAAGATTTAGGGAATTGTGTGAGATTTTTCCTGGAATTTTGTTGGATATTAGGGAGATTTTGTGGGATGCTTGTGGAACTTTGGGGGACTTTTCTGGAATTTGGTGAGATTCTGTAGAGAACTGACGAATTATCAGGGATTTTTCATGTATTCTGTGGGAATTTCTGGAGATTCGGTGGGATTTTTTTGGAATTTTGGTTGTGTTTTGAGGAAATTTAGGGAATTTTGTGTGATTTTTCTGGGATTTTGTTGGGTATTGAGGACATTTTGTGGGATGTTTCTGGAATTTGGTGGGGCTTTTCAAGAATTTTGTGGTATTTTGAAAAGATTTTGGGAATTTTGTGGTGTTTTTTCTTGAATTTTGTGGGAAACTGTGCTGATTTTATGGGGCGTTTCTGGAATTTGGTTGAGTTTTCAGAAGATTTAGGGATTTTTTTGAGATTTCTGTGGGATGTTCTGGGAATTGGTGGAGATGTTGTGGGACATTCCTGTGAATTGGTAGGGTTTTGAAATGATTTAGGGAGTTTTGTGGGACTTCTCTGGAATTTTGTGTGTTTTTTCTGGAATTGTGTGGGATTCTGAGGAGACTTGAAGAATTTTGAGGAATTTGATTTAGATTTTTATGGGAATTTGTGGAGAGTCTGTGGGATTTTTTTGGAATTTGGTGGGCCTTTTCAAGGACTTTGTGTGGTTTTGAGGAGACTTGAAGAATTTTGAGGAATTTTTCTTAGATTTTGTGGAAACTTGTGGAGGTTTTGTGGAATTTTTGTGTGATTTTGTGGGATATTGAGGAGATTTAGGGATCTTGAGGGATTTCTCATGTATTTTGTAGGAATTTGTGGAGATTTGGTGGGATAATTTTCTAGAATTTGGTCGTGTTTTGAGAAGATTTAGGGAATTTTGTGGTGTTTTTTCTTGAATTTTGTGGGAAACTGTGCTGATTTTATGGGGCGTTTCTGGAATTTGGTCGAAAGCAAGAGAAAAAACCCCAAACAAACACAACCTTTCAGGCAGAGAAAAGATGTGGTTGCTCTTGAAGAAAGCATTTCATTCTGCCTGGAGAAGAACCTGTTGGGAAAAATATTAGCTTTTAGCAAAATGGCACTGTGCTGTTGCACTTGTTCTAGCACTGGGAGAAAGAACAGGCCCGTCTGTAAGGCTCCTGCAGCTCACCCTGGCTGAGGGTCATTGACCACTGAGCACTGCAGGCATCACTGGCAACAACGATGGTGGAAAATGGGGAGGGAGCAGGATAAATAAATGTTTGCCATTGCCTTAGCCAAAAAAACCCCAGACATCAAAAGCAACCCACCCTCAAAACAAAGCTATGAAAATAGTTTGCCTCTGAATTTAAAGAACTTCAATTAACTCTATGATGTCTGCTTTTGGTTCAGCATTCATCAATCTGAATTTGAATATGCACAGGGTAATGAAAGGTAACTGAGGCTTAAAAATCATGTCTATTGACTTGTGCATAGCCTATACTGAAGCACATTAAAAAGCAGCGTTTTGCTTGAAATCTGCACGGTATTAACTTCATTCAGTCTTACACTCACTAGGTAATTAAATACATGAAGAAATAGATTTTTATTTTTTTTATTAAGAATGCATTATTAATTAGGAAGGCATGGCTTTAGCAGAGTCTGCTGATACCAACATTACTCAGCTAAGTTCAAAGTATGAACACAAGAACTTGATGACAGAAGCAATGTTCATCAGAGCCTCAACAAGAAAGTTGCAGTTCCAAGTTTTTCAGATGTCCTACACTTGCTAAGGCACCTCCAGAAAGAGGAGTCAACTGAAAATAGCACAGGAAATTTGAAACCCATTTCTATATTTTTCTTTTTTTTCCTGAACTTTCTTGTGGGCAACAGAAAACTCCCAATATGTGGAATGCAATGTAGTTTTTATGCCAGAGTCATGAGTCATCCCCTCAGTTCCAACCTGATCCAATGCTCACTTGAATCTTGGAAAGGCTCAAATCAGCAAGATGAAATTAAAATTGTATTCATGAAAGGAGCTCTTTACTCTCCATTCCCCTCCCTCCCCCAAATACATCAGCACCAAGTGAGAAAGGCTCGATTTGAAAGATAATTATTACACAATTAAACTTGGACATAGCTAGTTTGCTACAAGTTCCAGCAGACAGACAAACAAGAGCAGAATCAGAGGTTATCAACCTCAATAGAAATTCCAGCTCATGCTTTCCCCAAAAGCCTCATTTAATTTATCCAGGATTAAAAAATAAAAGAGAAATGAAAAAAAAATCACATAAAAGCATTTCACATAGTATATAGTGAAATACTATCATTTCCACCTGAAATATTCATCATCATTATTATGTTTTTCCATACTAAATTACAAAGTCTCCTGCACCCATCTTCCCAATATCTCATTCTAAGTGCTTGCTACTTTAATCCCTTAGGAAGCAAAAGGAGCCTCAGGTGTCTCTGGATCAACAGAAACTAAACAACACAGCTTGACAAAGTATATCAAATTGTCAATCAACTCAATATAGGTTTTCCACTCCAGAGATAGCTATCACCAGCTGATGAATTTGGCTAGGGCAGGTTTAGTGAAGAAAAACTAGGTCTTTATTACCAAATCAGTTAGGAGTTGTTCTACCGTACTGCCCGTAGGATGGGAGTATAAACACCATATTCTTCACAGCCTCATCCACAAAGAATTCCACCTTCAAATTAAGGCTGCTTTGGAGTTGGACCAAACCAATGAAAACTCACTCATCAAACACAGTGATGGCAGCATGCTCAGTCTTTGCAATACAAAACTGGAAACTAACAGCACATTCCTGATCACATCTCCAAGGCTGAGTGTACAGAACTGCAGTGGTGGCCAGGCCCTCGCTGACTGCCAAACCTCCAGCCATCATCCCTTCCTCTCACAGCGACAGGGCAGAAAATAACAACAGCAGAAACTAGAAAGCTTAAGCTAAAATCACAAAGGTCATTGATGAAACAGACTGGAGTGCTTTAGAAACTAGCACGCAGATTTAGCTGAAAACAAATCTTATTGATCACCAATTACAATGAATACTTAATTCTATCATTCTGCATTATTATTAGACAGTCAGAGACAGCCAAGCTGACCTCAAGCATGCTGAAGCATCGGGGCCAAGCAGTGCACATCTTCCCAGGAGCTGATTTACCCATCGTTCTCTAGTGAATTCACCTGCACACAGCCCCACCGTACAACTGCTAGGCTGCAAAATAAAAAAATAGCTCTGCTTAAGAGTCAAACCCCAGGACATAGACCATATGAAAGGAAGAATGAAACCTGCAGCATTTGGTTGACCTTCAATGCCCTGAGAAGATGACAAATTCCCCAAGATGAACAAGTGCCCAAAATACAAAGCAAAGGACTGACTTTTAGGGATCAAATGTTAAATAGGCCTGCGAAATTGGAGTTGTTAGGTTGCACATGAAAGAAGGGAAAAAAGAAAAAACCACCCCAACCCTCAACTGCAATTTTACATCCCTCTTGGAAAATTTGCTTTAATAAGAGAGAGGAATGGATACAACCTTCCCCTCACCTGGAGATTTTAATCAATTCAAGCCATTTCAAATCTGGCAAGAAAGCCCTACCACAGTCCCCATCAAACAACATTGCCTTTCATTTTTGCTTCTCATGACTACTTCAGAGCAGTCTAAATAACAGCAAAGAAGGAAATTCAAGTTGCAATTCAAACACTAAGCTCTGGAATCCCACATTGCCTTCAAACACCTGCATGAAACACTAACTTCATGCTCTATGCTCCCTGCTTTCTTCTAGTTTACTGCACAGTGCATTATTTACATAAAACAGAATTTCTTCTGTGGGAAAGGCTTGCATGGTACTTCAAAGCCTGAATAAATCAGGGACTGCAGCTTGAACTAACAAAAAAATCATCCAAAAAATTCCTTTCAATATCTGCATTGTATTGCCTTATCATGCCACCTGTCTAGCTGAGTTATTCAGGTATCCACACCAGAAATGACAGACAATGTCTCTCTATGATGATGTGATGTTACTTCAAATGAAAAAAAACAATAAATAAAAATCACAGATTAATTTCCCATACAAATGATGACTCACTACTCCCAAATCCTTCCTTATAGCAGGATGCTCACTTCAGTCTGGAAGTCTTCATGTTGCAGCCTGCAGGAATCAGCTTATTTCCTGTCAAGGGCTGGAAAGCCTTACAGGAACTGGTTTTGGTTGAAGAACTTCTCCAAGGTGCTTACCTGTGGGACTTATCCAGGTAAGGGATGTTAGCTCCCTCTTCTTTGAGGTTCAGTGTCCAACCACTCCTACTGCTGGTAAGAAGAACAGAAGAAACATCTGCCCATAGCAAGGACTGCACTGGTGGGCAAAGTCCAAATTCCATCCTTCAGGGAAAAAGAAACAAAGACTGAGGAATTCATGTCTGTTCAAAATTTCATCCTTGACTACTGAAAGCATTGGAAGCACATGTGTATGTTTAAAAATGGAATTGTCCTCATTTAAGAATAAAAATAATTTCATCCCATCACCATTTTTCTTGGTCCAATCCTGAACTGCAGATCCAAACAGCTGAGAAAGCATGGAATAGTCTGCTGGACAGCATTAAAATGAGCAACTCCTGTATCTTCCTAAGATAAGAACACAAATCACAAAGAAAGGCACTCTGAGAAAAAATTTCTTAGAGGAAGACCTCAATTATTTTCCAGCAAGGCAGGTAATATGCATTTGGCTATTTGTTAGAAAAAAAACCAAAAAACAAACCTGTTTTTATACAAGATTTTACTCATATATTAACTATCACATATTTTGCAAAACAAAAAGAGACCACAGCAAAGTAAAATCCCAATTTTTTCCTATATTTAAGCTGTGATAGTATGTCTGAAATGGGAATCCAGAGCCTCACCAGATTAATATCACCACTTGGACCAGAGAATTTGCCATATCCACTTCTTCTGGTTTCGTTCAGTTGGAGCTTCTGTTTGTACAGTGATGATGGCTCTTGAACATTCTGGGATTTAAAGTAGTCCCTGAAGAGATGGCTGACAAAAATATGATGTTACTTTCAAGATGCTTTTTAATTATTTCTACCCTCATCCAGAACCTGCAATCATCTGATCTCCTTCACTATGCTCCAAGCTCATTAAAACTGGAACGCTAAATAAGAATATTCAAAATATTTTGTTTTGCATTGCTAAAGGCACCACTGCAGGTACTTGACTCATCCTTCAGACTGTAAATAAATAAATGAAGTCTAGGACAGGTCAAATAAAGACACTATGTTTTCTGTGTTTTGTTGGGGTTGGTTTTAGAAGACTTAGGAGATTTGAAACAGATCTTTTATTAAGGAATTGTTCCTAAGGGACTTGACTTACAGAAATTAATTTATACTTGGCAGTGCATTTGATTGATTGCAGTTCCTTTTTTTCAAATACAAACCAGCATTTTCACTACCAGGTGTGGTGGTTGGAAATGTTGGGACTGTAGAACACTGCAAGGCTAATTTCTCCTCCAGTCTCCATCATTTTTATGTAGCTCAGCATTTTCTCATCCTTACTGAGATCTGCTGCAAATTTAAAATACCCTAACAGGGCTGAGAGAGTATTGCAACAGTGTTTATCTAGTGTATCATTACAGTTCTTGTTACCCTAATTCCACAGTTCTGAGCAACAACTCTCATTTTATGGGCAGGTAATTGAGCTCTATGATACATGAATTGATTTGCAGGGGAAATACATTAAAACCTGGCTGGAAAAGAAAATTATTCAGGATCTTCACTCTGATTGCCTTTTACAGCTACCACTCTAGGACCACTGAAAGAGCTTACTTTAGCTCATGTCAATGAAGCTACAATTCAGTGTTTGTCCAAAAAATGTTCACATTCTAAAATGAAGGTTACTGTGGTTTCCTGAGTTATAAAGGCAGAATTAAAGATTACTGCAGATTCTTAGATCAGGACCACTTCCCAGCTCAAGAACTATTTAGTGGGAAGAGCCAAGGCAAAAGGCAGCATTCAAGCAAGTGTTGCTGATCAAGTGAGTTATGGGTTCTACATGAAAATGTTAGCAAGGGTGATCCAGTCAGATCTCATGTCTGCCTGTGGTTCAGCACTGCAGCTGCTAACACCCAGAGCACCAGATCCAATCACTCCTGAGGAGCAGGTTTGTTCAAGCAGGCACTGTTGTTTCAGGACCAGTGAAAGACAGGACAGAGACAAAATTGATAGTACTCCCTCAGTGCAAACAGAACTTGCCCTGCGACAAATTTGCTCCTCTCTGGCCCTACTTTTAACATCCCTGCTCTCAAATTCCTATTTTTAGCAGCTTCTCATAAAAGGCATTCTTACTCAGAGAAGTGAATGTTAGAAGTGTTCATTTGAATGAAGCAAACAATTAAGCAACATCTTCCCTAAAGTGATTTTGTAAAAGTTATGGTTTAGTTTTCTTCCTAATTGCTTGGAAAAATCGGATTGGCGCAGGAAATGGGAAGGGTTGGCTAAAAGGAGTCAGCTGATGGGAAGCAGCCAGTAACTCCTGCTGCTGCTGACCTGCTGCAACTCCCAGGTTAAGAGGACAAGTGCCTCATTTGTAATCAAGTCTATATAAAACACAAAAGAGGCAGAAGGACAAACCTGGTTCATAAAGGCAGCAGTCTGTGACCAAAAGCAGCAGAGTCAGCAGCCAGTGTTTCACTCCTGATGAGAGCCCACTTGCAAAAGTTCCACTTGAGTACCTGCTGCAGAGCAGAGGCTGTTCTTCATTGATGTGTCAAACCATGACAGCCATACTTCTGTTGCTATTCAAAGAACAGGGATAAACTCCGGGGTTTGTTAGGTTTTAAATAGTTTCCAATTTCAGGCCTAATAGAAGGCAAAATGGAAAATATCACATGTAATAGGACTTAAAAATAGAAATATGGAAGAACACAATGTTATACTCATGTTACCTATTACTTTTTTCAGCTGAGCAAAGTCTTCACAAACACTATAAATACATATCTTTTTCCCCCAATGAAAATAATAATAAAAAAATCTGTCTTGTAACCTGAAAGAAAAGAGATAAAACCAAAGCAAACCTGATTCTTGTAAACAGAAAATGTTGCTTAAAAATTGAGTTTGGGGAGCATAAATATTTAATTGCCTTGAGCATGTCTTAGGAATTCACATTTACTCAAAATAGTGTCAAGAGCAAACAAAACTGCAAAACAATCTCTTTTAGTAGGAAATACCTTGTGAGAATCAAGTGTTTTCTTATCATCTTTCACTGTTTCACTTGATGTCTGAATCTTCTAACTCCAACTCCTAGAACAGCATCAGTGGGGGAGAGAGACAATGAACACTCCTTCTGTTATTTGACTGACTGCAAGGTTTTGACATGTAGAGTATTAATAAAAATAATTTATTCTCACAGGGTTTTGTCAGAATAACAAGCTGGTAGCTTTAAATATGGTTAAGAAAATTTTATGTATGTTAGGAAAAAACAAACAAAAAGAAACATTTGCAGTAGTAGGACAAAACCATCATAAAAAAGGTATATAGCAGATATACATATTTATATTCATATATATATATCTCCAATTTCCCAAAGCATTGCTCTAAGAATTAGACAAAACTGGCTACAAAATTCAGATTTTTTAGGTTATTTATTGACTGTAAAGTGAATCCTGACTGACAATAAATATCACTGGGGAACATTAATTATTAAATATACATTGTCCAATCTTTAACAAATCAACTTTAGTAAGAACAGTTTTAAATCTAAAAATAAAAACAATTTCCAAGACACTTATTTTAAGTAATTGCACTAAGAAATAGTAAGACCTTATATATAGTTAAATGACTAGCAGCCAACTCACATCATCATAGTAAGAATAATATATATGTACTGCAATTTTAAGTGTTATGACTTCAAGAACTTGTAGTAATAACCAAGCATTACTTGCTAAATAACACAAAATTTGTCTGATTAAGTCTGTTTAAAAGAATATGCAATGGGAATAACTAAGAGCTGAAATTAATGGTGTTAGCTTGTAAAGACAGAAATTTACTTCTTACAAGTAGGAAAACATGCAATATATTCCTATACTTAACACATGTTCGTAGTACAGACATTCCTGTTAATAAATTTCAGGTTAAAATTGACAAATGTGACATGTTCTACTATATGGAATTTCTTCAAGTGACTGTTGTTCCATCGGACAACACAAACTAAAAAATGTCCTGCCTCTCAGAAATATTATTCTGTTTCTACTCTTTACTTTATTTTTTTATTTTTTTTTTTCACTTTTAGAAAAACACAGATTTTTTTTTTTTTAGTATTAGAAAAATATAGGACAAAAACAAGGCTTAAGTTTTAGATAGGGAAGAGAGAATAAGGAGATGCTTTATAAGCTGAAATATTTTTCTCTTAAAGCTATGGAGATGGACAACCATGTTCTGAAAAAAACTCCTTTAATTCATGACAGAGTATATTGGGAAGCATGGAGTGTTCAAAGTGTGGATTTTGAGTAAAAAGTAGAGTAATTGTGATACAGTGAGGCGCTGGAACAGAGTGGAGTGAAGATTTGAGGCCTTGAGGGCAATGAGAAAACTGTTTTCCTGCGAAGCTCACAGAGACAGATGAAGAGGACTCATGGCCCATACACACCTCAGAGTGATGTGAAATGGGAGGAGTGAACTCATGGCAGATTTCCGGGCAGCTGGCATCAAACAAATAGAAAACTATAACAGAAATATTTTTCTTGTGAGAAACTCCATAGATTAGCAGAAGAAGATTTCTGTTTCTATACAAACACTGATAAAGAGACTCTAGCAAGAATTGGGACTGTTTTAAACACCAAAGTTCCAAAGTCTTTTGTCTCTATCTTGTCATGTGAACAAGGGAATGCTGGGTAGTGCGGGATAAAAGGGTTTTCTGAAAGTTTATTCTGGTGTTCTTATTCTTGTAGTTTTGTGAATAAACTTTCTTTATTCCTTTTAAGTTTTAAGCCTGTTTTGCTCTTGCTCTAATCCATATCTCACAGCAAGAAAAAAGTAAGTTTTCTAGTATTTTTTCAGTTACTGCTTTAAAACCACGACAACTGTGTTTTCACCATCACGTCAGATCAGCTCTTGGACTCACAGCTCACCGCAGACCTCGAAACAGGAGGCAAAGATCTGCACCACTTGGCCTTTCAGAACTTCTCACCCATCTATGACCTTTCTGGGGCCAGCTTCACAAAATGAGGGGGAAGCCATTCCAAAGAACACGACCAAGGAAATCACACAGCACTCGGGATTTGTTCCAGGCATCAAATTTTTAATGGATGATGTGAAGTAACACCGAAGCAATTCCTGTCCACAGAAAAAAAGATTTCAAATGGTTTTGTCTCAAGGACAATCACTGGAGGTTGAAAGTTTCTGGGGCTGAAAGTTACATGAGGTCCTCAACACTGAGCAATCAATATCCCCAGAGTCTAAACTGTGAAATTACTACCTGGGCAAGGAGAACATTTTCAGGATTTGCAACTCATCTCAAAGCCTCAGTAGAACTCAACCAGCAGAATTCCCCTGAGATGGCACTGTGCTCTGGAAGCCCTCAAATACTCACTAAAACAGACTTGACTTTCACTAGGACAGCTGCTCATGAAAATCTGGGGTAAAACCTATGGGAAGTGGCCATGTGCACGCATATTCCTTCTTCCCACAGCAGGCACAATCAAATCCTCCTTTGAATGGCCTCCAAGTTGAGCAGCACTCATTGGCACAGCCTCTTCTCCCACAGACAGGCCAGCGAGCAACACGGCAGCGCCAGCCAGGTGGGCAAGGACAAGAGAGAGCAGATGCCAACAAGGCTTGGAAGCTGGGCCAAGGGAGGTTTACGCTGGCCATTGGGAAGAACTTGTGCCCAGCGTGGGCCATCAGATACTGCAATGGCCTGACAGGGGCTGCTGGAGTCATCATTGTGGCACGGGTGCAAGGCAAGCCAGGCCGCAGCGCTCGGGCCCCGCTCTGCTGGCCATGCTTGCCGCCATGGCTCCCAGCTTGGACTCAACATTCTCTCAGGGCTCTCTGCAGCCAGGGCGTTCTGTGCTTCTGTGACATCACAGCCTCTGGGGACGGCACGCTGGCTGGCAACTGTCCCCAGCTGTTGCTGCGCCCCAGTGCCCAGGCACAGCTGCTCGCAGAGAGACGCCCAGAGCCTCGGTGCTGCTGGCAGAGCACTATGGCTGCTCACGGCTCCTCCGCGCTGCTGCAGCTTTACGTGCTGCTGCTCTTGGCTCATCCCCTCGACCCTGTGAGCAAACCTGAGCGCAGCACGGATGCCTCTCCTCTGCTTCTGGAGGATTGTCATCTGGACGAGTCGGACCCTGAGCGCATCCGGTGGGCGGCCAGGACATTCCTGCTCATCGACCTGCTCATCATAGGAATGGCCATGGGATGGTCGCTCGGAAAAAGAATTCAGAGACGCTGGCGAGAGGTGAGGAGGGGGGTGGGGGGTCAGGCAGGCGGGATGGGGCAGACCTTGAGGGCCTCTTGGGCACCCTTTGGCCAATGCCCTGCGGCAGAAGGGGCCTGAGCTCCTGGCTGGGGAATGCGGCCCAGGGGCTGAGCTCCATGGACAGCACCAAGCAGAGGCGGCAGAGCTCTGCCTGCTGCAGCCTCTTCCCCGGGCCAGCCCAGCCCAACTGGGCCCGAGTCTCTGTCTCCCAGGCCAAAGGCAGCCCCACAGGTGCCGGCCCCGCTCTGCCCCTCTGCCTCTTCCATGGGGATCCCTGTGCTTTGCCTTGCAGCGGAATCTCCAGAGCCCTTCGGGCCGTGCGGGGCCCCGCCGCCATCGAAGACAGGGCTGTCCCACGGAGCTGATGCAGCTGCTGATGGACAACCGCGACCTGATGCGGCTGCTCCTTCGCGACAGCCCTCAACCAACCACCAAGATGGCGGCAAAAGAGGGCAGTGACAGGAGACTCCGCACCTCCCCACAGCTCTGACCTCCAGCGTCGCGCTCCAGCTACAGAACCTTACGGGGAACGGGTGACCAGTGCCCAGCCCAGGCACTGCGACGTTCCCCACCTTACAAATTAGCCACACCCCTGTTGTTGTTCGATTCCCCACCACGTTTCCCCCAAGAAGTTGACCTTTCCCTTAGTGTTCAGTTCTAAACAGTTGAAGCATTGAAGTTTCTTAGCCTTAAGATTCTTACCCCATAGTCTTCTAGTAACGTTGGATTGTAGATTTTAGAAGTAGTCAAGTGAATAAAGTTCACGTTTTCTACACGTTGCTGTGTCATTTTCTTGAGGTTGCACCTGAGACCTGGGGACTCCTTGAGAGATGGCTTTGCATGGCAGCTCCAGACTGCCTGCAATGGAGAGCCCCAGTGCCCCAGCAGGCTTTGCAAGAGCACGGAGGGCAGCGGGAAAGAAGAAGGTGGCCAATATTCACCTGCCTCCAGCTTCCAAGGAAGCTTGCAGTCAAGCCCTGTCTGCCCTTTAGGGGGGACCCTAAAGGCCCTGGCAGGCATCACCATGGCCCCAGGACGGGGGGCTTGCAGCACTCTGGGGCACCAGGAAAGGAGCAGGATCATCCCTGGAAAGCTGTCTGGAGACAAATCCAGAGACGTCTCCCCTGGCATCCAGGCAAGGGCTGAATACAGGCAGGCAATTAGATCCACAGGCTGCCTGGGCTATGGCACCAATCAGTCCTGCTTCATAGATTTCGGGGGGGGGGTTATACATATATATATATATATATATATATATATATACACGCATATATGTATATATGTATCTACATCTGTATTTAGTTCTTTGTATTTATCCTGTTGACCCTCAAATAGGATTAGATTTCATTTTCCTACAAAACAAAACATCCGTTTTTTGATTTTTAGGAATCAACCATCTGTGCTCCCACTTTAAATCACTTCTCTCAAACTCATTCTGCATCTTGCTCCTTTCCAGCACCATCAAATACCTCTGTTAAAATACAGAGCATCAGTGGAAGGACGACAATCTTGTTACTTGCTGAAGAAAGTTAACTTGGATGACATACCTGCTTTTAAAAATCCAAGAGGAACAAAACCTACACATCAGCTTTAGAATTTCAAAAGCTGCTTCCTCAACTCTTCCACACCACTTTACTCTTTGGGGACATTCAGCAGCAATACCAAACAAGCACAGAAAAGAAATGGAAGAAGAAATGCAGATAGTCAGCAGCAGACCACCTACCAAAATACATTTTAAATGCAGCTCCAAGTTCTCCAAGAGCAAGTTTGAAGTGTAAATGGAGACACTCACAAAAAATTACTACCAGGTGGTACTTTTGGCATTTCCTTGGGCTTTCCTCTTCATTTTTTTTTTATCTCTCACCTAAGGCAAGAGAAAAAACCCCAAACAAACACAACCTTTCAGGCAGAGAAAAGATGTGGTTGCTCTTGAAGAAAGCATTTCATTCTGCCTGGAGAAGAAGCTGCTGGGAAAAATATTAGCTTTTAGCAAAATGGCACTGTGCTGTTGCACTTGTTCTAGCACTGGGAGAAAGAACAGGCCCGTCTGTAAGGCTCCTGCAGCTCACCCTGGCTGAGGGTCATTGACCACTGAGCACTGCAGGCATCACTGGCAACAACGATGGTGGAAAATGGGGAGGGAGCAGGATAAATAAATGTTTGCCATTGCCTTAGCCAAAAAAACCCCAGACATCAAAAGCAACCCACCCTCAAAACAAAGCTATGAAAATAGTTTGCCTCTGAATTTAAAGAACTTCAATTAACTCTATGATGTCTGCTTTTGGTTCAGCATTCATCAATCTGAATTTGAATATGCACAGGGTAATGAAAGGTAACTGAAGCTTAAAAATCATGTCTATTGACTTGTGCATAGCCTATACTGAAGCACATTAAAAAGCAGCGTTTTGCTTGAAATCTGCACGGTATTAACTTCATTCAGTCTTACACTCACTAGGTAATTAAATACATGAAGAAATAGATTTTTTTTTTTTTTATTAAGAATGCATTATTAATTAGGAAGGCATGGCTTTAGTAGAGTCTGCTGATACCAACATTACTCAGCTAAGTTCAAAGTATGAACACAAGAACTTGATGACAGAAGCAATGTTCATCAGAGCCTCAACAAGAAAGTTGCAGTTCCAAGTTTTTCAGATGTCCTACACTTGCTAAGGCATCTCCAGAAAGAGGAGTCAACTGAAAATAGCACAGGAAATTTGAAACCCATTTCTCTTTTTGTCTTTTTTTCCTGAACTTTCTTGTGGGCAACAGAAAACTCCTAATATGTGGAATGCAATGTAGTTTTTATGCCAGAGTCATGAGTCATCCCCTCAGTTCCAACCTGATCCAATGCTCACTTGAATCTTGGAAAGGCTCAAATCAGCAAGATGAAATTAAAATTGTATTCATGAAAGGAGCTCTTTACTCTCCATTCCCCTCCCTCCCCCAAATACATCAGCACCAAGTGAGAAAGGCTCAATTTGAAAAATAATTATTACACAATTAAACTTGGACATAGCTAGTTTGCTACAAGTTCCAGCAGACAGACAAACGAGAGCAGAATCAGAGGTTATCAACCTCAATAGAAATTCCAGCTCATGCTTTCCCCAAAAGCCTCATTTAATTTATCCAGGATTAAAAAATAAAAGAGAAATGAAAAAGACCACATAAAAGCATTTCACATAGTATATAGTGAAATGCTATCGTTTCCACCTGAAATATTCATCATCATTATTATGTTTTTCCATAGTAAATTACAAAGTCTCCTGCACCCATCTTCCCAATATCTCATTCTAAGTGCTTGCTACTTTAATCCCTTAGGAAGCAAAAGGAGCCCCAGGTGTCTCTGGATCAACAGAAACTAAACAACACAGCTTGACAAAGTATATTAAATTGTCAATCAACTCAATAAAGGTTTTCCACTCCAGAGATAGCTATCACCAGCTGATGAATTTGGCTAGGGCAGGTTTAGTGAAGAAAAACTAGGTCTTTATTACCAAATCAGTTAGGAGTTGTTCTACCGTACTGCCCGTAGGATGGGAGTATAAACACCATATTCTTCACAGCCTCATCCACAAAGAATTCCACCTTCAAATTAAGGCTGCTTTGGAGTTGGACCAAACCAATGAAAACTCACTCATCAAACACAGTGATGGCAGCATGCTCAGTCTTTGCAGTACAAAACTGGCAACTAACAGCACATTCCTGATCACATCTCCAAGGCTGAGTGTACAGAACTGCAGTGGTGGCCAGGCCCTCGCTGACTGCCAAACCTCCAGCCATCATCCCTTCCTCTCACAGCGACAGGGCAAAAAATAACAACAGCAGAAACTGGAAAGCTTAAGCTAAAACCACAAAGGTCATTGATGAAACAGACTGGAGTGCTTTAGAAACTAGCACGCAGACTTAGCTGAAAACAAATCTTATTGATCACCAATTACAATGAATACTTAATTCTGTTATTCTGCATTATTATTAGACAGTCAGAGACAGCCAAGCTGACCTCAAGCATGCTGAAGCATCGGGGCCAGGCAGTGCACATCTTCCCAGGAGCTGATTTACCCATCGTTCTCAAGTCAATTCACCTGCACACAGCCCCACCGTACAACTGCTAGGCTGCAAAATAAAAAAATAGCTCTGCTTAAGAGTCAAACCCCAGGACATAGACCATATGAAAGGAAGAATGAAACCTGCAGCATTTGGTTGACCTTCAATGCCCTGAGAAGATGACAAATTTCCCAAGATGAACAAGTGCCCAAAATACAAAGCAAAGGACTGACTTTTAGGGATCAAATGTTAAATAGGCCTGCGAAATTGGAGTTGTTAGGTTGCACATGAAAGAAGGGAAAAAAGAAAAAACCACCCCAACCCTCAACTGCAATTTTACATCCCTCTTGGAAAATTTGCTTTAATAAGAGAGAGGAATGGATACAACCTTCCCCTCACCTGGAGATTTTAATCAATTCAAGCCATTTCAAATCTGGCAAGAAAGCCCTACCACAGTCCCCATCAAACAACATTGCCTTTCATTTTTGCTTCTCATGACTACTTCAGAGCAGTCTAAATAACAGCAAAGAAGGAAATTCAAGTTGCAATTCAAACACTAAGCTCTGGAATCCCATATTGCCTTCAAACAACTGCATGAAACACTAACTTCATGCTCTATGCTCTCCAATACATAGAAGCCATTTATTTGCATAGCCTTTGGCTGCTAAAGATGGAACCTGCATTTCTAGGAGCAGATGGGCCTGATTCTCACCTTCCCCCGACACACATGAGCAGTGTGGGCCCTGCCTTTCTGGGCACCTCACACTTACTTGATTCAAACTCTTGACTTTGCTCTCTGGAACACTGCCCTTCCTGAATCCAGCCCAAGCTACGAAGCAGCCACACACCTGCTGAAGTTGCCATTCTTGACATCTGCCTCTCCCCATCAGGATGCCTTGCAAAAACTATTAGGATCCAATGCTGCCCGTGTCTGCTGCAAGGAGGAGCTCTCTGGCTTTTTTACTCCTATCTTTAGAACATTCTCTTTCTAAGGTCATGACAGCTGGGGACAAATACAGAGCAGCACCTTGAAGCATTAACAAACAGAAGCAACAGAAAACAGAAGCTGCTGCATTTCCTGTGGCCATTTGAGGGTGAAACTGCAAGTGTGAAAATATTGCAGTTCTGTCATTCAGGAAGAAGCACACGTTCCAAAGGAAATCCATTCAAAGCAGATTATACAGCATAGATTTGTTATCCATTTGAAGTTATTAACTGGAAGCCAAAGAAAGATTTCTTTGGTAGCCTCACAGGTTTATCTTCAGCATTTATAATGGAACAGTTACTCTGCTTTAAATTTAAGTGTTTCTTTCCCCCAACAGTCTCATCTACCTCCTCACCAAGCTGATACGGAATAGAGGAGCACAGATCGTGTGAGGAACAGATTTGGAATTACATAAATGGACTTACCATGTGGCTACAACTGATATTTCCAGCTCTGTGGCCTAAGAGCATCCATCCAATGTCCTGCCAGTCCAGCACTTCCTGATGGTATTTGAAGCCACTGCTTCCACACAAGTTAGAACAATGCACTTCTCCTTTGAGGTCATCTGGCTGCTCCAAGTGCAACAATGGAGCCACCAAGTTCCACTTGCAAGGTCAGCATTACAAATTTAAAACCTTCCTGTTACAAAAGGTAAAGGCTCTCCAATCCTGCTGGAAACAAGAGCTTTGAAGAAACCTAACTCTTCCAACTTCAGCTTGCTTCCAACTTGAACGGTATCAGCTTTTTTAGATAATAAAGGATTGTCTGTAGATTACTGTGGATTAAAATTAGAACTGCAGACCTGACTATTAGTCTCAAGTTTGCTGGTGTGAGGAAGGTGATGGTCCTTCTTATCCATCCCTGGAATCACCATCATGCACTGTCTTCACTATCTCCAAGAGGTATTTTTTTTTTCAACGTGGATAAACTATTTTAGGAAGTTTGGAACAGGGAGAATGGCTGCCTTCCATACAAATCAAACAGGTTCCATTTCCAAGTGATTACAATTGTATCAAAGTCTTCAGGCCCAAATAGGTGTAGCCTCTGTGAAATACAGAAGCCCTTATGAAAGGCTCACTCAGAAGGTGTGAATAGAATAAAAAAGAAATTCATTATAAAAAAATGAGGAAGGAAAAAGCCTTCATTCCCAGCACTGCAGAATTCCAGCCAAGTAAAATCTCACTCACTTTACAATGAAAGGAAAATATTTGAGTGGTGGTGTCAGGGAGAAGGCGAGGATATACAGTGCCAGGGAGGATTCTGCACTTAGAGATGCTGAGTATCCAGCCAAGAGACAGAAATTCAATTGCCAAGGCATTTGAATGAAGTCAATTAAGTCACATCACCTTTTCTATTTCAGTGTTTCCATCTGACAAGAAAGCAAAGGCGGGCAGCAGAAAGCAGGTGAGCTGCTGCACTCAGGGGTAGGGATCAAATGAACTATGCTGGTTCCATATGCACTATGGGAAAAGCAGGCAGAAGAGAGGAAGAGCTCTAAAATTAAGATGGAATTTTAACCTCTTCCTTCTCTGTTGACACTGACTGTAGGCATGTCTAACAGCTTTTCAGACAATTGTGTTTGATTTTGTTCCACAAACCTTACCTAGATCCACATTCATTAGCTGACTCTCTGCTGCCATCAAAATTGAGGGAAGGAACACCTTTTAGCACTGCTTAGAAACAGAGGAGATCAAACTAAACTCTGCAGCTCCAATGAGCGAAGGAATTATGTCCTATCCACCTTCATGAAGCCGCAAAGACCAAAATCTCTTGAGAGCGTGCCATTTCCTTTCAGCCTTGTGCACTGAGCCTTCAGCTCATCACGGATCAAAAGATGCTGCACTAAATTACAAGAAAAATGACTGCATTCTGTTTAGTTGCAATCCTGGTAGTCATAACAAATCTTGTGTGCATCAGATGGCCTCCAGAAAAATCACATGCAACAGCAACACCATCCTCAGATGCTCTCCCAGTACCTTACCTAATCATTGCTCCGTCACTGGACAAGACTTGTCCCCACCCTTCACACCTACAGCAACAAACCTACAAATCTTCCAAACATTTCTTCAATTCCACACCCCTCCGGAACATTCCCGCTTAAAACCGCACAGCTGCCCACGGGACAAAGGTCCAGTGTTACAAGCTGCTGCTCTCCCTCCACACAAGCCCCTTGCACATCTTGCACTGCTGCTCTGAAACTGCACAATTTGTCAGCAGCACCATTAGACTCAGAATTGGGAAACAATTCCTTCTGCTGGGCTAAGTTGGAAACAGTTCAGGCTACAGGAGTTCTTTATTATTCACCCTCATGGAATGCCCCTGCCCTTCAGAGCTCAAGCACTCCTGTGCAGAGCATCTCATGGAGCCAAAGAGAAAGGACTGCTGTCCCAAAAGAAGAGTCTGGGAGGAACTCCCAGTGTCCTTCATGCCTTGAGAAAGCTAAGGAGCAGTCACTGATGGCCTAAAGGGTACAAATTCAGTTCAGATGACAAATTTTCCAGGGTGATCCCCCTCCTCTTTATCTTCTAACACAACTACAAACAAACCAAATGATAGATTTCACAAGGAATAAGGGATGTTTAAAAGCAAATCTCTAAACTAAGCCTGGCATGCTCACCCAGGAGTTCAACACAGCAAGGCAGGCACTCTGCACTACCTAGTTCATGGCAAGAGATTTCTAAACTCTACCAAATGAAGTGAAGAAATGAAACAGAGAGCAATAGAACCGTATTTTAATTCATTTCAAGGCATGGAATAACACAGAATCTTTTCCATGAAACTAGGGCATTTTTCTCCCTTATCTAGTGCCCAAGTAAGATTAGAAATTGGGAAAAAAACCACTGAAACTGCAAATGCATTTTGCCCCCAGCTAGAAACAAAAGGTAATTATTTGAAAACTAGAAAAAACTCCAAGAGGAAACGTAAAACATTATGGAATATGTATTATTTTTATCACCCAGAATTCCCCATGTTAAAGGCACAGAGAAAACCATCATTCAGAAGTGGGAAAACAGAGGGACTGTACAAGTGAAATGGAGTTCTGACAAATGATGCTGTGTAGAATATGGGTTCCCAAACCAACAGAACAAAGGCACCCCGACAGCAGCAGCCTCAGAGATTGTACATTGCAGCTGAAGCACGGGGGTTTCTGTAGATTCACCTTGTAAACTGGCACACTTACTTGCCAAGGCTGCTGAACTTCTTTCACCTTAAACCACAAAACCTCCCAGTCCTTCCACAGCAATCACTCCATCAAATCAAGGCAGACCAAAACATGTTCTTTGCGCTGTTCACAATAAGATGAAGTTATGTGCCCAAGAGATACCATTTGAAGTCAGAAGGAACAAGCCAGCAGGTGTAGAAAACTGGTATTTGAAGAAGTGACAAAAAGACAGCAAACTGAAGCCCATGCTTAATACAAAACCCCATGATTAATAGAACACAAATGCAGATGGATATGATAAGCTTGCACTGTCGAAGCTAAAATCATTTCTAACAAAAATCACCACATTTCCAAGAATTCAGTACCACTTGTGGTGGCCACTCCTGATCTCTACATAATATGTCAGCAGTTCAATTGGCAAGAATCTCTTTATCTAGATCCAAGCAGGGAAGAAGTCAAGGTCCCAGTGATATGCAATTCTGTAGCTTCATTAGAAACCTTTCATCCTGCAATAGTTGAAATCCAAGCGAGAAAAGAACCTGTTTGGACACCAACTATCCTTAGTAGCAACGTTTTGCAGCACGCAATTTGAAAAGGTTAACCTGCCAGGCAATAATACAGACAAGAAAAATGAAAAGGAGGGCAAGGAGAATCATCTGCTGCTGAAACTGCTCTTCTACAAAAACAAAGTGATATGAAGATTCAGCCCGTGAAGAACACATTCCTCAACCAGGAGAGAAAAACACAATTCTTAAAAATCTCCTCTGTCGTTCTGATTGGGAACGGTGGGAAAGAACGACACGGACTCTCAAGGGAGTCACAACAGGAGAATCTTCTCTACTTTATTACTCTAGGCTTGTCTAATAGACAGATACGTGGAAAGTACAGAAAGGAAACTCTTATTGCTTAGTAAAGTGCTACATCACCATCATTGGTCAGCGGGGCTCACCACCCCCCTGACTTTCTCCTGCAAGGAAAACAAGAGGACAGACAAACAGCACCTGGCAGTTGTTTTCTGTCTCTGAGGATTGTTTTGAAATCCTCCTATGAATTCCCAGGCTAGCTTCTCGGGCAGGACTGATAGGCCATGGGGCCTGCAGTTTCTGCAGCTCTCTGCAGCCTGCTCCAAAGCTAGCATCCATACTCTCCACTACATAAGAAATAGAAAACTGACTACAAATCACGTGTTCACTACTTGTTGCTTGTTCACTACTCAGACATCAGAATTACTACCACAATACTAGAAGAACAATCCAAGAAACATATTCCAGGGATGCATTTTAATTCATTTGCTGCTGCCAGCCGTGCTGTGCTTTGCTTCTATCCATCCACCCTGCTGCAAAAAGGTTCAATTGTGTTTTCACCATCACTTCAAATCAGCTCTTGGACTCACAGCTCACCACAGACCTCGAAACAGGAGGCAAAGATCTGCACCACTTGACCCTTCAGAACTTCTCACCCATCTATGACCTTTCTGGGGCCAGCTTCAGAAAATGGGGGGGAAGCCATTCCAAGGAACACGACCAAGGAAATCACACAGCACTGGGGACTTGTTCCAGGCATCAAATTTTTAATGGATGATGTGAAGTAACACCGAAGCAATTCCTGTCCACAGAAAAAAAGATTTCAAATGGTTTTGTCTCAAGGACAATCACTGGAGGTTGAAAGTTTCTGGGGCTGAAAGTTACATGAGGTCCTCAACACTGAGCAATCAATATCCCCAGAGTCTAAACTGTGAAATTACTACCTGGGCAAGGAGAACATTTTCAGGATTTGCAACTCATCTCAAAGCCTCAGTAGAACTCAACCAGCAGAATTCCCCTGAGATGGCACTGTGCTCTGGAAGCCCTCAAATACTCACTAAAACAGACTTGACTTTCACTAGGACAGCTGCTCATGAAAATCTGGGGTAAAACCTATGGGAAGTGGCCATGTGCACGCATATTCCTTCTTCCCACAGCAGGCACAATCAAATCCTCCTTTGAATGGCCTCCAAGTTGAGCAGCACTCATTGGCACAGCCTCTTCTCCCACAGACAGGCCAGCGAGCAACACGGCAGCGCCAGCCAGGTGGGCAAGGACAAGAGAGAGCAGATGCCAACAAGGCTTGGAAGCTGGGCCAAGGGAGGTTTACGCTGGCCATTGGGAAGAACTTGTGCCCAGCGTGGGCCATCAGATACTGCAATGGCCTGACAGGGGCTGCTGGAGTCATCATTGTGGCACGGGTGCAAGGCAAGCCAGGCCGCAGCGCTCGGGCCCCGCTCTGCTGGCCATACTTGCCGCCATGGCTCCCAGCTTGGACTCAACATTCTCTCAGGGCTCTCTGCAGCCAGGGCGTTCTGTGCTTCTGTGACATCACAGCCTCTGGGGACGGCACGCTGGCTGGCAACTGTCCCCAGCTGTTGCTGCGCCCCAGAGCCCAGGCACAGCTGCTCGCAGAGAGACGCCCAGAGCCTCGGTGCTGCTGGCAGAGCACTATGGCTGCTCACGGCTCCTCCGCGCTGCTGCAGCTTTACGTGCTGCTGCTCTTGGCCCATCCCCTCGACCCTGTGAGCAAACCCGAGAGGAGCACGGGTGCCTCTCCTCTGGTTCCGGAGGATTTCGACCTGGAGGAGAAGGACTCTGCGCTCCTCTGGTGGGCGTCCAGGACACTCCTGCTCATTGACATGCTCCTCATAGGAATGGCCATGGGATGGGCCCTTGGAAGAAGATTTCAGAGACGCTGGGGAGAGGTGAGGCAGGGGGTGGGGGGTCAGGGGCAGGTGGGATGGGGCAGACCTTGAGGGCCTCTTGGGCACCCTTTGGCCAATGCCCTGCGGCAGAAGGGGCCTGAGCTCCTGGCTGGGGAATGTGGCCCAGGGGCTGAGCTCCATGGACAGCACCAAGCAGAGGCGGCAGAGCTCTGCCTGCTGCAGCCTCTTCCCCGGGCCAGCCCAGCCCAACTGGGCCCGAGTCTCTGTCTCCCAGGCCAAAGGCAGCCCCACAGGTGCCAGCCCCGCTCTGCCTCTCTGCCTCTTCCATGGGGATCCCTGTGCTTTGCCTTGCAGCGGAATCTCCAGAGCCCTTCGGGCCGTGCGGGGCCCCGCCGCCATCGAAGACTCGGCTGTCCCACCAAGTTGATGCAGCTGCTCAGGCAAAACCGTGACCTGATGCGGCTGCACCTTCGCTACAGCTCTCAGCCGAGGAGGCCAACCACCAAGACGGCGGCAAAAGAGGGCAGTGACAGGAGACTCCGAACCTCCCCACAGCTCTGACCTCCAGCGTCGCGCTCCATCTAAAGAACCTTACGGGGAACGGGTGACCAGTGCCCAGCCCAGGCACTGCGACGTTCCCCACCTTACAAGTTAGCCACACCCCTGTTGTTGTTCGATTCCCCACCACGTTTCCCCCAAGAAGTTGACCTTTCCCTTAGTGTTCAGTTCTAAACAGTTGAAGCATTGAAGTTTCTTAGCCTTAAGATTCTTACCCCATAGTCTTCTAGTAACGTTGGATTGTAGATTTTAGAAGTAGTCAAGTGAATAAAGTTCACGTTTTCTACACGTTGCTGTGTCATTTTCTTGAGGTTGCACCTGAGACCTGGGGACTCCTTGAGAGATGGCTTTGCATGGCAGCTCCAGACTGCCTGCAATGGAGAGCCCCAGTGCCCCAGCAGGCTTTGCAAGAGCACGGAGGGCAGCGGGAAAGAAGAAGGTGGCCAATATTCACCTGCCTCCACCTTCCAAGGAAGCTTGCAGTCAAACCCTGTCTGCCCTTTAGGGGGGACCCTAAAGGCCCCGGCAGGCATCACCATGGCCCCAGGACGGGGGGCTTGCAGCACTCTGGGGCACCAGGAAAGGAGCAGGATCATCCCTGGAAAGCTGTCTGGAGACAAATCCAGAGACGTCTCCCCTGGCATCCAGGCAAGGGCTGAATACAGGCAGGCAATTAGATCCACAGGCTGCCTGGGATATGGCACCAATCAGTCCTGCTTCATAGATTTCGGGGGGCGGGGTTATACATATATTTATATATATATATATACGCATATATGTATATATGTATCTACATCTGTATTTAGTTCTTTGTATTTATCCTGTTGACCCTCAAATAGGATTAGATTTCATTTTCCTACAAAACAAAACATCCGTTTTTTGATTTTTAGGAATCAACCATCTGTGCTCCCACTTTAAATCACTTCTCTCAAACTCATTCTGCATCTTGCTCCTTTCCAGCACCATCAAATACCTCTGTTAAAATACAGAGCATCAGTGGAAGGACGACAATCTTGTTACTTGCTGAAGAAAGTTAACTTGGATGACATACCTGCTTTTAAAAATCCAAGAGGAACAAAACCTACACATCAGCTTTAGAATTTCAAAAGCTGCTTCCTCAACTCTTCCACACCACTTTACTCTTTGGGGACATTCAGCAGCAATACCAAACAAGCACAGAAAAGAAATGGAAGAAGAAATGCAGATAGTCAGCAGCTGACCACCTACCAAAATACATTTTAAATGCAGCTCCAAGTTCTCCAAGAGCAAGTTTGAAGTGTAAATGGAGACACTCACACAAAATTACTACCAGGTGGTACTTTTGGCATTTCCTTGGGCTTTCCTCTTCATTTTTTTTTTATCTCTCACCTAAGGCAAGAGAAAAAACCCCAAACAAACACAACCTTTCAGGCAGAGAAAAGATGTGGTTGCTCTTGAAGAAAGCATTTCATTCTGCCTGGAGAAGAAGCTGCTGGGAAAAATATTAGCTTTTAGCAAAATGGCACTGTGCTGTTGCACTTGTTCTAGCACTGGGAGAAAGAACAGGCCCGTCTGTAAGGCTCCTGCAGCTCACCCTGGCTGAGGGTCATTGACCACTGAGCACTGCAGGCATCACTGGCAACAACGATGGTGGAAAATGGGGAGGGAGCAGGATAAATAAATGTTTGCCATTGCCTTAGCCAAAAAAACCCCAGACATCAAAAGCAACCCACCCTCAAAACAAAGCTATGAAAATAGTTTGCCTCTGAATTTAAAGAACTTCAATTAACTCTATGATGTCTGCTTTTGGTTCAGCATTCATCAATCTGAATTTGAATATGCACAGGGTAATGAAAGGTAACTGAAGCTTAAAAATCATGTCTATTGACTTGTGCATAGCCTATACTGAAGCACATTAAAAAGCAGCGTTTTGCTTGAAATCTGCACGGTATTAACTTCATTCAGTCTTACACTCACTAGGTAATTAAATACATGAAGAAATAGATTTTTTTTTTTTTTTATTAAGAATGCATTATTAATTAGGAAGGCATGGCTTTAGCAGAGTCTGCTGATACCAACATTACTCAGCTAAGTTCAAAGTATGAACACAAGAACTTGATGACAGAAGCAATGTTCATCAGAGCCTCAACAAGAAAGTTGCAGTTCCAAGTTTTTCAGATGTCCTACACTTGCTAAGGCATCTCCAGAAAGAGGAGTCAACTGAAAATAGCACAGGAAATTTGAAACCCATTTCTCTTTTTGTCTTTTTTTCCTGAACTTTCTTGTGGGCAACAGAAAACTCCTAATATGTGGAATGCAATGTAGTTTTTATGCCAGAGTCATGAGTCATCCCCTCAGTTCCAACCTGATCCAATGCTCACTTGAATCTTGGAAAGGCTCAAATCAGCAAGATGAAATTTCAATTGTATTCATGAAAGGAGCTCTTTACTCTCCATTCCCCTCCCTCCCCCAAATACATCAGCACCAAGTGAGAAAGGCTCGATTTGAAAGATAATTATTACACAATTAAACTTGGACATAGCTAGTTTGCTACAAGTTCCAGCAGACAGACAAACAAGAGCAGAATCAGAGGTTATCAACCTCAATAGAAATTCCAGCTCATGCTTTCCCCAAAAGCCTCATTTAATTTATCCAGGATTAAAAAATAAAAGGGAAATGAAAAAAAATCACATAAAAGCATTTCACATAGTATATAGTGAAATACTATCATTTCCACCTGAAATATTCATCATCATTATTATGTTTTTCCATACTAAATTACAAAGTCTCCTGCACCCATCTTCCCAATATCTCATTCTAAGTGCTTGCTTCTTTAATCCCTTAGGAAGCAAAAGGAGCCTCAGGTGTCTCTGGATCAACAGAAACTAAACAACACAGCTTGACAAAGTATATCAAATTGTCAATCAACTCAATAAAGAACTCCCACTCCAGAGATAGCTATCACCAGCTGATGAATTTGGCTAGGGCAGGTTTAGTGAAGAAAAACTAGGTCTTTATTACCAAATCAGTTAGGAGTTGTTCTACCGTACTGCCCGTAGGATGGGAGTACAAACACCATATTCTTCACAGCCTCATCCACGAAGAATTCCACCTTCAAATTAAGGCTGCTTTGGAGTTGGACCAAACCAATGAAAACTCACTCATCAAACACAGTGATGGCAGCATGCTCAGTCTTTGCAATACAAAACTGGCAACTAACAGCACATTCCTGATCACATCTCCAAGGCTGAGTGTACAGAACTGCAGTGGTGGCCAGGCCCTCGCTGACTGCCAAACCTCCAGCCATCATCCCTTCCTCTCACAGCGACAGGGCAGAAAATAACAACAGCAGAAACTAGATTTTTAGCTTAAGCTAAAACCACAAAGGTCATTGATGAAACAGACTGGAGTGCTTTAGAAACTAGCACGCAGACTTAGCTGAAAACAAATCTTATTGATCACCAATTACAATGAATACTTAATTCTGTTATTCTGCATTATTATTAGACAGTCAGAGGCAGCCAAGCTGACCTCAAGCATGCTGAAGCATCGGGGCCAGGCAGTGCACATCTTCCCAGGAGCTGATTTACCCATCGTTCTCAAGTCAATTCACCTGCACACAGCCCCACCGTACAACTGCTAGGCTGCAAAATAAAAAAATAGCTCTGCTTAAGAGTCAAACCCCAGGACATAGACCATATGAAAGGAAGAATGAAACCTGCAGCATTTGGTTGACCTTCAATGCCCTGAGAAGATGACAAATTTCCCAAGATGAACAAGTGCCCAAAATACAAAGCAAAGGACTGACTTTTAGGGATCAAATGTTAAATAGGCCTGCGAAATTGGAGTTGTTAGGTTGCACATGAAAGAAGGGAAAAAAGAAAAAACCACCCCAACCCTCAACTGCAATTTTACATCCCTCTTGGAAAATTTGCTTTAATAAGAGAGAGGAATGGATACAACCTTCCCCTCACCTGGAGATTTTAATCAATTCAAGCCATTTCAAATCTGGCAAGAAAGCCCTACCACAGTCCCCATCAAACAACATTGCCTTTCATTTTTGCTTCTCATGACTACTTCAGAGCAGTCTAAATAACAGCAAAGAAGGAAATTCAAGTTGCAATTCAAACACTAAGCTCTGGAATCCCACATTGCCTTCAAACACCTGCATGAAACACTAACTTCATGCTCTATGCTCCCTGCTTTCTTCTAGTTTACTGCACAGTGCATTATTTACATAAAACAGAATTTCTTCTGTGGGAAAGGCTTGCATGGTACTTCAAAGCCTGAATAAATCAGGGACTGCAGCTTGAACTAACAAAAAAATCATCCAAAAAATTCCTTTCAATATCTGCATTGTATTGCCTTATCATGCTACCTGTCTAGCTGAGTTATTCAGGTATCCACACCAGAAATGACAGACAATGTCTCTCTATGATGATGTGATGTTACTTCAAATGAAAAAAAACAATAAATAAAAATCACAGATTAATTTCCCATACAAATGATGACTCACTACTCCCAAATCCTTCCTTATAGCAGGATGCTCACTTCAGTCTGGAAGTCTTCATGTTGCAGCCTGCAGGAATCAGCTTATTTCCTGTCAAGGGCTGGAAAGCCTTACAGGAACTGGTTTTGGTTGAAGAACTTCTCCAAGGTGCTTACCTGTGGGACTTATCCAGGTAAGGGATGTTAGCTCCCTCTTCTTTGAGGTTCAGTGTCCAACCACTCCTACTGCTGGTAAGAAGAACAGAAGAAACATCTGCCCATAGCAAGGACTGCACTGGTGGGCAAAGTCCAAATTCCATCCTTCAGGGAAAAAGAAACAAAGACTGAGGAATTCATGTCTGTTCAAAATTTCATCCTTGACTACTGAAAGCATTGGAAGCACATGTGTATGTTTAAAAATGGAATTGTCCTCATTTAAGAATAAAAATAATTTCATCCCATCACCATTTTTCTTGGTCCAATCCTGAACTGCAGATCCAAACAGCTGAGAAAGCATGGAATAGTCTGCTGGACAGCATTAAAATGAGCAACTCCTGTATCTTCCTAAGATAAGAACACAAATCACAAAGAAAGGCACTCTGAGAAAAAATTTCTTAGAGGAAGACCTCAATTATTTTCCAGCAAGGCAGGTAATATGCATTTGGCTATTTGTTAGAAAAAAAACCAAAAAACAAACCTGTTTTTATACAAGATTTTACTCATATATTAACTATCACATATTTTGCAAAACAAAAAGAGACCACAGCAAAGTAAAATCCCAATTTTTTCCTATATTTAAGCTGTGATAGTATGTCTGAAATGGGAATCCAGAGCCTCACCAGATTAATATCACCACTTGGACCAGAGAATTTGCCATATCCACTTCTTCTGGTTTCGTTCAGTTGGAGCTTCTGTTTGTACAGTGATGATGGCTCTTGAACATTCTGGGATTTAAAGTAGTCCCTGAAGAGATGGCTGACAAAAATATGATGTTACTTTCAAGATGCTTTTTAATTATTTCTACCCTCATCCAGAACCTTCTGAGGAGACTTGAAGAATTTTGAGGAATTTTTCTTAGATTTTGTGGAAACTTGTGGAGGTTTTGTGGGATTTTTGTGTGATTTTGTGGGATATTGAGGCGATTTAGGGATCTTGAGGGATTTTTCATGTATTTTGTGGGAATTTGTGGAGATTTGGTGGGATATTTTTCTAGAATTTGGTCGTGTTTTGAGAAGATTTAGGGAATTATGTGGGATTTTTCTTGGAATTTTGTTGGATATTGAGGAGATTTTGTGGGTGGTTTGTGGAACTTTGAGGGACTTTTCTGGAATTTGGTGAGATTCTGTAGAGAACTGACCAATTATCAGGGATTTTTCATGTATTCTGTGGGAATTTGTGGAGATTTGGTGGGATTTTTGTGGATTTTGGCCGTGTTTTGAGAAGACTTAGGGAATTTTGTGGGACTTTCCTGGGATTTTGTTGGGTATTGAGGACATTTTGTGGGATGTTTCTGGAATTTGCTGGGGCTTTTCAAGAATTTTGTGGTATTTTGAAAAGATTTTGGGAATTTTGTGGTGTTTTTTCTTGAATTTTGTGGGAAACTGTGCTGATTTTATGGGGCGTTTCTGGAATTTGGTCGAGTTTTCAGAAGATTTAGGGATTTTTGTGGGATTTTTGTGGGATGTTCTGGGAATTGGTGGAGATTTTGTGGGACATTCCTGTGAATTGGTAGGGTTTTGAAATGATTTAGGGAGTTTTGTGGGACTTCTCTGGAATTTTGTGTGTTTTTTCTGGAATTGTGTGGTTTTGAGGAGACTTGAAGAATTTTGAGGAATTTGTTTTAGATTTTGTGGGAATTTGTGGAGAATCTGTGGGATTTTACTGGAATTTGGTGGGCCTTTTCAAGGACTTTGTGTGGTTTTGAGGAGACTTGAAGAATTTTGAGGAATTTTTCTTAGATTTTGTGGAAACTTGTGGAGGTTTTGTTTGATTTTTGTGGGATTTTGTGGGATATTGAGGCGATTTCGGGATCTTGAGGGATTTTTCATGTATTTTGTGGGATTTTGTGGAGATTTAGTGGGACATTTTTCTAGAATTTAGTCGTGTTTTGAGAAGATTTAGGGAATTTTGTGTGATTTTTCTGTGATTTTGTTGTATATTGAGGAGATTTTGTGGGATGTTTGTGGAACTTTGAGGGACTTTTCTGGAATTTGGTGAGATTCTGTAGAGAACTGACGAATTATCAGGGGTATTTTCATGTATTCTGTGGGAATTTGTGGAGATTCGGTGGGATTTTTGTGGATTTTGGCCATGTTTTGAGAAGATTTAGGGAATTTTGTGGGATTTTTCCTGGAATTTTATTGGATACCGGGGAGATTTTGTGGGATGTTTCTGGAACTTTGAGGGACTTTTCTGGAATTTGGTGAGATTCTGTAGAGAACTGACGAATTATCAGGGATTTTTCATGTATTCTGTGGGAATTTGTGGAGATTCTGTGGGATTTTTTTGGAATTTGGTAGAGTTTTGAGAAGATTTAGGGAATTTTGTATGACTTTTCTGGGATTTTGTTGGGTATTGAGGACATTTTGTGGGATGTTTCTGGAATTTGGTGGGGCTTTTCAAGAATTTTGTGGTATTTTGAAAAGATTTAGGGAATTGTGTGGTGTTTTTTCTTGAATTTTGTGGGAAACTGTGCTGATTTTATGGGGCGTTTCAGGAATTTGGTCGAGTTTTCAGAAGATTTAGGGATTTTTGTGGGATTTTTGTGGGATGTTCTGGGAATTGGTGGAGATTTTGTGGGACATTCCTGTGAATTGGTAGGGTTTTGAAATGATTTAGGGAGTTTTGTGGGACTTCTCTGGAATTTTGTGGGGTTTTTATGGAATTGTGTGGGATTCTGAGGAGACTTGAAGAATTTTGAGGAATTTGTTTTAGATTTTGTGGGAATTTGTGGAGAATCTGTGGGATTTTACTGGAATTTGGTGGGCCTTTTCAAGGACTTTGTGTGGTTTTGAGGAGACTTGAAGAATTTTGAGGAATTTTTCTTAGATTTTGTGGAAACTTGTGGAGGTTTTGTGGGATTTTTGTGGAATTTTGTGGGATATTGAGGCGATTTCGGGATCTTGAGGGATTTTTCATGTATTTTGTGGGAATTTGTGGAGATTTGGTGGGATATTTTTCTAGAATTTGGTCGTGTTTTGAGAAGATTTAGGGAATTTTGTGTGATTTTTCTTGAATTTTGTGGGATATTGAGGAGATTTTGTGGGATGTTTGTGGAACTTTGAGGGACTTTTTAGGAATTTGGTGAGATTCTGTAGAGAACTGACAAATTATCAGGGATTTTTCATGTATTCTGTGGGAATTTGTGGAGATTTGGTGGGATTTTTGTGGATTTTGGCCGTGTTTTGAGAAGATTTAGGGAATTTTGTGTGATTTTTCTGGGATTTTGTTGGGTATTGAGGAAATTTTGTGGGATGTTTTTGGAATTTGGTGGGGCTTTTCAAGAATTTTGTGGTATTTTGAAAAGATTTAGGGAATTTTGTGGTGTTTTTTCTTGAATTTTGTGGGAAACTGTGCTGATTTTATGGGGCGTTTCTGGAATTTGGTCGAGTTTTCAGAAGATTTAGGGATTTTTGTGGGATTTTTGTGGGATGCTTGTGGAACTTTGAGGGATTTTTCTGGAATTTGGTGAGATTCTGTAGAGAACTGACGAATTATCAGGGATTTTTCTTGTATTCTGTGGGAATTTGTGGAGATTTGGTGGGATTTTTCTGGAATTTGGTAGAGTTTTGAGAAGATTTAGGGAATTTTGTGTTGTTTTTTCTTGAATTTTGTGGGAAACTGCTGATTTTATGGGGCGTTTCTGGAATTTGGTCAAGTTTTCAGAAGATTTAGGGATTTTTGTGGGATTTCTGTGGGATGTTCTGGGAATTGGTGGAGATTTTGTGGGACATTCCTGTGAATTGGTAGGGTTTTGAAATGATTGAGGGAGTTTTGTGGGACTTCTCTGGAATTTTGTGGGGTTTTTCTGGAATTGTGTGGGTTTCTGAGGAGACTTGAAGAATTTTGAGGAATTTTTCTTAGATTTTGTGGAAACTTGTGGAGGTTTTGTGTGATTTTTGTGTGATTTTGTGGGATATTGAGGCGATTTAGGGATCTTGAGGGATTTCTCATGTATTTTGTGGGAATTTGTGGAGATTTGGTGGGATATTTTTCTAGAATTTGGTCGTGTTTTGAGAAGATTGAGGGAATTTTGTGGGATTTTTCCTGGAATTTTGTTGGATACTGGGGAGATTTTGTGGGTGTTTTGTGGAACTTTGGGGGACTTTTCTGGAATTTGGTGAGATTCTGTAGAGAACTGACGAATTATCAGGGATTTTTCATGTATTCTGTGGGAATTTGTGGAGATTTGGTGGGATTTTTCTGGAATTTGGTAGAGTTTTGAAAAGATTTAGGGAATTTTGTGTTGTTTTTTCTTGAATTTTGTGGGAAACTGTGCTGATTTTATGGGATTTTTCTGGAATTTGGCCGTGTTTTGAGAAGATTTAGGGAATTTTGTGTGATTTTTCTGGGATTTTGTTGGGTATTGATGAGATTTTGTGGGATGTTTCTGGAATTTGGTGGGGCTTTTCAAGAATTTTGTGGTATTTTGAAAAGATTTAGGGAATTTTGTGGTGTTTTTTCTTGAATTTTGTGGGAAACTGTGCTGATTTTATGGGGTGTTTCTGGAATTTGGTCGAGTTTTCAGAAGATTTAGGGATTTTTGTGAGATTTTTGTGGGATGTTCTGGGAATTGGTGGAGATTTTGTGGGACATTCCTGTGAATTGGTAGGGTTTTGAAATGATTTAGGGAGTTTTGTGGGACTTCTCTGGAATTTTGTGTGTTTTTTATGGAATTGTGTGGCATTCTGAGGAGACTTGAAGAATTTTGAGGAATTTTTCTTAGATTTTGTGGAAACTTGTGGAGGTTTTGTGGGATTTTTGTGTGATTCTGTGGGATATTGAGGAGATTTAGGGATCTTGAGGGATTTTTCATGTATTTTGTGGGAATTTGTGGAGATTTGGTGGGATATTTTTCTAGAATTTGGTTGTGTTTTGAGAAGATTCAGGAAATTTTGTGGGATTTTTCTTGAATTTTGTTGGATATTGAGGAGATTTTGTGGGATGTTTGTGGAACTTTGAGGGACTTTTCTGGAATTTGGTGAGATTCTGTAGAGAACTGACAAATTATCAGGGATTTTTCATGTATTCTGTGGGAATTTGTGGAGATTCTGTGGGATTTTTGTGGATTTTGGCCGTGTTTTGAGACGATTTAGGGAATTTTGTGGGATTTTTCCTTGAATTTTTTTGGATATTGGGGAGATTTTGTGGGATATTTCTCTAATTTGGTGGGGCTTTTCAAGAATTTTGTTGTATTTTGAAGAGATTTAGGGAATTTTGTGGTGTTTTTTCTTGAATTTTGTGGGAAACTGTGCTGATTTTATGGGGCGTTTCTGGAATTTGGTCGAGTTTTCAGAAGATTTAGGGATTTTTATGGGATATTCTGGGAATTGGTGGAGATTTTGTGGGACATTCCTGTGAATTGGTAGGGTTTTGAAATGATTTAGGGAGTTTTGTGGGACTTCTCTGGAATTTTGTGTGTTTTTTATGGAATTGTGTGGGATTCTGAGGAGACTTGAAGAATTTTGAGGAATTTGTTTTAGATTTTTTGGGAATTTGTGGAGATTCTGTGGGATTTTACTGGAATTTGGTGGGCCTTTTCAAGGACTTTGTGTGGTTTTGAGGAGACTTGAAGAATTTTGAGGAATTTTTCTTAGATTTTGTGGAAACTTGTGGAGGTTTTGTGTGATTTTTGTGGAATTTTGTGGGATATTGAGGCGATTTCGGGATCTTGAGGGATTTTTCATGTATTTTGTGGGAATTTGTGGTGATTTGGTGGGATATTTTTCTAGAATTTGGTCGTGTTTTGAGAAGATTTAGGGAATTTTGTGTGATTTTTCTTGAATTTTGTTGGATATTGCGGAGATTTTGTGGGATGTTTGTGGAACTTTGAGGGACTTTTCTGGAATTTGGTGAGATTCTGTAGAGAACTGACGAATTATCAGGGATTTTTCATGTATTCTGTGGGAATTTGTGGAGATTTGGTGGGATTTTTGTGGATTTTGGCCGTGTTTTGAGAAGATTTAGGGAATTTGGTGGGATTTTTCCAGGAATTTTGTTGGATATTGGGAGATTTTTTGGGATGTTTGTGGAACTTTGAGGGACTTTTCCGGAATTTGGTGAGATTCTGTAGAGAACTGACGAATTATCAGGGATTTTTCATGTATTCTGTGGGAATTTGTGGAGATTCGGTGGGATTTTTCTGGAACTTGGTGGACCTTTTCAAGGACTATGTGTGGTTTTGAGGGAACTCAAAACACGGCCAAAATCCACAAAAATCCCACAGAATCTCCACAAATTCCCACAGAATACATGAAAAATCCCTGATAATTCATCAGTTCTCTACAGAATCTCACCAAATTCCAGAAAAGTCCCTCAAAGTTCCACAAACATCCTACAAAATCTCCTCAATATCCCACAAAATTCAAGAAAAATCCCGCAAAATTCCCTCAATCTTCTCAAAACACGACCAAATTCTAGAAAAATATCCCACCAAATCTCCACAAATTCCCACAAAATACATGAAAAATCCCTCAAGATCCCGAAATCGCCTCAATATCCCAAAAAATTACACAAAAATCACACAAAACCTCCACAAGTTTCCACAAAATCTAAGAAAAATTCCTCAAAATTCTTCAAGTCTCCTCAAAACCACACAATTCCAGAAAAACCCCACAAAATTCCAGAGAAGTCCCACAAAACTCCCTAAATCATTTCAAAACCCTACCAATTCACAGGAATGTCCCACAAAATCTCCACCAATTCCCAGAACATCCCACAGAAATCCCACAAAAATCCCTAAATCTTCTGAAAACTCGACCAAATTCCAGAAACACCCCATAAAAACAGCACAGTTTCCCACAAAATTCAAGAAAAAACACCACAAAATTCCCTAAATCTTTTCAAAATACCACAAAATTCTTGAAAAGCCCCACCAAATTCCAGAAACATCCCACAAAATCTCCCCAATATCCAATAAAATTCAAGGAAAAATCCCACAAAATTCCCTAAATCGTCTCAAAACACGGCCAAAATCCACAAAAATCCCACCGAATCTCCACAAATTCTTACAGAATACATGAAAAATCCCTGATAATTCGTCAGTTCTCTACAGAATCTCACCAAATTCCAGAAAAGTCCCTCAAAGTTCCACAAACATCCCACAAAATCTCCCCAGTATCCAACAAAATTCCAGGAAAAATCTCACAAAATTCCCTAAATCTTCTGAAAACTTGACCAAATTCCAGAAACGCCCCATAAAATCAGCACAGTTTCCCACAAAATACAAGAAAAAACACCACAAAATTCCCTAAATCTTCTCAAAACACAACCAAATTCTAGAAAAATATCCCACCAAATCTCCACAAATTCCTACAAAATACATGAAAAATCCCTCAAGATCCATAAATCTCCTCAATATCCCACAAAATCACACAAAAATCACACAAAACCTCCACAAGTTTCCACAAAATCTAAGAAAAATTCCTCAAAATTCTTCAAGTCTCCTCAAAACCACACAAAGTCCTTGATAAGGCCCACCAAATTCCAGTAAAATACCACAGAATCTCACAAATTCCCACAAAATCTAAAACAAGTTCCTCAAAATTCTTCAAGTTTCCTCAGAATCCCACACAATTCCAGAAAAAACCCCACCAAATTCCAGAGAAGTCCCACAAAACTCCCTAAATCATTTCAAAACCCTACCAATTCACAGGAATGTCCCACAAAATCTCCACCAATTCCCAGAACATCCCACAGAAATCCCACAAAAATCCCTAAATCTTCTGAAAACTCGACCAAATTCCAGAAACGCCCCATAAAATCAGCACAGTTTCCCACAAAATTCAAGAAAAAACACCACAAAATTCCCTAAATCTTTTCAAAATACCACAAAATTCTTGAAAAGCCCCACCAAATTCCAGAAACATCCCACAAAATGTCCTCAATACCCAGCAAAATCCCAGAAAAATCCCACAAAATTCCCTAAATTTTCTCAAAACACAACCAAAATTCCAGAAAAATCCCACCGAAACTCCACAAATTCCCACAGAATACATGAAAAATCCCTGATAATTCGTCAGTTCTCTACAGAATCTCACCAAATTCCTAAAAAGTCCCTCAAAGTTCCACAAACATCCCACAAAATCTCCTCAATATCCAACAAAATTCAAGAAAAATCCCACAAAATTCTCTAAATCTTCTCAAAACACGGCCAAATTCCAGAAAAATCCCACCAAATCTCCACAAATTCCCACAGAATACATGAAAAATCCCTGATAATTCGTCAGTTCTCTACAGAATCTCACCAAATTCCTAAAAAGTCCCTCAAAGTTCCACAAACATCCCACAAAATCTCCCCAGTATTCAACAAAACTCCAGGAAAAATCCCACAAAATTCCCTAAATCTTCTCAAAACTCTACCAAATTCTAGAAAAATATCCCACCACATCTCCACAAATTCCCACAGAATACATGAAAAATCCCTGATAATTCGTCAGTTCTCTACAGAATCTCACCAAATTCCAGAAAAGTCCCTCAAAGTTCCACACACCACCCACAAAATCTCCTCAATATCCAACAAAATTCCAGGAAAAATCCCACATAATTCCCTAAATCTTCTCAAAACACGACCAAATTCTAGAAAAATATCCCACCAAATCTCCACAAATTCCCACAAAATACATGAGAAATCCCTCAAGATCCCTAAATCGCCTCAATATCCCACAAAATCACACAAAAATCACACAAAACCTCCACAAGTTTCCACAAAATCTAAGAAAAATTCCTCAAAATTCTTCAAGTCTCCTCAGAATCCTACACAATTCCAGAAAAAACACACCAAATTCCAGAGAAGTCCCACAAAACTCCCTAAATCATTTCAAAACCCTACCAATTCACAGGAATGTCCCACAAAATCTCCACCAATTCCCAGAACATCCCACAAAAATCCCACAAAAATCCCTAAATCTTCTGAAAACTCGACCAAATTCCAGAAACGCCCCATAAAATCAGCACAGTTTCCCACAAAATTCAAGAAAAAACACCACAAAATTCCCTAAATCTTTTCAAAATACCACAAAATTCTTGAAAAGCCCCACCAAATTCCAAAAACATCCCACAAAATTTCCTCAATACCCAACAAAATCCCAGAAAAATCACACAAAATTCCCTAAATCTTCTCAAAACACGGCCAAAATCCACAAAAATCCCACCAAATCTCCACAAATTCCCACAGAATACATGAAAAATCCCTGATAATTGGTCAGTTCTCTTCAGAATCTCACCAAATTCCAGAAAAGTCCCTCAAAGTTCCACAAACCACCCACAAAATCTCCTCAATATCCAACAAAATTCCAAGAAAAATCCCACATAATTCCCTAAATCTTCTCAAAACACGACCAAATTCTAGAAAAATATCCCACCAAATCACCACAAATTCCCACAAAATACATAAAAAATCCCTCAAGATCCCGAAATCGCCTCAATATCCCACAAAATCACACAAAAATTCCACAAAACCTCCACAAGTTTCCACAAAATCTAAGAAAAATTCCTCAAAATTCTTCAAGTCTCCTCAAAACCACACAACGTCCTGGAAAAGGCCCACCGAATTCCAGTAAAATCCCACAGAATCTTCACAAATTCCCACAAAATCTAAAACAAATTCCTCAAAATTCTTCAAGTCTCCTCAGAATCCCACACAATTCCAGAAAAACCCCACCAAATTCCAGAGAAGTCCCACAAAACTCCCTAACTCATTTCAAAACCCTACCAATTCACAGGAATGTCCCACAAAATCTCCACCAATTCCCAGAACATCCCATAAAAATCCCTAAATCTTCTGAAAACTCGACCAAATTCCAGAAACGCCCCATAAAATCAGCACCGTTTCCCACAAAATTCAAGAAAAAACACCACAAAATTCCCTAAATCTTTTCAAAA